>NC_134176.1:28199984-29579984 GCF_964188355.1 Buteo buteo | reverse complement strand
ATAGTAAAGGTTGCAAATCCATTTCCCTTAAAGGTCTTGTCTTCACATGTGTTATCCAAAATCTCTTTAACTGTAATTTTTCACATCTAACCTCAGGTTAGACATGAGCAATTAGAGAATTGCTCAATTAAGTAAAATTGCTCAAATGTAAAGAAAATTTACACTTTTTTCTGAGTAACTACTTAGTAGAAGAGGTACCTTTCTTAGAAGGAGTAAGCAATACTAGAAAGACTAAAAGACTTTCTTGGGGAAAGTCTTTGTAGAGATGAATACCTGTACATTGTTTGGGTGGAAGAGATTAGCATCTGAAAGGTCTGTCACTGCAAGTGTATTTGCTCAGGTCTTAGTAGAACGTACTTTTAGTAACTGCATTTCCCGTGCATGGATTGCCATCAGACACAAGGACAGCTGCCCATAGGCTAATGCTGAGTTTGTGTGAGACTACAACTTCCTTACAATGCATTCTGTAAAGAAATGTCAGAAGGAGAAAAAAAACAACACCAAAGCCAAGAAATGTCTCAGTCAGAACTGAAGAGTGATTTTGGAGTCTCTGTAATATTCTGTTAATTCTAGATTTCTAGATTTTCGCTATAAAAATATCTTTTTCCTATTGAAATGACACAGAAATAGTAAGAGCCAGTAAAAAGACTAAGTAAATGGCCTGTAAAATGATGCTGTTACCAGTCAAATACTGCAAGTAAAATGTAGAAGAGAGTCACTCCTTTCCCACCCTGTCCATTTCAGTAAAGTGTGAATTTAAAAAGCCCAGTTGGAAGTATTCAAACAATAGCATGCATAGCAATTAAATTGTTTCTTTGGGTGGTTTCAAAACCAAGGAAATTAAAAACATAAAATTACATTAACACCTCACTGAACACTGAATTTCCTTGCAGTCCTGCCCTCAAACAGAGCTAGGCTGTGGGAAATTATATTTCTTATAAAGTTTTAAAGCCCCATCCACCTTCAGTTAAGGTATGAGAGTTCCAGATTCACCCATTTGGCATTCTTAGTGGTCCTCAGCCAAAGTATACAGGAATGGAAATCTTTCTTTTAAGTATTTTCTCATTTTTTATATGATCCTATTCAAGTCATAAAATATGAACAGTTCACTTTGTGGCTGGAATTTATACATTTGCTGGAAGACTGTGGTTTTTGACTCTTCCTGAATCTTCAGGTGTGCCTACATGCCAGGTACCTCCCGAGCTGCAGCACCTGTTGACGTGCCCAAGCCAGTTTCAGATTTGTTGATTTGGCTATTGCCAGCAGTGGTGCTAAAGCAGCATGGATCTTGCCTCTATTGCAAAATTCACCTCAAATCTGGGTAAATATTCAGAAGAATCAGCTGGAGACAGCTATTACTGCTCAGAGTTGTCTGTGACTAAAGACAACACTCTTCTATATGTTGTAATACTCCTTTTAACAGGGAAAGAGTTTATCATATGCATATGTAATGAACCCAGAAGAGTAGGATAGGGCCCAGAACCTCAGAGACATCCACCTCAATTTTTGTTTTACTTTTTTCTTTAATTACACATTCAGACAAGAATGGTTTATTAGGACTATGATTCTGGAGTTTGTTAAAGTCACTTAAGAGGTTACTGCCCCACTTATACACCGTGACCTCTGCCACAGATTAATGCCACCAAAGGTGAGGGAAGAGCATAGACAGCTTGTTCACTTGTCAGTTGTCACATTCACAGCCAGGATATTAATATAAACTGAAATCAGTGGTGGTTTTAATAGTGGCCAAACTGAACTGTGAATTGCAACTGCTGAGCAGACACACCATGCTTGGCAACCTCAGGCAGAAAGATGGCAGAGACCTAGCAAGCAAACACCTTTTAAATCATCTCGGTCAGCAGGAATCTTCAGAGGGTTTTGGGTCAGAGTCCCCTATCTGTAAAGCAACAGGGAAGGCAAACCCCATACTATGCCAAAGCGAAACGAAGCTGCAGCCTTGCTACGTGTTAGCGTTAGTCCCATTGCAGGGATGGCTGCCTCCCATGACAGCAAGGTTTCATCAGGAGTGCTGCCTCAAGGCTTCACTTCTTGTGAAGGCACAGCAGGTGAGAACACGGTATGTTACCTGTTGTTCCTGTTACCTTATTTTCTCCTATTAAGCAAAGTTCTTTCTTAAACTCAGTGTCAGAAGCTTCCATGAGGTCCCAGAGCATTCTGCTGAGCTGCTCTTCTCCCATTTGGCAACCCCCAGCTAGTGCCACCAGCTTCTGCTTCCTTCATTTGCATTTGCATTTGCAGAGCTTACAGTTTCCTCCTGTCTGCAGCTTTCAGTTGGACAGATGCTGGAAATGCAGTTAGGAGTATCATTTACAGCAAATGTGAACAGGCTACTGGAATTACAGTGTCAGAGAGTCCTAGTGCTGACTGAACCTGAGGTAAAAGCGCATCAGCCCACAGCCACTACATATGTTTTCTATCCATTCTTGTGCACCAGCAATGATAGTCTAAAAGTAGAATTTTTGTTTCTTTCTGACTGATTTTCTGGCTCCTAGAATAGTCGTCCCTGAATGTCTCAGGTTCACAGCTCCTGGTGTTAGATAGAGGTACAGCCAGGAGAGGAGTCACGTTAAAACACCACTGTTCCATGAGCTGCTATAAGCTGCTGTTAAATACTCACAAATAGGGAACCTAAAGGTGTCCTAGACATAGCTTCCCACGTCACGTTCAGTCCTGAATGCAGCTCAGCCAGAACATCAGAGCTAGAGTCCAGGGAATACCACAGTAAGTGGGTATGCTGAGGAATTAAACATAGTTATAAGCTATGCCAGTGTAAATACCCTGAGAATTGCCAGTTAATTTGTCCCACAATTATTGTTCAGGTTGATTGAACTATATTATTGCATGGTGCCTACAATGTACAAGAAATGCCTTAAAAAACTTAGCATGAAAGTTAAAACTACAAACCAAACAACTGTGTACTGTCTTGTTTCCAACATCATTCACTTGTAAAGCATTCATTTGGAAACACTGTGATGTGTGTTGTGATACCTATTAAATTCTGTAAACGTGATGACAATAAGGAATGTCAAATATTTTCTGAAGACCCTTTGGTAATGTATTTCAAAAACAGCATGAAAGTGATTTTTTTTTCCCCACTTTGACAGGTGAATTATTTACTGCCTAGTGTAGTTTTCTGAATAGCTGAAGTTTTCTATCAATGAGATGAATTTAGAGTCAGGCAAGGGAAGCCATCTCACTAACCCTGCATCCAACCCCATTCCCAAGGCAGTTTGACTGTATCTACAGCACTTTCTGCTGTACTGCAAATGTCAAACAGAAGGTATAATGGATTTAATATTAGTGCTGGCCAAGGTGTTGAGGGAGCTGTTAATAATGTCACTCCAGTTATTGATCTGAAGCCTTTAGAAATCAAAGAAAAGTGAGAGATCCCCAACTGGGGAAAGGCACAACAGTGACTGGTTTTTATTGCCAATATATTTCTACATATATAGTGCTGACTTTCTGGAATTATGTGATCATCATTAATCTTGGAGAGATTTTTTTGAATCATTATGTGGTAGGATAATATCAGGGTGACCTGTATGCATGCTAATATTAAAACTTGCTTTCATTCCAGCCACAAGTCAGCTTTAAAAGGTACACTAGTAATGGCAACAACATTAATACAAATATTCACATGAAAGGAAATTTTATTTATTCTGAGACCGTTTACTGGTGTTGTTGAGATGTCTGGATTTGACTCTTCCTAAGAACATTGTCATTGCATCTGTCTATTAACCTGGGATGTATGTAACTGCTATTGCAGGAGGCTAAATTTTTCCTAATTATAATAATCACAGCTCAGCTGCCTCTGTTTACCACAGAGCTAAATTTGGCTCTAAGTTTATATTCTTCTAGGTTCCTTTGCCACAGCTAATCCTAAAGGATTAACTTGTGTTTTGTTCTAAAATAGGAATTGGTTCTTAGAATCTTCAACAGAATTTTTCAATCTTATGATAGTGTATACAAGGGCAACCCCTGTCATCTTTACTCAGTAATTAATAAGTGAAAGTAAAATATAGAATTTATTTTGAACATATATCAAATAAACATATAGTTCCTTTCCATGTATATACAAGGTAAATAAAGATAAATCCAGCAGATAACTTGCAACAGCTGTGTGCTGGATTGAATTTGAAATTCATCTCTACCACAACTGTGCCATAAAGTAGATCCATTGCAGAGGGATATAGACACACGCAAGTGCCTAAAAACGTTGTATGTGTATAAGTGTGTGTGTATATATATGTAAGTATATATGAACATACAAGACATACATGGTAAGTTGTGAAAATAGTTATTGCACGTGTATTTATTATATTAAAAAATTACGCATTCCAAATCAGTATAAATAACAGAAAAGGCTACTTTTGCTTTCGCTTGATCCTCGTGTACTGTGATAAACACATACTTAAACAGAATTGATTTTTATGTACAAATTCTATTGACTCTTCTGTGACTACTGGGAGACCATCCCAGTTGGGACAATCTGTTGTACTCTGGGCAGACCAGTATTTAGGGTGATCCTGTAAGTTCTTTGGGAGCAGGCAAGAAGCAGCTAAAAATATGGCTGGAGGACTGGAGACTGCATGGATCTTCTACTGTTCTCGTTCCCTCCTTAATAAAGAGAAAGACTTAGGCAAAGTAGGCTGGAGAATCTCTACTTCCCTCTACTATTTCCCCAACTGCTTTCTTCAGATCTATTTGATCTGGGCTCTGAGGTCAGGATTTTTGTTTCATTGATCACATGTCTGTAGCTGTACTAATGGTGTGTCTTCCTATATCAGCTAAAGGGTTGTGAGAAATAAGACTAACTTGTCTTCTTGATATCTCCAGTCTTACCTGGGATTGTTCTCAGTCATACAGCTTAGTCTGGAAGAATCACAATTGTGTTTGCAACTGCTCACCGGAGATGGTTTCATACAGTTTCTTGTGATACACAGTTTACATGTTTTTCTTCATTTTATTTCCTCATTTAAGTAATTTTACTTGTTAGTGCATTTAGAGAACATTCCATTCATTTTCGTACACAGCCATAATGTTCATTTCAGCCTTCCCTCACAAGTGATTTGTTCTGAAATCTTCCACAGCTTTTATTTTGTGCCCTTCCCTCAACTATTTCAATTTGGTCTCTCAGTTTCAGGTTTTCCCAAACAAAAGAATCATCTTAGTCTGTCACCATATTCACCTACGTAGCCTTAAATCACCTTGGCTTGTTTTTTCCATCCTGTTGTTACAAATTCACATCCCATCTACTGTTGCCCCTACCACTCTTCTTGTATTTCCAAGTTCCTTTGATTTCTTCCTCCTAAATTTTGCTGTGTGTCATTATACATCTTTCCAGATGAATTACTATTCTACTATTCTTCATTTCTATTTTCTAACTGTAGGGAATCTTTTTTTTTCATTTGACAAACTTGTTGATGGGCTCTTTAAATGAAATTTTGTTTATTACTCCTTTTAAATTTTGAGTCATAAAACCAGAAATTATTATATTTAAACAAATAGTTTTAAGATTTTTTGTGTGTGTTCCTCTGTAACATAAAATTGCATTACAGCCTTTATTTCCTCAATCTATGGTGATATTAATTTGTGTTTCAAATATTATACTCCTAATTGCAGCTGGATAGGCTGTTTCTTTTGCATATTGGAGTAGAACAGTACCAACACTTAATAATCTGAGATTTCTAGCAGATCAGACCTGGCTGCTTAAAGTTCTTGGCTTGTTGTAAGTCAGTTATGTTTAATTCATCATACTACAGACTAAAACCTTGTTCTTGTCAAAATTACACAATTCTATCTTCTTTTTATACACAAAACAGCAGAGATACAAGGGATGATATTACTTGGTATCGATTCAGCTCTGCGGGGGGCAGAGATCAGAAAAGGCAGAACTGGCCAAAAGGAATGTCCGCCTCCAGTGAACAATTTTACTCATGGTCACACTGGGAAAAGCCTGAAAATATTGCTTCTGTGTGAAAGGTTTGCTGCTTCCAGCTCTCTGTTTTTCCCAGGTTGTCTCAGATACTCCTTGTTTTTCAACTGTGAATAGTATATGACCACTCTGAATACTTGCCTAATTTATCATTACTTTATCATGTCTGTTTATCACCAGGTGGAGTAGATACAGTGTGTCTCCAATTTTGTTACGCTTTACATTTTTTACTGGGGTAAATTGCTCAACTAGCTGCAGGTCAATTAAAAAATCCACTCCCTTGTTTGTACACTGAGTCCTCTGTGCCGCTGGATCGTGATGTTTCCAGTCTGAATTTGTCACCCCTCCGGGAGCAGCAGGTCAGCTATCAGAGAGCTGTCTATTCTGTGTCTGGACAGCACCTGGCACGGTGAGGTTGTAGTCCAGGGGCTCGACAGTGTCGCCTGTAATGGCGATACTCATCTACACCAGTCAAAAATAGGCAGCTTTTCACAGTCAGGCTATTGCACAGGTCCATAAACTGTCTGGGGGAAAGCATCTGTGCAGCCAGCCTCTGTGCCGGCTACTTGCTCCCAGGACCGGACACTTAATGGGTGATAATGTGGCAGGACTGAAACACAGTACTAATCCAGTCCAGCGTAGGTGATTAGGACTAATTATTTCATTAATTGTAGTTTATCAAAGTGCATTATGCTTAAAGGTTTTGTAGAACATTGAATGAAAAGATGTAGTTGTGCTATCAGTCACATAGAGCTTCCTTTTTTCTTTCTTTTTTTTTTTTTTTTTAAGTGAATTTCATTCTGATGATAGGTGCCAGATGGAGACAGCCCTGGGGAATGAAATTGTTTGTTTATCCACAGAACACGTACAGCATGGGCAGCAACAGTGTAGTCTTTCCCATGCTGTTTCATTGCTGTTCTCCAGCCTTGCCCTCCAGTGACAGCCTATAGAGGTTCAAAGGCAGTTTATAGTCCATGCCCTGCCCAAATTCCAGGTGCTTTCCTGTGAATATCTGCAGTAGTGCCAATTAGCATCCATTTTCATGAACTTTTTGGGCATGGGAAGTGTGTTGGTCCCCGAATCCAGCCCAAATAATGATAATACTAATTAACTGCTTGCTTACCTAAATCAGATTTTAATCAGTGACCTACGCACAAAAGATCAAAGGCTTTAGTTTTGTGTTTCCTATCGTATTTTTCCTGAGGCATCTATTTTCTTATAATAACAATTTTCCTCCTAGCAAGAACATTGGAATAATGATAGTACTATTAAAAAAGCCAAAACAAAAATTAAAAAAGCAAAATAAGATAATCTCTTTAATAAGATTCTTTGCAAAGGGGTGAGAAATCTCATTCTCCCACTCTGCAGCCCCACCCCTCTTCAGCCAAGAATAAACATTGTCAGAGAGATTTCAACCAGGAAAAGAAAAAAAAAACAGAAAAAAGATAGAAAATAATATCTTGAACATTTTCATCAGATCTACTTAAACCATATATTCTAGAATCATATTTTTAATAGGTTGATAAATTTCATAATTCTGCATAAAACCAACTAATTTTAGTTTAGGGTTTATGTTTGAGAGAGGTTGGCTAAATCCTGTGCTTTTTATTATTATTTTACAGCTTGTTTTGAAAGTGTCATAAACAAATGACTTAAGTGTCCCACAAGACAAATGTTCTTTAATCATCTAATGCACTCATTTATCCTCAGCCTTAACCTTAGTCCTAAATTAAGTCTCTTGCAAAAACATAACTTCATCTAAAAACACCCATCAATCCTATGTGATTTTGATAAGCACATTTAAAAAACATAAACAATCAGACAGTTGTCAATCCAGTTGAAGTTCTGTCCCATTTAAAAGTTATTCATTAGGATATGTTCCTAATGCACCTGCTGCTAATAAAATTTTAAAGTGGAATGAACAATGTTTTCAGGTTTCTGCTAGAGTTATAATTTTTTTGCTATTCACTAGGACTCACTAAGAATAAAATCAAAATGCATATCAGGAAAATATCAACTTCAGCTTAAAATGAGTAACTTCTAGCCTAATGGGATGCATTTTTCTGAAAATATTTACATAAGTTATATTTTAATTTGCATTCCAGTTTCACAGTACCACTAACAAAATATGTGTCACACCTTTGTGTTATGTTTATTTGGTCATTACCCTCATTATCTACTCAGGAATCCAATGTACGTGGAAGCATCACACAGGAAAAAATGAGTAACGTAGACATAGGTTACACATTCAAAGCAAGATATTTTGCAGAAGCTGTCACCTGACCTGACTAAATAAAAAAAGTGACTGTGAGGGGATATGAAAGGCTTTTAGTGGGTGAAATTCACTGTAATTCAGAAATAATTCAGATTCTCTTTAGTTTAAGCAGTACTTAGCCATACCCATGGATAATACAGCAATTTATTTTATTTTTTTTTTACTACTGGCCTCTTTAGGACCTGGAAAAATACTACTGTTGAGCTCTTTGGGATTCTTTCTCACTGGGGCTTTAAAATTCTAAAGAACAGATAAGAGCAAACAGCAAATAACTGGATTTAGAATAAACTCGGAAATTATCACTAAGGCCCTTCCTCTGCCACAATTTGTCAAATCTGCTGATAGGAAACAAATTCTATTCATAAAGATTTTATTTTTTGGGGCCCTCTTGTGATTTGGTAGCAATTCAATTATAGTTTTGTGAGATAGTGAGCCCGGAGAGGGAATCCAGACTGACAAGAAATATGACAGGACAGTTACAGAGTGTTTATGCAATTAAACTTTCACTGACAATACCTGCAGAATGATGAATGCGTGGGCGGAGGTATGTGTGCACAAGCAATGCCCCACAAGTATTGCACATTTTTCATTATTATACAACTGTTCAGATCTTTCAAGAATAGCCTGAAGTGAGGTGGAAAAGAGAGTGCTGTTCCGCAGCATGTTAACCAAATGCTTTTTTTTTTTTTTTTTTCCAGTGGGTCTTGATATGCCAGGTGATAAAAGAACATCTATTTTAGAGAAATGTTGCAAGAAGATTAAGATTTAGCCTGAGTTTGACATATATTAATTTTGGATTCTTAAAGAGGTTTTATTCTTTTTCTATCTGCAACTTTATATCATTTCAAAACTGATAGATACTCCATAATTAAACTGCAAGGTTATTCATTTTATGCATACAGGTGCAAAGGGCACTATAAAAGTAGGATTTTACTGATTGTAGATTAGAAGAGAAAGGAGAAACTTAAAAGACTTTTGTAGAAAACCACAAAAGCTTACAGAGTAGATTAATTTGGTTGATCATAGCCTGTATTTCAGCATGTCTGTCTTCATGGAACTATAAAATCAGACAGCTTATTTTAGAGGCTCTGAAAGATTATGTTGAGTTTTCCAGGCTATTACAGTAGTTATTGTTACTTTTCATGTGAAGTTGCTCATTTGTAGTGGGGTTTTGATTTTGCAAACATGCTGTTAAAACATGTTGACCTGGACTATCTCTTTTCCAAGGAGTTAATTCCTGCAAATTTTATGTTCAAAAACTGCTATATGCTAAACAAAAAGAAAGTGGAATAACTACAATGTGATTTCGTGCCAGAGAAGCTGAGCAGAGCACTAGCTGTGGATTTTGGATTGCTATGGGCGGAGGTTGAAATAGTATGACTGACACTAGAAGCATGAAATAAGGGCCTGGCAGGTAAATTATTATAAAATGACCGTTTAAATGTTACCTAGAACTGTGCTGAGTTCTCAGAACTTTACTTGACTTCACTGAAGTAAACTTTAGATGTTCAGAATTTGATTCCAACACACCTGAATTCAAATCACTAGCAGTAAGAAAAAGCTGTTTCCTATTCATGCATGCTTATCAAATCTTTCAAAAATTGAAGTCTGCTTCAAATAATGACGATCTAAATAAAAAGGTTGCATGTTGCAGTGAACTGTTTTGTGATTCTAAATTATGTATGCTGGATTGCAAAATGGAAACTATTTATTTATTAATGTAAGCATTTATCTCATGAGAAGAAGCTCCTGAATTTTTACTCCTTCTTTCTAGAGATGGTTGTTTCCTATCTTGCAAGGTCCCCAGTGATGTCCAGGGAAATGTGCATTCATCTTCCTGATTTACAAACAGACATCTCTTCTCTTTTTGAAGGAATGACAGTATTTACCCAACACGCACACAGCAGACATAATATCACGGCTTAAGTTACTCAGTACCAAAAGCTATAGAGTATTGAAAAAAACCTGATTTTCCAAGAGCTGTTTCTAATACCTACTAAAATTGATAGCAAGAAAAAAATTGTTTTCACATTACTTAGGTGTTAAAATTACATGGTGGTGTTCCTTTATTTTCAAAAACCAAACCTAATCCTGTTAATTCAAAGTGAATAACAAACAGGACTAAGACTTTTTCCCAAGTTGTTACATTTATTCAACCTGCTTGTGTTTTGTTCTTCATCATAATTATTTCCAAGTCAAATCTGCACTGATTTCCTTGCGGACCCACATACCTCTGACTAACTTAAAGAATTGAGCTGGGATAATTCACACTATTCCTTGGGGGTCATGTTCTCTGTTTTTTTTCAAGGACATTTTTATTACAAAGCTGATGAAATTTGCATATTAATTCATTTCTTTCAATTTTTTAAGATTAAATGTTGTCAACATGTATCAGTGCAAGGCTCTGACAGTGCTGATGAAATGGGTCAGTCAAGCTTGAACATTTAGAGTAATGCAGCCATCTGCAACCCCCAAGCCCCTTGTGTAGTTTAGTGCTACCATTGCAACTTGATTAAAAAAAAAGTTTTATTCAATGCAGGATATTAAAACATTATCTGTGAAATGATATGTGTTACTCCTGCCATTTGCAGAGAAACTATATTTGACAACAAAATGGATCTAAGGATCTCCTTGCTGATTTAGAGTTAGTGCTTTGTCAATCTTAATTAAACTCCAGTAGGAAAAGTGTAGGGGAAAAAAAAGAGTTTCTGCTGTGCCAGAGCTTAGAAGTTATTAAACTGGGCTTAACGTCCCCTCCTAGCCAGTATTTTTACTGTTTGAAAAGCAGTGTTATTTACAGGAAGGAATTGCCTAAATCCTCATGTCTCAGGGGCCCTGGAAAGCAGTTGCATTCTTCTGAAAATACCAAGTCTTAATAGAATCAGAGAAATTAGAAATGGAAAAGAACCATTAGGTCAACTTATCTATCCCCCTGCCAGTGCAGGAGAGTTCCCTACAGTATTGCTGTCTTACAGTTAATAGTCATGGATTTTGAGTCACCGTTTCTCAACTACTTATGAAAGTATTTGCTGTGTGAGCTGCTTGGTTCATTTTATCTTCACTGATGGGACTGATATCTTTGTATTCTAATATTCGTATGTTTTAATAGTCTGTGATTCTAGGTGCAATGTATATAGACACCCAGTAATATCTTTGCTTCTCTTTAAACACATACTGTGCATTTCCCTCATGTAGTGTTTTATTAACCTGCATTTACTCAGCATCTTATGTGACAAGTAGTCCCTTTGATATCAATGAAGACAACACACAATAGCCTCGAAAATTAACTGGTATAAATCAGCATAGCCACCTTGGTTTTAAAGGTGTGGAGACAGTTGTGGGTTTGGCCAAGGACCTTTTGATATCACCAGGTCTAATTATGAAGTTAGGGCGGTTAAATCCACCCATAACACCAAAACAATGTGTTAACTCAAATGACAAGTTTCAGATGTGAACTTACTTCTCTGTAATTACTGCTACAGCTTAATCAGTTGATGTATTTTAATAGAAACTGCTCCTGGTCATAGACGTCTTCATAATTGCTACTTCTGATAGCCCCAGCAATGTACATTGGCCTTAATTCAACCAAAAAAAAAATGATATCTTGGCTTGCACGTGTAAAGACTGACTCCTACCTTGAGTATGGATATAAAGCATGAATTGTAATAATAATCAGAAAACAACCTTCCAGCACCCCATAGTCATGGAAGACATGACAACTCAAATATTGGTTGACTTGTATGGCAGAGTTGCTATCCAGATATTATACTGGTTTTATTTTTAGGCAATCACCTCTGCAGACTTTATGTTGTAAAAGCACAGTGTATTTTCAAATTTGAGCTTCTTTTAATACCTGTCATACAGGAAGATTGTGTTAATCATATCAAAGACTGTGAACAACATTACAGGACTGATGTATTTTTTCTAAGCTGCATATTTTTTCATGTGGTGGACTAAAAAGGATTTAGGAAATATCATTAGGTAGACATTGGATATCCTTTTAATAAAAAGATGAATCTGAGCTACTAGTATCCAGATTTTAAGACCAAACTCAAAAAGTTGTATTGGATTGAAAAATCAAAGTCAGACTTCACACTGTAGTAGAGTCTGAAAATGTCAGATATGAAATATTTAAACTGTGGAACACAATCTTCAACTTTGGGCTATAAAACTTTAATTTTGTAAGTTGCTATTTCTCCAATTGTTCGATATTTTTAATTCTACAAATCCATGTTTATTAGCTTTCAAGGTTTAAACAGTGTTACTGAGTCTATTGAAAGTAAATGGTACTGACTTCTGAGAAATATAGTTACTATGATTTGTTTTCTATTTCTACGTTCAAGATAAAGGCGAAAGAAAGAACAAATAAAAGGAATTGATTAGCACAGCTCTCTTTTTTAATACTTGTAAAATCACCTAATGTGCTTTGCTATTTATTCTTCCATACACTACAAGAAACAGATCTGGAAGGTGATTTTTTGAACAGCGATAATTTTAGGATATGTAGAGAAAAACTTTAGCATCTTTGATTCTATGTATTCATATTTTTACAGTTATCATTGTAATGCCCAAATGAAATCTCCTTCCACTCTGTGATCTTCCCATATATTTTGCAATAGCAGTTCTTGGTCCAAAATCCCAATCCTATTGAAGTTGATAAGCAAAACCTTGCTCCCATTATAAACAATGCAAATCTCCAACTTCTGTAATGAAGTTGTTCCAGTATTATGCATAACGTTATAGAATTACAGTGGGGGTGAGCATTTTCTTTAACATCATGACCTCTTCTTGCTTACATGTCCATGATAATTTTTTCTTCTTTGGGGGATTTCCTTATACAGTAAGAACATAGTTTGAAATACACCTGTTCTAGCATTTCCTATGTGAAATACAGCTATAAGCAATCCATTAGATAAATTCATTGCAACAAAGTGGTCTGCCACATTAAATACTGTAGATAATTTAGCAAGGTTTTGTTGGATTTTTACCTTTGGATTTTTAAACAATGTATGCAGTTAGCTTTGGTAAATAACAACAGCTTTGTTTTGGCAGGAGTTGCTGCAGACTCCTAAATCCAGGTTACTTTATCTAACAGTGTTTTGATTAAATTTATTCCTCTCCGTCTAACTTAATTTTTTTATTTAATGCAGTTTTCCAGCTATGAAGGAAAGTAAATTTACTGTAAATCTAGACTCTTTTTTGCTAGCAAAGAAATTCAGTATATGTTTGCTTTATAGGTTCCATTTTATATATATAACATATCCTACTTTTGAACTGTGAGTTTACTTTTCTCAGAAACAAACTCAGAAGTTATGCTTGCATTTACAGTCCGCAGGCAGGTTGGTACCTCCACATAAGGAAAATATATTTTTAAAATCTTCTGTAATTTTGAAGATGAAATTTCCCCTGCCAATATCTGCATGTAAATGTTCTTCTTCCATCTTAAATAATAGTTCTTACAATGCACAATATGTGTGCTGCAAATAAAACAGTCAGGTTTTTACACCTTATGTTTATTAAGTCTTTATGTTTGACTGGCTAACAGTGATCACACATCCCAAAAAGATTTTGCACACTTTATTGTTTGTGCGCTGAGCTGCATAATTTCAAACGTACATTATGTTTATTTTAAATTTTATGGAACCAGGCATTGTTGAAAGAAGATACCACCAGTTGGAAACAGTGGATAATGTTAGATCTTGCTCAGCATGACATCTTTATGGGATAATTTGATGTCAGAATGAAGTCTTTAAATTATTTCTTTTCTACATATGTATGTGTAGAAATCCTAATCCTTAAGCATGCAGGGATGCAAGTGGTTCATATTCAGACATGTTGGCCAGGAAAAGGCTAATGAGTGAGCAGTATTGAGGGAGATAAGAGTCACCTAATCTAATTAAAGAATAATGCATTTTACTACCCAGAAATTTCACACCTTGACAAGATTGCAATGAGCACTTCTTGATACTTGAGACACTTGTGCTTCTTGGCACACAGAAGTGATGGGTCTGTTTTCCACCTTAATCTTTTATATTATAAAGGAGTTGGTTCAAAAACAGTTATAGTTGAGCCTCTACAGTAATTATGTTCAATATCATGGTGTAGGTAGAAGTAGTCACATCACAAACTACCACTGCTAATACCAAGTGAGCTTGGATATTTTGAATAAAGAGCTGAATTTAGCCCATACAGGGAAAGTGTAATCCCTAGATTCATTAGCCAGTATTGGGAAACTGTAATCCATAAGTTCATCATGAAACTCATTTAAGTAATGACAACTGAATGGGATCATGTGTGAACTTACTGAGAGTAGTAATGACTCTCTAAATGGTGAAGTTCCTGAGGTTATTGTGAAACTCACATCTTTCAGGAAAAGTGTGAATCCATCACAGTAAGGACAATAGGAATATGTCAAGTACAGGCAGTTAAATGCAAGGTGGTAATTTGGAAAACTAAGGGCAAGATTGAAAAGTAATTTGAGTTACATGCAAAAAAAGTAACAAAAAAGTCTATTTATTGGTAGATACAAATTAACTACTCAGTTTACTGAATTTGCATGAAATAAAAGCAGTTTATTTTACCTTTTTTCCATTAGTCTAAACCACAAATGACACTGGGGTTTTACAATTTCTCACTGAGATCAAAACTGCAATCAAAACCTGAGATTTCAGAAAAGAAGATATCCAAACAAACTGATATGTTCGGAAGCAGCAGATCAGCAGATCTAGATGGTATACAACAAATGAAAAAATGTGAAGGAAAATTGAAATGGCCAAGCTGCTAAAAAATGTAGTGTTCCAGTAAAATGGCAACCAGGAAGCTGCAGGGTAACTGATTACCTAGGAGAGAGACATTTTCCCGATTTACAAAAATGTTTTGGGAAACAGTACTAAAATTATCTTAAAAATTATGTGGATTTATATGTGCTATTTCTATTAACACACACATGTGACATAATATAACAAGTATGAAATGGCTTTAGACTTGAATTGCAAAAATGACTGGAGGTATAGGAATATTTCTTTCTGAGGAAATATGTAAAAGACTAGAATTTTTTTCCTCATAGCACCCTAGGTATCTTTTTACAAGGAGACAAAAGCATTCAGTAAAACTCATGTGGAAGATCAGCAAAACAGGTAAAAGGAAGCACATTTGTCAAGCATTGTGGACATGTGGAACTCATTGCCACTACCTATTTCTGCGGTCGAGCAGAGCAGACTTTCTAAATATGTGGACTTTTATAGACCATGACAGCATTCCCTTCTAATTTCAGTTAAACTATTTTTATAGAGGACTGTATTGTGTGCTTCACATCAATTTAGATACCAATTGGTGATTTAAGGAAGAAAGGTCTTCTACATGCTCATTATTATCTAATGGTGCACACTAGGTCTTCTGGCACTTTATCCAGAGACATTTGTTGTTACCTATAGTCAGAGAGAGGCTGTTGAACAAGCCAGTCCTCTCAAGTCCTTTAGCAACAAGGACTCTTCTACTTTCCTTTATTTTTCATTAAATTTAACATTTCTTTAGACCAACACAAGATATGTCTCATTCTGTTTATGGTTGAGTTTCTATAATACCACATAATACTGCATGATATAGCTCATGAGCTTCTGCAAGCTGATCATTTCACATATTACACTTACGTCTTCTCTGAAGACCCTCCTCCTTGCTTTCTTCAGGCAAGAGGTAGTAGACCTTAGAAAATGGTGGTTAGTAAATGAACAACATCAAACTCAGAATATGTTATGCACTGAAAAAGACTGGGGCCTGGAACAGAACCTAGAGGTTGTAGCAGACATTCCTCACTTTTCTCCCATTTCTCAGCAGCGATGGTCACTGTTGGATGTTCATCTAATCTGGGATACTAGGCTCTATAGACCCTCAAACCATTGTGTTTGTTCTGTGTCTCTGATCAGGATAGGTTGCTTATAGCAGAAGAAATACCTTCTACACAGCACCTGTATCTTGTCCTGCAGTACATCTGCAAAGACATTGAGCTATGAATCAGTGTATTAAAGAGGCAGCATTCATGTGCATTTGTTTATCTTTATATCTAGATATGCATTATCAGTGCTAAATAAACAAACACAATGAAGTTACTAGACTTAACCTCCAAGTTTCAGGACTATAATTTTGATTTGGGAGTCTCCCTGAGTCTTTAAAATTTACAAAATCAGTGGTGAAAGGCTATAAAATCACAGCTACATTCCAAGCCCAAGATGAGTCTAAACATAAAGACTAGGAAAATCGAGTGTTGTTTGAGGAATACAGGTTGGGGAAGTGGGACTGAACCTGGAAGCAGCACAGTTAGTTGCCTGTTCTAAGGACTGCACTCATACATTCCAGATAATGGGGAGAGGGTGGAGGGAGGAATTTAGAGTAGCTTAAAGTCATTAAGCCAGAAAGACTATCTGATTCCTTCTCTGTAGCAACATAAAGTACCTTATTCAGGTAAAGAAGGGCTTTACTTACTGTAAATCTCACAAAGTTTATGCCACCCCAGATACAAACTTCACACTAACTTGTTCACTCTGGGGAAGGTTCACAGTTTGGTTTTGTTTTTTTCGGGGGTTTTTTTGAGCAGTAATAGTCTTTGTAAGATGGCTGCAGTGTCAGCATTTATCTTGAAACTCTTGGATATTAGTTTTGACTGCAGTCACCTTTCTGACAAGTGTTATTGCGACTGTGTTTTATATCCCTGTTCAGGATGATTTCTAATGATAATGCTCTGTCTACCTCACTGCTTCACACTAAATTATAGATGCCACTATGACAGGACAAACTATATCCAAGTGCTAAACTCTACTCCCTTTGTGTGATGTCAGTGCCTTCACTACTTTGTGCCTGGAATTAAAAACAGGATAGGAAGATATGCAAAACATTTCTGCTTAAAAATAATGTTCTGTCAGTTATTAAACAAGTGATATTTCATTTAATCAGCTCAAGGGGATTATTTTAAATGAAAAGGCAGAGAGTATGATTTTATTAACACATTCCTGCCCTAGAGTCCTACTGTAATAATTCTTTACTTGACTAAATTAAAAAGTTATAATTCAGTCCATCCACAACAAAGACTTATGGATAGTTAAATTTCATTATTTTTTCTATTCTGAGTTGTGCAGAAAGGGAAGGAAGGCATCATGTCTCCAGAAAATATGTCCTGAAGTAAGCATTACATTATGAATACAAACAATCCAAACTTTTTAGTGAAGAATGTTATATTATCTGGTTTCCACTTGTCAATCTGATACCTTCAGCATTAAACCCATGCTATTTGTGCTATCTCTGTGCATATGTGTTTGCTAAAACAAAGGCTTTTATCAAGTAGTCAATTTTTTCAGCCTAGAAAATGTGAACTAAGGCAGACTAAGCCTACTACTCTCATCAGCCTGAGAGTAATTACACTTGTTTTCTTGACTCTAATACGAATAATGCTCTATAAACCATTTTGACCAATGATTTTTAGTTAATTAGGCATTGGAAACACTACTGAAACTTAGCAGGAGGATAAGCAAAAGCTGTTTGAATACACACATGTATATCTGCACTAGCATGCACATACACGCATTTTACAAATCTATCTGTAGAAGCAGATAAATAACAAGGGTGTCACTAGTGACTCCATAATTAAGAATGCACTGAGACTGGGAAGTGCACTTAAAATCTTGGTTTAGGTAGGATAAATAAATATTTCTGTATATATTACAATATACATAAGACTTTTTTCCTCTTTCTTCTTATGCAGTTCTAGGAAAATAGGGCCTATAGCTGTACCTAAAATTTTGGAGGATGATATTGAATATTAAACCAAGAACAAGCAATTTTTAGTAATATTTTAGGCTAAAAGTGTACACAATTCTCAAAGTGGATCCTTGTAATTGTAATCCTGTGTAGGTCCATTCTTTAAATGAGAGCATAAATGTGTTCACTTTCATCCTGTATGTCTCAAATTTAAGACAGCTAATTAAATTCTGTCTTGTTTATGAATATAAATCTTAAGTAACTATACTGAAATCTTTGGTGATATTCTGCATTTGCTCCCATGAAAACTGAGAATAGAATTTAATCCCATTGCTATAAAAAGAAACTGGATATTACTCCTGGGAAGGTTAAAAACATTCTATCTGATACCCTTTCAGACTGAAAACTGTATAATAAATAAGAAAACAAGTGATAGATCAGACAACTGAAAGCAAAGAGTAGGTAGCTAAATATTGTAAATAGATGGATAGACCAAGTTATTTTTTTATAAATTCCGTCTCAGAGGATTACTTCATTTATCTTTTGAGAGAGACTTTCTCATTACAAGAGGTATTTCACTAAAAAATTAATTGTTTATTAAGAATTAATTAAATAGTTTAGCATGGGACTATCTGATCAGGGAATATCAGTCTCAGTACTTTGAACTTGCAGGTGCTGCAGTGGTTGTAGTTAAGACGTTATATTGGAGCTTTCCTTCATTGCAAAGGGTTGTGTCAAGAAAATCTTTAATATAAAAATAAAAAGCAGTTCATGCATAAAGCATGACGCCCTGAAGCATATTAGATCTGTTTATCTCTCTGTTTAAAACGAACGGTACCTGGTATAGTTTACATAACAAGGCAGGGATCAGTTTGATAAAGCATTTATATCACCTGGGGAACACGCTGGCTCATTTCCTCAACACCTTTCCGCATGACTCGTTCACCAGCAAGTATAATAGCAAACAAAGTTTTAATAGGTCAAGAGCAGAGGACCTGCCTGTGTTAAAGTAGAAGACATTTCTGTTTGCCCTTTGACAAATAGCTCGTATTTCAAGCCTGGGTCTCTGCAGCTGATCATTGAATGATAATTATTGATTAAATCTTTTATGGACAAATCCTTAATTGCGTTTGATCATTTGCAGCCTTAAAGATGTTTTTTTTAAAAAGACAAGTTAAAGCTTAGTGCTTATGTGGTGTACATAAAATGTGTAAGTTATCCAGGGGGAACCAAATAAAGGACCAAGATGGACTCTTGCCCCCCAGATGCAGTGGCAAAGCTCTAGTGACCTCATTAGAAACAGGATTTCACCTCAGAACATTAACATTTTTGGCAAATACTACAGTACAAATCTGCGAGTTAACATTTGAAAACACTTTTTTAAACAAATGAATTTCAATTTAGTTTGCAATTAAAATCTGTTGTTAGACTAACAGATTTTTTTTGTCACTCTTCCATTTTGTTTAATGTAATCCAGGATATGAGTCACATTTGCTTGTTGTTTCTATATGTGAAGCAAATACTGTAGCTGCTGTTTCTGTCATAGCACATCTGCTCCACTGAAAACTGCAAAATGATAGATAAACACATGGACAGGAAAAGAAATAGATGAATAACATTTTGTAATTATTTTTTCAGTGAACAGTAATCATCACCAAATGTCTTTGCAGTTCAAAGGCTATTTTTGTTAAGCGGACATACATGGAGCTTCCATGCAAGCTATTGTAACTTTGGGGGATTTTTATTTTAAGTACTGAAAAATATGTTTTCCCCCAACAGGCACTTTCAGGACTGCATAGTAAAAGCAATATTGTGTTCATCAGCTGTCCCATAACAAAGGAAAAAATTGTTCAGTGAAGAGAAGAATTATTATACTTTGCCTTTTCTGGAAAGTTCAACAGTGGAATACATCTTTCTTAGAGCATAATTAATAACAATTTGTGATGCTTTTATGAACAGATACAATTCAGAGTATCTGTTCACTATATATAATGTAACAAAAATAAGCTGGTATCACTTACAGGATATGTATCTACATCCCAGTCAACATAAATCAATAATTGAGCCATAGATAAATAGATTAGATGTGGCAATAGGAAGGGAAAAGAAGCTGAGGAGAAAATCCACAAAAATAATTTTGCAGAGCTTGTCTTGCGTTTTCATCAGGAACTAAGCAAAATAATCTGACAAGGGCAGAAATCAACTCATCTGGCAAATTCTTGTACTTTACTTTTATCAGACAATGTAACACAGCACATGACACTAAAAATAATAATGTGTTGTCTAAGGACAGGATGGTAATGCAATGCCTTATATTCAGAAGTATCCAACCCCAACAGCCTTTATGGTAGCTTCTTCATATGCTTGGTGCTCTTCTAATCACACAGGCCTGTGCACCGTTCATTCCTTCCTCCCCCCAGACTGTATTTCCCTCCCAGACACAGGGAACCCCGGAGAGCTGCGTAAATGGCAGCTCTGTTGTCTGCACAAAAGCAGTGCCCACATCTCTATGTGCTGCTGCGCAGTTGTTAGATACAACCTTTTGGGAACACATGCCTTACACAAGCTTAGAGGCGTGTATGTTTGGGCAACTCTCGGCACTCTGAGGTGCTCTAGCAGACCTGAGGAATCTGTATGTAGACTGTGGTTAGCAAGAGGCTTTTTTTATGGACTTTTGTTTGTGTGAGCTCTTTGTAAGATTGTATGTGACTGCTGACTTCTAGTGGCTGGGCTGCAGATGGCATCAGTCCTGGCACTACTGCCCCTGACAGAGATTCTCCAGTGGCACAAGTGTGCGGCAATATGTGGCACTCGAGCAGAAGGACCTGAGCACCTACTCTATGCAATCCTCTACTAATCCATGGAGATGCATGGGGGTTGTCACTGACACAGGGAAATTGCACAAACAGGCTAAACTTTGGCTGAAAATGGCACAGTAGAGTTGTGAGCTATGCATTCAACAATGATGTGATACGAAACACATGGCGGGGGGCAGTAGGGGAGGAACCCATCAAATTACTTTGTTTCTCTTGTTCTTCATGTCACTTGCCCCGCTCTGCCTCTGTGCCTTAGGAGAATACAATATATTCCTCAAACACCTGCCCCTGTTGCCATGCTGCATGTCATTAGGGTTTCTGCCCTGGTTTTGGCTTTTGTTGCTTCATGGTGCTATCCCTGTATGACCTAAATTTTCTTGTGCACAATCCAAAGATCTTTGGCACTATGGAAGCTTTGTGAAAAAAGGCCCATCTTCATTCATACAGTTCAACATAAACACAAAGAGATGTATAACGAAATATGTCTGTAAAGGAACCTTTTAAGACAGATTGGCTTATTAGAATTACATTATTATTAATCTATTTCTGTGCACTAGGTAAGAGGACTACACTGGCAAAAAAATGTAATGTGTGCCTCAAGTCATAACTCCTAAGTTCTTTTTAATGTCCTAAATAAGTGACCTAATTTTCAGAAACGGTGAGAACCAATTCGTCTCTCACGAGATTTCCATGACAGCTTCCAAGTGCAATTTTAAAGTTGACTTGCAGGATCAGGTCCTGGTATTGTCAAGTGAGGTGAATTAAGGAAGCTGTGTATTCCTCTGAACTGCTCAGCTGTGAACTGTCAGAGTCAAATAAACTGGGCAAGGCAGAACAGGATTCCTGCAAGAAAAAAAAAAGAAAACTGTGCCAGTGAAATTTAGATCAGCAGAATACAGTTTGCCATATTAGAATTCAGTCACAAATCAGCTCCAGAAATACTGCTCTAGCCAAGAAAAAAAGCCGCATGCTGTTCATAACAATAAGTGGTTAGGGCTTTACTTATACACTTCCCCTGAAAGAAATGGTCTTCTAATTAAACAATTGTTCACAGAAATCACATCCCAAGAACTGAAGGAAAAGAAATGGAAAACTCATGATTGTTCCTTTTTATATTTTAGTACTATGAACTGAAATACAGTTTATCACAAAACTAGATTTTTCTTCAGTTCAGCCTGCTGTTTATAGTAAAAGAAAATTACATATTAACATAAAGCTATGAATCCAGTTTAAAATTCTTCTGATGTCAAAAGGTCCTTCATACTCTTCAGATGAGCCTTGTTGAATGTCTAGCTCCCTCTTCAGCCCCTTCCTTTACTTACAGACCTGATTATGGTACCTGTGGTTGCGCCACTGTATCTAGGGCTTCTCAGCTTAGATGATTCTTATGTTCTAATTCTAACTTTTCAACTCTCTTGACCACAAAACTTATTCATTGGCTATAAAAGCAAATCAAGCATAAAGCAAATCAAAACTTGGAGCACGTCTTATTTATCTGTGCAGTTCCCAAGTCTACTTACTGGTTCCCAGTTTACTCAGCAGCTCTGTTCCGCAAGAATCCGGCTTGTTTTTACTTTCCCCCTTTTCCTTCCATGACTACATTGTATGGGCTGAATTTACTGGTGATTTTCCTGAAAGGACAACAGACTATATACCAAATGTTTGTCATTCTTTGCATGAGGCTGTGCTGAGGTTATTCACTGAAAGCCTATGTCTACTATCTTTCTGATGCCATGGTTTTCTACCCCAGACTGTAGACAAACAGCTGTTCTTTCTCCTCAGAATATTTTAGTGGTGTTTGATTGCTTGCTACTGTAAATAGTTGTTGTGTTGACTAACTGTTGCATTTCATTTTCACTCTTGTCAAACCAGAATTGCATTCAGGCACCCTCATGCTGTAGTATGTTAAATCCCAATACTGGATGCCTGCAGACCTGGAGAAGGAGTACTTTTATTTTGTAGGTTATTCTGAGACAGGACATAAGAAGGATAATACCTCTCAGACTGTAGGATTTGGTATGTGGCTTGACCTAAGACACTCAGAATGGAAGGTGAGAGCAAGGTCCACTTCTAAAGCCCTCTTGTAGTAACAGTCCGTCACAACTCTTCTTTAACTTAGCATGTGACTCAGCTTGCCTAAATGGCAAGGTTAGGCTTTCTCTGAGAACAGAAACCTATACTTGTATTCTCACATAATGCTGCAGCTTCTCTTTGCCTCCTTATGTTTGAAGTCTGGGACAGGGAGCTGGAATCAAGTAGAAGCATTAACCCCAGGAATGTGAATGGTGCCAGTGCTGCAGCAGGACTCAGGGAGCATTGACATGGCTAAAGCCTCTTAATCATCCTTGATACATGCATGCCTAAGCATATCTTACTTCCCAAGTCACTTGTGCAGGTGTGGATGGGACTGTGCAGCCATTTTGACGTTGCGGTATACAAGCACAGACAAACACAATCATCGTATTCAGGCTGAGTTTTGCTGTTTGTCCTTTATTAATGTTGTGGCATTTATGCCATAAGCTCTTTCTAACTTGTGAACTCTCTTTTGGGAAATGCCCACAAGCAATGTAGTGCAAGGATATTTGCTGTATCTGTTTGATATTTGTGTAGACATCATTATGCTCATCATGGACGGTCCTATATAAATTGATCAGCAATACTTTTTATGTCTTTTTATGAACACACATCTCTATGTGGTATAAATATCAGTTGATCCATTTGCACAAGTCACTTATCTTCTAACAAGGAAACTTTCTGGTTCATGATTTTGCATCAAAAGTTAATCATTGTCTCACGGCTCCGTTAGTGTTCGATAAAATGGACCTTCCTGGAGAACATTCAGTGAGTGTAGATGGATGTGACACTTAAGGTACTCAAAGTATAGCTAACAAAGGAAAAACAAATGAGCATTGCTTACATGTTCAGCATTACCTTTAGGAGGTCTACAGAGATTTTGGTCTCTGTTTGCACTAATCTTATGTTAGTGACTGTCATATTACATTAGCAAATTTAATCTTTGTTAATGTGATAGAAAGTTGCTAATACAATGAGACTCATTATATTAACAACTTTTGCATCATGTTAGCAAAAGCAAAATTTGCTAACAGAATGCAAAAATTACCAATATGATGAAGTAATCATCATTATTCTAACACCTGATTGTATTAAGCAGCTACTAACATTTCTTATATGAAATCACTATTTGCACTGTACTGGGATTTTCTAGGAGAACTTGGGGTGCCTAAGTAGGAAAATATGAATATTTTTTAACAAAAGCTTTTTAGAGAGATGGGGTTTCTTTTGTGTTGCAATATAAGTATAACTTAATCAAAGTCATTCTGAAATTAAATTACTTGGCACAGGAAACTTTTCCATAGAACATTGAAACATATAATGAGCTATGTCATGACTAAGCCAGTAAGAAAGTACAAAGATAATGTGGGTCGCTGTTGGTCTTGTATCAACTTTTGGCTTTGGAAAGTAATTTCACATTACAAGTCACATTTTGCAGTATACAAGAACTTACTCATGCAATATTTCATTAAAACATGTTTGTTTCACTGTTATGATTTGGGGTTTTTGTGGCAAGACACACATTTATTGTAGAATATATTTGCATGTAAGATTTATAGTCTTCCCTGATTACCTTATAACTGTCCACTAAAAATGTACCAGGATTAAATTAAAATTATGGTAATAATATTTTTAATATACAGAATATAATCTGACAGCAAAACTCTCTGCAACATATAATATGCTGCATCTCTATTATAATTTTTTTGAAAACAGTCTGATTATTATTCTCTATAAAGTCTTCATTCTTATACAAGCTATGTATTAAGAATCTTTTAACTTTAAAAATTAACTGTAAAGATTGAGGAAATGGAGTTCAGCACAGAGTCTTCATGAACAATCCCATAATGGTAATAGGCAAGCTTTGCAAGCTGCTTTCTGCCATGTATGTAGTAGAGTGGGGAAAACATAGAGAACATTTTGAATATATAATGTGTATTCAGGAAAGGCAGACATCTGAGGCCAGCTGGAGGATGGATCTTCTCAGTTATGAAGAGATGTTGCACTTAATGTTAAGTCCATTGAAGTTCCTGTAATGACTTCAGCTGAAAGTACTTGAATTTTTCAATACTCAAGGAAGAGAACCACTGGCAAGAGGTTCACCAGATTACCTTAGCTTCAGAATTTATTCCTACCTTAACACAAATCAGCTTTACATTGCTTCTTTTAACTTCTAGAGAAAATGCATCAGAATGTTCCAATTCAAAGCCAGCAAATGAAGGAAAGAGAAAGTGAAGGAGTTGTGCATTCCTTCTGGAAAGACTCCATTTTTTTCTGTGCTGCTGATTGCTTAGAAACCACTGGAGAATTTTAAACCTGGTGGTGGATGAGTAAACAAGAGAAGCATCTCCTGCCACAGATCTTTATATGGAAGAGGAATTTCTTAGGAACTCAGGAATTCATATAATATATGAGTGAAGATTGTCAGTATAGCCCACTAGCTTGTCTTTTAGAGTAGCTGGTACCAAATATTTCCAAACCACATGTAAAATCTACAGAATGGTAACTGTACCATACAAGTTGAAGCATGGCACTTGATATGTCATGTAAATTTTATTATACACAGCGTAGCATGGTTATTCTTGTTAGCCTCATAGATATTTAGTCCTCCTTTTGAAATTCTTTTATATATACATATAGATTGTGAATTGCATAGATTACATGTTGGGCAGGAAAAATTATTTCTTTTTATGTTTTTGTTTTTATCAGCTCAAAATGTACTTTCCCTTCAATTTATTGGAAATCTCCTTGTTCCCATATTATCTTCTATGTATCGTTCATTATTTTATGTACCTTTTGTCACATCACTTCTTATTTATCTGCTCTCAAAGCTAAATATTTATAATCTCATTAAACTCTCTTCAGATGTCCTTCTACTAGTGTTTTTCTGTTTCCATTATTCTCTTTTTTAATAGAAGATGACCAGAACTGAACACAATACTCAGTGTAAAACTTGGACTATAAATTTACATAATAGCATTTTAATATTTTCTTTACTAATTTATTAATTTTAGATTCATTTTTATTGTGTTCTAAAATCTCATTTATCTTTTTAGTCATATAACAGTCTTCATATAGAGCAGATGTTTTCACTGAGATATTTCCATTTCCTTTTATTGCCTTGTTATAGTTATTTAAAACTCCTCAGTATACAGGAGTAGTTTCTTTGAAAGGGTACTACATCTTGCACTTGTTAGCATGAAATTTCATCTATTACTCTGTTGTTCAATTGTCTGCTCTGGTTGCTATTTAGGTCCCTCTCATGTTCCTCCTGATCTTCTTTTGACATAATAGCTGCATTTTTAAGACTTTCTACACCAATGCTCACTGTTCAAGTAAAACACACAGCAGATGGGAAGTCTGCAGATGCTTTCCACTGATTTGCTTAGTTTAGGTATGTATTTAACATGAACAGGTAAAATGTTAAAACTGTCCCATAAGAAGAGAGGCTAATAACCCAGATAGGCCAAACCCACATTCCTATGCCTCACTCTGTCCCTCTTTTTCCCAGTACTGCATCTGAGGTAGAACACGGATAACTTCTGTGGAGAGGGAAGTTGTCTTTTATTTGTTCATAAGGATATGGTGTCCTGTAACTGTAATGTGAATGGAAATGTCCTAAATATCAGACAATAAAAGAACATAAAATGCTGTAAAAAGAGAAAAAAACTAGAAGAGAAGAAGAAATGTAACCTGCTAGAAGTTGGTATCAGAGAGGGAAAGCAGGCATTTGTGTAAACCATGAACCCAGGTATAATTCCTGGTTTTAGGCACAAAGTGAAAAATGTCAATGTAAAAGTAGTTTATATACTTCTGTAAACACAAAAGAATATGTAAATATGGATATAACTATATATGAACATAAAGTCAAAGGTCAGATCCAGCTTTGCTTAAAATTTACCAGTAGTATGGTATGTTTCTTTCTAATTTCTTTTCTTTAGTATAAGCCTGTATTTTTTACTGTCTTGGCACTCTAGTAAAGCAACTAACCTTGTTAAGATACATAATATTTTTATCTGTTGGAAGGAATGCATATGAATATGCTTTTCAAATTTCAAATTGAAATCATCTGCAGTACTACTCTTCAAGAACAGAAGGGTTAGCTGGCACACAGGTGGGAGAAGACTTGCTCATTAGGGAAGGTTTGTTATATGGTAACGTATAATTAAGGTAATGGTCACAGCTTGTGTGACAGCAAACACTCTGGCAGTTGTGTGATTGCTGTCTGGGTCAGGAGATCAGCTCTTTCTACAAGATGTAGCCACATTAGTGTGTTAGTGAACAGGTTAGAAAGCAAATTACAGCTGCCTTTCTTAGGCATATTACTATCGGGGCTCATTGTTTTGGTTTTTTTTACTGTACATCAGCAGTAATATGGCTTCTGAAGACTTCATGTGACAGGTTAGGCATTTTATCCTTTGAGTAAACAGTAATCATGGTGTGAAGAAAGTGGGGCATTGGAGATTTTTCCCATTCTTTGAGAATTCCATTCTTCCTTTTTAGTTTGCTCCAAGGGCTCTTTGGGGATACATATATTAAGCCCTTTAAATAGTTCATAATAAATCTTTGTCTCAGGCTGATTCTGACAGTTTTTTAAAGAGTCTTTTAAGAGAGAATCCTCAATCATTTGTTAATCCATGGGGTGATCTTCAGACTTGGAGGAAAAAGAAACAGTGCAAGCTCCAGGGTTGTGAAAATACAATGTAGAAAATTTTTAACTCAGAAAAACTCAGGAAGTACTGTACCATGGAAATTTCACCAATCATACTGTGTTCTGCCTGTGTCTAAATGATCATTCTTTAAGTTACCCAGTTTGGAAACACTAGAGAGAAAAAAATGGGCTAACAAAAAAAAGGAAGAGCAATTATTATTGATTATCTTACTCCTATTACCTTGGTTTTGGCTTTATTTTGCTTAAAGCTTGAGTTGAAGGGGCATTATGGGAAAAAGAAATCATTGTTCCCATTGTTAAAATAAAGCAAATAAACAGAATTCCTTCTGTTAAGTGTTTACTGTTCAAGCCTTATGATAAATCTGCCAAAATACCTGCACTGTGGGCTGATTTTTAAAATGCTGTTTCCTGCGTAATATGACAGATTCTGACTGTGTCTGTCAAAAACCTTCTTAACTCCACAGTGCAAAATACATAGATAAAGGAGAAAAAATAGAATAAAAGTAAGATGTCCGGTTCATTTGACATTTGTTTTCACCAAATAATTTGAGTTGTATCCTAAGAATAATGCATGGCTGGAGCCCACTGGAACTTCTGTTAGGTATTTGTTTTCAGCAGCCTCGGGTCTGTCATTTTTGGAGATACCCATTCTCAACTCTCTTTGAATTTCAATGCCATAGTGCTTGTCATTATCCTAGGCTTTTTTTGTAAATTCTGCATAAGCAAAGAAATCTATAAATGCTAATTTACCTGTGTAAGAATTCTCTTGGTGTATCTTAGGAATATTGTTGCCTATTTTAATTTAATATGTTACACTGAGGAGAAAATACTGTCATGGGAACAAGGAAGGGTACTAATAAGGGACAAAGCTATAGAGAAACCTGGATACTTGGGCTTCTTACCCCTTCTGCAGCTGGGTACCTGAGTGTTGGGGGTGAAGGCTGCTGCTGGAAGTGCTACCAACTGAGCAGTACGTCCCAATAGCATCAGCTGCCTGCTATGCCAGCTGTGCTAGCAAGTTCCTCAGCAGCAGCAGGATTAGCAGCCTGCCTGGTTCTGCCTAGCCTGGACTGGGTCATGGAGTTTCTGTATGACAGATGAGAGGGAACAGTTGCACAGCGAATCTTGTGATGATGGAAATGTTAATAGCATTCTGAAATAAATTTGGATGCACAGTGCTGAGGACATAAGTATTTTCATGTTTAAGTAATAGTTGTATTCACAGGTTATTTTTAAGTGTTACTTGTTCGGAGCAAGGGATGGGAAAGCCTATTTTTAAAAGTTTTTTCTTTTAAAAAAACAGTGTTACACTGGTTTTTGACATGGATAAGAAGATTCTGTCCGAGTATGAAATTACATGTTTTCTGACATTTTAAAAGTGTTTCTTGACTGTCTTCTGAACTATGAAGCCATGCAGCTGGAGAAAGTTATTCCTAAGATACATTAGACCAAGACTTTCTACACATCCTGCAAAATCTGCAGCATTTCCCTTTATCCCCCCAAAGAATCTGCATATTGTCATGATGCTTGGCACCATACCTATTGCCACTGTCCAGTAATGAAGTTATCTGTAAGCCAAACTTTAAACCCTATGGGAAAATGTTCTTCTTGCCAATTATATTCATTTTCTCTTGACAACATATGGCTTTTAACTCCAACTCGTTTTTTTATTATTGAACCATTCTAAATTAGCTAAAAAGTTGTTTCACAAAGAAAATTATTTCTGGCCTTCCATACTTCAAAATATTTATAAAATACCGGTTTGCATTTCATACATGAATACACATCCAGATAAGGTTCAAATTTGGAAAAGGGAACAGTTCAGTAGAGTCCATATGACTGAAATCCAAAGAACAGAATGGAAACCTGTTTGCAGTTTTAAGTAGTTGTTCACTGTTAGCAAAGATGAATGCAGATACTTGCCATGTTTGAAAAAAATAAGAGGTCGAATGATGCCACAATCTTACCACCCTTCTTTGCCATTTTCAGTGCGTGAACAGAAAGTGGTCGGTCAGATGGTCATCTATGTTTATTGCTGCTAAACCAGTAAGCGTTCACCATTAGTAATGATCAGTCTGTGTTTGCACATGTATGCTTGCTTGGTTTAAACATATGCCCAGTAGCTACGTACTTTTCTAGAAAGGTTATTCAGCAAGGTTACACAATTTGTGCAAAGTGATTTTTTGGCAGGATTCTATACACATTGATACAGCAATCCAGCAGATACTAGCAACCAGTTACTGCCCCTTGGTTAGGCTGCATGGAAGATTCATGTATATAAAATAGTGTATTTTACTTTAATAAACTTACAAAAGCAAAGAGCAATCATTGCAAATGTAATTTTTTCTTCCTCTTTGGGATTCTAATTTTAAAAGCATTAAAGAAGACAGCTGCTCATGCTGTGATATGCGCTAAACAGCCTGAAGGATGGAAAAAAATATATTTGTAGCTCATAATAACTATTGACCTTTCTGATATACAATGTTCTCTGTGTTAGCTATTCTGTTCTATCAACAGTGAAGATTGAACATGACTTTTTAATAGAAAACATGGGGTTTCAAGCTGCTTTCGCAAAGGTGTTTATGTATTGTTATTTTGTATTGTAGTACAAAGACTAAGTCCTGATGCCCTTTGTCTGACATCATGTTTGTCATAAAAAAGCCCCACTGTTACTGACTGTTTTATATGAGGAATTGGCTCGTAACCATTTTATAGTCGTGATAAAAGCATTGCTCCACTAGATCCAGTACACAGGTATTGAAAATAGAATCCCCCAAATATCCCAGCAGCACAAAAGGTATTTTCTGAAGAAATAGATTCCTCAAGTGGCTATATTTAAGGGGGTATTCCACTAAGATTTAAAACACTCACTTTTTGCATTCATACTGTGTGTTCCTTGGCATACATAGGCTGCTGCATAATAGCTTTTGCTGGATGTCATGTGCTCTCAAAGACTATCTTTATGATACTCCGTTTTTTCTCTTGAACTTTCCTACTGCTTAGTTGCTGAGTACAGAAACATCCACTAGCAGCAGCTTGACTTTGACACTTGTGTATGTTTCCCCGGAGTGGGATCATCCAAACATTGACTGAGCAGCATGAGGTAACTCGGCTGTTCTTCTTTCCCTCAGGGAAAAGCTTCACCAAAAAACACCTCCCATTTGGCATATGAAAATCTGGAAAGCAACCTCTTTATTGTGCTTTTTAAGCCCAAGCAGGCTGGCAATGTTAGGCAACATCAGAAGGGACTTTTTAATGTTTGTTGGGGGGGGGCGGATTTATGCCATGTGCTGGGAAGGAACTTTAGTGGGCCATTATTGGCAGCTCTGAACCACAGTTATTTTCACAGCTATGCTCTGGAGTGTCAGTTAATGATTCACAAGTTACTAGGCAAGAGCAGAAAACTAGCAAGAAAGAAAAAATACCCTCAGTTGATCCTTCTAGGGCATGAAAGAGGGGAGACAGCAACAGCATTTAATGGCAGTTTTGTGCTGAAACAAAATGCTCAAAATTGTTTATAAGACGTTGCTCAGTAAGGATAATGATCATTTAAGCTGTGGAAACCAGCCACATCTCAAAGGAGATTTAACATCTAGTCCTGTATTCCTTACAAGCCCATAAAGCTCTTGGGGAATTCAGTGAAGTTTTTACCCTCAAAACTAGTCAGGGTCCATTTTTCCTTTGCTTTTTCCTCATTTCCCAGTTTCTTTTCTCTGTACCTGTTCCCTAACAGAGGATAGATGTGCTGTTACTTACGATCCTCTACTCTCCTAACATCAGGACCTCTGCTAGCCATTGGATGTGTTCTGTTTCAAACTTTATTAAAATTGCTGCAGTGCAAGTAAACAGTAAGGAAACGATACCACTGTGCTAATTTTCTTTGGGACTGTCACTGAATCTTAAAAATTTGTGAGTTTTGCCGACCTCACATGAAACCAAGCCAACAGGTCAGGTCAGATTATTTATTCCATTGCTTAAAATAAGTTAACTTTAAATGTAAAAACATAGAAGGAAGTTTGAGCATCATGTGCAGTATGGTTTATGTACCACTCACTCACTAGACCATAACAGCTCTTCCAGAGTTGTTCCGGTCTATTGGATGAATGTGGATACATTTGCGAGTGTTTAGATAATGGATTGAAGCCCAGTAGACTGTAACATTTCCAAAGGCTTTTTCAGAGTTACGTTTCCTACTATGATTAGTTCTGTTAATAGCAAATCTTTATTATGTTGTTTTCAAACAGGCAAAAAAGCTCTATGTATTTCATAGATCACTGACCTACCAAAATTTGTTGTAAAATCTGTCTTGCAACATTACAGGAGTAACAAAAATCTTATTCATAGCTTCATCCTGGCAACACTTTATTTATAGCTCTATCCTAGCACCTAACTCATTCTATATTTTACCAGATATACAAAGAATTCTGTGGGATAAAGTTTACATGGGAAGTAAATTGCATATGTCAGGAATTAATAGCCTGATAAAACATGTTTCTAGACTAGAAGAAGAAGAAATAGAAGGAGTTGCAGAAGCAGAAGAAAGGAAGTTTTGAGAGGCATTAAATAAAGTAATACTTCTTAGTCCAGTAAAGAGTAGTTCAGATTACTTTGGTTCCACAAGGATAATAGAACATTCAAAAATTTCTCTGTATAATAACAGGGAAAGCCTATCAATGAGTTTGTACTTTAGTTTGTCTTTCTTACACAACTAATGGGCCTAGTCTGGTTTAAAAAACAAACAGGGTAAGCTCATTATTTGTAACACTACAGGATAAGTTTTCAAGGCATGGCTTATTTCTCTGCAGGTAGTAGTCTTTCATGTGCCCAAATGTAGTATGCACATAGTAGTGTTTGCACTTGTAAGACCTGCAAACTGAGCGTTAACAATCACAGACAAATATGGGTTGCACGTTAAAGTTGTGTTGTTTGTAAATGTATGATAGTTATGTGAAACCATAACTTATTCTGCCAGTAACTGCATGCAGAGTTTTGCTTACCCATTGATAAATCAGCATTAAGCTCCTTTAGAGAAATCTGGCTTAGTTTTGCCTGTGGTTAATGTTAAGTCTGGTGTATTTTGGGGTGTATTTTGGGGAATAACATAGGTACATTTCCATGGCTGGTGTAACCACATACACCAGAATGAATGTTGGCATGTGCAACCAAAGCCCTAAGCAACAGGCTGCACAGGATGCTAGAAATGATAAAATAATAATCAGGAACTTAATCCAAGTCTTTTCATAGTATTCCTACTTACTTAAATGGGACCAGGCTCTAGCAGCTTAAGTTTCCCAGAGATAGGGAACTTGTGCTACTTGAGACACAGCTGGCATCCATCAGCCACTCCAGAAAGACTTGGGTCTTCTGCAGGTCCCGTGTGAAACTGCCACTCCTGTACACATCTCAGACACTGTGGGGCAGCTCACAAGAACGCTGTAGACCTGTGTGTGGGCAACTGAATTAAGCCTTCAGTCACTGTCCTGGTTTCGGCTGGGATAGAGTTAATTTTCTTCTTAGTAGCTGTACAGTGTGTTTTGGATTTAGTGTGAGAAGAATGTTGATAACACACTGACGTTTTAGTTGTTGTTAAGTAGCGCTTATCCTAAATTAAGGATTTTTCAGTTTCCCATGCTCTGCCAGCAAGCAGGTGTACAAGAAGCTGGGAGGGAGCACAGCCAGGACGGCTGACCTGAACTAGCCAAGAGGATATTCCATACCATAGAATGTCATGCTCAGTATATAAACGGGGGGCGGGGATTGGCCAGAAGGGTCAGTTCACTGCTTGGGCATCGGTCAGCAGGTGGTGAGCAACTGCATTGTGCATCACTTATCATCTTCTTGGTTGTTTTTTTAATTATTTTTATTTTATTTCTTTTCCTTACAATTATTATTAATATATTTAGTATTAGTATTACATTGCATTTTACTTCAGTTATTAAAGTGTTCTTATCTCAACCCATGAGTTTCACTTTTTTTTTCCCAATTCTCCTCCCCATCCCACTGGGTCGGGAGGAGTGAGCGAGCGGCTGTGTGGTGCCTAGTTGCTGGCTGGGATTAAACCACAACAGTCACTTAGAATTCGTCCCTGAAATGAAGGAACTGTTCTTCTTAATGCACTTCTAATAGTTTGGCCCATTAAATTTTGTATAGTTAAACATTGGGGTTTTCACTACTTCCTTTGGAGGCAATTTTCAACAAATCAAAAAGTCAGGATTAACTGTACAAATTAAAAATATTAACTACACTGTATTGAAGCCGAAGAGTTCACATCAACAGATTCCTGTGTAATATCCAAGTTCTTGTAAACCCACAGTGTATAAGGCGGATTGAATATTAAACATGTTCTCCCACTTTTCTGGCTGTTGTATCTAAATTCACTGCTACTGCACTGACATGACTTTTGCCTGAATGCAGGTACTTTTACCACATTAAAAATATACACTGTATATATCTGAGTTAGTCACTTGTTCTCCCAGTTTCAAACATCTATGCTTAACCTTAACATTATGCACCATCACATGTGGACAATAGCCCAGTAATTACAGATTTTTATTATAAAAATAGTCATATCTCTATATGTAAATATATATAATATAATTTTAATATTATGAAAAAATGTGAAATAAATGTATATGTAAGTGTTCAGTGTCAAATTAATTGTAAAAAAATAAAGATTTTATATAATGACAACCTAACTGAAACAATCTGAGATGCCAGCCCATCTCATCAGTTGTTGGATCTGGAAAATTTGGAGGGATGAGAGAGAAAAAAACCAACCAACCAAACAAACAAAAAGATATTAAAAGAACCAGCTTTCAACAGAAGTCTGATAGGATTTAAAGTTTTTATGCCTTTGAATTTCTAATAGGCTTATAGGTCATGAAAAGTGAATTGTCTTCATCTTGGAGGTAGAATGACAAGAAAGAACAGTTTATTATCTTGTCTGAAAACATTACCTGGCAATAAATTCTTTAGAGGAAGTCATCCTTCTTTCCATTTGTTTTGGAAGTGCTGCCCTGAGCCTTCCCCTTTTCAGTGAGGCCTTGGCCAGAACCCAGCATTATTCCCTCTGTGTAAAAGAAAGAAGGGAATTAAGTCACCAAAAGCCTGCAGTCCGATTCTTAACTTCTTCAGCTTTTCAGTAAATAGCGAAACAGAAAGTTTAAGAGTCTTACCAAGTTAGATAAAAGCACCATGAATTTCAGATCCAAATCTGGTCATTCAGGAATTCGAGTTCCTGCTTATATCTGGGACAGCTCACAGCAAAAATACTATTTCTACAGCTCCTTCTAGAGATATTATTGCCTTGGAAGAATGAACTAGCTTCTTCTTTGCCACCCACAATGTTAACTAAATAGTTCAGATCGTCCTTGATTTTGCAAGACGCTGAGCATGCCAGCGAGACCAAGAGAGCACCCATAGAAATTGCTAGCTCTGTTCTCACCAGTTGATCTCCAGGCAGACTGCCCGTGTGCGTAGATATGCCTAAGTGGTTCATCCGAACAGTCCAAGAATCTTCAGCACCTTCCTAGACCAAGCTTTAGCTTCCAGTACTTGCCCATGTTCAGCCTGCAATCAGACTGAACCCACTTCACTTAAAACCATGCATTTGCAGAAGTGCAAAGTATAATTTCATAGTAACTTTCACTTGTTGGAAATAATTTGTCTTAACTTGAAGTTTTGAGTTGTATTTGCTGGGCTAGTAGTTAGAAAAATCTATCTTTTAGCTTATAAAGGGATCAAATTTGATCTGTAAGCTACAGAGAGATAATGACCTTGGCAACAGTGCTTTTTTGAGAGTCACTTTTCTGAATAAAAACACACTTTAAGAGGCAATAATATGAGAAAAACCAGGACAGTTAACTACTCAAGGTTAAATTTTCCTAGAAAGTCTTTGAATGCCTGTTTGCAGACAATAAACTGCACAGAAGAAATAGAAACATTGACAAAGATACACCTAGTCCAACTGAAAATGATAGATTTATATTACCTAATTATTCATCTGAACATAATAATTCTCAGATGCCTATGCAAAGGATTATAAGACTTTAAGAAAATATGGGAAGAAGTTTGCAAGTGTAGAAGATAACATGAGAAGGGAGCTCCCTTCTTCTTACTATTTTATATGTTTTTTTACTTTGTTTCTCTAAGAGCTGCATAGTTGGTCTTTGAGAATGTCTCTTAAAAGCTGTATAGACACCTGTTTTCAAGGAAGACAAATGAAAGCCAGGTGAAAACTTCGTGAAATGCTATCAAATCCAGAATTTTCTGTACGTTAAACCATAATCTTTTTTCCCATCAACCCCCTCCGATTCCTTGTTGGTGTTTGGTTTTCCCTGTGTAGCTTCTCGTCCTCCGAAGAATGAGAAGCCTGTCTTTTATCTGTTAGGCATGTGAAAATGCATTTTTTTCCTCTCAATTATTTTTAATGCATGTGAGGGAAAAAAACCCAGAAGTTGGTGAATATTTATTCAGACTGATTTGGCAGCATTTCGTTATTTAAGACATAAATCAAATTTGGAACTTCCTTTTTCCTGGGGGACAAATTGTTTATCTGAATTTGAATGTGCTTGTGAATCAGTCATGGGGATAGTGCTTGTGCTATTGCTGTGTAATAGCAATTATTTGCATTGGTTTACATTGTTTTGCTCCATAGCATAAGGTAGTCAGGCTGCACACAGATGCACAGTACATCTGCTGATCACTGCAGGATCACAGCCATGGACCTCAGTCCTCCAGTTATGTGCATGTTTATCTACCAGTACACATTCCACTAACATCAGAAGAACTCTTCCAGTATATGAAGTTAAACAGTGCGTGACTGGTTTGTGGGGTCTGGGCCCAAGATTATTCCCAGGGCAAAGTCCATTGAAGGAGCAGAGCTACAAGGCTTATTCACAAAGAAATGCTTGGGAGGAGATAACTAAATAATTTTGTGAATTGGCTACTAGTTCAAACTATCTTCCCATTTGGCTCTATGGCTCATAGTTAACATTTTAACATTTATGACACTTTTGTATGGGTATACTGGGTTGCAGATTCATGCCCTTTGAAATGGACAATGCATTCCTTGTGTCCAGAAATCTCATCCTGCATTAGCAGCTTTGGGAATGGAAAGAGAAGAGGTTTATTCCTTTAGTAGTATCTGCTGAAGAAATTTAAGGACACACAAAGGCAAGTGCTTTCCCAACAGAGTACACAGTTATCTGTTTTGCAAAGACAGTCCAGACTTAGTTTTTATACTTCTAAGCCTGACAGTGTGTAGTGCTTTCATTCACACAGAGTGAGCATTGACTTTTATCATATTATTAGCATTCTAAACTCACAGTTTCAGAGGTTTATAACTCAACAGTAGGTTTAGACTCAGTAAATTCAGCCCAGGAGCACTATTTTTCAGTGTAAAAGACACCTTTAGTTACTACAGTATCAAGCCAAGCAGACCTTGCTTATTTCAGGCTTTTTTAAAGGTCTTAGACTGCAAATTAAAAAAAAAAAAAAAAACAAACCTCAAAAATGAATTGCTACAGAGTTTCATTCTGATGTTCCTCAGATTGCTAGCCTCCTTTGACATAATTGGAAAAAAATTGAAAAGACTGAGTGATAGGCATTTAAAATCAACTCCTGAGAACTCATAATGGTCCCTATTCCACATATTCCTGTGCAAATCTCACTGACATCAATGGATGCGTTCTGTACACATCCTACCTTTGCAATCCTGCATGCATAATCACCGTTAGCATTGTTACAGTATCTGCCGTGGGTGGGTGCAACTCTGAATGCAGATTTGTACTAGCAGCCGTAATGGTTCTCTCCTGAGAGAAATTCAGAAAGCTGTTCATAAGCTGTTCTGGACTTTTAGGTAACTAATCCCATCTCACACATACGCTCTCAGGTACTTTTTGTTAAAGAAAATCAAACAATTTAGAATACATATTTATATGACAGACATTGTTCCAGTCTGTTGGATAAATTATATGCATTTTACAATATTCACTTACAGAGATGTATAGGTTTGTATATACTATAGTAACAGCAAAATAATGTTAAGCTTATGATATAAGGTGAAATGAGCCCAGAAAATGTCAATGAAAAGTACACTGTACTATATGTCAGATGGTTTCCTTTCTTTCATAAAACTGTGTATGAAAGAGAAATTTTGATTTCAATTGCTTAGGAATGGTACGTATGTATTACAGCCTGATCATTTTTCAAGCACGAGATATTGTGTGTTTAATTAACATTACTTCTGTGTGTTTAGGTAATTACCATTAGAACACATGAGGACATATTGTACTTATTGCCTGTGCTAGAGCATAATGTGCTGGACTACAACAACTACACTTGTTAAGCTGATTTTAGCATTTCTTCACACAGCAGGAAGCACCCATGCTGTGGTTTCTTAATGTTCTCTTTAACTACTGCACTGTTGAGTACTGTACAATAAAACTAATAATTAATTATGATCCTCATCTTACCACTACTGCTGCTATCCAGTGACCCTGGTTGCTGTTTCAGGGTTCCACTATCCTGTACCCTGAAACACATATCTTGCCTTTCAGAGTTTTATTTCTTAGATTATATTGCTGAACAGAGCTGAATTTTTTGAGGACAGGTTTGTTGCATGGATTGTGATGGCTTCACATTTGTTCAGGTCTCCAAGGACCAGCACCAATAAATGTGAAAGAGACAACAGCAGAATGGCATACTTTCCCATTTCCACCAGGATGAAAAAAAATGCTTTAAATTAAGTCTAACCTTAAATGTATAATCTGTCCTTGGGAGCAAAAAAAAAAAAAAAAAAAAAAAGGATATAGCATCTTCAAGCTCTTGGCATCCCTTACGAGAAAAAATTGGTTCTAAGGGTCTCTGATCTTGTGTTTTAGTAAAATAGAACTGCACGGCTGACTGACAGTTCTGATCTAAAGCATTTACGTTTAAGTTTTGATCTCTCTGCTTTTGATTAAAACTAATGAGCTCATTTAATTCAAAATGGGAATCTCTGATAAGAGAAATAAGGTTGATGTGATTGGATTAGAGGGGCAAATTAAACTCTTAGAGCAGAAGTTTGTGCTTATATAGTGTATTAAAAAGCTGTTGGCGTATTATGGCGTGTTAGATGATGAGAAAAATTTCATAGTAATTCATATTTAATCAGAAGAAATGAAAGTACTAAATATAACATGGCTCTGCTTTTCCCTCGAGTGATAAAGAGCTGTACATTTAAAATGACATCGAATTCATGCTCTCTAAAACAAAAAAATCTTAAAAGAAACACTAAAGAAAGGGGCACTGTTGACAGTTATTTCATCACAATAGAGCTGAAATGTCACAAACACAGGACAACGTGACCATATCAAATCAAGGACAATTCGATATAATCCTTAGCTCACAAACAAGTTCCTGTGTTTCTATTGACTGTATAACAAATGCCTTTTAAATACTCGAATACTTTCTACTAGTAGTTTGGTCAATTCCCCAAAACAATAGCAGAATAAATTCAAAATAACTTTTTTATTCAGTGTTAATTACTCACTGAAACTTAATTAATCTCCAATAATGCTTGCTTATTGTAAGCTGCTCCAGAATTTTCCCCTGAACAATATTATGGGAAGAGGTTGGTTGTCAGGGTTAAAAATAGCAATAATAAAGATTATGTAAAGAATATCTCAGTACTGACTTGCGTTGTACCCACTATTTTATCATGGTTTATACTAAGAGTATTTATTTACTGTTTTAAGTGATTGCAGTTGAGGGAGTGGGAAGCACAGGTGAGAGCTATAGTTTCAAGCAGGAGGAATCTCTTCAATTGGACTACAAAGATATTTCATTAGTGACTAATTAGTCACCAATAATTAACGATGATGGTGATGATGACAATAATAATAATATGTGTCATTTACTTGAGCATTTTTGCTTTCAGGTTACTCAGTGCTTTATTCATAATAATTAACCCTTAGTAATGGGGAAATCAAGGTACTCAAAACCAGCAGTGAGTCACCCTAGATATCACTGTTTCGGTGAGGAGTGGAGACTAGGGAATGAAAGTCTGCAGAATTTGCAGCCTATTTCAGCAGACAGAATCTGAAGAGCTCCCCAGTTTTTAAAACAATGTTAAACCCTAACAAAATAACTCCAGTCATAATAAAACTGTGCAAGAAAGAGTTAATGAGGCAAATCTCTGTTAAAAATTCTATGGGGAAAAATAACTTCAAAATGAGACTTACTGAGTATACATATATTTTTCAATTTTTTTTTTGCTAAGTAAACGTTTTCTAAATGAGGTAAATTGATTACAACACTCTTAGCATCCATCAGTCATTTATTTTTAGTGAGTTCAAGGATTGCACCTGAAAAATAGCGTAGAGGGGATGTATAAAATCTAAATTATGTGTATATGTATTTTTTCTGTTCCCTAGTGGAATCTACAAGCCCCAGTTTACTAACCACTGACAACACTCTAGAGCGCTCTTTTTTCATCCGAATGAAATCTACACTGACCAAGCGAGGCGTGCACATCAAATCGTCAGGATACAAGGTAAGGGTTGCACTCTAGCATGAAATATTGACATTTTTAAATTATGTTCATTCATGTTCCAGGGACACATTAACAGACAGAGAAAGGAGCTATTTTGCATTTGCATATGTCTCATTCCTTTTGTTAAAGAATCATTAATGCAATATTTCCAGCCTGAGGTTTGGCTTTGGTACTATACCTCCATTAAATGGATCATTATGATGATAAACATTGATGATAACAGCATGATAGCATTCAAAAGAGCAACACTTCCAGAGTAAAGGTATATTTTACCAAAGAAGGTGAGTCAGAGTAACATCACTTTTTCCATAGTGGAAAATTACTGCTCATTTTGTTAGACTTTTAGTCATCTTTGGGTTATGTTTTTCCCAGAGAGGTAGGATTTCTTCATACAGACAATATGCTGGAGCTATTTAATTTCACTGCCATTCTGGCTGAAGGAAACAACAAGATACAACGTGTACTTTTCCACCATTTTTCTTTCATTGTCTGTCTGAGGGGCATCTGCTGCTGGGGATCATATTTGCTGGATTTCAGACTCTTTTAAGATATGAAAGTCTCTTGTTCCTTATCAGCAGTAATCTCATTTTTCTTCAGTCATATATCGCTCATAGTGCCGGTAGCTATCAGTGGCTTTGCAGTATACTAAAACTGGAAGGAATAGCACATTTTTAACATTGTCAACTTGCGGAATGAAACATGTCATCCATTAAGTATTATACAAGATAAAAGAGTAGTGCAAGAAAGTAAGTCTGAGAATGTGTGTGTATTTAAAGAAGTTGCTTGTCAATGTTAATTTTAAAACTTTCACAAGCATTTTTTTTCAGTTTTCAGAGGAAGATTTAGAGGATCTTTGAATTAAAATTCCCCAGCTCATTTTTCCCAAAAAATTCTCTGTGAATATAGCATCGAGGTAGTCTACCTGCACAGTAAAAATCTGGTAGAAATGTCTTCTTTGCAAGCAAATGACTGGGAGTCCTTGTGTTGGATGGTTTCTGGGTCAAGATGATTAAAGTAGTTGCTGATGGAAATTTAGGTCCAAATCAGTGGTTCCTTAAGGCACCACAAATTTTGATCTGTGTACTGCTTAATTGTCAACATCTGAAAGAATGCACTCAGTGCTTGTTCATGCTGACCAGTTTACAAGTCTCAGAAGATACCAAGACCAGGAAGTGTACTGGCAGTCTCAGGAGGAGGAAGGCAAATAAATGAATAAATGGGCAGGTCATTGAAGTTTTACTAATTTTTATGATCAGGCATGGTCCATCCAGGCTAGGCCAAAGTTAGATTGGCAGAGAACTTGCTTTTGGGGGGGATATTTTTCTTCCAATAGTAATGGGAAAAAAATAGAGAGTTCGTCTCTGGATTTGGTAGTCTGACATTTTTTTGCCAGAAGTAGATGAGAACAAAAGGAAGACATGGGAAGGACTTTGTCGTTCTTTTTTCTTGGACTCCTGACAATCTAATGTTAGTCCAGCACCAGAATAGGACATATCTAGAATGGGCTGGCTTCACAAGGTGGGGTTTTTACTCATTACAATACAGTTTTTGAAATTCACAGTAGACCCTTTACTCAAAAAAAAGACTCAGTAATGTCTATCATATAAATACTATTTCATTTCTCTTAGACCTGCTAATGCCTCATGGAAACACTGAAAACCATAACTGAGATGTCACAGGTAGACCAGTATGAATTTTGAAAGATCAGATATCATTTTTTAGCTAGCTTTTCCTAGACACAAAAAATGGATAAAAAGAAAAGGTATAACAGTTGAAAAAACTGTAAATAAAACATTTGGTTTTTTCCAAATTTTTCCATGAGGCATCAGCAAGTCAGCATGAGTAAAATTGCATAAACAGCATGTGAGTCCTAAGCAGGTGTAAATATAGAGGTGTAGTTCCTCTGCTTTTTGACGTTTTCAAGGATTTTGTAACTGACAGTGTTTGGCTGAATTCAGCTGTGTCCAGCCGTATTAATTGTATTTTATCAGTTTTTCAAAAGCATGGTTATTGCCACTCTGTGTTCAATGGAAGGAGAATTATACATAGCCTTGGTGAGACCCAGAAAAATTGTGTATCCATTTTAGAAGAGTTGGATCACGTGAATGTCTTTTTAACTGAATGTTAAGAACTGCTTTGTTTAAATGTCATTCTCAGTTGGTGTATTAGACAAGCATAATAAAACTGAACTGCTATAGTGAATGTTAGGAACACTTTTAGGAATGTTAGCGATTTATTCGTTGATTTCTAAAAGTCCAGTGCCAGAACAAACTTAAGGCTTCTTGAATTCGTTCAGGTATATATTTTATTAAAATTAAGAAAGATCCATGAGCCTTATGGATGTACAGCTATAAGAAATTATCAAAGGAAAGAACAGTTACATAACAATGACAAAGCTCATGGGAAGAGCTGGCTAAGTTCTGCATCAGAGGTCCCTGGAAGACCTCCAGCACTTACTCAGGAAACACTATGCCAGCTGGGGTCATGTGCAGCAGAGTTCCTGTGGGAAATCCTGGTAGAGCAGGCTGACTTGGGAGCCACTGTCTCACACCTTCAGAATACAACAGAGCACTGAATTTTCCCTCTGCAAAAAGCAAGGGCTCCTGGCTAACAGCTTCCCTTGAGCTCTTGTGTCATTGTGAGTGGGTAACCCTCCTGAATCAGCATACAAACATTCATCAGGAGAAGTGTGCTGTGAACTGTGTATCTTATGTGAGTCAGGTTTTACCTCTATCAAAGATATTCAGCTCCCTGTGGATTCAATCCTCCAGCAGTGACAAAATTTTTCATCTTTGTGAAGTGGCTGTGTCTTGTTCCAAACTCTTACTGAGCTCAGAACCACATCTCCATTTTTTCCTTGCTTTGAGGACTGCTGATGAATGTTTTCTTTAGATAGCAAATGATTGAGGTGGTCCACAAGATGCTTAGCCAATTTTCAGAACGAGTGATCCCTGCCTCAGGAAAATCACATAAAATTGAAAACAGTCAGAGAATGAGATTGATTAATCATTTGGGTTGATCTAGTCAGGACTAATTTTCTATCAAAAGAAATGTTGGAACAAAAATCACACTGATAGACTTACACTTATGTATACCTCAAAGAGACCTCTCCAGATCATTCTGACATGAGATGAACCCTGTTTATAGCCCTTTCCTGGACTGATTTAATTAGTCCAGAATTATACGTAAAGATGGAGGTAATGGCCTTTTTTCCATGAATTATATTAACTTAAAAGTCTGAAATGGGAAAGTGGTTACATGATTAATCCTCCCTCTCTCCTTCCCTTTCATTGTTCCCTACCACCCTCCTTGAATTGGATTTTCCCATTCTTAATATTCTTAGGCTCAGAGCTTGTAGGAAAAGAGTTTACATGTAGTGCTAGAGAGCTATTCAGTTTTCAGTAGGTAAATCTACAATCTTAAAAAAAAAAGTCAAATAAAATGTAGAAATCTGATAAAACACATTGAAAATAAATAAAAAGAAAAAAATAATTCCATTCGCTGCAAAACTCAGAATGTATTACCATTACAGCTGTTGTCTAAGATACATAATGCAGAGACTTACTGTTTTTCTCTGCTGAAAATGTATCACATCGTCCTTTTTTCAACTTTTTTCATCAATAAAAGATAGGTTTGTATTTAATTTGGATTTTTGTTGTCTCCGTTTTATCTCCTTTTCCATTTGTTTTCCTCCATTTGAGGGTCACAATTCTGTCCACTTAACGATTATCCCACCTTCAATGTTTCTATTGTCAGGCATATCTCAAAGCAAATTTTAACTGAAAACTACTTTGTTCAAGTCCAGTGATACTTTTCCTACTCCCCTATAGTATCACATTATTGTTTTGTCACACTTACTTTCATGTCAGATTGTGCTAGGATTTTTTCTGTTCAAACCTTTAGAGCCTGATACTGGTCTCTTGAACAAAGCATAACTATTGGGATGAAAAAGTAGTCAAAGCATCAAACATCATCAGAGCCAGTAGTTGCCAGTAGTTTCCAGTTCATCAGCTCATCAGATATGTTAGTATATATCCATACACATTCCTCTACTGTTTTATGGAGTAGCTCTTTCATGATAAGCTATTACAGAGGTGGATAAGCAAACATGAAGAGATTGCCTTGTACTTTTACTGTCGCTGTGGCAATCTCTGAATTTAGTATAACCAACATCTGTCGCCTCTCAGTCTCCCAAGAAGCTGGCAATCAACCTTCATGGCGATCCATCAGCAGACTTAAGGGCACCTTAAAAATCCTTCAGACCGTACCTTCCTACTTGCAGTGGTACTTTCTATCTGCTGTGTTACCTAGATGCCTTGGCCCATTCAGTGTCAACAAGAAACAGTCTCCCATGTCATTAAAATATCAAAGTCATTGAGGTCACAAGGCAGTGAGTCTACTGCAGACTCTTCAGTAACTGGAAGTAAATAGAGCAGCTATCATGTGCTGATCAAAATCTTACAACCTTAGACTTTTGAGCCTGTATTATTGAGAAAAGAAATATTTGCTAGGTTACTCAGATACTTCTGCCTTGAAGTGAGGCCTTGGTGTCTTTGAAAAGAGTCTTGGGATTATGGAAAAGCACATACATAGTCTTTGGAGATGAATGGAATGGACTTTGTTTCAGCTATTTGTATATCACATTCAGGAGTTCTGAAATCCTTTAATGTGGCACAGAAATGTTAGCACTGGATACAGGTGTAAGCCCTGCATTGCTGCTTTACAGAATCACAGCTCTTATCAATGCCAAGAGCAGGTATTTACACCTGTTTTTCTCTCTGGTGTTCTTCATGTGTAAGAGAATTGTGGAAAGTAAGCAAGCTTGAACAAACTGTCCAAATTGCAATGAAGGGAGCAAAGTTATCTTCATTACTTACTAAATCACAGAGGACTGTTAAACCTAGCAGCATAATCTGAAGTACTGGTGGACATACTGCATAAAAATAAGTAAATTACTCTATAAAAAATTTGGTTTAGCAAGTTTCGGTTAGAAATTTTGATGTTTTGTTGCACATCTAATGTCTGCATTTCAATAATGGAGGATTCAAATTTGGTTAGCTGTGCCTCATACATCAGTTGCTCTATATAAAAATATTTAAAATATTTAAAAACCCATAAAAGTGTTTTCACAAATTAGTCTTTGTAGTCTACATGAATTCAATTTTTTGTTTTGTGCAATGGTACCTTTCTATCAACTTGTTTAAAATTAAACATTTTCTGAGACTGTGCTCTCAGATTTTGCATTTAAAATCATAAAGCTAGAATTCTTTAAGTGCCAATTTTGAAGATGGAATCTAAATTTCTCATCGAAATTTTATGTCCATGGCAGTTCTATTATCAGCCTTTTTCACATAATTCCTGCCTTTATTCACAATTTAAAATTAATATTTTTTTATTATTTCTTTTTTTAGAAGAACTTGAAGAGTTGGGTAAGATTTGTAAATCTCAGTTATGCATTTGAAGTAAGTGCAGTTTTTGGCAGAATTTAGATTCAGTAATCCAAGAGGGCAAGAGAGCCAAAAACTCTGTTAGAGAGACAAAACTATGCCATTGCACTTGCCTTGTGATACCATTTTCTTGATTCAATCCAAAACTGAAATTATTGTTTCCCATCTAAGTGAAAGACTCATCTGGAATTCAGAAAGAAGATGTCCCTATTCCAAAATCACTTTAAGGACCGAATATATCATGGGCTAGTTAAGAACACAGCAGAAAACCACCTTCCATTTCAGGGGAATAGGAAGGAGAAAGAAAGAGAAGGCAGCTGGTTTTTTGCATAACAGTGTAATGATTAGTACTTTTCTCAGATGTGGGCTATGTTAGAGCCAGATTTAATTCCCTCCTCAGCCTGAGGGAATTCACATACCCCACATTCCAGCTCGGCCTAAATTCTTTTCTCCTCTTCTATTATTTTTCCCCCTTGAAATCTTTTCTGTCAAGCATTTTGCTCTGTCCTGGAAAGGTATCCTGACCTTTCTCTGTAGGAAGAAAGAAAACTGCAGAATTTAGTATTTCATCACATGGCTACTGCCACACCTCCTTAATTGAGTGAAGAAGGAATAAGAAACCAACATCAGGAAGCATTATGTGAAGAGTTTTCTAAATGTCAGCACATGCATTCCCCAGACTTTTCAGCACTGGGAAGACTTAAAGGTAATTTGTCAGAGAGAAAGAACTGATCGAGAATTCACCCATGTAAATCGATGACCTTTTAGTCAAAAGGAAGTCTCTTAGCTAGTAAAGATGCAGCATTACTTATAAAAGAACAAAATACTAATGGGCCAATCTGAGTCTTATGAAGTATCTACTTGTAGATATAAAGATACGGTTCAAGAAAAGATGGTCTGCAACAGGATTAAGAAGACTAGAGTTCATTTTATGCCTTGCTATAGAGCTGTGAGATTCTATTAGGAGAGCTGTCTGGAAAAGCTTGATTCACACATAGCATCTAAATACATTAACCACTTTTTTAAAAGTGTTCAGCAGCTACTAACTCTACCTTCTCAAAAAACATTTTCAGGGCTGAGCATCTTTTAAATGGGATTTATAGCACTGTTCTACCATCTGGAGACATAAATGTATGTTAGGCATTCATTTTTGCAGTAGCACTAATGAAACTAACTGGTTAGTATTATATAAAAGGCCTTTTTAATAACAGTCTTCTTGAAAACAAAGACTCAAGCTTTCATCGTTCCTCATGATGACTGCAGCTGTAGTATTCCTGACTCCTGTATCAGGATGTGTTTCTCCTCAGATATTGTCTTAAATGGTCACATGGCTTCAGAATTGTGATTTTGCTGCAGTGTGTTCCAGACTCTGTAAATGGGAAATCACAAACTGGGTTCTGAAAGAGAAGAAAACATAAAATTGAGCAAACACAGATTGCTTTCTGGGACATGTTCTATTTTCATAAATTCTGTTTTCAAAGAATAAGTGATTTGAAAAGTTAATAATATCACCAGATTAGCAGCAATTGCCTTTGATGCTGATCTTTAGGCAGTATAATTCTGAAGCTACCTTTCTTAAAAGTCAGTGGATACAACAGTGAAAGAAAATTATGAGATCAAGATTTACTCTGATACATAATAAAATATTAAAAATGGACAGAGATCAGCTCCAAGCCAAATCTGGTATTCTTTCAAGAACCAAGTTTTATTGAGTCATAGAGAAACAAAATGTTTGTCTCACTTTCATAAGTAGCACTAATTATCTAGATGAACTAGTAGTGCAGTGTGAGACCCGTTGCAGTGTTAATAAACAGAGATCAGTGAGCGGGATGAGAATAATGAGATCTCACCAGAGTTGGATCCAGAAAATACCTCCTATTACACGCTGCAAGAAAGGTGTCATGCTCCCAGGTGGGAATGCCTACTGAAAATGAGAGATCTTCAGTCCACAGAGTTTTCTTAAGTTATCCACCAATGTTGTCTGCCATTGCTTATTGTTAATGATTGGGAGTATGCCTTATGTAGTAGCAAAGAAAACCGCACTGTGAAGAATCACGAGCCAGAATTTGCTCTAGGACAGGCAGATGCTGCTGCCAACATCTCTGCTCCACTTGGCTGTTTTGTAACTGCTGCCAGTGGATATTTTGGCCCACCTCCTTTTCATAATGTAAACATTGTCTTAGATGTGCAAATGCAAACACTAATAACCATTTTAATTATCCCTACACTTTCAACAGGTCACAGTTTTTGTCCAAAGTATGTTTAGAAAAGACAATAAACTCATACATTAAAAAAATGTAACTAATATTAAGCTAATGTAGATGAAAGCATCTTCCTGCTGTTCAGCAGATACTTGCAGAAGCAGGATCATCCTTCCACTGGTAAAACTTTATTGAGTGTGAAACAGTCAAAAAAATTCAGAACTAAGATGAAACTGAATGGAAGGTTCTTAAACTTGCATTTCAGTGAATTTTACATTTAAGAAAATCTGTTTCTCATTGTGTTTCTCATTGTTGCACATTGTCTTGATCTGGTAACATGAGATCAATAGCTGTGGAACAGAAAATATGTCTTGAATTGATAGTCATAAGGGTATAATCCTGATATCTTATGCAAACACGTGTATCTAGCTTTTGTAGAACTGTGATGAGTTAACTAGAGGGAGAAGAATATATTTTTGCAAGAGAGTATTTTTCACTGTTGCCTCTGCAAGTAAATATTTTCTTGAAGAATTGCATGAAAATTCTAAACAAGAATACCTTCTAGGAATAAAGTTGTTCCACAAATGTGGAACCTACACACTCAGACATTACTTTCATTACACTATGATCTGTCACAGGCTGTATTAGTGGGCACGCAGAAGTTCCTTTGTTCATTCATGTGTAAGTAATGAAGACACCAGGAAAAAGCATAGTTGTTGCACTCAAGGAGGTAAACCTGTGGATTATTGCCTGTCTCCATGTCCACTCCACAAAGGAAAGGCCACCATGCATGTTCCCTTGAATAGCTAAAGTTGTACAGCTCATTTTATATACCAGCTACACAAGTTGGGTCTCATTAATGCTTTACAATCACATGTTCTTTGAAATTTAAAAAACAGTAGAGAAAATATCTTTTACAAACAGCTGAAAAATTTTAAATACTATTTAAATATTGTCATTATGAATTACTTCCCTGTAATTTTTCCTTCATCATTGATTATTGTATTCAATACATGCTGAAATGTTAGCTGCCCACATTTCATAAGGATCAGGCTGTTCCTTTGTCCTGTTAAAGCCAAATCCTTTTAAAAGTTCCTTTTTTTCCTGCTCCCTACTCTTCACATCTTCTTAGTGATATAATACCTGCATTAATTTATTTGCATTGTGCAACAGTGAGATAAACACTGAATTATGATTTCACCTCATCATGAACTTTGAAAAACATCTTTATTTCTCATTTCCTTTTTAACCTGTAATTCCCACACGGTTTTTAAATTTTCATTTACCTTTTGTGCAGGTTCTTACCTGTGTAAAGCATTATGTTTTATTGGCTTTTTCCTGTTGCTTATAATGTCATTTATATTAATGAATGTATTGCAACACTCCTCTGAGGCTGGAAAGTGCTGACATACCAAGAGATCAAGTAACTTGCCAAAGATAACAATGGCTGTTTGTGTCAGAGCCAACTGTGATTACATGCTGTACTTCATCCTCAGCCTTTCTTCCTAGTGCATGAATATTGTCAAATCATCTCTGTGTTCCAGCACATCACACTTCATTTTCTCAGGCTGGTACTTCCTTTGTTTTGATGGTTGCCCTGAACAGGCAAAATGAGATGCTAAATAAAAAAGTACTCAGATCATATAGTGTGAAATTTAGCAGAACCTTCACAGAAAACCTAGAAAAATATGAACTCCTGCTCTCAACTGGGCTACCACTAGCTGTAGAAGAGCTACTCCAAAATTCTTTTCCTCAGAAAGAAAAAGAAGCAAAGTACTAGCAGAAAAACACATTTTTCCTGCCGCTTGGATTTAGTCCAGGGGAGCTCCCTGAGGCTGCTGTTCCTGCCACCTTGTTGTGGGAGAGGAGCAGAGCTGGTGGTATCCACCTCCTCAGCTGACAGCTGGCTTGGTTCCTTGCAAACTTTGTCTTTCTTATTTCAAAACAAACAAACTTTATATAGATACATTTTTTTTTCAATTTGATTAATTTTTTTTTATATCCACCATAGATTTCTCCACCCTAAAGACCTCCATGCTTTATCAACTAGTGTGAAGCAATACATGTAATAAGCACGTGTAAAAATGGTAGGGAATCATTATGCACTGTAGCTTTTTATATTTGGACCAAAGTGAAAGTATTAGCAAACCAAAATGCCCCATTCACTCACTCAGATAGTACTACTTTGCAGCTGTTGCATAAGGTTCAAGGCCCATCATTTACTCAAACCCCAAGTTTTTTAGTATAATTTGCTGTCATATGAAGCAAGGTTCCTCTGTACCTGCTCATTTGACACAATGGGAGAACAAAGGCACAGAGCATTTCAGTGATGTATCCATCACCAGTATACCACACATGAAGCCGGTAGTCAAACAAGGACCATCATATGAGGCTTTCATTCCTTGTACTTGTTGACTTAACCTGGTGCAATGACTTCTGGATAATGATCTGGACACTGATTTGCAGTTTTTAGCTTCTAGAACAGAAAATTGATCATGAATGTTTCAGGCCATGTTTCCCAGAGAATTCCTATAGTATAAATGTCCTTTTTCTCTATTGTCCAGGGTGCATGTACACCACTTTATAACCAAACAAGCCACTATGCTTCTGTTCTAAATGTTTAAACATGCCTCTTGATTTGTCTGTTTAATGCACTGATACTAGCTGAAGAATGGCATTTGGTTGAGCCCATCTGCTTTACCCTATGGAGAAGGCAGAATATAGATGTTTGGTGGGAATAGTTTCAGTTTCTCCTTTTTACAGCATCATTAGGAAGCCGTCTTTCTAATAATAATAATTCCCATTTGACATCATGGAGGTAAAAAGAAATCACTGCTGACATCAAAAATGAGGTGATATTTCAGCAGTATTATTTCACTGAAGATAAAATGGAAGTCTTTATTACTCCCAATGCTTTTAAAGAAAGCTGAGCAAGGCTTATACTGACCCTGGAGCTTATATACCTTAATGCATCTATAACCAGTATGAAATAAGAAATTTTAATTGTTACTGCTATATTTTTTGGCTGTCCCTCCTTAGAACCAAGAATTTTGTGCCTGCTTAAAGGAAAATAATCAGTATCTGAGAACAAGCTTGGGAAAGCACAATTATCTTAATTTTCTCCATTACTTAAAATTCATACAAAAGACCCCCCCAAAATGAAAACAGTAAGTGTATTACAAGAAGTGGTAATTTTCTTACAAACTTCATACAGGAGCCTTTACTGGGAATCCATACGGATTGCATAAAGAGGTCTGAGCTCTGAAGAGGTTACCCTGAAGAGGGTTACAAGTTTTATTTCACTTTTTATGGATAGGTATTTTATTCTTTCTGAACTTCTTGTACACATTGCTGTGTGAATTGCTTGCCATTAAAAGGACGTAGCCAAGGTCTGTTTCATCAGTTGTAAACAATATATTTTCCACTTTTGTTTGTGATAGCACATTAGAAGCTCCCATACCCCTTTCCTTTGTACAAGACTTATTCAGTTATAATTCTAGTCTTTGTATAATTTTCCATCCTAAACCAAACAATATAGCACATCAGTGACTCTATCCAAATATACTTGGAAAAGAGCATATCTGCCTAGTTTGGCAATATTTCCTAAATTTGAGATCTATTCTTGGTGTACTGCTGGGTTTTTGTTTTGTTTTTTTTTTTATTTAGGGGACATATGAAGAGTAATATAGACTGGAAACAATTAGAGCAACAGGATGCAAGTCCAGTGCCTTTAAAATTTACAGTATTGCTCTAATTAAAAGAAAGTTCAAGAAATATGGATTCTTTCCATGGCTTCACTTTACAGAACTGGTCACGTACTTGCAAGTAGTGTCTCCTCTGTATAACAAAAAAAGCCGGATCAAAATGTTTCATAGTCTTTTCACAATCAAACTTTATGAAACTTTTGCAATTAAATATGTGGTGGAATCATCACGTTATTTTGTTCCAGGCAAATATGTTTATAACAGAGCAGTCACAGCTCATCTGCTGTTGAGTTACTGCTTCTCAGTTATTCTCAGAAATAAGATCTGAATTCATACAGGCGTGCAAATATTTAACAGTTATAAGCCTTTAAAAAATCAAAATTAGTAGTTACCAGTTACAGTGAGATGTTTAAATCTGAAATGAACTCTGCACTTTCAATGTAAATGTGTCTCATTCTATGTACAAATAGTTTGGGCATTTTCCCCAAGAATTTGTGCATGCATGGATGGAGTGCTTAATTTTATTTCATGTGAACTCAATGAGCCCTTTCACTTTTGACATATATTGGAAGGTCCAGGCATGTTTTTTCTCTGAAATATTAGATGAACATTTCTCTTCTTGAAAATCATTACCTTATTAGTCTTTTCATTCATTTCTCCTTGCTCAAGTGCCCAGAAATGTATATTTTTTTCCTAACTAATCAACTGCTTTCAGTTCTTGTGATCCTTCACATTGTTGTATTGCTACAAAGACTACGTTGGTTAGGTCAGTCCACCACTAGACCTAGCACTGTGTTTAAGAGCTACCTAGATGCAGAGCTCTGTTTTAATTAGCTCACAGGGCATCACTGAACACAGTCTGGCTCTCCCACAGTCACATGCCCAAGGTTAGGAATGGGGCACTGGACACAGTGTTTCCTGAGGAAGCAAGGAGCTGATTCACAATACACAAACATGCATTATGGGTTGTTTTCAGTCACTTTATAGTCATATGCATTCATAAATTTTGATATGGTTGTAAGATGCAGACTTTGATGGTACAAAACTCACAGAAGAGCTTTAGATCACTGGAGCAACCACAGATGAAGTTTATGTTGACAATTTATCAGCTCTTCTCCATCAAGGAAAATTGTTTTTTAGTGCCTGCCTATTAGCAATCACATGCATATTATGAAATCGAGTTTTGGGGAGGACAGCCTGCCATCTGTCTTTTCTGTATTTTTTTCACAATGCATCATGCTAAAGTTAAAACTTTCTGTGCTTCAAAATGGTGTAAAATATGAGATGTCTATAATAGAGACACTTGGAAAGAAAAATAGACTAAGTAGAAATGTAAATCTTTATAAACTTTATAAACAGGCAACTACTGATGCTATACTTCATGTTTTAGCTTCAAGTGCCCTCCACATTTTCCACACAGCATAGTGCCCACCATGTGCTCTTACGCTAGATTTCAGGGTTGCTAAAATGATAACTAATTAATATATATCTCAAGGAGCATGAGAATGCTTTCTTCATAAACTCTTTCTGGTTTGGCGGGGTGGGGGGCGGGAATGGAACTGCAAATGCCTGATGTGGAGAATGAAAAAAATATGTTCAGTTTCTTTTCTGTGTTCTGATATGCTAAGATTTTATCAATAATATTGTTTTCCTGTAAAAATATCTGCCTCAGAGAAAATCTGCTGTGTAGCTGTCAGGATTACACCTCTCAGAATATGCCTGTGATGATTCCGTTAAATTGATAAAAACAGAACACTCTGCTATATAGAAGGATTGCTGAAAAGAATATTCTGAGACCCTTTCATGTGTAACAGCACTTGTATGGCAGTATGTTTATTGTGCTATAAATTCCATCACTGATTTTGGCCATTTCAAATTGATTCTGCAGTAACTGTAAGTAATGAACCTTACAGACAGAGCCAAGGAAAAAAAAGAAAAAAGAAAAAACAAGCCAATAAACTTGTGGCTGTAGGAATACAAATTGTAGAGTTCATTTAGCCTCAGTTTTTATCAGAACATGCAGCCAATACCCCACAAAGCCAGAAAATATATCCAACAAAATATACAGTGCCATAGCCCTGGCTTGCTTTAAATTTAGCAGCTAAACTAGACAGTCAATTATTCGAAGGACATGTTTGTACAAAGTGTCCTGTGGATATCACCTGAGATTTAAGGAAGGTGCTCAGCATAAGTGGATGACAAAACAAGAGAAATAACAATAAAGTGACTTAAACAGGATAACGAGCTAAATCCTGAGCTGTTTTACATGGTCTAAGCAATAGCAGGCACCACTGGGTTTCACAGGGGTGTAGATCAATGTGCAGTGGGCTGCTAATGACTCACCAGGTCAAAATATATAAAAGACTCCAAGATTTACATATGTTCCTAGTCTATTTCCCTTTCTTTACTGAAAAGTTCTACCAGGTTAATAAGAATGATGTGATATCTTTTTTCCAGGTATCTTTAATGATCTCATAGATTTTAACAGAGAATTTATGCGCTTGCTAAAGATTACCATGGGATGGTTTTAAAACCCATCAAAAAGATACTGTTCTAAGGCTTTTCACATTTGTTTTATAGATTTCTATTACATTCTATAGGAACCCACTGATCTTGATTTGTTAAAGATTATCTACATTTCTCACAATCTTATTAGTGGATGCCAAGATCATTTAGACTCTTATTTTGCAAATAGACCATGGATCTAGTCCCACTAAATCAGTGGGCTTGTCATGTGATTAAAGCATATATGAATGTACATGTATGTTCTACCCTTAGTTGTTACATAAAGAGCTACCTTCCGATTTTAACTCAAATGCTGAAAAGACTAAAGTTTTCTTCTACATAGTTTTCCCAACATTACAGGAGAGAGAAACAGGGCCATGTTTTGGTTTCTGTGCAAAAATAAATAAACGTCTGGGTTGGGTTCCTAGAAGCCCTACAGCACTTCCATGCATCACAGCTTGCATACTCATGTATCTTACAGTCTGCATTGAGTGCTGAATTCATTCTGTGTGTCTTCTTGTACCTAACTCTGCAGATTTATCTGAACATCTGTACTGTCTGTGAGAGATATTAAATCCTCATTTTGAGATCAAAATGCTTGGGTCCATTCTAGCCTTGTATAGGCCACAAAGAAACTTATTGTCTAAGGCATATTCCTTGCCTCTCTCTATAAAAAAGTCTATTTTATCGATTCGACCAGTTTACAGCAGAAGCCTGAGTGACACACAGAGGAGAAAATACACAGAAAATGAGGCTTTCAGTTAAACACCAAATATGGTAAAAGTTATAATAAAATAATGAGAGTTGGGAACACTATTTTTTCTCTCACTCTCTGCTGTTTTGTGTTGCAATGAGGAACACAGTGAGCGAGTCTGAAGTCTTGTGAATAGGCCCTGGTAACCAAGAGCAAAAAACCCTTGCTCATTATCTCTACTCCCCTTCTGAATAAACATTTCAGCCGTCATAAATGAGTGTGACATGAAGGGCAAATGAATGGCTCTCATTCCAGATGAGAAACAGTTGACAGCTGAGCAACCTGAAGGTTGTTGTGAAGGTGCAGATCCCAAATGATGGGGCAGGCGTACCATTTATTTCAGTTCGACCTGAGATGCATCATACTCTTCAATGAGAGACTCCCAGCCTTGCAGAGGATAAGTCCTAGGTGTTCAGCCTGACTTTTGGTTAGGACTGCAGTGAGTGAAAGACAGAGCTGTCCTAATTTTTTCTTGTAATTTTATTAAATTACATAGAAAAACTTAGTCAAATATAAGGAAAGGTTCAGTATGGATTGACAGATGGCATACAACACCCCTACTGTATCTCATTCATAAATATGATTGATGTGGAGGTAATTTCTTGGTAACCTGTTTTTCAAAAAAAACATATTCTAGGTGGCGGGTTAGTAAAAGAAAATTAATCTCTGCATGTTAAACTTGCCAACTTTTGAATTAATTGCATAAGTATGACAATCAATTAATAAATGTTAAGCAAACAACAGAAAATTAGTGAATTAAAAGTAACTAAATTGATTCCAATGCAGATAAAGCAAGAAGCTGCCATAATTCTTCAGTGTAGATTCAAGAACACGAATCTTGTCTCATCAGTTCTTGCTCCCCATTTATCCACATCTAGCATTTAAAACAATGCTGTTTTATTATGATTTTTATGAATAAATTGCTATCTATAATCTAGCTTGCTACATTAAGTGGATTATAGAAACAAATCATAAATAGTAGTCCATTTGTAGCTGTCAAGGAGAAGGTCAGAGCTTTGCAAAGACCATCCATCTCCAAGTGGAATAAAAGTTTTTTCTTCAAAGAGAAATCACATACCTTGTTTGGGTGACTTCAGCTAGTAATGACAAGACAGTTTCTTGAAATACCCACAAAAACCCTCCTCTCCACAAAACTAACTTGATTTTGGGTCACCAGTCTTCTGCAAAATTGGGGTGATTTGACATGAAACAGATCACATCACTGAATATTTCTGGGAAAATTTTATTTGATTTGATTGAAAGTATATATTTTCATATTGTTCAAAATTTTCAGGAGACACTTAGGATGTTGCTAGAGGCTTACAGGTCACACATCTATGGAAAGGAGCTTGACCCTGAGATCCAAACATTTATGACCTATTGGTATCACTGCCACTGAACACACAGTTTGTATGTCTCCATTAATTTATCAGTATTATTTCATTGCATTTCACAGAATTGTGCAGAATAAGTCTGTATACTCATTCTCATTTTTTGCAGAAAGTCATACAGAGATTTGTTTCAGGAAGGACGTCTTCTAGTAGACATGTTCCTCTCATATACCTTAATTTACAGTGCTTAGTGTAAACAGTAGGCACCACCTTCCTTGTGTCTTAGCACAAGGGAGTTCATAACCTAGAACACTTCTACTGAAACTAAAATAAAAATAGAACTGATAGACATCTGAGTAAATACAATATGTCAAGGAAAAGTCAAAGACTGTTGCAAAGCTTTCTCGGGCAAGTGTGTCTACAGGGGATTTCCATTTGATACAGAATAGCTGCATTTCCAGCATGGGAACCAGCACCATCCCTGACCAAAAGTCTGAAAGAAATTAAGCTCCCAGCGGAGGGGGAGGATCCTCTCATGGATTAGTAAGTGCTTTAAAAACTAAAACCCAGGAATGGTCAGTTTTCTCAGTTTAAGCAGTCAGTCCTGCTTTTTCAGAGAAATTGCTGTTCCTGGGGCCTTTGTTCTCAACACATTCATAAATTAAATGGAAACCAAGGTGAACAGGAAAGTTGCAGTGCTTATTGGATTGTAAAAATGTAAGTCTAACATGAACAGTAGCACAAGAACTTCATGATTCTGTGTGAAGGGGCAATAAAATAGCAGATAAAATTCAGTTCAGGTAAATGTAAAGTAATACACAAAATACAATCCTGGCTGTATATATACAACGAAGAGCTCTGAACCAGCTGTTACTGCTCAGAGGAGGTACCTTGGAGTTGTAATGGGAGGTTTATGAAAAGAACAGCTTAGTGCTCAGTAGTGGTCAGAAAGCAAACAGAGTGCTAAGAAATTATTAGGAAAGAAATTAAAAATCAAACAGACAATGTCATTATATCATTGTATAAATCAATGTTTTTCCTATATCTTGAATACTTGTGCACTTGTTATCCCACCTCATCTCAAACTGAAGATCGTAGAACAGCAAAAAAGTGACAACATTGATCAATGTTGTGGAACAGCTAAAATATACCTAGGAGATTCAGCTTTGAAGAAAGATAACTATGGAGTCACATGATAGAAAACATCAGTGTATGGAGAAGGTGAATGGGGTATAATTTTCTGCAATCTCTCAATATGTAGCGTGGGGAACAAAATTAAATTAGTAAAAGACAAATTCAGAACAAGCAAAAGGAGGCATTTACCGATTCCAGATTTCAACAGTGAAACTCATTGCCACAGGGCACTATGAATGCCAAAAGCTTACCAAAGAACATGCCTGTGCCTCAGGAAGTGCTGGGAGAATACACAAGGGAAATGCCATTAGATGCTTGCCTAGTCTGATACTCTCCCTTAGCCAGCCTGAGTGACATGTTGAGGATGCTGATCTAGGCAGGCCTTTGGTTTGACCTGCTACAGCTGCTGTTAGGGACACACAGCTGCTTCTCTGGAAGGGCTGTCATAGTGCACCCTAGCCTTCTGCTACAGCCAGAGTCTCTGTAAAGCCACTTTAGGGCTTGGGGCTTGCAATTTGAATGCTAGCTACTTTCTTCATCAGGACCATGTGAGACTGTTTAACATTGTTCAAATATAATGCTGAGAACAGTCAGAGAACTACTGAGACTAGATGCTGGCAGACATGCCAGAAGACTCTTGCCTCCCATCCGATGATCATTCCTTTTCGCCATCTGGATGTGGAAGCATTACTAGCCACCTGCAGCAGTTTTTCTGAAATGCGCAGTTGTATTTTTCATAAAGTCAGCTCATATACTTTACTGTATGTTTTCCACTTGTAAATTGAAAATTTGTAGTTTAGATTCATATAAGTGACATTGATGGGAAGAAGGTGAAAGCATGTTAATAATTATGGGAAATTAATCTTTTTTTACCCATCTCCACCTTTGCTTCTGTCACAGTTGTGGCATTCTGCAGGAAAGCTCACACATTCTGTTGTCCAACATGTCTCAGTAGAACTTGTGTGTTTGTACACAGCCAGTGGAAATGGGGCCACACTAGGGGAAACCATGCAAGTATTAAAATACACAGAATGGTTGCTTCTCTGTGTAAGAGCCTGTACCAGACACCATTAGCACAAGCAGAGGAACCTTGGTATTAATGACATTCAGATAGTTCTCAGCCTTTTTCATGGTGTGTCCCTGCTCTAGTATGAGAAAAACTCAGATCTTTCCACCCATTTAGCCACAAAATAATGAAGTCACTCTTCCTTATGACTTCCTATATGACTTTTCTTGACTAACTTCAGAATGAATTCTGGGGTTGCAACCCCAGGTGAAGAGCTTGAGTAGAACATAAACATTACTGTCTTAATCAAGGCCAGGTTGGGGAAGCCATTTCTGTCTTTACAGACAACAGCATTTTCTACATTTTTTCTCTGTGTGTGGGAAAAATGCATTAATATGAGATATTTTGTTTTATCTAGTCCTTGCTCACTGTGCAGAGAATCACCTAAGGTAATTGTTGGATTGCTAAGAACTATATCAAATAAAACAGTAGGAAAAAAAAAAGAAAAAAATAATTAAAACTTTATTTCTCTCTCCAAAGAGAGAAATAAAGACACTACATCTGAAGATTACTTATGATTGGTTGTCTTTAGTGCAACAAGATTTGGTTGCCCTGACATACAGGATTCAAGCTAACTTTTTTTAAAAAACCTTTCCGGACTTTCTGTTGCAGAATGATGTAGCCAGTTTCCACCACCCCCCAATACTCTCATTGGAACTGATGCAACAAAAGTCCTTTTTCAGGTTTAATTTTTACTGCTGACAGGAGCACAAGAACTCTGGAATAGTGAGCTCCGAGAGAGTTTGCTCATGGGCAGGGATGACAATTCCTTTATTAGAACCCTGCACACTTCAATAGCTAAATGCTTTCAACTTTCTTTAAATAGTATTAAGGAAAAAATAACCTCAAGGCATTATTTTTAAAGGGGACTTCAAACATTCCATGAGGCAAAAAAAATGCAACACATTTGAACACCAAGGGATTTGCAGTGGAAAACCTGTTTAAAGTGGAGCTATCTTTTGAGTTTCAGGGTTAAAAAAGTATTGGCCTTAAATCAGGGATGCAGACTACCAAAAATTCTGAGGCATTCCAGATTCCTAGCTTAGACCAGCAGTAGCCAGATTCTATAATAGATCATTTAGAACTAAGTTAGTTATGTTAGCTAGATTTTAAATTGACTATGTTTCATTTATTCCTCAAAATTCAACGTACAAAATCCATTATTACATTTGCTAGAAGTATAAGAAAATCCCAGGTTCTTAATCTTTTTTTACTATATAGACTTAATTCTGCAATAACTCAATATTAGATATTTAAGAGTTTATATTTAAAAGCAGCTGTGAAGCAAGCAGATATGCAAGGGTAAATCTGCTCATCTTGAATCCTTCTGCAAATGGTCTGCTCTGGAGGTCATATCAAAGAGATTCTTTTTCCAGCTTAAACCTGTCTTTTCTAAATAGATCTCAACCTGATCTCATTTAATGCATTGATGTCTGGTTTCTTAGTCATTATATTTGCTGTATTACATATCAAAAGGACTCTTGAGAAATTCCCCCGAATTGATAATTCTAATTTCTTATGTATAGCTACTCTGTATTCACTCTGAGGACAGCTGTATTGTATGCTAAACCACGAATTGTAAAAATTGATCCTTTTGTATGTAGGTTTGTATTAAATTGAGATACTTTATTTTTTTCCTGTTTGTTGCCACACATGGGTTCCTGGTGTCAGTTTGTATTTGGCTGTTTGAGCATATTAAAGTTTTGCTAGTGCTTATGATGTTCTTGCCAAGAGCGCTCTTGCAGCAATCTGCACTAGAACAGTCTTTGTGCCAATTACTTCAAAAAGTATTCTGTTATAAAACCAATTTTTATGGCTACTTTTTCAGGTTGCAGTGTGGTGGTTTCATTTAGTTTCTTCTTTTCCCATTTTTTTAATGTTGATCTTCTTCAAATGCTTGTAAGTTTGGAATTATGAAAAAATAATGCAGTGTTGATAGATTGAATTGTTAATAAGACATCTTAAAAAGGAAAAGGGTTCAAAGGTATTAAAATAAAACCTGGCATGTTGAATTACTAACACTGCATATATTTAAAGGATACTACTTAATAGTAGAATGTTTGGAGCTCTTTTTGCAGGGACTGATTCTGAAAACAGAAACCTCTGCAGTTGTATAAAGCAAAATAAATGAAAAATTATAATGTGCAATGACTCAGCACAATATTTCTTGAGCTTATATTATGAGGGTGATTTCAGGAGTGTCAGCTCTACATCTTTTATTTAGAGAAAACCAGCTTGCTAATCCATTGCAATTAATAAAAAATCACAACACAGGAAGATATTTTACAGTACAAATATGCTTTTGAATGGAGGCTCTTGATCATGCAACTTTTACTACTGCAATGAATGCCAATGCAAGGCGGGACCTCAGAATTCTGACATGGGAGCCATCGTGGTGGTAAAGATATATATGTGTCCGTATACGGTGCAGGACACTGTGCCATGCCATAGTAAACAATAACTGCTAATCTATTACCCCATATAATAAAAATGAAAATTCTGTTATGTAACTGAATAAAAATCAGCCATAAATTGAGGGTCTAATAATGTTAATGTAAAGGATCTAAAAATGTTGATAGCAAATATATTTTTATTAATTATTCTTGAGCAACCTCTGGTCTGCTGTTCATTTCCCAGGCTATGAAGATTTTACAACTCTTGAAAACCAACCTATTGTACACTCTTGAAAATGCTGCCTTTTTTTTTTTTTTTTTTTTTTTAAATGGCAGCTTTGGGAATTGTTTATCGTACAACAGTCTTCCATTACTCCCATGGAGATGTTATAGTTTATTCTTTAGATAACCCTAACCTAGCCACGTCCAGATCAGGGAGCTTCATATGATAGACATAACGTGGGCAATGTCAGGTTCTTGTTTTGTCTTCACTCTTTTGGAGAGTTAGAAAGCTGTCCCCATTCCCTTCCCTTTAGTTTATTATCTAGTGAGAGGCAAGTGGGAGATAAGAGGTTATGCAACCTGAGGTTGAGGAACGAGCGGCTTTTTGCACGAGTGCTCAAAACACTAACTTTTACGCAGAAGAGCAGCTGTTCCGTGTGGTGTACTTGAATGAAAGTGACTGTGGCTATTGTGCTTGCTGCTGGTCTCAACATTCCTCATATGCAATAAATAATAGTCTGTTCAGGTCATTTTAGGGATTGAGCAAGAGCTACGAACTGAGCCTTCAAAGCCAGAGTATTTCTCATGTGATGCTTGTCTTTAAGCACCCAATGAGTTTGAGGTCTCATAAGGATACTTTTTTAAAACCCCTTGGGATTAGCCTAAATTCTGCCTCTGACTGTTTTAAGAAGCAAAATAGCTTTTGAATCTTATTATTTGGAGAGAGTGATACCAGAGGAAAGATGGGAAAAGCCTAGAGTGTCTCCAACAACTAGTATTGACTTTTTAACAATAAAATACGTCCAGAGACCAAATATGCTGTTTAAATGTAAATACCATTTCCATTTTCAGACTGCCTTTTGCAGGTGTATTTGAGGGGATTTGAAATGTACTTGTAGATGGAAAAGAGGCTATTGACCTTGAAACTACATATGTGTTAGGAATAATGTTTGCCCTCCTTGAAATCAGACTTGTATTTTTTGAATGGGTGCTCAAGACCACAACTCTTGACAGTGGTTCAGGTAGCATTCAGAACATAACTGAATTAAGACTGACTGCATTTTACTTACAAAGCTGTTTCTCAGGAGTCATAGGTTACTGCTTAGTCTCTTTTTTTTCTATCCACCATGGTTCAGACCCACTAACAGCTGCACTAACTACTAGTTTTCTTTGTTCTGGTGCAGACTTAATATAATAGGACAAGGTTTGTGTGTAGAAGCAATATCTTTTATTAGATGGACTACTATAATCAGAAGAAATGCAAAGAAACAGGTTTTTCAGCATACAAGCACTTTTTCAAGGCTAAAACTGAAGCAGCAAACTTCTGAATCAAATAAGAGTTGAGAACAATTATGGGTGATGTTAACAAGGGAAAAGATGGTATGATGGTTATTTTATAGATGAAAAGAGATAGTAAATCTAACTTTGATATAAGAGGAGCATATATCTACAAACTTTACCTTTCACAATTTCACTATCTGAGGGGTGATTGATCAGGTTTCCAGACATGCAGGAATCCCCAAGCGTGGCCGCTGGGCATGTGCAAACTACTTTACATGGCTCATGCTGCAAGTCCAATGTGTTCTCTGTGTGTTAAGCTAACTGTACACATGATGGAGAAATGATGTCTGTGTGTACAGCGAGTTGGATGCATGTGGGACACATCAAACTTGGTGCATGTGGGATGATCCAACATTTTACAGCTGTAGCATCTCACTCCTTTTCAACATGAAAGTGTCATGCTCCATGGGGCCTCCTGTTAGGAATACTGAAGTGTTTATAAAAATGCAGTAAGTCTGAGAATGGGATATACAAGTATTACTGGAATTGCAAATACAAGGCTGTGCTGTACCTCTCTGATCCCAACTGCTGCTGAATGATAAGTATAGGCAAGTGATCTATTTTCCTAAAGCTTTCCTGAAGACTGGGAGAGCAGGCTTTGGTCTCAATGTGGATGGGGCTGTGGAACCCCAGAAATAAATGGCTTCTCACCATGAGAAAACACAAGCAAATAGAAATGTTGTAGTGACTACAGTGGGGTACAGGGAGGAAAGAAGAAAACTGTGGTAGATAAAGAAACCTATATGGAAGTTTAGGTTGATAGGCATGGATATATTTTGATGTCAGAAAAAGAGAACCTTTAAGATATCACTGCGTGAACTCAGATGTGACAGTGGACTCTCGCTAGTGTCACAGGCAGGTTTTGAGTTTCATGTCCAGGTATCTGTGAGTATCTCTTTGGAAGAAAAATGTAAGAACATGGATATAATTTGTTAGATATTTCTTCAGCCAATTTTAGCAGTTTAAATTAATTGTGTTTTAAATATCTAGGTCTTGGTTTTGGAAATATAAAATAACATCTTTGAGAAACCAAAACAAATATATATATCCCTGTAATCACAGTTGTTTCTGCAAAGGGGGATAAATGTATGTGTGAGTTGTTCATAAGACAGCTAAATAAATATCTAGGTGCACAAACTAAATTAGGATGTTTTCCTATGTGACTGTCTTCGCAAAATTTGGGTCTAAGCAATAATTTTAAGGCTTCAAATTTAATACCTCATTGAGAGAAATGATGTGGAGGGAGCACTTCTGCCAGTGCTGTGGTTTCAGTCCCATAATAAATTGGCATAGTGATTTACACAGAGAACAAAAGAAATAGTTTAGAAATTTCTTTCTAATGGAAGTTTAAGTTTTGAAGAACACAGAGACATCTGAAAGGTGAAATTCACAGATTTTTCATGCTTGCAGGTTTTTATAGCCTCTGGTAATGCATGTCCTTACTCTGACATCACATGTATGTGAAAAAACGGATGTAATATTTAAAGATGTCTTTTGACAAAGAAATTATTTACATCTCCAGAGGTGAGATTTAGCTTTAAAGGATGATGAGCAGGTTCCAGATGTGTTTTTCAGTTGCTGGGCTTTCCTTTCCTTAAGTATTGACAGAGGAAAGGTTTTATCAAGGTCTTTGTGATATGCTTGTTTATAATGAGTAGACATTAGTAGACCACATCTAAGGGCTTATCGCTTATTGCTGACTAAAGAGAGCATATGGCAGAGAAAAGAAATATATATTTGTCCAAGCAATGTGGCTTGTTAACACTCCCACACTCATAAACTGTGTTTACATGTACTTACAATATTTTGCAAATCCCTTTTCTAATCAGCTAAAAATAAAAGCCAAATAATGATTTTTTTTTTCCAATATTGGAGTGTAAGGCAAAGTTGATTTAGAATTTTTTTAACAAAGCAATTAAACTGTACAGAAGATTTTCATAATATTTGTTTTGCTTCAGCATGCGTATGTTATTTTCATTTCACAGTGTTAAAAAATTTATTCTTACAAAATGCTTTTTGGTTCATCCACCTGTATATCCAAGTATAACTGTTATACAACTAGGTTATGCTACAAGCAAGAACAGAGGTCAGAATGACCTATGTCAAATCCTGGTCTAGATCAGATCACAAGGTTTATTTTGACCATAAGATTTCCCTCTGCTTCTATGGGATGAAATCAACATGCAAGTTACAAGACCTGCCAATAAACAGTTTGTAAGCAAAAAAGTCTCTGAACTGTTAACCCAGTCCAGCTCCCATTAGAGTAAAAAAGCAGTCTTGCTACTAATTGCATTTAGGAGGCAGATGGAGAAATGCTGGGGAAATCTGTACAGCTCTTGACATACAAAGCTTCTGATGATGCCTGTGATCAGGTGTACAGCATTCACCCACCTTTTTATAATGGATAGAAAATAGTATCACTGTCTTCTCTTGCTGTGACATCTAAATGTGCCAGTCTATTCATATAGCAGTATTAGAAAGAAAGAAGACAATTATAGTTTAAAGATGGATTTGGACTGTTGCATACTTTTCAGAAGAAAGCATTTATAAAGAAAACTGCACAGAAGAGCTGCATTTACTTTTGATTTTCGGAATATTCCGAGGAAATTTTTGTTAAATATTTACATCTGGATCCAAGTATTGTCCTTCATAAAACAGTTTATTCTTGCAATTTAGCTTCATTAAAGTCATAATACTGCTTTAGGGTATGATAGACTAGTGCTGTGGGATTGAATTATAAAGAGATTAATTTTAGCTACTGGAGATAATTGACCCTATAATTCCTATCACCCCTAATCCCAGTTCAAATGAACCAGTGTTAAAAGTGGCAATACTCACAGTGTAGACAAGGTCATGACAGCTAGAATTGTTTTTTACTACCAATTAGATTTCCCACTTGGTGCGTTTGACTAATGTTGTCATAGAAAGGGATTTCAGGCATGGAAATACAGTTTCTTTAGAGGCACACAGGCACTGGAACTGATGGGCAGTTTGCTGTACATTTCCCAGTGTACAGAATCAGAATGCAATTGAGGGCTGACCCCTAAAATTTTAATTCAGATGGGGATTTAGAACATGTTTTGATCCATGATAGACCTAGGAACAAGCTAAATAATTTGAATCTGGAAGCAAACTCCCTTAAAATTCAACAACGTTAATATAGGGTGGGTCTAGCAGGTTTGGAACTGTCTCTTGGTGCAATACTACATCTGAGGTGTATTTCAGATGAGAAATCAGAAAAAAAGTGAGGTACTGACTGAATAGAGAGTTGCTCAAAAACAAATCATGTTGTTATTTAACTGCAAATGACATGGTGGTTTCAAAAAATACAAGGAAGAGATAAACGGATTTTAAGTATGATATATCTTAAAAATTCCCTCAAGTGATAGTGCCAACTTCAAACATATTAGCATGAGGACTCTTATGAAAAAACAACAGAACAACAATACTTTTGCATAGCACGTTCAGTATGAGATGATTTTTCACATTATTACTAGTTATCCATCAGCATTTTTCCAAGCATTTACAGATTTGATTTTTTGCAGTAAGCTGAAACTGCATGATAAAAAGAGACAGATAATGATAAAAAGCAGATGTGTATGCAAGCCTAGCTAGAAGGAGCAAAATATACTATTACTGCCCCTCTTGTGAAGTTAATCCTATTTCTTTTAGCTATTTCTTCATTAGTTAATGAGGTCTTGAGAAAAAAAAAAAATAAAAAAGTGTGTTTGAAATGGTGGGTTTGCATCCTTGCCTTTAGGAACTTTTTCAAATATTCATAGAATAGTTTGCCCTTGGAAGGTGCATTAAGTGTGAGTTTAGGCAATAATTACTAAAGATGTGGGTGGTCAGAAACCTGCAACTGAAATGGACAAACACAGCAGCTAATCACTTTCCTCATTCAGATTCACTACACTGGCTGGAGTCGAAATGTAAAATAATGGAGAAAGGAGGTATTTTAACGATTAGGTTAAAAAAAAGAAACAAACTTCAAGGCTTAGATCACGGATCTGCTAGCATGAATTAGATTTGAATTTGGATGCACTTTGTGGTTTGCAGTCTTATTAATGAAAGATTTTCTTCTTTCAGTTTCTATTAACAATCAATCTCAGATCAGAAGCAAAGTGTTTGGCTGCTGTCTTTGTGCGATGAGTGTCAGTGAACTTATAACTACATCCCATCTCTGTCACCTCCTCCAGTGCACCTAGTACCAACCAACATCTCTGTTGACCTCTGGGTAGTGAGTCGGGGATCACAGTGAAAGGGGCCCCCATCCCCTGGAATCTTTCTCTTCATGTTGATGTTGTAACACACTCAGGGTGAAAATCTGGTATAGCCCGCAACGGCCAGTTCTTACAGCTCTTTTATCCATGAGTACAGGAACTGTGGTTTCCATTTTCAGTTTGATATCTGCCATCAGTGCTGTATTTATATTCTTTTATTGAAAAAAACAACCCCTTTCTTTATCCACAGAACTCATGAAGGAGTAAAACTGGAAGTAGTGGATTGTTCTTTTCCCAGAGTTTCAACTTACTCCATTTCCGGCAGCATTCTTAGAATTTCACTCTCCAGGGTTGCAATTGCATCTCCCAGGCATCTTCTGGTGTTATCTTGTGAATAGGGAAAGAAACCATCTGCCCCCAGAGATCCCCATACATACAGAGTGTACTAGGCAAAGGCATTATGTGTCTACGTAAAAAAAAAAAAAAGCTTGCTGTCGATGCAAGAAGACCATCCTGCAGCTGAGCTCATTGATCACTTCTCAGCTGTTCCTTCTCAAATTGCCAACCACAAAGAAGAAGTAATTCAAGGCTGTGAGCAGTCTCTCCATGGTGTAGGTGACTAGCAATTCAATTAAATCCATTCTGGAAAAGTTTCAAAACTGCCAATCTCTTTGTCTCATGTACAATTTCCAAATGTTAAAAAATTAATATTTTATTAATTTCTACCTTCATTGTTTCAGTTTTATCTCCCTCTCTCTTTTCTTTTGTTGAATTTCTAGCTTGTTTTTTTCTTCTTTCTTTCTGTAACAACCACCACAACAAAAATCAATACCACAAGGAGTTCTGAGGTTTTTATTTGATGAATGTGAAGCTTTTGCCTGTTATGTTCTTGTCTTCTTTTCTGCCATGAGGACATATAGGACATGTTGACAGCCAATATTAATACGCTTAACACTAATACTGGCAGTTACTTAATACAATTTTTGGCTGTGTTAAGTGGTCAGTAGGGAATAGTAATGCTATCCTTTAAAAGAAACTGATGTCACAGTTGCATCCAGAATTCACTGGGGTTTCTTTTATTGTTTTTATTTTCCAGGTGATTCATATAACAGGCCGGTTACGTCTGAGAGTGTCACTGTCCCACGGACGGACAGTACCCAGCCAAATCATGGGACTTGTTGTCGTTGCTCATGCTTTGCCACCTCCTACAATTAATGAAGTCAGGATTGACTGCCACATGTTTGTCACTCGTGTGAATATGGACCTCAATATCATTTACTGTGAAAATAGGTACAGCTTTTAGCTCCTTTTTTCTTTGTTTTAGCTGTGTGTGTTCTTTGTTCCATGGGCTTGGCAAAAAGTTTTGAAATTTATGACTCTTGCAATGCCATCCTGGTGTTGTATGAGAGCATTGAATTCACTCTCATCATCATCACCTTCATTTTCATTACATCTTTAGAGGATAAAGGTAAATTAAAAACTACAGGATATCTTGCTGGAATAGAGGAGGATAGACCAGGAAAGATTCCTCTAAGCTTTCCCTGCTTTTTACAATCTCCCACCATCCCTCTCAGAGGCAAGATTTGGGACTAGACAGACGCTGGTCTGACCTGTATGGCCGTCCTTATGCTCCCCCGTCCTCCCCTCCACAAGTCTTTCTGTCTGAAGTTTTAAAGTTTTCCATTTTTTGCATTGATTTGCAGATTACAGCACATCGTGCTTAGTGTTTAATGGAACAGAAGCACAGATGGCCTAGATAGTAGGCTAGAGAGGTGGGATCTGTTGCAGTACGAGGTGGGAAAACCGTAGAATAAAATTGGTTAAGGGCACACTGAGAAAGACAGCAGTGAAATGGGAACAGGTGATGAGGAGCTGGTTGAGGGGGGCTGTGTTCAATGTGGTAGCAACAAGTGGACTAGGAAAGTGGAAGACGGGATTTAAATTCAGCTGTCTACTCCCTGGGGGGGTGGGTGCCGGTAGCGTGGAGGGCTCCCCATGAGGGTCTGCTGGGGCAAGGCCTGGCAGTCGGGACCTGTCCCAGCCCCCAGCCAGGAGCAGGGTAGCTGGGGGCACCGGGGCAGCCTCAGCCCTGGGCATCAGGCACCTGCCTGGGGACGGGCCGAGGCCAGGCCGGGCCGTGGGCTGGGCCTGGCTCAGCAGGGCCCATGGCTGGGCAGGGCCGGGCTGTGGGGAGCTGGAGGCTGGCCCTGCTGTGGCATTGCTGGGGCAGGGGCTGAGGGCCCCGGGGGGCAACGTGGGGTCCTGGGCCGTGGGCCGGGGGAGAGGAGCCTGAGTGGTTGAAATGGGATCCTGGGCTGTGGGCAAGGTGTGGGAAGGCCCACAGGGCTGGTCAAGACCATTAAGGCTTATTGGTGCCCTCAGCGCCCTGAAAAATAAAAACAAATTCTACGGAACAGGTATTTAGAGCAGGGTGAAGATATCTGAGAAGGAAGATAAAAGTAACAAAGAAGTTTGGGTCCATTGGTGGAAGTCTGAGGTATGGGGGGAAGGTTGGAAAGGAAAAAAGAAGGTAATGCAGCCAAAAGAAATTTTGTCAAGGGGACCTGTCACCAAAAAGTGGAACAACAAGATGACTAATGCAAGCTTTTCATGTGACAGCAGCTGTGGCATATTATAAGTTAAGAGTGGAAGCTCACTGATACGAGCGATCATAATTGCTTGATCATAATGGAATACCTATGATCAGGATACTACATGAGTATAAATTCTTATTGAAAGGGATATACTCAAATGTTTTGTTGAATCAGGGCCTTAATTTAAAATAATCTTGGATTTCAGTTATGAGGTTATCTTTGCTGTCATGTTACTGAACTGCCACAATAGTATTAAAAATAATATTGCTTGGCTATTAGAGAGAACACTTCATCTAAACTTCCAAAGCATTATCTAAAGAGAATATATTATTCTCATTTTTAAGCTTGGAAAAACTGCCCCATAGAAAGTGGCTCGCACAAGGTCACAGAGAATGCTGGTAACAGTATTAAAGTTTGGGCTGAGTTTTTGCCTGTGACTCTACCCAATGAGCATCTAGATTCTGTATAATCTGGCAGCTGGTGAAAGAGCTCTGGGGATTAACAGTATGATCTAGAAGAAACCTTTTGCCTTAGTCTTTGATTTGACTGTGACCTACCTAGGTAATAAGGGAAAGCTGCTACCACTGCAGAGCTTTTCAATGGCCTCCGTGAAATGAGTTGCTGGTATCTGTCCAGTTCCTAATGAACAGATTTCCTTTTAACAAAATCACCTGCACTTACTGTTACCTTCGCTGGCAACCTCAATAAAAAAGCCAGGAATCAAATGGATGTGAAAAATGAACTATTCCGTCAGGTCAAGTATGATATGAATTTGTGGGCCATGTTAGAAAGATTTATACTTCCTCTGCCATCAGTTTGGCATTTTTATGAGCCCTAAATTGTATATGTTTTTTTTTTAATTAAACACTTTTCTCAAACCTTCCCTTTACATTCATGTAGCAATAAAACTTTCAAATGCCTGAGAAAGGCATCACTGAAAAAAACATAAAATGCATCAGACATGGAGCGCTGATTGGTAATAACATAGAAAGAGCTGATAACACATAGTAAACTATGGTAAGCCAGCTGACTTATGCAAGAAAGTGTTGATCTTACTAATGTTTTTCATTCAATAAGGTAAAGGCAACATTATAAAGAAACTTTTCCTTGTTTGTGATGGACTTTATCTCATATGCTAGGGTAGAATGCATACAATGGTACTTGAGTTTATGTTGCAATAGTTCCATTTTAAGCCCCTGTGCCAGTGTTTAAAATAGTTTATAAAAAGAGTTTCAAATAGTAGAAACACTTCTGCTGGGGCTGGGAGGTGAATGTTAGCTCACTGAGGCAGTGGGATTTCCACTGATGGAAAGTGGAGTAAGGTTGACAGGACTTGGATTTCATAGCAGATACAAAGCAGAATATGACTGTAAAAGCTGGAGGAATGGGAAGGACAGAAGAAGGGAAGAAATTAACTGAACAGCTGATTGAAGCTGTCAGATGAATTATCTGGGCATTTGCCAAGGCCATTCTCCAAGTCAGGGAAGTTGGGATCTCTCTTCTGGGACTATAGAAAAGGAGATATGTATCCCATCCTGAATATATGGGCTTGACTCCTGGCACTTGCGGGCAGCTGGGAAATTCTTTGTGGTGCCACAGTAAAGCAAGCACAACATTGATGAAAACAGAGAAAAATGGATCCATGCTGGGGAAGCTGTAAGCACTATTTATGGAGCAATGGGGAGTTGCTGGCAGCTGCAGGGAGTATGAAGCAGAAGCCATGCTACTTAACTGAAATGAATGCTCACAGTGGACCATTGGATCAGCAGGGGTGAGATCAATAGTACTCCTAGTTTTCCAAGTGGTTGCCTGCTTGCAACAGCAGGGAGCAGGAGTGACATTACTCAAGTCTTTGGGTGTATCTTGTTACTTTCCTCTGAATGAAGAGGTCTGTATCAGAATCCTGGACTCAGTGCACAAACCAGTCAACAGTTAGCTTCCCTTCGAGACAAGATCCGTTAGCTAGTACACTGGCTATTTCTAGCAATTAATATTTTGAGAGTCTTAAATGGGGATGTATAATTTTGTTGCCTAAAATGCAGTATGTTAATCCATGTGTGTTTTCCAAATATGGGATTCATGTCATCTAAACTTCACTGTCTAGTCTAAAATAGTCTAGAATTTCTTTATTAGTCAGTGGAGTAAGAAAAGCACCTGCAGAGGACAAATCATCTTAGACAATGATAAATAACTAAAAGAAAAATAAAAAGACTGCTGCTAGAGTACAGCATCAGTCTGTATTTTCAGTGTCAACTGTTAGTGATTGGAGACCATCTGGAGAGAGCCTATAGCCCAGTTTAATGTGGAGTGCTATAGCCATATCTGCTAATATATGCCCAAAAGGAAATAACCCAGTGAATATGGCATCTTCCAAATGGAAGAAGTTTGGCCTGTTAGCCATGACAGTGGTTGCCAATAGTTCCTTCAGATATACAGAAACAGCCTTGTGTAGAAAGCCTCAAGCCTACAAATGTCTGCACAATTTGGTCCTAATTCAGCAAAGCACTGTCCCATATACCTACTTTTGCATTTCAATCTTGTTAACAGTCCTGTAAAGCAGTGGAACCACTGATCTGCTGAAACATAAGTCCGTGCTTATGTTTTACAGGATCAGGTCTGTGTATTCAGCAGAACTGAGTTCCTACCCATCAACCTGTTTTATTTTGTCAAAGGACTTGGGAGCCACAAGATCTGTCTCCTAAGTATTGCTCTAAGATATACTGTAATATTTCTTGCTTTTCTTCATGCAAATTATTTATTTTCCATCTTTGGTACCTTTGATATAAGCATGAGTGTCCTATTTGATGTAATTTCTTTTGCTTCTGGTTTTGGTGTCATTGCTTGCCAGGGATCATCACTTACATCTGGATATTCTTTCTGTTTCTTCTTCCACTTTTTTCATAAAAAAAAATCCTACGTCCTTCATATGTCTGTTTGAAACAGCTTTTTCTTTATATTATAGAATCATAGAATCATTTAGGTTGGAAAAGACCTTTAAGATCATCAAGTCCAACTGTAAACCTAAACCTGCCAAGTCCACCACTAAACCAGGTCCCTAAGTGCCACATCTACGCATTTTTTAAATATCTCCAGGGATGGTGGCTCAACCTCTTCCCTGGGCAACCTGTTCCAGTGCTTGATAACCCTTTCAGTGAAGAAGTTTTACCTAATATCCAATCTAAACCTCCCCTGGCACAACCTTAAACTTAAAGGATTGTGAATCTGCTTCCACAATTGCCTTGCTGTGTTCATTTTTATCTGTGAAGACTTTACACAACCATGCTGCTGCAGAGAAACAAAATACAGCTGAGTCAGATTTACCAGAGGGGGAAGCAGAATGATCATCTTCCATGTTAGCCCTGTGAACTGTAACATTTGCAGCCTGGGTACATCACAGGGCTGTGGCCTGCCTCGAGATTGCCCCTTTCAACAAGGCTGGGCAGGGTGGGATTTCTTCTCCTGGACCTTGAAGCAGAGCCACCTCCTAACAGAAAACACAGTTCTTGGGCCAGAGAAGAGACAGCAAATTGTGCCAGTGAGGAGAGTGTAGACATGGGAGAGGGAGAGACTTGAGTTCTGGTTCCTGCTCCATGGACTGTTTATACACTTAGTCTAGTATAAAAAGATAATATGCAGTCCAGGGGACAGAAACCTTTAAATCTCAGACTCCCTTCCTTATGGTGAGGTTTCTTATCACTGGGCAGAGTTCCCAAGTCCTTTGTTTCCTAACCCATAATTCACTGTGCAGCCAAGGTGGAGGAACTCAGCAGGAGGGATAGGAAGTCCCACTGCCACAGTTCCAGGCTTGTCTTTATCTTGGTGAATTGTTTCCTCTCTGAGAAGGTAGGAGAGGTGCTTTTCAACTGTGGTTTGTGATAAGCACTAGACGGGTATCCCCAGCCAGGTATCCCTCATTTGGTTAAGTGCTATAACTACTAGGCAGTTGTTTGAAAGTGCACATCCTTCAACATGCTCTGTCATGAAAGTGGGAGAAGGCTGTTGTGTTTTGTGCTAAACTTAATTTGACAATTTTTACTGGCAAATTCGAGCCCACCTGCTTTACCTGTGATGTTTTTCGTGTTTCCTATTTTTCAATTGGGAGAAACCACCAGTGCTCCTGTGGTGCTGTCTAATGCTTCCATTCTCCTTCAGTCTTTCTGGTCTATGCATTCTCCCTGCCTCAGCCACCCAGACAAACACAGCTCTGCTAGTCAGTGCCTCAGTGGCTATGTTTGCCCCCTCTGCCTGCTGGGAACCCCTCAGACCTATGCAGTTTGGTTTCTGGTTTAGCCTCCCCACTGGCCTCCCTCAGGATCACACTCCAGTTGTTTGAGCTATCTGGTTGTATCAAGATGTTTGGTGTTTCTTACAGCTCCCTTAAAAGGATGGCAATTATATCTTACAATTGCAAAGTGGGCTTAACCCCAACCATTGCAGCCTATTTCAAGCCCTAAAAAATTATTCTATTTCTAGAAAACAGACATAGTTTAAAATGCTTGTGTGAGCAAGGCATTTTCCAATTGTTTTGTTATTTTCAGTACTGCATTTAAAGACATTGACATCTTGACACTCCATGACAGAAGTTTACACGTGCACACAGATATAAGCATGCAGACACAGACACACAGACACACACACACACAAAGGTCTGCAGAATAGATTTTAAAGTTTCTATGTGCAATAAACAACAAAGTCCCAGTTGAAAGGGCCCAGAGTGAAAGCTGAGCTCCCAAATGAATTAGACTAAAAAAGATAACACCCTGAGGCATCTGTATGTCTCAGCATTTAAATTATATCCCTTGAAATATCAGTTTGGACTTGGTGCCAAGAAATGGTTGAAGAGCTTTTTCATGAATATACCCAATAGAAGACCAATCTGTTGAAATGAAATGTGTCTCTAATCAGTTGGTATAAACATAACATGTTTTTACTTTATTATGTAACCTTGAATCATCTTGGTCTTTTAATGAGGATTTTGGATTGTTGCTAATGCTTTACAATTTCATGGAATTATATTGTCTTGGTATTATGCTACAGGGACAATATGCACTAGAACTTAACTTTCCACTTATTTAAATGGATAAAATGATTTCAAGGTTTCTTTAAAAAACATTTTCTTTCTTTTTTTTTTCTTTAAGGCTATGTCTTGTTTGTACAGCTATTCTGTTCAAATTACTATAGTGGTGAAAAAACTTTTTAGCAGATTTTACTTTCTGAGTCATTTGACAGTTCTTGTATTCTTTTCCTTCTTGAATTATCGGCTGTATTGTTTTTCCTTTTTAGGATTAGTGATTACATGGATCTGACCCCTGTAGATATCGTAGGAAAGAGATGTTACCACTTCATTCATGCTGAAGATGTGGAAGGCATCAGACATAGCCACTTAGACTGTAAGTGCTTCCATTTTTGTGAAAATATTCTGGTACAACACTTGATTGTTCCTGAACTATTATTTATATTCCATAACTGGGGTCTTCATCTTGCACCTGCTTTTTTTGTCATAAGGTTTCATAGAGGGTGGCTCAAATATAACTTTTTGTATTATTTATTTTCAAGTCTTTTTATAGACATATAAGATTGTTCACATATGTGGAAATAAAAAATTATATTTGTATTACCAGAGTTTCCAGCAGCTGTTCATTTACACATGCTATGCATTATTTTACTCCTTCAAAGAGGCTTAGGTGAGAAACTCTCTCCCTAGCACAGAAAATGAACTCCTCTCTTTTTGTTTTTTATTTCCGAGTCATAACGTGGAGGTCAAAAACTGCAGCATATTTGGGATTTCACCAAGTTTCTCAATACAGAACTGAGCTACAGCTCTACCAGTGTTTTAACCACCCTGTGTATTAACATCTAAATGGCCCCCCCACTATCTAAGTCCCTGTTATTGCACACAGGTAGTATCTGATCAGGAGAAGGAAAACAGAAGTATAAAAATGTTATGAGACACAAACCTTACAAGAGAGCATATGCATATGCCTGTGTATGGGGGAAGGGAGGTTCAGCTTGATTCCTTGTAATTAAACTCTTTGTATTCCTCTAAAGCCATAGGGCCTAATTCTTTTCTTGTTGAGATCTGTTGACTTCAGTGATGGTGCTCCTGATTTACCCTGGTGCGAAAAGAGACTTAGGCCCATAATCTCTAATTTATCTCTGCCTGCAGTGAAGCCAGATAAGTCTTTGGAAGTTTCAGTGACTGACTGCGTTTATGATTGACGTGTGTTTTTCTTAATGTAAAAGACTATCTGCAAACTGCCTCTTAAATTCAGCGTCCCAGATTTGAACAACTGTGCTCCCCCTGCACCATGTCCTGCTAGCATTTCCTAATAAAAGGGTAGCAACCCAAATACAGCCATGTTTAATTAGTTTTTACAAAACCATATGACTACAATAGAAGGCAATATAAATCTTCAGTCTGAAAGTACCTTGCTTGATCAGCAAGGGGAGGTAGGAGGATATCTGCAACTGGAAAGCAGAACAGGGACAGCTTCTATGATAATATATGACAGCCAACAACAGTATCAAGTTCTGTAAAGCTTTCAAATAGTCTCTGAAGTTTCTAGAAGGTAAAGTGCATTTGGCGTAAGAAGGTCAGGTTAGATAAATTTCTGTGGAAAAAAATAAAATCAACTGTCCAAAACTATAAACAAAGTAATTTTGCATCATTTACATTTTGAGCATTTAATATCCAGGAGAATATGTCAGTTGCTCAGAAATGAAGGAACAAATTCAGAAACTTACTTGGTGCTCTTGAAACTGGAAGTCAAAAATGACAAGTTGCACTTCCACTGCACTATCTGACCGAGGAAATAAAAGATATTTATGACTCAGACTTAACATACCACCTGGCAGAGATGAACATCCCATTTGAAAAAGACCTTAATCTTCTGAATGACCACTTCTCTCTGAAATAGAATATGCTTTATGAAACATTCATCTTCTGAAAACTTAGAGACCTATGCAGACAGTGTGAGTGCAGTGTGGTCCGGTGTATAAGCACTGGACTAGGACTCAGGAGACCCTGGAGACAGGAATGACTTCTAGAAAATCACTTCACCTTACTGTGTTCCTGCTCTCACTGTACGTCCAGTTTAGCTAATTGGACTGCAAGCTTCATAAACTCAAAGACTTTCTCCCATTATCAGCATCCAGTACAGTGGGGTTCCAAACTTGGCTGTGCGGCTATAGCATAATTATTCTTGCTAGGCTAATCTTTTTTTCAGTAGATGAGCCTGGTTACATCTTTTATGTATAGTTGTTCTCTTGGCTTATAGGAACAAGATGTTCACAGAATCATTCAGGTTGGAAGGGACTCTGGGACATCATGTAGTCCCACCTCATGCTCAAAACAGGATCAACGCTGATTCAAAGCAAATTGTGTAGCACTTTGACTAGTTGATCTTGAAAACCTTCGAGGTCAGACTTTCTACAACTTCTCTCAGTGGCCTGTTCCAATTATCCTTAATGAGGGCTTAATTATCCTCACAGTGATTTTTTTTTTTCCTTCTATCCAGTTGGAATTTCCCTGGTTTGGTTGTGCACCTCATGGCTCCATCTTTGCAGTAACCTCATCACAGGTATGCTGTTAGGTCCCCCTGAAGCCACCTTTTCTTCAGGCTGAACAAGCCTCGTCCCAGAGCCTTTACTCACAGGGCAAGTACTCCAGCCCCTGACTGCCTTGACAGACCTCTGCTAAGCTTACTGAAGTTTATCAATATATGTCCTGTGCTGGGAGCCTAAAATTTTATTCCAGATGCAATCTAAAGAGTGATGAAGGGGAATAATGACTTTCTGTGATCTACTGGCTATACACTTTTTTGTGCAGCCCATAGAGCACACTGCTGATTCATGCTTAGCATACTGTCCACCAGAACTGCAGGTCCCTTTCCGCAAAGCAACAACCCAGCCAGTCAGTTCCCAGCCTGTACCATTGCAGGGAATCAGTCCATCCCAGGTACAGGACTTTGCATTTGTCTTTTCATGTTGTTCAAACTCATGCTCCGGATGAAAGATATTCAAGTTTAAATTAGACTTGGGAACAGCTCAGGAAGTATACCTGCCCATTATAAGTCCTGCAAAAGCTGAAGTGGTTCATATCTTTGCCCAGAGAGATGCTTGACTTTTCTAGCATTTGGAAAAAAACTTTGTAGAAAAAAAACAAGAGAAAGAAATCGCAAAATCCCGAAATACTTTATACCAACTTGTCCATCCTAGAAAATCAAGTTCAAACCAAACTAGAAAGAGAAAATCCTCCTGGTTTAGTTAAAATAAAATTAGAGCTAAAATTCAGGAACTTGCAGACACTGGCTGTAGAAGGTAAAACCCAGCAGAACTGCAGTTCCCCAAAATAGACAATTCAGGAAATTTGCCAGTACAACATACAAAATAATTGCTTGAGATTACAATGGGGGGGGGAAACCACAATATTATGCAATATTTTGAAGAGGAGCTGGAAGCTGAAGTAATGGTTAGAAAGCCCTATAGAAAAGTAGAAGCAGGACTTGAGAAAGCAGAAATCTGAAAAGGTTGTGTTTTATGGAGGACTGCAGAATGCAGCTAATAATCTTGATTGATTTTTACAGGAGAGAAAATAATTTTTAAAGATTAAAACGAGAAGAAACCCAAATTGCAGTAGTAGATCTAAGGGTAAAAAGAAACACAAATGAAACAGCTACTCTGCCTATTCACTGACAACATACCAGGAAAAAAATGGAAAAAATAAGACCAATACATCCTCTCTTCTCATCCAGGTTATTCAAAGACATCAAAGAGGAAAACAAGCAAAGAAGAAAATGTTGCACTAAATCACACAGAAAAAATCAAGAGGGCTGTTGATGGCTTCAGATCATAGCAGCCCATTAGAAACTGAAAAACAGGCCTTGTTAACACCATCTCAGATAAAAGACAAAAGCAGTTTCAGGAATGTGACCATAACAAGTATAATGGTGAAGAAGGTCTGCAGGACTATAGCAGTGACAACAGTCTTTTGTAAGGGAACTGCTGCCCTAATGAAAGGTCAGTTACAGTCAATAGAACAGCTTTCATTGGCTTCAATGGACATGGGGATTATAACCTAAACCAGCAAATTTATATGGACTAAAATTCTGACCCCAGTGAAGTAAATAGAAAAAATTCCATTAGGTTCAGTGGAGTCAAGATTTCTACTTAGAGATTTATGTTACTTATAGCTTGATGCCCTTGTGGATTAATAAAACAACATTCATACTCTAACTCTACATATGCCTGCATTTATTCCAATACATGGTGGTGATCCCACAAGTTATTGAATTGTCAATTTTTTTCAAACAGAAATAAAAAGTTTAGGGATAGTGTTTCTATCTTGTTTCATTCAAGTTTTCAGTGATCATGCTTTTTCACAAATCTCCCACACAACTGTTTGTTGTTACAATTCTACCTTGTTAATCTGTTTCCCGTTTTATAATGCTTCATGGTTTCAGAAGTTTGGGAAACTTTTTGTTCATCTTCGCTGTGTTTGTTGAACAAATTGCTTGTAGAATACTGACACATATCACTTATCATAAATCAAGTTTCTCTCACAGAGATTATAGTTAAAATGTTCTCTAGTCTAACAGCCTGTACACCTTCCAGCATCATGGCTCAGCTCTTGGCTCAGCTGACACACAGCAGCTGGCTAAGCTGCAACAACTTGTGTTTGAATCTGAGCCCTCAGAAATTGCAGGTCTAGCTGTACCCTGGCTCAGATACAGTCCCTAATCCTAGCTATGTGTAACAGAGCTCTTCATTAGGATATGTGGCATGAAAGAGTTGAAGTTGAATGTTCTATGTTTCATAGTTATGCATCTAGAACTAACACCCTAGAAAGACCCCTCATGCCCCCAGTTCTACTTCACCACTTGTAAGAATGGGGAAGGTGAGCAGATCCTCTCTTTTTACTTGCCTCTGCATAGAAACATTGCAGGGCTGAACTGTATGTCAAGCATAGGGCAGTTCATACATTTTCACCAAGTCATGAGTCCCTGCATGGGTAGAACTGCCCTTGTTCCAATGACAAGAAAATTTCCCTGATCTTAAAGCTAGCAGGATACATTTTGTGTCAAATCAATATCAGAAATCAAGCAGATTAATAAAATTACTGTTGTATCAGGTCTTAGCACTGTCTGTAGAGCCAGCAAGGGCAATTGACACTCACTGCTCTCTGGAGTACGATGCTGTGCGTATGTGCTTCCATTTGGTTGACACTGTTATCATACAGAGGTCTGCAACATCACTTTTTGATTTAAGAAATACATTTCTTGCTAAGATTGAATGGATATCATATGCTGTAGGAGTATACCTCTTCCATTTAATTGAAAAAAATTAATGACCTTCATTGAAAATCAAGTACTTGATGTTACTCTTCAATGAAGGTCATTAAGAAAGCAGCAAGGAAGGATGAAAGTCAGGACCTCTGAAGGCAACCATGAATATGCTTTTGGACAAATATAGGACAACGTGCCACCATTTGAAAATTAATATATTGCTTGTAAGAACACTGTCACAAGTATATATTGGTATATAATATGTGCTTTTTCATTTTGGAATCCTAATTGAGGTCTAAATTCAGAAACCTGACACTGACAAAAAAAGATACTTGTTGTCCTCAGCTATTGCTTAGAAAATATCATTCTGTTTCTTCAGGATTTGATTTACAACTATAAGAAATACAATTCCTCAGGAACAGTGAGCCAGGGCAGTTCATTTCCCATAAAGCAAAGGTCTCTGATGAGTATGTTTGGTAGCACTCCCTCTGATCTACTTTATCTGGTTTCCAGTGGTTAGAATAATCCAGTCTTTCTGAAAATAAACTATTCCACATTCACCTTTTTCATGGCTCCCCTATTTTTCAAGGGATATTACCCCCTCAGTCTGCTTTTAAATCAGTTATATATTCATGATTTCTTTTATGTATGTTCAGTAGAAAAATTCTATTGCTGTACAAAATATTGCTTAGTGGTTTAGCCTACCAGCTGTAGTTGAACTAACTCTTTCAACTTATGCATATCAGTTATAATTTTTTATTCTCTTAATAACCTCAAACACATGAAAAACAAATAGAATGAGTTGATAATTTCTAACAGTAAAATACACTTCACATATTTTTCTATCATGCTGTGGAATAACTCTGCAATGTCAAGTAGCACACAATTAGTAAAACTGTAGGGGAAAAAAAAGAAGTGTTTTGATCCTGAGGAATTTTTATCCTAATCAGATCGAAATTTCAATGCTCTTGTAGTACTTAATATCTTCAATCACCAAAAAAATCAAACTGATTCCAATGTCAGGTTTTGCATTCTGGGACTGAAATAAAATGCTAAAATATACAAATGAATCTCATGTTTGTACAAGTTTATTATCATCACTAAAAAGCAAGATTGATTCTAAATTAGGCTGATAGAATGTCTGGTGTTCAGCTAATTCTTAAACCAAGCCCGCCTGGCATCCTGATGAGAGTCTAGTGTATCTTGTTTTCAAACTATTGCAGAAGTGTTGGTCTGACCACCTGCACAATCTTCCTCTCTGTCCATACTATGGGTCAGCAAAGATTTCTGCGTTGGAGACTGGCATCCTTATGTCTTTTTGACTGGAGATAGTGGCGGTAGAGCAAGATGAGGGAACAGGAGATAAGAAACTAAAAGAAACAGAAGCATAAAAAGAAAACATTGGTTTGATTCATACAAGGAAAAAAGGAGCACGGACTTTGGGTTTAGGCCATGCCTAGTATTTGTTTTTCTCTCCTAATGGATCTTAAATTATGTGCACCTAAGCAAGAGTGTGTATGTTTGGTGTCTTTTAGCCATGCTCTGAAATCCTGTTGTGTTTGCACCTGCAAATGCTTCTTTGGATTATGAGAGATGCTGGTCTGTCTAGGTTAATTTCTTTGTCTGCTTTCTGACTAAAGCCAGTTACTTTAGAAGAAGGGTGAAAACACTCTGCAATATGCAATTATGTACACCTTGCACCCTTGTTTTCCACATAATACACTATTAACTCATGATTGGTTCGTTCCTTGAAAGATGAGATTTATACCACTGCTTGCATTTCTGTTTGTGGAGGACGGTTGTTACTATTGTAATATTTGGTATTCTAATTATCCATATAAATATTCAGATATCATTTTAAATCCCGATAAATTTCTTATCTTCCTGATATTTTGTGGCTGTTTTCCAGGTGCATATCATGTGGTATCAGACAAATGTTTTTTGTATGTAAAGTATATAAGAGTTTACCATATGCATCAGATCTTTTGGATAGTAAACAAACCAGAAAACTCTACAAAGCTAAACCTTTAAGCTATTTAAACCACTAGCTGCTGATCCTAATTGCAGAGTTTTGCCTTCTGTAGCTTAGCAATATACAGTTATTTTGCAAGATGCCTCAGATAGTTTGTATCAATAACTCTTTAACTTAATTCCTGATGCTATTTCATCTTCAAATTAAATCTAATGCAATACTGATTAGTACGTTCCCATTTCAGTTTGTAGGCTCTCCATTGTAAGTCTTCCACAGCTCACAGTCAGTTGAAATTTACACCTAAACTCTTCTCCTATTTTTACATTAAAAATGCATGTAGTACCAGCTGTGTAAGTACAGCTACTGTATTAAGGGGCTATAGAGTGAAGGTTGAGCTCTGACTTCTGCTGGGAACTTCTGGTTTCCCAGTTACTCCCTTAATAATCTTCTTTTTTTTTTTTCCAAGTCTCTTTGTGCTCAAAATTTCCAACCCCAAAAATGAATGTATACTTTGATATTATTCTTGTGATAGATTGCAGAAGCACATGATAAATTGCAAAGCCATGGGAATAAAAGGTTTTACTGTGCACCTCCAGCAGCTTCACCTTCATTCTGTCCAGTAAACTATTTCTGTGGTGACTTTTGCTGCATAAAGTAAATGTATGCTATTTTAAAAATGAAGGGGAAAAGTACTTGAGTCACATATCTTTTCACTTTCATTGCTGAGGTTCCCTCCAAAATTATTGAGACCAAAAGTGTTCATCACCTTGTAGTCTAAGTCAGAAACAATGTTGCTTCATTGAAAATCCAAGGACAGATTAAGAATTTTGTTTGTAGCTTACTAGGCTGTGAAATATTCCATCCTAAAATGTCACTATGTGAAGGTATGAAGAAATTGTTGCAGACCTTTCCAGAGGTTTAGAAACACATTAGTGCTACTGGGTTTTTTCTTTTCTTTTTACTTTTCAAACGTCTGGACAGTTGACCTTGTGTCTCTGACGGAGACAATTTTCAAAGCCGGAAGGACATGAAAACAGTATTAGTAAAATGTGTAGCATATATCAGATATGTGATGGTGTGGCAATAGGATTTATTAGCAGTCGTTTGAAGGAACCCACATAAATCACTTGTGGCTTTGCCATCCATGAGTGATGTGGCCAGCGGTGGATCAATGTTGGTTTTGGTGTCTGATAACTTATAAAGTGGGTGGGCTGGTGCCCGGGACTTTGGCTTAGTGGGCTTTTGGGAATGCCCTGCCAAACATCGGAAGACTTTGTACCCAATGTCCACAGATTGCTAGGTATTTGTTCTGAGATCATAAAATGCTTACTTATTCAGAAGTTCTTTTATTTTTATTTTACAAGGAATTTTTTTTGGTTAGTGCTAAGCTATTTTTTTACGGCTTGTGGAGAAAAGTGGAAAGTTTTGTTTTGTTTCCTTTTCTGTTCTTTTACAAGTCATTTGGTATAAAGGGACAATTTCCTTTAAAAATGTCTAATGTAGTTTACTGCCAAATGTGAGGTGGTGATGAATCTTTGTGGTAGATAGAAGGGTATTTGAACATTCAGTTGTGCCATGCCACCATGCCACTGTGCTGTGGATCCCTTTCCTCTAGAGATTAGGCTGAGAAAACTACTCATTTCACTCAGTCCAAGTACCCAAACAGGGACTCTTATCCCAGAAATGAAAGCATGTTTAAAGGGATACCGTCCCTTGAAGCAGACCATCTTTAACCTATGAAATTCAAAAATAAAATTAATATTGCTGCCAATCTGCTTCTGTGAAACTTCTATCTCTTTTCCTATTCATAGGAGATATAGTTGTGTGTAGTCTGCTGATACATTTGGCATGGAAAGGGTTATGTTCTAAGTCATTAATCTTACATAGGTTGTCATATGATGGACATTAATATTAGTGGAGAGATGGAGGACAGATTTAAGTTTCTTGAGCAAGCAGGGCCAAATTTCTCCTCTGATGTTAGGTTTTAGTAGCTGAGGGCAAAATTTGGATCTGGGATTTCATTTTCCCCTCCAGTTTGAACAGAGAGAGTTCATTAATGATAATGGAAGTTCTGTCTGAAGTTGGTGTTCAAAGCAGGCTTGGGTTTCTAAACGACCATTTCAATATTAGCAGAAGAAAATCATTTTATGGCAGGATTGAAGTTTTAAAAGTCATGGGGAGGCAGACAAATCATGAGGGAAAAGTAAAGTTAAGAAAGAGAGAAGAAAACCTAGAGAATCCTAGTAGACAAATCTACTGTTCATTTTTCAATCCAGTTTATCATTAAATAAACTTACTTAGTTAGTTTATTTACATCATTTTTATCTATAAACAACAGAGGAGTTTTCTGATATGCATGCTGTAAGCTTCCATGGAAGAGTGCATCTAGTGATACATTGAATTATATATTATGTTTCTGTCATTACATTTGATCAATACTTACATAATGTTTTAAAATAAACATCCTACCTAGCATTATATGTTCTCATTAATAGTTATTGTTAAGCATAATTATAAAATTGTAATTTTAAATGATGAACAATGGACAAATGGTATGTTATAACCACCATGAAAGGGATGGAGGGGATGAAAAGTGTCTCCATTGTTCAAGTAGGAGATGATTTGTGCTTAGTGCTGGGAAGTACTTTTTTTTTCTGGTTTTGCTGGGGTTTAATAAATTTGTACTGCTGCTGTGAACTGACATCATGTAAACTGATAACATAGGGTTGATGTTAGACAAAACATCTTCCTGGTCCTTATCTGAGATAATTTGGAAACAAATGAAGGCAGAATCTCTAGCAGAGGCTAGGAATTTTCAGAGGGCTGTAGTACCACTCTCCTGGGATTAGGATAGGTTACAAAATCCATTAATGTTTTTCCAAACTATTTTTACTATTTAGAGTTACTTTTCTTCCCTAGCTTGATATGTAGTATGCAAGACTTTTCTCACTGTATTTGGCAAGTGATGACCTTGAGCTACAACCTTCAATCCTAATATAAATCCACATTTTTTTAACATTTTGACTCAGACCACTTTTATCATTTGCTTTTCTGCAAAGTGAGGCAAGAAAAATATTGCTTTGTTTTTAAAGATTCTTAAGCTTTCCAATTTTTCTAAATGTCGATTAAGGCTTTTTAATTTTTTTTCTGCAAGGTTGTTGATCCTTATTTTTGCCTAATTTGCCAAGTATTTATGTATGTAACGTCCCCACACGGGAAGATTAAACAGTATTCCATATTGCAGAAGTAAGCAATGAATCAATTGCCACACTTAGCATTTTTAGAGTGACTGTATATGCTTAAAAGAGTTATCCCAGGTGAATGAAGAAGTTAGGTGGGAATTTGGATACCAGTGAGGTACAGTTTTCTTTCATGAATCAGACCTGCTACTTCCTGCATGACTTTGGAATAGATTAATTTATGTTTAGAAGCCAGCAATTATTACTGTCTAATATTCCTATCACAATAGCAGCCAAGTCTCATTCAGTGTTATTGACACAATACGCTGCATTCTACCCAAACCTAAAAAAGATGTTCGCTGTCCAGCACTCAGGGCTTTCTCCTGTTATATGGTGTGAGTAAAATGCAGCTTCCTCAAGCCTCAGAGAACCAGTATTTTTCTAAACAGTTATCATCTTTCTATGTTTCTTAAGAGAACTCTGTTGAGATGATACAGTAAGTCACACAGGGGTGGTAAGCAACTGTCTCCAGTGAGGGGAGGTAGAGCAATGTGACCCATGGGGACTTTTGTGATGGGAAGGTGGCATTCTTCCTCAAGCAATCTGCTGTGGAGGCCACACTTTTGGCCTGGTGGGTAGGGAATGCATTTGCACGCTGTCCTGGCTTACATCCCTTCCTCCTCACCCTAGCCCATGTAGTAGATATGAAATTGAAGTGTTTGTGGAGAACTGCATAGATGGCACACGTTTGCTCACTGAATGTCTACAAGTCTCCTATCACCTAGCTCGTAATTCTGTTTAAGTAACAAACATCATTTAACATTGCTAAATATTGCTTGGTACGTTTTTTTCATTGCTAAAATCCAGTTTGTGGATACCTGCTATTTAAAATATCTAACTCACTAATTGCAAAATCTATAGAAAAGTCCTTACAACATCAAAGGCTCACTTGATCCTCGGAGCTGTTATAAATGAAAAACTGTCTCTGTTACAAGCAAATAAGGCACTTAATGCACTCTTTCTGGCTGTGATGCTATTTTTCCTGTGGGTTTTGAAAATGACCTTCCTGTAAGCATCAAGGACTGTAACTTTTCAGATAAAGAAACTTGTTCTTGTTTTAAGTCTATGCCAGGTTCATTCCCCTATAGCCCACAGTTTTCAAAAGCAGGAGAAAAAGTAATCCAGAATTAAAAAAAATAAAAAAACCCTCTGTTTCCAGAACGAAGTTACCCTGTCAGCTTGCCTTGGGCCTTAGGTGGAGAAGTGGAGATTAAAGAGTCAGTATTCCTTTTCATGTTTCGTCTGCCAGTTTTGTGAATGTAGAAAGAGTACTTGTGGCTGCAGCTAAGTATCCGACTATGGTATTAAGTATGACATTTTCATCCTCATGCAGTAAATTAAAAATATTCTTATAAGTTTATCACAAGGGGAATTCAGTATCAATACCATCCAGTCATTGATAAAGGTATTTCAAGGAGAAGGGTGAATAGCACAGCAGATGTAACCTCAATATTTTCACCAGTTATAAAGAGCCTCTTTGTGAAGCTGTGTGAATATGTAAGATGATCTCATCATTTCCTATTTACTCAATACTTACCTGAATACGCAATATAGTGTAGCTTTTAAATGCATATGCACATGAGTAAAATGTCCTTTTGTAAGAGACTTTGCTAAAAGACTGCTTTTGATACACAATTTCTTCATCTCCTCTTCAAACTGAATTAAGCTACTTCCTTCTTTTAAAACACAACTCACTATTTAGAAGCTTTGGCTTTGATTTCTCAGAACAGCCTTACAGGAAGAAACTATGTTCTTTTTCTTTTTGTAACCATATTTCTGAAGAGAAACTTGTACTGATTTATTTTGATTTTCTAACAGAAATAGGTTCCTGCAAAGAACACTGACTGTTTCTTCTTCTCCCCCCCTCCTTCACTCCACTGCTACAAGAATATTGCTGTGCGCAAAGCTACCAAGGAAGACTGAAATCCCTCTGTTGGGAACTGTGTACATAGCAATATATTCATACTTTGAGAAATAAGTGAGGGTTTTTTTTTTAGTTCTTAGCATGACATACTGTGCATTTCTTGCATGCTAACCACTGAATTCAAACTGAGTAACTAGTTTCAGCAAATTTTAGTCGAGTTTAGCATCCACCATTTTAGGGAATATATCTGTGCAGCTAACATAAAGGTCACTAGTTTTAAAACATTAACCCTCAGTTATTCCCTTTGATTAAAAGGTTTAGATATATATGTGTATATATATAATTATATAACCCAATCCTGCATAATCCCATGTAACTTCAGTCACACGAGCCATCCTACCGATGTGGTCACAAGTCTCACCTTCCCCTACACTGCATTGTCTGCCAGTCTGGGTACTCCATGTGTAATACAAATAGAAATTTAAAACTCTTTACATTTCTCAGTGTACAAAAATACAGAGCTGAACCCTGATTCTCAATAAGGGATTTGTCTTAAGTACAGTCTGAATAAGTACAGGATGTAGCCCACATGGCATTACTTTTTCAGAAGTTTATGCTAAGCTGAAACGCGTGGTCTGCTGCTAGTAACAAAACACAACTTCACAAGCAGAACTTAGGGTAGACTAATTCTTTACTTTCATTTCTTCTCAAAATCAGTAACTTTATTAATGGACTCCCTGTACCTGCAAACCGAAGATCCTCAAAATGAAACTGGGCTTTACCCAGTAACACTAGGTTATCAGTAAACCAGATAGATTTCCCTTCCTAACATGTCCTTCTAGTTGCTTGTTTTCTCAAAATTCTCATCTAATTTCTAACTTTCAGCTTGGCAATGTCAACAGTTAAAAAATACTGTGAATTAGGAAACATTTCAATTTTTTTTTCATTCTTTCTCTTTCATCACATTGAGAAATTTCTTCCCAAGCTATAGTATGAGCTTTCAGAACTGGCTTGGGGGTGCCTGGTGCACTCTCAAAGGATGTAAGAACCAGATTTAGCAGCACAGCACAGCTGGCCTGCCAGAGAATCTCTTTACAGAGAGAATTTTTATATTGAATCGTGGGACTTCCTTCAGAGCATGGACCACGAATCTCTCATATGCAATGTGCTTTAGACAGATGCAGGAAGGAAAATCCTGTGTATGTGGTAATACGTCTGAGGTGGCCAAATAGAGAGTGGGAATTTGCAGGTAGATTAACTTTATGGAAAGCTCATTTTCAAGACAGTATTTCAGATATTCTGTGGATGTATAGTAATTTGGGAGCCTGAACTCTGACTGTAGATGGTTTCTGTGCAACTCTGATGCTCTGAATTCTCTTTCCTGAAAAAGCAATCACCTTTTCCTTCAGAAATAACTTATAAGGTTTTAATTTCCCCCTTTTTTCCATAGTTCTGAAATGAATGCTCTGTATAGCTCATGACATAGACTTTTCCAGTGGTGCAACAATCAATATAAAAGGTACTGAAGGAGGAAGGACTTACCTAGGATGAAATGGACTGAAAGAGCTGGAGGATCTGGGTCCTCATAGCTATCATTATGCAGGATTGCCCTGTGCTCTTCAGTCACTGGCTAGTGACTCACCTGGTACCTTGACTTTCAAATGTGCATGTGGGCAATTGTGAGGATTCATCCTTTGGTATTTGTATAGCATGGTAAACTCCTCAGATAAAAACTGTTGTAAAGAAGACAACAGTATAATTAGTAGATACAAGTGCAGATAGATTTTACTAGTTTCTGCACACACCTGTGGGTGTTCAGGTTTCCAGAAAGGAGACAATATCACTCCAGACTTCCAGGCCTATCAGTTTTACTGTCAGCTGTAAGCAGAGTATTTTGAATAGCCAATTTTACTGAAATGGAAAAGTCTACCATAATCAAAACTTACAGCAGTACTTTTCTTCCCTTATTCTTCATAACTGATAAAGTTGGGCTAATTTATGTGAGATTGTTTTCTAAAGTGGCATACAACATTGGCTTGAAAGAAATGCTGGCTAGTCAATTGTTTATATTTTATCTTTATTCTGCTGTGTAATGAGGTTTTGAAGCCAATGAATTATCATAGCAGAATATTTAGCTTGGAATACAAAAGTAAAAATGTAGGGAAACTTATGGATCTCTGCTAGAAACACACATAATTAACTAGCGGTTGCTGAAAAACAACAGGACCCCGATCACAAATATTTGTTCATATTACAGCTGAACCTAACTTGCACTTTACTTTCACTTTACATTGCACTTTTTTACATGCATTTTTTTATTCAGTAGTTGAAAAATTGGAGTGGGTATTGGGGGATCCCTCCAAGATAAGAAAGCATCTGTGTTTGTATCGCTGCCTTTGTAAATATCTTTTTCTGTAGATACCTGTTGTACACGGATTTAGCTATAGATACATTCATATGTATAATTAGGGATATAGACATTTGGTTAACTTGAAAGCTCCAAAGTGTCATTTGTCACATTTATGGTAGGAACTTTAACTGCCTTAAATACTTATTCTTTTCCAAAGTGACTTTTTTCTTTTCCCTCTACAAAAAAAAAATGAAAATGTACTTCATGAAACTATTGTATATGAAGCACTTATTAGCCGTAATTAAATGGACAATATGAATTTACTACGTCTTTAGGACTCTGGCTTGTTCTGGTTTAGAGCAAGATGATTAATGCAAATACATATTACTTGAGATAACCATTTAGCAGCTAATTTAGCCAAATTTATTACAGCAGTTAGAGGTTTTTCATTTTAGCAGACGGAGACAAGGACATGACAAAAGCAGAAGGTGTATATGAATGCACACTGCCCTCTAGTGCACAAAGCCTAATGGATTAGTACGGAATGCAGAGGAGAGTAAGTGCTCCAGTAACAATAGTACCCAGATTTTGTATAGTTTAGGTTTTCTTTAAAACCATGCTGCTCCCTTCCACTGAAAGATTTGCATTTCATCCCCTTCTCCTGTCACTGAAGCATCAGATACAAACCAAATCCGTTTCAATTTTGCAATATTTTGGCTGAAGTATTACTTTAAACATCTGTATTTTTAAGCCTTCTTGCTGTGAGCATTTAATAGCACCGTTTCACATTACTGATTGCTTTTACTTGTTTCTCTGTTTCCTAGCATATTTCAAACAGTGGAGAGAGCCGTCACTCTTTGGCTCTAACCAAGCCATTCTGTGCCTCCCTTAGGCCTCTTTCACAGTCTGTTGGTGGATTTACTTTGCTCTGGTAAAAAGTAAATTCTCCCAAGACTTTCCCCCCATTGACCAGTGGAGATTTGGTTCATCTGAGAACTGTAAATTCTGTTTGACAAGATCAAAGAAACAGATGTGTAAGTTCAGTGGTTGATATCGCCTGCAATAAGGAGAAATGATCAAAGCAGCAGGGGTAGAGTATCTTCCCAAACCTTTCAAATATCCAGAATCTCAAAGAGGTCTACCTAGGAGCTATGAATAAATCACATATAAATTTGCCTCTTTTTTTCCTTTTCTTTTTTTGCAGTTTGACATTGAGTGCATTGAAAATGTCCACACAGCAATAAGTATTCTGTGAACCAAAGAGATTTGTAGTTCTTTTTACTTTTCTTCTTCCACTAGAGTTTCCAAAAACAGATTAAAATTATACTTTGAAAACTTCTAAAACATGCAGCTACTTATACTGAACTTCAGATCCTGTTTGTCATCTCACTGGCATGCTGCATTAAACCTAAAGGAAACCAAGGATCTTCTGCTTATACTTGTGGCATGTTGTACAATGAAGATCATTTTACCACAGTTCTAACATGCACTATATCTTGCTTCTGTTTTGTTTGTATTTTTTTGCCAGTGCTGAATAAGGGTCAATGTGTTACAAAGTATTACCGCTGGATGCAGAAGAATGGAGGTTATATCTGGATACAGTCTAGTGCAACCATAGCTGTCAATGCCAAGAACGCAAGTGAGAAGAATATCATCTGGGTCAATTACCTTCTTAGGTAGGTCTTCCAGTCACTTCTCTCACTTGAACTGCTGTCTCTGTTGCTTGTCTCTGTTGGTGAGAGTTTTAGGGAAAAAACAGTTACCTACTGGAGAAAGTTAAGGAGAAGAACTTTTCAGATGATCCACCTCAAAAACAGTGCCATTTGTTTATATTTATTGAGACATCTGTCATGTCTCAGTACACTGAAATATTCTTGAATTATTACGCTGCCTTAGTCTTCAGATAAACCCTCCACCACTTTACTGCATGCCTCCACTGCCCTGAAATCTACTCAACCTGAGCTCAAAGTTAAAAATGATCCACACCAACTTTCAGTAGTTGTGTTATAAAATCTGGTGTGAAATCCTGGGCACTGGTTTATTTGGTTATTGAAAATGCATGGAAGCAAACTTCTGGAGTGCTACGAAAAGATCTTTCTGAAAGGTGTTTGCCAGTTCACTCCAGAGAGAGGAATTTTCTCAGAGGAAAAGCCTAGAACTAATATGTTGCTCCTGTAACCATCAGTATTCACACTGAAAAATGCAAAATAGCAATTAAATGGCAATTAAAACTATTTTAAACAGAAATAGTAGTAATATCTTGAATGAAAGGCTCCTCCCTGAGAAATTCTGTTTTACCAAAGCCCAGGTATTTTGGTTTCTGAGCTCAAGGGAAAACCAACAGTCACTGAGAGACAGTGAAATATAAACCTGACCATTCTCATCTGAAAATACCTTTCAACACATTCTGTTTTGTGAAAATGTTCAGTAAGATTGGGGGATTTTCTGTTTCACTCCAGAGCAGAACAAACAGACAAATAAAATTTGAAACCTTGAGATTGTCGTGAAATGCAATTGTCATTTTCTGGCCTGTTCTCCTTTTAAGTTGCTTGTCATGGTTTGTTACATTCCTTTGATGCTGTGAGAGTTCAAAGTGATATCTAGGGGTTAGATTGTGACTTATTATGCCAAGTCCAGCAAGCCCTGAAGAGACTGTGCCTGCCTGAACTCACATGTTGAAATACTTTTGATTCCCCTTTTGGGGAAGAGGAGGAAGCAACCCCTGGCAGGAGAGCATTGAGGGATACTGTGGGAAACCTTCCCCAGCAGTGGACTGTTCATGGGGCTTTGCATGTTTCTGTCCTGCTGTGATTGAGCACAGGCATTTCTGAATATATCCTTATCCTGCTACTTTTTTGTCTCTTTTTGCAAGAGTGAGGCAGAATGCAGCATTTCAAGCGGTCAGCTTCAGCCTGCAAATTCTGAACTGGAAGTACAGCTTCACTGCCTCAGTCCTAACAGGGCTTCAAAATGCCCAGAAATGTGCTCACAGTCTAGCTGGAAAAGTGGTCCATAGGAATTATGAACAGTTGCCACTGTCCCCTTTGCTGCTTTCCAGACAACAGGTGAACCTAGCCCACAAACATCCCACAAAATTATTTTCTCTACCAACAGAATATACCTAACAAAAAAAGAAAAGCAGTGTGGTCTTCCCCAAGTCTTCTCCCAGAACTTGATTTTTCTGCTGCATTCCCCACACTGGTCTATTAGAGAAAGATTAACTTCTCCACTGAATTAGTATTTTTAATTTAGATTTCTCCTAGTACTGGAATCCATGAAAGATCCAAATATCTAAATAATATTTTAATGACAGATCAAGGCATAATTAGGTCTACTCTTAGCAGGAGTACTGGTCTGTATACATTTCCATGCATTAGAAAGTATGATTCAGCTGTCTCTAAAAGGATAGACTAATTATAGTGACAGGGAGGATTAATGCTGTTCTTGTTCTAGCAACTTGTTATTCACAGTGTGAAAGCCCTCGAACATCTCATGCTTGGAGGGGGCAAATTTGGGGACTGCCCTGGGATGCAACAGAATAAAGTCACTTTGTCAGGACAAAACCATAAAAATGATAATCGTAAGAATGGCATTTCAATGTGAACTGTGTGAACTCTGAATTTTCACAGTACAGTGTAATAGGCTGAATATGGGCACACTGTCATTGTGATAGTGTGTCAGTCACCCCCCGTGCTGCCTCATATTGTTCTACGCAGGACTGCGGATTTTCTGCTCTATCACCATGCTGGAATTTGAACTGCATAGAAATGCTCACCTATTCAAAAATGTTTAAAGACTTTGTTTGTTTTCAACATTCCTATGCCACGTATGTCTAGCTGTGTCTGTTCCCCTGCCTTTGCATGGATTTGGGAAAGGAACGCATTTTAAAAGGTACAAGCAGAGAAAAAAGCATAGGGTTGGGGTTTGGGGTTTTTTTTCACTTTCTCTGGTAGTGTTGCTTTTTTACATTGCAGTCATGTTCATTGCTAACAAGTCACAGGTGAGCACCACATGAGCAGATGAAGATATGATTATAATGGGTGTGTTGACAGTTCTTTATCCCTAACATATGCATCTTAACATGCACATGTGCATCTGTCATATAGTTAGAGTGGTTGCTTTTGGTTTCTTGGTAATGTGGATGCATGTGTGCAGTGTTTAAAAAATATATAACCCTTTTTATCTATTTTTTGGCCAAATTCTTTTGAGCAGTAGTCATTTTCTGTACCCCTAACTGAGCACCTTCTTACTAACTTTATGTATGGTCTGCTTGATTAAAGTGTGGAAAACAGGAATGTTGAGTGAAACAGGTATTGAAAGGGCTCTGGCAAGGTTGATTGAGAACATTGTTACAGAGATAACTCTAATAGACATTGCCGGTGGGAAAGAAACAGATTGGAAAAGTTAAAACACCCTCTCTGTCCTTCCAGGCACAGTAATGGGATCGAAATCGAGATATTTTGTTGTTGGATGATTACACAGTGTAGCTTTACTGTTAGATTTCACACAAGCCCTGGTGTCCCAGTTCAGTAAGAATGCTTTGATAGCTCTAAAACTTCACTAGAATCAAACAAGTTTTAGTACCTGGTCAATATAAGTATTTGACAGCAGTATTAAAATAAACCTTCATAAAATCCCTGCTGTGAAGCTCTGAGGAGACAAAAATGTACGTTTCTGTGTTTGCTCTGCTATTCTTCCTATTTATGTTCTTTGTTCCTGAACTTTGATATGAAAAGAGGGAAAAAAACATGAAACTGCAAATCATCCAATTGTGTTTATATTTGCTGTCTCCTCTTCAGTAACCCAGAATACAAGGACACTCCAATGGATATTGCACAACTTCCTCATCTGCCAGAGAAAACCTCAGAATCCTCAGAGACCTCTGACTCTGAATCGGACTCAAAGGACAACTCAGGTAACACACATGGTGTGCCTTTACGCCCACAAAAGGTTCATATAACAGCCACGTGGTTGGCTTTCCAGTTGCTTTTGCTTCGCAAGGATTGTTCCATTACAACAAAACAAACAAACAAACAAAAATTTCCTGTAAAACTAAATTGAAAAACACTAGCAAAATCTTTTAATGACCTCAGCAGTTCCACAGTATCTCCATTTCCTCAGTATTTTTCTTCACTCTGTGCATGCATCCTTGCCTATATTGCACTGAACTGAATATTTGATTTCCCAGCTAAGCTTCATGAACAGGTGTTGTGCCTTGTGTAGAGGACCTGGGGCTGTAACTGTTGAATATAGTTCTAGTTTCGTCTTTCCAGAGTAGGTATACGTTCTGAAGATAAATCTCTACTGTCAATCTTTACGCCCGTTTTTCCTGTGTAAATACATTTTTGAGGAGTCTCGCTAGGGGGCGGTGAAGATTGCAAAATTTGAGGGTTTTCTTGGGTTAAAAGAACTATGTTTTATTAGAAGGTATGGGTTCAAGCACTTGTTTCTAAGCTTTTTAAGTCTGGGACTTCAGCTGTGTTTTAAAAACCTACATGTACTTGTCAAACTCAGTGTGTAAATTAGTCCTGCAGATGGTCCAATGCACAGATGGTTCACACATTCGCCATTAGTTTTAAAAGTGGTTACCTAGGCACAGGTACAGATCATCTGGCTTTGAAAGGAGCATGGTTTCCTGTGGCCCAAGAACTAAGGATGTTACTCCTCTATAGTATGTGATACATATATCTGATTTTTCTCTCGTGTCTATGATAACAACCAAAAAAAAATCTCGAGAAAATGGATGACAGTGACATAAATCAACCAAAAGCAAGGGGAGGATCAGGCCTTAATGTTATATTATATGATATGGCTGTTCTCTTTCATCTTCTGCCTCTATTGATTCTCCTTTGATGGCTTGGTTTGATGGTTTAAGTCAACACTAGGCACACATACGAGCTTGTTGCCCACCATCACTGGGAATCTCTTCATCCATTCCCAGTGCTTCCTTTATGCTGTCTTGTTCCTAAATAGCCAAATAACACACATGTGGAGAACAGTTTGCATTTCCCATGTGCATTGTAAGTGTCTCCAGGTGAGAAGTGCATGTGCATTCATGACTCCTAAGGCTGATGCAGAACAAGAGAGCATTCTGCAAAGGTGCACAGATGTATACCTCTCAGAAAGAGATGTCTGGGAGTCTTGGAAGACAGCAGAGGCAGGGGGTTGCTTCCTACAAAACAATTAATAGAAATGCCAAAGGACCTGAAATCAGAACAGCACCTTGGATGAAATCAACAAGTTCAGTTCAAGCTCCGCTAAAATCCGAGGCAAGCTTTCTGCAGCTTTGGACTACCTCACCCTAAGCCCACTCCTGACCAGCTAGAAACCATGGCTCTCAAAGAAAGCATCTTCAAAAAAAGAAAAAAAAAAAGTAAGAGAAATTCAGCCCTAGGTGGAACAAAAAGCTGGATGAGATTTAGGGGGTTGTGGCTGTTACTTTGCTTCTGTGGGTTTATTTTTCAAAAGGGAGGGTCTTTCTGCTGCTGGTGACTCAAGCGAAAGTTCCACTAAGTGACTTGTGAAGAGCATTGCCCTGAATCCTCAGGCAGCTTCCCTGTCAAGCCCACCTTCTCCAGCACTTCTGGGAAACTGTTTGGTATTGACATGGCTCCAGGAGTAACCAATTTTTAGAGGAAAACTGGCCCTTCCCCTCTCCCCCTAAAACGAGCATACTGAAAAGGGTAGTACTTGGCTCTGATGAGTGAAAAAACATCTTTTATTTCCCAACAAAAGATTTCTGGCTGGTCTGTAAAAGGCGAGGTCTCCTGAAGCCTTTCATGATCCTTTCAAACATAGTGTGATAATGGAGCGTATTCAGTCTCAAAGCTGCTTTGGCTATCTGAGTCCAGTGGGCTAGAGTGTTTATTTCATCTGTATTAGAATTAGGTAAAAATCTAAAACACAGCTAAATTAATTCAGGCAGGAAGAGTGACAGCTTCTCAGTGCTGTAGCTGGGCTATTTTCAATGGCCCTTAGATGATTTGGATCAATCAAGAACTTAATTCGCTGCCTGAATTTTTTTCTGGGTGGTTTTTTTTATTTTATTTGTTGCCCTTCAGGGGAATATGAGAAAACAGTCTAGCAGTGTAACAAAATTGTTTTAACTGGTTTATTCATTCAGATTTATAAACGTATGGCTTGCTTCTCCTCTCACACGGGAGGAGATCAGCAGTAATTCCACTGAAGTCAGAGACACTATGCCATTTTGAAAGTGGCAATGGTGAGATGAGAGAACTGGAGTCTTCATTAGTAAATAGTGCTACACCTGGATGCCTGCCCACTGTAGGAGAACATGGATGTGAAAGAACAGCCAGCAGAACATAACGGTCATGATGGGATTGTTCACTGACTTCACTTTGGATGACACAGCTGTTGTGCTCACAGTTATCAAAATGATTCTTGTCCAGCAACCAGATGAAAAGGCCCCCCTCAATCAAGGTGCAGGCCATGTAGCGTAGGCTTTTAGTGCCTTAACAGTCCTGAGTCAGAGAGATTCATGGTGATCAAAACTCTCCCAACACACTGTTGCAAAAAATTGTGGCTCTACAGAAGAGAAAGCCTTTTGCCAAAAAGTTTACTGCAATCAAACATCATTGGTAGGTGGAAATCTGGACTTGGGTTATAATATTATGTTCCTGTTGCTAATGGTTTGTTTCACTTTCCTTTTGCTCCAGAGGACAATGAGAACTCAAAGTCAGATGAGAAAGGAAACCAGTCAGAAAACAGTGAAGACCCTGAATCCGACAGGAAAAAGTCAGGAAATCAGTCGGATAACGAAATGAACTGTAATGATGATGGGAACAGCTCCAGCAACCAGGACAGCAGGGACAGTGATGACAGCTTTGAAAACTCTGACTTCGAGAATCAAAAGGCCCCTGAGGACAGTTTTGGCACTCTTGGCTCTATGCAGATCAAGGTGGAGCGCTATGTTGAGAGTGAGTCAGACTTGCGGTTGCAGAACTGTGAATCACTGACCTCGGACAGTGCCAAGGACTCAGACAGTGCAGGGGAAGTAAATGCCCAGTCTTCCAGCAAACATCAAAAGAGGAAGAAGAGGAGAAAAAAGCAAAAGGGAGGCAGCATGATCCGGAGAAGGCTGTCAAGCACCTCAAGTCCAAATGGACTTGACTCAGCTTTGGTGGACCAGCCCCAGCTGCTCTCGTCACCAAACAGTGCCTCAGTGCTCAAAATTAAAACAGAAATCTCAGAACCTATCAATTTTGATAATGATAGCAGTATTTGGAATTACCCACCCAACAGGGAAATCTCAAGGAATGAATCACCCTACAGTATGACCAAGCCCCCCAGCTCCGAGCACTTCCCTTCCCCCCAAGCCAGCAGTAGTTTACATGTCTCCATTCCAGACTCCGTTCTCACCCCGCCGGGGACTGAAAATACTGCCAGCCGTAAAACTCAGTTCAGCACCTCATCCAACTCGGCCTTGGCTCCTGTGTCCTCTGACCCTTTGTCACCCCCACTTTCAGCATCTCCACGGGACAAACATCCAGGAGGTCCCACAACTTCCAACTCTTTGTTGTACACTGGGGATCTGGAAGCCCTTCAGAGGTTACAAGCAGGCAATGTGGTGCTTCCTTTGGTTCACAGGGTAACGGGAACCCTTGCTGCAACCAGCACTGCTGCTCAGAGGGTCTACACCACTGGCACTATTCGCTATGCTCCAGCTGAAGTTACTTTAGCCATGCAGGGCAACCTCCTCCCCAACACCCATGCTGTTAACTTTGTTGATGTTAACAGCCCCAGCTTTGGGCTGGATCCTAAAACACCGATGGAAATGCTCTACCACCACGTTCACCGACTCAATATGTCGGGACCGTTTGGAAGTGCTGTGAGCGGGGCCAGTCTGACCCAAATGCCTGCAGGGAATGTGTTCACAACTGCCGAAGGACTTTTTTCCACTCTTCCATTTCCTGTGTACAGCAATGGCATTCACACTACACAGACTCTGGAACGGAAAGAGGATTGAAATATGACCACATACTGTGTTCAGTGTTATACTCTGAGGCATAGACTATGTTTTAATTTAGACCTTTAATTCTAGCACTTTGAATTTGAGCAGGTCAGCTTATTCTCTCAATATGATGGTCCCCATTTCATTCCCTTTCTCTTTAACTTGACTTATTCTTTAATGTAAAGATATTTTTTTATTTTTGCCTTCAGAGAGTCGAAGTACCAGTTGCCTGCCATTTTGTCTTCTTCTAAGATGTGTGTTTTTTCCTTTGCATCTTTATTAAGATGCCTTTAATATGTGTATGCCTCTGCCATAGAATACTCAGTGTTGTGGTAAAGAGATTTTAAAGTGACAACCATTGGTTTTACTTCAAAATGATCTTGATATGATCAAGATTAAAAGAGACAAGCATAAACAATGTGCCCTGTTTGACTAAGTCAAATGAAAGGGGGGTTTTGTTCCTAATTCCTTTAAAAATAGGGGATAGTATTTTAGAATTTTATGCAGAGTTTAATTCTCTTTTTATGGTTAAGATTTTCTTACTTGCACATAAAATAATTTGGGTTCTTAAAAAGTTAATTTCTGGCCTGTGACTAGAATGTTAAAAAGTTGGACTAAATGTTAATTACTGAAACTTTAACTTAATTTCTAAAACCATGGTGCTATCATTTATTAATCTGTAATGTCTTCATACAATATGCAGCTTGTGGGCTGGGTTTTTTGGAAAGAATGTGTTCCGTACCGGTTTATAGTCGGGTGCTGCAGTCTCCTTGGTTAGTTAAGACAAAAGCCCTCATTAACATTTGCTGCAGGACTTAAAATTTTTTACCTCCAAACTAACAAGCATAGCCTCACATCAAATTTAAATGGGTCAGGAAGCCTTTTTCAAAAAGTGCTTAAAAACAAAAAAATCAATTTAATTGACGCGAGGAGCAGTTTCTTAGGTGCATATTGTTTTGCTTTATTTTTTTCTCAGTGTAACTGAGGCTAATTTTACAACATCAAATAACACTTCAGAGTAAAAAAAAAAAACAGAAGAACTATTTAACATGTTTTGTTTGTTTTTCATTTAATATTATAGAGGGAAGGTTGTAAATTTCTTTTTTTTTCTTTGATTTGGATATTTTTTGTTGTTTTTTCCTTATTTCTAGTGTTGAAACCAATATGTTTTAAAACTAAAGAATGGGTTAATAAGCTTGAAATAGATAACTACAACTGAAAACTGCACATTAAGTAAAAGAAAAGAAATCTCCTATTTTGTCTTTGTTGCCAGAAATCACAGTGTAGTGTCAAACACTCCAAATGACTGTCAAATATAAATTCTTCTTCCACTCCATCTTTGGCAGCTGTTTGTTAAGGCATCTAATAACAGATGTGAGAACTGTAATGTGTACAATGTGTAAGTGTCCTTGGCTGTCAGTCCCATTGCAGTTTCAATGTGTGTTACTATATGCAGTATATACTAAGCTAATGTAGTTGTTTTGTCCTTTGTCTTCTCTGTGCTTTATCTCTAGTCCGGAGTGGTAAAGTCCCATTCCTGCAGTCCTAGTGAACCAGTGATTCTTGGGGGTTAGTGGTTTTTGTGTGGTGGCCTTCCTCTGTAATGTCACCTTATGCTGCTTCCACTGTCTGTATACCTTTTAATTTCTGCTGTTGCTTTGCTGTTGTGTATTCTCAAACCTCTCTCTCCCCCTTCCTCTCTCCGCTCCCCTCCACACTTTTCCCCTCTCTCTTTCTCTCGCTCTCTCGTTCTCTCTTCTTCACTCTCAGAGATAAAAGACTCTTAACTAGCTCAAGGTTAATGGAGCCATTTTTCCCACAGAGGAATTCTGGGTATGACTTACTCTTCCAGTGTACCCCACAATGCACTACAGAGTAATGCTCAGAGATATTAAGCAAATTGACGCCATATAGCCTCAGTTGTTAACATTCCCAGAGTCCCTTGTGCTCGAACTGTAAGCAGAGGGTGCATTTCTTTGGTTTTCTCCCGGGTAGGCTGGCGGAGTAATACGTAGAGCAATTACAGTGAGATAGGAAATGCTTTCAAAGGTTGACCAGCATTGTTTAAAAAGGAAACTGAGCTTAGAATTGTCATATATATTTGCTTATGTGTGCAATGCTAATATATTAACTCAGCTGTCCTTTGAATTTTTGATCACTCACTGCATTGAGTCAATTCCTGCGGTAGCTTTGAATTTGAGAAGTAGGTCCGAGCCATAGCGGAGTAATAGCAAAAAAGGAATTGGATGCCACAAAATTAATTAATGAGCTTGTTTTTAAAGGTTCCATTGGAAGGATTTAAGTAGGTCTAAAAAAGGCGAGAAAGCTGACTGGGAAATTCAAAGTTTAATTTTGGAAGCTCTGCTCTAGCTTTGGAACAATCAAAGGAGTGCACCTATCAGCTACAAAGAACAGCTAGACAGCTGTTGTTGTTTTGGGTTTTTTTTTATAAATGTTTCTGTGTTGTGTCAAAATGATTTCTGGTGATTTAAACTAACAGATAATCACAGCTGCTGTCTAAATCCATAGTGTTTAAAATTACAAAATGAAAAAAAAACTTCATTACCTGTGAAGACTGTGTCTGTGTTTTTAACTATTTCTTGTACAAATATATGAAATCTTTTATGAGGAGACTGGTGCCAAGTAGCTGAATAATGGGGAAAGGGATTCTGTTCGTATAAATCTTAGCAGTGTTACCAACTCTACAATATAAAGAAAATTAAAATGTTAAAAAGTGACAGCTATGGTACATTTATTTTGTGTTAAGCTAACCGAATCTAACTTCTTGAGTGCCTGGCTTATTTGAAACATTTTTTTCATTGATCATTGATAATGCTGCAAATCAGAAATGTACATACTTCATTTACAACAGGGTTCTTTTTATACTTTTGTAGATTCTCATACATGTCATACATGGTTGTCTTTATGTAACTTAATTTTTTTTCATCCCGCAGGTGCCATTTTCATAATAAACTTCTCTTGGATTTGTTACTATCTGGCATCATTTCTTTTACATATAACCATCCTGACTAATGAATGCTGGTAGTATTTGTTTGAGCAGGTATTTTTTAATTGTTTTGTTTAAAAAAAATAACAAAAAAAAAACAAACCAAGAAAAAATAACCAAAAATCAAAGAGGATAAAGCTAGATTTTATTAACACTTGCGAAATGAAGAAAAGAAGCTGCCAAGATGTAGGTTAAGAATGCTAATCCAAATACTACAACAAACTTGCCACCATCCTAAATTCTCAGCTACCCCAACTCATTGTCATATTGAGCATTTTTATGCACATTATCAAAGCTGAATAATGGACCTGCAACATTAACCACTATAGAAAGTGTGCATTTTTTCTTGATTAATGCACACTGGAAGAAGTCAGCTTTTGTACATTAATCATTTAAAATGCACTTTATATTTTCATTTTTGTACTCTACAATGTTACTATGAAACTCTTCAGTCACATTATATCCTACCTAGGCTGCTGATTCTTTTAAATGTGTACTTTCTTTCCCCAGACTGGCAACATGTAAGTTGTTGGTGTCGTGTGGCTAGACTTTCTGCCTTTACAGACTGAGGACAGAAACATTTACCATTGTAGAAAAGACAAGGAAAAAAGCCTTGACCTCACAACTGAAGGGAAAAAGAAAGTCAAATACAGTTTTGATTATGCAGACATCCACACACTGTGGTTAACCCTAAAAAGGGAACAGCCATTGGCGATTACACCTGCCTAAGTTCTGTAAAAAGGCCCAGAGCGAGCGTGTTTGGTCTCTGCCGTGAAAAGCAAGGCGAAGCTGTGCTACGGCAGATGCCGCCCCAGGTACCCATCACTGCGGGCCGACTCTGGCGGTGGCTGCGGCACATGCGAGGAGGGGCCGGCTCGTGGCAGGGGAGGGGAGTGGGACCCGTCTCACCCACGGCTCGCGTGGTCTCTGCGTTTCTCCTTCACTCATTGGCTTTCTTTACAGTCCCTCCCCGGCCTGTGACAGAGATTTCCAGATTCCATGTTTTCTTTTGTTATTGCTGAGTATGCAATCTCTAAGAACGCAAATCTGGGGCACGTAAAGTCAAGATAGTGCTGCCAAAAGCTGTAAGCAATTTGGAGTGCCCAAATCTTTTCTCCTCTGTATGTCCACTTACTTAGAAATTAAAACTACCAGGCTAGTCATTCTGTATCAGATTTTGGTTGCCTTATTAATCCTGAGTAAAACTGTCTAATCAGTTGCACAGTTCTCAGCACATCTCTTTACAGCAAAAGATGAACTCAGCTGAAGAGCATGCGAATGTCGCTTGCTGGGCTGATAAAACAACAACAACAACAAAACAAAAAAAAAAAAAAAAAAAAAAAAAAACACAAAAAATGTATGCACAGTTACAGCTCAGTGAGCCAGCCCAGTAGCTTCATAGCCTGAAGTCTGGCTCTTTGAGTTTCCGAGCAGTTCAGGATTCCCACTTCCCAGGCTCCAAGCATTGAGTTTGATATGTCTCCAACTTGCAGGGGGTAGAAAGGAGCAGAGGTTAGTGGTGCTGCTGTCTGCTCTGCTCGCATGTTCCAGTTGGCAATGCATCTTGTTTATGAGGTAGCTAAGGGTATGGCTGCCAACCGAGAGGAAAACAGAATTTAAATGGAAATTGGAAGAATGACCAGAATAAAGCTTAATGGAAGAATAACATGCCTGTTCCAAATAAGCGTTAACCAATATTAACTAAAGCCACTAATTCCAAGAAGGGGCTTGAGGGGGGCATTTCTGAGTTGTTGTAAAGGCTTCTTAAGTCTCAACCATACTGCCTATACATTGCATCAGAGCACAGAGTTGATGGTCAAGATGAATAGACTGCTCTAAGACTCCTAGTTGAATGAGAAAGTTTGCACATTAAAGAAAATGATGGAAAGGCTGTTTCATGGGGGTTTTTAATAGTGGCGCTGTTTCATTAGTTAGCTTTGGGGAATGGATTTTGTAAATTATTATTTGTAGCAACTTTAAGAAACAAAAACAACTGCTTGAAAGGGTTGAATCCTTTGAAAGGGGTTCTTTGGAGTTGGCCTGGTTGCTATTTTTATATTTGAAGAAAAACTGTTTGCCATGCAGGAAGTTGGGCAAACTTTGTCAAGTCATTTCATCAAAGAACATTTCCTAAAACAACTGATAGCAGTAACTGCCATCTCTGGAAAGTCTCTTCCTGAGCCACTTGTTTTGCAAGGTGATATACGCAGGTATCTAAAAGCCACCTGAAGGGTTGCAAGGGGAAAAGGGCTCTTTCAAAGTACATGACTCTGAAAAGTTACAGTGATAGAAAAACGTTTCAGGACTACTTAGATAACCAGCTGTGACAGTTTACACTGGTCCGATTGCAAGGTGGTCATGTCAGTGGAGTAACTGTGATGCCCCTGACAGCACATTTATTGTTCTGATTCTAGGAACTGCATTAGTTTAAATGTGTCAGTGCTTTCAGAACTATTTGCATAGTATTTTTCCTTCTTGCCATTGTAATTTCTTTATTTTCATTTTAGGGCTGGGGTGGGAGGGTGGAAAGGCTGGATGTGCGTTGTCAACTAATTTAATGAACTGTCATCTATGAGCGAGTTTACTGAGGAGCCTACAGAAATGTGAACAAATGGGATGTCACCAGAGCCACAGATGCTCAGGTAAGATCAAACCATTTATAAAACATGCACATGCATGCACACAGACATACAGTTCTGCTACCTCTGAAAGCCAGTTGGGCTTTCAGACTGGGCAGGGTAGTACCTATGTATATATGCATAATAAAGGTCCTTTCTTCCCCTCTTCCACCTATTCCTTCATCTTTTCATCAGAAGCAGTGAGTACTGGAAGCTGTTTTCATAAAACATATCCAATCACATCAACACTTTCTTCCACAAAATCAAACAGGATCTTTCTGAAAGCAACAGGACTCGAGATGAGCCAAGGATGCAGAGTTCTGCTTTTAATTGACCCAAATCAAGATGGGTATTCTCCACCACAGTTTTGTTCAGAATCAGAACAGCTGATTTAAAGAATTAAAAGATTAAAAGAACAGCTTTTATTTCCATAATCACCATGAGGTGGGCCTTTTGGCAAAACAAAAGACCAGAGTAGTTCAGAATTATTTCATATACATAACCATGTTTCTAGAAGTATCCCATGCTAGAAGTAAAACCAGAGAGCTTAATGACTCAGGTCCAAAGCCATGCAAATGAAGACAATAATTATGAGTTTGATTACATTTGTAGGAAGTTAAAAATCTTTCCCATCTTGTAGGAGTTGTGTAGACTACATGTAATGCAGAAAATAAGGGATCTTTTAATAGACACCAACAGTACAATGAGTACTGACTTAATGCCCAGGCAAAAAGATCATCAGGACCCAATAAAGGCTTATGGGAAGTCAGTGGGAGAAGGTTTGCATTGCTTTGCAGGTAGGAGACTTTATTGCCCAGTACTTTGTCTCAAATTACCTTTCACTGACTCTAGAGACTTGGAAAGTATTGAGATTACCTTTCCCATTGCAAGTTTTCCTGAGAAAAGGACCCTGTCTTGTTTGTAATAAAACCAAATGTAATATTTTCTTGCAAAAGGAAGGGAACCAGGTTTTCCTCTTGCTTTAAAAGCATTCACAGATTTATAGCGGAAATGACAGGAACAGGATGTATTAACCGTATGACCCCAGCAGAATGAGTCTACACCCTTGATTGATTTAAAAGTTTATCTGTGTCCTCTGAATAGCCACAAGGGGTCAAGTCTTGGTCCTGCTCAAATCAATGAGAGTTTGACTAATGACTTTAATGGCTTCAGGAACAGGACCAAAGTTTTGAGCCAATACTCATAAGCAAATAACAAAGCAGAGCCTATAGCACAAACTGCAGACAAACAAGTCGGGCTAATTGGTACAGGGCATCAAGTTTCCTTTCTAATCCTGTACAGCACCACTCACATGCTAAGAGAGCAGCTCTTTTTTGTTTAATTAAAAAGTCTTTCCCAGTCTTCCCAAACTGCAGGGTCTGATCCTTCCAGAGATTCCTGCCTTTAAAACGGGTGGGGAGTGAGGCAGAGGCACAGGTAGGACTGGGAAGGCTTTGCCTTCTCACGCATGCTCTGTGAGAGTGGCCTTGGCTGCCTGGGTCTTCAATATGAAAGCAAAGGACTCTGAGGTGGAAACTCTGCTGGACATCGAAACTTGTATTTTCTGAACTACCAGCATTGCTACCTGACAGCAATATTACCAGTACAGCTCTCCCAGACCCTCTTTGAATATCATCCAAGAGATGGGAAAGTTCAGCACATTGTAAGGAGGTGAGTATTCACTGAAACCAGTTTCCAATTTCTGTTCAGTACTGTGAATCTCTGACGCCTCTTGGCATGCTTTGCAGTCTCTCCTGTACCTCAGTTAAAATTTCATTTCTTTCTTCTAGCCAGTTCTCTGCTTTATTACAGTATGTAAGATAGCATCCTGCAGGGTAGTGACAAAAGCTGATTTCAGCTCAAAAAGTCCAGTCTCCTTAGATTATAGCAAGTGGAAAGAACTAGGATTCTCCAAAGATTTACTTCAGGCTGAAAACACACCCTAAATGCTGTGATTCATCCCCATAGCAAGGACCCAGGGATCTTAGACTTTGCAGGGTAAGATCAGTTTCTGAAAACAGGCCTCCCACTTACTGCTCACTGGCACTTTGAACAAGCTCTGATTTTTGCCCTCTTCCCCACTTAAAAGGAAAGCTCCTTGCTGCTCTGTATACTTTCGCCTCTGCTGCAAGACCTACAGCTGATGGGCCTGGCTTGGCCCCCTTCAGTTCCTAGATAATTTTGTTCACTGAGCATTACCTGAAATTTCCAATTGCATGTTGACATGATCATTTGCTTCCCATGGGGCTGTAGCCTTCCTGTTTTCTGTATGGCATCATTTTTTATCTTTTTTCCACCACCTTTGCTTTTGGCTTTGCCCATCCTTTTCAACTTCACAATGTCTTCACACACCCCTGGGTGCATAGTACTTCCCCAGCGTGATCTATAACCATTACTGCCACTCCCTGGCCCTTGTTACTAAGCCAATTTTATATCCAATCGAGTATTTTACCATCAGTCCCATACTTGCTAACCTTATAAATTAATCTGTTATGTGACACTGTATTGAGAGCCTTTTCAAGTCCAAGTAAATTATGTCTCCTTCTTCACCCCTGTCCACTCTCATTGTCACTTCCTCAGAGAAATGAATTGAGATTGTTAAGCATGACCTCCTTTTTGTAAATCCATGCTGACTATCTCTAACCAATCTATATTAGATTGATATTAAATCAGGAGACAGACTCAAAGGGGGCTGCTATATAAATGCAACCTAAGGTTGCCTCGTGTGGAGATGAGAGATGGGAATCGCTGATACACTGAAGTTAACAGTACCAGGTCTGATGGCTTGCCAATAACTTATTAGTGGCCAGACCCCTCCCCAGGGTCACAACCAGAACTTCTCTGGAGAAAACGAAAGCTTTTATCTGCATTTGCCTAGTGTGTTTCTATTGCAGACGTGAATGTGGTCACTGAGGATGAGGAGAGAACTGGGCTCTGCTTTTATTCATCTATGATTAAGTCAAAATCACAAAGACATTGCAGAAACCTCATTTTCAACAGAATGTTGCCCCACAATTTCTGAGAAAAGCTGTATCTGCATTGCCTAAGGCGCATGTCAAAAGGTAGCATGGGCATTTGCTTTTTTGTACAAGTACAGCCACAGGATACCAAGAGAGTCTCCCGCCTTGGCCAAGGTGCTGGAGAGTACAGGTGTTACATCAACTGCAACAATTTTCCCAATAGCCCATTAAGACTTTGGGAATCTTGCTTCCCCTGAAGCATGTGCCTGTTCTGATTACGTGTCACTACTGACTGATGGCAGAGAAGCAACTTTTTCCATGGAAATTAACAACAGCAAGAGGTGGGCTCAGGGACTGCAAGGTACAGCTGAGTGAATTGCACACCATGTCCCCTTTCTTGCTTGCTGGGGTATGAAGATGGAAGCCTGCACAAGCAGGGAGAGGAAAGAGGCTCTCAGCAGTGAATCCTGGCAACAGTTTAGGTATAAATTAGGTATATTTTGCTAGCTTTTCTACCTCTGTGAATGGAAATATCTCCCTCAATGTTGTAAGCATAATTGACGTCTCTTTGGTTTGGGTGGGGAAAAAAAATTTGAATTGATCCCAACGGTCTGTCTTGAGCTTGTTTGACAATGTACGCACAAAGCACACCAAGATCCAGAGGAGGTCAAAGACATCCCTTGGGAAACTGACCTTTGGCCCCCTGCCTCATAGCACACCCAAGGTGCACACGGGGAGCCTTATAATCTACACCCGATGGAGGCTTATGGCTTATATCCTATAAATACACATGTATGGTTCCCTTTGGCCTTCAAATCAGAAATGCGATAGTCCATGTATATGGTGGGAGAGATGTTGTTCTGGGAGAGTTCAGCACAGTCAGTGCTGCTGCAGGACTTAGATATTCTGGCAGATATCCACTGAAACAAAGGAAAGAGGCCCCCAAATCAGTTTGGCTTGCTTTCAAGTCCTTGACCCTGTAACAGCCAGTACAGACATGCTCAGAAAAATAACTTGCAAAAACAGTAGGCCAATACAGAGAAGCATAACTTAAAGATAAGGGTTATAAGGATATAAAGAAATAGTTGGAGCATGTCTTCCCTGTTCGGAAGAGAAGATTGCTCATGTGCTTTATGATGAAAGAGTTCTAAAGAGGAAGTTAAACTATTATGTATTTCTTAGGCAAATAAAAAAGCAGAAAAGCAAAACAGCAAGTTGCTAGAGTTATCACATAGCTAGTATCTGCAGCTAAAAAAAGTAGCCTTGCCATTGGCATAAAGATACCTCACAGCTATATAGAGCCCACAGTCAAAGAAACATGGTTTAATATCAAGTGCATCATATACAGTTGTACATACAAACTAAGTGACCAAACATCTTTAAGGAATCAGCTATTGGATAGGCATATACCCTAGAAAGTTCCATCAGACAGCAAGTTATATACTGTACCCTTCAAGCAGAAATTGTATAGACATTTTTCTGAACACATCTGATCATGGGTGACAGATCAGATGATGGTGACCTTCTCTTCTGACCGTAAGACCCCATTGAAACAGTGACCTTGCTGATGCTAGTAAGAAATCTGCTCTATAAGTGTGCGATTTGTGGAGTTAAGGATTAGACAAACTAGGAACAACAAAAAGTGAACAAAACATGTGAAACAACAGTAGCAGCAAAATTACTTGTCCTGATTATAAGTTTCTGCCTATGATTTCCAGCATATTTTTGTGAGCAAATAGTGAAGTTTTGTGAAAGATCGAAAGTGTCTTTTCATTATTGTGTTGGCTCCATGTTCTCCTGCCGCAGGTGAGTTGTACTTACAGGAATCAGCAGTGCACTTCAGAGAAAGCATCCATGGGAGGAGCGGGTGGGAACCGACATTTGAGATAGGTAGGAGATATCCTTTAACTTCAGCATTAAGTGTCTGCAGGGCATCTGCCTTCTCTGCTTCTTCAGTTCACAGCTTGAACATCTCCATACCTCAAAACTGAAATGGCTCCCCGCGACGAGCAGGGACTCACACCAGCTGGACGGCTTGAGCACTGTACGGCAGCCACGGCAGCGCAGGACGGGCCACGGGACTCCACCGCAGGCCTGCCTCACTGTCAGCTCTGCACGCTGTCCCTCCTACACATTAGTCCTGGCTGGCAGCGTCAGGGGTATACTGACTTGGGCGGGTGTGGGCACAGCACAGAATTTCTAAAGACACTTGGGGCCGTCTAAACTAAAATCGAGTTGCTTAGAATATTCAAATTCAGATGACTGGAACTCACACCATGAAAACAATTTTCCCGAACATCACAGATATTACCTTCACCAGTAGCTGAATACCAGACTCAAGAAAAAGAATACAAAGCTCAAAAACTTTTCCATTGCTTTAATGACATGGTGCTAGTGTGTGCATCATCTCAGATGTGCGCTACTTTGGCTTCACGGTGCTGCAATGAGACACAGACTTTGTCACCTAGCTATGCATTTATTCCCATTACTTAAATTCATCTTCCGATAGAGACAAGAGGTTTTTTCCAAGCTAAATTAAGTTGCTACAATATTCTAGACCCTTACTTAGACCATGAACACAAACCTTCCTTCCTCAAACTCTCTGTTACTGAGCCACTGCTGCAGAGGGAAAGTATCTCCCTGGAGACCACACATGGCCCTTAAAAGTGGGAAATCCCAAATGCCTCCTCTCAGAGATTCTTGCTTTAGCTCAAAATATCTTCTTCCCTGCTATTCTGGCCAAGTCCAAAAGAAGAAAAAATGTTGGAGAGAGTGAAAAGTAAATGAACCTAAGAAAACAGTCACTTCTAATTAACTAGAAGTGTGTAGTGATACTACTTAGTAGCGCTATTTAGTAATGATACTGCTACTATTAGCAGTAGGAGTTGTATTAACATCAGTAGTAGTGGTGGTGTACTGTAGTAGTAGTATCACGTCTACTATCCCATAGTAATGACAGTAGTGAAGATTAAATAGTTGAGGTGTTATCAGGATAAGTCCAAAGTACTGCTGGGTTTCCCTGTGCTTATGAAAGTGTGCTTAACTGGGAACGTTTACTTCCAACTTCCTTGACCATGTGCTTGCTTCTACCCTTTTGGGTCACTGGTAGACTCATTTTTCCATTTGTGTACAAGATAGCACACTGACAGAGGTTAGCAAAGTAGGCAATTTGGAGGCTTCATTCTGGAATATTATTTGTCAGTTGACCTTGTAATATTCTCATTTGATAACTGTATATGACACTAGCATTTAATACTCTGTCTGGGCTGACAGATAAAATTCAAGGTGCAAATCAGTAACTTTCCAAGGACCTGATCACCACTAAGATGGCCTGCCTTTTCATACCATGCCCAGACTAATACTGCCTAAAGAAATCTGCATGAGCAATTAGAAGTAGTTCATCATGGTGGGTCACTGGCTCTTAAAATCATTCCCTTCATAATTTGCTACAGAGGGAAATAGACAACCTTGTAAGGAGCATGCAAGAAGCTTTTCTTTAGTTGTCTGAAATGGCTGCTAAATGCTGTGGTGTTAGACGTCAGAAATAACATTTTCTTTGATGATATGGGTGGGTCTGGGGAACTGTAAGGTAATCCTCTGCTCCAAACCATAAGAAGATGTCACAGACCAGGGCTCAAAGAGTACCAAAATGCTGATCACTATCTCAACACAGTTTAATGATAATGATAATGATAATAATAATAATAATAATAATAATAATAATGAATTGTTCCACAGGTTTATTCATAATTATTAGTTAGAACTGAAATCTGCTTAGATCTTCATACACATCCCATCTGTATACCTGACAGCCCTCTGCTGAGACATAAAGGTGAGTGGCACTTGCTCAGTGAAGCTGACCCATACAGTGAAATGGTTTATGAGAAATGACGATACATGATGAGAATACAAAACTTGATAATAGGTTTATTTATTGATTGAAAATAAAATTCATGAACTGTGAAGCTGAAAACTGCACCAAAGGGAATTGGTCCAAGAGGACATTTGGGAGGGGAGAACGGGGGGGAGAGAGAGAGTGAGAGAGTATGTGTGCTTGTGTGTATGTATTACATGTAAACTAAGTTAAAGGTTGCCTAAAGGCTTCTGATTCCACAAGCAGAGCCTCTGAGGATAGGATCTGAAAGCCTTTAATGCTACTAAGGCTTTGTCAGTAAGATATTTGCATATTTTGCCTACAAACCCAAAACGCTGTATTAATTAATTTTTATTTACCTTTCTGCCGCTTCCAAAAGAAACCTCGCAGGAAGCCATTAATGACACAGCTTCACGAGAGATAATTTTCAGAGAGGCTTTGCAGGTAGTGACTGAAGGAGGAAAAAAATGTGTGTCAAATTTAGGTTATTAACAACATAATCCTTAAACAGACGGTATCTCAAAGACTAATTCATCTTCAAATTTGACTGTAAAAACTGCATGATCCTTCACTCTGTGTGCATGCGAATTTATATTGCATGTCTTCTTTTTGTCATGTTTACTAGAAAGGGAAGCAGGAGAGTTTTGAAGCACCAGGCTGGAGGCTGGAAAACACAATTTCATCTTCATGCTATCGCACCTTCCATTCAAATTCAGGTCCTTTCTCCGCAGTCCACCAGCAAAATGATCGGGCAAGCAGCTTTCTCTCGCAGCCCATGTGCAAAGTCATCGGGCAGCAACAGGGCCCGTTTCCAACAGTGGCTGCCTGGGGAGGACTATTTGGGCAGCATGGGCCATTGTAGAGCTCTCTGCAGGACACCCCCAGTCCCCAGCAAGTGACAGCCCAAAAACTTTGCTCACTTGGGGCGTGTTTGCCATCTCTGGCATCACGCATGGGGAATCTGGATTGCCACAACAACTCACCACAAGCCAAATCATTTTGGTATCTAAAACATGCCCTGGGTTCCTCCCCACAAAATCAGACCTGGCGTCCCTGATTTGTCCGTGACTCACAGCAGTGGGCAGTTGGGACAAGACTGCTGTATTTTGTTATAAGTAAGATAAATAACACTTTTTGTTCAGTTTAGTGCCAGGTTCTTGGCAGACAAACCTTTGGACAAGCTGAATGAGAAGCAATTGCTCTGAAATCTGTGGCTGCAAGAATGCAGGAGTCCCATTTAATACAATTTTAACAGCATGATTTTTTAATCATGATACAGCAAAAGCAGTCTCAACCTTTTCCCCACTTAAGCATAAAGTACTAAAACCTTTGTATCTTCCCACACTGAGAGAAGTAAAAACCTTTTTTATAATCTTCAGTACAAGATTCTTTTAAACTTTCCTGTGGTTGGAGGTACATTTTTTCCTCCCTCTACTAGGATCCTTTCAAGATTTATAATTTATTAGAGGTTTCCTCTTCCTTCCTGTACTTTTCTGCTCTGGATGCTCTATTTATAGTCTTTGTAATGTCAAAATTAATTCTGAGGAAAAACAGAGAGAGTCATATACATAGGCAACATAAATGGGCCCCGTTCCACTGCCCAGTCCAGCATCTTTGCATCACATTTGTCCTTTAAACAGAGGAAACATTTCTCTTTTAATTTATTTACATTTGTCTAATTTATTTACTAATTTTTCTACATGTAATCTACGTTTAATCATTTGACCTATATCTAATTTATCTCCATACAGTAGTCCTTTTCTCCCCATGTGATGCATAGACCCGGTCTCCCGTCACATCCCTTGCTGGGCTGGCACATGTGTTGTGTCCCTGTGTACAGGCAAGTGCCATGTCCTGGTTAAAACCCATCAATGGCCCTCAGAGATGAAACAAAAGGTTGTATATGTGAACCATACGAGGTGCCGGGCACCCGGCCCCCCACTGCGCTGGAGGCTGGGCAGAGAGTGGGGAGAAACAACATCTTCATTACATGACCACCATCTTTCCACCACCTCCTCCGCCACAGTGCCTGGTTGAAGCCAGTGAGATTTTGTGTAACTGTGAGGCTCCTTGGGGACAGGACAAGGGAGGAAAAAGTGCCACCTGGTCATGCCATAGCACCTCCATCCTCCCTGATTGCACCGAAGTGTGTCTGCATCCAGACTTTCCTTTTTGGTCAGAAAAAGACTTGACCCATATTGTCCTGGAGGAGGACAAAATGCCTCTGTTCCTCACAGAGCAGTTATTCCCAGGAGCGATCCCACTGAAATCAATAGCACTCCTCCAACGAGTCCTCGTGCCACAGCGCAAGGGTTTCAAAACTTGACCCCACTGCAGTGGATATGATTGCAGTCCATTACAAGGCCCCCTCTTCCTGTGATGAGCCACTGAAATGTGCTTAAATGAGAGCCCTGGCCTTTCCAGGCACCCGGTAGCCCCGCGCCACATGGGCATGGGCGAGCAAGGAGGTGTACGAGGACATGCATGGGAAGGGCAAAAGATAGCAGTGGTGGCAATGACAAATTGTGAGCAGAAAGACCTTGGGGGTCTAGTGGTGTGTTACATGTGGTTTAGGAAGTTTTTTGCGGCTCTGTACCAAAAGGCTACAGAGCATTGCAGTTACATTTGTTCTTTGCAAGGGCTCTTTTTTTTCCTGGGGTTTTTCTGCATGAAACGAGGAAATGTTGCATCTGCAAAATTGCAAGGTCAGCTCATGCCAGTAGCTATTGCTGGAGAAGCAGCCCTGTGACACTATTAACCAGGCCACTACCACAGCTAATTAGCAGCATGAAGATGTTTCTTAGATCATGACTTAGAGAGCGGAGAAAGTAAGAAAAAGAGATTTCTGGGTAGGGGACTTCAAGCTGGGACATTTCCTAAAGCAATTAATATGGGGCAGGAAAAAACCAGAAAGTTCAGGAACATATGAATGTCAGCCATTTCTTCCTCCAAATACAAGTGCTTGAGATGATATCTTCGAAAACTAGCAGCAGGGCTGTGTGCCGGCGTCCTTTCCCGCTGTGTGCTATCCCAGGGACATGACAGGGGAAGGTGCCACAGTGGTGAAATTGGGTGTGTGGAAAGGGGGGTTCTCCAATGCACACATGTTCACTGAGTGTGCATGAATAGCGTGCAGAAACGTCTCTTTGAGCTGATATTCATGCCCTGTAATTCTAATATGACAATTATTTTATAGGCCTTTAATATATTTTTAACTAATTTTGAAGTTCAGAGCTGACAGTTGATTAGCCATATAGCCTAATTATTTAAAAGCTTAAGCCTTTTCTAACATACCAAAAAAGAGGGGAGTTTAGGTATTTCGCCTTTAAAGCCCCATGATAATTTTTCCTCCTCCTTCAAAAATGGCTGCAAAACAAAAAAATAAATAAAGTGAAAGGTTCAGCGCCAGAAACTGTTTCTCTTTGCTGCTCCTCAGACGTCATTACCAAGGTTTAATCCTTATTTGCAGTTCTGTAAGACAAGCAAACCGCAGACAGCGATAGCACAGGGCTTGGGGCTGTGCGTTAGTACAGGGCTGGTCTGTCTGGTCTAGGTGGGCGCTCTCATTGCGTGCCTGCACAGCCTCACGGGTGGGAGCAGCGGGCACTGCCGGAGGTGATTCAAGCCAGGCAAGACGTGGGTTGTGCTCTGGAGGTGTCGATCTCCAGACACCTGGAGGAGTCAGCCTGGAAGACTATTTACTTAATTCAGTCACCCTGTAAGTCAGCAGCGGCAAAGCCAATCCTCCAGCCCCTCGTACCCAACGGATGGCGTGCGCCTCCTTCCAGAGTCCAGCAGGAACGGGATGTGTCTCTGAAGATGACGATCCTGGCACGTGGCACGCTGCCTGCCACATCTGTCACCTACCGCCTCGGAAATAACCAGGACTTGACTTTGCTGCTAGTGGGTTGCCTATTGCTCACGGTCATTTTAATTTGTGTCAGTTGCCTCCAAATTTATTCTCACCCCCCTATAGCCCTATATTATTTGGTCTGCCATTTTGCTCACCAAAACGTACACACTCTGCTTAACCAAACATACTCGAGATTTTGGAGGTTTTCTTTGTTTTGTTTCTGGTTTTGTCAAAGAGATATAGCACAGTATTCACTAGAGATTTAACACCTTCAGTGCAGGCACTGTTAAGTCCATAAGCAAAAGTAGAAACAACCAGGAAGCTTCCTGGCCCTTGTAAAGTTTCAATAAAAATAAGAAGATGGTTCTAAATAGTTGTCAAATACCTTGCTTAAATCTGTTCTTTGTCGATGGACAGAGTTTTAGTTGAAGTCATAGAAAGTTGTCAGGTGACTCCATGTTTAATTTTAACATGGTTTTATGACATTTTCTATTTATGTTTCGATCTTTTCAGTAAGAGAAAGAATTTAATAGAGAAGAAAAAAAGTATATATTCTGCTTATAAATGTAGGCGCAACAGACATGCAACAGATATACAACAGATGTAACCATGTACAAACAACCGTGTCATAAAGATTTGGCCTCTTCCACCTGCAAAACCTCACTGGAAAAATAAAGAAAACCTAATTTTGCTATAACAAGTGTTAATTATTCTTTAAAGGAGTAGTAGTAAAAATAAGAAGTGGAAGAATCACATGCAAATGTAATGGCTAAAGAGCAGTCATCATATTGGAAAAGAATTAGCTATTCATAAATGGTCAAGTTACTCTGTATAATAGAGTAGAATATAAGCCATTTCAGGCAAGTTCCCCTGCTCCTGGCAAGACATATTTTAAAAAGATCTGATATCCTAATTATAACCTCTTCCCCCTGGGTAACAATGCTAGGTGTTACTCAGGTTAATATCCCCCTTTACATTTATTTTCTTTCTCTTTATAATGTGAAAAAATAAAATTGAAATGCATTCACACTCACACTTGTAAGAGCTTTGGAAGTTATGCGGCAAGATTTTTGGAGACCTTTTCTCCTGTCAGGTTTCACTAACACACACATTTGCCAATTCCCTTCTAGTGGTTCCTTTCAGGAGATCAGCTGCATTAATTTAACTTCTCTACTGTGATTTGTAGTTAACAGAGACTAAACCTGGGATAAAAGGAGGTTGGTAACTGCTTCTGCCTTTCGCCATCGTTTGCTTGGTCTGAAGATAATGGTGGCAACACTGACAATGTTAAAAAAAAAAAAAAAAAAAGAAAAAGAAAAAGAGCAGTACTTCAGGCTTTCACGCTAAGAAACAAAAAGCAATTACCCCAAAACAGAGAGAAAGGGAGAGGTTGTTGAAAGAAAGCTAAGAATCGATGTCTCCTGAGAAAAGATGTCAGCTTTGAGAAAGCATCTTTCTGACCTAAATCTTTCCTGTTGGCCTCCTATTCCAGGTGTTCAGCTTACCCATGCAGCCAACCCACCACTGCGCTGCCCCCACTACGTGAGGTCCCACGGTGACTTTCAGCTCTCCAGGCTCCCGCAGCACCCGCACCTTTCCACCCACCGAAGGGCAAGGCCCGTTCAGCTGGTGGCTTCGCAGGTGCCGGCAGCCACGCTCCATGGCAGGCAGAGGGCTACGAGACCTGCAGACCCTTCGCACCCCCGGCACGTGCTGGGATTTAAACGTGCACGCCCAGAGGTGGGATCTGTGCGCGTGTGTGTGTGTGTGTGTGCACATCCCTAAGCCTCTATATCTGTCACTTTGCCTGCTGCTGCCTCGTGCCCCGCATGGCTCTGGGGAACCCTGTCCCCATGGGAGAGGCACCTCTCAAAAATACTGTTGTGTGCCTCACAACATAAATAATAAAGAAGCACCTCAGTCTTGTCTCCACAAAAATTCTCTTTTTCGTTTTTTTTTTAAAATCTAGGCTTTCTAAACCACTGGGAAGCAAAGGGCATTATTCAGCTCCTGCACAGGAAAGAAAAACACGTGGCTAAAGTACAGCGTACTTAGTACTTTGGCTGAAAAACAAAACACCTCAGCACACATGTAAGTGCCATTAAAACCCGTATAAATTTGCAGATGATTTCAAAAGTGTCAAAGTCACTCAGGAGCGGCTGCGCTGGAAATGACAGGGGCCGGCTGGGACATTCCTCAGCCAGTCCTTAGGGCCTGGGGGGCTCGCCACTCTCTCTGCTCACACGCCAGGTTGTGGAGGGGGGGATATGCTACATCCCAACAAGTCACGGAACTGTGTCAAAGTACAGCCTGAACTGTCCCATACACCCAGAAGACCGTTCATGTTTGCCTCTCTGCTGGCTGCAGCTCCAGAAGCAGCTAAAAAAAGGCATGTAATACACCCCATGACTGCATGGAGATGGGTGCTAGTATGATCGTTTAACACACAGGAAGTAAAATGCATCACAAAAAGAAAAAGATAGCTAAACAAAAAAAACCCGAATCTTTTTGTAAATACATCAGGGCATCTCAGATACATCGCTGTGATCTATAAATTATAAGCCATTGCCTAACACAGCTTGTACCACTTGGTGGCAACACTTCCATGTTTGATTTATTGAACCTTTCTCTTAATCTTTCTTCTGATACTTGAAAGGACAAGTGTAGGCACTGATATGGGCAATTAATTACTGACAGAGAATAAAAATAAAAGTTTTGAATGGCTTTCCTACTACTTTCTATCCAGGAGTCATACTAAATAGTTTACAAAAGCATGGTGCTTTAGGTCCTGAGACATTTCTAAAAGGAAAATTTCACATGCCACAGAGACATCACTGAGCAGCCTTGTGCAGCAATCTCATCTTAAATACTGGCAGAAAACAATTTCTTCCAATGTGCAACCAGACCCATGAAATAATAAAGTGTTGACCAGCTGCTTGCAAAGCATCAGGTGCTCTGGAAAGACAGGGTAGATGGCTACAACTACTCAAGGCTCTCCATTGCAAGTGTGTTTTAAGGCTGAAGGTGCACATCCGAATGGCATTCAAGCTATAGTCTTGCATGGTGCCCAAACAACAGCCATGCCATGGCTCTTTCTCACAGTTTAAGTTTGATCTGCAAGACTCATTCTTCAAGCAAAGGTCATTCAGTGTCCCCACCTGCTCAACCCTGGGCCCCCTACTAAACCTGACAAGTAATGTCAATAATATCCCAAATTGCAGGATGTGCAAACCCATTGGCATTGGGCCCATACATGCAGTTTGTGGTGTCCTGTTCTGCCACATGTCCCTGCAGTAACATGTCACCCCAAGGCTATCAAGGGGCAGGCAGGATAGCTCTGGGAAAAGCAGCCCGGTCACACCGCAGCCCAGGGTTGGTACTGAAAATGGCAACACTCCTGGGTCTCTGTTCACTGCCACTGGTAGATTCTGGGTATCAAAGCAGTCCACAGACAACGTAGGCGAGATTCACGCGCTGCAATAACCTGTGGGAGTGCTTTCCAGTCCAGACCACCGTAGCCTCAGGCAGAACAGGGACAATGCAAAAGGCACCTGCATTTATCTATTCCTCACCTCTCAGGACACAGAGCACAAATTTAATAGCCAAAGTCCTTGAGGTCAGCAGCTGACACAGCAAATGGAGACATTGTTTGAGTCTTAAGGCTGGAGGGGAGAAGTCTCCTAGATATTCCTTTGCCCTTTGTGCCTACTCCACGGGGTGATGCTGGTCAGAGTGCTGGCATGGGTGCTCTATTCAGAGGGGATGGCAGCGGGGTCCCTCTCCTCCAAAGTGCTGAGCCAGCTTGGAGAGGATGTGCCATCTGCAGAGGCTGCAGAAGGCCCACCTCCTCCAAAATGGCCTCATCTACATCTTCTGTGCTGCCAAGGGGAATGAAAGGAAGCTGAGACTCCAACAATTTTCATGTGCTCCCTCGGCACATTTGCAGAGGCTAAGCAAAGGAAATACACTAACAATAAAGGGGGAAATGTTTGGCTTATGATATTAACATATTTATAGCAGCAAGAATACTATAGGTCCCAACCTTATATAAAATTCTGACAGACTGCCAGTTTTAAAAGTGAAAGAAAAGTTTGCAAGAACTACCCATGGTATTTAATATTAATAATAAAAGTATCCAGGCTTAAGTACTGATATTCCAAGTGCTTGAATTTATGATCACGTTAGTTAAATCAAGTTCTTTCAAATGTGTTGAAAGAATTAATGACTCAACTGAGAATTTACTTACAACATACTTGGAAATCAACACAGCTTTGCAAAAGGGAGAAAATGTTCGATGGAGGTAGTAAATGCTGACTTTCAGATGGACATACGCACATTCTCTTTAATCAGGACATGAACTGGGAGAAGGAGCAGACATTCCTGCCTTCAAAACCCCATATGCTCCCAAAGGCTAACTTCTGATACGCCACTGTATATTTCGTCATCATTCCTTTTTTTTTTCCCCACTATTATATCCATATGTCACGAATGATTGAAGATGACCTATAGCTTAATATTTCTCAGAAAACAGAGAGCCCAACCAGCTGCACAGCTGCTCTGGGTAGGGCGGGGAAAGCAAGATGTGCTCCCTGCTCTAAATCTGTTCTCAGCTCTACCTTGAGGCTAAATCCAAAGGGGCGTCAGGCTCAGAATTGCAATTCCTGAATTTGAGACAGAAAAAAGAGGAGAATCCACAGCCTTAGGCTCTAGATCAAAAAGTTTGGGCATCAAACAATAGGATAAGTGTAACGTGCATGAACTATCCAACAGGGAGCAGGTACAAAAGGAGCTACTGATACCACATTGCTGTGGAAAACACGGGTTCAGCTCTTTGCTGCACAGGAAGATGAGGTGTTGCTCAGCACAGAGCAGTGCCAGGCTGCAGCATGGGTACCTGCAAGTGTATCAGGCCAGAAAGAAGAGGGCAGGGGAGGACAAGCACTCACGGCAGTGTTGGGCTGAATTTCATTCCTCAGGAAGGGCAGCCCTGGCCTAGCCCCACCACAATGACTGTTAGTGGTCCCTGTAACCATTCACTGGAATAGGACAACCCCAAACCTCTTCCCTTCCATGGAGTACCTCAACCGCTTCAGCTCCAAAATCACGCTAACATTACCACGACACAGGACATGTCATCTAGTCTGGTCAGTCCCTTCTCACTGCTCCAAGAAAAAAAAGTCACTTCTACCTACATTGCTCTTGGCAGACATTTCTCCAACCACATCTCTGGTAACGGCATCTCCACAGCTTCTTCAGGCACTCCAGTAGTTCAGCGTCCCAGCCATAAGAAAGCTCTTCTTTAGAGCTAACTGGCAACTTCCTTGCTGCAATTTTATCCCAGTATTTGTGTGTTATCTGTTACAGGTATAGAGAACAAGCTATTTCCTTATTGTTTGCAGTAACCTTTCCTACATTTTAAGACTTACTTTGCTTTTATTTCCTCCTTCACTCCTGTCCCCGCTCTCCTTATCCCTGGAAGAAACTATCCCAGGTCTTTTAGCTTGTCCTCACAGGTCATGTTTTCTAGATCGCTGATCATACTCATTTTTTTCCAGTGGACTGATAGGAGAACATTTTTCTCCACATCTTTCTTGATGACAGCTGAGCCACAATATGCCAGTTCAGATAAATTTCCTCTTCAATCCATGAAAAAGTATTTATTCCCTCAGAAATGGAACAGCTTCAATGGGTTAACCAGCAAGGTCAGGTCACACTCCCTGACCACAAGGACATGCTGTGTAGCCTAATGCTCAGGATCTTCTCCCGGTGGGGGAATGAAGACGGTTTGAATCTCCTTGGGTAAGCCTGGTATCAGACCTTCGGCACCCTGCCTCCGTGCACGGACAGCTGGCCACCAGAGAAGGGCAGGGGGGCAGCTCTTCTCCCTCCTGCTATGGTCCACATGGGACCCAGGCCCAGAAGATTCATGTCTGCTCAGCGCTGTCAAGACTGAGGCAGCTCTTGACCAACTAGAAGGAGATCTGCTGGTGCTCTGGGAACTTGGCTAAAATAAATGTAGGTGAGTGTGGTGGTAGGCAGGAGGTTGGAAAGCTCCAAATGTAGGTCTCTGGCATGCAGTGTAGCACTTGGGCACCCAGGGCCACATTTGTGCCGATTAGTTATTGCAGTTTAATAAGCTGAGCTGTTCAACTGATGGTGCCTCAGAGTCCTCCATCTCCCCAGCCCTGGGAGGGTTTCAAACCCCAAGAACTGCATTCATACGATTGCACCACAGATCACAGCACTGGCTTGGCCCTAGCCCTGTCATGTCCATGCATTGGGACTGCAGCACAGGGAGCTAAAAATAATCAGCCTTTCCCAAATCAAGGAAAGATATTGCAGGTGAGGACCAACAGATTGGGAGCTAAGTAGAAGAGGAAAAAAAATATTTGAAGAAAGAGAAATCAAAACAACTTTCTGTATTGACACTTGTTTTTAAACTAAAGACATAATTATCCTGTTGCAAGCCTTGGCTACAGAGAAAAACATCTTGTTGGGAACTAATTAAAGAATTAGCCAGTGTTTAGCTTCTCATAGATAAAGGAGCATAAGCCTTGAAACAGAAGTGTTTGCAGTGAGCTTTTGAAAACTCTCTGAAGACAGCCAAGCTTAAGTCTGTTAAGCCTCTTCCTTCACCTATTAAATGTCTGTTCAGATGTCTTTTTTTTTTTTTCCTTTCTTTTTCTCTTCTTATAAGAGAAGCCCCTGGTTCCTCTTAACAACCAGCATTTTCTCCCTTGATTGGAGCATGGGATGATGTGCTACCGTACATCACAGTGATGAACACAGGGCATCCACTGAACCACTATAAAGGTGGACAAGTGCCAAGGCTGGCACAAAGTACAGTGTCTAGTAAATAAAAAGCAACCTGCTGTCACTGCGTGCCAGAACATCACTCCGAGGTTATGTCCTGACCAGACCTTTCCCAGGCACAGCCACCTTGCCTGGCCCACCTGGATAGGCACAGTGTCCCTGACACAACCAACCTCTGGGTGCTGTAGGGGATGCCCAGTTCCTTTTAAGAAGCTGACCAACTCCTTGGTCCTGTGTGGGGCAACTTTCATCCTAGCTTCCCTGTCTATGACCTCTTTTTCCCTACTGGGATATCTTTTATGAGTGAAATTTAAAACTTTCCTTATGTGGGTGAAGAAGGTGAATGTTTTGCAGCCCAGTTCCACCTACTGGTACTTTTCTGACTAGCCTGCTGGGCAATTGGTGAACTTGGCTGTATCCCCTATGCTCCACTGTATGTGCCAGAGAATGGTGGTAATTTAAAATACGTAGATCCACAAGGTGATCCTGAAATCCCACTGCCGATTGCCCCCTAACCTAACACCATGAGAAACCTTATTTTCTCAGTACTTAACTTCAGGCATTTATTTGATCTGCACTTCTCCCAGTGCCTCCACTGCCTATGTCTCGGCAGGGCCCCGCAGCTGACGTCTGATTGAGCCCCTGAGCTCATTTGGGCTGCACTGCCTAAGTGGTGCTCCCTTTGAGGGAGACAGACCACCCACCTGCAACCCTCAGGCACCCTCAGTGCAGTCCCAGCTATGCCCTCAAGGGTCCTACCAAATGCAGCAACAGCCACTGCACTGGGTTTGAAACAGCAATGACATTGCCACTTTATCCCCTTTGTATCCTGCATATAATCACTTTGTATAATAACTTCCTGCTCTCTGTATGGACTAAACACCAAGACAGAGTGCTTAAATGCAACATGGGAGCTCTAATTCTCTCCTTGCTTTAAGGATCCAGTTTCTCTCCCTGGCAGAAAAATGCCATTAATCTTCTTTTCTTACTTTTCTGGAAGTGTTTTCAATTCAAGTTCAAGAAGAAAACCAAGCCTTGATTAGTTTCTCTTTTATTTCACATGAATATAACATATATTGAAACACGAAGATATTTCCAACATAAAATGTGAATTATTTTCTCTGTCTTTGGGGAAAAAAAATAATGCACTTTCCTTGCTTTACTGGGGTATCAGCAGTCACTGAGGAGGAAGGCAGGTGTTTCCCACTGGTGATCAGGAGACTTTATGGTACTGCTACAGGGAAATACCAAGCCCTCTTGGGTGCTTTGCGTGTGGTTAGAAATAGCAGTATTGGCATGTTGATCAAGCCTGAGTTTTTGGCCAAATGTGAAGTGTCAGTCTCTTTTTTCTTATTTTTTCTTTTTCTTTTTTTTCTTTTTCTTTCTCCTTTCAGATTAAATATGAGGTGTTATGCAGTTTTCCTGGATTTCAGAAGTTTTTACATTTAGTTTTTAGGTTTCCACACTAATGGTCCTTTCTTACCTCTGCCATTAGGTCTGGCCAACACCTTGGCCATCGGCTCAGAAGGCCCCTCCGGACCCCGAGGTCTCAGAGCAGCCGGGACACATGCTTGCGGTCACGCAGCACACTGCCGGAGGCTGCTGAAGCTCATCGCGAGCCATTCCCCTCATCAGGCTAGCGCATGGGGGCTCAGCCCCAACAGCTTAACAGCCAGCGGTGAGCTAAACAAATCCAGAGATGGCAACACCGCGATACCGCCGATTTTATTTCCCACTTTGCATGCTCCTGACTGACATGCAGTAACGCCACGTGGCAAAACAGCTGGCAGAGGACTGGCAGGAGAGCTGGGGACTGCAGCGGTTTACTACAGTGCTGCAGATGAGCCTAAGCCTGCTCCCTCATGAGAAAGGCGCTAGTAAGTTTTAGTTATATCATGAGCAGATGCTATACTTCTATGTTTTTCTAACTGCCTCTCCTTCAGTTTTCTTAAGAAAAAAAAAAAAAGACAACTTCAGAAATACACCTTTAAGGAACAGTAAATATTTTAACTATAGATCCCTTCCTATGTCAGTTCTGGCAAAGGGAATGAGTCCCTTCTGTACACTGGAAAACACAACATATCTTTTCTCCAGTAACAGCAGCTAGTGAAAGAGCCTGGGAGGTTAGCTGAGCAGTAACAAAGGCTTGATGGTAAAATTACTGCTGTCTAAATTATTCCACTTTCAAAAGATGCACTGTGTGGTTTCATTTTGCAGTCCTTTTAGGAAGAAGAACTGGTTTATATTACCAACATTAGTTGGTAGCAGAGAAGCGACTTTCACTTTTCTCAAATTAATTCCCCCTGGAAGTCAGGCTTCCCTCTGGCTGCACAGGGAAACGAACACACAGACACACACACTCACACACACACCTGCCAAGACCGGCGGAACCTCGGATGCTTTTCTCTTCCCACAGGCAGCGGCCGCCAAGTCTCTGCTACAGCACTGCGGAGATGTAGCTGGTTTCTTGTACTGCTATCGGAGCGAGTGAGAGGGAATGGTGACAGTAACGTGTCATCTTTCATCAACTTTAATCGTTCGACGTCCTCTGCCAGGGAAGGGATGACAGCTCCCATGGTGGCGTGTGTGCTCGGCGCTGGGCACTCTCCTCGGGGACAACTGGGGCTTGGCTTCAGAAGCAGCTTTTCTCCGCCGTGAAAGCAGAGGTTGTCTCTATGGCTGACCCAGGCAGGGCAGCAGCCACGGCGGCGGTGGTGGAGCTGCAGGGACAGCCTCATTCTGCAGAAAGGAAGGAAAAATAAAACTGGGACAAAACCAGCCATTTGTTGTAGGAAGGTGGGACATGAGTTACAGACAGGGGTGCCCAGTGGGGACTGGGTGGTCGTGTTGTTCGCCCTGTGAGGGGTGGCAAGTCTGTCTACACCAATGGATACCCCCAGGAGCCTTTGTCTCACCCAGTCTTCTGTAAAGCTCACCAGCACTGGCAATGCTATCACCACCCCACGTAGCCGGGTCCAGGATGTGCCTGGGGTCCCAGTGAGCAAGGCACTTGGGCACTCTCCTGGGGGGCAGGAGATGGATGAATGACTGCCCTGTGCCAAGAGGGACCAAGATCCCGCTCTTCCCAGTGCCAGCTGCAAGGGCTGCCATGGAAGGGGAAATGGCTTCTACCAGTTCCCATATGCACCACCTTCATAATTATTTTTTTTTTTAATTCTTTTTTCGCTGCTTCCATGCACTGGAGAGATTTGAATCTTTAAGTACTCACAAGATGCAAGCATTACAGTACTGGGTGCTGCAGCACCCACAGGTCGCACCCTCAGGTCCCAGAGCAGTTCCCTCCCTAAGAGACGGGCGCTTCTGAATGCTACATCGGCCAGCAGCCTAGGCATGCAAACACCACAGCCAGGCAACCGCTAACACTGAAGGCGGGGCAAAATACACCCTTTTTGCACAATTCCAGTTCAATCTGCAGTTCTTCAACAGGTGCTGCTCCAAAACTGAGATTCATTACTTCCCAGGGCAGGGTTTTTACTGCTGTGCTGCTGGCTCATCCCTCACACTGCTCCCATACCTACCTGCATAATGCTGGGATCTGAAAGAGAAGCCTGGATGGAGATGGCTCTGCTCCCTCTGCCCAGCATCCTGACAGGAGCCGGGAATTCAACCCCCTCCACCAGGAACAAACGCAAAGCCTGCGGAGGGTCGTCATGGCTCCATGTTGTAACCCCTAAATGCATAAACGCTTGGGCTCCCACACTCAGCTTTCTGCATCAGATCACCCAGCCATTTCCCGGGCTCTTCCACATTGGCTGGACGACGTGCCTGGTCACGGCACACACTGGCAGAGAGCAGCTCAGTGCCAGCAGCCACTGTTCCCAGGGTGCTGGCCAAACTTGTCCATCACACTCCAGAGCCCACACCAGTGCCCTGTGGTCAGTTCCTGTGCTAGCCCAGGCCTGCTCTCACCTATTGCTGTCATATGTCCTGTTAATAGGTAAGCATAACAAAACCAGCTTGCCACAGCAGAACCACCAGCTCTATAGGGCAACAGGGACCCCTTCTGAGTAGTGCCATGCCTTCTGCTGCTTCTTTACTAAATTGGATGATGATTTCTCAGTTGAGAAATCTTCTGTGCTGCATATAGCATTATGGTATTTGAAAGATCATGCAGCAGCAATGCTTTGTAGCTCATGGGGCATGAGGGACCAGGAAAATGCTCTAAGTCACAGTTCTGGAAGTTACTAAATAGTAACAGCTGTATCAGAGCAGCAAGGCTTGTAAGGGGAGATAGTATTTTTTATTAATCAGACTGACACAGTTGGGGGAAAAAAAGGACATCTTCAGCCACAGAAACACTTCTGTTTAAATGCATTGGCTCTACTGTTTGGAGATCTCTTTCCCCCCAAGTGCTCTAGTTTAAAACTCCATTCTGATTTTGCTACTCCGAGGTGGTTTAGCAGGTATGAGCTGAGAACATGTCAAAATTAAAGGAACTAAGAATGGCTGCATGTGGTCACAAGTGATCTTCAGAGCATTATTAGCTTGGACTACAGGGTCTTTCTTTCCATGCTTCTCACCAGCCACCCATACAGTGGACTTTCAAGAGCCAGCCAGATTAACAATTCCCCAAAAACCTTGGGACTAGGCAGCCACACTCTGACTCCCCTCCTGCTAAATCAGTCTCCAGTGTGTTGGCTAAGATTAGGGACCACAAACTGCCACCTCTCTCACCTCTGGCAGGAAGACTTACCACTGTGGATGTCCAGCAAAGGAGCAGACCTGTACCCTGGCACTGACTGGGTTTGCCAGAGAACTGCTGTTGACTGCAGTTGGTCTAGTATAGTTTACTTAGCATCCCCAGCATTGTTTATAATACACACACATGCAGATGAAATTATCCCCTCTTTCCACAAGACAGAGTAAAAAAAAATAAAAAATTCTATCTAGGCTTTGTGAAAGAGGATCGGAGTCTTACCAACTCTCTGAAGTACTCCACAGAGACAAAATTATGTGGGAAAGGGGAATCAATTTTTACTAACTTCTCTTCCACTGTCACACTACATTGTAATTTTCAGTGCAATCTCTGATATCAGATACATTTCAAGAGTCATGGGAATTGTCAGTGCAAGTATATTTAGCCGTATCCCTTTGGGTAGGTGGGGAAGGAAAGAGACCCCTAAATAGCTGTAAGATAACAAATACTGCAAGCATATTTGCTTTGAGAAAGTTTAGTCAGAGTTCAGAAAAAAGACAAGTCCTTGGCAGCTGAATGGCCAATGGCCAGCTTCTTCTTGAGCTGTCCCTACAAACCCTTACTTTGTGAGGAGCATGATCACAAGAGAAACCCCTCTGCTTTCCTTAAGTCTTCTCCACACACTCTAAGCCCTCCTCATTGTAAAAGAAATGCTTAAGAAAGTGGCAAATTCTCTAGAATTCTCTCCCCTCTTTAACCAAAAAAGGCAAATCCAAGCCCTTCACAATAGAAAGCATCTTTTACATGGGGGGGGGGCGGGGGGGGGGAATATAACTCCCACTATTCACATTATTGCAAAAGAATCAAAAAAGTTCACAGCACTTTAACAGATGAGTGAAAATGTCCTGGCTTTCAGTCAACTTCAGCGTTAGTGGGAGTGAGGAGAAGCCTCCCCCGCAGCTGCAGGAGAAAACTGTGGGACTCAGGCTGGAAAAGTAGCAGGGGGAGGATGTGAACACTGTTAAAAATAAAACTTATCAGATAACAATTGAATCGTGAGAATGTTATCTGGTTTAACAGGAGTGTGAAAACAAATAGGCATTTCAAGAAGAGGGTCACTAGCAAGGTAAATAACTTCAAAATAGCAGGAAGTGACGAAGGAAACGTGCCAAGCTCTCCCCAACAGCGGAGGACAGCGGCAGCCGTGGATTTCGGTGTCACCTCTGTTCAGTGCTACCACCCTTCATCCTGCTGTGTGGCACTTCACCCACCCACCCACCCCAACCCTGGCCATGGTAAGACACAAGATTGAAAAGATTTGCACAGGACAACATTTAACGTGACCCAGTGTTTATTGACTCCTGCCACTTTTTTTTTTTCAATAGTAACAGGAATACAAAATGTGATGTATGGTAAAATATTACTAGAGGTTTCTATATCAATCTGATGCAAAGTGCCAGCATTGTTGACCAGCATACAACCTGACAAGAGAAGATGTAGCCATAACTCACTCTCAGATAGCTGCTGGGAGTACATCACAGTCGAAATAGAACTAGTTATTTGCCTGCAAATAGATACATTTTCTTCTAGATGCAAGTGGTGTTAGAGCCAGCTATTTTGCAACAACAACAACAAATACATATATTATATTCCAACATTTTAAAAAACTCAATAGGAAAGGACTAAAACTGTTTAAAAAGAGAAGGAAAAAAAGAGTGGATATTTTTAGACACTACTTTGCAAAGGCCATTCCTCATGGAACCAGAAGTAATCTTAAGAAAATAAGATTTATTAGAGGCTACTTTGCTCAAAAGGCCAGTGGTTACAGGTTTAAGAATAAAAATAGTCTCTTGATTTTCAGTACTGTCTCCTGGCCTTTTTCCTCCCTGCACAACAAAAACCACCTGTCGGAAATTGTGGCTTGGTGGCTCTGCATATTTTTCCAACACAATTGCATTTGGAAAGGCAACCATATTTCTTAAAGAACCATGAAAAACTTGCATGACATGCACATGTGGCATGTAACATCTTCACAGATATGAATGATGAAGGCACATTACCTAAAGGTTGGAAAAAAAAACCAACAAAACTTTTGGAGGACTAAAAATTAAATGCCTTGGAGAAAACACTCTTTTTCACAACTGGGTGACAAGTGCTGTTAGCTGTAGGTGTTTCAAATGGTTTGCCGTAAAGACAAAACACAAGGAAAGACTCTCTTGAAATGCCCTCCCTACTGCAGCAACCTGCTTCCCCCCACAGTTCTTCAGCCAATTTCACCCACCCCCCCATTTAAACCACAGCATCTGCAAGGAGATCTTCCCACTGATCTGAAAACAGGGTAAAGGTCTGGAACAGAGGACTGAGGAATTGGTTTCAAAATCCTGTGCCCTCAACTTCTTTTTCTTTATTAACACGTATAATTAAGTACAAAGACAATGCTCTCTGCCACAGAATAATTGCTCTCTCTATCTAGATCGGGAAGATATTGGCTAAAAATGAAAATATGTACTTTATTTACAATAAATGCATCTACACTGCTCTATGCTCCATCCACCACACGTGTTGCTGACCACAGCTGAAGCCAGGTGGTAGCAATAGTGGTAACTGAAGTACCTTTCTTTTCCAACCTTTATACAAAGCCTTTCCCCTCCCATCCCATCATCTTTCCACTGTTATAGGCTCCCATGAGATGTGTGCTAACATCTCTTTATAGTGCATTTTTTTAAGGTTACAGTTTCTAAAGGCAAAGTAAGACTTGCTCTGCTCTGTTTTAGCTGTCTTTGCCCCTTCTAAAATCAAGTGGGAGTTTCAAATTTACATGCCATTATCAACTTTGCATAGTAATAAAACAGGTTGGGTGCCCCCCCACCTTTTTAAATAATAATCCTGTGGGCCTCCCCTTTTTCATCACCTCCCATCTTTCAAAGGGTTACCTCTCACTCTTAGGGAAAAGCCCTAACTCTTTCTCTTCCGACATGAACACTGCAGAATGAGAATTTCAAGTTTTTGTTAAGTTTCCTTCAAGTCTATGTTGTGCTACTTAGAAGCAACTGCAGTGGAATAATGTTTTTCCCAACATTAAAGGACATTTAACAGATTATTTGTCTTTCTCTAGTCTTGAGTTATAAGAATATTTGTCACACATGTTCCCTCATATTCCTCTCTTAAGGTGCACAGTGGTCAGGCTGAACAAAGTCCAACCCATAAGACCATAGCTGGATCTCTGGGAGAAGCCAGAGAGAACAAGGAGTTTCTTAGCACTACCGTATTTACATTCAGAACTCAAGGACAGGCTGAAGGATGCTCAGCTTTCCCCCCCCCCCCTTTTTTTAAGAGACAGAACTGCTTAAAAAAATACTCCATTTCTATTATCATTTTTTATGTCATGAAATTTATTTCTTTTCTGTCCTATGCAGCTGTTACCCTTCTGTCACTGACATTTAATATTTGCCATTGCACACTACCTCTTCATTCCCTAGCTCAAGTGCGACAGAGCTGGCCCGCAGACCCATCACTAGCATGACAGCCTGGCACAGCGTGGTGAACTGGTGCAGGAGCCAGCAGTTCAGACAGACCACCTTCACCACTGCGGGCAGGTGGCATGGGAAAATATGGGACACTGAAGAGGACATCTGTTTGGAACATTTAGTAGGGTCTGACATACACACTGACAACATGAGACAAAAATGAATGCAAGTGAGTGTATTAGGTTGAGAACAATTAGTGTGATTGATAAATACATCCACCACCAGCTCCCAACTTCATTAAGAGCTATTCTGAACTGCATAGTAAGTGCTGGTTGTAGAAGCTTAGGCAGATTGGAGATAGCTCACCACTTATTCATTGAGTCTAACAAGTTTAAAAATAAAAAATGGAGAAAAAAAGAATATGTGCTTTGCCATTTGACTCATGGCTTAGACACAGCAGAAGTAGCTACCTGGCATAACAGATCAATTGAAACAGAATCACTGTTCATTCAGATTACTTACGCACGCAAAGTTAAACAAGTGTGTTAACTAAGGATAAGCAGCATAGGAATCAAGTCTAGATTACCCATTATTTATCATACATTTGTCAGACTGCCAGACATACTTTTTCATTCCAGATTCATATCTGTGTCATACAAAACATAGTAGATGAAGAAGTCACGAAAATAACACTTAACTCTACGTATCATTGTCCTTTAGGGCCAATGCATTCTGTGCCATCAGCCTTCCAAGTTTACCAAACTTTTGGGAGAAAACAGTTGCTTTACCAAACCGTGAAAATAGAAAATGTACAACCCATCCCACTCAGAACAGAAAGGAAATGGTTTTACAAAGTTGTGGACAGATGCATAACTACTTCCCCCTCGGTCCTGGGACAGAAAGGGCAGCACAACTCCACAGCTAGAACCTGACTCTTGAAAAGCAAACAAAATCCAGGAAATGTGATGACTGTGTAGACAAAAATCTGTTTGGAAAGTCATGCTATCAAAGAGCTGATCCAATGTTCTGCCAATGTTCTATGCAGCAAAGTGATGCGCAAAGCAGTACATTGATAGGCCTGTGTGGGACAGACCACAAGACGCTCTACAAAAATCCGGTTTAATTTCACATTTCCAGTATCTCTCCTTACCCATTAGCAGTCTGCCACAGCTCTTAAACTTGTGAAGCTCCTCCTCATTGAGCTAGATTATTTCCTCCCCCCCCATAAAGTGCAAGTAAGACTCAGGTTTTTACCACTAGTTCCAATGATCATTGTCTGGGTTACAAGAGTGTTCAAAAGCCAGGTGGCTGAGCCACTACTACTAGGCTTAGTGATACTCTTTTTTTTTTTTTTTTTTAACCCTGGTTACTTTTTCCAGCAAAAGACAAATAGAGAACAAGTGTTCCTTCTGCCAGATGCAGGCATGACAGGAGGCTGCCTTAAGTACCATCAATATAAGATGCACATGCTAGACACAACCAGTGCATTCTTGTACATAACAAGAATCTGCCCTTGTTCGCTGGAAATGGCAATCATCTTTGGGATCTTATTTCCTCACAAAAGAGTTCAGGAACAGTTGATTAGTCTTCATTAAGAGGTGCTTCTCTCTTCCTTGCATCTACATAGAATAGACGAAAAAAGGAGAGGCAGTTAAGCTAGAGGGTTCTGACAGCATTCATCTGAAAACTCAGAAACAGAATAAAGTTGGTTTGTTTTCAATGGACGGCACTTTCCATTTCAGACTTATAATATGAATTCACTACATGGACTGAAATGCTGTATGAATCCACAGCATGTTAACGAGATAGTGTGACCAAGGTTTTGTATGTTTGCCCTGTTGAAAGTGGAGACTACTCATGCAGTATTTAAGTAGCCCAATAAACCTTCAGACTCCAGATCTGTAATACTCTTCTCCCCAACTCTTGGCCCCTTGCTCATGATCCCTCTTAAGGGTGAAGCCAGTATTTGCTTTGCATACCAGCGACAGAGATGACAACAGTCTGTTCTGAAACGCATTTGACTAATTACAACTTTGCTGGTTCCCGGCTGCATAGCACACATTTTAAAAAAGATGAGTGCTGTCCACACTGTATTTCGAGGAACTGCCTGAGGCAGTCCCTGAAGACCAGATCTTAAACTGTTCCAAACACCAAAGCTTTGAGCACGGCCCTGGGTAGGGTGTTGGAGCACATCTGGACAAGTCAGTCCATTACTCATGTGCCAGTAGCATATGAGTACAGTAGCAGGCAGTGTGGCTGCCGTTAGGAAAGCTGGGGTCACCTCTTTCCAGGCTTCTGCAGAAGTGTCTCTGGGCTGACTTTAAGCTATCTGTGAGACCCAGTTGAATGAAGTGTACCGTGATCACAGCTACTCTAGCAACTGCCTGCCAAAAGATGCATTTATATATCTTTCTAAACTTAGGTTTTTTCCAACTCATAATCTATACATTCCAAGGTCATTATGAATATTCCCACTCAGAAATTACTTGTAAACTAAAGACAAATCCCTTTTGCATTATTGCAGGCCCCAACTGTCCTTTATTAATATAGAAGACAGGCCCTATTTGGCCAGAACATTTAGAGAAGACGGTTATGAAACTGCTTGTGTAAGTCTTGTGAGTTCATGCTAAACAAAGTTTGGAGGAGACAAAATATACTTCCCAAATAACAAAAGAATTGCTTAGAGACTCCCAGTGACTGGAGCAGCCACCTGGGGTGGGACAAAATCTCAACAGCCATTTGGGAGAGAAATCAGAAACCGCCTCTCCCATGTTCCCCCATCACATTCATCAGGGATGCTGAGGCCAGGTCTGAATCTTCTTCTGTCACAACTTCTCCACTTATAACTGACTAATGATTAAAGATGAAAAAGCTTTCTAAAAATGAGTTTCATACCAATCTAGCTACAGAGTTATTCCCAGTCTGTCTCCAACTTAGGAAATATCAAAATGTATTAAATTCTTTTTGGTGAACACTTATAAAAGAATCATACCGGTTAAGTTCCTGAACTTTTTTTTGGCTTCTGCTCTTTCTTCGGCATCAAAATACCACACAGTCATGGCATATCTATAAAAGAAAAAAAAAGAAAATATTGTGTTTGTTTCAACCTTTGCTATTAAAATAGAGCCCTGGCATTTTATGCTTACAGAGAAAGCAAAAACCAAAACTGGATTAGTAGATAAAAAAATAGGATGCAAATGGCACATGTTTATAGACAAATATAGACAGCATTTTAAATGTGTATTTTATCAAGTAAGATAGAAATATAGGTGAGAATTTCTGCTTGGAGGCACAAAAGAGTGCACAGCCCCTGGTAACAGAGAGCAAAAGTAGCTTCCAGACCTTTGCATGTTTTTCTGTTCTGGGATGTCTGTAGACAGCTTGGGGGTTGCCCTGAGTCACATCAGCTTTTCGTAGCCTGTTGACAGATGGTAGCCCCAAGAATCCCTATAGTGTTATGAGGGCAAAAGTATAACCCAGCATTTCCCAGCTAAATATCTATGCTTGGCTTGGAAGATTTCTCCTGTCAATGGTAAAAGGGCTTTTTTTCCATCACACAAGGAATCTTATCGTTCAAACTTGGTTTTCCTCATTTGATGAGAGAATTCCAAGTGACTCAAAACCAGAAAACCCACTCAGAATCTAGCTATTTTTTCTGCACATGTGTATTAAACAAACATGATGGCCATAACTTTAGATACAAATATTGGTAGAAGAGATGCTTTGTTTTTTCCTGGCCAAATATCTATACCAAATATGCTACTTACCTGGTTGCGTAAGAAGGCTGGACTTCATGTGGGTTCCTTCGATCTGACCAAAAAAAAAGTAATCGGTCAAAAATCGGCTCAACATCTGCTACATAGGACTTTCCTTCTGGGAATATCCGAAGAATTCCACCATGCAGCTGAAAGAAAAGGAAAGGTTGCTTTTTACACATATAAACACCCACACATTCATGCAAACAATGACTTTATTGCTCCTGCCTCAGCACACAACAAATGGGGAATAAACATCTAATGATAACCAAGACAGCTATATGACAACACCGGAAAACTGTATGCTGAATCTCTTGGCCACCTTGATTTTTCCCAAACAGTTTGTAATGTTTCAGCATAAACATCTGGCTAAAGTAAATTAACCAAGATAAAGACAACACTGGCCCTGTAACAAACACTGGGAAACTTCTGAGCTCCCAGTCACGTCTCTAGAACCAGTGAATACCACAAGGCAGGTAAGGCTGCTCCACCTGACCAGCCTGAGATCAGACTCTTCTCCCAGCAATTGCTAGATACTGCTTATGGTATTTCAGAGCCCACATCTGATCATGTAAGAGTTAACTTCTACATCCTGGGAAGAGTGAAGCCTGTTCTATTGTTGGATTTGTAATAACACTTCTCATAAATGCATTATATCTCCCAGACAGTCTTTTCCCTACTTATGACACAGCCTGGTTTCTCTACCACATCATTTCTCCCTTTCCATGTGCCACAAGTTTCGGAGAAAAAGTCTGGTGATCTGCATGTGCTTTAGAAACTTCGAAAGATGCAGATGAACTCTGCCTCCTCCCTGCTGCTGTTAGAGGGCTCTTTGGAGGCTTCTCTGTTGCACCACAGAGTGCAGAGAAGATGCTGTCAGCCCAGCACTGACCTGACTTAGTACCTCCATGTGGAATGCAAACCTCAGTAAAACTATTAGGTCAGGTTTAAGGCAACATGGTTGCTTTCAAAGGCCAGCATGGTTATATTGCATCTCCTCCAGCATACATTTGCATAAAATTACTATTACACCCACATAATCCTCTCTACCAGTGTACTGGATTTCAGTTAGGTTGCTTAGTGTCCACTTGGGTGCTTCCTCACTATTAGAATAAGAGTGCAGTGCACAAAATAAATTGGATATTTGCATTTCCTCCCACGTGTCCTCCTTCATTTTATTCCATTGAGATGTTTCATTATCATACCCTCTGTAAAGGAATGCGTTTTTCTCCAACAGTGCATTTTTCAGTGGCATTGTCTCTAAATCTGAACTCACTTTTGGGGGTTCATAGTATTTACATGTGCTTAAAGAGCATCCACCTAAAGTGGCCAAGACAGGTTAGAGAGATTAAAAAAACATTGGGCAATTTTCAATAGATAATCCATGTGAATGGTTTGTGCCACATTATGCAACAGAAGTGTAGAGACATCCTGCAATTTGACATACCCTTATCTTGTTTCTAACTTAAAGGTATGGTAAATTCAAGGCTGACTTTACTGCCTTATAGTATTACAGGCAGAAACAAGAGCACCACCCTGTCAAGAGACCCACTGGTGGAGTCAAAGATGGAGAGGACAAACCAAGCTATGTACTCATGCCTCTTACTAAGCCCCATCACTCATTAAGTAAGAAAACCACAAAGGCAACTGCCTGAAGATCTTCTGTGGGTTAGGCTGAAGGAATAGTATCAAGAACACTAAAGTCCCAAATTTGGGCTGTCATCTTATTCTGCTCCCAGAATGCACTTATTCTTTAGTGGATTATGTTTTTCTTTCTAGTGCTTCATTGCTCTTTCTTCTAAACAAAGTGCAAGAGCCAGCAGCCCAGTATTTAGAAGCTTTATTCTAGAGCAACAAAACAGTATGTGTGTGGGACGGGAGAGAGAATAAGGAAACAGTTCAGATTCTTATTTCCAAAGGGTTGCCATAAACACCAAGAAAATAAATGTAGAGATGAAGAACGGACCAGCTGTTCAAAAGTTCACCAGAGTTCACAGAAGCAACCGACAGCTCTGAACTATTTTTTCCTTCATGTTCTGCCTCAACCCTATGGCTTACTCACCTTGGAGTCCCAGTTCTTATTCAGGTAATAAATACAGGTGATGCAGCGCCCATCGCCATTTGGATTGTCCACATGACGAACATACCCAGTTCCATTTCCAGGATAGCAAGCAACCATAGCCTGAATGAAAGATAAAGATTGTAAAAAAAAAAAAAAAAAATTCTAAGATGCCCACCTTCAGTTTTTCTTTGCTAAGCATCCTCCCACTACCAGTTTGCCTCAGTACTTTTCAGATGATCAATCCAAAACCTACAGCAGACACTACCAGAAGGTATCTTTGCACAAGCTTCTTTCACTGGATGAGTCAGCCAGTGCGAAATTGCAAACTGGAAATAAATACCCTTCTTATTTCACAATATATACACTAAAGTAGGAGAAAAAAAATGAATTAAACTAAAACACTGGTATGTATGGTACAAGCTTATTGTTCTGTATACAAGGTACATGACTTTGAGGTAGTTTCAGCTAAAGTTTGCCTGGGTTTCTAAAAGATGAGCAGTCATTGCAAAACTGATTTGCTAGTCATAACAAAAGTAGAAAGTAATCCCAGGATGCCACACCTTATGACCACCATCCTCTTCCATTCATATCTTCCAATCCCTGTCATACACACCCGTATGGTCCAACACAAAGTGAGGGTCCCCAGGAGGTGTGGGTAAAAGTCCACAGAACAAAGTCTGCAAAAATCTGAACTCCTTTGTGCTGTGTTTGCACAGGGCAGTGCATGTTTGCTTTCATGGACTAAGCCACAGAACTAACCAAACAGCTTTCAGAAGCATACTTCTCTCTTTGATCATCTCTGGACTTGCTGATACAATCACTTAATTCACAGTTTGTTTAAATTTCACCTTGAGTGACGAGATAAGCCTAACAGGAATTACTCCAAACCACATGGCAGTCAACAGGTCTTAAAAGCGTTTTTACAGCCAAAATGTATTCAACTTGAGTTGACACCATTAGCGGTCTAAGCAGGATGCAGGGAAGAACAGGTGAGACTGCTGGTAGGCTACCAGATCTTTGTCTCAGAGTCACTTCTTCACTATTGGGACTACTTGGGACACCTTCTGTGGAGTTTACTAAAGATGTGGCAATAGAAGTCTTGCTCCCGCTCTTCTGACATCTCCTTTCATTGCTTGCCAGTATTAGCAGCAAGAGTGATGGGAGATGATGCAATAAGTTTGGTTGGAAAACTGGACACAGTATCCAGATGTGGTTTCCCCAGGGCTGAGTAGAGGGGGATAATCACTCTCCTGAGTCTACTGGCTGTGCTCCTGTGAGTATTGCCCTGGATGCTGTTGGGCAGGGGCACGCTGCAGGCTCACGTTCAGCTCACTGCCCACCAAGACCACCCGCTCCCCTGGGGAGCAGAGCTGCTCCCCAGCCTGGCAGCCCCCAGCCTGTACTGCTGCAAGGGGCTCTTCCTTCTCAGGGGCAGGACTTTGCGTTTGTTGAATTTTGTAATGTTCCCGTTGGCCTGTTCCTCCAGCCCATCTGGCTCCCTTTCGGTGGCAGCTCTGCCCTCAAGTACATCAACTGGTCCCCCTCAGTTTGGAGTCAAGTCCACACTTGATGAGAGTGCACTCTGCCATCTGCTTCGGGTTACTGATAATGGTGGTTAACAGCTCAGGTCCCGTGAGAGATCCCTGTGGTGCTCCATTTGTTACCAGCCTCTGGGTGTAGTACGACTGACTGATGAACCACCACCCTCCAAACCCAACCATCCAGCCATTTTACCCATTTGTTTTTTACCCATCTACTTTTCCATTCATCCAGGCCATAACATCCTAACTTTGGATACAAGAGTATTATACACGCCTGTCCCACAGAATGAGGATGTGATTGTGCACCACTTGCACGACCTGCCCCAAATAATCTGCCAAGCACAGTTGATAGCACTGAAGACTGACAGTATAGGCTTTAGTAAGAGCAATTAAAATTTTTATCTAGGAACCCTAGAGGTCTTGTCTTCTGATTCCAAGCACATGCTAAAGCCATGATGTTCTCATGGGACAGATGACCAGCTAGAGCATAGCACATGCTGCTTTAATCACAAAGGCTGTTTTACTGTGCCAACAAACACTGGCACAGAAGTTACTGCCAGCCAGCACAGTGGATCCCTTCGACCCTCTGCTACCAAGAACAAAACCTATTCACAGGAGTTGCCCAGTTCGGACAGGTGTACACGCAGAGCTGCAAAAACACAGCACTGCATTTCAAGTCATATATGAATTGACTTTCCTTCCTCCCCACAAGCACCAGCAGAGCAGTACCGGCAGGCAGCAGTACGTCACCAGAGCCCACTCCTCACCCTGACACCTCGGCCCGGGCTGCTGGGGGGCTGGTGGCCTGCAGAGTCAGGAGATTATGCTGCACAAGAGTGAGTACCTTTAATTCCAAGGAGTAAGCCCTCTTCCATCACACCTGGCAGCTGGCTCGATGCCTTGCCGTAGGTCCTGCCTGCTCTGTCGTCATTCCGCTGTTACAAACGGCTCCGCAGCCGAACTTAACATTTCACTATCAGCCTGATAACAGCAGTAAGGACCAGCCTACAGCTTAGCGCCGCAAACGAGTTTGTTAGGGGCATAAGCCTGGTGGAAATCACAAGTCAGCTGTACCTGCAACGTAGAAATGGTCAGAGGGAGCTGCACCCTCGCTGGCGAGGATAACCCCCCTCATGTACCCCCCCTCCCAGCTGCCAGCACAGCAGCTCACGCGGGTGCACCTTCACCCATCCCATGCGCACAGCGAGCTGGATTAGGTCGAACCATTGAAATAGTAACCCTTTGCTAAACCTGATCCTCGTACGCTGGGGAACGTGTCCCCGGGAGCTGAGAGCGCAGAGGAGAGGGGGCAGCGATTCCAGCAGACGAGGACAGAGGAGGGCTGTGCCAGGAGAGCCGGGGGAGCAGGGTGCTCATCTACGCAGCGAGCACAGCTGCTGCCAAGAGGATGCACATCTGCACCACCAGCACGAGGCCTGGCCCAGCACAGCTCTGCTAGTCATACCAGGGGGATGATGCACAGTGGGAATAAAACTTTGTTGACTGATAATACCTCGTTTTTAAGTCCATGTACAACACAAAATCTCTCTTTGGAGAGCAGACATTACTCCAAGATTACTGAACTGCCTAAAAATCAATCCAATATTAGTACTATTTTTTAATGCCACAATCAAAAAGCTGTTGAAGAATAATAAACTGCAGGCCAGATCCTTAAAGATATTTAGGTGCTTTACTTACTACCAAAATCTGGGCAGAAGGCCAGAGTTTTCCCCGGCCTCCCCCACGTAATATGTTCTCTTAGCAAAAGATGTGCTTTGACTCCAAGACATTGATGCATTATTTATTTATTTACTGTGTGCACCTTTTGCAACCACAACGCACAGAGTCCCTGGGGATGAAGAAGTAGAACAATTCCCACAGAATCCAAACGCACTGGCCACACTCTAGCATAATTTTAAGAAAAGAGAAAAAAGTTTTCTAGTAGCAGCAGCGAAGGGAGAAACGCAGAAGTGAAATATCCTTTTTCCTGGCATGGTGATTATTTGAATGAAACCTCAAACAATGAAGGGAAATCATTCTGGTCCTCCTAGAGCCTGTTGAAATGATATCAAGCTTTATCAGAGCACCGGCTGGAGCAGCTCCAGAGCAGATCAAGCTGGCCACAGCAGGGATTCCAGCTGTTAGCACTACTTTTGGATTCACTCAAAGCAAACAAGAAAGAGGAGATGAGATGCGTGACCCAGACTTAATTTGAGTAATTGGTGAACACTGGTATTTGCCAGTTTAGTGCACAGGCTAGCTACAAAAGCCAGAGGCTGGATCATAATAATCGAACCATTTACCAGGTGAGCAAGTGATGCATCAGTAAAAAATGTTTTCTATAATTTTGGCTATTGTATCCAGAAGAGCACACTGTTTTTGGAAGCATCTCCCTTCATTAACCAACTCCAAAGCTAAACTAACTATAGCAGGCAGTAATGAGCAGGAATGTACCTAACTTTTTTTTTTGGCAATAGAATCCATTACAATGGCTGTTAGTTGGCTTAACTTCCCAGCGTAAGCACTCAGAGCAAATTTCAGCAAGACACCCCCTGCCTTATTTTAAGTTAAAATAGATAAGTTTGTCTTAAACAACAGCTGAAGAGTTAAAAACTCTGATATATAGATGCATGCCTTTGCAGTTGCACACACACACGCCATAGTTTGAAGACCAATGCTCTGGTGGTCTAGTCAACAGTCATAAATTAAAGCCTACAAAACTTGGAAATGAAAAGGAAATCATCAAAAATGCAGTTTCTGCATTGTCATTTTCAGACATGTTAGGTTTCCCGAGAGGGTGCAAATCAACCACCAGTTAAACAAGCAGTAATTACCAGCTTTACTAAGGAGCCAGGAATCATCAGTAAACTCTGCGTTGCACAGAAGCTTGCAAAAATAAGTTATTCATCATTCAGTTTAAGTATTATAATAATTAATTATTATTAAGTCAGCCAGATAAATCTGCAAGTCAAACTGCAATACACCAGCAAAGTTTGGAGGCAGATAAAAAACAATGGTTCCATAGAGAGGATTTTTCCCCGTCCCCCAGTGCTTCTAGCAAAGAGAAAAATTCTCTTAGCTGATAGCCAGGACCATGCTGCGAGGCATCATTCTGCTACATTTCATAAAATAAGCAGTGCTGGAGTGGACTGATACTTGGAACAAAATGCTTCAGATAATACCTCAGCTTGAAGACACTGCTTAATAGGAAGGAGTGATGACAGCAGGTCAAAAGGAGATGCTCTCTGTGCCTGCTAGCACTAAGCCAGGGCCCCAGTGTACTAGTGCAGACTGCATAGGTGGTATTGTAACCCTATACTGATCCCATATTTTTCTCTCAGAACTCATATGACCTTTGCAACCACCAGAGAAAATTCTGACCTGTGTAACTCTATCCTGCCAACACCAACCACTCTTGCAGATTACAGTAAAGACTCCACAATATGCTTTTCCATTTTCTGTACCAGATTTGTCCTGTATATTATTGAACAGCTGCTGCTTTTGATCCCTAGTGTAGCTCATCTCTGCATACAGCTTATACATCAAATAGTTAAATTCAGAAATTACTGGTAAGCCTGTTAGATGAAGGGTACTATATAGACACAGAGTAATACTGATCTACAATATCACTATGATGGTTGTCTAGAAAACCAAGGTATTAATAAGAATTAATGGTGCTATAGACACTGGAACTTTCAGAATAATTTTTCTTTGGCTGCACACTTCCAAGTTTCCCAAATTTCAGTCCAATATGTGGCTCTCAGTCCTGAACTCGAGCGCAAACAAAAAAAACACTTGACCAGACTTTAGGAAATGAGGACTACCAGGATTCGCCTGACTGACTTCTTAGGTCTCAGTGCATACTGTACTCAGCTTGATTTTAGTTTGTAGATGCACACAGTCTGTACAGGCAGAAAGGGAAAGGCACACAGCATGCTCTACATTAAGAGAACATGAGTAGTCTGACATTTCATGATCAAAGACAAGAGACTCTCAGTTGAGGCTTGTCTGACACACAGGCACAACGGGGTGTTTCTTAAGTACTTTCTTGTTGCACCCAATTGCACCCAAGTGTTTTCTACCGTGTAGCTTATAATGGTTAAGTATAAAATATTCATGAACTTATTAAATATTTGTTTGTTTGAATTATGAAAGTTAAAACGCTCAACTGCTATACTGAAGCATAAACTAGGAAAATTGGTCTAATTTAATACTCTGTAGAGATGGGAGGGAACAGAGGGAAGAAAATCATGTTAAAACACCAAAAAATCAGAGACATCAGCTTTGTTCCTGTTGGAAAGGGAATCACCAATTCCAAAGGGGGACAAAACCCTGCTGGCTTCAGTCATGCAAAACATGAAATGGGCTTCAGTGGCAGTATTGCATGAGAAACCAGTACCTCATTTCCTCACCCATAACTTGATAATCAGTCTTCAGTCAAACAGCTGTTGGATTTACAAAGTTAAACCTAGCCACCTCCTCTTTGATCGGCTTCTTGCTCAGAGGTGGAAGCAAGAGAGGGGAAAAGATATGTGAGGAAGGAGCCTGTTTTTAGAAATTAAGAAACACTGGGGAAAGTGCTAGAATTTGGCAGGGCAAGACACCTGCACCTTTTCACTTCCAACTTTCATCTTCCTATGGAGGCCTGAACTGAAGCCATATAGAAGACATCAAAAAAGCAAAAAAGCCAACAGAAATAACAAGAAAAACCCTGGGGCATTTACCTTCTTTCATGAAACACAAAGCAGATCAAACTCCACAAACTCAGCTACAAGCACAGTTTGCTGAATGCTTCATTAGCTTGCAGAAGTAGTCCTACCCAACAAAGGTGCCTTGGATGCAGGTGACAAGTGTCTACTGAAGGGCCAAACGAGCCATGGCAAACCAGATATGAAAGACTGATAGGAGGACCCTGTACCAGTAGGTGACTCATCTCTGGAGCACTATATCTTGGACAGATTGACATGATCACAGCTACTTTTGCTCCTTGCTCTTCTATTCTATCAGCAACCCTGACAATTTTAGAGGAAAGGAGAAGACATTTCTATGGCCAGAGATGCAGCCACACAAGTGAAAATACATTCATTCTCAAAATTTCTCATCTCAGAAGCACAATGCAGTTTTCATGATGCCCAACAGCACCTTTTTTTTTTTTTTTTTTTTTTTTTTTACATAATACTTTCCTGCTTGGCAAGTACCTGTAACTCCTATAACTGTACAAAAATCCTGTTTCCGTGCACGGCATTTTAGCCAGGTGGTCTGGTACTTGCTTCTCCCTGCATGTATGTGACCTTGGTCATCAGATTCAGATCTTCCAAGAACTGGAAACCTCATCTCTCCCTTTTTATTCTCTTTGGTCTTTCGTATGCACCATTGTAGCTTGAGTATTATTTCCAGGTGCTTGGGGGCACATTTTGGAGAATTTTTTGAGGAACAGCCTGAGAGTGAGAATTGTGGGAAAGACTACTGCTCTCATCTGTAGGAAAAAGATCCAGATATACTGTTTATCTTTGCTTACCAACAAAAGGCTATTATTACCTGATGTTATTCTAATTACCATAAGATGGAAAACTGTTCCTGCTTATTAAATTTCTTCTAGAACTAAGGGTAGAAACAAAGAACTACCCATGAAAGCTCCAGTCATGGATTATCTCCATGCCACACAGCTGTTGATGACTGGCATGTTATCTAGTGGTAGCTTAAGGAGCCCTTAATAAGCTTTCAAATCTTATGGAATCTGTCTGTAAGGAAGCTAGATCACAGATTGATGCTGCTTTAAAAATGAGCTCCCTATTAAATGAATCTGTGATGGGGCTTAGGAAGCTTTTCTAATGATTGGCAACAAAATTTAGTTCTTCATGGCCTGAAGAGTCCTATTAACGTGAAGGACAGCTTCAGCTTGCGACTATTTTTTATTTCTTTTCTTAGTAGAACACCCACTTAGAGATAAATTTGGATGCCCTTCAAGTTCAAGCTGGCTGCCAGGGCAGTGCCGCTGTGAAGTGGGAAGGCATGGAACAGCTATGCCTCGTGTCAGCAGTGGCTGTCTGCAACTGCCAAGAGAATAGGGAGCATTTGCAAACCAAGCTTTGGAGACAGTGGTGAGTTTTGTTGAGCTGTCCCCACTGCTGGATACTCCCTGAGATCCTAAAGTGAAGAGGCAATTCAGGAAACTGTGAAAGGACCTGACCGCGGGAGAAGTTCTCCAGGCTTCTGAGGAGAGAAATCTGACTTGTGGTTTCCTGAGCAAAAGAGTCCCAGGCATTCATCTTCCTCTATATATGGTCTACATTGCTTGTTTTATTTTTTTTTTTTTTTTTTTTTTTTTAAAGCCAAGTAAAATAACACCTCTTGCTTTCAGACCACCACCCAAATTCTGTACTCAGCCTCTGGGCATGACCAGGAGAAAACAGAATACTGAAATTTAAGGAAACAAATCTAAAATTGCCATAGGATCACGACTGTCCTTGCAGTGAGCATCTTTGTCTCTTCTAATAACTAAAAGGATTAACCTCCTTCCTTGTACATTCAATTAATCCCCATATTTCTCTGCATATGTCAGTTACCACTTTTCTCCTGTTCCCCAGTGCTTCTCTCATCTTCTGCAATGGTAAAATCAGGTAAGATTTTTATTTTACATCCTCCTCTGACCTAAAGCTACATTTTAGGCTGCAACATGACTCAGACGTTGTGCCTTGCATGCACGCAGAGACAATACAGTTTCAGAAGAGATCAGCGTGCTGTGAAGAGCAGGCATACCGTCACGGCAGGACCTGAAATTTAAAAGGCTATTGCCAGTAAATTAGTTGAGTCGAGGATATTCAGATGAAGACTCCAATTAGCAGCTGTAAACATGCGCAGTGCATCAATGTATCAATAAAGGCTGTTTCAGTTTAGAAAGACCTCCCGCCCCTGCGCTGCTGAGCCCTGGCTTCAGGCCAGTGAGATGATGGCTTAACGACAGGGCTACGTGCGGAGCGTGAGGCGATCGGCGATCAAACGCAAACTTTACTCCAGAGGACACTTCACAGAGACGCTGTGGAGGGAAGAGGGCGAAACCCACGCTTGCAGCACGCAGACGCTCAAGGCGCTTCTCTGTTCTGGTTCTTACTGGTCTCCCTCTCCCTCCTGCTGCACACGCAGGCTTATTTCCCACACTTCAAAAAAAATACTCTGTTTAATTAAATTTTAGGATTATTTTTGCCTGTTCTTGAAGCCCTCTTTCATCACCCAGAAAACTCTTTCAGTCCCCTCCTCTCCCCCAAGAGCCAAACCTGGACGAGCTGCACTAACGAGAAAGCATCCCAAGCAATCAATGCAGATAGGGAAAGCATCCCCTGTAATGAGTCCCGGGGGACACGGTGACAAGCGCCACCCCCGCAGGAAAGCAAATTCATAAGTAAGTGCAGGCTCATTAAGGAGATCTGTAAGGACCCTCCCTGTACGTTCAGGTTCTCAGCGGGGAGTAAAGGCATGGTAACCAGCACAGACATCCTCTGCGGAATATCCTCATTTGTGTGGTAGAAAGATAAGTTCATAGTTCCTTAAATATTCCAGCCTTTCATTCTTTGTCAGCACTTAAGACCTTTTCGGTTCTGCTACTAATCACCCAGAAGATTACACGGCTTTTTTTTTCCTGCAACATTTAAAGAACTCTACGTATTTTGATGCTCTTGTGAGTGCGTTAATAATGGTCAGGGAAGACAGGCACAACACAGGCAAACTGTGTTTTGCCTGTGTCAGAGCTGCCCGAGCTGGCCAACATCCCTTTTTTACTTTTATTCATTTATTTTTAGCCCGTGGGCCCAGGGCGAGCGAGCAATGCTGCCCACAAGACTTTTATCAGCTCATGCACAGTACGCAGCACCCCTAAGGCTTCCCGTGAGCGTTTTGCTTCGGAGGCTCCCAGGAGCAGCCCGGGTGCCCACAGGCAGCAGAGGCGACCCACCACCGCCTCGAAGCAGAGTTGCCAACCGGACGGGACGGGGAAGCCGCAGCTGCAGACATGGACCCCCGTGGGGCCACCGGCCGGGACACCTCCGGCGGCCGCAGCACCGCACCTGGGAGATGTTTTTCTTTGTCCCCTCTGGCTCAGTGAAAGTCTCTCTCCGCTGCCAGAGAGGAAGGCAGGGTTCAGACTAGCACCGTCACACTTGGCAGGTACCCCGAATATGCCTCAAGGGTCCTCCCAAAACTGTCAGAGCCGTCTGGGCTTCTGAGGCTGCTAAGACATTCCTGCGCTACAAAAACAGAGAGATGAACGGTTCTCAAGAGTTTGTTATCACAGCAGTGGCACCAAATTAAGGCTAATTGATGAGACCAGTTATCTCCTATGTTGACTTCAGAAGGAAGCCATCTCACTCACCCCCCCATCTGTCTTTTGGTCCCCCACCACCTTTTCAGAGGACCTTGCCTAGCTAACAGTATATTTATTCCTGCAGAGGATTTTGTGGAAATGAATATTTATGGATAAAACTCATTAAAATTACCTATAATAAATTACCATGAGAAATAATTTCTTCTATGCTGAAACATGTGTAGTCTTTACCTCTAAGGCTTTGCCTGCACATAAAGTTGTACTGCTCTGACTACACATGTACGTTACAACAGCACAATCTCTCTAGTGTGGGTGCAATTAAAGGGGATGAATGTGTATACAGTGACACAGCATCTTTCCACAGAGGAAGGGAAACAAGCTATTCAGATTCAAGGCAATTTTGTAATAATATAACTATACACCTGTTCTAAGGTTAGGCAATAAAATGTATTGATTGAAAAAAACCAAAATCCTTCTAAGGGTTGTAGTGCCTGTCCTCCCCACCACCTACACAGCTGGTACTTGCACCAGTAGGATTTGTGTAGACAGAAACTAGGCAACTCTGAACAAAGAAAGCATGCATGAACGCAGACATGCACACACACACACAACAAACTGAGCTCCAGCCTTACGTTTGCACGTCCTAAAGCTATTCACAAAAGCTCTCAACTCATAGGCAAGGAAGCCTGGTCCTAAACCCAGCTGCGGGGCAACATCAGACTCCAGATTTGAATGCGGATTTGAACTGCTGAATTCCCACTTCTCTTTTCCCACTGGTCAAGCCTCTCCCACGGATTTATGCTGCCACCACCTGACCGAAGAGACCGACCCTACAGGCTGGCTGTGCTGCGGCCGCTGCCACGGGCTTCGACCCCGCCGGCTGGGACAGTGGTCCCGCAGGGGGACGACACAGCCATGCCGGACGGGTTCCCTCCCCAGCCTCCCCGCCGGCCCCTGCTGCCCTGCTTCGCTGCAGTCCCCTCTGGAGCCTTACCAAGCCATTCCCACCGCAACTCACTGAAGCAACAGCCCTTCAGAGGTTTCTTGAGACCCGGTTCAGGACTGGGCCTTAAAGTAATAATGTTCTTCGGCATTTAAGGTAGTTTTTGCAGGAAGCACAGCAACTGTTGAGCAGGGAGGTGGTGTCTCTGGTGTGGGTTCAGGATGTTTCCTGAGGATGCAGAAAGCCTGGAGTGGTCTTTCTGGCTCTGTTCCCTCCTTTTTCCTCTTCCTCTCCAAAACTTTTCCTCTCTGGCAGCCAGAGCAGCATGTACTCGGAGCCACCGCAGGGGCGGCTGGGAGTGAGCCAAGCTGGAGACTGGACGGGTGCTGCTCTCCCAGGATGCCAGCTGGTTGGGCAGCCAGGGGAAGCAGCCCTCATCCCCGTCTCTTCTCTTCCCTGGGATGGAGTCGAGATGGCGGCTGCACAGGCATGACAGGCTGCGGTAGGAGTGGGGGTAAGAAACCCCTTGGCGAGGGGCTGCAGCTGGCTTTGCTAGAGGTGTGGAGCGCAAGTGCTTCTCTGCGGTGGGAAACACAGAGGGGGAAGGCAGGACAAATCTGCAGTGGCGAGTCAGGGCTATAGGGGTATATATGCATATTTAGGTGTGGGGGTGAAGTAGGTCACCATTGGCACAACCGGTGCCTTTCCTAACTGCAGAGAAGACACTGTACTAATACAGTTCATAATTAGCAGCAATAGCTTCTACGGATGGCAAGCGGTGAAACAGGCTTTGAACCAAGTGCCAGCAAAAGAAGTAAACCAAGAAAGAAAAAAAATTGTATTTGTTTCAATTGCAGACATCTTATCTAAGTGTATCAAACAAACAGAAAACAAGTCAACTACATTTTCATCCTTGCCAAGAAATTATCACTGTGAGCGTCAGACTGGCACTGAGCCTTCAGGCCACCAGGTAGACATCAAGTTATGCACTGAGAAATATACTGGTAAAATGCACAACTTTGACACTTCAGCCTTTGACCAACATCAAATGTTGAATTATAATAAATTTGCCAATGGGGACCGGCACTGGCAAATCCTCTCATTGCTCCTCTGTGAAAAGGAAGTCTGCAAAACAGTTAACCAGGCAGCGACCCTTCCTGTTGGCCTGCTTCAGAGACATCACGCACATGCTCCACAGACAACGAAAGACAGAAGACAAGTTAATTTAGGGAAGCGGAAACATTGGTGAATACTGTAAAGAACAGAGTTATCGATACATCCTGGGGGACTCTGTTCTGTTTGTGCACATCTAGTCATATGCCATGGTTTATATGCCTTAACAGCAGGACATGCTACAGCATTTACAGTGAAGCTTCTCCTTTTTCTACTTCTCAAACCACTTCTACCAGATTCCCTATGGGAAATCAGAAGGGGAAGGTGCAGTTAGACATAGTCTTCAGCAGCAAGCACAACACCCTAAGACTGTTAACAACCTAGGAACAGGCACGTTGAGGAATAATTGACACTTCCCCCCTCCCTCTTTTTTTTTTTTTTTTAAATATCTGCTCTCCCAAATTCCCCTGGTTCTGCATTTTTTTTCCTCACCCACATGGTCCAGTGAGAGGCTGTGTGCAAGAGATTTTCGTCACTCCCTGGAGCCTCAGGGCAGTCAGGAGCCTCCATGCCAGCATCCACTGCCTCAGAGCCTGCTGTCCAATGGTGCCTCGCACCCCAGGCTTTTCCAATCAGGGTGGCATTCCCCAGCCTGCACTGACTAGCACCTATCTCCCTGTATGCATTACTGGAGTAACTGCTACTGTTAATGCTATAAGACAGGTTTGCCTCAAGACAGTCAATTGCAAAGGTCAGATTAACTGCTATCTATAACTTCCATCAAGTAAGGCTCCTTGCTCCCTCCCAAGACACCATGTAAAGGGTGGGCCATATTTCCAGTCTAAGACAAAGTGTAGACAAAGACCAGGGACAGCACAAGAACCACTGCAACTTTTCCTAAAGTTTTCTAACCATATTCTAGCATAGTCTAAGCCAAGCACCAAAGGATGTGTTTCAGTCCAATTGATCTGAAAGAGCCTTTAAAAAAAAGTACTTAAGTGAATTGCTGAACTGGGGCCAAAACTTTAAAAACCATTTGCCTTATCAATTTGTACAAAATTACAGTGCAAGAAGACATAAGCAACGATTAATTATTATTATGACTTACAGACAAGAAAAATGCAAACATATTTCTTGTTTGGATTTTCAGGTCCAAAAAAGAAAGCACAGAAAAGAGTCTATTGTGACCAAAGGATTCATATGATCTACATATACAGGAGACTCAAAATGGTTATCTTTTTGCTACAAAGTAGGATGCAATTCCCTGATGTTTGGCAAAAGACATGGCTACCCTGCCATTTCCAGCTGACAAAGCTTTGGACAAACAGTTTCCAGTCTGTGCAGATGGTGTGCTATGCTGTACTCCTGCAATTTATACTATTCATTTTAAATTGGGTGGCTGGTGGCATGAACATTTAGTAAGCCTCCATGGAATCCGTATGGTCAGCAAAATCTCTTGCACTACTTTATTTGTGAAAAATCAGAGCAACAAGTAGCTTGTTTAATCAACTGCTTTCTATTAAGTGCTTTGCATGGTGGCACGAAGTTTCTTTGTCTACTAATCTTATCAAAACACAATGACAAGAGAAAAATGACTGTAGGGAAAAGCTCCTTTCTGTCACTGAGAGATAGTAGATGCATATGTGTGAGTGAGTGATGGAGGGGAAATGGGGCTTACAGCTCTCCAAATCACTCGCAGGAATGGTCAGTAGTGGTGTGTGCTGACGGAATGACATGCCTGTGAATAGTTTAAACAGTCGGAGATAGATAGTCTACTTGGCATGAGCTTCCATCATCTGTTTTCTTCCTCCACCTCACTGCCTGAACAGCTAGAGACCTTCTTGGTTTTCTGACCAACTCCCTGTCATCTCTTTTCAAAGCAATAAAAGGTCTAAAACAAATTGCTATATAATGTTATGCATCAATCAAAATCTTTTGTCAAGCCCCCCCACCATGTTCTGTGCCAATGCATCAGTTATTTACCCTGGAGCTCACCACAGAGGCCATCAGCTGCCCTAGGCATAGGTACCAGAAGTAGTTCCCAAAACACCTCTACCTGAGAGCTCCTCTACTAATCCAATAAAACCTTTTCACAGAAGCTTAGGGAGTCTTGTGTTGCTGGCAGCTTTCTAACAACGTTGTTTCAGCCTTCAGCTTTGTGACAGAAGGATTACAGTCATGATAAATCCAGCCCAGGGCTTCAAATTCCCTCGAGTTGGTATGCACACATCCTCCTCCATAAATCTAAAACCAGCAACACTTATTCACAGGCTTCCCTTCCTGACCTCCTCATTCTCACAAGCCATCCACTGCAAGATGGATGAGCGCTGTGTGGCCTGCTGGTGCCAAAGGACCACTTGCCCCTGACCTATTACACAATGGGAGAAGGGAATCCAACTGAAACAGGAGCAGAGGAAAACTTTTTAAAAAGTTAATACCCCCCCAAAAAGTAAGGGGAAAAAAAAAAAAAGCACTTTGACTTTGTATGAGTCATCCTGAAACATTTGATAAAAGTATTGATCTCTTCCAAGTGTGTCAAGTCTGTTCTGCAAACATCAAGATTTCACCCAATTAAAAATCCATTCATGTCTGGGTCATTGTGGTTTTATCTTCTCCCTCTATACCACCCCTTCCACACATGGAAAGGAATTGCTGAGGGAGTACAGATACTGTTGAACATCCCCACCACCACCCCTCCAGGAAAAAAAAAAAAACTGGAAAAAAAAAACCTGTGTAACATAGGAGGAAGAAGAGAAGATGCTTCCGAGTACTAAATCAAGCAAATTGCTCAGGAAGCAACATGCAAGGTAAGGCTGTATTACATTGAGCCACCATCCAGATAAGTTTGGAAGTCAAAGAAAGAATAGTTTACTTTGAAATCAAATAAAGACACTGGGATTAACACAGACAGCTGGAATCCTTAATGCAAAGAAACAAGTTCACTTTTATCATGTACATGCTGCTCTGCATCTGTGTTATAAGCATCAATGCATGTCCATTTAAACATATACTGTTATTAGCAGTGAGCTGTAATGAACTGAATTATTCATTAATAATTACCTTGGGAAAAGGCTGTGTACAAATATTAATAGCAAGGACCAGCTCCTCTCCCTCCCAAAATGCAAGCTCAGCGGGAGGGGGCACTGAACTCTGAATCTTGCCATTTTCCCCAGCGGCTCTCCCAAGGATACTGTGCCTTGCAATGCTGTATACACACACCCTCCCCCCCAGTCCAAAGGACAAACACTCCCCTTACCCAGAGGCATTAATGCCACCTGTATTACAGTGTCCCTCCCCACACAGGTGTGGAAGGTTTACACTGACATTTAATGAGCAGTGAGCCCTCACACAAAAACAAACTGAGAGGCACATATTTACTTAGGGCTTGCAAGTAATAGGGATATAGGGAGGCACACCAGCAGGCTACCACTGCAAGCCACGGGCTTTAAGAGCTGACGCAGTGGTGCTGGGAAGGACTGGTACCAGAGCAGTCATGACAACGGATAAGAAGGTACTGAGGAAAACGCACTACCAGTATGGGAGAGATTGTGGAAAACTTCACTCCTTTGCCATCATTGTGTAACTCCAGAGTCTAATGAGACTCATTAAGCACTGCTTGACTGCAAAACTACAGACGATAAAAAAAGACAAGTAATCTGCCCTGATGCCATAAACACGTGCACAAACTCAGGATAAACAGACCACTCTGCTCTCTACATTGCCTGAGAGCTCAGACTTGCGTCCCTTCTCTTACAGGATTAGCCACCTTCTGCCTCCCCCTGTGACTATGACTGTAAAGCACACGGACAGGCTCCTAACACAGTGTAAGAAAGGTTGCTGGGTGGTTACAGACTTCTCCTGCACAAGAGGATAAGGAAGACCAACAGCAGCCACCTGACTGCCAAAGGCTCTGGTGTAATGCACACCGAAGATGGCACCTTTTTTCCACTGCCTACCATGGAATAAGTCTACCAGTGCACTACAGTCAGGTTCTTAGGAGTCATGATACATAACAGGTACCAAATTCAAGCTGCTTGTAACTTCAACACCCAAGTATGAGCTCAAACACTATTCCACAGAGGTCACCCACGCTTCTGAACCCACTTACAGATACGTGCATCGCTCTCTGTAAAATATTGACCTGTTTCTCCAATACCCTGTCCCTGCTGAGTGAAGAAGCAATCTGAAAGATTCTCTGAGTGCCTCTTTCAGAGAAGAAGTGTCTTGAAAGTTTCAAAAAGTCATTGAGAATAATTCGATGAAGAACAAAAACAAGAGCTAATATGCCCAGGTTTATACTCATTTAATGCTCTGATTGTCAAGTAAAAATTATACATTCCTGTGTATAATTAACCAGGCTAACTAATCTTGCTTGACAAACACAGATATAAACATCAGCTTTGACACCGAGCCAAAGCAACCACTCTAGGATCTGTGCCAATGCTGAATTCCTCAGTCTGATATCATAAAACGACTTGTCTGTTGTATTTACAGTTCCAGTGGCTCTGGACTCTGCCGGCAGCCGGCCAGAAGAACAGATTTGAACTCACCCATTATGCCAGAACATGTGCATTTGATTAGAAGAAAGAGAAATTATGCATATTTCTTCTGGATGGTGGTATTCATCAGACCTCCCATTGTAAACTAATTGCAAGGCATGCTGCTACACAAGTATCAAAAATCCTTTGTAACATAGAAAAAAACAGTATATTTCTATAGGCAGTACTGCTCTTCAGCTCTATAGCCAGTTTTCTGCTATCCTGCTCCTTACATGCACAGCTCAAATCAGAAAATGCAGCATTTCACTCCGTGTTTTAATTGCAAGAGACAGAATTTGAATGCTATAGAACAGAACTTTTTTCACACAAGTGTAAAAATACCTCCTCATTACCCGAGTTATGAGGGACTTGGGAAGACCACTCAACCCAAGCCTCTGACATTTCATGCATGTCTTCAATCTTCAGGAACAGGAATCTTGGTAAAAACTTGCTAGAGAGACCATGTTTCAAAACCTAGCTAAGAACACCCCATCATGTGGTAGGCAGAAGGACCCACTCTGGTTTTCAGCAAACGCTCGTTAGCCATGAAGGGCCACCACAGAAGACCTGCTTCTCCTGCAACAGTCAGAGAGGGCCCACCAGGATGGCTTGAGCAAGGAGGTGTTGTGGCTACAAGCAGAGGCGGCAGAAAACATCCCCTTAAAAAAGTGAAAGGCCCACACAGAGATTTTGAAGTAAGTTTTCAAGAGGGTTCACATCCCACAGGGACTTCTAAATTAACTAATCTCGTATTGAAAACACATTTTTTTTAACTTCAGGCCATATACTTGACACTGAACGGGAGCAGTTGGGTTCCGAGCTAAAAACATCAGTCATGGGCTTCCTTCAGCACAGGTCAGCTCTTAGGATTATGACTTCTTGCCTTATTTTCTAGCCAGTGGGGCTCACTGCTGTCCAGCAGGCGCAAGATGAGCTCAGGGTCCCCAAAGGCAGCCCTGACACGGATTTCAACCCATGATGGCACCCAAGAGGGTACTAGTGACTCATAGCAGGACACGCCACTGTCAGGACCGGTGTGCAGAGTCCACACAGAGTGCACACATGCCGATTCAAAGTACCTTCCACCCCTTGCCTGTGAGGACCAACGCAGCTGGCTGGCAGCACGTCAAGCGCTGACTCGGCTGAGGTGGCCCAGGGCAGCGGGCGCTGATGGCATCACTCTGGGACCCTGCCTGACCACGGGGAGAGCTGCCCTTCCCCAGCAGAGACAAAATGTGAAAGGGGGAATAGCCACAGCCTCCCAACAGCAGATGAGCTACCCTGCAATCCTGCCACGAACACGGCTTTTACGTTTCCGCGGACCAGCCAGCAGACCCGGTTCCTGCCAGCCCTCCTCCCCTGCCCCCCTGCAGGAGGGACTTCCAGGGCTCAGGGCTCCCCAGGCTCTGCAGCATCTGAGGCTGCCAAAGGGATGGATATCCTAAACTCCACAGCACCTGGCGCATCTGCAGCTTCCAAATTTAAAAAAAAAAAAAAAAAATTCTCATGTCTTGAAGTCTTGAAGGAGAAATTTCTCAAATGGCTTCTCTTCTGGAAGATTTTTCTGCCTTTCTTTTTAATGTTTTTGCTTTTAATTGTTTATTTATAATACAGGGATTTTTCTACAGGGCACCCCCTCAAGCCCCCGCAAATGCCAATTAACCCCAGGAAGGGACTTCGGGACCTGAGGAGTCAGAAGCTGCAGCCCACCACCTTTTCACCCACCATCCCCAGAGCACCACCTGACCCGAGGGCACTCCAGGTGACTGGCCTCACAGACCAAGCTGCAGCTTTGCTTCCTGGCCCCAACCATCCACCAGCTTTTCTCCAACAAGCATCAAAGCTCCACCAGAGTGGAGACAGGTCCTCAAAATCAGAGTGACCTCTGCCCTCAGGCCAGAGTGTCCTTCTGTACAAGGATGCGAATATTCTCACTCTGAGGAGAAGACTGAACCTGGGTCAACGATGCCCCAGTGATATCGTTAGCCATTTATCTGCTAGAAAAGGGGAACCATTGTATTATTTTACTAGAAAATGGCAACTCTAGTTGAGGAGAATGCAGAACCCAACAAGCGGTGCACTGGGTCTGTCAACAGAAGAGTCCTTTGGAAGAATGTTACCTGGTTATTTTGATCATTTAACCATGTCAGCCAGTATTTTAAAATATGACTTACTCCAAAGATAGATTTGGATCACTGGTCTGCAAAGATGAAAGGTTACATTTCATTATCAGCCCTCAAATGTCAACCAACGGCTCTTAAAAGTATCCAGCACCCTTGTAAAGTTTTACTTCTGTCCATTCTCTTTGATGCAATCTTAACTTTCTTGTAAAGCTGTTGAAATTCATTTGGAAACAGCAAAATCCTGACTGACTCATTTCTCTCATGTAGGTACGAGGAAAGCCTCCTTTATTGGACAAAAGTTGTTCTTGTCTTCCTATGTTTGTGTAGCTACAAACACAACATGAAGCACATCACACTAAGCAGACAGTGAGCTGATGGAAGTTCATTTACTAAGCAAACCTCTCCCACTTTTCCAACTCTTAGGCTGAAGATTGAAGTCATACTATTGGTTTAAAAGCATAAACCTCTAAATTATGATGAGGCTGATACCACACAGATTCATTTCCATGACAAGAGGAGTTACCATGTAGCCAAAGGCTTACACTTTAAACAAATTGCTCTGGACCCTTAGCTCCATCTAATACCTATATCCCAAAACAATAAATTATAATAGCACATGTCCAGCTAAGAAGTTCTGGTCCAGTTGCTCAGAAACACCCCACGTCCCTCCAAATGTTAAGCCATGCAAGTTTCTGGGCATCCATCTAGAGGTTATAATAAAAATACACTGAATTTAAATTTGGGATTTTTGTGTATGCATTCACAAGACTTCAGAAGATAAGCAAAATGGGCACGTTTAATGGTGGAAGGGAAAGGTCTATAGGTGACGTGGGAACCTGCATGCACTGTAGTAGTCAGTTAGTTAGTCACAGGAATAATCTTCCTGCTGAAGGCGTCCCACATCTCACTTACAGATGGCAGCTGCTATTTCAGGGCCACACATATCCATGGTACTTATTATTATAATAAGGGGATTGGTTACTATTAATTTCTGATGGAAATTCCTCCACATTTGGTTTTACAAACAATACTGAGTCCCTTTCAGTCTTGGACTGTCGTGTAGCACTTCCATGTGCTGTTTCCAGTCTGACATCTTCCATGGTAAAGCGCAAGGGCCAAAAGTCTGTCTTTATAGCAAGTAGCTTGGTATCTACTTATAAAACAAGTTCCGTCCTGTCTGTTATGACTATTTGTACAAAAATGACTGCAAGAACACCACAACTCAGTTTTAAAATAATCTCTACAACCCAAGGTCACTCCCCGAAAGACCCTTCTCCCTAGCGAGTGCCAACAGCCTTCACACAGCCAGTTGACTCTTTCTCCAAATACCTTGTAAAAATGCTGGACAACCTCCTTTCACTCCAGCCCAACTTTAAAGTAAGTCCCTGTTCCACCCCTCCCCTGCCAGGTAGCCAATGCAGTGCAGCAATGCACTTTCAGCAGTAATCAGGCAAACAGAAGGCACCCAGAGAAAGAACTAGGATGACCTCAAAGGCACGCCAAAACAGAATGGTTATTTATACCTCCTAACACCAGGCTCCCACCAGGAATAAGTGAAATCCAGTCTCCTCACATTTTAAGCCAAATCTACCCAAGCTTTAACTGAATTGATCAGTAGTCCAGTGGAGGTAAGCACAGGAGCAACGTTTCAACCTTTTATTATTCCTACCACTGTGTGGAAAGGTGCAGGGGGGTGCCTGCATAGGTTTTAAGGTATTCTCAAGCAACTGGTAAACATCGCCATACAGTTTTCTTCGTTTTCTGGGAAGGAGAAAAAAAAAAAAATCTCAGTACCACTCACACATCCCCTTAGTTCAGTGCCAAGTTAGGACCAAAAAAAATGCCTAACTTTTCACTTTTGTAATTTTCTAAGAGTTTCACCGTTTCTATTTCTGGCATATCTCTAAAAGTGGATGTTTTGAAAATGTTCTACGTATTGTAGAATTCAAGTATATTTCAGAAGTAAAGAAATGGGGACGTTTCCAGCATTCGGGACAATGAAGCAAACTTAGTTTCAAGCCAGTCCTCTTTGCCACAGCAAAGCAGACAAGGAAAGAAAAGCCAAGTTATCCCAAACTGAAGTAATGACATTGCAAGGGCAAATAAACTTCATTGGGAAAGAAAACTACAGGTGTCCTCCCCGTTTCTGAGAAAGAAAGCCTAGAAAAAACAACTCTCCTCTTAAAAGAAAAAAGGTTGCCGTGCTCGAACCGAGCATCCCGTATTTTGTGCCACATACCCAATGCAGTAACGACAACCTCTTCAGCCGCAGGACGCTGGCACGAGTCGGACCATCGAAACTACTTTGGGTAACACTACCACACGGGCGCAAACAACCGAATAATCGGGTCCGAGCCCTGTACGCGCACAAGGCGGGGGGTAGGGAGCTTCTCCCTCCACCTGAAACAATCCTCCGAAGGAAAGTCACGGCCAAGGCTCGACTGTGTCGGCGGGGTACGCCCCGCGTTGGCCGTCCGCGCTCTCCCCCGCCCCACCGCCGGGAAGCGGCGTGCCGCCTGCAGCCCCCGGGACGGCTGCCAAGAGACCCCCGGTGGCACACGGGGCTACAGCCAAGGGCCCGGCCGGGCTCCGGCAAGACCCAGCGCGGGGCAGCGCCGCCGGCACCGGCGGGGCGAGGGACCCGCAGCGGGCAGCCCCGCTGCCGCCGCCGCCGCGTTTCCAGCACGACCCCCGCGGCCGGCCGCCGCCGGCACGGGCTGGAGCGCGGCTGCCCGCCGCGGGCGTCCCCTGGGCAGCGCTCGGCGCCTCCGCCACCCGCAGCGGGGCGGCCCGAGCCGCGGACGCCCGCGGACGCGACACGGAGGGGGCGCGGGGAGCCGGGGGAAACTTTCCGCCAGGTGCCACCGGCAGCTGCGAGGCGGGCCGGGCCGGCCGGGAGCTCCTTACCTTGGATCGCTCCTTCACGTAGTACTTGCCGAGCCGGCTCCCGCAGTACATCACCAGCCGGTCTATCAGCGTGAGGAGGAAGTTGATGGCCTCGCAGCCCTCCTCCGTGCCCCCGATCCACTTGATCTGGTCGCCGCGGAGGTGCCGCTTAGCGACGCCGCGGCTGGGGCCGGCCAGCTGCCCGTCGGCCAGCTCCCCGTCGCGGTGCATCCGCTTCACCCGCTCTAGCACGCAGTCCCCCACCACCTCCCCCAGGAAGTTGTCCAGGTAGCAGAAGCCGATGTCGTGCAAGCAGGGCACGACGTACTCCAGGGCGATTCTCTCCAGGTCGAGCCTCATGATGTGCCCCAGCGGCATGGCGCGGCGGGGACGGGCGCGCCGCTGACCTGCCGGCGCCCGCGTCGGGAGGCGATGCCCGCCGGGCCGCCGCCGGCTCCAGGCCGACCCGGGCAGGGGGCTCCGCCGCGGCGCGGGGCCAGGCGAAACTTTCGCCGCGGCGGGCTGGGCTGGGCTGCGCTCCGCGGCCCGGCGCTGCTGGGAGGGGGGGGGGGGGGGGGGGGGCGGCGGTGCGGCCGGAGCCCCGCGCTGCCGCTGCCGCCCGAGCGGCGTTGCGGGACCCACCCCCGCGCCCCGAGGCCGCGCGGGAACGGCGCCCGGCAGCCCCCGCCCGATTTATGGACCGAGGCGGCAGATGGCCCCGCGCTGATTAATACGCCGGCTACGTGCGGGATGTGTGCTCGCCCCACCGCCCGCTCGCGCGGCGCCGCCGCACGTGGGTGGAGCCCGCCCGGCACGGCGCGGCGCGGCTCGCCCCGCCCGCTCCCCGCCCGCCGCGGCCCAGGCAGCCAATGGGCTGTCGCAGGGCGTGGCCAGCCCTCGGGGAACGGGCGGCGGAGGCTTCCACACGTGCGCGCGGCGGGCGTGGCCGGCGGTCCCGCCAGCCCCGCCTCCCCGGGGAGTGGGCGTGGCCAGCGCCATTGAGGAATTCTCCCCTCGCATGTCGGCGGCGCTGCCGCCCCCCGCCCCGGGCCGTCCCGCAGCCGGGCCGGGGGCATCGGCCCCCCGCCTCGCCCAGCTCCGCCGGGCCGGGGGCACCGGGGCTCTTGGACTAGTCCAAGTGAGGTTTGCAAGTGCCCCCGCGGAGTTCTCCTGCCGCCTCTTACATCCGTCTCCCGCCGCGGCAGTTTCAGCACCAGGCGGAAGTATTTAATGAGGCGGCAGGTACAGCTTTTCTGGGCGAGGAATGCGCTATTTTTTAAAAGGTTTCTATACTAACATACTATTTCCCTGAATTATTACCCCACAGGGCCCGCCAGGTCGCTTGGCGCTGCTGGCAGGTAACACCTCCCGAACTTGCGGCGGCTTCGCGCCGCGCCGAGACAGCTTGAGTCAAACCGTGACAGACTCACTTCGTTCCTCGCCCCCAAACGAAAACGCGCCTTTCCCCGGCGCCACCGTTTTTCGGTAACACTGTCCCTGCACCGGCCGGCCACGAAATACGATCCCGCTGTCGCTCTTCAGTCTGTCCCCGAGTGAACAGCATGCGTTCCATTAAAAACGCCTCGTGGAAAGCAAAAAGTAACTAACTACTCAGCTCCGCTCACAACACAACGCGGCATGCCCACGATTTGCTAAACGAGCAAACAAAGCCTCCGCAGAAACCAAAACTAAAGCAAAGGCACATTACGGACAAACCGGGCTGGAAGCCCTGCGGGACGCGGGGTCACTGAAGTTACCGGCCATCGCGCCCTCCCCGCTCCGATTCTGCCACCCCGCTGCCGCCGGGGATCCCCGCAGGACGCGGGGTGCGTGTGTCCGGGCGGGGAACGGACGACGCGCCCCGCGGGAGGCCGCTCCCCCACCGGCGGACCCCCCCCCACCCTCCTCCCCCCGCAGCCGGGCCGTGCGGGGGGTCCTCGCTGCGGCAGGGCACGGCACGGGAGTTACACGCGTTTCAGCTGGGACCCGGCACGCTGCACCCCCAAAAAAGGCAAAGTCCACGCGGGTTATTTTCTTCCCCTGCAAGTCGCAAATCCTGCCTGGATTGCAGCAGCCCGTGTTGCCGACGCTGCTTGAGCTGCAGACTCCAGGCCCCGACACACACGGGAGCGGGTCACGTATCCCACGTTTGTTCTCCTTGAATCCAGCAGTACCTACCCCCCAGTGCACAGCACTAAGCACAGGTCTCCTCCGCTGGAGTTATTCCCTGACAGCTCCGTCGAGAGCCAAGCCATACTTTTACATCAGATAAATTCACGTGCGGTGAGATACAGATTGTCAAAGGACTTCATTTGATTTAGGTACACACTTCACATTAAAGTGTGGTTATAATTAATAAGATGCAATTCTGAATCTTATTAATCCCTTAATGCTTATCTGAAAAATCAGTCAGGCATGGTAAGCTAAGAGCAGCTATAATAATCAGCAAGGGATACAAGATTAATTCAACTGCAAAATGTCAATGTTATGAAATTTGGATACATTAGGAAACATTATTGCTGCATTGTTGTACTGTTCACACATTTTTGTCATGTAAAAGCCAAGATGTGCCAAAATCCTTTGATTTTTCTTGGACTTTCCCCCCCTCTTTCTTGTTTACATGTACATGCATACACACGGTCCTGTGCCAGAATCGAGTATTTGTAGACCCTGAACATCTAGCCTTTTTACCAAGTGTAATGCTGCCATGTTGACAAGTCAAGGGCTGACAGGGATATCTTCTGGCTGTAGCTGAAGTTGGTCATTACAGCTCCATTCTTCTCCTTTCGAGAGTTTGGCATTATGAGTTAGGCAGATCTGCATCAGAAAAAGCCACCTTAGAGAGTTAGAGATGTGTCTTAGAAAGCTAAGTCCCCAGCCCCACTTGCAGAGTGATGTTCACAGAGTTGTAAATACTTCTATTCCACAAGCATCAAAAAGTCATGTCTTCCTCAGGAGGGCATCCACTGCCCTTTGTTGGCAAATCAGGTTTTTTGACGGACGGTGTGCTTGTTACCTTGAAGCATGATGTGGTTTTCACACCCTAGCATTTGCATTAGCAGTCAGATGCATTACTTTTCCACGTGAAGGTAAAACACCAAGAGAAACAAGCCCCAAGAACAGTGATTTAATTTATTTTTATTTACTGGTGCTATTTTACTCCACGTTTGTCCCTGACTTTTGTGGGAAGCGTGGTGATGATGAAGGTGTGCAATAGAGATTGTGATTGCTTAGGTTAGAAACTCTTTCCCCATGCATACATATTGCACCCAGCAATAGTCTCCGTATCATTATACTGGAACGAGTTTGTAACCTAAGCAGTCACAATCTCTATCACACGCTTTCATCATCACCAAGGAAGGGCAAATTCCTGCTGAGCCCACAGGCGCTCTGCCAGAGCTTTCTCATTCCCCTTAGGGGTACCAGAGCTGAGTGGAGAGATGCTGGGCTGCAATTGCAGTAACTCCCGAGCTAAGCCATGAACTTGCCAATAAAGAGGCAAAGCAGTCCTCAATGTATGCTCTCCTGCACAAGGACCACCCAGAGGAATAGTGAACCGCAGCAGGACCAGACATTGAACCTTCCCCAGCACTTCTTTTGACCAATCCACAGCTCCCCAAACAAATCGATCACGTAGCACGTACAATAGAGGACTGTTGCAGAGGTCACAAATAAAGGCATGAAGGTGCGAAATAAGGCAATTTGCAATGTCACCCGCACCTTTGGACATGCACAAAGTTTGTTTACTGTGCTGTGTATCACAGGCATGAAAGGCGTCACCACACTTTAATTAAAAATCCTACATCATTCAATTATGTATGAGCTATCCCTCTGCCATGTAAAGCTCTGTTTTTCCTTACGCTGTAGAAACTTTTATTTTCCCTTCTAAAATTAATTCTATATTTTCTTATTTCCTATTACAGAATCTCATATTCAAGACTTTTGACTCCTGCATATCTGTTGCTTACACCTGCTTACACTCTATATTAATAGAGTTCAGTAGACTAAAAGAGGAGATTATCATGCTGGCAGAATGATTTTAAGATTTGTTTTAGAAGACGAGAATAATTGGTAAGTGTCAGTAAAGCCTGGATAGCTTGTTACACACCAATGCAATTTTTTGACAGCAGAGTTTACAGATGAACCACTTCACACTTTTTTAGGGCAGAGAGTTTTAAACATTTTGAGCCTTGTTTTCGGATTCTTCCTTTCACAGAGGCAGTCCACTTCGGTGCCAAGAGCTGAATTGCAAAGGCCCCAGCAAGAGAAAGGGAAGAGGGGAAGAGTATTCTTTACATCAGTGAGAAACTGAAAAATAGTATTTTTAATACCTTGCAGTGTGATTTGTAGAGCTGATGTCTCACGATCTAGTAAGACAATAATTGAAGCCCTGCCTACAGAAGGAAGTTTTCTGACGATATTGGTATGGTTATACAGCCCCTTTCGCCGAGGGGCAGGCAGTATTTGTACAGGGATGACACCCAGCACTAGCACACCTTGCCAGGACTGCTTGAGAGGTGGGTAACCCCACCTGCTCTTCCTACCCCTCTGCCGCAGGTTTCGACCTCTCCTCCACAGGGCTGACACAAGGGAACATCTGGTTTTGCCTCAGCCACTTCAAAAGTGCAACGTCCAGAGCCTTAAGGCCACCTTCACTGGGGGCTTAGTTTTCCACAGAAGCGGCTGAGGCGTCGGTCGGTGCCTGTGCCGTTTCTCTGCCTGCTGTGCAGGTAGCAGCTCCTGGCAGAGCAGCCATGTTTTGGTGTGGTGTCTCCTCTGACTACAACGGCGAGACTTGCCGGAGCTCCTTTGTCAGCACCCTTAATATTATGTCATACTGAAAGCAGGTGTGAAGGCAAAGGTACGTGTCACGGCTTGAGCCGATCTAGCAACTCGTTCAGCGCCTTTTCCCCCACACCCCTCTTTGCACTTGCTTTGGCACCCTTTGGACTCCTCCACGGCCGATCCCATTTGCTAAGGTGGCAGAAAAGCAATCCTGAGCAAAACAATAAAGAAAGAGTCATTGTCTGCCAGGTCGGGGAGTTGAATTATCTCAGGTCAGGTCCTGTAAGATGGGAACGATCGGCACTGACCCCTTTGGGCAGGGGTGAACTCTTTGACAGCTCAGCCCTCGCTGGTATCTTTCCTTCACTGCCACAGTCACGTGGCCTGCACTAGGGTTCAGAGTTAGTTAACGTGCCATAAAACTTCAGGATAGGCTTTGACTCAGCTTAACATCTGCTAAAGATTGCCTTGTTTGTACTAGGCTGTGAACAGGCGTAAGTGATGCACCAGTAAGTATCTTCCAAATCCTAGTCTTGGGAAAAACCAAAACTATAAAAGTCATTAGCACTAAAGGAGCTTAGCTAGCATCACTGACAATTGAGTGTTTTCTCAAAGTTTCTCTAAAGCTTTCTAGGTGTAAAAATGGCCCTTTGGGAAGTAAGATTCCCAGCTTCCTGATGGGATTAAGTGCCTGTATCTTGTTCCAGCAGTCCCTGAGATATGCCAAACCTTAAACTTGCAGCTTTTACTGGTCTGTCCTGCATCTCTTCTGGAGGACTGTTTGTGGCATGCTGTCAGCTGTTTGAAGAGCCATGGGTTGTTCAAAACTGCCCTGCTGGGCGTTAGCAAGGGAGCAGAATGCAAGTGGAGCAGTCAAAGTCGCATAGTAAATGCAATTAATGCACGGTCTGACAATACAGCACTTGGCACTTAATGTTACGGCTATCAACTATCATACTATCAAGAACTTGGAAGGAAGTATGGCTATGAGGAAAAAAAGGCAACTATTGAGACTTTCATTATGCAAACAGAGAAGTTCCATGTTGTAAGAAAGAACTGCAAACAAGGGAAAGCAGTAAACTTTGCTAGTATAATTTTGTAAAACAAAGATTCAATGACTTTTAAAGGAATCTGACTGTACAGACATCCGTATATATATTTCCATGTTTTAGAGAGGTCTTACCTTTTTGATTTGGAGTGATAAGTTAAGAACTACATCTAGGGCTAGTAGTTACATTTGAAATTAAATAGAAAATTACTATAGATAACATTATGATTACCTTAAAACTGATTTCCTCCCCAGAAACCATATCCTTTGCTGCCAGGTGTATCTCAGTGCTACTGCGATTAAACAGTAAATCCTGATGACAGAGAAATAAGTCTGCCCCAAATGGTGCATTGTAATAAAATAGAGAATCTGTCCAGGAAAGCAATAATCCACCGATCAGAAGACTGGAGCCATAGCTGAGTTAGCTTCATTGTCAAGGATTTCAAGTCAAAGAGCCCTCAGAAACATAATTTTTGACAGACCGGAAATCAAAGTTCTCAACATTAAAGAGATTTCATTACTGAAAGGAACAGGCTTTGAAATCTTTCCTATGTCTTGTCTTTCTCAAAGACATTAACTGGTCATTTAACATCAATATAGGTGAAGAAGAAGAAAGCCAGAAATGTTTAAAGTGTTTAAAATATCTTCACTGCTGGTTTGCAGTTGTTGAGTTTTCACATTTCTAGTTCTTCCACAGCTTCCAGGGAAAACAAAAAATAAGTATATGATGTAAACAAAAATCTCTTTCTCAAAAAAAAAAAAAGTTAAAAAAAAAAGAAAGAGAATCTTTGGGGATGGACAATTTTAGGGATGAGACTTTCCACTTTTCCATTTCTATTAGTCAATCAACGAGCAGTAGTTTATTATCTGGATTTTATTACTAAAGCCTCTGCTGTGCAATTGTCAGTACAGGCAAACTTCATTTCTGGGAAATCTCTAGCTGGCAATGAAAACTACAGTTGGCTTTCAGCAGTTACTCTTCTGACGAAATGCCAGTAAGATAGTAGAGTTGTCTGGGTTGGTTTGTTGTTGGGTTTTTTCTTTGTTGTTTTGGGGTTTTTTTACTTTGCTGAAACAGAGAACAGTGAAAGACCTTGTAAGGGAAGAAAGTCAGAATTCTGGTTCTTCTTACATCTTTCTGATCGATATGGCTACAAAAACATTGTCTTCAGTACGGGTGAGTGGTGATACTGCTTTCTCTTATTTCATCTCCTTGCCATTTTATTTAGGAAGTCCCTATCTTCTACTGGAAAATTTTTGAGCAGCTCAGTGAGTATACAGTTTAACTCTCATGCCTTATCTCTCAAGAATTATGGTCCTCTACTTTGTCTTTAGAATGCAGTATGATCCAAGTTAAACAAAAAAAAAAACAAACAGAAAACAAGATTTTCTTAAAACTGCCTAGGTGAGAGGTCAAAATATCTTCCTCTAGATTACTTAAGATAATTAAAGCAGTGTATTTCTGCCCTTTCTTTTCTATCCTACAAGTATTGGTGCATTTATATACCTGCAAAAGTGCTTTATACTAGTATATAAACATTTTTTGCATCAGAAAGGGAATAAATCCTGTAAAATATAAGGCACATTCATATTGCTGTGATTATATCCATACCAGTAGTTGTACCAATAAAATTATTCTGTCAAAAAAAAAATTAACAAATACTGATTATACATGTCATGTATAGCCAGGCCATGAATAATGTGGTACCTCTGCCTACCTAAATGCTTATCTGTATCATAAAGTATTTTTTGGTTTTGGTAATGAAAATATGGCATGTATTTTGCTGGGGTTTTTTTATTATTTTATTAAGAATGGAGTTGACATTTTTTGCATAAAGATCACAATAAAATATTTTGGATTTGGGTTTCCGTGATACAAAATGAACACAAATGTAAGCTTTTTCTATGTTCTGAGTCTGATGATTAGGAACAGTTGTTCACGGACTTGGACATCTTATTGTATATATAATTACTAGAGCTGTACTCCTAATCATAGCATGCAGAATTCATCACTTACCATATCTAGTTAAAGTAATTTTTCCTCCTAATGCAGAACCATGAAAGTACTGTTCTCTAAATTCTCTTCTGAATGGCTTGCTAATAAAACTTATACCAAAGATTTGTTTTTCTCTGTTAAATTAATGTGTCTAACAAAATTCTTCTATTTTGTAGGATGTTTGCCAGATGTTATTCTGAGCAAATACTGCCTAAGTATTACTTTGGCTGCATAAAATGTAAAATACATGTTCATATCAAGTCATAAAATTAATAATTTACACACATAAATAGTTGTAGTGCCAGCCTTAAAACAAAACTGGACTCAGTTTGTCCTGTACAGTTCCAAACACCCTCATGGCAGGACATATGCTTTGTTCGATTTAAAATATTACTTGCTTTTTTTTGTAATTAAAGTTTAATTAAAATCTTGACACTCATGCACTTCTGAGGATCTTGTTGGTGGCTACCGCTTGTCCACACATTTGATTTTCTGATAAGCAATTTTTTCTTCTTTTAATTTTTTTCTGCCTCAAGAGCTGATAGCAAGCTATCCAGCCACATAATAGCAACAAATATCAATGTCATTAGGTAATTATTGTAAGTTAAAAGTTAACACCAGAATTCACAGTAGCTATCAATCACACTTGCACATCTTTCAGTTCATGTTGGGCAAATGCTTCACTATTCCTCTTAAACCTCAAAGTCCTTGTCCTGGTGTTTGAATAGAGTGGACACAGCCTTACCATCCCTCACACAGGGCTCCCAATCTCTTTGCTGGCCAAATGACATCACTTTTCACAGACCACATGCAGCTCAGCAAAAAAACACTATTGTAATTAAAACCTACCTTTTCAAACATACTTTACTGTTTCCAACTAGCCAGTAGTATCTTTCCCCAGCGAACCTTTCAGAAGGCAATACAGAAAAGAAAATCCAAAACTCCATGTAGTGTGTAGAAAAAGCAGACTCTTTGTGGAAAAAAAGATACTGTTGATATCTTTTCTCATAAGTGTTGAAATTATTTTTTTTATTGTGGGTTACAATGTCCTGTGGGAAAACTGAAGAAGAATCTGTGTGTTGCAGGTACAATATGGTGACTTAACTGATAGATAAGGGGGTTTAATGGAGAAAGACCTTGTGGAATGACTGTCTTGCCTGATTAGTTATAAAAGCAAAAGGAGTGAAAAACATTATAACTAAAGGAGGTCACCATTTATTTAAAATGCTGATTTTTTTTGTATTATTTAATTCATATACATTTAAAGCATTAATTTGGTAGACAAACCAATGTTCCTATAACTCATCTTGTGGCCAAAGCAAGGTTCCAGGTACGCCTAATTCATTGTCACAATGGATTAATTGACCTTAATTCATGTTTTTCATCACCTATCCATAGAGGCCGATGTTAAATTCTTTCTTTCAGTGTCTGTTTGACTACGAAATGTTAGCATGTCAGGATGCTGATATGTCCAAATAAAACCCCTAGACTTGGTGAACATAATCTGCTTTTGAAGAGGGACATTTTTGTCCCACAACATAATTTTTTTTCCATAAGGGACCTTTCGAGCTGCCTTTCTTGCACAGAAATTGCAGTAATTAGGCTCAGTTCAAAATGTCATTCTTACTAAATAAACAGATCAATCTCACTTTGCAGTTCCTCCATTGCCTTTCTGGGGATTTACGAGTCAGAGGGTAAGTAGCTATGTACTGCCAAAAAGCCAGTGGAGGTTCAACGGCAACCTCAAGGGAGGTCAAGCCTGGAGATCACAGAGCAACACCACTTCTGGGAATGTGGGTGCCCAAACCAGATGGGAGCAGCTAATATCTTCAGTGAAGACTTACCTTGACTTAAGATAATTTGAGCAGATACCAGGTAATTGCCATATACAGAGATTGGAGCAGCTAGGCACATGTTCAAGGCTTTATGACTATGGTAAGTGAGCCTCTACATGATTAATTCTTTAGCAATTTTCAGAGAAAAATATTTATTTTTTTTTCTGGGTGTATGGAAGGAATAGAAAAACCCTCTGAGAACACCCATGACTAAGCTTGTCTCCCCATTGCGTGGTGGTGAATGGAAACTTCATCCGGGCTCTTATCTGCACTGCTGTGCTCTAAATGATCTGACGTTGTGACATGAATAAGAAAAAAAAACAGCCTTAAAATTGTTCCTTTTCTCTCTTCCCTGAGGAAGAAAAACTTGTTTATGTTTTGCAAACAAAGATTTTAGCAAATGACCGCACCCTCACTTAACTAGGAATTATTACATGATTATGCCTTCTGGCTTGAGGATGGGGAATCACCTGAAGAGATCTGTGCTACATTGAAAGGTTGATTACACTGGGGTTTTTAGGCTTGCTTTAGGTACGAGTCTATCCTGGGGGCCCAGGAGTCTATCCTTAAGGCCATGTCATATCCCAGGAGCTACTATGCCTTTTAAATGTAAGAACAAAGTGCCTGATGAAAAGCCCATTGAAATCTTGCATGTGACCTCAGTAAAGTCTCAGGAAAAACATGTATATTTCTTCTGGCAGTTATTGCTTTTCTAGAGGCCAGAATCTCAATAGATTATAATACATTGAACATAGAGTGGATTGATTCATGTTGATTTTTTTCTTGACGTTTCTATTAAAAAAATCCTATGCCTTTTCCATGAAATATAGAAAAGATAAATCGACATTTTGAAAATCATCTTGTAAGTAAAGTGCTGTTTCAGCAACAGGCTGTCTGAGGGTATGTGTATTATTAAATATGTGACCAGGAGTACTTACAGCATCAATGATGAGGATAGGCTGATTTTACAGAGAAAAGTGGACCATCCCATTAATCTGTCTCGTATCAACAACACACATTTTAGTGCAGATGAAAGTAAACTTATGCACTAAGAAGCAAAGAACATAGATAAGATCGGGGTCTCGGTGTGCATGTATATTCAGTTGTATAATATCTAAACTACATATTATTTTGTGCTTTGGGATCCACAGTGATTTTCTAAAGGCCTTAAACATCAGGGAAAATAAGTTTGCTCTGCAGGGTCACGGCTGAGAAAGTGGTGCAGTCACAACAGATATGTTGACCTAAGCACAGGAATTACGCCCTGAGAATTTACTTTGCTCTAGTTGAGACATGTGCCCTATGCCCATATCTACCTGGCACTGACACATCCAGCTGATAATTTGGTATCCTCCTTTCTAGTAGTGCAAATCCTTCCAAGTGGGCCACATCAAAGCAGTGGAAATGGTGACTTTCACTGATACAGCTATCTGAATGCAGGTCTCACATTCAACAGTCAAGTAAGTGTCTGGTAAAGTTTTTCAATGCTGCTGTTCATAATTCAAAGTCCCAAGGATATTAAAAGGCTTTTTATATTGTGAGCTGCTAGACTCCCACTTTTTTCCCTGTCAATGAACACGAACTATGTGGTCAGTAAGGTGCAGAGAGGAAGCTATGGATTGTCTTGGATGGAGATGCAAAGAAGTAGTACAATGAATTGTCTGAAAGCCCAGCATTGGTTCAGGTCCAGCCCTAACACAGAGATGGAGCCCAAAATCTCACTCAGATGCCTAAACTTTTATTACTCCACAAGAAACAAAACTCAACTAAAAATTTGATACTCACACTAATCTCTGTCAAATTCCTGAACAATAACCTTGAATTCAAAGTAATGCTTACTGTACTTAAATTTTGAGTGAGCATCTCTGGCCCCTACCTTCCCAGCTGATGAAAACAGCTATGAGTGAAAATGTGGGGATCCTGTCCTTCCCCCAGCTCATTCACATGCTTCCAAATCATCTTCCATTTCCTCTCTGGCAAGCTTTTTTTCTGATTCTCCACTACCTAAAAAACCAAACCAAACCAAAACAAACCAACAACCAACCAACCAAAAAAAAAACCAACCAAAAAAAACCAAAAACCCAAACCAACCAAAACAGTTTCCTGAAAATGGATCATAAGATTCCTCAAACTCACTAAAATCCTCTTTTAACGCTGTTCAGTAATTTCCAGCGAGTGGCCTCCTCCATCCTTACATAACCCCAAAAGGCACCTTTATTATTGCCAAAAGCACAGGATGAATGCAAGAGGAGAAGACAGTGCTTGGGGATGGCAGCATTTTCACGTCAGTCATATAGTACAAGGTAATTTGTTGATCTTTCTAAAGCATGGGATTCAATCCATTAATGAAACATATTTAAACCATATGAAGTGTATTATGCAGTATTTGTGTGACAAAACTAATTTACTGTAATGACGTTATATAGAAAAGTAGAGGAGTAAATTATATGATAGGTACACAGAAAACACACTTATTATGTTACATGAATGAATGTGTGGTATGAAATGTGATATACACATATAGCAACTAAGGGAAAAGACACCTAAGATAGCTTACAGAAATTAAATTACATTATTTCCCAGCTAATTGATGTGGTTTTGAACTAGAAGAGCATTTTTTTTTCTGCTATGAACTCAGTCACAGATCCGTAAACTTGCCTTGTGTATGTATCAGAAACCCACCTTTTTTGTTCAGACACAGACTTGAGCAGTGGATTGTACCATGCAGATTTTGGGTTATGCTCTGCCTATGTTGCCATGTGTTAGAAGAAGACTTATAAAGGCAGTTTTTATTTAGGGCATGGGAAGCAGCAGCAACATCTACACTGTAATGTTAGGGTGCTCTAAGGAGCTTGCCATGGCCACCGAGGGTCTTGTCTGATCTCCCAGTGCAGACACACGGTGATGAGCCACCACTGGAGAGGCAGAGGAGGGGAGGAAGCCAGAAAGGTCACTTGGCAGAAGCCTGTAAAAACTCACTGGAGGTTGCCACACTGAGTCCTGTGGCTTATAGCCATAGAAACCTGTTAGCATTCATGTATTTAAAAGCAGTATTTTACAGGATACTTAACACTTTGCCAGCACAGCACAGAGGAAGAAACTATATGTGGCAAGAAAGGAAAACACTCCTCTTATTATTCCACCAGCCCTTCTCAAAACGCTGTAAAAGATACTGGCTGCATATTTTCCCAGCTTGTCTCCTGCCACTTAGGGATTCCTCTTGAAAGATATTCCCTCAAGGATTCTGCCTGGAATAGTTTAACATCCTTCATTAAATACTTCCTCTGCTTACTACCCCTTTACTTCAGTATTCCCAGGAGAAGTTTTACAAGATGCTGAACTTGCACAGTAGGGAAAAAAATACTCAGCACCCAAGGCCTTAAATGGAGTGTTTGCTTCAAGACTCTAATTAAGGTTTAAATATATGTTTTTAAGTGGGGAAATAAAAGGACTAGGAACAATTATCTGTTCTTTGTTTTTTCAGTTCACCTGTGACCTCAGGGAGTAAATTTCTGCAATATCTTTCTACGCTGCTGCAAAATTTCTGGTGAATGTTTGAACCATAGGAAAAAAAAAAGTGGTGAGTGTGTATTTTGCAAGCTTATGTCCAGAGGCCAACAATACACCAACAGAAGCAGGAAATCCTACGGTGTTGGCATTGACTGTGGCAAGTTAGGATGGTATACCCAGGAAAACATACCTCTAGAAGTGTCTTATTATTATGGACTTTCCTGAAGCATCTACTGCTGCCACAAGGAGGATGGTAAGTAACTGGACTTCTGCTCAAATCTAGTATGGCCATCCTTCTGGAAATGCCAAAGAAGTACTGAAAGACATGCAGCTGGGTGCAATCCAGACAATGAAACACAAGACAGAACTATTGGAAACAATAGTAGGGAATACGGTAGCAACCACAGGAAATATAACCCCAGAACTACAGAGGCACGCAAGCCATTGCCAGCGGCCCATATGTACATCACACTCCATCAAGTCGCCTCTTCCTCCTATGGAGCTCTCAATTGACTTCATCATCCCACAACAATACCTTGTTAATAAAGTTCAAGTGTTTTGTGAATCAATGTCCTTTTATTGTAAGTGATAGCCATAACAATAGACAGGAGATGAAAAATAGAGACAGTAGAGATAAGCACCAGGGTGCAGCCTTACAATCACCTGCACAAGGAAATACTGTATCATGACCACATACTCTCAAAATAAGTTGGTACCGCATTCCCCACCCCTACCCAAAATGGCAGTACGCCCACATGCTAAAAGTGAACTTCACAAATTTTGTGTACCAAAAGCCAAATAGGAGAGGTAGTCTAGTGCATTTTTCTTGTTGAGCTTAAGCCATGTTATGAGACGCCTCGACTTGCCTGTCAGCTTCCACAGACCTACTCCACACCCTCTGTGACTACCTGTCACTTGTTGCCTCCTTTAGCAGGAAAAAAGCACTGCATTTCATCAGCCTGGAAAAGACAAGACAGTCTGGTACAGCTAATATCTTGATGAGCATCATGAAGATCAACTAGGTGATTGGGGAAGGGAGAAGTCCTTACTAACAGCTTTGCCAGATGTTTCCCGAATTGCCTAATGTTCTTCTCCAGCCCAAGCTGATGGCACTTAGGCGTTCCCAGTGACCTGCTACGACATGGGAGTTACTAACTCCCAGTTATCTCCCTGGCAGGTGGATGCGGATGACAAAAATAGCACCCACGATCAATTAAGAACTTGGAATGAGTGCATATGGGGACTATAGTCTCCCTGTACATTTTCTCGCTGAAAATCCACAGCTCCAAGGGCATGACGTGCCCTGAGGTTTTAGTTTCATTGCTGGCCAATATAACAACCAGCTTCACCAAATTGTACGTCTGCCCTGCAAACACAGCATTCACAAGCTTAATTCCTCTCATGCATGTTCTCCACCCTTGGGCACAGGGATTTCCAGCGTCCTTCCCATTGCAGCAGGGTACATCCTGACCTAACAATGGGAAAAGGCATAATTACTCAGTCCTCACCCAGGCAGGTGACGATAGGCTCAGGAATGAGACGGCCAAATAAATTAATAGATTAAACAAAGCAAAAGTCAGTGTTTGAACCTCAGCTCCCACAATTATGATGAGAGCTGGTATGCTGCCAGGGCCCCGAGAGCATCCCTGCTCCCGGAGACCTGGCTGGGAGTTCAGGGTCCCTTTGGTGCCTGCGGGAAGAGGCTGCCAGGCAGCACTGCTGGGGGCCTCGGCAAGGGCTGACGCCCCTTCTCGTGGGAGCTGCTTTGAGCCAAGCCTCTACCATTTGCCTCCCACCCGAGCTTGACCATCCCAGGGCTGTCTAAGCCCGGTTCCCCTCACTAGGCCTGATCCTGGCCCCCGTCCGCAGGCTGACATCTCAGCCTGGCCATATCCCTGTCCCAGTGCTCCCCAGCCTGCCCTGGTCCCGGCTGGGGGCAGTGGGCTGGTCCTGTCCGGGAGGCCCTGCCCGGCCTGCTCTGGGGGAACCCCGGCCGCTCGCAGCACCCTGATGCACGGCATGGTCACACTGCTGACGTTTCTAATGAGGCACGGCTGCAGGGAGTAAGATGGAGGACGTCGGTTATCCGTGTGCGGCGTGCTTCCTCACTGACACGCAGAGAGCTGGGACACGACGAGGGGGCTCAGAGTCAGCCGGCCCACCAACAACATTTTGGGGGTGAGCAAAATCTTGTGCCTCAGCAGTTGTATTTTAGCTAACTTCTGGGTAGATTTGGAAAGACAGAAGCATTGGGTTGCGGCTCGTGCTAGTACAGGTATATTTGATGCCACCACACGCAACAGCAGACAGACCATGACTGGAATAGTACAGCCCAGTGTCCACATTTCAAAGGAATAAAATTGAAAGGTTCCTAAAGAGAATGATAGGAATGGCAGAAAACCTGCTTTACAGGGAGCCTGAGGAGACTGTATTACTTCACAGGCAAAGAAGTCTTTAATTTGGTATACAAACTTAAACAACAATACAATGTCTAGAAGCCAAAGCTTCAATTTCAGATTACCAATAAGGGGCATAGCAAAAGGAATAACTTACCAAATGCAGAAACACATTTTCCACCATTTGAAGTACATAAATGAGCATTAGAGAGTTTCCAATGTCCTCTGTCTTGACCCAAGCTAGGGACTAAACTACGAAGTGCCACTGTGAAAGTTCAATGGTTTCTGCTACACCTGTGGGCAGAGAAGATACTTCCAATGGGCTGCTCCAGACGTCAATCTACAGCTATTAAATCACTTTTTTCTCCAGGAGTTTGACAATAAAATGTTATTTTATTTTTATATAAGAGTAAATATCTTTTACCAAATTGGGGTAAAGATGTCAGAAAGTACAATGCCCTTGGTCCTACTTTAAGGAAAAAAACAGAAGAGAAAGGCAATGTGAGGTGATCCTTCCCCTCTACTCAGTGCTGATGAGGCCACACCTGGAGTACTGCCTCCAGTTTTGGGGTCCCCAGTACAAGAGAGGCATGGACATACTGAAGACAGTCCAACGAAGGGCCGTGAAGATGTTGAAGGGACAGGAGCATCTCTGCTATGAGGAAAGGCTGAGAGAGCTGGGGCTGTTTATCCTGAAGGAGATAAGGCTCAGGCGGGATCTCATCAATGTGCACAAATACCTGAAGGGAGGGTGCAGAGAGGACAGAGCCAGGCTCTCTTCAGTGGTGCCCAGTGACAGGACCAGAGGCAGTGGGCACAAACTGAAACACAGGAGGGTTCATCTGAACATCAGGAAACGCTTTTTTACTGTGAGGGTGACTGAGCACTGGCACAGGTTGTCCATAGACATTGTGGAGTCTCCATCCTTGGAGATATTCAAGAGCCGTCCGGACACAGTCCTGGGCAACCAGCTCTAGGTGGCCCTGCTTGAGCAGGGGGTTGGACTAGATGACCTCCAGAGGTCCCGTCCAACCTCAACCATTCTGTGGTTCTGTGATTCTGAGAACAGACAAGACTGAGTGGGTCATGGAGCAGTGAAACAAACTTGTGGTAGCCACCAGGACTTCTTGTATATATTTTTGAAAATTATATTGTATGACTATTTTTTACTTGTATCACAGATTTTTTTTTCCCTCAGGTCTGCGGAGCTAGACTTTGCTCTGAGTTTTATCAGTAGACTCTGAAGCCAGATCACTCCAAAGAACCTGTGATCTGGTGTCCTTCTGCTAATCAAAGGTCCACCTTTTGATACAGCTGCATTTGGCCCTGGGGACAGAATGAAATGGAGCCTATGTGAACTGTCCAGCCAGTCTCTGCCAAACCTCTTTCCAGGGGAAAAGTACTAACACCTTGAAATGGGTGAAAACATTTAGCGTAAAACATCAGACCCTGTTGTAACACTAAAAGGGTTAAGCCTTCTATTCTGTTAAATTAACAAACGTGCTGTTACTATTTCCTCCTTGTTTGCCAGTGTGGTTTCCTCTGCAGTAACATCTGTGATGCCACAGTATTTTTCAAGACCTAATTAGTGATGTTAGAAGAGAATGTTAGTTCACCAGGCAGTTTGGGGAATAATGTAATTTTTGTATATATATGTTTGTTAAGCATCTTGAATCTTCCTCACATCCCCATGAATCTTGTGTGGTAGCATCCCTGGAATGCAAAAATCATCTAGGGAATTCCTCATCGCTAAGTTTAGCACTAAAGAGCTAATGGCTTCAGTATGTTGTATTGTATAGATGTGAGGTTAAATTCAGAGATCAGACTCAGTTTCTTTTCTGGAAAACCAGTCTAAATACAGTTAGGGTGTGTAAGTTCCACTTTTAACTACCCTGCATTGGACCCTGGTGGCAGGACCCTGGAAAGTGCAGAAAAATCTGTTTAGCAGAGCAGTAGCTTTCTTAAAAGAAAAAGGCATTAACTCAGTTTTTCATTTCTAATTCTCCAATCACTAAAACATTATCTGTCACCAGAAGAAGGAGCAGTGTTAAAAAGTACCACTTGCTTTAAGGAAAAGTACACTCACTGAATTCTTCAGAAAAACAGAGCTTACATGTAAGTTTAATTCCCACATCTTCAAAGGAGCCAGTTTATGTAAACTGGCTTATATAAATTAAAAGGTGCAAAGGATCTAGATCATTGTAGTTCCCTAAAATCAAATATGTCCCACTTCAGTTTAGTTTTATAAATTGTTATATCTAGAATTTACTTTCCATGTTAATGGCTCTCTGCCTTTCTTCAAAACTTTTTAATCTTCTGTCCTATTTTCAATGGATAAGAAATTGCCTTTTGGTCATATTCCCACATCACTGAAGTGACTGATGAGTTTGGCCAGAATTCTGGCCTTTAGAATACAAGAGCTGAAATCTGCTGCTAATGGCTACAGCTATGCCTAGAAAGACTATGAAGTAAAGCCAGAGTTGTGCAATCTGCTAGACTTAAAAAATTAAGTACTGTCACTGGAAATAGCTAGCTACCACTGGGAAACAGAACGTAAAAATAATTATTTTAGCTGTATTTATGCAACCAGGGAAAAAGACAGTTAAATCAATAATAAAGAAAAAAGATTACTCAAATACAGTCTTCTGTGACCTGTGCCAGATTCCAGTAATGAAAACAGTTCATCAACAAATATTGTAAAATCAGCAAAAGACACAAACCCATATCACCGTCTGCTTTCTTTTATCCAGCCTCGGTAAACTCACCAAAATAGTCTAATATGATGATGTGAAGATAGTCTGGGAGTTATAGAAAGCGGTTCCCATAATAAACCAGCACCAATTACTCCACACATTTGCCAGACCAGCTGATATTTTAGATGTCTTCTCTTGGGTAATCTGAGAAGGTTCACTAAACCTATAGTACAGAATACCATTTTCTGATCTCTCTTGCAAGGCCTTGTGATGCCTTATATGTACTTAGCATAACCTTTGAATATGCTAATAAACACTGATGTGAGGGGGTAGCACTTTCAAAAATAGCATTGTGTCCTCTGAACTCCAGACAGATGGCTAACCATAACATCCTCCTCCCTCCTGCTGGCTGCTACCTGGCAATAGTCTCCTCTGTACAAAAAAACAGACAACAGTGTCGGCCAAACCACTTAAATATTGGAGCCACTGAGGCTAATGCAGATCTTGCCTTCTTGCTTTACCCCAGCTCCTTAGAGGAGGAGGGAGGGAGTTACTGCATCCTCTGGTTTGAGATAACTGTAGTGCAGTGCTCCAGCACACACAGCACCTGGCCTTCCCACTGCTGCTCACAACTGGCAGCAATCTGTTCACAGGCCTTTCAAAGGTACATGTCCTCAATGTTTTGCAATATGAAGATTTAGGCAGACTTTGTGATTCCCATAGGTTATCTGTGATTTTGCTTTTGTGAGTCACCCAACATTGTTTTGGGCAATGGAAGGCGTGCTCCTTATGCATCTGCTCCGTCACTATCCTCAGCTCCTGCCATAGCCCCTGCAGCCAAGGGCAGCCCCTGCAGGTCCCAGGGCTGGGATCCAGATTGACTCGCCATCCATCTGGACTGGGAAGTAAATGGACAAGGGATTTTTCTCCCATATCCGAAGTCCTGTACTGAGCGTGCAGCTAGGGCTAAGGATTGGGCTAACAGATACCATTAATAGCTGCAGATTTTGAAAGAGTTGAAGCAAAACATCAATTGATTAAAAAATTCTTACATAACATTTCTCCATGCTAAACAAAAGGGACTGTACGGTAGAGAGAATTTTCAAGACAATTCGATAGTAGATCATAGGCTTTCCACAAGCTATGTTTTTGAAGCTGGTGGTATGTTTGTAAAAGTTGTATAGCATGGATTTAATAATATACAAAGAATGAAAAATCAGTATATATGAGAAAGACAAGTTTTCCTACCTATGCTATTTAATTTATGCTGAGAATGGTTACAGTTAAGTAAGGAAGATGAGAAGAAAATAATGTACGTCTTCCAATGTAATACACCTGCCTTATCATTCCTTTCTCTAAGTAGATTTAGATAGACATAGTGCAGAACATGAACCCTTATTGACAGATAAGCAGTAGTATAATATGGCAGTGAAACAGGGAACTTAAGCATTTCTAAAGAGATTACCTACTGTTTAATGCAGGATACTTTTAACAATCAAAGAAAAATCTATGCAAATTCATTTTGCTAAAGGTACTGTCATTTTCTACTAGCAAGACATACTGCATTTTGCTATTTTATGGCCACTGGTGCTATTCTATCATTCTGTAGAAAAAAATAATCTACGGAATTGTCCATTTCTTTTTGTGGTAAGGACAAAATAAGCTTTCCACACTAAATTAAGCTAGATTAAGATTGTATATTTTAAAAAAGCATTCCCTTCTGATGCTATCTGAAAACAGCAGCAGGCTGCACCAACCATTACCATTTTCTTTACATTTAAAATATCATATTTATAGCAAAGGTAGCTGACAATAGTAGTTTAAATCAGTTATGTTACATACTGAAATGGGAAGTCAGAAGTACATAAAGGAATAGAAAACCAAAAAAAAAAAATAAATCCATAAACTGCATTCTAATGTGACAAGAAAAGATTAGGCTTTGTGATGACAAAGACCAAGCAGAATATGAATACTAACAAATTTTTTAGTAAATGTGCACTATGAATGCAGAGCTTTGGGCATAACACAAAAGTTGCTTTGTAATGACAAAATTTCTTTCACCCCAAGGTGAATTTGGTGCTGAAATACATTTCTGTGAAGAATACTGTGGTTCTTGCAAAAACTGAGATAATCGTACTGACTCTTTAATTATTAGCTGAGACTTACGACAAAACATGCCTGCACCCAGTGTTGCTAATAGCACCCAGTTGATGTAGGTCTTTGTTCCTTCCACACAGCTCAAGTCACATGAGGATAACATTGACCTTATTTCAAGGAAGAATTATTCATGTCACTTCTTTTAGTTATAGAGGTTGTTCACCCAGTCATGCCTGACTGAAATAGAAAGGATGGATTTACAAATTCAGTGCCAGACACACCAAGTCGACAAAGTACTTTATTTAATCTGTAAAATTAGTTCCAGAGCTACAAATGGCAGAGGAGACAGATCCAGCACGCCTGCTGGAAGAACCCTAATATCATTTAGGACCTCAAGCAGTCACCTGGCAACTTCTATAGTCTCTTCTCTGCAGACTTTTTCTTTCTACCCCTAATACAGTCCAAACACTTGTTGAGCCACACTGGTCCATTAGCAATTTTTTTTCTTTCCACTATCATGTCTGCATTACCATCTCTCATACAGCCTGGCCTTTCAGCTCTCTCAGGTCCTTTTTTTTAATACCCCAACAGAACCTCTGAAAACCTGACATTCTTGAAGATGCCTTCATAGGATTGCTCTCTGAAAACTACACTTAATCCCTACATCCCCGTCACCAATCCTTCTCTTCGTTTTAAACTCCAAGGAAAGGAGACGGAAACTCTGATGTGTCAAGGTGACGAAGGAAAGCTATGTTTAAGCAGAGAATTAAATTCAGGATAGCTACAGTCTTCACAAGAGGACATCCTTCATGTCTTTCAAGTCCCCTTCCCCTCTTCCTTAAATCCATTTGTAACTGCTACTTGGAATTTAGCCAGGGCAAGTACTTGTAAAAAAAATGGTCCAAATTATAAGGAGTCCAAATCTTTTCAGTCCTAAGTGTTAAATGAAAGATATCCCTGTCTAGCAGGTAATGCTCCTTACACTTGGGACACAGGCCTTGGTGATAACTCGAGCTATACAGTCCTAAATCCCTGCTTGAATCTAGCCCTAAGAGAAGAAATTATATTAACCTACTTTCATTCTGAGTAAGAGTATCCATGCAGGAGGATAAATAATGTTCAACCACTGCACTTTGGAGCATCATTCAGATTAGTCAAATATTCCTATATACAGGAGCTTTAATGGATTTTCCATGCAGGTACTAGTCCAGTCAAGCCCTCTTCAGCATTAAAGGTGTCCCTTATATCATAAGATACCTTATTTTGCAGATATATTTTCTGCGCTGTCCACTTTCGGTAAGGTATGCTATGGGGCATAGCACTGGGTGCCAGTCGTCTTAATGTTTATTAAGTGACTCATAAAGGTTAGCAAATGACAAGAATTGCTTGTTATGTCATACACCATTACTTGTATGGACATTACAGTAGCCAGTGCTTCTGCTCACATTTTAGTCCAATGAGTGCAGTTTTCTGCAATGATACATAAGCAGTAATAGGTAATAACGACCTCATGACAAGCTTATTTTGTAGAGCCTGAGAACCCAAGCAATGAGGGAAATAGCAGTGCTGCTTTTATAGTACATGTTCATATTGGTATGGTAAGTAGCTAAACTGACAAAACAGCAGTATTTCACTTAAGTATCTTTCTATTTTTCCTCTTTTATGTAAGTGCATCCATTTCCCTGTTTATTCCATTATCATTCACTAATACAGGAAATAATTGTGAGACTGAGATTTTCTTTCAAATAGAGCTCTGCATCGTTGACTTTATTTTAGCTTTGCTGTAGTTATGCTAACAAAAACCAGTATGTGAGCTATGAATGGTCTTGTCACAGCCATTATCTTTCTCCTGATGGCTTTTTGAGTTCAGCACAGACTATTTACATGTAGCTTTTGGAATCACAGAAATAAGGGCAGGAAAGGACCTCAGGAGGTCACCCATTGCCTCTCCCTGCTGCAGGGCAGAGGCAAACAGCTAAACCACAGCTAAACAGATCTGAATTTTCCCTAGCTGTTAACATCTGACCTATGTTGACACAATAGCCACCGGTGACTGTCTACCTCAGCTTCAAGATCTGATCTAATTATAGATGCTGTGACTTTTAATAGATGATGTGATCCATACTGTGCATTGGATGTATAGCTCTCTTCATTCCATGCTCTTACTGTCTCACTTCACAATGCTTTGTGTCCTCTGTAGGTCTGAAAATCTACATGTTGCAGTATAGAGAAGGACATTTCCACTGTCCCTCTACCAAACGGTATGATCTGCAAATGGTTTCCATCAGCCTCTGTATTCTCTGATAAATCCTCTGCTTTCACAACCCTGAGCAGTTATAAACAGCAACACATGATATTGCATCTTGAAAAAGCCACAAAACTTCCCAAGAAACTGATTGCCCAACTGAAAATGCAGGAAAAAGGGCAAAACTAACCCTAATGTACCAGGTAAGCAAAATATCTGAGACTTTGTTCCCTGCTTTCTTTCATTTGCAAAGCACTCAGATGCAACTGTCATTTCTAAAATGATGAAGTTTGCTGAGGCTGCACAGAGCTTTCCATGAAAATCCTTTTGGAACTCCACTGGGAGAATGTGGCTTGGATAATGAAGTGGTCTTAAAGCTGGTGGTCTGTGTTCTAGCAATATATTACTTATCCACATGTTGGGATTTTTTTTTTCCTGAGGCATTCATCATCTTCATATTGCCAGATATTGTTAAAATTGCTATGGAAAGGCATGTATGTAATTGTAGGAACTTGTGTGCAAATATACATAATTTATCCACAGCAAAACGTGCAGCACAGGTGCAAAATTCTACTCACTGAGCAGGAATTTTGCCAGCAAGTCTGGGATTTCATCCTCAAGACTGCTCCTCCCTTCGGAGTTATGGATGAGGTAAAAAAGTATTACTAGATTCACTTCAGAAGGGGAACATCAGACAATGAGCAAATTGCTCTATCACTGTTGCTGAGTGAGTCTCAGTAATAACCCCAGTTTATTGCCCTAGAAACCTTGTCCTTGTCCCTTTTCTGATAGGATAGCATTAGCAAATTCTACACTTTAAAACCTTGGGGGGAGAGGGGGGTCCCTGTGGGTGGGAGTTACCTGGTGCAATATGCTTACACGATATAATCAACAGTGAACCCTAACTAGGGTAATCCCAGGGAGAAGAGCCTGATGGTGTAGAACAGATTTAGAACAACCAGAAAGGGCACACATCTGAAGTGTAATGACATATTTCAAGTGCTCCAAATGCACAGGGTCTTTTAACCTATTAGAAATTATGAGCTTCAACCCACTGTGTAGTAAGAAAAATTAAACCATAGAATCATAGAATCATTTAGGTTGGAAAAGACCTTTAAGATCACCAAGTCCAACTGTAAACCTAACACTGTCAAGTCCACCACTAAACCATACTAACCCTACTGCCTGCTCATAAAGAAAAGCCTCATAGCCACCTTGACAGAACTTGCACCCAAGTGCCCTCAAACTTGTACAACCTTGCTCTGTATAGAACATGCCTCACAACAAATGTCAGGGGTTAAGAATGAGCAGTAGGATTTAATTTACACTATAGAAATAGAAACTTAGAAAGATTCAATGACCAAGATATTCATTTCTAGACGTAAGTCCCAGGCAAAAATTCCATAACTAGAGTCCATTCCCACCTCAGGATGGTGCCCTATGATATGCTGTATTGTAATATTGCCCAGGGTAGGACAGCATAGTAGATTCACTGGAGAAAAACAGTTTCATTCCCATCTGGGTCTGAAAAACCTAGGGCCTGATCTCAGGAACAGCCACTGAAATACCTAACTTGCACATCTATGAACAAAGTTGCTCCTATGAGCAAAGTTGCTCCATGTTTTTAGCACCAAGTCTAAAACTTGACGTGTCAAAGACAAAAATGCACTGGATGATATACTGGAAACAGCTGATTCTCAGCACCCCAACTCTAAACAGTTAAGTCATGCTAAAAATATTTCCAGGGATACTCACAGATGGCAGACACAAATCTAATTGCCTGTTACTGTGAGGACATGCAGAGGAGCATGTTTCCAGCTCTTCATCATCAGAAAGTGATTGAGACAATATCCTAAATTCCAGTGATACAACTGTAATGGATGCAAATGTAGGACCCAATGCATATGAATCATCCCACCAGCCAAATCCTGACTCTTCACTTATTTTTTTCAGTTCCTTTTCAGGCAAAGTTTCCATTTATATTAATGTGACTACTTTCACAAGGGAAGGTCATAAGCACAAGAATCATTGCACTGCTCCTAAAGATAGATCATGGCCCTTAAGTACACATTTATCAGAAAGCTGATAGGTAACAGATGATGTAACACAGCTGATTGAAGAAGACATTTTTTCACAAAAGAAATTAAATGGAGTGAATTAACTTTATGGATCAAAACCCAGTAAAACACAGGAGGCCTACTGAAGAATGGATGTTTTCATTATTGAATGCTTCTGCTAACAAGAATGTAACATACAACCTGCACAAGAACAAGCTAAATTCTCTGTTACTCAGAGAAGATCAATTAACTTCATTGGGATTGCTTCTAAGAATGGCAATTTTAGATTATTTAGAAAAGTTTAGCTGAAACCAAAAAACTCTCCTTAGATTTTTAAGGACCCAGAAGAGTTATGTATAGCAATCCCGAGGAGTACCACCTAAAATAGCTAGGTAAACCATCTATAACAAATGCATACTGTCAAAGTAAAAGCAACCAGGAAATCCAGCCACATCATGGACATCCAAGTCTCAAGCTTGGGAAGGTGGAGACACCAAGGAGCTATTTGCCCAGCTAAGCATATGTAGTGTGGCTTCCAGAAGAGGCTAACACCAAAAGGGAATGGAACTTGCTGCAATTATGTTTAACAAGAACTGTGATTTTAACTGCTGTCAGTGGAAGTCTTAATCGGTGCTGTTCTTCCTTGTTCTGCAGCTATTTACCTACATGCAGATATGTATATACTTGTCACTGCTTTTAGGAAGGGAGACTAAAGCAGTGGTTCCAGAGTTTCAGAGTCTGATAAAAACTAAGATTTGTGCAGAAAGGGATTTGTGATTTTTCAGAAAGAAAGGAGGTGACAGCACAATATTTGCAGAGGATGCTCAGCTTTGGAATTATATGGCAGAAGGGACTATGAGTATGCAATTTGGCTGAGGGTATACAGTATGATGGACCAAGATTATACTTCCTTCCTTAGCTGTACCTGTCTTCCAGGTTGCAAACATCTCCAACACCAGGGTTTCTAACCTTGCTCTGAGCAGGTCTCATCAATAACGATTTGAAACTGCCTACGGCATCCAGTGACTCATCTTGTATAATGACTCAGTGTTGCAAGCTGATGGAGCTTAGCCAGACTGAGCAACAGTGGAAAGTTTTCAAGATATATTTTTTTTTATAGACAAGATTTTTGAGACTACCATCTACCCCTCTGCTCACAGATCCCTGTTCAGAGCCCACTGACCACCCCTTTCACAGATCTCATTGCAGGGTGCTTAAGTTTTGAAAACTGCAGTTCCCACAGTGATTCTGTTCCTAGCATGTGAACGACATAGTTACAGCATTCTTCCTGGGGGACGTCCCTCAGAGAATATAATGTTTTAAAGCAAAGTTGGAGACCTGAGAACCACAATCAAATGATCAGGTGTGAACCTACAAGATTGTCCTTAGGGGGAAGTATGATGCAAGAAAGCAAGTTGCTGATTTTAGAACCCTAACATTTATTATATTTGTGTTGCAAGGCAAAACTCTGCATAACCAGACATTGGGTAATGTAGGTTCAGTAGAAGCTGTGCTATCCATGTCTAACTATTTACCTCTGTATTACACTGCAACAATCGTGTCATCCAGGGACAGGCCTCCTGGAAGTACAGGCAGGCTTTGTGTGATAGATTGCTAATATTCATGCAGAAAAGCAAGACCACCAAACCTTTGCACTTGTCAATATTTGTACTCCAGCAGTTGGTGACTAATGGCTTAACACGCTGCTTCTTGTTGCCACCCTCCCCCTGTCTTCCAGGAAAAATAAGATTCAGTTTCCCAACTCAGGGGATTAGAAAAAAATCAAAAAATGCAGGCCAGCCCCAGCCTCCAAAATAAATTCTTTATTCCCAAAAAGTCCTTTACATCCAAATACATCCCTGGCTTTTATTAAAAACAAAACCAAAAAACACCCAACCACTACCAGCAACAAAACCAGCAAGGACAGTGATGTCTATTTTGGAGGCAAAGCCTTAGTGTTTTGCCTGATTTCACCCAGCAGGTTTCTACTTGACCTGGAACCAGAGCCCAAGACTTCCAGATTCGCATCTCAGTACAGTCAGCTGGGTCAGTAAAACCTACCTAGTACTTCCTCACCCAACTCTTGCCTGCAGGTGTTTGCATCCAACCTGTGGCCATTTCTTGGCAGAGGTGGGGAGGGAAGGTTCAAGCAACATGCTTAGTAGCGAAGTATCCCCTCCTGCATCTCTGAATAGCATTGCATCAACCTAGAGGAGCTGCCTCTCACCACTTCCACTTAAGGATAAAGTAAACACAAACCAAAGTCATCCTGTGTATGATCATGGTCAGCACAGGCATGCTTCTGCAAAACAGCCTGCAAAGGGTCAAAGACCTGGAGTTCAACTCCTTTGACTGCCAAGATCAGGCCTGCTGGTCTTCTCACCCACTGAGATTAGCATATATCACTACAGATCATTTTACTACTCCTGTTTATGAAAATGGCTGGTTTTGTTAAGTAGGAACTCTCATCTTGGCAAAACCAAACAGACCTGTATTGCATTAAGCAGGCAGTCACATTTCATGCTATGCCAGGGTGGAACTCACCAATAATTAAATTCTGATTTCTTTAACGAATCTCTGAAAGTATGCAGTTTCAGTTTCATATTTTATAGCTCTCTGAAAAGCAAAAAATAGAGATGGGAAGGGGAAAACAAACAAGGCCCAAGGAATCATTAAATTCTCTTGTGCTGTGAGTTTTCTGCCGAGGCGCTCCACAGAAATAGAAGCAAAAGAAGGACGTTGATAGCAAAGTGGTGCTTCTGCCGATGCTCCATTTAAAAAAATTGGCTCTGCCGAGAAGTCTTAGCACAATTCTTAGTTTATGGCAAGATTACAGCAAGAATACTCTGTGTCCCTTCAGCTCAAGGCTCCCATTTCTTAGGCCTGTTACTGCCAAGAGATCCTGGGTGAAACCTCTTCCCCCAGCCCCCACACAGTCCCAGAGGTGACTGATGCATTTCACATAACAAGAGTCCAGGTAAAATCCACAGACGTTAGAAGCCAGAACTGGAACTCAGAACAACCATCTTCCTCAAGAGTATCTTCAGCTTTGGTCTGCAGCAGGACAGATTTTTAGCCTACTTTTATTTGTTTATATGCAATCACTTGCTTACTGAATTGTCTTTACAATTTACCTTTACAAATGCACTTACACAAGCATAAACCAAAAAGCCTACTTACTTTTTTTAGTGAAAACTTTTCTACAATAAAAAATTGATATTGCAACAGGAATGTGTTTTTCTTTTCTTTTTTTCTTTGTGGCAAACAAAGAATTTCTCAAAGAAAAGATTTGCCATTTTTTGCTGGAAATAATTTTTTCCAAGTTCAGGTGAAATAAATTTACAAATCAGCATTTTGGTTCAAAACTTACCCAAATCTGAGGGTTTGGGGAGGATCATCTTACAGAAAACTACCTGAATAGGTAGTATTGTGGTTTCTTTCCTTTTCCTATTATTTTTAAAAGGTTTTCCACAGAAATCACTTCCAGATTTGCCAGAAAGATAATGCCTGTGAGTATATCAGCCACATCCCTCAGTGGACCACAAAGACATTACTCTTCCTAACACTGGGGGCTGGAACTAGATGATCTTTAAGGTCCCTTCCAACTCAAACCATTCTATGATTCCAATGCTAGATTTACGGCTTTTAAGACAGACATCTTAAACTAGAAACAGCAACATTTAGCTAAAAGTCCTCTGCATGAACTGCAAAAATCTGGTCAGGTAGCAGAGTGAAACAACTAAGTTATGTGAAGTGGCAGAAAGCCGTTGGTCAGGCTCCAAGATGATAGGGTGCTTCAGTTAAAAAACAAAATACCTGACCACTTGAGCTGTTACAAGATATTGCCAAAATAAACCACAATTATTTATTCAGATGATGTTCCTTGGCTTTCCTTTCAGGAAAACTGCCAGAAAATAAATTAAGTATTCACTGAATCAACAACCCAGAAAAGACACTTAAAGAAAGGTCTGAAGTCAGAATATGTAGCATGCTTCATTTAACTAAGCAATATAGTTAGATAAAGACTTGTTTTTCTTTAGCTTACTGGGATTGCTTTTTACCATTTAAAATGTAACAGGTTTATTTAGAATGAAAACAATTAAATAGTGCAGTGAATTATGCTACCAACAAGAAAAGGCACCCAAAATAATCTTTTTATTTCCATTTATGAGAACTATTTTCCTCTTCAGTTTCTCTCTTTCTTATCAGTGCTACTCAGCCAGTTTATCCTTTAGTGATTTTGCCACATGATTTATTATACACAGGGGACAATGAAGTCGCTCGTTATCTTTTAACTGTCTGGGTTTTTTTCATTAAACATGTACCCAAGAGTCTGGGTTATGGGCACAATAAATATGAATACAGGACAGTGGTTTGGAGTTCATCAGCCACCATCGGTGAGGAAACACACAATGTCAAAAGCCAGGCAGCTCAAGGTATGAGCTCTGGGTGCTAACAACCACTGCCTTGCATGGGAAATGTATGGGAATACTCCAAGACTGACTTGCCTTGGGCCACCTTCTGGGAGATTGGCACCAGTGGAAACCAGTTCTCTCATCCTTTGCTGTCAGGATCCATTGGCTTTGTCGGAATTCAGGCAAGAAGTACAGGGGAGGCTGTAGGAAGGGTGGAATAGTGGCAGTGACAACCATGAGGAGCCGAGTGGGGAGGGTCACTTAAAGAAAGGCACACAGTATCTCAGGATATAAGACCTGAGAGCCCATGGCATGCCAGCTTTTAACTGCCATGTGTGTGTTGCTGTATGCTTGAAGTAAAACAGTCACTGAAACAGAAAGGTAATATGCCCAGCTGCTGTAACTGCTGTAGTGTTAGAATACTTTCTGGCTAAAATCATTTAACTGATACATCTGACAGGACAACCTGTTTCTTAATGCCTAAAGCCTGACTAATGCAAACCGTATGAAGACAAGTTAAATTACAGTGTACCCTGCCCATAGTTTATGTGTTAGTTGAGTAGATTAGCTCATACCTACAAAAATAGTGACATAACTCTCACCCCCTACCTTTTTCCTGAGGAGATATATACCTTTGGCACAATTGATATAACCCTGTACATGATTTTCAGTAACTGTCTGGTGTCAAATGAAACTCACAAAAATGTCTCATTAAACCTGACTAACATTTGGGTCTAAAGCACTCCAAATGAAGTGTGAGCCAATTTCTCTGTAAAAGACCTATTAACAATGAGAGAAAACATGAATAGAGAAGTTTTGAAGAACCCTAACTTGCTTTCTGTTGCTAAGGGATACACTTCCTTGGTAGACCCCTATGTTCTCAGCAAGTCTGACTCACAAGAAGTCTGGCTGTCTGTAAATAATGAAAGCTCTACACTGCTGAAAACAATGTAAGAAGGGTTAAAAATAAAATCAAATCAATAACATGCAAATGAAATATTACTTTATACACTCAGTTCCAGACACTAGGTAGGGTGCTTTATTATGGAAGTGCTCTTTACAAGCTACATAATGCACCTGGAAAATGGATGCTGAGACAGACTGGACGTTGTTCCATTTGGAAAGTGATGTTTTTACCACTCTGCTCCCCATTCTATTGAGCCCAAACAGCTCCTTGCTATTTGTGTCCCTTTTTTTCTTATTTTCTTTTTCTCTGCAGCAAATGCCACTGCCAAATATCTTTCTCCCACGATATCTCCCTGTCCGTCTCACTTTTCATAACCTCTACTTGTTACATGGAACAGTTTCAGAGACACAGAGGTTAAGGCCAGAACTTACCCAAGTGACTTCCACTTTTGGATGTCTCCATTCGTGCCTGAAACTAGTGACATCTTGGGGATGGAGTTTTTAGTTCCCATGAAGTTCAGAGAAAGCTATTGGTGGTCATAACTTCTAAAATTAGGAATTACTTCTGAAAATTTTCACTAATCCGCTTTACCCTAAAGGTCACTGTGGGAGGCAAATCCAAAGTCCTCATGCTGATTTTGGCATTTGCTGGATAGATTACAGAGGAAAGCCATAACCTCCTTCTTCCTCCAGATATGTTTACATATATGCTTACCTATTTTGTGCCCACAATTGCAAGATCCTCTCCCTCACTCTGTTATGCTCCCACCAGCATGACCACTGGAATGACTGTCTCTGGATTTCCTGTGGTATTTCGCTGAAACTATTCACAAGTGAAGATATTCACAAGTTCAGAGACTGACCTTAACCAACCTGTTCAAAATAACTTCAATTATGGAGGCTATGTCCTCCAAAATGCACAAAACGTCTGCATTTTAAAACCAATATAGAACATATGACTGTATTATTACCTATATTATTATCTGTATAACTCTATAGATTAGTAATCAAAATATACAACTTGAAAATCTGAGACAATTATAGAAGAGAAGCAATCCATTGTAATAAATGAGGAAAAAATACCCAGTAAGATTTTCACCATTTGTTCACCTGAAAAGCAGGTTAAGGGAAATTTTTCCACTATTTTCAGGAGGTCATATGCAGAGCTATTAATTCTCTGACTCACAAGTCAGTAAAAGGTCAGTGGTCTTTTCATGTATACACACTAACAATTATATTATAACAAAGTTAAAAGAAAATCCCCATTGGGGCAGGATAATGAAAGACGGAAAAGAAATGTGAGTAATAAGGGAAGAAGAAAAAATTTAAAGGAGCTAACTTTAAAATGCAACATTGTTTTTTATTTTGATTATTACAACACAGGTGTTACAAGAGGAAAAAAAGGTAAAAAATAACTGGGATAATTTTTTATGCAAACACAGGAACTTTCTGACAAATCCCCTATCCAAACTTATTTCCCCTTTGTTTGCCATTACACTTACTATTAAACTTCCCACTCAAATAAATAATTGCTATGAAATCCTGTGTACTAAATCCTGTAGTTCTTGTCCAAGCAAAAATTCCCACTGACTTAAGTGGAAATTGCATTTCAGGTTGGCTTTAATCTAACTTATTTTATGTTCCAGCTTGCTGTAAGTGGAGCAGCAGGAAACTGTATCAATCAGATGGAAATTTGAGTTTAAAAGCAGTCCTTCTATAATCTGCTCCTCCTACTGTCCTTCACATCTGGAAGGATACCCATGCTAATCCACATTTTGTTCATCCAAGTTAAAATATCTCTGAAGTTAGGAGTCTTCATACATCTCCTTCTCTGCTGCTGTATGCAGTCGAGTAGAAAGGGATATGGGTTTAGAGAACATTTTACATTACGTGTACTTTTCAAGTTTACAGATGCTAAACATTGGAGTCTTTAATGTAAAAAGAATGCCAGTGGCTTTAGGAAAATTATGTGTGACGTGTTTCTCTCTACTTTGAATTCTATCCGAAACTACAGCAATGTATCAGTATTGTTGGACTGGATCCTGCTTCAGCTTTCAGAACAGAATGAAGCGCTCTTCTTTTTAAAGCCCCCAGGTCTAATATTGTCTTACATTTCCTACCTAGACAAGCCACATTGGTACCTTCCATCCTAAACCAAGAAAAGCAGTGTTATAAGAAACAGAGATGACTCTTAATAGTTTACATGAAAAAACTGACCCCTGGATTAAAAGGACTAAGGTTAATCGATATTTTGCTTTTGGCTCTAAATAGGGTCATCACTTGACCTAGAAGCATTTGCTCCAGTTTCAGAAAGCTGAATCTAATGGTTTCTTATCTGTACATGGAGCTTGTACAGTGCTGTTGCATTATTGGGTAGACACCAGAGTTGGTCATCAATAATACCAGTAATCTGTTCCCTACTTTGAGGTAAACGATTCCCACATTCAAAAGCTGTTGTTACAGTAGCACATGAAGGCAGGGAAAATTTAAGAAATTCACATCTTCTCAGTAAGCTGTGCTACTAAATTTAAAAACTCTGCTTTGTGCCAAAGAAATATGCTGAACTATATGCACACTACTAGGAAAAAGGCTGAGACATATATAAACTATGTAAGACTTTGCCCTTTCTGAGTGACTTCCATGTATGTGAAGGTCTATCTTTAGATCTCAGATGTTTCATAAATCAGAAAGAGGGTGATTAATCACTGGCATTATCTTTTTCAAGAAAGATCATGAGCAGCTCCTTCCATCCTAAACCAGAGAGTCTGAGTAACTAATCATTGTCCCATTTAACTCTAAAGTTATGGGGGCTCTCTGCTGCTCAAAGTAAGGTTTAAGACCACGTGGTTGTGAAAACTCTCGTGTATCTTTCTTCCATCCAATGCGCTTTCCTTAGCCCTTGTAGTCTGAGCAATTTCCTGTGCACTTCATTATACTCTGTACACCCACACTTCAATGTGTGCTGTTTCTCACTACCTACTGCTTCTATCACCTACCATGAAATTACAGCAGTACTGTCCTTCCCAAATCCTGAAGCATACCGTCCTCCACTGAACCTCAGTGGCTGACATTATAGCTTGAAGATTTCGCTTGCAAATCAGTGGGACAAAAGGCTTCATATAGTAGCACAATGACATCTTATTACCATGACATTCAACTGGGAAAAGGTGCACACAGAGAAAACGTTCACCTGGACACTTGATACAACTAGCAAAGAACCCAAGAGGGTATACAATTTCTAAATACTTAAAATTAGGAGATTTACTACCATTCAGAGAGCGCTGCAGCTCTGTTGTCACAGTAACAAGTAGCAGCAATACCACTGCTGAACCAAATCACATTTGCAGTCTCTCAGCATTGTATTCAACAGAATATATCTGAATGCTTTCCATTTGCTAGCACATGAAAGAAGGATGTTAACTTAAATGAGAAGTAGGGACACAGGATTATGGTCTCATCTCTTACTTAATATGAAAGCAACATAGTGGGGAAATCATGAATGCACTTTTTGAAATATAATACACAGAATATTTTCTAATGTTCTCCTGCAATTCAAGGCAATTCAGCCAAACTTCAGAAGCCTGGTCATTCCTTTGCAAATGTTAAGGTTTTTTGTTGCTTTAAAAAAAAAAAAAAAGAAAAAAGAAATTTGATATAATTGATATAATAATGACTATTGATATAATTAAGAACTATTCAGAAGGTTCCTATGGGAAACTTTTTTTCAGCTAACCCAATACCTCTACAGAGATTTCCATTACTTAATGCTTCATTGGAAGTAGAAGGTAAGTCTTATAATTAAGAATCTGCATGGGTGGCCTTTTTAAGATAGACAAAATATTTGTCCTCATTAAAAAAAAACAAACAAAAAAAAACCACAAAAAAAAACTTTAAACTGTCTTCTATCTTGGCTTTACAGAAGGAAAAAAAAAGTTAACTTCCTCTTACATTTATCAGGTACTTGCAGGGAAAAGAAAAGTAATAAGAATACTAAAGGAGGAAGAATCCCAGTCCATATAGAGTGAGGGGCTGATTCATTTCTTCTCTTTGCTTGTGTCATTTCATTTTGATTGGTTGTTAGAAACACTCATCTCAGAGGAGGAGTGTTCCCTGCCTGTCACTGGTTTTCATTCTGAGTCATTGCACCATCTAATTTGGAGATCTAAAACCAAGTGCGTTCACTTTGTAGCCTGATCTACAGGAAGCAATGGAACTGAGTTTGAAAATATGTTTCCTCAAACAGGTACTGAAAGTGGCTCAAGGATGCAGAAAACCCCCTAAAAAGTTTTCCATGCAGTTTCAGAAAGAGCTTAGGGAACTTTCTTTAGAGAAATTTATCTTTTTAACAACCATTCCTTCTAGCATGCTTGTAAAATACCTTGCAGCAGCACACAACAGTGCTCTGAACTGTGTATGTGCTTGTGAAATACTGTTTAGATAAGACTTGCTCCAGCCAACCACACTGTTTTAATGTAAATGTGGATGAATGTCACTGACAGAGCACCACCTAGCCCTGCTCCAGCTGTTCCTAGCTGCAGAAATCTCCCCAAATCCTGTCCGTCCAAAGTGAAAACTATGTCCCAAGGCAACAGAAATCTCTAGAGCAGCCTCAGGTAGGCGAGGATTCAGCAGTCCAGACAAGAAAGCAGAGCGCTAGTGTGGCCACAGCTACTGGGCCAGACCAGTACAGCCTAAATCCCACTTCAGTTCCCATATCTAAAGTTCCCTGTTGGCTGGAGCAAAGTTTACAGGCACTTTCTAGGCTATTCACACTTAGATCAATTCTTCTTAGTGGTCAAAAATGAAAGTAGAAAATATCACACTGATTACTCCCCATATGAACTGCCTGCTTGTTTTCACCAACTGTATTTCAGTCAGTTCCTTTCCATGTTAATTAATCACAATAACCCAGAACATGTTACAAAACTTATTTAAGATTAATTGTCATGTTTGGGGCCATGCAGATCTGATTATTTTTATTATTACCCTGCTTAAGCACTCATCTTTCTAGGGTATTTCACCTCTTTGGTTTCTCCATACTCTAGCACTGGGCTTCAGCAAGATGTAATTCCCTTTTCTGTCACCTTCCCCTCTCAAGTCACCTATTTGGTGTTAAAAACACCCCATATCAGTTGGTAGGGAGGAATATGCACCACTGTATGGCCATCTCAGCAATACTGAAGCTGTATTCAGTGCTGCTGCAACATTGCCGTGGTTTAAGCCCAGCAGCACCTAGGCACCATGCAGCCATTCGCTCACTCCCCCCGACCCAGTGGGATGGGGAGGAGAATCAGAAAAAAAAAGTAAAACTCGTGGGTTGAGATAAGAATGATTTAATAACTAAAGTAAAATAAAATGTAATACTAACAACAATAATACTAAAATATAATAAAAATACTTTTAATTTAAAGGAATATAGTATAATAAAATAATAATTTAAAAAAAAAAAAAAAACAAACCAAGATGATGGCAAGTGGTGCACAATGCAATTGCTCACCACCTGCAGACCTATGCCCAAGCAGCAAACTGCCCCTTCTGGCCAGCGCCCCCCCCCCCCCCAGTTTATATACTGAGCATGACATTCTACGGTACGGAATATCCCTTTGGTCAGTTTGGGTCAGCTGTCCTGGCTATGCTCCCTCCCAGCCTCTTGTATGCCTGCTTGCTAGCAGAGCATGGGAAGCTTAAAAATCCTTAACTTAGGATAAGTGCTACTTAGCAACAACTAAAACATCAGTGTGTTATCAACATTATTCTCACACTAAATCCAAAACACACTATACCAGCTACTAAGAAGAAAATTTACTCTATCCCAGCCGAAACCAGGACACAACAGCAGTTCCAGCTGCAAACAAGTTTGTCATGATTTAGGTAAGGAATAGTTAACCAAGTTACCATTTTCATGGTTATAAAGGACAGAAAAGTTTTGCACAGTGTGGTTTCATATCACATACAATTAGCCTGAGATTTCAATCTTGCCTATAATCTCAAGGTCAATCTTAGCTGATGCTTTCAAACAGGACTCTCGAAGAGGTGACTTGCAAAGAACTGTTGTTCAAATATCACATTCAGTGCTTGCTAAGTAGTTCGGCCCAACTATGCAAGAGTTAAAAACAAAGTCCTAATCATACAGAAAAAAAAAAAAAGAATCCAAAGTCCATTGTTAGCAGGGAGAGGCAAGCACAAACAGCAGTTAGCAAATGCTAAATAGGACATGCAAAAAGACTTCCATCACGTAAACACAGATAATTATAGGGTTACAGAAAATTCCCACAGAGTAGCAGACAAATTTGAAAAGTCATATTGCTAATAAGGACAACTACTGACAGAAGACCTCTTCTCGTGCAAGAACAGAAATGTGGACAAGAACAGAAATGACATGTCAACTGACTTTTTAAAAGAGTGCAACAAACATGCAGTAGTATTGCAAGGATGATGAGAGATGGAGCTAAACAAATTCTAGTCTGTGTTTAAAATTAGGATATCATCAGAACCAGTAAAAGCAGTATTTCTGGCCTTGTTTTCCAAGGCCCATGAGGACAGTAACCATGAGGACTGACTTTTGGACACTCCAGTATTAACCCTAACACACATACCAAGCTTATCAGGTGGTCTTTCCTATTGTGTTTGTCCACCCCTTTCTTCTGCTTCTTTTTTTGTTACAAGGGACTTTTTAACTCTCCACCATTAATTGTTAGACTCACAACAAGACAGAGAAGAGTTCAAAGTCAAGTGCCAGAACGCAAACAGACAGGGCAAAGGCATAACTGTAAAGACAGAAGAAGATGCTATAAAGATGATTTAAAAAAGAGTAAAGAAAAGAGAAGTAGCAAGAAATGCTGGAGCTTCGAAGCAATAATAAGTGGGAAAGGAAATGCTGTTTATTGGTATGTATTTTGATAGGCTTATTCTCTCTATAGCTATGTAATGTTGTAACTCTTAATAGAGCAACACAGAAAAGGGAAGTATGGGATGTAATTCCTCGGGCAGAGTTATGAGGTATGCAGGCATACGTGAGCTCTTGCACACAGACCAGAACAAACACGAACACTTATTGTTGATTTGATAAAGAAATACAGCATATTTTGTGGTGTGCGCCAGCCAGCTGCCAACTCACTGCTAAATTGAATGCGCCTACAGTCTCTACCGAGTGGTCTTGCTGCCCCACACAGTGTCTGAATTGCTCATTACTGGCTTTCCCAGAGAATAAAGGAGATCACGGTGACTAGTGAACAGTAAATGATCTTGCTAATCTGTTTAAGCATTCCTAGTTCACCCCTAATGAGAACATCTAGGTGCCCAGGGTATGATTAAGGGTCACATACCAATAAGCTGTTTGAGCCTCTGCCTTCTCTCCCTTGACTTTAGGAACCCTCACTTGATTATTAGTGGCTCTTTGTAATTCTCACGAAGAACTCACAATTTTGGAAGAAGGCCAGCAATACTGATCATGACACTTGCATGGGCGATTTCATAGATCTTTCTTTGCAACTCCACTCCTTCACCATGGAATCTTCCTTGGAAATGGGCTTTAGGAAAACAGGATCACTAGTGCAGCTGGTATAAAGTGGCAGTGTTTATTTCCAGCGGACCTACACAAACATATACCAACTATTTAATGCCAATATTAATCACGGAATATTGCTAGTTGTCTATTCTTCTTGGAAAACATGGGCATATCCACATATAAGCAAGTAATGGCAAGGTCCCAGAAGCAGCCAACCTTGTAGCTACAGGCCTGTGTTGCTGAGGAGGCTCCTAGGCCAATTCAGGGGTGGTCTAATAGCTCCAATTGTGTTTGTACTCTGAAAACCATGGTTTGTTCTCACAGGCAGTGTTGGACTGAAATTCAGAACTGGGTGTCTGCCCTTGCTGAGAGAAAGTAGGAGGGAGAATCCCGAAGGGAACGTTTGCAAGCAAAGCCCCTGCATTTCCCAGTGCTGTGCAAACACGTGCCTTCTCTGGCTTCTGGCATCACACCATTTCAATTTCCTGTTGCATTCAGGCAAGAATATTTCTGTTGATCACTTTTCAATGAGCAGTCTCATTAGATTTAGTGCTTAAGGTCTTTGAAACTGCAAAGAAGAAAAGGCAGGTGGGTCAATATGGAAGGCATTATGAGAGAGCAGCAAGTTTAAAGTATTTCTGTTTAAAGTCGACCTGCTTTAAGGAGGAGATTAGACCAGATGAGTGACCCAAATTTTCTGTGATTCTACGAATTGTGTTTTCGAACCAGATCCTCTCAAGTTTACTCTCAACCATTCAGGTGTGTTGGAGTAAAAAGGAAGGAAATGGTATTAAACAGCAGAGTGATCCTATGTTTGCTTTAGTCTCTTCTTAGTAAGAGGACATTTAATTCATTAGCCGAGTTCTACTCTTTTTGCCTCATCAGAATAAAGGGTTTAGGATAAATTAAGAGCATTTCTCCATGGACCAGGATATAGTTAGTAACTTACATTCTAAAAGTAATCTGTAAAAACCTTTCATGCTGTCTCTCAAAATTGTGCCAACCCTTTTCACAGCCAGAATACAAAAGATTATGTGAGGTCACTGGCAACTAAGAGTAAAATATGTGCACATTAATCATGTTTTACCTAGATATATAAGAAAATATAAGAGAGAAAGAACAGAAAACCCTATAGTGGGACAAATTCAGTTAATGAAAAACAGTCTAAAGCCCCCAGAAGACTGCTGTCATTTGGCCACCAGACCAAAATGTATCTCCTTCTGCAGCAAGCCCCCAGGACAATTAGCTGCTTTTGTCCTTTGTGAGCCACCTTTAAATTTTTTTCAGGTATTCGTAATCATCTTTAAAAAACTGTGTAAATTGTGAGATTTTGTTGTTGTTGTTTTAGCTAGTTTCTGGACAGAGTCCAGAACTTGTCTCTCTGCCTCTAAACTATGAGTCTCATCACATAGCACAGTAAAAATAAATCATGATTTGCATTTCTCAATACCCTTCAAATAACTACATGCAGTAAAGCCAAACCCAGCCTCTTCATTGAAACAAACAGCTTGCATTTTCACATACCAAGATTGCTTCTCCTTCATGTAAAGAGTAATTTCTGCCTCCCAATTTCCACACGGCCCACTGTGCAACTTACTACAGCCACATTTTCTCCCCAGTAGCTCACGTAGTAAGTGCTTTGAGTCAGCACGTTCAACCACAACAGCAAACTTTGATAGGATTTCCTTCAACTACTGAAACGTTTAGGCACGTATTCAGCTTATGACTCAGGGTGCTTATCTGTCAAGTGAAACTCCCTCTGGGATGCGAAGCACCATCATCTCAATCACTTCTCTTTTTCCTCTGAAAAAAACAAACAAACATTCAGCACACTTCTGAGTCTAGGTCCTTCCTTCTTTCCCATCCCTCACCCATCCCTGGCCAGAGGCAAGCTCTGGAAAACACGAAGAACACAGGCACAATTGTTCTCAGCTTCTACCTTGTGCTCATTATGTTGGCAAAGTTTGAAACCATTTGCTTCTGCCATTGTACTTTTAAACACTGTAGTTCCAGAATATCAGCAAAATCATAGGACCATTCTTCACAATAGGTTCCTGCCTCCCATTTTGGCATGCTATCATTCACCAAACTTATCACCATGTTCTCATATTTATCTGGCAGATTATTGGACATTCAGCCCTTCAGTCTTCAGCCCTACAGTCTTCAAAAGGGAAAGTTCTTTTTTTTTCCCCCAGCTTTCTTTTTTTACTGTATGCTCAATTTTTTTGAATGTAGAGGAGTCTCTCCAACCTAGTGTGAAGTAGACAGAAAGGAAACACATGCTAGAGACACTTGAAAAGAGCTGCCCATGGTTAAGCTACAGAATTTAACAGGGAAAAAGAACCAAAGAAGGGATGGATTTCTGTCTGAAGAATGACATATGCTCCTTTACTTTGGTGGGGTTTTTTCTGACAAGCAACCCAGATAAAGGACACACAAATGTTAAATTGTGCTACCTGTTCTGGGACAGTTGAAACAACACCTCAGTGTAGCTACTCCCATGCAGGCAGCAGAACAAAACAAGAGTGGTGTAGGGCATATAAATGGACAGTCAGTTTTACTGGCTTAGATGTTTTGATGAAAACCTCAATGTTTCAGCTGAAATAGTTACTCTAGTACCAAGACATGCAGTCCATAACTTTAGTAAGAGATTCAGAGGGAGTAGGAATCCTGAACCATTGTAGTTCTCTGAATGCATTATCTTCAACAACCTCTTCCACCTGTATTCTTTCCTTTATAAAAAGCTACCCACCAAATGTAATTCCAGAGGAATTCCAGATTTTGCGGCCATGGCTGTATTTGTTAAAACACAGATTAAAGACTTCCTTGTAAAGGGTTAGCTTTTCTAGTCAACAGAGTAGCTTGGCTATTTTTTCTAAGACTGCTGGCCAAAGAAAAGAAAGAAATGAAAGAAGCTGTCAGGAAGAAAGCCTGGGCAGAAAGCAGGGACAGGCAGGGGCAGAGACAGAGATGAAGAGAGGTGCAGTGTGGATAAGGAAGTAGAGAAGTTTGAACTTCAGAGGAAGCTGAGGATAAACCTTGTGAGAGCAGTAAGAAAGGAAGTTTCTATACGTGCCTAGGATTGCACCTGCTAATCTACACAATGCAAACCTGCAGGAAGTGACTCAGTGGTCAGAGCCTGACACACAAAAGGAAGCATCCTATATTCCAGGAAAAGGTATTTGGCTTATGTGTGGACATAATGTTTTTGTTCAGGTCTTGAACCGCAACAGCATTTGGTTGTGTTTCTCATATGCAGCAGTTGCCCAGTTCTAACTTACTATTTTTAACTCAAGCCCATCAAAGTAGGAAGAACAATTTTTGAGGAGGATTGCAGTACTTTATCTGCATTTATATGAAAGAAGGACTGGAGCCATAGTGCTCTGAGCACCTAACCTAGCCCAGTTTCTCTGTGTGTCTTCATTCATAACATGGCAGTAAATAAAAAAAATACAAATGAAGAAAAACTCACTTATTTGATGTTCCAGGCCAGGCATAAAGTGGGAAAACTATACTGCTCACACTAAAAGTAATTTGTGTCTTTTTTTTTTTTTTTTTTACCCTGATTAATGCAACATCACAGTATAGTGCTGTCATACCAGATTTACAAATCCCAAGGACAAAGAAGCAGTGGGGCATCATGGCTACTGAATCGCGCTAACTCACGCAGCAAACCAAAGGGATTTCAGTGCCTAATACTCTTCAGTTCCTCTATCTACAATGGCTTTAAAGGAGAAGAGACAGAACGAATTAGCTGAAGTAGCTCCTGGTTATCAGTGTTAATGCAAAGTTGTACAGGCTGCCATCGTCATTTGCAGACAGGACACGCATAACTGGAATTTTCCTCCAGCCCACTGCTCCCCTATTCCCTTAGAGCCCCTGAATGCACCACCTGGAAGTCCTTGTCCTGGGGTCTGGCTAGACCAATGTCCCATGGACCCAACGCATGGAAGGAGCAGCAGTTAGCAGAAGGCCAGCTTGATGCTGCCCTGCAGACTTGCTCCAAATGCCACTTGGCAGAACCATAGCATGTGACCCTCAAGGTTTTGTAATAAAAGGCAGAAAGTTTCCAGTTCCCTTTTGACTGATATGGCAGAAGCTTAAGGTGAAAACATACCAATCACGTCTTATCCAATCGCATTTTCTCTCTGGAAAGAGTAAATACAGCCTCTGAGAAGCCTAGCATACTGTACAAAGACAATTAAAGGCTCCTGTAAAGGATCACTGAACTGTATTTTGAGCTGGTGTTAGCCCTGAGGATGATAACTAGTCACTGTTCTTGTGAGACGTGCAAAATGTCAGGGGAATATAAAGAAGTGTTGTGTTCAGGAAGTGTGTGATGTGACTAATAGAGGATGACAAGGGGTGTGGTTATCATGAGATATTCACCTCCCTTCAGCGCCTTCATGAGACGTGAGAAAATAAGTATCTCCCTCCTCTCCCTCTCTTTCATGGGCATGTTTATCCACTTAGACAATCCAAAAGTTATCATACTGCTCTTATTAAAAGCCCTTTTGGGGCAGTTACTCAGGAAGGAAGTTTATTAGAGAGATTCTGAATTGCTGTTCCAGCTGAGTAATGCTGGACACAGAACTCAGTTCACTTCACAGCAAACAGTTTATGAAAAAGCTAAGTAATTTCTTGACCAGAACAATGTATTTGAAGCAAGACTAAAATTTCTTTGGTGTTTGAATACAAGGTCCACAAGTAGGATGGGCTACTCCCACCTCTGATTCTCTCAGGGGACCACCTAGGGCCCTGTCTCTCAGCCTTGGTGTGAAATCTCAAGGCAGGTAGGAAGAAGTGTATAACCAAGAAAGCAACCGACATCTGCATGTAAAAAATTTTTTTTCTGCATGCAAAGGAGAGGGAAGGATCATAATGCTGTGAAGAAAACAGAGATGAAAGAAAGAATGGGGGAAGTGGTGTTGCAAATATTCTGATAAAGAAATCAAAATTTAATCACATAAAAGAGTTAGGTTTGATTAAGAAGTAAAATTGTGAAGCATAATGTATAGGATTGTTAAGTTTTAAATGTAGCCATAGAAACTTTAGGAACTGTGTTATGTGTGACTATAGGAACCTTAATATTATTGAAGTTTGAAATAGCCAGCCGTGGAAACCTCACGAGGAAGTTACTGGTTTTTCTATGTTTTGTTTCAAGAAACTAAGGAAACCATCATGGACACCAGTTATGCTGCTTGGAAACCCCTTACCCTTCCCATCTTGATTTGAGTATCGAAGATTCCAATCAGTGGTGCTAAGTGAAATTGACCAATGATTGTTTTTAAATAAGAATATTGATAAGGTTATATAATCAAAGGCCCAGTCATTATAAAGGTTAAATTTAAGAGCAAGCATAGTATGCATTTTTATGTAAAGAGTTTATGTAACAATGACCTGACAGGAAAAGTCTATAAAAACTGATGGATTTTGATACTAAGTTGGACACACCTTTGGAGGAGCAATCCCCCGTGTCCCCAGTGCTGCAATAAACGAAGTGCCTGCTTCTTAACTTCACATTTTTTATTCCGGATTTCAGTAACAGTGGGGAGAAGAGCACTGGAGGGGTGTTAGGTGTTAGAGCAAGGGCATGAAAGATAAGTGTTGGCTAGAACAGGAAATTTAATCGAAAGGCGGAGCAGTAGTAAAGGAAAGAGCAAAATAGAGAGAGAAAGAAGAATGAGATGGACTTTGGGAATGGAAGAATGGGAGCCCAGAGCCTGGAAGAGGAAGTTCTACTGTGAGAGAATTGATTAATAACTTCAGTAAGAAAGAGAAAATCAATGAAAGGAAATTAATGGAAATTGACAAACTGGGTCTGACAAAAAAAGAAGAGGAGGGGGAAAGAAAGAGAAAAAAGATAATTAACAGTTAGCAGAAAAAAGGAACGAGAAGTAGACAAAGCATTTTATCCTTTTTTTTTTTTTTTTTTGTCTTGTATGTCTCCTAGAACATCTCATGGTGAAATTAATGGAATTTTATTTCCCAAGGAAAACAGCTACTTAGAAAAAGTGTTGTGTACAGAAACCAGATGCTACCCTTCACCCCCATCCCCATGAGTGACCCTTCATTTCCACTAAATATTCACCATGCAGGCTCTGGTCTAGACAGATTTACACCTGTAGGCATCTCAAACCACAAAGTACAGCTCAGCTCTTCAGAACAATAAAGCCAGCAAATTCATTCATTCCCAGCATTCCCTGTAGATTTCGTATAATGATTCTGCAGAACTGAAAATCAATTTGTGGTTTTTTTTTCTCATTGCAACATCAGGAGACACTTACAACATGTGACAAAACCAGGAAGCAGTTGGTGGTAACAGGCAATCCCATCTGAATCTCTCTCCCCCTCACACCTCGTGACAGAATAATTCTCACCACTATCATCACCACCCATATTTTCACATCCATGTTAAAAAAACCCAGATGCATCTATATAACATACCCAACTGTTGTTAAAAACTCAGACACAACAGCCAAAGGGTTGGGCTTCAGGGCCTCAGGCTTATGAACGTGAGAACCACCTGCAAGATTAAAACATACATTGTCCTCAGGTGTATAACCATGACTTCAAAACTCTGATAATTGTCACCTTTTTCAGGTTAGAGACTGCACTTGTGGGGGAGATCATGGGAAGTTCCAGACTGATGGAGGACCCAGGGACAGGCAGCCTCAAAATTACAAAGGCAGAGCCTCTCTCTGCTTTGTACCTGCAGGGAGCATGGCCAGAAGCAGACCAGGCTTTTGGGATGTCTCTGCTTAGCTGCAGCAAGAACATCCCATAACAACAGGGTATGTATTTTGAGCATGCCCAGGTGATAGCATTAAGGTAAAAGAAAAGCTAATTTTGTGTCAGAATATTGTGCTAAAACCTGCACCAGCAAGACTGCTTACACAGTCAGTAGTATCCCAGCACTTTCTTCCATACAATATTAGCAAAGCACTCCAGGAAAGTTTAAATAACCACAAACGGAGGCTAACTACTTCCCACCTGAATAGTTTCTCGAAATAAAGACTGGTCTGCCTTCACTGGAGCAGACAGGAACAATGTTGGAACCATATCCACCACAGGAGATGAACTGCTAGTGTGAGGCATGATGAGATATCTAAATGTTCCTCAGTATGGGAACAGACCAAAACTGGGTCAGAGAGTAGAAGCCAATACAAGGAAATCAGATGAGCAAGAAGCATGAACAAACACATGTTAAACACTTACAAGCCATCCACATTCACACAGAAAGCACAAAGAACTTAACTTGTAATAGCAAAGTAAAAAAGGAAAGATGCACTTGTTAAAAAAAATCAAATGAGAAGTCTTCTTTCCCTGTTTTTTTATGAAACACAACAAGCCATTTCTATCAGACTTATTCTTGGGATCTGTATTTAGAGCACTGAGAAATAAATCACTAAAACATTGGCTGTTAAGGAGAATTAACTCAATGCCAGGGCAGATGCAAACTGTAATGGTTTAGTGATAGAAACCCTTCTTACAGAACTGCCCTGCACAAGACTGATTAATCACATATTCAGCTATCTAAATACAATGTGGCATTATCATATTATCTGGAAACTCTCATTGGCTCAATAGACTCGTGGGACGGGGCCTAGTTACCTGGTTAGACTGTAATCCTTCAATGAAATATGGTGAGGCAGAGTTATGCATGCGTGTAGAGACCCATAGACTTCAGAAAGAGTCCATGCAATTAATTTTTTTATGGGATTGGACCTGAGTGATGATTTAATGATTGTGATGTGTGCTTCAGCTTGAAAGACAGGGGGTTTTAACTCTTCTTTAACCAGGCAGTTGACTTATCAGGAAATGAAATGCCATGGTAGTGAGGGCACATAACACGTAGGTAATACACAGGCTTCCTATCATATTTCTACATGTGTAATGACATGGAGCTCTATAAGCAGCACAACAGGTTGAGTTTGGCTCCCAGTGGTGCAGATGCTTCTGGCTGGAGCTTCTTGTGTCTAATATTGTGCAGCCTTGGCCTTCAGTTTTTGCCTTAGCTAAGTACTGATCAAATCCTCCATATAGATGAATTCTTTTCCCAATTCTCTCCCCCATCCCACCGGGTGCAGGGGGAAGCGAGTGAGCAGCTGCATGGTGCTTAGTTGCTGGCTGGGGTTAAACCATGACAGTATATAATACTGTTAAGCTCACACTGCAATCCTTTCTTCTGAAGGGTTAACGATAGACTCACTTGGACTCTAATAATCTTAAAGTTCTGCACTCCTCCATTAAAACCAACTAGCCAGTTCAAAACCCACTATGAGTACTCTCCTGTTAGAAAACTAGGCTAATTCTATTTTAAAAATTGTCAAATTAAGCTGTTAATTCCTGAAGGGATTCCACTCTGTAAATTCTAAGGCACTATGAGAGAGAACTATTTCCTTACACATGATATATTGTAGAGTTAGGGCCCTGGTAATCCATATTATCAATATCCCCATCTAAATAATCCAGTCTTCTTGAGAAACGTCTTGTAAAGAGGATCTAATTTTCAACAGGGCCAGGATGGCTTCTACTGGCTAGAGACAAGGCATCATGTATTTTTAAAAAGCACTGCCAAAACCTGCTCTCAGAAACATTAGGCATGGATAGAAATGAAAGTTATGTGCCTTGTCCACAGCTTAGAGTTGACAGACAAGTGAAACAGAATGGTTTAGAGAGAGCAAGCAAGAGAGCACACAAGCTGTGGTTTCAAATAGTAGACACTGAGGGTGGAAACTCGGCTCCACTGAAGCTGACAGGATTTTCTGACCCTATGTATCTCCAGTTCCTGGAAAGTCCCACCAACAAACAGTAAGAACACATTCCCTCTGATAAGATTCTGTAACGTAGCAAATATTTATCTTTGTGACCAACAGTTTCTGCTGTTTGTTTTATGATGTTATAGAATACTTGGCTCTGCACCTGAACTGGGGCAAGGTGAGCAGCCCTACTACCTGAGCACTAACACGCTCTCATTGCAACACATACCCCCCAGTTCTCCTCCATTTGAGTTGAGATCCCACTGAAGCTACTGCCAACACATGGAGGGGTTGGCAGCAGTGCTGAGGGTAAAGGTTGAAGATATCTTTCACAATATCACCAGTTTGTTCATCAAGAATAATGCAGGGAAAAGGCTGTTTCTTAAGGTACCTTTTGTAACAACTTCACTTATTACAGCATTCATTAGGACTGTAGTCTGAACTTCAGTACCATCGTGGGGAGCTCTGGAAGGAATCCACTATAAGAAGGATTGAAACAAATAGTCAAAACTGGATTTTTTTTTTTTTTTTTCTCCACCAGAAAGATCTTTTGACTAATTGAATGAACTGGAGATACATATTTTGATATCAAAATCTCTTGAGAAATGGACTGAGTTTGTAGCAGCTCTTTCCTACATATACTACAGGAAAGTCTGACTGCACACCCCATTGCAAGGCACAGCAGTTGTCTGCTCTCAGGGTGAGGAGGTATTCACACAAGTTGCAAGACTGCCATCTCTACAGAGTCAGTGAAACAGTTCAGTAGCACAGAGAACAAACTACATAACTATTAATTGATTGCTTTTAGAAATGTTCTTCCATGTGTGCCTTTTCTTTACCTAGGTAAAGGTGCAAGAAGCAGAAGCCTGAGGTAATGTCATGTTTTAACAGGCTAAATTCCCACCACAAAGTCACAGCCATGATTGTCATTTAAGGTATGCAGTTCCATGCATACCTTAAAGCTTTGGCTTAGTTTGTGTTAAAAGATTAGATTTCTTCAGGCTGCATTGTGCAGAGAAAAACAGCTTCAATCAATAGTTACATTGCTTTGATTGGGTCAATAAAACAAAGGGTTGATGGATTGACCCACCTTCCCTTTATTCATGTAACATTGAATGAAATGAGGAACATCCCTTAAAATAAGTGAGAACTGGCCACTGTTCCCCTGGTCTTAGTACTTCTCATTTCTGGGCTAGAAAAAACAAAACTGTTTGGCTTATTTCCCAATTTAAACTCTGAAAACTTGTAAAATCTATTGCCTTCACAGTAACTGTATCAGGACTTACCAGAATTTCAAAGACTCAGGCACCTCTGGTGTTCTAGATTTAGCCCCTGTGAAGAATAAATCATTCCACTCTGGAATGAAGCCAGCTGGAAGTCATTCCCCCATAACAGCATCTCTGCCGCTTCCTTAAGGACTCTTCTCTGGGTCATTGATTAGCCTTTCTGGCTGGGTTTCTCTGACAAAATCTTTGATGTAATAATACCCAATCAGGCAAGAGAACATCATAACATTAACATGAAGAGCGTATGATCTTTACAAAAGAATGCAACAAAACTGTCTCCTTTTTCACTTTTCAAAACAATCACCATTTCACTTTCATCCTAACAATTCTCACGATTTTTTTTAGGTTAGACAAAGTTACAGTGTAATTCAGTCCATTACAAAAAATCAGAGACTGAAAGAGAAATAGTTCACTGGTCCACTATGCTTTCCTAGTACAGTTATCATTCCAAATTATTTTAAAACTCCTTTTCTGCAACACCTGCAGATAAACATAGGGGAGATTAGTATTTAAAATGACATTAAATTATGACAAAGAAATCCCAAATTATGCAAAACTAATCTGACTTCTACAAATGTAGGAGTGAAGACCAAATTTGCCCTAAACCCTGAGGTCCAGCTTTCCTTTTAATCCTAAAATTTTTGTATGTCCTTATATAATAGTAGAAGTAACAGAAAGTGAGGGAGGGATGGATGCACACTTTGGACTCAGAAATCACCTAATTATTTGGGTATTTCTACAATTTTTCCACTTCTTTGTCATGCCCAGTTCCCTCATTGGAGAGCATTTGAGGTCAGTCATGTCTCGTGGTTGAATAAACACCTTTCCTGTCAGCTATTTTGCCCAGGTTAATGTTTGGCATCAGAATGAGGCCCATTCTAAGTTGTTTATCACAATGACTGTGATAACATTTCTTTGGCAGTACCTATGGGTTATCATTTGCTTTTCCAATGCACACAACAGTCTGCATATAGTTTGTTGAAGGGGAGGCATGTGGGTTCAGTTTTAAAATTCAACACAGGAGCTTTGTTTTAGCAAAAAGTAATAAAAAGTTCAGTGTGGGTAATGAGCACAAGTAGGTCTGAGTCTACCTGCTTATCTGATTATGCACAAAAAAATTTCTCTTTCAAATACTCTCCTGCATGCTCTGTAATCAAACCAGTCCACAAATAAGTCAGTGTTGTCCTTGATTGTTTTTGTCCTCTCTGCTGCCAGATATGTACCCTTCAGAGGGACCTGAGAGTGATATGGCCACTGATTTCAGTGGGGCCCAGATTTCAATCTTGATCTTCTCTAGTCCAAAGGAAAGAGCTGAGACTGTCTTCAGGGACCCAGGTACTCACAGAGAAATTCAAAACACTTAAAGACACTGTGGCAGCACACAGGGTTGTCAAAGTAGCAGAGAGCCTTCCATATTGATTAGTTCCATGTTTAATGTATACGATACTCTTGCAGTGTTTGCAAATAACCTTTTTTGTATGAAAACAGCAATGGCTTAGTCAAAGCCAGATCAAAGAGGCACGCATGATTCACATCCACTAAATAAACACTGATGCCTGATGGCAGTAATACAGCTATTTATATTCATTGCTTGATTTAACCAGTGGCATTCCTTTAATATGATAATAAGCACAGGCTGTTTGCTATGGAAAAAAAAGAGACTTGAGTGCTAAACTTGCTCTTAACACCAAATGAAAGTGATATTGGTGGGCAAGTTGAGATGTGCTAATTAACTTCCACTACAGACAAAATCAGAAGTTTAATTTTAGATTATACTTTGGAATTTCATACGAACAAATAAGCAGGCAACTTCAGTGGCAGTTAAGCACCTGAATACATTGGAGGGTCTGGGAGCCAGGTCCCATCAGTGACCTCTGTGTTTCATTGGAATCGCAATCCTGCAAATCAATTTCTTCATCTCCTTTGTAGTAACTGATGTTGCAAAAATGAGGGCAGAGCACTCTTAAATAGCCTTATCATCAGTGACTACAGCTCTAACACCACAAAAGCCAGCACTAAACTGGTCTGCAACCAGCAAGTAGCTCTCAGGAGCAACAAGTATCAGGAAGGCAGAAGGCAGACAGCCCACTCTGCTGAAAGGGAACCTGAGCTGGCCTTGTGCCGCAGACACTCTCGGATGACCTGCACTCAGCAAAACTACAAAAGCCTTCCAGATCCTGCTGTTCCACAGCCACTGCTGGTTACTGTCATTTTGCAGGCAATCCTTTGCTTTTGTTCATCATCCATATTACTTGACCAAAAGAAGAAAGAATGTATCAGTATGGAAACACTTCACAACTGTCATGGTTTAACCCCAGCCAGCAACTAAGCACTACGCAGCCACTCACTCACTCCCCCCCCCTCCCTCCCCAGTGGGATGGGGGAGAAAACCAGGAAAAGAAGTAAAACTCGTGGGTTGAGATAAGAACGGTTTAATAGAACAGAAAAGAAGAAACTAATAATGATAATGATAACACTAATAAAATGACAACAGTAATAACAAATGTACAAATGATGCACAGTGCAATTGCTCACCACCTGCCAATCGACACCCATTTAGTCCCCGAGCAGCGATCCCCCTGCCCCTACTCCCCCAGTTTATATACTAGACGTGACATCACACGGTATGGAATACCCCGTTGGCCAGTTTGGGTCAGCTGCCCTGGCTGTGTCCTGTGCCAACTTCTTGTGCCCTCCAGCTTTCTCGCTGGCTGGGCATGAGAAGCTGAAAAATCCTTGACTTTAGACTAAACACTACTTAGCAACAACTGAAAACATCAGCATTATCAACATTCTTTGCATACTGAACTCAAAACATAGCACCATACCAGCTACTAGGAAGACAATTAACTCTATCCCAGCTGAAACCAGGACAACAATGCACAAAATAATCTGGAAGAACATGTTGAAAAACTGTCATTGTATTCTTTCCCTGTTCTTCTACTTTTCCCTTGACATAACTATCAGGTCACTGCTGGGAAAAGAATACTTTTTAGAAGGACCTTTGATGTGGCCCACTATGACTTTCCCCCCACTTCATCTCTTATGGTATTCACATGGCACAATACTGACCACTGTAAAGCAGTTTCAGTTTTATCCAAAATCATCCATGCTGCAAGAGTATGCATTCTTCATCCTGTTTATAGTAATAACTCTCTGATTTGCAGTGGTCAGTTGTGTCCTTAGGCAACATGAAAATGGTGGTGAAATCAGTATCAGAGGAATCACGGGATCTTTTGAATTTGACCACAAGACTGATAAATACAGCAGGTTCTAGTAGAAAACCAACAATGAAAAAAATCCCAGAATGCAAAATATGATGGACATTGCACCCACAATGGTATGCAATTATTTTGAGAAAGTCCAGAACTCTATGGATCTCTCTTTTCCTCACTGAGATCTAACCCAGTGTAAACAGAGTGGACAGACTCTCTAAATCTACTAGCATCATCACAGGAATAAATGGGCTAAAATTAAAAAAAATACAAAAAACACCATTCCATGTAGACAAGGCTTCAGACTTTTCTTGAAGAACATCACTTATCACTGTTTTCTTTCATTATTCCACTTTAATAAGAAGAATACTTTCTCTCCTATGAATACCTGAGGATTTGTAAACATTGTTTCCATTTGAGTTATAGAGGAATGTTGTAGATTTGTTTTCATTCAGTTCCTTTGGCAAATTTCTTTTTGAAACTGTGACATGTCATTGCAGAGGCGCGTTAGATTTGAAATCTGGGACTTTTTCCTCCACCTTCATGTACGTTTACCTTTCTCCATAATTCACTATTAGTTGAACTATTGGTAAAACTTATCTGATTTGGATAAAGACTGTTCTTTGATGGCCCCGTGTGCCATAAAATAGCAGTAGAATTCTATTTCCTGTATTGCAGATAAGGCTGCTTCAGTTTTAGAGTTGTGCTTTGACTTATTTGCTGATTTGCTTGATAAACAGAATGGCTTAAAGCCTTGAAGGAAGATGAATACATGTTGTGTCAGAATAATACAGGAATAACTGGGCTGCTAGTACTTTAAAGACAGCTTGTACTTCCTTGTTAAAGAGCTGCAAGAGAAGTGAATTCATTATTTCCCCAATAATTAATAAAGAAACTAGCTATTACTGTAACCAGCAATTTTGAAAGTGATTTCAAATCCTTATGTGTGTCCAACATGCTGATAAAAAACAGCATTAATTGCAACTTGAAGGAAACACCAATCTCTTAAGAGATTTTTGCTTGGATAATTGAGAGTGCTTGAACTAAGATGCTCCTTATAACTCTTATACCCTCAGCCACATCTAATGACTCAGACCTGCTTCTTCAGAGGTGGATTTGACACTGTCCCACAACCCCAAACACACAGATGTAACAGTGCACTTGCAGACCACAAACTGTTGCCTGACTCATAGCCACATTATCTCTTGCACAGTTACCTTGAAAATACATCTGTTTCTGTGGCTTCTGTCACCTGGTTGGCACCAGGGAGATCCCCCATTGTCTCAGACAGCTGCATTCCTCATTCATTAGGAAACCATTATTAGTTTCAGGTAATTACTTTCATTTCCTCGATCCCTTCTGTGAGGTTTAGGATCAATCACAGATTCTTTACAGACCTAATGTTGAGCTGGACTGCAAATTAATTTTAGGGTACTTAACATTTAGAGTTTGGAAGGTAGGTAGTCATATAAATGAATTTTATTTAGTTATTCCCCCAATCTTTGAAGGGATTGCATACTGGTGTTTCTCTATAAATGCCTGAAGACTGTTCTCATGGCCTTTATGAAGTTGTTCAAATTGAAAAATGTCTATAGGCAGTAAATGCCCTTCAGCATAACTTTGAAAATACATTATATTCTCCAGGAGTCTGGCTTTTATTTGTCTTTTGTAGTGTTTGTGTGCTGTTTTCCAGCTTCTATCTAGCACTACTTTAAGATGGATGATTATTTTACTGAAAATGGTTTACTCGCCTCTTCCAACAAACCTCTATAAAAGTGATCCTAATTGTTAATGTAAACTTGAGCTGCCCCCCTGATACAAGAAGACTCAGGCTGAGTGCTGGCTGAATTGTTTGCTTTGATGGGAATACAGCATTTCTTAGAAGTGGTTGAAAATGCAAAGCTCTCCATGAGTATGAGGACTGCCTGGGAGTCTGCAGCAGGTTCTCTACATCGATGAAAAAGTGTTGCATCACAACTGCTGCCAGCGCAGGCTGTATTCAGTTCCCACAAAAGAAACCTCACGATCAACTGCCTTGAACTGTTGTGACAGAGATAAAAAGTGGAAGCCTGATTTTACTGGCAACACTCAGCCTTACCACGCTCAAGTAAGAAAAGAGACCAAGTAATACTTAGAGTGGATAGAAAGTTTAGAGCTAAGCCAAAGTGAATATTGCAAACCTACTTCTTCTAGAAGAAAAGATGTAACACATGGAAATGAATTAAAAGCAATCCATTACAGGCTGCAGCTGTTCAGCATGCTGGGAAAAAACACTCCCCACCTACGGGAAGGCAGTCCTAGACTAGTCTCATGGATAATACTCAGTTTCTATTGCTTAACTTCTCAAAAGGACTTTTGCAAAGACACAGATATGACTATTCAGAGTTTACAGCTTAAGAAATTTAGGAACAAGGAAACTGAGGCAATTGGCCCAAGGCAAATCAATGACAGAGTTGTGAAGAGGCCTTCATTACCCCACTCTTATTCTAACCACTAATCAGCACAGCCTCCAGTCCTAAAGGAGGAGGGTATTTTGGCACCGACAGCCTAGTACTCCCTCATACAGCTAGAGAATACAGAACATGGGTGAGGGCCTTATCTCTGTTCTGGCACTCTTCCATCTGCTAAAAATGTCCTACAAGCCCTAGTTCCTGCCAAGGCAGGTCTCCTTGCTTTAAGCAGCACTGGAGAAAGTCCTAAGGCTCCTTGCTGAGGACCCCCCTACCTCTCCAGTTTTGGCTCCCAACAGAAATACAGTCTTCCACTTTCCAACAGGACTGTCTGGAGGAGAGTCCAGCTGGAACAACAGAGCCAAATCATGGAAATCACCAGGAAAATGCGGGTTACATTTCTGAATGTATTACCTAAGAGTGACCTCCTGTGTCTGTACCAAGTGTTCTCATCTCTTTATGGACAAGAGCTATGAGAATATGAAGCCACAAAAAACATATTAAAAAAAAATAAAAGGACAACTCTAAGGAAATTAACACTTTTCTTAATGAAAACCCAACAACACACAAGTCTTAGTGCCTTAAAATTTTTTCTGTACTGCACAACATATTCAACAGTAAACAGGCAAGTAATAAGTTCTAATAATGGCTCCTGCTATAAATTTCTCTCCTGCAATCTTGTAGCACTGTGTGAAAGCAGGAAAAAGTCTATGACATGCATGAATACTGAGGACTCACTGCACACCTGTATTGGACTGAGAACTCCATTTTTTAACTTGGCTTCAGCTGTTTCTCTGCTGCATTACCTCCCTCCAAGATAAAACACAGAAGAGGAATGGTAAGAATTCTTGCAGATGTCACATGCAAAATAATAACTCAAAAAAACCAACACTGAAATGCCTTGTGTGTGTGCTCCCTCTGAATGGATAATCATCAACACTATGCTACTTTCTAGATCAAAACAGTTTTCTACCTGCAGGCCAGAAATGGGGATCATTTGGATTCTGCTGGCATCCAAATACAGCAGCCAGATGAATGCCCACCTGCAAAGGCCCTCCAAGGGCAGAGCGGCACTCTGTTATATACTGGGTCTCTCTCCTGTCAAGGTACTATTACCATAACACAAGGTCTTATAACAGCAAATTTCCTTGCTGTAAGATACAAGACTTCTTAAGTCTGCTGGACTCAAAATCAAAGAAAAGCACTGGAAAGCTTTGATAACTGAGGGCATATGTTATCTGTCAAACAGAACTTGGGACTGGTGCACATTCACAACAGCTATAAACAGCTGCTTCCTAGACAGACTTCTCCACTTTGACAGTTTTTCCCATCATAAACTTGAGCCAAAAACTCAGTGTTCTGCTCTTCAGTAAATTCACACAAGAATGGGATTGTGGTTTAGACATTCCTACTGGTTTCAGAGGTTGTGCATGTAGTAAAATTGACCACGCAGGCAATTCTGTAGACCAGTAGGGACTGGCAGCTCCCAGCTCCCAGTTCTAGAGTTACATTGGTGAGCTGGGGTCAGCACTTTCTCGGATTCCCAGCTCACCATGACAGACATCCCTCTCTTTCGCAACTCTCCGTTTGATTCACCCAAAGCACAGCAAACGAGAAGGCTATAAACCAAATGCTTCCTGCTCAGTTCTTTGTTTCTTGGGAAAACTTTTGGCCCAATCTCCTCTCCTACTGCTTGTACCTCTGTACTTGGCACCTTCCATTCCAACCCCACCTTGGGATGCAGTGTTAAGACCTAGAAATAACAGTGCAGATGGCAGCCTATGTCCTTAGCCATGTGACAGCTCATGCTATTGCTTTTCTTCAGCTTATTGGCAAAGCAGGGAGGGGACGGAGGGGCCAAAAGGCCTTTGTTATTGCTCTGTGCAGCCTGGGAGCCAGAACTGAATCAAGTTGGGTTCCTCCAATGCCACCATGGCTGGATCATGCCCCAGGGACTCCAGGCAGAAGCTGCAGTGGGGACAGTGAGGGCTTAGCCTTCCAACACTGGGTTGGTTAATGAAGCAGAGGAACCTGCAAAGCTTGTAAGAGTGGGACCCAGAGGAGTCACGCCAGATAACTTTTTATTTTCTGATTTTCCTTTTTCAATTAAATTTGACATTTTCGAGAGTGAGCTTGGTTACAGACTATTAATCTGTGGCTGAGAGCCAAGGAAGGAAAACACTTCAGTGAGAAGAACTGAACACTGAAAAGCTTTGTCTGTAGTACAGCATGCTAAGATGATTTTAGTGAGTTTTGAGAAACTCAGACAGTGGCAGTTCACTCTTGTGTAACAAAGACATGTTCATACAGCACTTTCAGAAAAGAAAATGGCAACATTTTCAAGCCCATTTTCTTCCTTTCTTTTACATTCAAAAGGCACATCAGCTAGTGAAAGTTGAGCACTAAGTGATATTTGCCACCAGCTGGGCAAAACTGTTGCGATCAACCTAAAGTGAAAGGCTTGCAACACTTGCAACAGACTGAGAACATCTAACTGGACCTTTGGAAGGAGCTGAATTGCCAATTTCAAGCATACCAGGATCAGATGACAGATTCAGAGAATAAACATGAGAAGTGCCATGATTTTTATCTGAAACTTGATTATCTACAGCAGCTAGAAAAGATTTGCATTTGAGAACCAGTTCATACCTGATTCTTTGAGGCTTAAAGCTAAAAAGAGGAAACAAACAACAGAATTTTATTATGAAGTGAAACTACCACTTAGTTGTACTGCATACTTTTGAAGCCATGGTTTTGACACCTATTCCTTAAGGTCCTTATTCACTTGTTACTCAGGAATATAAAATTCCATTTCAGCAATGGAATAAAGCAAAACATTGAGTTGCAAGTTCTGGAAAGATCCAAGATCTGGATTTGAACATTATGTCTTGGATACAGCCCTTAAAACAAATAAACAAAAGGAAACTAAAACCACATGTGGTGTAAGTTAAACAGGTACCTGTAATCCCAGAATGAACAAGTGTCAAATGAATGTTTCCCCTGGAAGTTTTGGGAGCAGTTTTACTATCATGTGTCTCTCACATGCAGGAAGAAGCCCTGGAAAAGATTTCCAGTCAAATAGGAAATGGAAAGTATTCAGCACCAGATGGAGGGGATCTTTGCAAAAAATTTTCATTGCGTGTTAAGGCTTTGATCATGATCAGGCAGTAATGGAATACAAATTGCTATTAAAACAACTTATCAGTGTGAGAACTATAGAGCAAAATGAAGGCAAAAAAAGTGACCTCACTGGTAAAGAGTATAATCCCCCTTCAATACCAGTCCATTAATGATAGTAGTTGTTACAGCTTTTGATCACAGTGTCTTAACCCTTTAGCTTAAGCTATAATTGCTCATTCTTGCTGGAAGTTATTCATGTGCCAGTGAGGAAGGGCTGAAGGAGTCCTTTTATATCACTGAGCCAGTTTGTAGAAGGCTTCTGTTTAATTGCTGCTCAGTGAATCATGGTTATGTATGTTAAGATAATTATGAATGGTTTGTTTAACAAAACAAGAAATAGAGGGGTTTTAAGCATTTAACCACTGCTGAAAGCTCTAAAATCAGAAGTCCACCAAGCTTGTTTCCCCTATACCTATTCTCTGTCCCTGTCTGTCCTGCATTTTTGGCAAGCAAAAAGAAAGCTTGCAGCAAAAGTCACTTTTGTTTCTGTGCAAGACTCAGAAGCACAAGATCATAATGCATTGCAAATATGATCAAAGAGTACAGATGTAGCACATAAAAACCAATGGGGAAATTATACCCAGCTGATGTATTCAAGCACTGCCATTGAAGAAAACCTCCTGAACTTTAATGCATTACAGGAGTGAAAGCACTGCCAGTGCAATGGGGCTGTTTACTGTGGAAAGCACTACTCACCTGAAGACCTGTTCCTTAAACGGGTGCATTTAACTGCTCCAAGAATAATTACTAAACAGTTTTAAAGAGCGGTCTCATCTACAAAGAGAATCACAGCAGTGCAGTTCCAAGGGCACAGGCTCCAATCCACGCTGTTCACCAGCTGGGTATTTTCATACATGTTCTAGATTCGGTTTTACAACAGTGAGTGAAGGGGAAGCAGGGTGAGCCTCATCTCACATACGGCAAATGAGGGCACAGAGATTCTGAAAAGAATAATGATTTTTGTGCCCAGGTAGACATCGTAGCAGCAATGCTTTCCAGAGAGCTCACTGTCATACAGGACTTCACCTGTTCAGAAAGCACTGCTCCCACTGTCTTGAAATACAGTTGTAAATGTCAGCACACATGTAAATTGGGACAAAAGCATAACAGAAGGCACAAAGAAAATTAGGAAAAGAGAGGGAGTGGTCATGTATGGAAAGTCTTGTTCATGCCAGTTTCTATGACATCATATCTATCTCTGTGGCAGTAGCAGGAAGAAAAGACTCACTTCTTCTGGACATCCTCCAGTTATCTTAACCATGAAACTACACTGTATCTCTGCATTCCAACACCCAATTCAGTACAAAGTTCCAATCACGCACAGAGCAACTCCACACTGTAAAGTATGCAAGCAGCATTTCACAGGAGAAAGAAAAAAAAAGGTACGGACCACATAGCTAAAGACTAAACCACATGCAAATACAGAAAAGGAACTACTTCAATCCTATAAACAACCTGATTTCAGACTTCTCTAACTTTCAATTCTATATTCTTTCATGAGTTTTTCTACCCAGACTCAGGAAGCTGAAGGAGAAAGGAACACGATGAGCACATCATAAGATTGTATAGGTGTAGCAATTTGAAGATTCAGAATGCTACAATAGTCAGAAAAGACTCATCCTGAATTACTCTGAAGCTTGTAATTTTAAGTAAAATTTTGGTCAAATATTACATTTAGCTGCATGCAGGGAGAGCAGTTAAAGCCACAAAGAGGAATCAACAGCTGCAGTGACTAATCATCAGGTATAGATTAGATAATTTTCAGGATGTGAAGAGAACTTTCTGTCCGCACTCTTCGAAGCAGAGTAAACTGACTTAGATGACCACAACCCTCCCACAGATTGCTTTCCCACATGGGCCAATACAAACGTTACCTCCATTGCACCTCTCTCCCTTGAGTAGCACCCGTTGCCAGGGTCCCCATCCCGACTTGCTACCATATAAAGTAGGCAACAGGAGTTGTGATTGGGACAGGCCGGGAAGAAGGAAAAGGGCAGAAAGGAAGACAAATGGAGGGGAGGAGGAGGGCAAAACTGAGCTAAGAAGGACCAGTGCTGCTCTGCTGTGATGAGGGAAGGAGAGGCCCAGTTTTGAGGGCAGAAGGAGTTTTTTGGAAGTTTGGGCATCATTTGCAGTACCAGCTGCAAGTATTTCATGGGCTGGATTTCATGGAGGCATTCAACTGAGTCACTGAAAAAGATACTACAATAAATGTGCTTAGATGGAGTGCTTTTTCATTAAAAGGCATAGGAATCAACAAAGGCCTCTGCTTGCTTGCTTTCTTCTTTAATTGAAAAGTTTCTCACTTTGTTCTAATTCCCAACAGGTTTTCATTGCATTCATAGGACAATCAGAGGCTCCCTCCTCTGGCTATGTTTAATACCTATAAATTCCCATCAAAATTTTGCAGGATAGTAACAAAAAAAAACTGCTTTATTTTATTAAGCAGGGACTTGAATCCTGCAGGAATTGTATTTTCATGACGAATTATTCATATTTTTTTCTTTCGATGTCAAATCAACTAGTACATTTTCAGCACCTAATTGAATGTCACAGTTGTAACTCAAAGCCAAGCAAGATAAAGGGTATCAAGAAAAGAATAGGAAGCAAAAGAATTCTCATTCTCTTCACTTTTTTTTTGAAAGATCAAAAACTATAATAAGATAAGCCTGAATTTCATGAAATTTGGGATGTCTATAAGCTAGGGAAATCATTTTGTTTGGACTTCGTGGTTCTTATGTTCAGTTTTAGAATAACATAATTCTAAGTCCCTTACAACATTAAATACAGGCTTCTGTAATTGGAGCTTCTGTCTCACTGATATTTCCATGACATCGTGTCCAAACCCTGATTATACTTCATTTAATTTGTTAGTAGCTTTTACCACAGATCGGAGTTTTTGCACGTGAGTTTCTGAACCTAGATAAGCCTTATTGCTGTATCACTCTGAGCTCAGGAAAATACACCCAATTCTGATGGCTAAACAACACAAATCACATTTATAGGACTGCATTGGCCCAATTTCACTTTATATTTCAAATATACAGTATCCGTCTGAATGCTGTATTCAAGTAAGCGTGCCTAGGAAGATCACACAAGCAGACTCAATGTCCGTCACTGAGCTGAGGGCACAAACCAGCCTGACTGTCCCTGCCCAGCCCCTGGGCTCCCCCGGCCCACGGCCCAGGACCCCACGTTGCCCCCCGGGGCCCTCAGCCCCTGCCCCAGCAATGCCACAGCAGGGCCAGCCTCCAGCTCCCCACAGCCCGGCCCTGCCCAGCCATGGGCCCTGCTGAGCCAGGCCCAGCCCACGACCCGGCCTGGCCTCGGCCCGTCCCCAGGGACATGCCCAGTGCCTGGGACCGGGGCTGCCCTGCTCCCAGCCGGGGCAGCGGGACAGGCCCTGCCTGCCAGGCCCTGCCTGCCAGGCCCTGCCCTGCCACCCCACCATGGTGGGCCCCCACCACTCCTGGCCCCACAGCACCCTGGCATTTTTGTATCATTTCAGGCCTACTCAGCTCAAAAAACCTTGACATTTATTTCACTGGGTATTGGACTGAGTCTTTATTTATGTAAGATAAAAATCTGCCCTTTCGCAGAAAGAAGGCCTTTGTGAAAATTTATGCACCACAGCAACGTATATATCAAAACCGCATTTCAGCACGTTACTCGAGAAACCTTCCTCCAGTCATTCCCAAGCTCTTTGGGTAGGGATTGCTTCTTTTTCCTCCTGTGTCTTCACATGTCCTCCTGGACTGTGCCAAGCGCTCTGTCGTGGTTTAACCCCAGCCAGCAACCAAGCACTACACAGCCGCTCGCTCACCAGCAGTATGGGGGGAGGAGAATTGGAAGGGTAAAAGTGAGAAAATTCATGGGTTGAGATAAGAACAGTTTCATAATACTTTGATTCTAGCAGCCTAGTCCACCTGCTCATTGTTTCAATGTTCTTCAATGGCACAACTCTACATGAGCATCTATGCGACGTACTTTTACAAGCGCATTATCTACCTGAGCGGCAATATCTTGCCATAATTCAACAGCCCAGATGAGTTTACCTCTGCACTGCCAGCTGGTCTGCTTCCATTGCTGTAGCAGCCCCCACAGAGCATTTGCCACCATCCATGAGTCAGTATAAAGTATTGGCCATTTTTCTCATTCAGCAATATCTAAAGCCAGCTGGATGGCTTTCACCTGTGCAAACTGACTCAATTCACCTTGTCCTTCAGCAGTTTCTGCCACTTGTCATGTAGGACTCTACACAGCAGCTTTCCACCTTCGATGTTTTCCCACAATATGACAGGATCCCTCTGTAAACAAGCATAATTGCTTTTCATTTTCTGGTAATATATTATACAGAGAGGCCTCTTCAGCACTAGTCACCTCCTTTGGTGACACTCTGAAGTTTTGGCCCTCTGGCCAGACCATGATCACTTCCAGGTTTCCCAGGCGGTCAGGGTTTCCCATTTGAGCCCATTGCATTATCATTGCGACCCACTTACTCCACGTAGCATCAGTTGCACAATGCATAGAGGGGACCCTCCCTTTAAACATCCAGCCTAGCACAGGCAATTGAGGTGCCACAAGGAGCTGTGCTTCAGTACCAACTACTTCTGAAGCAGCTCAAATTCCTTCATATGCTGCTAATATTTCTTTTTCAGTTGGAGTGTAATGGTCTTCAGATCCCCTATATCCCTGACTCCAAAACCCTCAAGGTCGACTTTGAGTCTCTCCAGGCACTTTCTGCCAGAGGCTCCAGGTCGGGCCATTATCCCTGGCTGAGGTGTAAAGCACATTTTTCATATCTTGTCTTGTCCAGGCTCACTCAAGTGCTACTGCATAAACTATCTCCGGTTTAATTTGTTCAAAGGCTTGCTGCTGCTCAGGGCCCCATTCAAAGTCATTCTTTTTCCAGGTCACTCAACAGAAAGGGCTTACAATCAGACTATAACCTGGAATACACATTCTCCAAGAAAGCCTGTTTCTTTTTTGTTAGTTGGTGGGGACATAGCTGTTATTTTATTGATCACATCCTTTGGGATATGATGATGGTCATCTTGGCATTTTATTCCTAAAAACTGGATTTCCTGTGCAGGTCCTTTGAAAGCAAAACGAGCTTTCAAAAGAATCCAGATTATTTTTCTCCCCTTCTCAAACAGTTCCTCTGCTGTGTTGCCCCACACAATGATGTCATCAATGTATTGCAGGTGTTCAGGAGCTTCACCTTGTTCCAGTACAGTCTGGATCAGTCCATGACAAATGGTAGAACTGTGTTTCCACCCCTGGGGCAGTTGATTCCAGGTGTACTGGATACCCCTTCATGTGAAAGCAAACTGTGGCCTGCACTCTGCTGCCAGAGGGATCAAGAAAAACACATTGGCAATATCAATTGTTGCATACCATTTGGCAGCCTTTGACTCCAGTTCATATTGGAGTCCTAGCATGTCTGGTACGGCAGCACTTAGCAGTGGTGTGACTTCATTCAGGCCTCGATAGTCCACTGTTAGCCTCCACTCTCCGTTAGATTTTTGCATTGGGCATATGGGACTATTAAAGGGTGAATGAATATTACTGGTCACTCCTTGATTCTCCAGTAGCCACATCAACTTATGGATGGGAACCAGGGATCTCGACTGGTGTGATATTGTCACTGGTGCGTTGTCATGGCAGCAATTGGCACCTGCTGTTCTTTAACTCACAGCAACGCCACCACAGACAGATCCTCTGAGAGACAAGGCAAGCTAGACAGCTGTTTAAACTTATCCGTACTCAAGGCAGCTATACCAAAAGCCCACCAGTACCCTTTTGGGTCTTAGAAGTACCCTCTCCTGAGGGTACTTAAACATTCTATCACTTCATCAGGATCCTACAGTTGTTCAGGAATGAAGTTCCAGACCATTGGAGGTGAGAAGTTCTCTAGATACCTGCCCATATTTTCCCACATGCCATGCCACCCATGACTATACTCTCACAGAGCCTGGGTCAGATTCCTAAATTGCTTGTTAACCTTAGACAAAACCGAAGCAATATTCCTAAGAAATACCAATAGAAGTATTTTAACTACCCAAGGATGTTCAAGATACTGAGAAGTTATTGTAACAAGGCAGAAAACATCACAGAAGAAGGTGGTGAAGGTGCCATTCTGTATTTCCTCCACAAAAAACATGTCAGAGGAAGAAGTATAGTTAACTGTCTCCATGAGATGGTACCCGACGTACAGTAATGGCTTCAGTACAGAGCCCAAATACTAGATTAAGCTCAAGGTCAGTGTTTTAATAACAAAACTCCAAGGCAAAACATCACTAATCACTACAGAGCACAGAAAACTGAAAAAGCCAACACCAATCTTTAACATGTACAGCAAAAAAAAAAAGAGCATGGCATAGATCAGATAAAGTAATATCAAGAACAGATGAATCAATATCATGACCCACAACTGTTAACGGATATAAATCCCTTCTAATACACTCTGGTCAACCTGTTATTATCTCAAACCCTTTGAGCCGCACATCGGGTGCCAAGGAGCACTGTTGTGCTTTAACCCCAGCTGGCAACTAAGCACCACATAGCTGCTTGCTCACTCCCCACCCCCAGCAGGACTGGGGGAAGAGAACTGGAAGGGTAAAAGTGAGAAAACTCATGGGTTGAGATAAGAACAGCTTAATAATTGGAACTTTTTATTATTATTATTATTATTAAATTGTAATTAAAAGGAAAATAACAGAGAAATAAAACCCAAGAAAGATAAGTGATGCAAATGAAAACAATTGCTTACCAGCAACTGATCGATGCCCAGCCAGTCCCCAAGCAGTGGCCCCCCAGCCAACTTTTGCCATAGTTTTATTGCTGTGCATGACGTCATATGGTATGGAATATCCCTTTGGTCAGTTGGGGTCAGCTGTCCCAGCTGTGTCTCCTCCCAACTTTTTGTGCACCCCCAAGCCTACCCAATCGCAGGGTGAGGAGCAGAAAAGGACTTGACTGTGTAAGCACTGCTCAGCAATAACTAAAACATCCCTGAATTATCAAGACTGTTTCCAGCACAAATCCAAAATATAGCCCCATACTAACAACTATGAAGAAAATTAACTCTACCCCAGCCAAACACAGCACATGCTCTTAGGCAACAGACATAATAAACAAGGACCTTACACTCAAAATTAACTTATTGTTAATTATGAGGCTTGGATAGGGGTGCAAATAAGCTAATTGGAACTGAGCAGGAAATTGTCTTATCCTGGGAAAATGTCACCATTTCATAAAATCTTCAAAGTCCCAAGCTGGAGCAAGACAGATCAAGGCCAGTTAAAATCTTTTGTACCTAAACTTGATCAGATAGCCCTAGGATTGTCCTGTCTTTCTTCATCCTGTTGCCTCCATTCCCACAATGACTAGCCCGTCAAGCTTGCTTTAGCCAAGATTTAAGAAAAAATCATTCCTTTTATTGTTCTCCCTTTCTTGGCTGGTTTTACATTAAAATTCAGGATTCAGCTACCTGAGAAGTTATTTGAATGTATGGTGAACTGGCATATAAATAGTAACAAATCTACCAAGGAAGTCAAGTTGATTAAGAGCAAAAACTTTCTTTGTCCTTATTGTTTAAGAGTTGAGGATTTGGGGCTACATTTGATACTAGGCAAAAAAAAAAAATCCTGTTTATTATGCTTTCCTCCTCTCTATCTCTTCAACAACATGCTGGAGAACACTCTCAAAATAACTATAAGCCATGCAAAGAATCCTCCAAAAAATCAGGAAAGGGAAGGCAAACCCTCAACAGGTTATCACTTCCAGCACAACATCCAAGCAGATAAAACCCAGTAATCTGACGTGGCATCTTTTTAACCAGAAACAAACAACAACTGCTTTGACACCATGGTCTTTCTTTTGCCAAGCATTTTAAAAGGTAAAACCTGAAAGTTAAAGAAGTCAAAACCTTACAGGAATAATTCTGTTAGCAATTTTGTAAGAAGTCAAACAGAATTAGACTGTGCATGGACATTCTAAAAGGTAGCAATGTAATGCTCAGGCATATAAATAAAAAGAAAGTACAGGCAGGCACTGAAATCATGGTGGAGTAGGCTAGAGATTAAAGATAACCACAGTTTAGACCAAAACCCAACTGCTTTTATGTCAGTTATATCAAGTATGATGAAAATACTGAGTGGGGATGTAAAGGAAGAGTGACTAAACAGATCAAAAATAGGAACTGAAAGTACTAATGTTAGAGCAGAAAGAGGCTGAAGACCTCCATGCATTCCAACTTGCAGGAGGCTGGGTTACCTCCAAGCCCCCAAAACAAATGGCTTCTGAAGTTGCAGGTCCACTCCATAGAATTCATTATCAAATATTCCAAGAGGTCATACAGCCAGAGGACAGCAAAGGAGGAAGAAACATAATGTGGTTAATAGAAGATCATTAGTATGACCACAATTGTACACAACTTTTCAGAGCAACTTTGATGGAAAGCATAATTAAAGACATGGAAGGAAGTGGAAAGAAACACTGCACAGATTTACTAAAAGTAGAACATGCAAGACTAAACAAGTAAGTAATTATTAAGGCTGAGGAGAGACATCTGATTCAATCTACCTGGACACTAGTACCACACTTACTATGATGGGGCATGAGAGAGGAATCATTAAGTCACAAACTAGAGATTAATATAATATTAGATTACAAATTAGGAGAAGAACTGGCTAAAGGGGCGATTACAGGGAAATTAGAAGCCTAGAGGTAAAGGATAATTAATAGGCTGCTTCTCAGGACTATGTCTTAGAATAAGTTTGATTCATATTTTTTTTAATGAATCTGTTAAAAAAACTGTGATTGCACCATAAAAATTTGCTGTTGTCTCAGAACATAAAGGCATCAATATAGAGGAATATTGTTACTGAAAATGAGTTGAATGACCTTGAAAACTGGAGTGAGACATATGGGATGAAAGTCATTTGAACCAAGCGCAAGGTCATGCACGCAAGTCAAGCGTTCTTGCTATAAATACATCTATTGGAAATAACCAAAGAGGGAGGAAACCTGAGGGGGGTGGAGACTCCTTGACGATGATGAACTACCGATATAATTCAGATGTGAGAGAGTCAGATTGTACACCAGGATTTTATCAGGCAAGATATTTTGAGAAGATGCAAAAAACTATTAAAATTACTTACAAAGCACTAGTAAGATCTAGCCGATCCATCCCACGTCTGAAGAACATGAACTCCAGATAGAGCAGGTGCTATTTATTAGTCTCCCCATCCCCTTATCATTCAATCTGTTGAAAGAAACTTAAGTTATATCTGTATTGCAGGATCTTAAATTACGTACCATATCTTTAGATTATGACCTGCTCCCCGTCATGTCCCAGTTCCACATCAGGACAAGCCCATGTTATGCCTTGCTTCCCTCTTTTTCCCTTACATCCCAGTTTCCATGGGAAGGTAACTTAGATGTCTGGGACAGAAGGAAGCCATGACATACTGCAATGGGTTCCCCAATTTGAACAGGAGAGGGAAATGTACAGCAGATATCCCATGGAGCAATGTACGTATTACCTAGAGATACAACTTTTTTTTTGCCTAACAGCTGATGACTGAGAGATATGCTGTCTATAAAAACATAGTCAGTGAGCAGTAGGAAAAGAAAAAAGATAAAGGAAAAGGAGCCATCAAAAAAAGAAAATATTAGCACAAGAACAAGCTGCATAAGCTGACAATAAATTTCAAAAGAACACATAAGAGAGGGCAGCTAGGATAGAGGATCATCCCTCTAGCCTTGAAAGCAGTAAGGCCCTGGCGTAGCCTTCCAGTAGGAATAAAAACTATAAAGGAAAGCTGAATTCAAACAAAGCTTGATCAGCTGTTGGAGGAGTTTATGTGATCTGGTTGTCTGGCTGTAGCACTCCCAGTGACCCAGGAGTTCCCCTCCAGAGCTACATTCCTAATTATAAGGTTAATATTTGTCTAATTTTATCACACTGTAAATTCTTTTTAAACAGAGCTGGACTTCCGGAAGTAGGTAGTCCACAGGCAGGATGTCTTCTACAGCTCTTGCTCTGCATTGTTACAGAAGAAATTCTTGTAGTGCAAGTGAATTCTTTCTACCTCTAATGCACAAAAAGTATTTCCAATGAAATAAAATGGAGACCGTTCTCTTGATCCTAAAGAAAACTACATCTGCTACACAGTGGGAAACTGTAGAGGGAGGATGGAAACTCTGAAAGCAGTTTGGAAAAGAGTCAAGGACTCTCTCATTTCAGATTGTCACCTTTGACTTTGTTTTAGTAATTTTTCAAATATTATCCCTGTTCCTCCTTTTACAGCATCTCCAAAGCAATCAAAGAACACAATACAACTATAACAGTGCTCAGGAGTCCTTTCAGAGGCTATATTGAATTTTGTCAGCTACAGATTTTGTAGTAAGGGACAGAGAGCCTGGAATGATAAAATATGGAGTAGGAATGAAGATTTCTGACCCTGCTGCCAGAGAGCAGCAGACTATTTTAATAATTCAATGAAGGCTGCAATTTTGTGTGTGGTTCATGTTCCACTTTCTTTGAAGAGGATCCCCATAGAGGGTCAGGGGCTTTTTCCACTGTAAGAAATAAGCAAGGCAGACAGTACAACTGGATTTCAAAATAACTGTTTTACTATTTGTCTTTGAAGAAGCTGTAAGTTTCTGTAAGCTGCAGCCCTACCAACTTCCCAGGAAACTCCATACTATTTAAAAGGCTGTTATGAAAATTGGCAATCAGCTTCAAATGTATTAGAAGGGGAAGGCAATGAGAAAATAATAGGTACATTTTTATAACTTAGCATACCATACATCCCAGCATTATCAATAATGTGCTCCTTTAGCCAAAGAAAAAAATTGAAAGTAGTGGTAAAACTGTCCATTCACAAATTAGTATTTGTCAAACACGCACATTTCAGGAGACCATAACGTAGCCTGTGATGATATGTCAAACATTTTCTGAGATAACTGAAACTTGGTGCCCTGCTATTTAGCTTGAAATCATTCTGCCCTGTGCCAGCTGGACAGATGTTTGGATGTCAGGAACTCTTCTGAAATTGATAAGGAAGGAAGGAAGAACAGTACTCTTCAGCTTTACAGCAACAGGCAAGCATGATGTAGTTTCTCAGGGTAAGATTTCTATACAACAAAATGCTCCAGTTTTCATTCCCATGCAAGTGGTCAAGGTAAACTTCAGTAGGGATTGCCCACAGCCAAATAAAACAAGGAAAACTGAGTATTTTTGTGTCCTGTGAGATTTTATGTCAAGATTATTATCTCAATGAAAAAAAAAAAGTGGTACAGTTTTTCTGCAGGAAAACTGAAGTCTAAGATGCTTATTCACTGCAGCAAAAAATAGATTGCAATAGATCAGATAAAATTATAGAGATCTTAACAGAAGCTAAAGGATTGCAACTGCTAACGAGGTACTTGTGAGGCCAGTAACCTTTTCTGTCTTAGATCCGAGCTACAGAATACTCATTTCTCTTTATGTGGGCTCTGCTGCTCTGTTAATGAGTGAAGGAGACCCATTATCTGGCTTCCCTCGGGCCTGCTCTTATAATCCTGCTTGAAATGATCTGATCTGTCTCAGGCTGGGCAGCTGTAATGTCTGGTCAGAAGCCCTGTGTAAGTAAGTGAGCTGCTGAGCTGCAGACAGTTTGGGACAGTTCTGTAACAGGTTGCCCTTATTCTAGAAGACCAACATCACTTCTAGACTTACACCCAATATTTCTTCTGAGTCTGAATCTCTGCCATTTCAAGAGCGGTAGCCAAGAACTTGGCTATAAGCTACCCAGGTGTGTAGTAGCCTATGGGAGCTTCCATTACTGCTTCTAAGGCAAGAGGCAGCTCAGGGACACGAGCACATATAACTGAACTTCAGTAATTGCGTTGGACAAGTGGACTGTTGTTACCTCTTTGCAGAGAGATGAAGGCTTACATGCAGGCACACGTAATGTTCTTGTCAGAATACACATGAACACAGATGTGAGGTTTGTCTCATGGAATAGATGCTACAAAATATCTAACAAAATGAGACAAATTTTAGAGTGAGTGGGATTAGAATAGAGTTTTCAAATCTCAAGAGAAAAGGAATCTGTAATGCAAGGGTCTTTTCTTACTGACCATGCTGTTGGGCTGGAAGATACTTGGAGGTAACTTGCCAGTTGCCAGTAATTGATCTACCATTCCCCAGCCTTCTTTCCCCAGATTTCAGAAAGGACTCGTTATATCAAGTTTAATATGTCATTCCAAGTTAATTCACCTTGCTGCTTTAACTGCAGTCTTAATATGAATTTAGATGACTAATTTATGCTGGAATACACCATAGTTGTTTTCTTAATTACCTATACCATCAATACAACGTTAGACAACCTTTTCCCCTTTGACCCCAGTGTCAGGTAAAAGGATAATGGCTGAAGTGTTCCTGGCATAGCCTCACTTTCTTCTTTCTAAGCTGCAATTGCAGTCACCATTCCCACAGGATGGCAGCAATTACAAGAAGAGGTGTGCGCTCCTCAGAATAAGGGCTAACAAAAAACAAAATATGCGAGTAGTAGGTTGGTGTCCGACTATTTTGGGATACTTCTTCCACTTAGGGAACTGAATGAAAAATAAACATAATCAAAAGCACGATAAGTCTGCGTGAGGAGCAGTTCTGACTACAAGTGAGAACAAGATGGCTGCAGAGTCACCTATCATGTCAGATTAGATAAAATATGGTCTGATTGCAGCACATGAAACGCGCTTCACTCTGATGAGGAAGTAAGATCACCCAAGCATCATTGTTATCTGAGTTTAAGGGAAACCTTAAGTCAAACAAAGAGTATTATCTGAAACATGTGAACCAGCCTGGGACTGAGAGGATTGTCCTGTCCCACCTCAGGATGTTGCACAATGTTATAGAATCATAGAATCGTTTAGGTTGGAAAAGACCTTTAAGATCATTGAGTCCAACCATTAACCTAACACTACTAAGTCCACTACTAAACCATGTCCCTGAGCGCCACATCTACACATCCTTTAAATACCTCCAGAGATGGTGACTCAATCACTTCCCTGGGGAGCCTGTTCCAATGCTTGACAACCCTTTCGGTGAAGAAATTTTTCCTAATATCCAATCTAAACCTCCCCTGGTGCAACTTGAGGACATTTCCTCTTGTCCTATCACTTGTTACTTGGGAAAAGAGGCTGAGCCCCACCTCGCTACAACCTCCTTTCAGGTAGTTGTAGAGACCGATAAGGTCTCCCCTCAGCCTCCTTTTCTCCAGACTAAACAACCCCAGTTCCCTCGGCTGCTCCTCATAAGACTTGTTCTCTAGACCCTTCACCAGCTTCGTTGCCCTTCTCTGGACACGCTCCAGCACCTCAATGTCTTCCTCGTAGTGAGGGGGCCAAAACTGGACACAGTATTCAAGGTGCGGCCTCACCAGTGCCCAGTACAGGGGGAAAATCACTTGGCCACTCCTGCTGGCCACACTATTTCTGATACAAGCCAGGATGCTATTGACCTTCTTGGCCACCTGGGCACACTGCTGGCTCATATTCAGCCGGCTGTCAACCAGCACCCCCAGATTCCACCAGGCAGTTTTCCAGCCACTCTTCCCCAAGCCTGTAGCGCTGCATGGGGTTGCTGTGACCCAAGTGCAGGACCCAGCACTTGGCCTTGTTGAACCTCATACAATTGGCCTTGGCCCATCAATCCAGCCTGTCCAGATCCCTCTGTAGAGCCTTCCTACCCTCGAGCAGATCAATACTCCCACCCAGCTTGGTGTCAACTGCAAGCTTACTGAGGGTGCATTTGATCCCCTCATCCAGATAGATTGTTGATAAACAGAACTGGCCCCAAAACTGAGCCCTGGGGAACACCACTCGTGACTGGCCACCAACTGGATTTAACTCCATTCACCAAAACTCTTTGGGCCCAGTCACCCAGCCAGTTTTTTACCCAGGGAAGTACACGCCTGTCCAAGCCATGAGCAGCCAGTTTCTCCAGGAGAATGCTGTATCAAAGGCTTTACTAAAGTCCAGGCAGACAAAATCCACATCCACTAAGTGGGTCATCTTGTCACAGAAGGAGATCAGGTTAGTCAAGCAGGACCTGCCTTTCATAAACCCATGCTGACTGGGCCTGATCACCAGGTTGTCCTGTACGTGCCATGTGATGGCACAAGATGATCTCCTCCATAACCTTCCCTGGCACTGAGGTCAGACTGACAAGCCTGTAGTTCCCCAGATCCTCCTTCTAGACCTTCTTGTAGGTGGGCATCACATTTGCTAACCTCCAGTCAACTGGGATCTCCCCAGTTAGCCAGGACTGCTGATAAACGATGGAAAGTGGCTTGGTGAGCACTTCTGCCAGCTCCCTCAATTACCCTTGGGTGGATCCCATCCAGCCCCATAGACTTGTGTGCATCTAAGTGGTGTAGCAGGTCACTAACCATTTCCCCTTCGATTATGGGGGCTTCATTCTGCTCCCCATCCCTGCCTTCCAGCTCAGGGGGCTGGGTACCCAGAGAACAACTGGTCTTATAATTAAAGACTGAGCCAAAGGCAGCATCAAGTACCTCAAGCCTTTTCCTCATCCTTTGTCACTATGTTTCTCCCTGCCATCCACTAAAGAATGGAGATTCTCCTTAGCCCTCCTTTTGTTGCAAATGTATTTACAGAAATAGTTTTTATTATCTTTTATGGCAGTAGCCAGATTAAGTTCTAATTGGGCTTTGGCCCTTCTAATTTTCTCCCTGCATAACCTCACAACATCCTTGTCATCCTCCCGAGTTTCCTGCCCCTTTTTCCAAAGGTCATAAAACTCTCCTTTTTTTTCCTGAGTTTCAGCCAAAGCTCTGTGTTCAGCTAGGACAGCCTTCTTCCCTACCGGATCATCTTTCAGCACATGGGGATGGCCTGCTCCTTTAAGATTTCCTTCCTGAAGAATGTCCAGCCTTCCTGGACTCCTTTGCCCTTCAGGACTTCCTCCCAAAGGACCTGTCAACCAGTCTCCTAAGCAGGCCAGAGTCTGCCCTCTGGAAGTCCAAGGTGGCAGTTCTACTGACCCATCTCCTTACGTTTCCAAGAATTGAAAACGCTATCATTTTGTGATCGCTATGCCCAAGACGGCCCCCAGACATCACATCACCCACAAGTCCTTCTCTGTTAGTGAACAACAGGTCCAGCGGGTGCCTTCCCTAGTTGGCTCACTCACCAGCTGTGTCAGGAAGTTATCTTCCGCACACTAAAGGAACCTCCTAGACTGTTTCCTCTCTGCGGTATTGTATTTCCAGAAGACATCTGGTAAGTATTTTGTGTCCCACGTTCAGCCAGGTCCACCATGATGCTTAACAAACAGGAAGGTATGTAACTTCTATTGAGGCAAGAGACATACAACTGCTCCCATTGCTATATTAAAACTATGGGCATAGACAGTGTAAATACCACCCTCCTTCCTGTCTCTGGATTGCACTCCAGACTGAACCTGTATCACCAAGGAGTGGTTTCACTTGATCAAATGCAGCTCTTTCTATACAGTACAGACACTCACATCTGAGCTTCTTAAGTAAATTCCTCTTATGGCTAATGGAAAACACATACATTTCTAGTGTACAAATCATCCTAAAGTAGATTTCTCAAGTAGAACAAACAAATTATGAGGGGAGCCTGGACAAGTTTAGATACTGTAGTTTGTGATGCTGCATATGCCTACAGTGACATGAAATTACTTCAACAATTAAAATTGGCCTTTTATTCACTCATTCTTCCAGCAGAAATATAAAAATCAAATTCCATCTATGTCTACAAGATTAGACATAGGCTAGGCTAATGGTGCACCACACCCAGAAGAACCAAGTTCCCCTACGTTGAGAGCAAATTTTTAAAAGGTGAAGTGAATCACTTTTTCTTGTGTACTATTGTGCAGCCAGTCAGAAACTCACGTAGGCAGAAGCTCTTCAAAAATATATGTTGCCTGCTACTACCCTTGATCATTGCCCTTGTCACAGGTCTCCTCCCCCTTGTCTACAAGGCTAAGAACACCCTGTCATACAATGACTGTGAGCTGTGATTGACAATCACCACAAGAGAGGTTTTCAACAAAAAATCTGGGGCATGAAAAAATAGTGGCAAAGCTTGCCTCTCTTCTGTCCTGTCTTGTGGGTGGTCACAGCCACTAGCTCCAGCACTCACTTTCCCTCTTCCCAGATCACCTCATCTTCTGGAAAAAACATCTAGAGCTGTTAGGAGAATTGCTCTTCCCCAGTATCTCGGCTTTCTCCAGGAGGGAGCCATTCAACAGCAGCAGGAGGCAGCCACCTTTATTTATTTTAACTCAAGGGAAAAATCAACAGGAATAAATGAAGGTCACATCACCGTGAGTGACTTATCTGTAGCAGTTTCAGCAGTCCAAAGCAGACCAAACCCCATTTGTAGAGGTGTTTTCTCTGTCAGACAGAGAAGAGCTATACAGACTGCAGTGCCTGGCCATCTGCCTGCCTGGCAGCCCAGCTCAGACAAGGATATTGTACAGAGCGTTTACAGCTTACTGAAGTCTAAGTCTTTAGAGAACAATTAGACTGTCTAATCTGGCCTCTTGTCCCCCACGCAGCTTAATATTTCACACGCATACTCTGTAGTAACCCCCAAAACCTTAGTTAAACCTAATCATTTTACTCCTCTCCAGCTTAGCTCTCATGTGCTACAAGTAAAGGAAAAAAAACCCAAACCTGGCTCCAAAAACATGTGGCAACTTGCAAGGAACTGCTTAGATAACATAGTCAATGATCCGACAGGTAAATCATCCAACGTGTAGCAGAATATGGAGAAAATCCAAAGCCATACATAATCCAGCTTATAGAAAAACTCCCTAAGTCTGACACTTGGCATGACCCTGAACATGTGAACAAGACAAGGCAGGCAGCCGTGAGGCCCCACTGCCACCATCTACTGTATAAGCGCTCACCAGAGTCCAGGCAATCTCTAATAATTCAAACAAAGAAAGGAACTTCGCTCCAGAGTATATCCAAGCCAATTGCACATAAGGAGGAAGAACAAGAGCAAGCTGATCTCCTTTCCCTTTCCCCGGACCTAGGCAGGCGATGTGTGAAAGTCTGAATGATGAGATTTGATGATAGTTGTACTGTAAAGCTACAAGCATTGATGGATGTTGTGAGAAATGCAGATGGTTCTTCCTCCTCATCTTCTCAGCATGCCAGAAACAATTTCAGAGACCCTCAGGCCAGAGTGGACAACTTTGCCTGTGCAGGTATTCAGCTCACATCCATGCAGGGAGGCTGTAGGATGTCTGCCAGAACCTGAATTAAAGCCTGTGTAGTCCAATTTAAAAATAGTAAAGCTTGGTGACTCCAGACTTCCTTTGGACAGCAGTTCAACTATTTTGTTACCTTCCCAGCTAAAGAAGCACTTCTAATTTAAATGCTGAATCTGTTTAACTTCAACTTCCAGCCACTGGATCTTGTTGCTTGCATCAGCAAAGTTGAAAAGCTCCAGACATGTTTTCCTAGCAAAAATATGTATACACAATCAGTGAGTTACCTTCTTTTTGGTTATTTTAATAGTGCCTAGATCAAGCCATGATTTTTTATTAGTAGTAGTAGTTCCACTCCTCCCTTATTCCTTTCTTTATTGAAAGCTGGCTGACTGATGGGGAAGGGAAAATGTGAGCAAAAATAAACAAATTTAAAAAATTAATCTGCACAATAAGCCCTTCTGTTTTCAGACTGGTTAGATTATTTATTCATTTTTATTACTTCTGTACTAGTCTGGGAGATTTTTCTGGTATTAGAATCCCTCAATTGAGATACTTTTTTTTATTACTATTGTTTACTGATAAACTCATTGTTCAACCAGAGTGAAGTGGATATTTTCCCTGATAAAGGAATTAATATAACCTATTGGTATGGCTTGAAAAGTTACTTGTGAATTCTACAAGTTTTCAGGCTCGTGTAGCAGCCCTGCACAGATAAATTCAGAAAGATTTTCAAAGGCTGACCAGTTGCAAATTTTATTATAAGGACTCAAGAACACACATTATCCATACAGTCTGTCCTCTGTGCCTAAAGAAAGATCTTGTCTTGCGCTAGAAAGAGAATCATATTTCCCTTAGCACAAAATCTCCAAGTATGTTAGACGACTACCTTATTTATTGAGTCTATTTACTGCTGTTGATGGATTGTATACTAACACAATAAACAGTGTCTTGAGGGAATGAAAAGTATTTCTGCTTTCATTAGGGCTCTAACTTTTCTTTTTCTGGAAACATTTTCCTTCTAGGGTCCTCAAGGTGAAAGCAGACACCATTTGGTGCCTTGCTTTAATAAAGTAAATATTTTCTTTTCCTAATCATATTGACCTTGTGAACTATCGCCACTGGAATTTATATTCCTGGGAAACTCTGAGAAGTTATAGTTTCCCTCTCCAGGAATACAGATATCTTTCTGAGCTCTACCTGATTCAGAGCTAGTTTAAAATGAATGGAGGATTTTCCTGGTATCAGATTCTGTTTCAAGAATGAAAAAGGTGAAATTAATAAAATGTCGGGGATAATTGATATTATATCCCAGAAGTGTTATTAAACTGTCAAGCTTCTGGCGAATTCATATAAACAGACTTAAAACCAGGCTGAACATTCCTCATTTAAGTTAGATGCCAGCTTTATTTATTATTTGGGCACAGAAGAAACTACTGGGAGAAGCTACAAGACATTCCTACGCTGTCCAGCAAGAGGTCTCACACCAGTCATGGAGGGACAGACTCTCAGTCAGGTGAGAGAACAAAGTCCACTGGGGAACAGCTCAGTAGGAAAAACATTGCTTCAAGAGGTTAGTGTTAAAAGAAGAAAATTAGCTCGCTATGAAGTCAGATAGAGCTGTGCTCCAGTATATACCCAGAGAGTCTCAGGACCCTGGGGTCATCTGTTCAGTCTTCCCACAGGCACTCTCCCCATCTGTTTTCCCATGCCATTCTTACACCCCTTCCTGTCAGCCTCTGTGCAGAAGGAGATGAAAGCAGATCAGATTTTAACCTCTCATTCACTGGGAAGCAGGTCTTACACTGCGTCCTGTACATGGGTTGGAGGAAAGCTAATGAGGCGTTGAAAACATGAGGTGGTTTAAGTAAATGTCAGGTACTGGATGATCAAGATTCATAAACTCTCTGTGGAGACTGGAGTACAGTGAGCCAGCTTATCAACAAGGGCCCCTAATGCCTGGTAGTCAGTCATTAGTATCTATAATAATGGGTCATCAGTGTCAATGCGAATTTCCTGTACAGGAGCCTCCAACATCGCTGCAAGGCATTTCATTCATAGAACAAAGAAACATAGCAACAGTGGGAAGTCATTACTTCAGAGGTTTTCTAAACTCTTTGGATTGCCTAAAATAAATATTCAAAAGAAATCATAGATGCAGTTTGATCTGTACTGAAGTTGCAGAGAAGTCCATCAAGGATCCCTCACAGGCACAAGGAAGGACAGCATTACCTTTACATCCAGAGTTGTAAACACACTTGTTTCTGTTTCAGAGCCTAACCTTATGTTTTCTGAAGCCTGGAACACTTGGTGGCAGACAAATCCCTATTATTGCCTGTAGGCATTCCTCAAAATATATCAATTATCCTATCCAGTTGCATTTCAAATGAATTATTCTCCGGTTACCATGGCAACCAAATATGTATAACGAGAAAGAACTGTATTTTTTTGTTCATGCATACCTGGGCTGCCAGAGCAACCTTAGAAAATGGATCACCTGAGCAATGTGCATGCAGTCTCAAGGGGACATGGTTCTTACCAGCTGTGGGATGTCTGCCTGCACAGCCAGAAACATCACCTCCCACCCCAGCCTGCATAGTGGTGTTTGCAGCACTGGAAAGACCCAAGGGCTTTGGAGACCATTACACTTCCCAAACAGCATGAGAGGAGGTAGAAGGCAAGCACTCATGGGAAAAGCAGACTATCCTCAAATGTCTGCAGTGAGAAAACAAAGCTTGTAAAGTCTGTACTAAGAAATCTCTGGTTTTAACTGTATTTCAGCCACAATTCCTGTAAGGAGTAGAAGATGATTCATCCTGGTTGACACTTGCAGACAAGTTATGTTCATTATCAGCTCAACTGCATACATTGCTCACAGGCCATCAGCAGTAATTTTCTTTGTATAGGCAAGACTTCAAAGCTAAGAGGAAAGATCAATCTATAAGCAGACTTAACACCAAAATACTTTTAATGCTCTTGGTATCAGCTTCTGTGTAGACTAGTCTTACGTGATAAGAGAAAGAAATGAAGAAAATGAATTTAAAAGCTTCTTGAAATAATCTTTTATTCTTAAAGTCAGGAAAAACCTAACATTAAAATGGTGACCTGAATGGTGACCTGCAGGCAACACATTTATTGTGAACATCACTTGCCTATCTCTACGGTAATACTTCCTTTGCTGGATTTTAATGTTTATTCAGTAAGAAAGAAATTCAATAAATAATAAAACCCTTCCTGTGACAGTACACTACAACAGTGTGGAACACCAGCTCTCTAGACCCATAAATGAAGGAATATTATTCAGGATCCCAAGTTACAACACTGTTGAATAGTTTTACACAAAAAAACCTATAATGTATAATGTCTGGGCATTCTACATTTCAAAGAGGTTTCTGTTTTCCAAAACAGCCACAGCTTAGAAACAAAATCAGCAGGGAATAAAGGTAAGAAGCAGATACATTTCTGCTTGATATAGGCAGAAGGGTAGGGCTCAAAACTCTCACTTACGAGGGAGTTTAAAACCTCCAGTTTCAGGTATACTGTTGAGCTGTGGCAGGTGCCACAATGACATCCCAACCATACAGCCACTGAGTATCTCTTAAAGACAGAAGCAGCTGTATTAAACATGAGTCTATGATGTGTTAATAGAAGTATGTCGTGGAGTATGTAGTCCTGACTACAATTCAGTTCAGCCACAGAAACATTAGAAATAGGTACTCTGACAGCCTGCTACATGTCACATGCAGGATGGGAGGTGAGGGCAGACAAGGAGCCCTGTCCTTTTCCCATCCCCACAAGCTTTGAGCCAAGTTGCAATATAGAAGCTGATATAATCATGCTGCAAACCAGTGGGTCATCACACCTACTGCATAAACAAGAGAACCCTAAAGAGTTTATAATCCAAGAACAGTAATAGAAAAGCAGGGGCTAGAGGGTAGAAATGGGAGAGTCTAGAAAAGGGTTAAGATTTGGGTTTAAGATGGGCCAACGGTCTAATATTAATTACTAGAGAAATAAAAAGCATGATCAGCTTCTCCTTACAGCAAAATGCTAATTTAGGTTACATATAGTTATCAGCTAGGAGAGTCTACCTGACCTGCAAACTGTGAAGAGAGTAACAGTAACTTTATATGTCTTGCACAACAACCCTGAAGGTTAAAACACCATCTCTATCCAGTCGTGGATAAAGGAAAAGGACAAAGAAACACACTAACAAAGCATAGGGAACAATGCAATACAGCATCATGGGAAAGTAGCAAGTGCCTCAGGTACTTCACAAATTGCTAAGCAGAAAATGTCCCTCTCTTGCAATAATTTTCAAGCTATTTTTTTTCCCCCCACCCCCTCCTCAATGGAAAAAAATTAAAACCTAACAGTCTTTTGCAGAAACAGTAAGTATTTTGATGTGCTTTCTCAGCCAGAGGAAAACCCCAGAGAAAGGTACTTGCTTAGGGCACCGGCTTGTAAGGTTGCTAAGCCAAGTTCATGTCTCTAAGCAGCTTGTTCCCCATAAATGGTCTCTCACATCTCAGGCCAGTGGCTTCATTACACAATGGTAAAACACTAGAAAAACAGTAAAAGTTTTCCTCTCTCCAACCTTATTAAAACTAAAACACTTCTGAATATACTTCATTTGACAAAATAGCACACTGCTTTAAAAAATATCCTCATAAGGTCTACCTGGTCATATCACAAACAACAAGAAAACTCTTCAACAGCATCAGCTGAAGCCAGAATCACCCACAAAAGTGAGTAGCTAGCTAGAGAAGTGCTGTATTTTGCTATTACTGTGAATTTAGCCAGGCACCAGAAGGTTTCTTAAAAAGACGCCCATCCGCTGGATGAAAACACTTCTAAAAGGTGACCCCTGAATATGTACATTTTCCACGTCACTAACATTTACGAGCAATTGATTTGTTTGCAATTCTTAAAGCCCCTCCAGTAAAGACATAGATTGATCTTTGCTGCAGTCACCTCTTGAAACCAACCATCTGCCACAGGCTGTCACTTTGAGCAGCATTTGTTATTCTTCTGAAGGAAAGTGTTAAAGATGCTCTTCGACTTGGAAACACATGTGTGGTACAATCAGGAAGGCCGATTGACTGTTCCTTTTGCTGTAGTAGCAACAGCAGTGGCAATCACATGAACACCAGGTATAAATTACAGCCCCATTCCCAGCCAGGAGCTTCTTAAGAGGACACTTAGTCCAGACCCTTTCCTCTGTTCCAGCATGATGAGTTCATTTCTCTATGGGACTCTAAAGCTGTTCTTAAAACCTCCAGTGACAGGGACTGCACAGAATCCATTCCAATACTTGATTATCTCATCGCTTGAAAAATAGCTTTAATGTCTAGTACAAAAAACCCTTGCTGTGCTTTAGCCACACTGCTGCAGCAGACACAGACATGTGCTGGTCCTTCCCCTCCACACTTATACCATGTTAAACCTACCTGAAACCTGTTACTCATTTTTTCTAGATCAGACAGCCTCAGTTCTTCCAGGCTTTCCACACAGATCACAGTTTATAAACCTCTGAAAGTTCTTGCTATCCTTCTCTAGTCACTGTTGATCATTGTGGTAGGTTGACCCTGGCTGGATGCCAGGTGCCCACAAAAGCCACTCTATCACTCTCCTCCTCAACTGGACAGGGGAGAGAGAATATAAAAAAAGTCTCATGGGTCAAGATAAGGACAGGCAGATCACTCACCAATTACCATCGTGGGCAAAACAGACTCAACTTGGGGAAATTAGTTTCATTTATTACCAGTCAAATCAGGGTAGGATAATGAGAAATAAAACCAAACTGTAAAAACACCTTCCCACCACCCCTCCCTTCTTCCCGGGCACAGCTTCACTCCCAATGTTTCTCTACCTACCCCCCACAGCAGCACAGGGGGACAGGGAACAGGGGTTACGATCAGTTCATCACACGTTGTCTCTGTCAATCCTTCCTCCTCAATGGGGCAGGACTCCTCATGCTCTTCCCCTGCTCCAGTGTGGCATCCCTCCCACAGGAGAGAGTCCTCCATGAACTTCTCCAGCATGAGCCCTTCCCTAAGGGTACAGTTCTTCACGAGTTGCTCCAGCATGGGTCCCTTCCATGGCGTGCAGTCCTTCAGGAACAGACTGCTCCAGCATGGGTCCCCCACGGGGTCACAAGTCCTGTCAGAAAACCTGCGCCAGCGTGGGTTCCTCTATCCATGGATCTACAGGTCCTGCCAGGAGCCTGCTCCAGCATGGGCTTCCCATGGGGTCACAGCCTCCTTCAGGCATCCACCTGCTCTAGTGTGGGGTCCTCCCCGGGCTGCAGGTGGATATCTGCTCCACCGTGGACCTCCATGGACTGCAGGGGGCAGCCTGCCTCACCATGGTCTTCATCACGGGCTGCAGGGGAATCTCTGCTCCAGTGCCTGGAGCACCTCCTCCCCCTCCTTCTTCACTGACCTGGGGGTCTGCAGGGTTGTTGCTCTCACACATTCTCATTCCTCTCTCCGGCTGCGGTTGCGCAGGTTTTTTTCCCCCCTTCTTAAGAATGTTATCATAGATGTTTTACCACCATCGCTGATGGGCTCAGCCTTGGCCAGCAGAGGATCCATCCTGGAGCCGGCTGGCATTGGCTCTATCAGACATTGGGGAAGCTTTTAGCAGCTTCTCACAGAAGCCACCACTGTAGCCCCCCTGCTACTAAAACCTTGCCACACAAACCCAGTGCAATCATCCCCCAAATGTTGGTTGTTCACCACATATAGGGACAGACTCTGCTTACAAGATCTTCTGTTATCAGCTTCTGTTCATGCATGCTTACTTCTTATCTACTTCCCCATCTAGAATTTTCAGGGTTTAGAAATGAGTCGACTGAGCCTGGAGGCTGCAGAGAGATCTGATCGTGCCTTTTCTATGATATCTGATATACTCCACAGTTAAATGAGAATCTTGTTAATTGAAGTGATTCTTATCTACTGTATTAAGCATAAGAGTCTCGGTCTACAACAGGTCTCTTTGCAGGGAGCTGTACACACTGATCTACTGTGCTCATCCTCTACTACTCAGGAATCTTAAGACAGTAAGCCCATACACATAGATTTATGTCTATGTGTGCAAGGAACTGTTTTTAAGATAATAATGCAGGCTACTTAGGAGGACACAATGCTTCTTTTTAGATTTCTCCCTTCCCAAGAAATTAGCATTTTTGTAACCACAAATTAGACAGAAATCCGCACATCTTAGCTGTAGGATAGAACAGTTACTTCCCCACACTTAAAGATTAAACTATACATAAAGCTGCTGGGAATGCATCTAATGCCATTGTTTAACATGTGAGGAGGAGGAGGCAGCAGCAGCAGCGCAGAGGGAACAGTGCAAATGAAAGGGGTCCAGTTGCATTTGCTTCCTAAAGCACGCACTAGACAAGCAAGCACAGCATGTTTCATTAGAAACAATGAAATCTCCTTTTCAGCTAGCTGGCATTTTGGCAAGGCTGCTGATAGATCAGAAACTCAGAGCACAATTTGTTTGCCATGCTGTAGCCTACTTTTGTTTAATCAGACAGCCACTGTTGAATGTGTTCCTGCTGTCAACAACAAACCTCCAGACCCGCATTCACACGTCAGAGAGTGTGTGTGTTGTGTGCATGTGTATATGTGTGTACGTGAGCTCTTGCTCATTCTGTGATTAAAAATGTAAGCACCTACTATTTTCAGCCTGAAAGGCAGCCAAAACCTTTTTGTTCAAGTTGGCACAGGGAAGTCTCCCCATGCCCGTTCCACCGTATTAGCAGCGCTCCGTAAAATGGCAAAGAAGGATGGATAATTTTTAAACTTTTTGTGCCTGGAATTTGATGGCCTCACTTGCAGCTTTGAAGTAAAGGCAAAGCTCGCCTTTGTGCGGGATGCATTTGTGACATAATTGCAAGCTCTTTATAGGCAACTGGTCTCCTTAGCACTGAAAAGGCTCAAAGCTTTTAATTAAGGGCCTGATCTACCTCCTGCTAAATAAACTGAATCAGACCCTACCAAACGTGCTTCTCAGTAAGGTCCAAAGGTTCCACCACAGCTCTGGTAGGAGCATAAATGAGTCTATCATTGGGCATTTAAACAATCAGTTTCCATCTTTCAGAAAATATTCTCAGTGGTAGGCTGAAAATTAACACTTGCAAACTTAAAAGAGGTGGTGTGGAAACATTGCCTCAGTGATCAGTTCAAATACTTCCTTGTCCCCTTAATCTTTTGTGTACTGGAGTCCCTGACAAGTCTGTTTTCTGTGGTCTTCCCTGTTAACTGGGCTGACAGCACATTCCACTTGGAGACTCTCACACCACAGTACATCAAGAGCTGCAGACAAGAGAGGAGGCACTGACTTACAGAGGAGGACAACACAGAAGTTCAGGTACCTCATAAGAGGAGGACAACACAGAAGTTCAGGTACCTCATAAGACAACACAGAAATATTTCTAGGTTTTTGGAGAAAAAAAAAGTTCTCAGTCTGTTGAATTTTTAAAAAGCCAACACTTTTCCACAGAAAACAGTGCTGGGTTTTTTTAACCAGACCTTTAGGAAACCACTCTTTTCATTTAAAAGAACACTTGACCAATTTCACTCAATTCTTACATATCTCAAGAAACTTCAGCTGAAGAAAAGATGATCTATCTATCCAGTAATTTTTCTATAGGAACTACATAATAGTGCCTTTTTTTCCCCCATTTTTGCCCTTAGAAACACCTGTGGGACTGTCTAGATGCAGGAATGTAGTATCAGAACTACTTCAGCAAATGTTGACATGTCTTAATAAATATGAAGTTCATGCAAAAATATGCATACATTCAAGTATCTTCTGTGCACTGTATTCAGTAAATGCATATAAAAATACTTGTACTTATGAAAGCAACCTAAATATCACAATATAAAAATGGCAGCATCACAGCAGAAACACATCCTGTGTAACTAGGAATTGAAAAAGACTCTTGAAGACAGTTTATAGACTCCTCCCTCAGTTTCTTCTGTTACTCTCAGTTTCTTCTACTCCACTAACACATTAAAAAAAAAAAAGGCATTAAAGTAATATAAATTATCAAAACAAACCCAAACTAATACCTTGTTTAAGAGAGATGTGAACTGGCTTTGTTGCCAGAGGTTTCTTAGATCACAGTTCATACGTTTTGCAGATGCCTGTGCCTCAATTGCAGGAATTTGTACCATTTGAACTTCAGTTTCTGCATGTTGAACCCCTTCCCAATAACTATAACCAGTTCCCCATAACTATATCCTGTTAAGAAAATAAGTGCAGAGATCTGGGGTTATGTTCTGTGCATGTGTGTAACTGAGGCAGGGGACTGGGAGAAGAGAGGGAAGGAGGCAAAAAAGCAAAACTTTTTGGAGAGGAAGGGAACAATAAATATAAGGGGAAACACTAATGTTTTAATAATTACTGTTGTCAGCTGTGGTAGGGTTAATTTTCACAAGAAGCTGGGAGGGGGCACAGCCAGGATAGCTGACCCAAACTAGCCAAGGAGCTATTCCATACCCTACTGATGTCATGCTCAGTATATAAACTGGGGGAGCTGGCCAGAGGAGGAGGGATTTTGGATGGGCAACAGGCTGAGTATCGAGTTCAGGGTGGTGAGCATTGCATTTGTGCATCACTCGCTTTATATATTTTTTTTAGTATTATTGGTATTAGTATTTCTTCTCTCCTTGTGTTGTCCTATTAAACTCTTCTTATCTCAATCCATGAGGTTTTACCTTTTTCTTCTGACTCTCCTCCCCATCCCGGCAGGGGGGGAGGAGTGAGCGAGCAGCTGCATGGTGCTTTGTTGCTGGCTGGGCTTAAACCACAACAACTATAAATAATATGACTGCAATAATAATACCCAGAGATGTGAAGACATCCAACCTCACTAATTACAGAGGCCTGTAACAGGTTGCAGAAACCTCTGCAGGAAGTGACTTTGGTGATTTCATTGGTCCAACCAAGCGCAGGATCCCAATGGATACCTCCCAGTGCAGATGAAAGCCTCAAATTTGACACGAACCATTTGAAACTTTAAATGAAACAAAAAGATGCAGAACAAAAGCTATGAACTTCCAACTACTTATAGCCAGGTCCCAGTAACTCTATTGGATTTTTTTTTCCCCCATGCACTCATGGTATAATCCCTTATAATTTAGGCGTGTTCTGTTTGGAGTAATAGGTATTATTTTCTGCCTCTCTAAATTGCCCTTGAACTTCAGCCGAGTAGCATGTTCTGCTTCCCCTCCTGATTAGGACTGTTTAGAATTGCCGTGTCCTGTCAAGCAGCTGGCCTGTTTCCCCTCATAGCAAGCAAATTGTTCTCCTTCCAATACTAGTTATTTTTAGAAACAAGAGCTTTTGGATTAAAAAAGAAATGTTGCATATCACAAGACATCACCCTTTGCTCTCAAGGTTTATTTTTTTTAACCCTTGTGGTGGATCTGAATCATTTACCTTTTCACTACCTTCACCTCTCCCTTTCACCTCCCACCTCTACTTCGGTCACACTAGGCCTGTCTTAAAAATAGCTCTAACCTTGTGTAAGGAGGAATATTAGAAAATAGACAAAGGTGGGTTTGTCAACTGTATTAAAGTCAGGGGTGTTTGGATGTACTGTTAGAACTCAGCATATTATATCAATCAGTTTTCATCCTGAGAACACCAGAGAATTGTGTTTTAAATCTCAAGGTTACATAAGGTCCTAGTATTTAACTTCACAGGAGATCAGACTCTTAACATGTGATTTGTGGAGAGCTTGAGGTCTGTGGACTACTACTAAGGAATTTGCACGATAGGTAAGAAAAATAACATTCTTCTTTTAAGTTGAAATGTGCACTGCTACTAAGAGCAGTGAGGCACCCACAAGCTGGAAAAGACCGCCAATGGGACTGTGACTGCAGCTTACCCACTGGAGAATCTCTGCCACGTGGCAAGATGAGATTTACAAAAGTGATTTTGCACCAGCACCTCGCTAAAGGTTACATTTCAATCATATGCTCTCAGACAATTTTTTCAGTTCTCCTTCCGTTAACACTAGAGCAAAAGCAGCCTTGGATGGAAGGAGACAGAAACAAAAAGACAGAGCATTAACAGGAGAAAAATGTAGTCCAGTTGCTCCCAGCTCTTTCCATTGACTGGAAGTGAGGAAGCGCTATTAAGAGCTGCAGTTTAAAGTGGGCTGTGCATATGTTAAGATGAAGTTCTGATGTGCATTTTGCATCCTGTATTACAGATTTGAATCCAGGAATGGAGCCAGAGCTGGGCAATCTTAGCACTCTGTGGAGCATGTATTAAAATGGTCCCAAAAGTAATTAGATAAATTGAATGAAATCTGACTTGACAAGCAGGGGTCATCCTACTCTATGAAGGCTCAGGATGGAGACCAAGGGGCCAAACAACTAGTGATTGAAGGGCACAGCTAATTAAAGTGCCTGCTATATTAATATTTATGTTAAAGTTTCCAGTAGCTCTGGCCTTGACCTGGCAGTTGGGTATACAATGTGTGTCCTTCATTTTAATAGTTTTCAACATTATTTCTCATAAGGCTATGAAAGTACTTTAAAGAGGATGTTTTACTTGCTTCCTCCACGCTCAGAATAAAATGGTTGAGAAGTGTAAAAAAGCCTGGAAAAAAAGTTAGGTAACAGTAAGTTTGAAAACAAGCCCATCTGATTTAGTTAGGCCGAAAAATAAAGGTAGGAAACACTGCCATTTTTCAGTGCTTTCTAAACAAAGCTGTCAAAAATGCTTTTCCATCTTTATGAGACTTTATCTTAATTTTATGGCTAGGGAAACTGAGGAACAGCTGTGAAGGCTCACTGTGCGATGCATTCACTGATCATTTGAGAATCACTACAGCCTGGGATACCTACACACCGGTACTCCAGAGGTGCAGACCACTCCAGCTGAAAGCAAGTGGAGCTGCAAATGCTTTGTATTTATGTACAGAGGATTACTTTGTAAGTTCATCAAGTAAGTGCGTGAAAGAGGGAGAGCAGGGGAGAAATTGCCATGTATCAAGCCACAAAAATAAACACCATGGGAAAAAAAAAAAAACCCAACACTCTCTTTTCTCGCTGAAATAAAAAAAAAAAATAAAAATGGGGGGTTGAATTTAGCTTTTCATTCACTCCAAATGAAGGATACTAGATGCACTTGAAATAACACAACAGAAACAGCCACATTCAGACAGGAAGGGAAGAGAGGAGGCCAGTGGGGCTGTGAAGAAATGAGGCTACACCTCCCTCCACTAACCACCCCACGCGCTTGGAATGTCACGGGTGGACACGACCCCTTCCTGACCATGGCCCCCTGTCTTCTTGCTCCTCAGAGCTCTCCTCTCCTGCAGACACCCAACTTTGTCCGCCAGCCCCCACACACACTCAGCCACATGCAGAGGGATCTTGTCACCCTCTGGTCAAACACGCAGATAAGTATACTTAAGTGGCCATATATTCGAGTGGCCCAGAGGAGCAACAGTCCAGAGGACCAGGGCTGCCCCTTACTGAAGCCACTGCCATAACGCTGCCAGCTGTGACATCTGCCAGCTTTTTCTGCTGGAAAGCAGGCCTCGTGCCTGCCTCGTGTGAAAGCCCCACCACAGTGCATCCTCCTCCCATCGCTCCCGAACAAAAACAGAGATTTAGAGGCTGGGCCAGGAAGGGAGCCCGGGGCTTCCCTTCCCGCCCAAGGCTGAAACTGCTGAACGGCTGCAAGTGAAAACTCATTTCTCTCACCTCGCATCCTCCCCTTCCAGAAAAATTTAATTAAATTGGAATTAAAATTTGGCAACTTCAACCTGGATCTATAATGACCAAGACATTATCTTTCAGACAATAAACTTTCACAAAAAAAAAAAAAAAAAGAAAGAAAGAAAAATCAATTAATTTAAGTCACCTCAAACTTTTCTTTGCAGAGGGGGAAAAAAAGACTAGAGAACCTCACAAAGTGCTGCTTGTTCCACAACCCTACTGCTGTCAGCAAGACTGTAGACACCCCTGGCTGGACAATTAACTTTGAAATATCCACCTCTATCAATTAAATTAATAAATTAAACAATTTGCCTGTATTAAGACAGGCTTGGGAATTGTGTCCTGATCCTCCTTACCTTGATTTGTTTCTAATGTTGAGGTTTTGCAGCACAAAGGGCTAACGAAGGGGGAGGATGACATTTCCAAGATTCACATGAGAAGCATGGCTCAATCCAGATTCCATTTAAAATTATGCATATAAAGGTTTTCCAACCTGGATGATTTCACTGCCAAATTTCAATAAACATTTTAATTACATTATTGTACTTCTATTTTAGATAACAAGAGGGTATCTGGTATTTTATGTACAGTCTGTAGAACTAGGTGCAACCACTGGCTTTCCGGCACTTTGCCTCTGTGCCAGAGAGAGTTATAAAGCTTGGGTAGCCATGCCAGCACACACCACTGTTTGTACCTGCTGCAATTCTGTTGTTACAGCAGCAGTTGTAGCAATTTAGCAAGTAGAATACCCATTTTACTGTCTGCTTTATTACCAAGACAGATAAAATTTGTACAAGTAGTGCTCAGGGAACTAGCATATAACAGTATATCTGAATTAAAAACTGAAGTATTATCTAGCTGAACTCATTGGCATTTACAGGAATGGCTAAACAGATTTGTTTCTCCCATCCATTGTGTTGCTCCCTGCACAACAGCCATTTCTTCTGAGCCTCTTTTAGCAACTTACCAGAAGAAAACAAACAGACAAAATGGCAGTGCTGACTGGATGAGCAGCTCATGGAAAACAACACTAATATCCCTACAGAACATGCAAGAATACTATAAGATTTGTCTACCATATACCTTCCAACAGTTAGCTCAGCAGATTTGATGCTTCATGCACCACAGTGCTTCCAAGGCTTTGCAAACAGAACACAGGAAAATGGCTTTTCAGTCTGAGACCCAAAATGAGACTTTGGCATCCCTAACTCCCACCCTCGGGTGCCACACATCTCCTACGTGTCTCAGTTTCCAACTTACCTTTTTTTTTTTTCCTGAAGATCTGCCTCAGGAAGTCGTGAAAGTTTTGAGCACCTCAAGCATATTTCTTCCAAGATCAGAGACATAGCAGTTGTGTCCACCTCTTGCTTGAGGTGCTGTTCTCATCCTGCACCTCTAGCTTCTTGCAAGGCATAGTCCTTCTACAGACACACATAGGACTACAGCGGGTAGTGCCATAGCATGAGGAAAGCATCACTTACAATGCGAACTTCAGAAATCTTTCCCAAATCTCCTTAGGTGACAACTCAGCAAGAACAGCACTCCAGCCAAAAAGGGGGCTCAGCAGCTTAGGGATGGCTAGAAATCTAGAGCCAAGGAAGGGACCCAAACAAGTCTAGTTAAGCATAGACTACAGAGGAGTTCAGGTCAGTTCAGAAACAGTAGAGGAGGAACTGAGTTGATTAATAGACTTTACATAACTGGATATTGAATAATATTCTGTGTAAATATTACCACTTCATGTGCCTCCCGGCTGCAATGCAGGCCAAAGCTCTGGCTTTCAAGAACCACTTGGGGTGTTTTCCCTCAAGTTAGCATTCAAAACTGTTGCATATAACACACAGGTAAGGAATTGTTTCTGCTTCTCAGTATACTTTAAAGCCCCCTGCTTCTTATTAAACACTGTACAACATAGCGAGTGGTATTTGGAATACTATGGGCAACTTTTAAACTGAAATTTTTTGTCCATAGGAATTCCTCATATCGACTCTTTTATTAGTACTATATCCTCACGTAAATGTTTATAATTTTTTTGTGCTAAAACAGAGGTACATTATTGTTACAAGCTCATTAGAGATGTCTCCCTCTTTTTAGTCATGATCCAATATGTAAACCATGCCATTGTGCTGCTTGGCACCTGAGGAAAATGGCATCTCAGCCATTTCAACTACTTTGCAAACTTTTCCAGCAAAAGCCCTTCAATATGAAAGTCCTTGGGACAGCAACTGGCAGTTCCCAGTGATTACAGAGACAGACCTGCAGTCTGTACCTACACACAATGGTACCAGCACTGGGATACAGCAAGGACACCTCAGTTCTGCATAAATCAGTAGCAAAGTCAGGTTTGGTTTTCAAAATCTTTCCCTACCCCAAGCCTGGCTCCAGCTCATTCCCAGTCCTGTTGAGGGGGCCGAGTTTGGTCTTCCAGGATGTTTCTTCATAAATAAATAAATATTCCTAGCCAGCTCCGGAACAGATCCATACATCCCATAGGCAATAAGATAACACCCCAATTCTGTCTGAGCTCCCCCCTCCGCACGTGCACAGAGGCACTCACACAACTACGTTCTTCCCACCTCCTCACTCCTGCTCTCCAGCTCTTTGGGGTCAATGAAACCATACATTACAATACTAAGAGCAGGACATTACACGTGTAAAATCAAGTATAGTAGTTTGATTTTAGATAAGAACTAATGAGTTATCATGACAAAGATTCCCCTCAAGTGTGAGCCTTATGCACAAAGTACTTCTCTTCCAGGAAAAAAGCAGAACTGCAAAATAAACAGCCACTCCCTTTGCTCTAAAGGAGTAGAAATACTTTGCTAAAAAAAAAAAAATCTTTTCCCCCAATCTCTAATTTAATTTCCTTCCCATATATTAAAATACCTAGACCTGACTGACTGATGAGCTTCAGATGCTTGTCTTGCAGGTCCTAAATACCTGCTTTCATTCTGACCTCCTGCAGACAAGCACAGAAGGGGTATGTTGGATTCCTTCAGGAGCTCAGCATGCTGTCAAGACTCTGCAGACAATGCAAAATACATGCTGCCACAGATAGCAACATCGAGCCACTGGCCTATTAACACCACTCAAGCACAATAGCTCTTCTTGTGAGAAGCCCAAGAAGAAATGCAGGGGACCTTAAAGGAAGCAGTTAATTCCTTGGTTGAAAACAAGTCTTCACATGTGCTGAGCCAGAAATAAAATAGGTCTCTAACTTCTCCCACTTCAATGTTTCCTTGTCTTGTTTTTATTTGTTTTAGGCATTCTAAAATGACAGGCTGAAAACTTAAAGGCTAATACTGATGCTTTAATTTGTGATATAAATCATGTAAGCATCTACCGATATCTAAAAGAACCAAGCCCTCACCACATGCTGGTGAGTATTAATAATGCTTTCCACAGACTGCTTTTTAGAAAAACATCTCTTGGTTATATAAAGAGTAAAGATTTAAATCTGCTGTTGAAGAGAACAAATAGGATTCTTTAAAGGTTAAAGAATCCAATCATCTGCTCAAGTACTTGAAGCTAAATAGTCCTGGCTATCAAACAACCTAATTAGAACCAAACTGGAAGAAAGTCAATAGGTTGTATATCAAGGAAAAAAACACATCACTAAGGAATGCACATCTTGTGGAAATTGGGAACAGAATATGCGTAGGTCGATAATTTTAAGGTATTAAGTGCTAGGGTTTAGACACTGCCTGTAGAAGCACGTGGTACAGTGTTGCAGATTCAGAGACCTGGCAGGGGGAAGGTGGAGCTGGAACGAAGGGGAAGATACCTGCCTCTATACACAAACAAGTCAGACTTGTTTGACAGACAACTATATTTGAATATCAAATTCATTTGACATTTCCTAATTTCCTCACACAAATAAAAATTTCCACATCATCTGTCCTTATTGTCTTTCTGGTCCACTGCAAAGGCCAGTTGTTTGAAAGACAACAAGGAGGGTAACAGTGGGATGTGACTAGAGCTACAATCTCTCTGCTGGACTTTTCTGCAGCTCTGCTGGTCATCCAGTTGTAGAAGAGAAAAGGAAAACTAGATTTTCCAATGTGTCACATTTTGAAGCTTGGGACTGCGTTTCAAGTATTTGTCAAGAGTTCTGCCTCAGCACTGTGATGTTTCTTGCCTCCTAAAATACAATAAATATACCTGAGTTCTGACGGGCTGAAAGCAAACAGTAAACAACCAGCATACAAAGGCACTGCCTACGATCTTAAGTGAGAAAGCACTGTAACTGTATTGAAGATTATGTGAGAATTTAGCCTTATTTCTTTCCCCTGCTAAATGCAAGAAGATAACATGTCAAACCCCTACTAAGTTACTAATTAGTTCACTTATGTATCAATCACTTATCAAGCAATTTTTCCTCTTTAGACACCCATTTATTTAAAACTGGCTATTTAATTCACTGGCAAAATTAATAAGGTCTTGGATCATGTCATCAGTGCCAGGTGTAGCCCAATTCACAAAATCTCTTGGAACAAATCAAATACTCTTTTTACTGCCCATCTGACTCAAGCTGATCTCAAGGGTTCATGTCTCCATTCAAGCTTTCATTCCAAAGTTAACATAACAGCACTGAGTTCACTCTTACATAAATTAACAGGACATTTAGGATCTCCGGTGGAATCCCAAATTATGCAGCACTGCAGCGGTTAAAATTTTTAACAAGTGAACATGGAACGTTTGTGAAGCAGCTACATGAGCAATCGCCTGGAAGGAGGGAATTGAACTTCTACCCTCACATGGCTGAGGCCTCCCAGCTGAAGCCATGTTCAGATTTCGGGGCCAGGCTGATCAAAGGGAACTCGTCTCTCCCTCTCCACACAGAACTTGCTCTCTGCATGGCTGACGTGCCTTTAGTAGCATCTCACAGTGATTTACAGCCATGCTGCAGGAACGAAGAGTCAGTCAAACCTGTGCTGCAGCTCAACAAAATTGCCTGAAGCTGAATAAACTGGCACGTTGATGCCAAAAAGAGAACAAAATCTCTTTGCAGGCAAAACCACAATGCTTAGACAGAAACACAAATGTAAATGTGCTCTGAAGATCCTCCCCTCACCAGAGCGAAGCGTTCAGTGCAGAAATAAGCATTATTGCTTTGAAAGTGGTCATATTTTCACTTTTCTGTGTCACGCAGACAGCACCTCTCAATATTACTTTTTAGATCGGTAGTTTACAATGAAGAGCCAGCTGTTTATTCAGAAAGCCAAAAGGCCTTCCTGAAGTTCACTGAAAACACCAGTAAAACTCACATCAATGTCTGCCTGAGCAAGACCAATTTCTTGGGTAAAGATTTTACATTTCCCCCCTCTCTCCCTTCTCCTACAGCTTCTGTTCCGGGCTCGGACCCCCCGCCTCCCTCCTTCAGCGCCAGCCACTCGCGGAGAGCCCCGACGCCCCTTGCGCAGCAGCCCAAGGCTTTCATCTCAGCATGTTTCCTCACGCATCTCTCTGATGTGAGAAGCAGAGGAGCAGTGTGTGTCTCCTGCTGGTGGAGAGATGAGAAGAGGAATGAGGTCCAGCCACCAGCCGGGAAAGAAAAGGCAATTCCTGGCTCTGGGACAGGAATTTGGGAGGGAAAGCACCCTCTCCTAGAGCACTGCTAGAGAGCCTCAGTCCTGCTGTGCTCTGCAGGAGCATCGGTCTCTTTCTCCAAAAAGCCCAGTCCCTGGGTAGGACACACATAGCTTCCAACAGAGCTTCAGGTGTCCCCGTTTCACAAACCCTTCTGCTCCCTATGCACAGGCCATGTGCACCCCCAAGCACGCTGCCATGCAGAGTTACTGGCCCAGCTGCCAGAAACACTACAGCCACATTGCCATGGGGCTGGATCCAGCTAATTAGCCCTGACTGATAACTGGAATCATTAGCCTTGCCTCAAAGGAGGAGTACTTTGGCCAAGCACTGCTCTGTTGTTGGCATAGCCATCCTGCTCTGGTCCCAGGGCTATCACTGGTCTAGTTCTGTGACATAGCTGCAGACATCCTTGGTAAGGAAGTGAAGAAGAATTTAAAAAGGCACAATAAGATGTTCTGCATTCATTTACCACCCTTAACAGAAAAATAGTGTGCACCTAACCTGAAAAAAAACCAAACAAACAAAAACACAAAAAAAACAACAAAAAACACAAACCCAAGCACTCTTTTTCAGACATACAAATGAGAAGTTTCCAAAAATGTTTAAATTCTTATTTTTAGTCCAGGAAAAGCTTCAGAAATGCTGAGACTTAATTTCAATTTTTTAAAATACAATTTAAAAGCAAAGATCATTTTGGAAATTGAGAATCTCATTCAAAATGTTACCCTAGGAAAGCCTTCCTGCTTGTTGCACTTAAGGAGCACCAGTTGACCTTTCTCCCTGGCATGTTAAAGCGGCACTCCAGCTGCTTCCATCACCTACAGCAGCCTGAGAAGCCAGAGCCAGATGCTCCACAGCAGTGCACAGCGACAGACCTGAGGCAAAGGTCACAAGCTGCAACAAGAGAAATGCCAGTTGGGTACAAGGGTGGAAAAGATGTCAGTAGGAGTAGTAACACCTCGGGAAAGGCTGCCTGGAGAGGCTGTGGGATCTCCTTCTGCAGAAACGTTCGTGCTTGATCGGCACGGGCTGAGCAACCTGAGCTACCTGTGATGTTAGCTCTGCTTTGGGCAGGGTGTTGGACTTAAGTGACATCCACAGGTTTCCTCCAGCTTACTCTGTGGCTAAAATATGGCCCATTATAACAATTTCAGTGCTGTCAGCTGTACTTTTTTCTTCAAATCATTCTGGGCAGCTTTTGCGTTATATTAACTAAAGCACCTTATCGCTTCTGTACAGCAAGTGTCTCCTGGTGGCTGAAATGAAGGCTGATGTTTTCTCAAATGGATTATGTAAACTATAAAACTGAAATGACATGAACAATTGTCAGTATCTTCATGAAATTTCAAACAAAAGTTTTCTGACATTTAAATAGATTTGCAATTTCATAGGAAATTTCTGAAATACTGGTTTTACATAACATAACAATAAATTTCAAAATGTCAATGCTTTCCAAATTTAAACACCTCTAATTTTAATTCCCATCACGTAACTAAAAACTACGACAAAGCATGTAAAGGACTGATGAGGTGCATATACATATAAGAAATCAATAGGTTCATGAAACCGCTTTCAAGTTATTAGAAAGTTTTCATTACGACTATTGTTATATAATCCTATATTGTTGTATAGTAGCTCAGGTTAGCACTTAATTAGTGAAAAAATCCCTATCTACTGTCTAAATATACTTCCGGTATTACATACTAGAAACTTCTCCTAGATTTAAGTGTCTTGCAGACATACCTTTCCTCACTCCTAGAAAATACCCAATTGGTATTCACTGTTTGCCCATGCTCAGACTGACTCACTGCCTCTCCCCGCCTTGCAGGTTGTACTCGAGACAGGCAGATGCTCAGCTGGAGTGAGCCCAGTTTCATACCCCTGAATTCCTTCACATATACCAACTGACAGTCCCACATGTCTCATTAAGTTGTGCCATTTCTGCAAAGCTAAAATGGCCCTTTCTGTCACCAGGACCTTGCCCTCCTGTTTATAGCTCGTCACTGAGATTTGGTTTTGGTCTTATTTCCATAAAAATGTTTTCTGGTTCTCTCCTTAAATCAATATTTCATTAGGTTGGCAGCCCTAAAACTCCTTTTGGCACACACAAGAGATTGGGAGTTTTGGGTGTAGTCTTCCTCATCTACTAGTTCTACGAAGTAATCTATGTTAGGCAATATTAATGCAAAAAGTTGCCACAGAAAAAATAAATACGCACTGTTTAGGACCTTTCACACTTTATTAAGAAGAGGTTTGAGTACAGGCAAGGATGTCTCCAGGGATTTTATTCCTCTCTAGCAGACCCCCACATCCATGCTCACACTGAACTGCATCCTGCATTATCATTTCACCCAGCAGATTTCTGAGCAGTGAAGGACAAACATTTCCAGGCTTCTGAAGTAGCCAGGAACACACTCTGTGAACTCAACAGGCTGTACGTTTGTCAGGGACTCGATGTTGTAGCATTTTTTACCAGGAAGAAAAATTTTAAAAACAGTCCTTACTACGTGATTTCCATAAGAGCAGAAATGGAAGAGACATCCTCAGGATGGCTACAATCTGTCTCATTAGGACAGGATAGGGGCCACAGCTTGGTCTTTGAGTGATTATTTGGAGAGCGTACTCAGCCTCCAGAAGAGGCTACATGCTCCAGAGGCTGTTTTAGAAAGTGATCATAGTTGAATATGGATAGATATAAAACCCTAGTACCTTTTTTCCTTTGGCGGGGGGGGTGGAAAATGAATGGAAAAATGTAGTAGGTCACTTCTAAAAAGTGTCCTGAAATTGCTTCTTTTCTGGGTTTGGTGTTGGGTTTTTTTTAATTTTTGTATCAAAGCCACATTCTTGCATCTTAATACAAGGCCAGCGTCTGTTATGTAATTAAATGTTTCAGGAATATCTGGACTTTCATCTCCAGAATCAAAGGTAAAGAGTTTTTTCACTACAAATCTATTAATTACATTAAGGCTCATCAAAGACTTGAAACAAAAAAGGCTTTACACTCAAAATACCCCAAGAGACTTGCTTACTAGACCTTTACAGAGACTTGTCACTAGAATCAATCTGCAACTTCCCAGTGAAAGGGAGGTTCATTGCAAAATGCTGAATCACTGCAACAGCAACAGAAGTCATGCTGGAACCCTGACAGAGCCTGAAAGGCTGCCACCCATCACCTGCCAGGCTGCTCCCATGCCCCGCACCGCCCCGAGCACAGAGACCCCCACCATTTTACACTCTTGATCCGGCCACACCAGGGGGTTAGGAAGCCCCGAGAGCCTCAGGGGACTCCAACTCTGACATCTCCTCCTCCTAATCATGCTTTCTGTCTGCACATTTGGCTACCTAGGATTAAAAGGCAACGCAAAAGGCCTCTGAAAAAAAAATATTAAAAGTAGCTTGTCATTCTATTAATCTGAGCATTGATGTACTTGATGAGCAGGCAGAGGACACGAGAGGCTGCTTTTTGCCATCACCACAGTTTGCAGAGGGGGCCTGACTAAGATATCAAACTCCCAGGAGAGGGCAAACCTGCATCTGACTGAACAAACTCTCCTTTACCACTGGGGCTCGTTGTCCAACAAACAATTAGGGAAAAGGTATTTCTTCAACGTACCACTGAAAGCGGACACACTTATTTTATAATGCCTGTGTCAGCAGCATGCTAGATGCTGTGGAATTATCACAAATTGTTGACACTGCTTTTTGTTCAAGGAAATCAGGAACTGGGAGAATCATATCATACAGACACCTAGAAGCAGAGGGCCATAATTCTGATTTATGGTGAATATCTCCAGTTAATCTGTGTTAGAAGATGATCTGTGTGAGAAGACAAGAAGATAACTGTGCTGTTCCTTACTTGGCTGTGACAGCACAGGAAATGTGTTCAGAAGAATACCCTGGGCTGTATCATCTGCTGGGGGCAAAAAATGAATGCATGTCTTTTTAAGTTGAATTCTGCATGGATTTAGACCAAGAAGCCCCACGGAAGTCAGCAGACTACATCACTCTGTGATGGAAGACCATGGATTTTCCACTGATTTCATCAGTAGGTGCAAATTTTGTCTATGCCTGCAAAGGTCTCTGTACTTTTTGAAGCTCCTGTAGTGCTGACCTCCCGAGTCAGTTCCACAGAGTGCAACTCAGCACAGACTACAACACCAAGGACAGAAGTCAGGAGAAAAAGGGGGGGGATTACTGAGTATCCTTTGAAAATAGACTGTAATTATATTTAGATGTTTGAAAAATCTCTCATGGTTTTGTCTGAAATGTAATCTTAGAGGTAATCAAATCTGCTACAGTGTGGTTGCTTCATTCGCCCTTCCTTGACCCTTTAGGGTTTTCCTTGGGCCATTGGGAGCCACCTCCCTGGAGCTGCCTTGCAAGCACCTGCTTTGTTGCAGTTCAGCCAACAACCTCACCTTTGGAAAATAAAGGAGGAGTGGGGAAGAGCTGTGAAAGATAAAGCTACACATGATTAATTGTAACTAACATTTGCAGCTGCATTTGCAAAGCCAGATAGTATTACAGTTCTGAGGGTGGATACAAAAAAATAATGTGGAATGCATCCGTTTTTATAGCTGGTTCAAAACTGCTGCTAATACTGAGCTTTAAACATAAAGGAGAGAGACTCACTGTACTTACTCATAAGTACAGGAGCTGGCAAAATGCCATATTATATTTTAAAAAGGAGAAGTCAGTAACTCTTAAAAAAGCATGCAGTCAACACCTCAGAAAGTAAGGAGGTGACTGTAATAGAATTCCAAGTTAGCACACTCGTCCTGAAAAAATCCCCCTGCCCTGTTACAAGCAGCTTCATTCCAGGGTGAACGTGCCATCTTCTCATACGAGAACAGAAGGAAAAAGCACAGCAAAGCAAAATAAGAATGCACATTACTTCTAGTCCATGAGAACAAATGTTAAAAGGCAAGGATTGTGCCAAAAATCCCTCTTACTGTCACGTAAAGACTTATTGAACAAAGACTGTTTGTCTCCACTAAACTTTTTTCCTATACCTTGTACTTGGCATGTCAAAAGTTGTTGGAAAAAAAACAAAGCAAAATCACATTCAAAGCTTTGGTTTCTTCCTGCTTCCTTTTCATCTTTAAGATGTTGAAAACTCAGGTACTATCTTTGCATACACCACTATTCATCTTTAATTTAATAAATGATCTCTTCAATGTATTAATGGTTAGTAGTGCATATAAATTAGCATTTATAAAAATCAATTACATTGTCTCATAAGACAGAGGAGAAACCAAGACCTTCATCACTGGATCATTTGTATTTATCTGTTAATTATAAACCTTAATTGTCTCTTCTTATCAGATTAATTTGCATAAATTGCATAAGTTTAACGTTTAACAGGTTTTAATACCAGAATACAATTATTCTTTAAACATTCTTTCTTGAAATATTCATTATTAATTATAGCATTAAAATTAGAAGTTCTGATAATTGACCTTGGCTTCTCCTTGGCTCATCATCATCTGTCCATTGAGGTCATTTATCTCATGATTATGCATGCTTTGTGGCTTCTTATTACTGATGTGCTCAGTTTTAATTGTACTTTATAGCCTGTCAGATTTCTCTGAATTTTGACTTAAAGCAGAATATTATGCGGGGTTCCACAAAAGTGGACTTTTTATAGTATATTCATCCTCTTCATATACCTACACATAACGATACAGTGGGTGACAGCACTCTTTCTATATCTGGAGTATCTGGACTATTAGGAACAATTATTTCTATCCTGGTGAGGAAAACTTTGTTTTCATCGGATGACTTATGAAGTGAGACATGTAAGCTCCCAGGTAGCCTTGGGGCTGGGGGGGGGGGGGGGGGGGGGGGGGGGGCAATTAACCAGGTACTATATTTGGCAGGTTGTCTAATAACGTCTTGTTCTTCATAACTGACCAGACATCTCTAACTGCCCTTTTCACTAACTTTTTCTTTAGAGATTGTGGTTCATTGAGCCCAGGAGGTAATGAAATAAGAGAAGAGATGGACAAGACCAAATACTGACAGATATATTCAGCTGAATTTGGCTGACTTGAATGTAAAGATTTTTTTAAAACTCATGCAGTACAGAGGTGAAAGCAAGCAGGTTTTCTCCTCTGTGAGATCATTCACTAAGTCTCACATACAGGGATTTACTGTACTGGATTTTTTCTTCCAGTTAAAATTATTCATATTATTCAGTCAAGAAAATATTTTAGATATCATCAGATATGCTTCCAAGGAAAGAGACTAATATTTAAAAAACATTAAACAAGGCTTTCTTATATTGTCTACAGCTGCTGTTATTAAAATGCTAGAGGTGCCTCAGGTCAATAGCTTCCAAGTTCAGTGCATATTCCTCTTAATGAGCGAGCCTAGCAAGGCAACACTGAATCCAGTATCTACTTGAAATTACCAATATCTCCTTTGACTTGTGTGTGCTCCCTCAGGAGATTCAAAGCTACTGCACACTTGACTGAGAAGCATTGCTGACATATTTCCAACCAGTTGCTGGCACCAGAGTTTCCTGGGAAGTTCAATTTCCAAATTCAAGTAAAACCTGAGAGTGATTCTGTGCAAATCATTTTTTTGCACCAAGGGCTTTCTTCTGCTGGGATTTCCCATGCAAAAGCGTATGCATGAATCAGTGAAAGAAAATTCAGTAGTGGGTATTATTGTCACTACACCTGATTTGGTATATCTCCATCATAACCTATCTGTCCAAGAGCACACAGGTTATGACTCCTGTATACATATCTAATGAGAGCCTAAGGAGAACTGGTCAAATTACTATTAGGTTACACAAAGTGGAAGTAATAGCAAATAGCAAATTGCCGGTGCTTCCTCACAGAGTCTTACAGATGCCTCTAATTGAAGGAATGCATCGATCAATCATTAGTCAAGTCCATCATCTTCGTAATAACTTGAGGCTGCTTCTTGATCCATAAAAGGAGAGCAATACCTGCCACTGACCTGGAGAGCGTTGCCATTTTTTTTCCTGCATGCAGGTCTAGCTACAATTATCCATTTCACCTTAAAGCCAGATTGCTACAAAACATGTCACTTCAACAACACCTTGATGCCTGACTTACTAGATGGACATCTTTTATGCAGTAACATTAACCACCTTGATCTACATTTAAAAGAAGGATGGCAGAATCTTGGGCATGTTATTCTTTCATCGCCTCATCGCAGGAGAAGAGCCTGAAGCAACAAGCATTCCCCTCTGCCACCTAAGATGCTCTGCAGAAATATTAAAGGTGCCTGATAAAGGCGAAACCCAGCAGGAGAAGTGCTCAGCGTACAGCGACCAGAACCACCCCAGGGAAGCAGTGCCTTGCACGTGTGCTGGACCCTCTCCAGTGAGGGATTCCAGTTGGGCTCTTGCCATACTTGAGAGTTCCTGTTCCTCCGCCACTCGCATCCCCTGGGCCCAGCTCTCCCCAGGAGCACACATTAGCAGCGCTTCCCCACGCCAGAGAAGCAGGAACAAACAACATTATACAGATACCTGCAGCTTAAGCATCCGCTGCATCGCGGAGCAAGCGTTAAAACCCTTAACAATAGTTCCACCCACATTAGAGTTATAACGTACTCCCTTTATTGTGCAACACGAACATTAAGATGTCACAGAAATCTGCAGACTGTCAGAGGTTATTTTAAAGGCGGTTTTCTGTTACTCTCACCCTCTATTTGGTTTCCTTCTGAGGAAGCTGATGTAACCACAACACGGTTGCGTTCCAAGCAGATCTATTATCGCCGTCCAGCAGCATCAAGCGCGTGGCAGCACGCCATTGTAACACCCGCGAACTACAGAATTGTGGTCAGCTTACCGGCTGCTTATCTACGGCAGATCTAATCCTACCCTGAATCACGCACTGCAAGATGATAGCCACTCTCTTAAGCTGCAGGCAGCATAAGCAGTTTCAGGTAATCAAGTGTGACATTTCTGGGCTTTTCTATACAAAGTTCACCTAGCAGAAAGTGTTTATATGGTTATATTTTTTTTTGTGATTCTGACTACTGGCTGGATAAAAATGAAGCAGTTAGTGGTAGCAAAATGAAGGTGGGCAGACAGGATAACCCAAGTACTATATTCTCTTCATGTTCCCTGTGATTTCATGAGCCCACTGTCAAAGCTGTCACACATAATGTTTTTCTCAGACTACAGGTTTTCCCTTCTATCTACCAAGAAACTCATTCAGCAGGCTTTTCAGCTGCTGGGCTCAATGCCTGTAATTTCATTTAAAAAAAAAAAAAAAGGGGGGGAGAGAATCTGCAACACTGGAATGTTTGGCTCTTTTTGTGGCTCAGATCATTCAAATCCAGGTTGTCCAGACTGCTTCCTCTGGGTATGCCATCAGCCTCCAGCCTCTCTCCCTCTGCAAAAGACCTCACTCGAAGTCTGTTGTCCGAGTCCCTCTGCTGCCCTTGTGCCCTGCGTGCCAACAAGTTGCAAGTGTACCTCACTTCTACTGAGCTATTTATCTCTCTCCCTCTATTCCCGCTTCTTCATCTGTCTTTTCTGACATCTCTACATGGAAGTCCAGGGACAGCTGAAATTGAGAGGATCCTTCTAGTCAAACTGCAAATATTTTTTGTCCCCTTTTTCTTTTCCACTTTGAGTGACCCCTTTCTGCATGTCCTTTTGGGCTAGGCTACCAGAGCTGTTGCCAAGATACTAAACCACATCATCAGCGTAACTTTGCACTCACTTGTCAATGCTGCTGGAAACACCAGCTGCCAAAATCATTTCCCTTCATCATTGTATCAATTATGTCATCCCCAAACTCATTTCTTTAAGTCCTTCTCTTGGTTCTCTTCCTTAATGCATTTTCAGTCGTGAGCATGTCATATTCCTACCCAAAGCAGCCAGGAAAATGGAAGGCTACTTTATGCATACAGTTACCACAGAAGAAAACATGCTCATATAATCACACAACTTTCTCCCTGCCTCAACCTGTGCATCGATGTCATTAACCAGAACTGTAACCTCTTCAAAGCAAGAGCTGCACCACCACTATGTACAGCGGTCAGGGTCCAGCCCTGTGGACATTTCTGAGAACAATCACTGACACAGTGATGATCATGCTGATAATGAAGGATAATTTCTCCTGATTTCGTAAGGTTACCATTCACAAATAATCCATTTAAGGTACACACCTGTTAGATCTGCTGTGAAGAAATCTGGCATTTTTTTTCCAGCTGTTACTTTCCACAAAAAGGCCAGGCTTTCATCATAACAATTAAAACTTTTGAGAAGCCTGTTTCAAGAGGTAGAGTGGGTTAAGTCTCTGGACAAACTAAACCCAGGTGACTTTGGCTCTAGACTGTAGAAGACCGAGGTCTTACTCCATTGCCAAAGCTGTAACACTAGTTCTCAAATGCCTTTGCAGTCAACTGGATTGCATTCAACCAAGTACAACACAGGATGAACAGGTTTAACCCTGAAAGCATATTTTACTAGTCTCAATTCAAAGAGTTTTTCCCTGTTTGCCTCTAGAAAACACTGACAAATACTAAATCCTTTTTTGCAACTGTGTAGAGCCCCATCCATTACATTTATGAAGAAAAAAAAATCCTGTGCTGACTTCTAAGAAAACCGAGGCCAAGTTTGTTTTCCTAGTCTTACATCTATATGACAGAATCCCTTTCTTTTCCTGGAATACAAGCAGGTTTCATGTTTCCTCTGTGTACAATAAAAGTAGTTACCCTCTGGCCAACTCAGATTGTTGTTTCTGAAAATTGTTTTTCTCTCTGGTTTTATTGGGCAATGTAATTATTTGAATTGCAAGAGCACTGTCTGAACAAAACCTGGGATATCAAACCCATCAACTCACAGATTTCCTAGACAGTCAGGGGCTGTAACAAAGCTTGCTATCTTTTTCTTTGCATAACAAGCCAATAAAAATGTAGTCACTGAAAGAACCAGTTTGTGCTGTTGAGACATGTGCATTTTAAAACCCAGTAACCCAGTTGTTATGAGGAACTTTAATATTTAACGTGCAGATTAAGTGCATATTTAAAAACTCGTGCATGCACGCAACTCATGCAAGCAGCAAAACATGCTTTGCTTTAACACAAGGTCCCTGTCATGTCAGAGGGATGAAGCAGGGAAAGCAGCATTTCTTGGTGACAGTGTAATCCTTGCAACTGAGAGGGATATCAGATCCTTGCTACATCACAGAGGAACATTTACATTCATCTCCTAAAATACGCTTACCTCTCATTCAGACCCCTAACAAAGAAAACCATCAGCAAGAGAATTACGGACAACACGCTTACCAACAAGTGAGTATTGCAGCACTGTCTTCTGCAGCGCATAAAACAGAAAACCAGTCTGTATCCTGCTCTAGAAAGGCAGGCAAAGAAAGTGAGAAACAGACGAAAAAAATCCAGAAAAGTAGCTAGGTGTTGTTTAGAAGCAGGTAATAAATATATCAACAAAACAGAGGCAATTAAGTCACCCTCTGCCACTTCTCATATCACTCTGTAGCAGGAACTGACATGAGATTTGCTTTGCAAGGGTCATGGCAAGATATTCTGATGCATGGGACACTTCTGATTTTTTTTTTTTGATTTTTTTTTTTTAAAGTTTCTCCTGGTCCCCTTCAGCTGCCCCCATGCAGAGCCCCTCTACTTAGCAGCAGATAAAAAAGACATCTTGTTCCTACTCTCAGTGATTACATGTCTAACTAAAACTTTAATCACTGCACTCCAGAATACATCTAACTTGTGCTCGTTCTCTACGCTCATGCTCTTAGTTGAGGTCTTGCATAAAACTTCTGAATGGAAAAGACCAAGACCTAAATGCTGCTGCATGTGGCTCCTTTTCTTAAGCCATTTAAAAATAATTGGTCTAACATTTCCAAGAATCCCACCCCAGGCTTCAGAGAAAGGCAGATGAATCTCGTACATTGTATTTTTAAATTTAAAGAAACATGTTTTGATTGAGATAGCTCTGCTTTTTGATTAAAGTAAAAAAACAAGTAGAGCAGAGCCTCTCAATAATACTGAACTTGTCACTTTACAATACATGCAATAATTTAACATTGTGTGCTCAGCACGCATGAAGTAACAAGCATTTCATATTAATGCTGTATTTATAACGGTGTATCTGAACTGCACAAACAATAGATAATTGAGTCAAAAATGAAACAAAATAAACACACTTCTCGAGAGTACAGAGTTTGAATAGAAGGATTAAAAGGGGTCTGAATTTGGTTGTCATGACCCTCACTTTGCAAAAATATTGAGTGATAAGCCAGATACACCCCATGAATATTAGCATCACACCATTGGCTTCAAAGAGCTTACACTGATTCAAAGCATCCAACAGCATTCATGTTTTGACACCTTATAATAAATATTTGGACTTTATTGTCCTTCATAACGCATGAACACTTAGGGCAAGATTAAAAGTATTAAGGTTCCTAACTCCACTGAAGTTTTATTGATTTCAGTGGACCCTTAGACACAAGGGTGGAAATCACATGTGAACCTGAGCCTTAGCCAGTCACTACTCCATGGCACCTACAACTCCATTTATGATCAACTGCAATATAAGGAAATTTTATATATAATGCATGATGAGAAGAATAGAAAAGGAAATAAGTTGTGTGGGTTTTGTTAAGCCTTTTTGTTTGTTTAAATTAAAAAAAACCAAAAACCTAGGGTCTCAATGAAGATTACTTTTGCCAAGGATGTGGACAGAAGGAAAATACATTAGATTACATGATGGAATTGTTTACAGTCAAGATAGAAGCCAGGTTAACCACAGGCAACCTTTCAAGCAACTATCAGTAATATGGTCTCAGCAGCAAGGGCCAGTAATTTTGGATTTAACACCCAAGAAAATAAAAGAGACCATGAAAGAATATTTGCACATCCCATTTAGGTGAGACTTAACTGAAGACATTGAAGTCTCTGTCAAAATTAGTGACATCCTAGAAGCTGCATTTTCCATTAGCTGCAGGAAAAACCTTTCAGCCGTATTGAATGGCAATAGCTATTATACATGCTTGGATGAGGCAGCTTCATTTCTCATTTATCAAGCTGGTTTCCTCTTTACAAACATCCCTCTATCCAAGTGTTCAGAAAGCTACTTTTAAATACTCTTTTATATTTTCAGAGGTGCATGCTAGGTTTGCCATTTTCATCCAAGACAGTAATTTTAAACTCATGAACTTTAGCTATGAGGATCTAAAGGTCATTTAGGGAGCACTGCTTTCCACGCTGATTCTCACCATATACTCAAGTTCTATGCAGTTGATTTACTTCTGCACATAACCAATCCGTTCCTTTCCTGTCAGAAAACATTTTTATTTTACTTCAGTCATTCTCACACCTCACTGGCTGCTTGGGCTAAAAATTATTTTCTTAGATGTATTCAGTCTTTCCTTTCTCTGCTGTCACTACTTCAAGTGGAAAAGATTCCAGTATCTGGGTAATTTAGCACATTCCCAGGGATTCCTCCAGCCCACCACCATCTAGTAAAAACACCAAGGAGGGTGGTAATAGAAGCGCCACAGACCTTCAGAATTTATTGCCCCTCTTCCTGATTCACTAGCGATGTTTTTGCCCTTCCTGCTAGTCTTGAGAATCACAGAGAATTTATTGCCTTAGTGCTGTTTTGCAGCTTCAAAGATCTGAAGAGCAACTTTGTGTTTCAGAAAAATCTGTTCCCCTGTTTTCTGAAGCTTGAATGATCTAAGTTCAGTTTTTTCATTACTCGTGTCACTGAAATATAATTCTAACTCCATAAAAGGGTCTAGTAATCACATTCAAGGCGGGGCAGGGGGGGGGGCAGGTGGTGGAGGAACCAGTTTCAAAGGTCCAGATCTATTTCTAACCCCACATCTTATTCAGCAGGATTTTTAACTAAACATTTTGACATATAGTCATTTACATCTAACTTAAACAAAAAAACCCACAAATTCAGAATGCTATTGCAGCATTTTCTTATGATCTAAGGTATATGAGCAAGTCTGACTCTTTTGGGAAGAAACTTCCCCGTGCAACCTGAGCTGTCCCTTGTGGCAGACAGGTACGTACATTGTTCTCCTCTGCCCCAACAGATCAAAAAGAAGTTGCAGGCTTCTCTACTTCTAAACCTCTTATCAGCTTCAATCCATAACTTGCTTTTGACCTTCGTTTTGCAGACTAAAGCTTGCCAAGCACAGTGTTGCTCACGCCATTCCCATGTTCTCATCACATTTATTAACTCTTTAAACAAAGAAAAAAATGGGTTTGTTACTGCTGTGTTTTGGAAAAAGAATGAGCTCTTGTGGTTTCAAAGGAAGGAGGAGTTCTCGGACTCTGACTTCATTCAGCTGCCAGCCGGCCCTTGGAGCCTCTGCTCACACATACACAGTGATCACCTTGCTTAGTTTTGGAAACCTGTTCCGACCCTGCTGCAAACTCTGCTGCTTCTAGTGACATCCAGCAATGGGAACTCTGTCAGGGAAGCTGGGAATGCTCCCGGTCATAGAGCAGCAGGGGTAAAGGCTGTTCTACCCCAATTGACTAAATACCTTAAGACTTGGGAAAATGAGGGAGGGTGGGAAGAGAATCAGATTATCTACTCCACTCCTGACTGAAGCACATCCTCAAGTTCCAGCCATTAGAAAACCTCTGTCCATTCTTCTCCTGTGTCTTTCATGGACACAGGCATCAGTCCCAGATGCAAGCTCCTCTTCTCTCACTACAACAGCCTAAAGCAACTTGAACCCTGAGTCACAGGCTTTTCAGGAAACCATCCGTATCAAATGGTGGTACAAGAGCCTTCAATTTGCCTAACTTGCTATTTTCCACACACAAAACAGCCTGTGCCAATTAAAATTAAATGAAGTCTCACAGAATATCCTACTAGCTGCTTTTCAGGTCCAAACAGCTTGGCTCCCCGCACACGGTATCAAACCACTCCATACATACAGAGCACAATTTTGATATGTTGACTTAACGCAGTATGGTGCTTTCCACTCTGTCTCCCCAGCTTAAAAATAAATCCTATAGAAGATGCAGTGAGTTTGGTGGGCTTCATTTCTATCACTCTTTACATTCAAATCTCCACAGTGTGATAAAATAATTACTCCTTTCCCCAGTGCTGCACAGGGGCTTGGGCTGAGAAGCAGTTTCTGTTAAGCTCATTTATACTGTTCTCTCTCCTTTTGCTCAGAGGAGTTCTTGGTAGTATGTAGCTATTTGGAGGTCAAATCAATTATTGTAGTCTAGGATGCCATTTCTGGACTGGAAGCAAGAGCACTTTCAGTTTAACAAGATTTAATAGAGGTTGTTAAGGGTGTCTGACATTTTTTGACCTTTGCTCTTCTATTTCAGAGTTTGAATAGGTCTGATTTAATTAGACAAAAACAGTATAAGAATGAATGCAAGTGCAAAGGCTCAGAAGAATACACGTATGGGAAAAACTACCAGTTCGATAACTTCGAACTGCAGCCAAACACATTGTGGTTCACACTGATGAGGACAGAGTCAACGGGAGAGCTTTAACTGGTTGGAAATTACAAAATCATGCCAGAACCACAGTTTTGAGTGCATAGACAATGGCCACCTCCACTTTACTTTCTCAAATTATGGTTAAGGAAAGTCTAAATGTGGATCCAGTCTGATTTTTTTTTTTTTAAACATAGCCTTTGGAAATGTCCACACAGAAGCACATCAGTTTTTTCTCTGCCTGGCCATCTCCTCTCTCTATGCTGAGGATTGTTTTCCCTCTCAAGGAGGGAGTCTTTCCTCTGAGCAGGAGAAAGGGCTGATAGATAAATTCAAATCATCAGAAATTCCCAGACTAGCAGAAAGCCTTGGGGTCCCACATGTAATCTCTCTCCAGTTTAGCCTGGAGCCTGCAAAACAGGCACTGACATCAAGTTAATATGCATTTTCTGAGGCTGATGATTTGTGTAATTCAGCTAAGAGCCAGCTGGGGGTAGGGGGTTCAGAAAACATGTCCCTTTCTCATTGGGTTCATTGTTCCTTACTGGAGTTTTAAGTGGGTAGTTTACTCCCAAATGTCGCATTTAGCTCCCACTTCAAACTGGTGTACTCTGTCATGACCCTGGCTTTTATTATTTTCACCTGGCCTTCTTCCACCCATTATTACTACTTCTATTGTCTCGCCTCCTAAAAATAAAAGGACACTGACATAAAAAAATTCCTGCTCTGTGCCTATGGAAACATGTACCACACAGAGAGCCCCTGAAGTTTCATAATATGAAAGCTTTGATAGGAAAATTATACTGTATCCTAGGTCTAGGTTATTCCAAACATAAACAAAACATTACAACTTGTAAAGTCAACTGACCTGTAGCCTACATCCCACCATCAAATGGCTTATTTATCTGTATTACTAACAATACATCCTTTATCAGAACAATGTTCATCCTGTAATATTAGGGTCAATATCTTGGGAAAGAAAAATAAATAATAGACGACAGTTGTAGTAGTATTTTTCAACAGCATTCTGGAAATCATTACGTTACTTAGGTTGTAGGACTGAATTTCTAACCTAATGACACCCCAGTCTCACAGACCTAAGATGTAGGTGTGCTGATTTACAGCACAAATAATGCAAAATACATTGCAGCAAACTTGTGCAGGTGGGGACAGACGCACATACAGGTGTATGTATAGGTGAAGCTGGAGCTGATGTAATCAATGGTGGCAGGAATAAAACTCCTCAAGACATCAGTTAATTTAAAAAAAAAAAAGTAGTTAATGGTTTAGAATGTTATCTTAAAGAGGAAAAAAAATATATTTAGGCAATGGATAGGGAAAAGTTTACCAAACAAGTAAAGCTAAAAAATATTTAACTCTAAATCAAGATACATTGGGGGTAGGGGAGGGGTAGAATAGGAAGTTAGTTATCTCAAAACCCCGAGAGAACAGTGTGGAACCAAAGGATGAAAACTTAGATAAATATAATTAAAATATTTTCTACAGTACATTAGATTTGGACTTCATTATAGTTGGTATTTTGGAGTCCAGACTGATACAATCTAAAACATACTAGAGATATCCAAAGCAATCGGGAGAATTACATTCAAAACTGAGAAAACAAGTAGTTTAGCTAACAGCCAGGTTCTGAGGTTATTGCTCTTTTCCACCCTCAACCAGATAGGGGTGAGCAGAGAATAAACTGAGAAAAGCAGCCAAGCAAATTGCATACTTGGGAAACGAAGGACTTGTATGGTGAAATGAAAATGTGTATTAGAAAATGTGGGTTTCGATCAGATGAAAAGGTGAGCTTTTTGGAATGATTAAACCCCAGCACACAACATGGATAACGCACCAGGCATTAGACACTACATAAAATATTTGTCTAAGATTCTTCTTCATAGATACACAGGACAAAAGTCAAGCTGCAAACTTTCCATTACAGTTGTAATGAGATGTTTACTGCATAGCTGAAGGAAACAAAAGACTGAAAGATAAATAGAGGAGCTTGGCAACAAATTGTATATTTGAAAACTAAATGATAGGCTTTGGGCCAATAGCAAAAAAACGGGGAGTTCATCTTGGGCAAGTGCACTGGAATGAGTGTAGTTAAACTAAAGGATTCAGGCACCTTTTGCATGGCCTTGTGCCAATAACCAAAAATTCCTGCAGCTCTTTTTATAAGGCCATATACAGACCTGATTTATTCCAGGGGGATGACAATTCAGCCCACATTTTTTGACAGAAAGTAAAATACTCAAAAAGATTTGCATTGATGTCTGCCAGGAACAAAACTGAGTTTTAGGCAGACTTTTCCTCACCTCCTGTGAAGAAACATAAAGGTTTTGCTGCCAGCAAATTACAGCTTGGGGACCTGGGACTTTGTTTGGCCCACACAGAAGAAAGTGCACTAAAGCTACTGAAACCAAATATTTGGTTTTTTCCAACAGTCATGGGAAGCCTAGACTCTTCAAAGGAAGTGTTGGTCTCAGATGTATCTTCAGCACTATTTGAAAACTCACAAATGTTCAGGACCAACAATTGCCGAGTATTCAGTTTGATATGCTAAAGTATATATTATCATCCATGACTAACTCCTGAAACCCCATGCCTGAGACCAAGTTTCTCCTGTGGGTTTTTTTGATGCTTTGTCTGAATATTTTCACTGTTTTTCTATTGTAGCAATGAATACAATACTAATACTTCCCATTTCCCGAGCTACTGCATCAGAGCCATGCAGTAAATACGGACCTTAATTCACATTTCTCCTCATGGGCCTCCAGAGAGAGGGGTTTCAGTTCAGGGGGATTTGATGATCCAGCTGGAATACTCAATAGAAATTTTGGATTAATAGCTTCCATAGCTTTAAGGCATCTTGCAATAGTTTATTTCTGTTTACCACAAGCTCAGTTATTAGCCAAACCCTCTGGCCATCGGCCAAATTATCTTGTGCTCTTGGGAAACATGGACATTCACTTCCATTTAATCTTCAGATGGAAATTAATGAACTAATTTCAGCAACTGAACTCTTGCACCACTGCTTATTGCTTCCAAAGATGACAAAATACAAACATTGAAATGAAATAATCTGAAATTTCTGATGTCATGTCACAAAGGAGGAAAGTAGAGCTTGCTCTACTGGTGAGTTCTGGGATTCTGAAGCATCCTGAGAATCGGAGTCGCACAGGATATCGGTGGAAGACCAAAACAGCAAGCTTTAAAAAGAAAAGCAAGCACCACCTTCAGGCCATAATCTGCTGCCTTTTACCCATGCAGATAGCATCCACTACTGATAACTACTTCATTACTTCATTTAATTCCAGGCCAAAAAGGCCCCTCTCAGACTTCCCACAACACTTTATACTCCAAAGGAACTATAGAAGTGGAAGTCAGTATTTCAAAAATATTATTTCATGGCTTGACCAGAGAGTCGTCGGTCTGCAAGTCAGTTATTTTGACAACTGTGAAATGCTTTTCTGTCCCCTTGAGATAGGCAATATCTCCACATGGAGATTTACTCTTTGGCCTTTTGGTTTACACATGGGACTGCCAAAATACTGGCTGGCAGGACCTCCAGGCACAACTTTGGAGGGAAAAAGTGATGAAAACCCATTCTGTATCCTGACAGATATCACAAAATGGCTTTTAGGCCACTTAATGCCATTTGTGGTTGCCTCAGAAATGTGTATAACACTGAACTATGCCATCCTTTCTGCTACCACAGGATTTAGCCCTTTGGCATATTTATACATCTAAATTGTGTCCAGGACAGTCAGCAAGCAACTAGCAGACAAAGGTGACACCCTATACATAATTAGGCTCATTGTGTACTTACACAGAACTCTAACATAAACCACCTTAACGATGTCGCTGCTTTTCCTCTGTGTCTGGACTTAATCTAGATGAACGTTTTGTACTAGTGTTCCCTTTACCAAAAGCTATTCCATTCACCTGGAGTCACACCTCAACTGATTTCATTCTCACCCTTCCTGAGGAACAAGATTTCCTCCCCCAGGCTTCACAAACAGCAACCGTAAGCCAACTTTGCAACACCCACCAACACAGCATCAAAGAAGATAAGTGTCTGTTGAAATATTTACAAGCTCAACTTCCACGCCACAAGACCAGTCTTTAAGAAACCTCCTACTTCTATCTGAGTAAGATAAACACCTATTCAAAGAAAAAAATATCTATGCTATTCTGTGAGGTATGAAGCAGGAGAGCGAATGATTCAGGTTCAACTCAGTCACTCTGAGGCTGTTATGAAGGCCATGACAAGAACACAGACATGACAGTTCCAGTTAGCAAACTCCATATCTTGATGGAAACTTCACCAACAGGCTGATGGCTGATTCATCTAGAGGGCTGAATTTGCTAGGACCTCTAAAACAAGGGCATCCCTGCAGAGAAAGCAAAGAGAAGTTGGTACTGACAGTGTTCACAGTATAGACAAAATGCACCAGTTTCCAGGGGTGTCACTCCAGGACCTTCTGGTAATCCTTAGGTAAAAATCTGTTTTTTATTTATTAAACTACTGCAGGAAAGTTTTGCATTTTGGTGCAGGCAGTAATCAAAGAACTGAGTCTGTCAGAACTCGCTGGCACTGTTATGAGATAGACCAGCATGAAAGACCTAATCGGGAGACCGATACAGGCATTCAGCTGGAGGAATTTCAAAGGCAGATTTAGTGAGGTGAAGAGTATATAACAGCGACCATATTACACAAAGAGAGCCTGTATTCATCTTAGCAGTACCTCGTCAACCCTCACACCCCTATCAACACTGCAGCTACCTCCAGCCTCACCTGGCACTGAGTTCCAGAAGACCATCTCCACTGACAGAGTTTGGCTTAGTGTCAGCTCAAGGCCATGATCACACCCCTTTTACCCCACAACCCTCTGCTCAGATGATGTGGATATTGCACCTTCAAAAAGCCAAGGAAGAGCTTAAGAAGCAGCCTTAGTATGGCAGAGCAGCATCCCTGTCAGCTTCCATTGGCAGAACACACAGAATCCTTTGCTGTGTCGTACCAGCTTCAGAACCAGTTTCATCATGTAAAACTGGGACTAACAGCATGAATAATTTCTATTTCCAGTTACTTTTCACTTCCCTGTGCTGAGTATATCTAGCACAACTAGTACATTCACTTCTCCAGGAGCAAAACAGAACAATTTTCACTTACTGGAATGACTGAAAATGGTAAGATGAAAACCAAGACTGTCTGAAACCTACACAGTTAGAATCAAAAATTGCCTGAAGGCACGTACTAGTTTTCACACCCTTATGTTTCTTTTGCCTCTCCCCCTTCGGCAAACTCACAGGCACAGACACCTACCACTTAAACAATTAGGCTTACTCCATTTTCTTTGCTGCTACATAAGCTTTACTTAAGAAAAGGCAATTTATGGGCCTTTCTAGACTTACAAATCCACTCTGGAAAAAATAGCTTGATATCAAAATAAATCAAATTCCCTAATGAGATCAGAGCTACCTACCTGGGATGGGAATCCAGTTTTTAAATACAGTACTTTTATCATTGATGGAAGAAATCAGAGTGTGACAGACACCGAGATATATGAAAAGAGAAATCTGAGTAAGTATTAGCCATTCTGTCGGTCAGACTAAACTAGAGCTCTAGTATAGCTTTCAGAAGAGCCTCAGGCAAATTTCAGTGTGTTTTAGATATGGGTAGTTTTAAATTTAGCTTAGGTATCAAAGAAAAGGGTACCTGCTTAGTGACAAGGAATCACTCCACAGTAGACAGCAATCGCTATTCTTAGCACTCAAAATATCTGGCTACTGATTGCAGAATGGATATCCAAATACTTGCATCAGGCAAAGAAGCAGTGGTGGTCATATAATATTTATCACATAGCATTTAACAAACATAACATTTACAAAACAGCATGGTCATATATCATCTTATTAATGTGTATAGAAAAATATGTTGCCACTCTACAGGCATCTGATACACCTCAAGAAAGCCATGGAAGTGGTAAAGGATGTAGTGGGATGAGATGAGAGCCTGAGAGAAGAAAAGATAGTACTGATGCATACATGAGATTTCCAAAGTCTCCATATGGAAGCTTTCATCATTCCATCCAGCTGCTGGAAAGGTTTTTGCACATCTAGTTAGAAAGGGGCCTGGACAATATCTGAGGAATAGAGCTGCTCCTTGATTTTATGAGAGTAAATGTATAGAGGAAGGCAGGAGAATGGCGGTGGTGGCAGGAGGGAGGGAAAAAACCAAACCAAACCAAAAAAAAAACCCAACCAAAAAACATCAACAAGGAAATGGCAACTCAGATCACTTTAGATAAAAAAATTTGGGGTGGTGATACCACCGGAACTTTGTCCTACAAAGCGTCTCAAAACTGGCCTTAAAGATGCCTTCTCGTATGGAGCAGCTGTCATTTCAGACCTTTCCAGAGCAGGACCTCAGGGCAGAAAACAAAGAACCAGATCAGTAAATAGGGACTCTATATCCATAAGGAAGGTGATTAGTGCAAGAGAAGCACTTTTAGAGGTAGCAAATTGCAATTGCCATTTCAGGAGATTAATTTGCTTAGGGAGACCCTTCCTGAAGGATCCTCTTGAGCCCACTGAGTTCTCTTGTGGAAGGATTTGCAGATCATTTTTCTTTTATTCTGCTCACAAAAGCATCAGTTGAGAGGTTTTTTATTGAGGCAACACAGACAGTGTGGGTAAGCTTACTAGTAGCCATGATGATTTTACATGAATGACAATGTTTGAAGCCCAGTTTCAATATTTCTGCACTGTAAAGCTGGTATAGAGCTTTTATAGGCCCTAAATAAAAACAAAAGCAAAATATCCCTTCAGGGATAAGGAAAAAAAGATAATGAGTGCTTATTATCCAGAGAATTATTTACGCTACACTGTTTATGCTACAAAGGTTGATTAAGTGATGTGAGCAAAAGCAGTAAAGGGAATTCATTCTCAGCCATGGACTGCATGAGGGTTTAGGGCAGTCCCCCTCCTTCCCCAGGTGAGAATGGAGATTGGAGGAGACATGGTGCAGACACCGTGTAAACAAGTACTTTGGATCTGTGCAATCACTCAAAGTGATTTATTTGCTGAGAAACACAGAAGGTGCAAGAGTTCAAATCCCTTAAGCACAGGTGATACATGCACACAGGCTTTTCGAAGTTTTACTTCTTGTGCCTTAAAATTCTTCTGAGCACTTGCTGCCCTGCAGAGAGAATGCCACCAGGTTTCTAGAATAGAGCTATGATTACAGAGCAAGTAGGAGTCATTTCTTCATTAAGAGTAGTTCATACAATTCCCTCTTACATAATTTAAGAATACTACAAAAGATCCAAAATAACTTTTTATGGAATATTCCTTAAGTAGATTGTTCAGTGCTTTTGCCACAGCTCTGCTTTGGGTCGTCTTCTTCACAGTCCTGAATGGCTTTATTTTCTGATGTATAGTACATCCACAACTTAAGTGGGAGGTGTAAGTTTAAATAACACTTTCAAAAGTTAATAAAAGTGTTTTAAGGAGCAAGAATCTAGTTAAATGCATTTCCCAGAGGTAGACGATTCTAAGTATTTCTTTCCTTAAAATTACATCAATCACCTTCATGTGACTTGTGACAGTGGTATATACAGGAAATGTAATTTTAAGTAAATACTGCAAGGCTCATATAGGAAATTTTATAGATAGCCATCTCAACAGAGGAGGAGGAAGACTTGACTGAAGGAAGTCAGGAAAGCCCATTCTCCACACGGAAGAGCCTCTAGTCCAGCTGATTATTAAGAAAAAAGAAAAAAAAAGTCCAGATGTTAACATGGAGTTAGATCTTCCAGTGAAGCAGCTACATCAGGGGCTGCCCAGTGTAAGGGTCCCACACTGCACAGCAGAATCTCTCCCTGATGACCTCAGGCAACCCCTGAGGAGAAGGCATGTCAGTCCCTCTTTTGAGTTAATCCTTGGCTTTTTTCCAAAGACATCTCCAGAAAGGATAATTAATGCTAATTAAAGGGTTTGATTTTTTTTAAATTAAGTACACAAGCCTCCATCTCTATAAAACTGGGCTCTGTTAAATGCTGAAATAAAGAAAGTAAACATTTAAGATTTTTTTACTCATGCTCTGAGCCATTCAGTACATCTTGCATCAAAAATAAGTAGTATTAAATTTAAATTGTTTTTAAAGCAACAGTGCTCTCATGCTTGTGAGCCAACCTACAGCTTTGAACTTCTGTCAGGGTTCTTAAAGACAGGCAGGGAAAAAAAAAATTGCAAGAGAAATACATTTTTCACTTAAAAAAAAAAGGCATTTATGGATTGCCTGTTGGAATAGCTCTAAACCAGATTAAAACAACATAAAATATATGATCATTCTCTCTTTAAAAAGACCTAAAGTCTCCAAGTAGCATAAATTGATAACTTTTATTTGTACTATATTTACAAATATGGTATTGTATTTACTTATTCTAATCCTATACCACATCTTCATTTTTTTTTCTTTTTATTTACACAACATTCATAAACATTTCAACTCATTCTCTGGCAACAGATTTTCCATTTCTTCCCCTCTGACAGATGCCTCATGTTAAGCTTTCCTATGCACTGTGCAACACTTTTGGCACCAGCAATGGTATCCTGGGGTTGCCCAAGGCTAGGATTTGGTACACTCTGGCTGTATTTTTTAAGTGTTCCTTCAGGTAGCAATGGTGGGTAGATAAGTATTGCTGCTCCTGCTACTACTTATTATTTGCATTGCGGCAGCTTCCAGATACCTCAGTCAGGTGGAAGCATCCTATTGTGGCATACACTGAGGACACATGATGAAAAGATGTTCCTTACTCAAGAAGTCTGTAACCCAAGCAAGATTGTGATGGGAGTAAAAGTCAGGTTTAAAGAAGCCAGAATCCACAACAGAGTTGTCTTCAGTCAAAGAGATAAGAAAAGTACAATACAGTAAAGAGTTGGCAAAGTCAGGGGAAAAAGACCTACTCAACAATTTCTGCCCCTTTATAAATTTTTCAAGGCCACTACAGAAAAGAATGAGAGTCCTGCTCTGAGTTTATAGTAATACTTTTGTTTCAGTTTCTTGTCCTGAAAATGCTGTCCACAGGAAGGTTGAAGCAGCAGGGTTCAACTAAGCAGATTTGGGTAACAAAACAATTTTAATATAAAGCTCAAATCTGTTCTTGCATAAGTTGTGTAGAGGAAAAACAGCAGCTGATGCCAGCGGAAGTAAACTGAAGCAGTGCCAGGTTAAGCGGTATCAAAAGTGGACCCACGTATTGTATTGCATTGCTGAGCTTTTTTGCCAGACCTTCCGCAAATTATCCTGTCCAATGGCTTCCAGTGCCAAACCTGGCATCTGAATCCTAGAGAACCAACAGAGATAAATCAAACTAGTCCCCAGGCTGCCCATAGCAGGAGTAGGTCAGGTCCTGATGTACATCTTCGACATGAGACTAAGACATCCTTTCACAAATGGCAGGTCTTCTCTTGGAAAATGATCGGGGAAAAGAAACAAAACATTCATTTTCACTTTTTTCCTCCCATCACAGCCATTTTAGATGGCACCTGAGCAGAGAGCTCTTTGTCTGTCTTCTTTTTAACAGAGAAAGTTCACCCTAAAAAAACATAAACATGCAGTTTTGATGACCGACACCTGAGCACTCATTTAAATGTTCATACTATGCATTTTCCTAAGTCACTTCCAAATACTGTGAAAACAAAGAGGGATTCTTCCATTCCCTCAGAACAGCCAGAAATGCACTACACAACACTGATTCAGTGGTTTAAAAAAGCCTTTTAGCTTCAGCTGAATGCTATTCATTTCTGAAGGCACTACTCTTTGGAACCTACGTTATTTTATCTTTGAGGAAACCTTGTAAATGAGATTACCATGCAATATTACTAACTTCCTGGACTGCCCAAAAGCAAACAACTTATTCTGTTCTTAATATAGTCCTTATTTTTCTCTTTTCCACAAGCTCTTGAACATCCCTAAATATCTGTATTTATTCCCAGTTCCTCAGCTGGCCTTATACAGCTGTTTGCACTTACCCCAAGTGAAGGTGATGCAGGTGGAAAACTTGACCACTGTGATTGAAGAACATGTTCACTTTGGTATCTTTATGTAACTAGACGTACAAAGGCAAATACGGGGGGGGGGGGGGGATGACTGCTCCTCCCCACCACATCTCTGTATACTTCCACAGCCTATTGACCATCTCCTGTGCTTCCCTGTGGATGAGATTGGCTCCTCTTTCTAACCCTGGCAACTGCCTTGCCTCCTTCAGCTTGAGCAAGCTTAGATCTCCTTGAGCTGCTTTTCTTTTGCAGCTCTTTCCTGCCAGAGTTCACATAAATCACAGAGACAGCAAAGGTCAAATTTGTACCTTTTCTTCTACAAAAATGGTTTGCTTTTCACATTTTTTACTCACAACTGCACGAGGCCAACCTAATCCTGCTTTTCATCTTGGTTCTCCAAATGCATACAAAAATAAAAATAATCTACTACGGCATTTTAGCACAGAGTATTTTTCTGCATGACACTCGATACCGCTTGCATTTGTACACTTTCCTTTCTGTTCCCCACACTGTACACCTGACCCTTGACCAGATGGTTTCCCCAACATTATGAAACCTTTTTATGATGTACCTAGTCCTTTCAAATCAATCTTTACTCACATCCCAAGGTCCACTAATGTTGTAATTTTAAGTGTTATTTCTTCTCTGCTATTTATTATTATCCACTTTAGGAAGCCAGTCCGTGAACTTAGATAACTTTGTTACTCCCCAAGATGATTAATGAGGTGATCTTAAATATCAATAGCTCAACACCAGCATTTTGAAAAACTGTTTATATTACACAGCAACAAAGCAATTTGTAACTTCCACAGAAAACAACTCCAAAATGGAGAGGTTTCCTCCAGTTAGATCTTTGTTTATCTTAACCATGACAAAAGCAGACCCCTTTACTCAAAGTTGCATGCTGTAGGTTTCCGACATGGAGTGGTTTATGTCCACTGGTTTCAGAAGATAAACACAGAATATTTTCCTATGAAGATGCAGCTCTGTGGTATTAATTTCTGTATTTCTGTGTTAAGCTTGTAAATGAAGCAATTTTCCTGGAAGAGATCAAGACACTGGAGTGTTCCTTTTCTAAGCATAGCAAGATACTGTACAAGTCAAAGCTGGTATATTAATGGGTTGTATATGAAGCCAAAGACAAGCTGATTACATTGAAGTCTGCTTTTGACAGCTACCATCCTAACACTGACAACACACTGTACACCACAGTAAGGTTTCCTTCTCCAGCAATTTACATTTCTACTAAACACAGAGGCAAACTTCTTTGTTTAAAGAGGGAATTAAGCCGGCGCTTCACTTGTCCAAAACCTTAAAAGAATAAAGTTGGCAGATCTAAAAATCTAGGGTAAGAGGGTTTTCTAACATCACCTGTTTGTTTGTTTTGCAGTTGTTCTGCAAGGCTATGGTCAGAAACAGAAAATGAAATATCACAAAGAATGGCTATTCTCAGAACTCCCAGCTATGCTGAAAGTAGCAAGTACCAAAACCACAGCAAGAGCCTCTCTTGTGAGGTGTCTCAGCTTAAACACCTTCAGCAGTTCAGATAAGGTTTACCAAACCCTCTGGATATGATTTCCCAAGCCTCCACGGCTGTCCATTGTCAAATACGTGCATTACACTAGCTTGTTCAGCAGACGTTTCCCATCCTTTCTGCTGGGAGCTGACGGTGACACAGACATGCAACTTTCAAAAAGCCAACTCTCAGCTTCCAAGGAGTAACCATGCCTCCCAAATCTGGCACTCCAGCCAGCCTCACCTTGCTTCTTGCCCAAGTTGGGGAGGGCAGTAGCAGGAGGCCTGAACAGCCACAGATCTGGGCAAAAGAAAGCAAGCAAGAGCACCAGGGAGCGTGCCGAACAGACGGACAGTAACGCGCAGGAGTCCTGCGAGCCCAGCTGCTGCTGAGCTGCTGGCAAAGCTGCCCTCATACTCCCACATGCTTGCAGTACTGCCAACCACCCAGGAGCAGGGCCACCCCAGACCTTCTTCTATCGTATCACAAAACAGAAACTTGATCGTAGAGACTATTTAGGATGCACCAGGATACAAATCTTGCAAACTGATGAGCTCTTCAGCAGTCATTGCTTCCCTTTCATGAACAGCTATGGTATTTGCACGCCTTATTTTACCCTCTCCAGTGTGGATACTGCAGGAAAATCCCAGCAATCAAAGAAAGGAAATACAATATATACACACTGGTCTTTAGTGTCCAGACCATGTTTTGGAAAAAAATTCCTTCCTAGAACATGCACATCTATTCCACTAATAGCAATAGCAATTTCCAAATTTGAAATGTCTATTTATGAAAGATTGTACAAGTTCACCAGAGGGGGAACAGATGAGAGGTGGAGTGAATGGGATTTTCGTGATGTTCATTGTCCTAATTACAGTGAATAATATTTTGGCAGTGTGACTAGAGTCCTGATTGTTCCAGGAACTTCTAACAATCAACAGACTATTACCTCACTTAGTCACACGAGAGACCTGATCTTCCAGTCCAACAAAGCACGTAGGGTCAGCTTAACTTTAAACACATGAACAGTCTAATTGACTTGTTTGGCATGACTGAGGTGCTGAGGAATGAACCAGAGACTCAAGTGCAGGTTCTCCTGCTAAAGGCTTTCCCGGTCTTTTACATACTGAAAACACTCCAGCCTCCATTTCTTTTCCCCCTAAACCTCTGTGATATACTCCCTGCTGTGGGTCTAGATGAACTATGGGACTGTGGGAATGATTAGTGTCATGGTTCATCTGAAAAAGAGGGAGGCAGCTCCCATTGGCAGCAGCTTGTAAGAGAATGTTATGGAAATCAGCCCCCACACTTTGGTTCCAGGGGACTGCCTGAGATTTGTTAATACATTTCACCACCTAGGATTTCTATTTATATCTTGGCTGTTTAGCACTTAGTCATCTTTTCAGGTCTATCATTTGGATGGAGGGATGTGACTCTGCAGCCAGGGGTATGTCTCATCACAAGCATCACCTCCAGATGGGAACAATGCAGCTCACTCAACACAAGTCCCTGGCTGAAAGTCACCAGGAAACCCCAGCCATTGCAGACAGGGCCATCTTTGAACGTTCCCCCTGAGCACTGCAGTCTGCCACAACAATCTCGTTGAACAGAGCTGGTGGGATACTCTGCCACCCACTGGACTGGCATGTTTTAATTTGAAAATTCACAGTTTACTGATGGGTTACTTGCACAAGAGTCCAGTGGAGCTTAAAGGCACAAGTGGGTACCCCAGTTACTGAGGAATGGTTGGAGAAGGTTGAGAGGTTTGGCTTTGTTTGCAGTAATTATAAAGCTGGTAGCTAGATGAAAGCAGATTCATGAAGTTCACCCCCCACTTTTGCTTGCACTGAGAACCTGTAGCCAAACACAAGCCTTACAAAAGGGTAGAAAAATAAAAAAATCCAGGTCTCCACTAAAAAAAAAAAAAAAACACAAAAACAAACAAGCTTCCTTTCCCCCTCTTGTGAACTCCTTAGATTCATGGGTCTTTTAGGGCAGAGAAAGCTAACAAGGAATAAACTGAGAATTGGAAATAAAATAATCCTATTTAATTTTATAGTTGTTGACACAACTTGTTACATGTGTTTCCTACCAGAATAAATGAAATCACAGTCATCTGATTTCCAAATTACCATATCTATTGTTTCAGAAATACAGGGTGTAAATAATTGCAGTGCAATCGCCTATGTCTGGACCTCTCTCAACCGGAACCGTTATCAGGATTAGCATAAATTACGGTGCCATCTAATAATGAAATCACTGAACACTGATTGTGCCAGCTATTTAAACCTGTAATTATTGCTCATTAGAAACGTGTTTCACGTTATTTGCCCCTTACAGACCCAAAGTTGTTGTCAAAAGGCTCCTGCAAAGAATTCTACAGAGAACAGCGTGGAGAAATTTCAAACGAAACGATGGGCATGAATTTCATCTGCAAAGACTGTCTGTGTGAAAGAAACATGCTGCGAGCACCATTCATCCACCCTGAAAGACATTTCTATCTGTTACCAGAAAGAGAAGTTGCAATGGGTGAGAACAGGAAACCTCCAATGTAATTCAAATAGGTATGAACAATATGTGGTTTTCTACCTAAGTGGACAGTGATTAGCTCACAGTGTTCATTATCATAGGACATAATTAGGCATCATGCAGTTGACAGACTCTAAATGGAAGAAGCTCCTGACCTAGCCAGAGGGAAGACTTTTGGCAGATCTTATCATGGCTGGGTAAGGCTCAGGTGGTATAGGCAGCTACCTTGGACACCATGCCAAAGACATAAAGGACAGATGCCAGAAGCAAAGTGAAAATCACTATAACCTTTGCATGCTCCTCTGTAAAGGGTTTGCAGAAGACAGTTGATTAAGATTTGACAGCTTCCCTGCAGATCAAGTTCTCTACAAGATGAACTGGCTAAGAAGGGGCTCAGATAAGTGCTCTTCAGTCCTAATAGATTTTTTTAATCAGTTTTCCTTAACAGAGGGAAACTGATTCATTTTTTACCATCTTCCTCCTACTGCACATACAAAAACTTCTGCTACAGAGGGAAAAATGATAGTTTCTACCACTTCCAGAAGCAAAAAGTTACAAAAGCAAGAGGGGAAAGACAATTATATATCATTTGGAAAGGCTCACCTTAGTTTGAAGATCTCAGCTGACAGCATGCCTATCTATCTTCCCCGATGACTCCTTCCAACACTTGATTCAAGTCACAGTTTAGAGTTTCATTCCTGTGGTGAGTGGGTTCAGTGGACACACAAACAACCCAGCTGCCAAGGTAGACATCCCCCATATAGACTGTAGATCCTCACTGCAACTGGAGGTATGCCTCTTAAGGCTAGAGCACTCTTGAAAGCTTAGCTTATATTCAGCCAGAACACAGAAGGCTCAGAGCCTGTCCTTTCTCTGGCTAGAAGGCACTTATGTTACTTACTCCAGGCCCTGGGGCAGGGAGACTCTCCAGCCTCCCGATAATTGAGTCATCCTGCCCAGCTTCCAGCCATTTGCACTGCTATAATGCCCTGATGCAAGGTCAACAAACCTAATCATTGAATGGGACACTTAATTAATTGGTTCTGTATCCTTTAATTTCTGACTATCAACTGGCAGGCATTATAAGCCTTACCAGCGGTTGTCATTTGATAGGAGTTGGCTCTAAAGCAATTGCTGACACAAGGTTCAGATGCAGAATGCAGGAGAAACTATGTCCCTAGGTGATGTGAGTGCAGCTCTTCTTTTTTGTATCCCAACAACTAGCAGCTTCTAAAATAAAAACAAAAAAACTTTTTCCTGAATGGGTGGGACACAACATGTTCAGAAAGCGAGCCACAACTGTCCTGTTGGCAGATGTTTGCAAATAAAATTAAATAATCCAGGCAAAGCCAATCTAAGCCGTTTTGTCCCAATATGATGCTACCTGCAGGCATCTACTCTCTGACAAAGCTTTGCACACCTGAACATTGCCTTGCTTGTGTCTGTAGTCTATGGTGTTACTACTACAAACATTTGAAATTCAATGTCTGATGGAAATAATGAGCTGACTTGGACTAAAGTATTAGGAAGTTCTGATGTACCACCATTAGCTCTAGTTGTCTGCATCAGTATTCACTATGGTGAATATCTTTACAGAACTGTTAGGTAATAAACTACCCACCCCAAAAAGCCATACTTGGCTGTTCCACTCTGTATCTTTGAATGATGTCGAGCCCAAGTGTATTTCCTTTTTTATTACCAAATAATTTTCTTCAATAATTGCTGGGCACTAAGCCAGATTCTGTTATTTGGTCTTTCTCTGCAACTGTTTGGCTTTGCCAGATCTTGCAGGTTTATTATTTATGTTTCTGGAGAGAAAAAACTCCACGAGATTGTTTATTAAAAAGAAAAAGTAAATCAGCACTTTGATCATTTGTCAGTGTCTGTAACCTTCAACCTAGACTACTCTGCTGTGTGGACAACCCTGGTTTCTATTGCATAGTTTGATGGATACGCCAAATGAAGAAAACAATTTCCATCTTACATGGAATCGTTAAACTTCATTAAAACTGTTGAAACCTTTAAATGACTCACAGTTTATGAAATAAATTGGTTTTCTTTAACACCTAATGAGATAAACTGCAATTCTATTCAAGTCATTGTTCTGCCTTTTCTCTGTGACAGTAGAAACCAGGAATTTTCTTTCCATTTGACTGCAATATTATATTTGGTGGTTTTATTCTGTTTTGTACAAATAGAAGTGGTGACGTGTTGTGACAAGAAGACAGACCTCATATTACCATATATTTATACTCTGCAGAAGAAATGATGGTACATGAATAGGTTTATTAAAGAAGGTTGCTGTCTTTTATGCACATGAGAGGATAAGGCATCAACCAGCTTCACATTTATCTACCCACTATTTATTTGTTTACCCAATTTACCATACAGAGAACTAATCAGAGAGGAGAGATTGGGGAAAGAGGAGAGTTAAAAATAGCAGCAGTTTGCAAATACATCATTGGAGAGCTGAGAGATTTGTACATCTTGGACAAGAAACCATGGCTCTGCCATTTTAATATGAATTAATTGCCTTGCTTATATTTAATTGCAAGGTTTTGTTAAACCTTTGATTAAGAATCATCTTGGTATACCTCTGACCAAGGGAGAAAAAGAGCACTGCTATTGCTGTTGGTATAAGGGCAAACCAACAGTCATTCAAAACAACTGCATTAATGATACAAAACACAGGACTTGTACTGTTTTGTGTGTGTTTTATATCTGCTTTCATCTCCTTAGCATCTCATAAAGGTTAATAGCTAAAGAAAATTCAAGAGAAAAATTAAGTAAAAATTCCCCTGTTCCCTAGTCACACGGTTACAGATAGAAAAAAAGCTACTAGCAAACACTGCTTTATTATACATATGAAGGGAAAACCAGTAAGTCTTAAACCAGCCTGAGACACCAGACCTTAAATACATCACTTCTCAATGGTCTGAAATAGCAGAAAAAGCCTCAGTAGAGGTAGCATAGGGAGCTAAATGGATCTGTGTAGTTAGTAGTATAAACTGAACACAGTTTAGCACAGGTAAGATAAAAATGCTATTATCACACCTAATATGTGTGAGTATATAATGGGTTTGTTTAGAGATGTATAAATATTTCTCTATTACAATATGTGTGTGTTCACATGCAGGTATATTTAAATATGATATAATGTACTGGTATAAAAAAATTGGGAGCTGAAATCTTAGAGCAGTTATGTCTCCATAAAAGCCTGCCTAAAAACTCCAGGCCAGCAAGCCCTCAGCAATAGATGGCCTAGTTCCAAGCTGTTAGCAAAGCAATATGGTTCTAGCCTAAAAAAAAATACAAAAAAATTACACCATGAAAATTGTTTTTATAAATAAAGGAGATGATAGCTCTGATGCTTAGCAGTCATTTCTCTCCACACAAGAGGGTAAGATCTTTTTGGTATTTCTACATGTAAATTCTGAGTCTTAACCTCTCTGGGAGAGATAAATGTGATATCAGATTCTAGAGCATTACATATTCTCTCTGTCTCTGTCCCTTTCTCTCTGTATATATTAATTTTATAGATCTTTTTATTGTCTCAACTATACTGGTTGCGTGAGAAGCAGAACAATAGGCCAAGCACTTCCATTTCACACATGCCACCTCTATAATTCAACAAAGAATAGTAAAAAAGATCTATAAACTTGTTATAAATCAGTGCCCTAAACTAAATTAACCATTGAAATAGATTATCATAAAAATAATGTCATAAAAATATTCTTCACCTTTGCAGTCCGTGTGCGTGCACGTGTGCGTGTGTGTGCGTGTGTGTGCGTGCGCATGCTTGTGTGCGCCCACACACGGGATGCTATGTGTGTGCCAAGGCCAGTGGCAGGGCTAACAGTGTGGCAGGCTGGGCTTCTGCAGCCCTGGGGGAGATGGCAGGCAGGCAGGGCTGTGAGGATGAGCTTTAATATCTCTGTGTCCAGGAAAGTAACTCATAAACAGATCCACTAAAATCTAATTACTCCATATAACTCACCTTTAGTAGTAGTGACTCATCTCCGCTTTCCTATTAGCAGTGAAGCACTAGTCTTTTTGGTTATATTTCTGAGGCACTGTTGGAAAAAAGATAAAACCCAATCAAGCTGCAGGCTAAAGGACAGGGCAATTTAAGCAATACACAGCCTTGGCCAAGGTTGGGTCGTACTCTGAAGTCCCTACACACCAACTCCCCCAGCATTTGATCCTTATACATTAAGCTCCATGAGAAAGGCATGTGTAAATACAAGGAGAGCATACAGAGATGACTGCATGAAGATCAGCACTGGACTGATGGGGCGGTGGTTCAAGAGCTGATAGGTTTTCTTCCATCCAGCTGATACTCACTTTAGAAGAAGACACAAGAACAGCAGAGCCCAAGGTGACGCTTTCCTTGCCCACCTCCAGCAGCATCTTCTCCCTGACCTCACATGTTGCCATCACTTAATTCATAGCCATCACATGGGAACACACCTGTATTACTCAGCTGTTGCCTAACTTTACCCATCGAAATGAAGCCTTTGTAAATGTGGAAGTGCCACACTTCCAGCCATAGCAACAGCCACCTCCGAGCACCAGCGGCACCAAGGTAAGAGTAACTCAGGTCCAACACCGGCCTCCGTCTGCAGCCTGCCATTGCCATTAGACCTTATATCTCACTTTCTGTATTTTGACAAGGACATTCTCTCAACAAAAGTGAACTGTGAAATCTTCCAGAAAGGCAATTCAGCTGCTGAAATGGTAGAGCTGGGCAGCAGCCACCTGGCACAAATAGGATCTCATCAGCGCTGGGAAGCATCGCCTTTGGTAAAAAATGGAAACAGAGTGCAGCAAGCAACCATGCCCAGGCAATAAAATGGGTTAAAACCCTAGAAAACTGCTTTCATTCCTGCTAGTGGAATAGAGAGGGGAATGTGAAGAGCGACAACCACCTCATGAATAAGAAAGCCTGGAGAAAACATGTAAGGGCTGAACTGAAGGAGAGGGAGTTGTCATACATAAGAACAGAAAACGGCCATTTAGGAGGCATGGGTGATTGTCTCTCCCCAGTTTAAAGGGCTGGTCACTACTCCAGGAAGAGCCTGTCACTTATTTCCTAACTAGGGATTTTAGAGCTGGCTGGGAAACACGGATCACACTGAGGACCCTGAATTATTTATCTCTGCTCACTGGGTTCACGTGTACATGAGCAGCCTGTTTTTTCCGCAACCAAATGCTGGTGTGCTGCATGTACAAGTCTTTATTTTGTTCTGATGTAGGACATAGTGTCGCTGTAAGAGTCACCACTGCCAACTGAAGTTCTCTTTGTTTGAAATTAGCTATATCTTTATCTCAAAATAGCAAAGCGTTATCTATCATTATTGGGGCTAGGAGTGAGAGAGTAGGTGCCGAACTAGGATGGAGGTAAATCAAAGCAGTTCTAGTGTTGTAACATGAATTTGCTAATGTAATTGGCACTGAAGTTAATCCAACCTGTGCAGCAGTTCCCTTTTCCATACATTGTGGGAAACAATGGGGATCAAAGCATCATTGCCCACGAAGAGGAAGGATGGTGCATTTCACTTTTAAATGTCTCAGTCCAGTAGATAAGATAAACTCATCCTTGAAGATAGGACAGTCATTGCATCATTCCAAACAATCATTGTTAGAAATGTACTGAACTGCTAGGCTAGTTAATAACACTACCACATTTTATTTATATGGCCCCCATCTGCTGAAGCCTTCTAGGCAGCTTACAATGGGTTTGATTTTCAGCCAGACCTTAGCGTAGCTTCTGTTTATATGGATGCAAATAACAGTGGTTGGATGGCTGTGTGCATAAACAGGTCTAACTACTAATCTTTGTGGCCACAATGCATGGTTTTATTCCTTCATGCAACAACAAAATCTCTGTCTGAAAAATTCCTCTGACAAAGTACACAAAGTGTGAAAAAGAACTAAGTTTTTCTGAGTTTTTAATGGTTTCAAACAATTCAGCATTGGGCTTGGCAGCGGAGGGGGACCATGAAAGGGGCATCACCACTGTGCCCACCACTTAGCGAGGACCCCTGACTCCACGCTACCCAGGATGGGGCACAGCCCTGCCAGGGTGAAAGAACTGAACGTTCTTTTCCTTATCCCGTCACATCCTCTCTCACTCACCACAATGCCCCCCTCCTTTGGTCAGCTCTAACCCCCTTTCTCACCTGACTCTGCAGACATCTCCCCACCAATCTCCTTTCTCTCTTCCTTGCCTTCTTTCTGAGCTTTGTTTCAGCTATTTGCATGTTCCTCACAACCTGTTTTCTGACGCAGGGCACTGACTTCTCCCATGGCCCCTTCCTACACCACCCACCACTGCTGCCGCCACGCTGCACCAATGTCCACGGCCGAGCAGCATCTCCATGCCCTTGCTTGATGCCGCCTTCCACCCACTTGCCCTTCACCAACGCGTTTCAGCAGCGGATGACTGGCCTCTCTCTTAGGTGTCTGCACAGGACAGATTTCATGTTTTTGTCTTTCATGCCGAAGAAAGACGGAATTACGAATACCCTGTTGAGCGCAGTGCTTATTGTTTGGAGTACTTCTATCAACTTGATGGCAGCGAGCGCGCTGCCTGGCAGTGCTCGCAGAGCTGGGCCTTCGGATAATGGGTATATTTATAGTATATGCATTGCTTATGTACCAATAGCTGCCAAAGTAGTAAACAAACAAATGCTCTCCATAAAACAATGAGAAAGTAGGATCATAATCTTTGATCGATGAATGAGGATGACAGGTTTAAAAAGGCTTCCTCGCTCTTTTATGCAGATTGCTTTTCTGACTGCCTGAATCTCAGCCAGCGTGAGGAGGCTGAGAGTCTGGAAAGGGAGCGGGAAGAGTAGTGCCCGGCCTGCAACCCGCCCACCCTCGGAGAGCGATGTGAACCTCGGTCTCTGCCTAGTGCCAACCCCACGGGGCAGGAGGTGCGAGAGGAGGGTCTCCCCGGGTGCCAAGAGAGGGACGGCTCAGAGCCACGGCCCAAGCCACGCGCCGGCCAAGCTTCACCCGCAGGAGCAGGATCATTGCTCAGGACGTGGCGTAAAGTCTGCTAGGCCCTTTGAGAGAGGTCTGCTGCCCAGCAGGGACTTCCCAGGTTGGTGGAGACCTCAGCGGGTGTGAGAATAGTCTTCCAACAGAAGCTGTTTTGAAGAGCGTGTTTCATTGAGGTTCCCAACCTGAACCTACCCCCTGAGGACAAGTCTAGGCGTGGTTCATCCAACGAGTCCCCCAGTGGGACGCATTGGAGAGACACGTTAAAACTAAGATCCATATATTGGTCTGTAATTTGGATCGAAGTCTTAAACCAGTATCAAATCTACCTGCAAACTCTAAATGTGCATTTGCGTTTCCCTCCATACAGCCGCATCAAAACAAAGATATGCTCAGTGCAACCTCTGGGGTTTTTTTTAAAATCAAACTAACCAATCTGTGAGTCTGATCTTGGCTCCATACACCTTCCTGGAAGTCCAGTGATTCAAAATCAGTAGTCTTGATCAAGACATTAAATAACTGATTAAGTTCCATTTAGATCTTTGTTTAAGTGCTACTTTCTCAGTAAATTGAAATATATGTGGTTTAAGAAGCAGCTTAACTAAAAATGTAGGACAGTTGTAACACGCTAATCCAAGACAGTTCATGATGTTTTTGAACTACTAGATCTGAATGGCCTATTTTCAGATTGCTGTGCAGTAATAGCTGCAAGTTTAATCAGTGGGTGTTCACATCTTTGAAACCCAGGCCATGAGAGACATTCTCATTGAAATTATATTAATAATATATTCATAATATATTAAAATATATTATTAGTGTGGATTCACTAGAATAACATTATTATGTAGGGTCTGTACTGCCTGAATAAGAACCGTTATTTGTTGATTGAAATACAGAATAAAATTAATGTTGATGACTCAACCAATAACTTCATATTTAAACAGCAAGTTTCAAGCAAAGGATCCTCAGGCATTACAGAGACAGGAAGCATAAACATGCCATTACAGTTTTAGGTAGGCAGAATGCAATTACCCAAATTGGATTCTGGCCAGAACAACAGGCACTACCCCCTCCTATTCTTGTTTTTAAAAAGTTCCCTGACAAAAGCGACAGCAGCTGTTACAAGAGAGGAATCCATCAGTTGCTCACACCAGCCACCTACTTGATTTAAACAGCCTTGGTTCCTACCACAGACAGATGGCCAAAAGGAAGGCACTGGCCAGTCACCTACATGTGGAAAGCTGCATGCCAATTTTCTCCTTCCTCTTGGATTTTCTGCTGGAAAAATTCAAATTTCCTCCTCAAACAAATGCTTTACTTTTTCCTGGAAGTGGGCTCAAAGCTGCTTTGAGTGGGGTGAACCTGCTGGGAGGATTCACTCTGTCACCCAAGACATACTGAAACTTGCAGGGGAAAAACCGTGTGTCTCCTCAGACATCCCTTACCCCCTGCCACCCTCCTGTTACATAGCATTTTTAAGAAGCATGCTGCTACATCTCCACTATTTCCCTTTGCACTCAAAGTCACCAGGATCTTTCCTGAGGAAGGGATTTTGCAGATACAGATGGTAACTAGCTCTGCACCCACTGAGGTTAGCACGAAGAGCGGAGCTCACGGGAATGCTCCCTGTGCTGAGAGGAGACTGCAGAGCAGTGTTCTCCTCCAGCATCAGCATCTTCCACCACTTTAGTATCCCAAAATAAATGTCCTCAAAAGACAAGTGTTCTCCCTACAGTTTCTCCTTAAATTACTAGGCATTACGTAGTCTCTCTGGGGCTCAAGTATCGTCTCAATCACAGAACAACCTCTAATGGCCATTTAGGATTCACAAAAGCCCTATTTCAGTGGAGCACTCAAGCCTGGCTCCAGACCACCAAAAACTGCAGGTCAGGAGAGTACTTATATCCTGAAAAATTGGGTAGAATTTAGGCACATGTGTAAATCCTCCCTGAACAGAGAGGAGATTATTCACGCTTAAAATGCATATTTACGTGCTTTACTGGTTTGGGGCCCAAGACTCACAGAAGAATTGCACTGGACCAGTACTGAACCCTGCCAAAAAAAACATTATCTCTGTCCCTTTCCCCCTTAAATGCCTCCAGAGCAGTTAGCAGACCAAGGCTATTCTAGAACTAAAAAGGGAAATTTATTCAACAAGCACTATAGCAGGTGGCAGCTGCTAAACAATCTGCCACCAATCAGCAGTTTATGAAAGAGAGTAAAGAATCCAATAATAACTCACAGTCGGGGAGGGAGACACCGAGCCTGTAGTTACTGAGGGAGGCTCGTAATTACACAGAGTCAACTCTTTGGCAAAATTATTTCTCCTAAAATCTGCTTAACTGGTAAAGTTGGCACTCCACAGCTCCTGCAGGCAGGACATCCACAGCTGAGCCCGCTGCGATGTAAGCTGTACGTTAGAGCTGGGAGGCTTCTTGGGAGGCCCAAGTCGGTGAAAATGAGGCTGGTGGGAAACCCAAATAATTTTATTTGCATTCTTTTACCCATTTGCCTGTGTTTGTTTGCCCATTTCCTTCTCCTGGAGAAAGTCTATCCTTATGCAAAAGCCCTGAATTTTTAGGGCATTCAGCCCTTTCTGAGACTAAAGTAAGTAGATGAGTCATGGCACAATTTTCTCTGAAATCATCATGGTGCCAAACTGGTGAGGTGAGGCTCAAGGTACGGGGAAGATGGTGAAGGTGGTGTGCCAGGGCACCTGAGTCTATCTGCAGGTTTCTATACCAATTCATCTCGAGCGAACTGAGTTTGCCATGGTTACTCGAAGCTCAAAATCCTGCAGGTATGAAATTAGTCAAAATAGATCTGAGTTCAACTTCTGAGAATGATTAAGAAAACTCCATCCAGTCTCACGTTAAATCTGTTTTTTCCAGTTAGACTACAGCACCATCTACAGGCCTTTCCTGATTTAAAACTTGAATCAGACAGGTTATTCCACTATCTGTATATAAATATTTTGTGGCTTCAGCAGCATGTCTAGTGCACTGACAGACTGCACAGTCCAGCTTAGTGTAAACAGGGCAAAATGCCTTTAGACTGGGCTGAGAAAATAGTTTGGTAAAATATGACAGACAAGTTTGCTTCTTCAGAAGAAACAGCAAATTTGTGAGTGCCCTTGGATTTTAGTAACTTGATTCTAAAACAGTGTTAGGGGATCCATCGGTTCAGTTTTATTTTAAATATTCAACTAAAATTGCATTTCTGTTACTCAGTTCTTTTTAGCACAGTGGAACTACAACTGCAAGAAAGAAAAGTAAAAATGTAGAAATTAGATTTCAGCTAAAAATTGAACAATAGATTTTTACTGCTGTAATATAGCCTTAAAATACTACTGTTCTTGTTGGACCACATATGCAGAAGCAGTAAGAACAGTTGATCCACCAGGTTTCATTATACTCACCCTTAGCTGGTTGACACAGATCTGAGAACTCTCTGCAACACAAAACCCAGGTCATCTCCGTATGGAGACTATTATTTAGGGGTTGGCCTAGATGACCTTTAAAGGTCCCTTCCAACTCAAACTATTCTATGATTCTATGATTTGCTAAATTACTTGCCAGACCAAAAGAAACTTAATTGCTCCTATGCATTTAGAAGATCCTGGGACAAGCACTGGTTCAGTGTGAAGTGGGCTGTGGTAAAGCAACCCACAGCATAGCAATTATATGTATTAAAATAACATCCCTCCACGCAAAATTTACGTGCTATAATAAAGCAATTCTACCTTCATCTGAAGCATCAAACCACAAACATAACTAGGTTGGCCATTCCTGACACCAAACCCAGCCTCTCAAAATACAGAATCAAGCTCCAAACAAATAAAAGTCAGATGGACTTCAAAAAATCCAGAGACGGGAAAAAAATACGTATTTGGGAAAACTACCTGCCTCCTGATGTTTTGGCTCTTAGGGTGTGAAATGTTATTTCAAGCTTTTCTCTACAGCTGAGAGACAGATGGGCCCCTTTTTTTTTTTTTTTTTTTTTTAAAACGAGAGGATGAGAGGACCTGGAGCTTTAAGACAGAGTATCAAGTATCACAAGACTTGTGATAATATCACAAGAGCTGGTAGCACTGTGTGAATCAGCACACAAGGTCTACTGGAAATTTTCTTTATTTGAATCTCTGTCGTGAAAATAATTTAGCGCTATACAATATTTATGTAATGCAGGGACTGCATACATAAATGCCTTTCAAATAAGACATTCTGCCCCTCGTTCCAAAATGGAGAAAGGGTAAGTGGACAGGGGGATATGTATGTGTCACAGTTACCACCTATCTGAGGATTTTGTCTTAAATGCTGTTGTCTTAAACGCTACACACCCTGTGGAATTAAAAGCCATAAAGTTACTGTTTTACTGATGTGTAACAGTATAGAGTGCACACCGACCGCTTCGGATTAATTGCACATATAAAAACACATTTCTTTTTAAAAAGTCTACGTGCAGAGAAGAATCATTAATTTCACTTGAAGTGATTCCCAAACAGGATATGGAGCCTCTAACAGCCCTTTGGGTTGTGCCAATTGTTTTGTGCAGGTGTTTAATCCAAGTGCTCAACCGCACGTAGGGAACAGTCATTCTGCAAGCACGGGGTGGAGTGGGAGCTGCATCGTGGTGTCACATAGCTGCAAGGGGTTGATTCCTCAAAATCAGCAGAAACCTTGGGAAGCTGCTAATTCTTGTAAACAAGAGCCTGGGTTTTATGGAGCAAAACGGAGCAGAAAACACTGAAGCACACGAGAACCAAATCCCTTCTGCGAAAGCCTCTTTTATTATACTAGTGAAGCACTAAAACCTGCCATAAACAAGCTGATTGCTCATTTCAGCCTCTCTCTGTGTCTGCAGCCAGGAAAAGCAGCAGCAGACGCAGACTGAGCTGAGCTGCTGGGATGGCAAACATCTCCTGAAGGTCAATCCTCCTTGTATTTTTAGGTTTCGTTAGAACTTCCTCATTGACGTGGACTTGAAAACAATATATACACATTTAGGATAAAAGCCGAGCTGCAATTATGTGTGTACAATACATCTCACCCTTTGCTCCGCTTTGTAATGCAGCAGTTCGATACGGGGCTGCAGAAAGATTGAATGGCTCTGAGGTGAAGGAAGGGGAGAGGTCCCAAGGCGTCACAAAGGGCTTTTGAACCTACCACATCTGATCACGAGGAGTTTGACAAAGAGAGGCTCCCTTAAAAGCCAATATGGCACCTGTGAAACAGATTGCGTGCCCACCTCTGACTTCCAGGGAAGTGGCTGTGCTGCAGGAACCAGGGTGAGTCAGTGGCAGTGTCTGGGGAGGAGGAAGAGGAGGAGGAGGAGGCGGCGGCAGGAAGGCTGCACCCCACAGCTTTGCACAATCAAAATATGTTTCCAAAGGGACAGTGGCTGCAGAACTCTGTGTGGGGCTCTCTGCGGAGGCTGAGTCACGGTCTCAGACCTCTCCTGACTTTTTGTCCCCATCCTTTTATACAAGGCCACCTGCCATGGCTTTTCCTGCTCTAGGTGACTCAAGCAAGTCCCCAAGGTGGCTCCCGTGGGACAGATCTGAAATTAACTCCAGGCTGTGCCAGTGTAGTAGCTTCTAGAGAAATGGAAACAGGACCTCGAGCAAAAAAAAAAAAAAAAAAAGGTGGGAAAACTGTTTAAATGGGTGTAAAGGCTGTAGATGATGCTGTTGATCCAAACCCAGGAGGTCAGCCCCAAAAAGTGGGATGTGGTCTCAGGAGAATCTGCACTCCAGCCTGCCTTGATCCAGAGTTAGCAGTAGCTTTCACTCGACCCTACTCAAAAATCTGTGTTGCATTAAATATTGACAAGCCAAATACGCAAACTTACTAAAGCAGCTGAAGCACAGAAACTAACACGCAGCGGCTATGTGACGCACAATGTCCGGCGTGCCTGGGATGCACAACCACAGAGAAACCCAATTAGCGCTTCCCAGCCTACCTTCGAAACGTCGCGCCGGCCGGCACCAGCTCGGCGCCCGCCGCCCAGGGTGGCAGCGGCCCTCCCTGCCCTGCACTAATACCACTGAGTCTTTTCCGCAACGCATGAACTGGAAAACAATTTCTTCCGCTGAATGGAACGGTTGGCACCACGGGCAGGGGCCATGGCTGGAAGGAGGTGCACAAGCTCAGCCTGGGTTTCACCAATGAAATGTAGCTGGCATAAAGCAAGTGCATTCACTAATGAATTATTCCAAGATAATTAACAGTCTGAGGGAGACGCTTGCAACAGCTTAATGCTTACTGTCAAGGGAAGCTAGTACCAAGCTCAGCACTGCCTCGCCAACTCACAAAAGGAAACAAGGCAAAAATAGAGGGGAGGGAAACATCAAGGAAGAAAACACAGCATCTGTGAGCTGTTAATTACGAAGGTGCGCATGTTGGAGTAACAAGGATGTTAATAGAGTTTTATTAGGAGACAAGAGAGCTGTTTTTGATAGCTTTGTAAAAGAGCCAGAGCCCTGTGGGCCCAACATGTGGCTGGTGCAAAGGGCATTTTGCTGAAGCCCACGCGGCTCTAACATCGGCACTCAGCACTTTCTACATTGCACAGCTGGTAAAACTGCCCGCGCCGTGCGCAGGGAGCTGCAGGGGTCCGTGGCTTTTCACATGCTCAGTGGTCGCACGCCTGGTCTTTGACATATATTTGCATGTTTCAAGCCATAAAGAGTGATTGTTTTCCAGTCTGAGTACTGGCTGCAAGTGTGAAACTCAGCCCGCTGAGGCGCTGGGGAGTCATAGCCTCATGCACAGAAGAGCGGCAGCTAGCATACACCACCTCTGCAGGGAAGACACCCACGTGAGATTAGTAGCTTATCCACGTATAACAGGAATAAATAAACAGTGAATAATGTGATATCAATCTTACTCTGCTTTTTTTCTTTTTTTTTTTTTACCATGCTCAAGGCAACATAATTCAAATGCTTCTGTGCAGTCATTATGCACAGAGCCAAGTTGAGCTCCCACTTATTAAGGAACATTTAGCACCCTTACTCTGAAGCTCTCAGATCAATGGAGTCCACATTCTTAATCTCACTTTGCTCTTGCTAACAATGTGGTTACTGTAATGCTGGTCCTGATCCTCAAAGGAAAGAGGATATTAGAGCAGAAACCTCTGGTAATGAAATCTCGTGTAATGAAAGAGTGTTTATAGTGAAATGTTCGCATGTTGCCATCAAATCAGAGCCTCGAAATGCGATTTCCGAAAGCCTCTGTAATTATACAAGCACCACAAAGTGGGGTTGGGTGGCGGGCAGGTTATTTAACATTTATTGCTACCACATAACACACTGTAACTCTGCAAGCAAAAAGGGTGTGAGGGATAGCGGTATTTCACAAAATACACACAGCACAATTAAGAGTCACAGGCTCAGAACACTTGTAAGTGCTTTCAGTATACGTTATTCCATATTAAAAATGAACTGCATGCAGCTCAAGAGGAAGTCTTATACTTGTAGGTACCAATAAATTGTAAGGGAGAAATCTTTCCAGTGGACGGTAAGAGAGTCAAACAGCCAGATGAATGAAGAAAGAGCATGTGAAAAAAAATGAAGCATGGTAAGGAGAAAGCCCATGTGCTATAGAAGTGCTGCCCTTGTGGAACAAGGCGGTTTAGCCTACCTCATACCTGGTGATAGGTGAATCAAAGCAATCTTGTCACCAGTGCCATCAAAAGTCTGGAGTCCTCACAGTGCTGTAAATGTGAACAGAGGCTCTGCACCTGCAAATCCCCCATCATGCATAGGATGATCCCACAGCAGAGAAAGTCATCTATGTTAGGAAGGGCTGCAGGATTAAGCCCTCAAGATAGGAGTTCAAGCAAAAGAGGGCAGAGCTACTTGCATGCACAGGTGCTTCCACTTGTGGTGAGAAATGCAGTTAAGATATTTGCTTTTGGCTTCTCCTCTGAGTTAAAGCTAAGTGTGACTAAAACCAGCTTCACCTCTTACAGATCTAATGCCCATCGTGACACCCAGAAGCTCACTCTGCTACAAAAATAGTAAAACTTTGTACTTGAAACATCCTTTCAGGATGTTCTCAGCAACATCAGTAGCTTTCAGATAGATGCACCCGTGTTACCATCAACCAGTTGATCATCCACCTTTAACAGTATCCCACATTAGTTACTCTCTCCTGAACAAGAAGATCCATAAAAATACTCCTGTGTTTGGCTCTTGGTCAGCAACTCATTTTCAGAGGTGGTGCAGGGAGTAGCAAGTCAGCTACTAAGCAAACTAGAAAGCCAGACATCTCCTCCGCATTAACCAGCATGCCAGAAACATGCCCCTCAGCTTGGCCAGCTTCTGCCAAGATCATCTTCCATCAAGATCACTCTTTCAGGATTGTGCAGGTGCAGCCTGTGAATCCAGTATATTCAACATTAGAGCCCAGAATCTACATTAAAAATTTGAGCTCATTTGATCTAAGCACTGTACAGATACAGCAGAGACAGGTCCTAACATGGGATAGTCAATGTCTGAACAAAGAACGCAGATAAAGGCTGGGAGGGAAAGAGGCAGCGCAACTCCCCCGTGATCACAAAATAAAGGAGGAACCAGGAACAGAAGTGCTGTAGCCTACCCTGCCTGCTGTGCTGTTCAAGGACCTTTTATTTTCTGTTCATTACTTGTTAATTATTTCTGAATGCTGGAGAAAGCAAAAAGCTAAAGACAAACAAGCCCCCATAGAGTTAGAAAACATCCCTGCTGTACGGCAGACTCAAATTGGTTGCGTTTGCAGCCAAAAGCGTTCCCAGGAGAGGGAGCAGAGCTTGCTGCTACAAGAAAAGGGTCAGTTGGTTTCTGAAGCAACCAGTTGGTTGGTTTCTGAAGCCCGTGGACATACAAACAGAGGAGGTAAAGCTTGAGACAGAAACTTGAAGAAAATTGCACCGTGGAAGCTGCGCGCGCATGAGCAGGCTGCGTCTTTCAGCGGATGGGAATGTGCACTAACAGGCTGCCGTGCCCAAGCATGAGACGACTGAGACTGCCCCTGGTCCTGCACGCTCTGTTGCAGCTTCACAGCTTTTTAAAATCAGGACAGCTGGGTTACTCTAACCGTGTGTCCCTGTAAACTAACCAGCAGACTTAAAACCATCTCAGGTGCCACTGAAATCCCACTTTTCTGTACTGAGGAGCAAGCGTCTGGTGGACTGGGTGTATACTGTGGCGGACAAAATTCAAAACGGTTTGAAGACTGTGTGAAGTGTGGGCACATACATATATATTATCAAAGCTACTCTGGCTCAACATAGATGCTGTAGATGCTTATCTAATTTTCACAATAAACTCACCTCAGACACCAAACTCCAGAAAGTATCTTCCATTTTGAGGTTTTATATCACATCAAGTCACAGGTCAATAAAAATTAAAAAAAAGGACAGCTGTATAGGATTTTATAGCAATGACACAAATATTGCAATTTCCAAAAAAGAATACTTTTTTTTTTCTTTTCTGTAGACTGAACTTGAGGCGTGTCCTGGTTTCAACTGGGATAGAGTGAATTTTCTTTCTAGTAGCTGGTATAGTGTTATGAGTTCAGTATGAGAAGAATGTTGATAACACACTGACGTTTTCAGTTGTTGCTAAGTAGTGTTTATACTGAGTCAAGGATTTTTCAGCTTCTGATGCCCAGCCAGCAAGAAAGCTGGAGGGGCACAAGGAGTTGGGAGGGGACACAGCCAGGGCAGCTGACCTGAACTGGCCAAAGGGATATTCCATACCATGTGATGTCATGTCTAGTATATAAACTGGGAGGAGTTGGCCTGGGGGGATCGCTGCTTGGGAACTAACTGGGCATCAGTCAGCAAGTGGTAAGCAATTGCATTGTGCATCACTCACTTGTTTTGTATATTTCAATCCTTCTATTATTATTGTCATTTTATTATTGTTATTACTATCATTATTAGTTTCTTCCTTTCTGTTCTATTAAACTGTTCTTATCTCAACCCACGAGTTTTACCTTTTTCCTTCTAATTCTCTCCCCCATCCCACTGTGGGGGGGGCGGTGAGTGAGCGGCTGTGTGGTGCTTAGTTGCTGGCTGGGGTTAAACCATGACAAGGTACAATCACTTGTCTAGAAAGAAATACCCTTCAGTTAAAGCCTTCATGAAGATTTTAAAACCCTGATAAAGGCCAAGGTTTAATGTTTCTGTATTTGTAGTACCTGTGCCTATGCACAGATATTCTCCCTGACTTTGCCCAGAATTTATCTTTCCTTTTTTTTCCCCTCAACAAAATTCTCAGGCAAATTTCCAACACATATCCACAGCTATTTAAATATAAAGTTGTTTTTAAAAAGTATTTGTAGGAACTAATTACCAGTTACAAGAGAACTGAGCAACAGTTTTCTTTGACAGAGTTAACAGTAACATTGGGTCAAGCAGCAGAACCCAACTTTATAGCCGTTTGCAGCATTTATTACAACAGTGCATAAGTAAGTAATCTAAAATTGCCTGCTTTTACTTCTTGACTGAGCTCTGCCCTTTACGCAGTGAATTTCATTATGAGTGATGGGGACAGATAGCCACTCCTTATCCGTGTGACCCATGACCTGTTCAGCACAGCAGCAGAGCAAGCGTGCGGGCAGACCCGAACACCACCAAGGGCAGGTCCCCAGGCAGGGAGCACTCCGACGGGGCAGGGGCAGGGGCAGGCAGCTGCTGGCTCCCCGACCACCGTCTCTGCTCCTGGGGACGGGTAGTTGGCAACTTCTTCACTCAGAAGCTGCATTAGTCTCACCGTGCTTGACAACCACCAATTGACCTACCCCTCCAAAAGAGTGTCTAATCCTTTTTTGAGCCCATTTAAACTCTTGGTCTCCACCCAGTCAAAAAAAAAAAAACAACCACAATTCAATTAGGAACTGTACAAAACAAGAAGTTTCTTGTATTTCCTGTCTGAAAAGTTCACAGGGTACTCAAACGAAGCTACAGCACTGCTGAGCACGTTCATCTCCCATCGGCTTCAAAAAGCTCCGTGAGCTCTTTGCAACTATTAAAAAGTAAGCCCAATATAAACACATAACCTGAATTACACAAACATTTCCTTTCTCATTCATGTTTCTCAACTCTACAGAAATGTTGACTTTCATAATGATATTTTAGACATATTGGGAAAGTGTGCAAGGCATTACATAGTCATAAATATAACTATGAAATTATACTGGTTTTCTGATCTTCTAAAGAATTAGCAGGGATATGAATGTCCCAGCTTGCAAAATCAATTCACATATTCAGCTTAAATGTTTATCAGTCAAAACGTCTTAATTTTCAGTTCAAACCATTATCATGAGTGCTGCAACAGATCTAACTCAAGTAACAAAAAAAAAGAGAGAATGCTAAAAAGGAAATCAGAAAATGAAGCCTCTGTGATGAGAAGGTCAAAATACTGTTTAAATTTGAAACAGGCAGTAGCATTTATGCCAATACAGAGTCTGTATTACTCATTGCTTTTCCCGAGCTGGGTAGCTATGCCAAGCATTATATTCTGCCAGGTTTCAGCTATGCTTATGTTGGACGTTGCTCCACAGATACAAGATATAGAGCCGGAACAGAGGGAGTCATATACATTGTGCTCCTATACCATTCATTTGGTCGCAGAGCCATAATAGTTGCTATGTCACCACTAATCCTCTCTTTTCTGGTCAGCTTTTTTATGTTATGGCTGAGACTGTACTTATTTCTTTTTAGTGACTTGGTAAGGTAGATAATACTTCACACAGGTCTGTTGTTCACACAGATGCAGGCAGAGTGCATCTTTGAAAAAGCTACCATGGTTTCACAGAGCGCAGATGACTGACGTGCAATTCATGGCCATTGTAAGGTGCAGGCAATCAAAGCCGTGATGGAGAGCTTCCACTGGTAAAACATGGCCCAAATAAAATTCAGAAAGGTTTAACATACTCACCACAGATGACGAGGGTCCTGAATAATTGCTCCAGGGAGTCTGTGTAGTATACAACCATTTCAGTGTGCTAAATCAGAGCAGTGATTTGGTTTGAATTAATGTCTCCCTACCACCACTCCTGCATTGATCATGCTGCCAGACCCAAGATAAAATGTCTATCAACAGCCTCAAGAAGCCAGGGAGAAATCAGTAGCTGCTGGCCACCAGTGGGATAGGAGGTTTCCCGCTCCACAGCAATGACCTGGTAGGAACGAGAATGTGAAGAGTGGCAAGTAGGTTGTCTGCGGGCAACACACAATTAACCTGTCTACCTCTAAACATGCACAGTCCAGAACTGCAATTAATTTACAGGTCAATCTCTCACGTCCAGCTCCCCTCTAGTTCCCTCTGCAATGCTTTCTAACAGGTTTTAGTGGTTCGGCTACATAGTAAGTCTCACTAGGATGAGAGACTGAATCCAGGAAATAACCTCACTGTTAGAATAATAAATTTCTTGTTCATCTCTATATTTCTTTTACATGGAAAAGCACAAAACTGAATAAAAGCACATAGTAGAATTACTTCTCCTGCCTGTTTTAATTTTAATTTGTTGAATAAAAAATATGAACATGATGTGTGGATGGAGATGCAAACAAAGGAGTGGCGTGGGTAGAAATGAGATCTGAAGTCCACCAGTAATTTGATTCAGCTTGTAATTGTGGTCATTAATGGCTTGTTTTAAACGGTTTCTAGTCTGTTTTGGAATACTGAAAAAACATCATCATTGGAATCAACACTGATGGACTTAATACTAGTACACGTTTTGGAGGGGGATTCATGTGAGTTCTGCTGCTTTCCATGGATCAGCTCTCATGTAGGGAACAAAAGACCCTGATCTATTTCCTAATATTCTCCAGTCATACCTTTTACAGTTTATTTGTAAATCTTGAGCAGAAAGCAAGAGTCTTGAATTTGTTCCATCAGGCATCCAATAAAAGTCTCATAAAGCCATAATTCCCACACGCACACCCCATTTTGTCCTATCTATTACCTTCTAGCCTGTAGTTCTGTTTGGCAGGTGGAGGAGGCAATGGATTATTTTTTTTAAGATACAGTTGCACCTGCTGCAAATTCTGTATGCCCGTAGAGGGAGGCTAATCTAAATCCTCTTCACCTGCCATTTTCCTAGGTTACAGTCATGTTTCTTGCAATGCGAGATGTATTTTCAGTTCAAAGGACCCAGATAACATTTACAGAATTTCCAAAGGTGCTCAGTGTTGATCTGGCAGCATCGCCTTTAAAAGTGAACTTTCACTTGCCATCAGTGTGGAGAGGGTTAACTAGCACCAAGCACTTTTGAACCCACCCTTAGCACACTAAATGGAAAATTTCTTCTTTAAGGATCATCCTTCTATTTTCTTTGATACCTTTTTACCCACTCTTATTCTTCTGCTTATCTGTGGTCGTCACATGGGTCTCTCATCTTTAGAAATGGGTCCCTTTTCTCAGTCCTAGCCACTGTTATTTGACATAATGCAAAATCCAAGTGGTTTATGTTTGTTTCCTTTTCCTTTCCTTCACCACATTTTTTTCATCTCCATGAGCTTCACAAAATAACTTTCCTATCCTTGCCATATAAAGCGTATTCCCTCTGAAGCCACATTGGTAACTTTTATCAGAGCACAATTCCCCATATATTTTGTGATCTCAGCTCTTAAAATCTCCAGGAACTTGCCTGAAACTGAAGTCAAATTTACTAGCCTATTATTTCCTATTACTGTAGTGCTTCTTTCATAGACTAAGATAATGTTAGTTTCCTTCATGTCCATTTACACCCTTCTGCTTCCCTACAGAACTATTAAATATTGTAATTCATTCAGTATTCTCCTACAGTGACAAACCCCGGCACGCTCCTATCCCACTCGCTTGCCAAAGACAAGCCAGCAACCAACTCATGTGAGACCACAGACACTAAAATTTACAGATGTGGACTTTTTTTGTGATGTCCCAAAATAACACAGGTCTCTTACAGGTTTTCTTGGGATTCCATTTGAACTAAATAATAGCTTTATAGAAATATACACTCTAGGTTTAAAAAATTTCCACTGATGGGAATTCCACTACAACCTACATGAATTTGATTTGAATTTGGCTTACTTCAGTTTTGTCTTGTAGACTGTGAGCAAGTCAACCCTAAACTTTCCTTTAGTGTAGCTAGCTAGATGTTTCCACATGTGGTTCACTTATAAACCTATTTAACCTGTTACAGCCTTTTTGGGTGGCAGACCCCGGCAGGGGACAGGCGCTCCATCGCAGCAGGGTCTGGCAGAGGGGCAGTGCCACCAGCCTGCTCCTACCCTGCCTTCGCGGTGCGAGCACTGGGCTGTGCCGCAGCGTCGCTTTAGGAGCTTGCCTCAGCTTCCTGAGGCTTTGCTGGCAATCTGAGCCAACAGAAAGGGAACAGAAAATCCATTAACTCAACAGCCAAACCTTCTTTCTGGGTTTTTCTTTTAACCTTGCACCCTAGGTTTGCACATTCCAGTAAAACCTTTATTCTTAGCAGGAAGAAGCTACCTTTTCGATAAAAGGAAGTTTCAGCCGCTGTCAGTGCTAATACCATGATGTTATTAGTAATTTCTGGTGACCATTACGCTCATCCCCTCTTGCTCTAGTCGATGTAAGCTTTTCCCATTTACAGAAATGGGTGCGGGATCAGAGTCCCCCTCACACAACACTAGCCCAGCATTGCCATACCCCGGCTTGTGTGGCGGTCCTGTTTAAATCAGTGGCATACAGTTCCAAAGCTCAGGCATAGATAAGTATATCTTGGCATTTTTACCCAAAGTTTATATGAACCTCCAAGGTCTGTATAATCAGGTGCAAAAAATCCTATCTTATATGGCAAGACTTCCTGGATTTCTAGGGTCCTATTACTGCCAGACCTAAAGTTCAGAAATGCACAAAAATGTTAAGGAGCACATATACCAACTCACACATATGATCATGTAAGGTACACCTTCTAGATAAAAGTGTTTATTTAGAAGGTGGCAGGGGGATATTGGGGGCAAGGGGGCCAGGTATTCTTCATGCAGCAGTAAGGATGGCATAACCATTGAGTAAGAAGAAACTTCTTCTACAACATCTATTTGCAAAGGGGAAACTGGAGCTTTTTTGCTCCCCATGGCAGAGGGAGAGTGCAGGGACCCTTCTCTGGCCAGCCAGATGTTCAGAGGTAAAGCCCAGTGAAAGGAGAAACTGGACAAGAGATAATTTACAAAGTTCTGGCTTTAAAACACACTTTTCAGGAGGGTAAGGGAAGCAGATGTCAGGACCTAATCTGTCCTCTGGCGCTCTATAAGGCATAAAGAAATGAATCACGCTTGCTGGAAAGCAACGCGGCTGATACAGCCCTTAACAAAATGCTTTCTCCAGGTGCCTTGCTGCCAGACAACTCCGTCCTCGGCCTCTCCTGAGCAAGGTCTGCAGCCCGCTGTGATGGTGTAGCTGCTGGCAGTGCTGCTGGTGTGGCAGACGCTCCTCGCCAGGACGAGGACCCCGCAGTCACTCCCGTTTCACAATTCTTGGCCACAAACTCTTTTCCTGGGTCAGGTCCTCAAACAAATTCGCTGTTACTGCCTTGCCTAGCAAACACAAAGTACCCCAGGGCTTGTTGTACCCCGATGCTCTCAGGGTCACCCTGAGGAATTTTTTGCTTTTCCTATAATCAGATTTTTTCATGGGTGGGCCAGCCTATGAAAGCCTTCTGGCAATCTCTCCCCCAAGCATTTCTTTGGAGTCAATCTTACGCTAAAGCAGCAAGCAGCTCATTAGCCATGAGGAGGAATTAGGTGGCCTTGCAAATGCCACTTGCCAGGAGATCTGAGGACAGAGACACTGGGGCTGCCAGCAGCTCCATGGTGCCTTTGCACAGGCCGGCAGTGCCAAGGGGGCTGGCCTGGCCTGGGGAGGAGACAGGTACGGGCTTCCCTGACTCACAGGACCTGGCAGAATGACAGTAATTTGGCAGAGCTTAGGCCATGAAACATTTCCAAACTCAAAAACTGGCCTGCCAATCCTGAGTCCATCTTGAAACTCTGGGGCTTTCCCAGACAAAAAAAACAAAAAAGTTGAAATAAAGCAAAGCCTTCATGGGCTACACTACAGACGATGTCTCAATTCCTCCCTGCTTATGTTAACCCTAGCAAATCTAGGCGATACTCTCCATATCCAAAAGAGCATGAAGCAATATTAAATTAACCATTAGCTTCAATTTATGACAAATCCTTTACTGAACTTTAATACTTTATGTAAAGAGAGAGATGTTTGCACGTGGGCTTTTTGTGCCCGCACCTTTTGGGTTTTTAATTAGAGGCTGGTTTTGCTAAGTCGCATGCCTCGCAGGAAGCCTGGCTTTTACCTATCTTTCTCCTAAAACACAACCAACGTAACAGGCCTCGTGCAATCAACCGCAATGGATCTGATCCTTAAAAACAAAATTTGAGAAAGCAGGTGTCTTCCAGCAAGCCTCGCGCTCCGCAGATGGGCGAAACGATTAAGTACGGCTGGAAGTGCCGTCTCGCACTGCAGAAACCATACCAACAGATTGGTAATGGTGCTATTCTCATGAGAAAAGCGGGGTCATTATTAAATGGATGGAAACTGTTGTTCATAAAAGACGTTTGTACAAATGTAAACCCTTCTTTACTGCCACGTTAAATTTATCACAACGCAAAGAACTGTCAGTGAGAGGGTGTTCGGTCTTCCCCCACCACCACAAGGCCATTTAAAGCAGATATGTTCATCACTGGTGTGTTAATCCAAAAGTATACATTCAAAAATTGATCAAAATACTTGTCTTTCTCAAGTCCTTTGCACTCCCGGTGGAATCCCTTTCATTCCTGTACAAGGTAAAGTCAGTTACTGACTGCAGGAGGCTCTGGGAGCAATGCCTATGTAGGGTACTTAATACCTTTCCTTATAAAAGAGAGAGAGAGAAATCTTTCCTCCTGAATAAATTTGCATGCAGCTATTACTCGCAGTAGCCCTATGACATTTGGTTTGAAGAAAAATGCCTTTACTTTCTCTCATAAAATTTCACTTGTGCTTTGCTTGGCTAGCAGCTGAAAAGAGAAACCTTCTCTCTTCTCCATTTTTCTGAAGAATAGCAGCTCTGTAAGAAAATGCATAAACAGACAAGCAAGCAGCCTAATTTTTGCTGGAAATCCAAAAAGCTGCTGTAGCACTATGAAAAGCAGTGTGGAGACAAAGAGGCTGACTCTGCTACCCAGCAACCAGGTCTGTGCTGCTTACACCCCAACACCCAGAGACAGCAGAAGCACTCCCAGAAATATGGGAAAACAGAAAAAAATACTGCCCTAATCTTCCCTCACTCCACTGAACATCACCAAGACCCAACATGTAACCTTTACAGTCCTATCCATCACTGGGATAACAGGATCTCCTGCTATCATTAATTTTTCAGTCCAAGTGGTAGTAGTCTCTGCTGAAATGCTTAAGGAGATGGATGAAAGTCCTATAGGTGACAGGGAAAAGGCAATTCACAGCATCATACAGTACTCAGTTTAACTTTTTTTTTTTTTAAAGAAACCCCGAAAGTTCTGTTTTTAAACCAATGCTTTTGTTTTTAAAGCAATGCTCTGTTTTTGAAGCAATGTTTGCAGATTCAAAAATTATGAAATAACAGTTCCTCTGGATATGCATCCCCACTCCCACATGGGCACACATAGGGGACATAGTCTTGGACTAGTATTTCTCCACAGGAACCTGCCTCAGCCAATGTACAGATTGAAGAATGAAAATCAGAGCAGCAACTAAATCCTTCTTTGACAAAGGCTGGCTGTCTTCTGAATGTAAAATTAGCAAATACATATATTTCCTCAATTAACAAAACAAAACAAAACAAAAGAAAAAAACCCCACCAAACAGAAGTTTACTGCAAAGGAAATGAATTTGAGTTAGTTATTTTAAAAAACATTTCCCCAAAAAAGAGATGAACAGGTAGAGACAGACTGACCTTGAAGTGTTACACCATTATCTTCTGTGATATCCAGCAGACAAAAAAACCCACAAATTATTTTATAGGCACCTGGCTCATTATGTCTTACAAATTAAATCCTCATTTATCTATATGCACCAAACAGTACCTATTCATCGCCTTCACTTAAAAACACATTGCCCTTCTTTCTAGCCTTGTTAATTTCCAGATGCTAATTAAATTTATACTCATAAATGTATCTGTTTAGCATGCATGACTAGACCATCCCTCAATATCCATTATCCATTGTACATTCCAACATGTTTACCTACTGCTTTTGTTTTGCTTTGTTTGTTTGGATCCATTTCCATCAGTTTAAAGGAGGGGGCCTATGAATTTAAGTTTCCCATTTTGATGCCGGGTGGCTGGATTCTCAGGCTTGGTGCTTTTGTAAACACCTTTGTCTCAACCTACTGTGAGGCAGAGGTGTTTTCAGATTATAGCATCAGACTATGGAAGAGCAGAATGGGAAAAAAACACTCAGAAAAGCAGCATTTGGGGCCCTTTACTGGGCCTTTTGGTGAAGGCAGAGAATCTTTTTCTCCCCAGGCCAGCCCTGCCCTGCCCACCACAAAGCCTGGATGTATACTGTTTTCTGGATGCCCCACTCTGAGCCTCATCGGGGACAGACTGGGACTGCCACGAGGGCAAACCACGTCTGAGTTCTGACCTGACTCCTCCTGCAGGTTTGCAGGATCTGGCCAGGAGGACGAGCTCGTGCCCCTGACAGGCGGGTAGAGGACTCTCCTTTGACTTCTGCATCCAACCCTCGACCCGACAGAGCCTCGGAGATGAGTCTCAAAGGGAGGAAACCTGAAAGGTCCCTAAAGCCTGCCCCTGCTCTTCTCCCACACACCGCCATAGTGTCCACCCTTCCCTGCCCACACTTACAGCACTGGGCGGCAGCAGCCCGGCCGTTGCTGTCTGTCTCTGCTACTCTCTCTTGGATTTCCCCAGCCATCATGGGGCTCTTAGGGGAGACATAATGAAAGGCAGGTATTTCCTCTTCTTTGTTTCTGAGCATGTACCAACTCCCCCGTCCCTGGTTCTCTCCACACTCTCCATTTTTTGGTGTTCTGCACTTTTTTGGTATCAACTAATGCCATTAACTTTGGTCTGCAACTTAGTGACTGGGATTTGTTCTCATGAAGGATATTTGTCCCATGAAAAATCCTGAGATTTCAACAATCATTTCTATTTCAAAATAGCGTTCAAAATCTGGGGTTTAGCAGTGGAGAGCGTTTTGAAAGAATCCAAGTTTTATTCCTCTTCTCTCCCCCTTACTAAAATCTCTAAATTTGTTACACTGAATTAAATCAGCCGGGGAGGGCTTCAACCCAGTTTGACATTTCACAGCGCAGGCTACGTATCAATATACTGCTATCTCATCTCAGCGAAATTAAAGCTTAGTTCTGTCTTAGACTCCTAAGCATCTCACTCCAGGCTTTCTCTTCTCCCCTCCCACCTCTGTCCCCCGGCACAACGGCAAAAACCCATGGCAATGACTTCCAGCATGGCCCTTGCGGTTGGAGAGCTCTGTGTAGCATGGGAAATGCGCCTGGCCATGGAGTCTAGGTTCAGAGCAGCAGTGGGGCACAGCACCCACAAATTTCCACTAGCAGAGGTCATTGCAGTTTCTTGTTGGAACACAGATGAATGCTGATTCGATCCGAAAGCTACCTGATTTGATTGGCATCGAGCATACTTTGTATTAGAACAGTTCAATGCAAAACAAAACCTACCCTCCATTTGCTCTATGAAAAATATGACTGTGCAAAGCCTGCATTTTTCTGCTGAGAAAATATAAGTGAAAAATTCCCAATGCGGAACTGGTAGACTTGAAAGTGTGATGCTTGCTTAGGCAAAACTCCAAGTTGGTTTTAACTTACCCCTAATGCACATCCCAAAAAATACCAAAATATATCACTGCTCACAAACCTAATGAGAAAGATTCCTTAAAAAAACCCATAAATATTCTAAGGAGGATCCCTTGACTGATGTATTTAGCTTTTAAGTGTTACAGAAATGGCCTAGTAGAAAGAAAAGAGCAAATACAGCTCTAGTCACTGGGGCTGATTTTACTGCTGGTAAAGAGAGGAGACACTCACCCACTGAAAGAAATACCTGAGACTCTCTATGCTGCACAGTGCAAAGGCAAACAATGCAGGCTACTGGTTAGCTTACATGCCACCGAATCAACGATTTGCTTCGGCACAGGATCTGCAGTGATATTTCATTCACTCTAACACAGACAATCATTATCTGCATGTGGGTGCTGAGAGGACAAGGCGCGAGCGTGGAAATCAAGGTCAAGGAAGCAAGAAAAACTCCCTCATTTATCCCATGGAACAGTTATTCTATTCTGCAATAACTCGGGTTAACAAATAACGTAATAAAGATTGGCGTGCTGCCAGGATGACTGAATTGATTCCTACACTGCACAGCACAAATCTTTTGATCTCCCCATAAAGAATGGGAAATTATAGCCACAGTGGGTACCTCGCAGGAAAAGCAAATAAAAATGAAATGAACATTTCTAGCAGTTTTGACCTTGCTTTGGGGAATACTGCTTTAAATTTGATTGCCCTGCCCACTTATTATTTCACGAGAAGACACAAGCAAGTCACAAAGACAGTTTTTAGTATTCCCTTTGATGAGGTAGAAAACTGGATAGTCTTCTCCCACCCACTTTTTCTTTTCTTTTTTTTTTTTTTTTTTTTGGTTCATATACTCAACAGAAAAGATTTTATCCAGGCTTTGATTTGATTTTCAGGATTTCTGGTGGGAAATTCTTACAGCCGATATTTTGCTTCCATTGGGGTTTATGGTGCTATTCTGTCTAATTATTTCTGGCATTTTGCCCATCAAATTGTGAGTTTCTTCAAAGGAACGAAATGACAGGAGGCCTCCTTTAGAGCAATCATGGACGGGGTTTGAATTTTGTTGTCTTGGAAACAAGCTAGTTCTTGTCATTGAATATATTCATAAAATAATGGTTGAAACATCAGTGATAATAATGGGCTCTTTCCTTGTCAAAATTCATGTTCTGGGGACTTTGCTGCAAGAGGCTCTGTCAAAGAGTTTTTGCAGATGTTGAACCTAATTTCAACACTTCTGTTTAAAAATCCCCAGCTCAGGCGTCCTACCCCACCACTCCTGCAGCCAGCTCTGCCCACGGGGGTCGGGAAAGCCCCAGCATCCCTCTGCACACCGAGGACCACCAGCTAACCGCATCCCCGCGGCACAGACACCAGGGCACGTACCCTCCTGTCCCCGTTTGTCAGCGCCAGATGGCTCCGAATCGTGAGACAGGCACCCAGGGTGGATAACTTTGTCTGCGTTGCACCGATTAAGTAGCAAATATATTTTTCCCCTTGCCTGCTGATATAAATCCCAAGGTTCAGGGTATTTACACTCTGTGCCAGGGGTCTTACCAGCTTCTCAGCAGGTGCTTCGCTTTTCAAACAGATGGATATTGATTGATGAGTAAAACCCAGAGACAGAGATGCGGTTTTTCAGGAAGGCTATTCAAATCGGGAACCTCCTATCACTCTTTGAGCTTCTGTATCAATCAAACCACCTTTGGTTTCCGTTTTTCATACATATTTAAAACCAAGAAAAAAGAGACCCTGCGTCAAGATGCTCTTGGTTTCTGAACGGTGTGAATTAAGCTGAGAGCTGTGCAGGACTTGACAAACTCCTGTGGCTCCCTGAGACTCCTGGTGTGTGTGTGGACGTGCACACGTATGTGCATGAGTGTGCACACACGTATTGGGGGGAGGCGGGGACAAAGCTATAAAGAGCCACCGGTGGGGACAGGTCATAAAAAGCTTCCATTCTGCCAACTTTTCCGTGAACCGTTTGGCTGGATATAGTAAACCTGTGGGACACTTGAGAAAATTAAAACTCTAAATTATTACTAGAGAGACTAGCCATAATAGATCTGCTGTGAGAATCTTACTAGCAGTTTTACGATTTTTTTCTGTCCCTCTCAAATCACTACATAATGACACTCAATACTCAAATGTCTAACAAGGCCATTTAACATAGCCTGCAGAAGAGGATTCTCCTGTGAAATTTTACTACAGCCTCTTTAGCACAAAGCTTTCTCAGATTATTAGTAATTTGCATTAGGTCTATTTAATTTTGAAGAGTGCCAGTTCAGTGACCACATGCATATTAGAGCTTAGCGAGTGCATGTGTCTAAAAAGTTACCAAAAGGTCATAGGAATTCTACAAGGCATTTGGGATTTTCAAATTTTCTCTTCATTGCAGCAAGGAAAACCAGCGCGAACCCTTTCACAAGGCCAGAGCCTCTCATCTGAGGCATGATGTGTTGCAAGCATTAGCCATGCGACACGCACATCCCTGCAGCAGAATCCTCTTCTGCTACATACAAGAGTCTTTTAGCAAAACTTTCCTGTTTAGCTGTGAAAGAATAGCGTGATGACGGAAGAATTCCTTCCGGGCAATCTGAAGGAAAAGCACAGCTTTTCTTGTAAGCATTGGTAAGAGCCACCTCTTTCCCAACAAGAAACACGTGGACCGCTGGTGTGACATATACGCTGCCACGGAGTTAGGAGTCACTAGAGAAACTCCATAGCACTGGAAGACAGTGCTGCCAGAACAATAAAAAAACAAAGGGTGGCAGCAAATAAAGACAATATAAAGAAAGGTCAGCTTTCTTCCAAGCAGACGTTCCTACCTTCTTCCAAAACATGCAACATCATGCTTTGAGTGCTCCCAAAGCCTACAAGTGCAACACCCAAAGGAACAGGCGTGATAAACCCCAGGCGTCACCTGGGCTTTTTTGAGACCCCAGTTGCTTGATAACTGTGTTTCAGCAGGAGGGCCGCATGCTGTACCCAACTTTAAGGTCATGCCTCAGTGGATGTAAAAACTGGTCTCAGACCCATGTAGTCTCCTGACACAAACGCTTCTTTGCATTGGTGAGACTGAAAAACGCCCTCGTGATGTCTGCTCTCCTGTGCACCAAGGGCAAGTAAACTATTCATAGCCTCGCCACTTTGCAAATATATTTTTATGCCTTGACTATTTTACACACGTGCAGTATTTCAGACTCCATCACAGCCACCCGAGCACCAGAAAAAATGATTGTCCTGGCTCAGGAAAGCAGGATCTTGCCAACAAAATTAGCTCATCCTTGTGAGTCAGACACTCCAATCAAGATGACAGGGCCTCCTGCAGTAGGTATGAGAGGGAAACGCAGCCTTACAAGGACGGAGCATTTCAGGCTGTCCCACATCAAGATTCAAAAGGGATCGGTGTTACCCGTCGTACCATTGCATTAGTCTGAATGCACACTGAAGCATGGGAAGGTAAGGAGCAGATGGGACGGGGAAAACTCTTTGCAATCTGTTCTTCATAAGTCAATGATTATGAATCAGATATCTAATGAAGCAGTAATAGGAATGATGACTAAGTAAAGTAGCTAATAAAGCTAATTTATGTGAAGTTGAAATTTTTAGTACTGTGCATTAAAGCAAGCATGATGTCTCAGCATAGTAGGGGCAATGTTAGTGCTATATATACCAAGCGCTTGCAATGCTTCAAGATGATAATACAACTAGATATGCTGAGCTTCTGCATTTCTGATTAAAAGCTTTGTTCTTCAGAACAGACCAATGTACTGGCCTTTCCACGCCACCTGCACGCTTGCTGGGAAACGCACCCTGCTCTGCAGTTCTGGGTGCCAGCATGTCTGCTCAGCCCCACCAGGAAAGAAAAGAAACTAATGAAGGGCCTAATAAGGCAGATGTTTTTCCTATTCCTAGTGTCTCCATTTTCCTTGCTTTTTTTCCCCCCTCCTTTTGTTTTTTCCAGTGTATCGTCCCCCCCTCCCTCTTTTTTTTAAACATAAAACCAAACACAAACATCTGACTAACCTTGACTGGAACGAACCTGATACTTTGCAATGTGTATAGTGGGCAATAAACTATGGCACATATAGCTTCTCAACACTGCATTTCCATTTTAACTGCTCAGCTATGAGAGTATTTCACTCATACTGTAACTCAAATGATTACAGATTACTTTAATGCAATTTGCTCTTTTTTTGCTTTCATGGATTTTAGAAAATTAATAGACATGAGCAAGCTTGCCAGGAAGTTTGAAGGCAGAGACAAATGAAGGTCTTGGGAGCCCAAAACACAAGCTACTTAGCTACTCAAACTATACCCTTCTGAGAAAGGAAATATGTAGTGTGATATATTTGTTTGCTGTCACCGGCAGGAAGGCCTGCCAGGATAGCCTCACTGCTCTGGCACGTGGTCAAGTTCTCTCCCCGTACACAAAGTCAAACCAAAGCCAGGGACACAAGGACATCCCGGGGCTTTCACTGCCTTTGGTCTGAGAACAGCTTTCGTCGTGAAAACATAGCTGAGGTGAATAAAAAATGAACATTTGGGAGAAGCCTTCGCAGTTCAGGTTCCCAAGCCAAGAATCCGAACGCCCCATCAAGCCATCGGTTCGTCCCACCATGGAGGCGAAGGGCTCTGCAGCGGGTGCACGGGGTGACTGACACCTGGGACCCCAAAGAGGCACACCGGCTGGCAGCTCCCAGCACCGAGACACGGAGGAGCACGTTCACGAGCCCTGAGCAGACAGAACAGCCCACCTCGTCCCTAAAGCGCACCTCGCCTCACCTGCCCCGGAGGGACTGGTGCTGCCGTCCGTACAGGATGCCCGCGATGCGGGGAATGCCAGGGTGCTAGCGCACAGCTGCCTGCAACCCAATACCCTCGCCATCCTCAAATGAGAGCACGGACTTGAATAGTTGATTTCTCATGCTGGTATCAAAAAACAGATGATACTTTATTAAGATGTAATTCAGGGCCAAGAACGATCAACCAAAAGCACTAGCCAAAGGGCTAATATTTCTGAACACGGGCATTTTATTGCTTATCATTTCTCCTAACCATTCTCTCCCCCTCTCTGAGCCTCCGCCCATGAAATTGAAAGATTTCTAGTAGAAATGCCTTTGTTGTATCAGCTTTGGAAATATGGATTACAGTATTCTGTGAAAAACATTTATTACTCTGAACTGTGACTCGGACATTGTTGCATTTCTAGGGTTATAGATTTTCTTTCAGCTAAACTAAGGCTGTAAGTCACAGTGACAGTTGTAATGTGTGTAATACCACAGTACCAGATTCTATTACATACATATTTTTGCTAGAGGTTTACGATGTTAAAAATATTTCTTCTTTTCCCAATACCTTGCCCTACCTGTTGTGTAAATATATTGGAACCTATAACACTGAAGTCAATTTCCAGATGAAATGTGCATGGGAACAAGTAGTTTGTCCTTTTTCAGGAAAAAAAAAAAGGGGGGGGGGGAATACTGCATACAAACTAATTATATTCAAGCACAATATTGAATTGTAATAAAAGATGAATGAGAGAAAGTGTGTGTCATTGTGAGGAATGGGGAAGGTTACAGAAAGCTGAGACTAGGGAAGGATTTATCATGTGGATGCTTCAGGCATTGTGTTGAAAGATCTGCAGACTTATTTGCAAGAGTGTTTTACGGGAAAAATAGAGCAGTCTACATAGGAAAGAATTACTATAGATTTTTATCTTTTATACAAGACAAAGATACAAAGATAAAACACTGTTTCTATTAAAAAAAAAAAAAGAAATCTATGGAAGAAATCCCAGTTGCAATACAGAGGGGGAAACCTTTCAAACTGAGCTCTGAGGCCATCAACTGCATAAATTCAGGGAACAGACATTTGTTAAAATACAGCTGATCCATAATTTTTAATGTAAGCACAAAAGTGTGCCGGGTTTAAAAAAAAAAAAAAAAAAACACAACAACTGCGACAACTAGAAAGCCTTCCAGTTTTGCTTGCAAAACCTCAGTGCACATATACATGCAAACAAACCTTTTGGCTGGTTGTTAGAATTCAGCTCTAGTACAGTCATAACACAGCTGTGGAAGCTGGAAAAATAATGGCATTTGGGGTGTATTAGTATGCAAACGGGCATGCCAACACTTCCACTTTGCTTCCAGAATTCCTCCAGCCTGCACATGTCGTGTTTCAAACCAAATAGGGCTGGAAATCAGGAGGGTCAAGTACAGCTGACATCTTCTCTTCCATTGTTCCTCCTTAGCGTAGCGCCTAGCTGGGGCAATGCGAGGCTGCTCCACTGTCTCTCCAAGCAGAGGTAGGATCAAGATGCTCTAGCACCATTCTCAGCAAGTACGAAGCTCCTGTTGGTGTTGCATTTAATGACTATGGGAAGGCTCTGGTTGGGCTGTGTTTTGCACCAGACCCATGGAGCTGGCCAGGAGATGAAGCTCCCTGCCGAGAAGCACGCTTTGCTCTTCCGTCATGCTTCCAACCACAGAGCTCAAAGCCCTTTAAAGCAGGCATATCTGAATCAAGCTTCAGGACATATCTACCCAGCTCACAAGGGTATTCTCTTCTCTATTTTGCAAATGGAAAAACTGGGGCACCGGGAGGTTAAGTAACTTGCCCAAGGTCATTGAGCTGAATCAATTTCAAAACTAGGATTAGACTGAAATTCACTCTGAGTGCCTGATCACAGAAACACAGACAGCGTCGACTTTTTTTTCCAGAAGAAGCTACTTATATGCTAAGCTATTTAGGGTTGAAAGGCAGAAGTAAAGAGCTTATTTGGGGAGCGCGGGGATTTGTTTTTAAGGAGTTTAAATTCAAGGAAGAAAGAAACAGGAAACCACTGTACAGCATCCCCTTCAGAGCCGGAGCCTCCCCTTAGGTACCCGGCCAGCTAACCCAGTCCTTAACCCCAAGGGCTGCACAGCCCATCCACATGCCAAGGTCCAAACCGTGGCACCCCAAACAGAGCCACTGGAGCAGGGAGGACCAGTTCCACCCTTGGGGCTCAGCTTCCCCACGCATCCCAGCGAGGGGAAGAAGACGACCACGACCTCCAGGCTGGGCCTCCGGCTCCTGCACAGCAGCTTCCCCAGTGGCACCGAGTGGGTCGGAGCAACGCCAGCAGCCTCCCAGCCCACACCAGCGAAGGGCCGGGACGGAGGATCTGCCCTCACCCTCTCTGCCCACCCCATCACAGCCCATTTGAATGGCACGAGGGCACGGACATGTCAGCCCCTTTCCCGGAACTCCATTGCATTCAGATTTCTCTGTGTGGCACTAAAAATAACGTTAGGAGAGAAGGCTTACCAACCACAGAAACTCAATTAATGGGGCTGTCAAAGCTCTGGCAGACTTCAATGCCACCAGGATTTCAGATGCAAACCCCATGACAACCTTAGCTTGACCCTTCTGTACATATGAGCTATGATAATGTCTACACAGCTTTAAAAATATTTCCTTTTTTAATGACAGGCAAGTGCATCTGGGCCCACCCCAACAATGGCTCACATGAAAGGGGACGTAGCACACCCTTCTGGGCTGCTGCACAGCCTTTTATCTCCTCTGCAGCCTTGGAGGATCCAAAGCTTCAGCTGGGACCATACGAGTTGCATGAGCTATTAGACGAAGAGAAGACAAGGGTCACTAGAACAGCAAATGCCCCCTATGTTCTGCTGCTAGTAAATTCATGTCTATTAATTGCAATAAATTATCAGGTTATACTGGCAAAGTGACACACAAGAAGTTCTCAGAAAAATAGATAATGACAGGAAAAACAATCAGGCTACAGGTTTTGTTTGCCATCCCCCCGGAGACTATGTAAATTAAAGCATTTTTTCTTATGCAAAGAGCAGCACCGTGTAAAGAACAGTATTTGCAAAACTGCTGATAGTCATATGGAGTATGAATACGCATTACAATTACAAGACCAACTTTTAACTGCCAGCAACAAGAATGACTCCAACAGCAACACCAGCAAACGCAGTGATGCCTCGAGGCCTGGCAGGGACAGGCATCCCATCGTACCAATTAGCGTATGACCACAGAATGACATTCTTAATCTGAAGAGCATCTCGTCCAAAGGTACATTCAGAGATCTACTTTCTTCTGCTGGAGGGGTTTGAAAAATACTAGTGTGTGAATGAACACCCACAGATGAGAGTTGGCATTCTTTTTGTATTCTGGAAAACATGCAGGAACTTTTTGAAAATTTCAGTCTCTAAAGTGAGAATTCCCATATATTTAATTTGTTCTGAGGCAAATTTTACTTCATGTTTTGCAAAACTCTTTTGGAGTTACAGAAGAGCAAAATACCATTTTTCTGTGTAAGTAATGTTTTAGATACTGGCCTATGTACAGTTCAAAAAGGGGTTGTGAGATTGCAGGCTGAGCTCCACAGGTTAACTAGCAGGTTTAAAAGCTCAGCTGTAATGTTACATTAACATTGATTTTTGTACTTAACAGCCACTGAAGTCTAGAGCACTGGCACAAATCCATTCAATTCTCCTTTCACCACAGAAAACCTCCCATTTTCATCTGCTTCTAATGGCTGCGCCTATGCGGCCATCACCACTACACCACTTGTCCCGCAACGGAATCCACGCACACGGAGCACGGACGTGCTGCAGCTGGGTTGCTATCAGAGTTTGCACTGGCCAGGTTAGGGCAACGGAGGTGTTTCCCTTGCAATGGCAGTGCAAATACAGTCTCAGAGCATAAGTGAGAGTTGCATTACATCCTTTGTGCAGCTCCTGACCACTGCACATGGGAACAGACCAAGTGACTTGCTCAAGGTCGCACCAGGAATCAGTGACGTAGCCAGGGCTGGTCCTAACTCAGAGCTTCAGCGGGTCCTTCCAAAGCCTAGACCACCCCCACGCTGCCCTTCGAGATGCCCATGCAGGCTGGGCTCCTCCTTCACCCATTCGTTTGGGGAACAAACTGCAGAGAGGATGCTTTTGCAAACCAGGCTCCTTGAAAAGAGATTTCTTCTGGATGCTAAGAGCCAGCCCTGGGAGTCAATCCAGATCAGTAAGTCTAACAAGCTTTTGAAGCCTTTCCTTCCAACAAAAAGCTTTCGGGGAGGGGGGAGACAAGACACACACGAAAAGAACACAGAAGTCATATGTGCTTAACAGCAAGGAGTAGAAAGAAATGGTGCAGAGTAGAAAGAAATTGCGCAGCACTAGACAAGAGAGAACAACTGTTCAGAGATCAGAGCATGCCACAGTGCTCACCAGCAGCCATGCGCGGCAGGACTGGTTTAATTCACTTTCCATGAGCAGGGGTGTTATTTGTGAGAGCTTTCAGCAGGGAGTGATCTGCAGACACCTTATTATAAACTTCTGCAGAGGTGAAGTCAGCACTGAAAAGCACTTCTCATTCTGTCTCCTTCCTGCCTGCCTTGTTCCTCACACATCATTTTCTTTTATCAAAATGGACGGCAGTATCAAAATTGAAAGGAAGTAGAAGCTGTGAAAATAACAGACCCAGGAAAAGAATTTTTAATTTTGCCTCAATTTCTTTGATGATGAAACCAGTGTTGAATATTAAGCAAGTCCTGAGAGTTGAACATCAAGAATAGCTGAAAGTTTTGCTTCTGTCAGAAATGTGAGCAGAATTCCTCTATGACCCATTTCAGCTTGTTATTCAGATAGAGATAAAACTCCTGAACTTCACTGGGCAGATCCTGCTGTGCTGTGTCCATGCCCCCATCCTTTGGCTTTCCTGTAGCACCACAGTTAAAGAGTTTGTCTGCATTTTTACTAGAAAGGATGGGGGGGGGGGGTCCCCATTTAATACCAGAGCAGATTTTTATTTCAATATGCAAAAATAATTTACAGAAACCTACCCAGTAAATAAAAAAAACTTTTTTTAAGTTCTATGATAATGATTATTCTATGATTCTGTTTGGTTTATGAAAAAGTTAAATTACACCTTAAGGCCTAAGGGCAAAGGAAAACAAATACCATTTTTCTTTTTGACAAAACCCAAAAACACTGTGGAAGAAATTTTCCAAACTAGATTACAGCAATGGTCTCTTCTAGCCCTAAAAACCTCTGAGCCTCCCTTGATGTGATTAATAATAAAATTGTATCTAGAGAAGCTATGCAAACAAAAAGTTTCACTTTGCCAGCCCTGTGCAGGGACAGTAGCAAGGTATAAAACCTGAAACAGAAACACCACCGGAGGCGAAGCAACTGCTTCCCAAGAGGAGGGTGGCAGAATTGTGCCAGAGGGGCGAGAGGCACCTCCCAGGATGGAGCAGCAGCGTGGGGCGGCCAGGGGAGGCAGAGGCATCGCCAGCCTCCATCCATGCCGGGGACTCAGTCCTGGGAAGGGAGAGGAGCCGCTCACTGTCGGTGGGTGACGAGAAGATTTAGTTGCGCGAAATGTTCCAAACGCTTCCCAACACAAGGACTTTGAACTTACAGAACCTTTCTAAAAGTCTTTTTTTTTCAAGTTGGAAGGTTTACAGTAACATCAATGTCTCGTTACTGAATCTAACTTCAGAAATTTAATCCTTTCTCCTTTATAGGTGCTTCCAAAGACTTGTGAAAAGTTTAGATGAGAACAGTGGGCTCGTCACAAATTTTGTCAGTGCAACCTGGCTTGCCTATGGATGTTAAAAACAACCTGATGAGAAACCCAAGGTTATTCTAGTTCTGTTCCTTTTTTTTTCTCCCCACACACAAGAAACAAATAAATCCATTTCTTCACACATAAAAATAAAATTGTTTCTTTGGTTTTCATTAGACGAGCTCTACATCGTAAAAAGCTCCACAAATCTTAACTTTTCTACATTGCTCGATTATTGCAAATAACCAAACACCTGCTGGCCTCCTACCTCCTTGAACATAAGATTTCATCTTTGCTAATATTTTGGGTTGTACTGCATGTTAAGGGTCTTAATAAGAGCATCAGTTATTAATTTTTAATCCAACTTTCTGAGGCAATGCGGTTGATACGACTGCGCTACCTGTATCTACCGGTTCTGCTTCCTGCCAGTCATATCGAACCTCTTGTCCAGTTTTAACCAAATCTGACATGAGCGTACTGCTTCTGCTAAAACAAGTTTCTCATGGGAACAAAACTGTATCATTAGATGCCAGAAAATCTACATTGGAGATACTTTATACATGCTGTAAGCACAGGACAAGCTTTGATCAATCTTTGCACTTTGTTTGACAAGAGATAACCTCACCACAAGATGCAAATCCATAGTAAATTAAGTGCAATAAACCCCACTGCTCACCCAACTCGCAGCATGGGACCGGCTAGGGAGAGTCCCGCTCCACTCCCCCCAAGGAGAGAGCAAGGGGAGAGCGCCCAGAAGGCACCGAGTCCTCCTCATCTCACCATCCAATCTGTCCAGGTTGAGAAGACCTTTCTTACCAACATTCTCTCTGCTGCCATTAGAAAGGCTCTTCAGTCTCATGCAGGGCTTTCCAAGCGTCACTGTTATGGAACATGAAGACCGGACAGGGACTTCTATGGACATTAAAATTTGACCACTTTTACTCAAGTCTCGCTCACCAGCAGGAGCGATGGCGAGCCGGGCGCCCAGCACTCACTCTCATGAGCACGCGTAAGAAACGCCCGCAGCACTCAGGAGCAAAGGCAAGCGAGAAGAATTTCCCGAGTACCGTGCCGCCGGGGGAAATCGCGCAGGCCAGCTGCAGGTGAGCGTGGCCGTCCCCGGTGGTCCCTCGGTGGGATGCAGCCCGTGGCTCAGGACCAGAGCCCAGCCAGGCTCTCCACAGCGTGGCCCAGGGCAGCTCGTGGCACGGAGGCAGAGCAGCCATAGCCCGCAGGCTTATGCGAGCCTCTCCGAGAGCCTTTACGGACATTAACCTGCAGCTAATCCATCAGCTCGCAGCCAGCGCTACGCTTCCCGTCCCCGTGTCTGAAGTCCCCCATTAGCTTCCCCTCCCTCCCTGAGCTGCTTCTGACTTCCCTGCGCGTCCCGCCAAGCGCCGAACGTGCTACCTGGCTACACCCTGCCTCAAGCGGGAGAGACGAAGCAGCAGCACGGCCGCCGCACTTCGCCGCCGGCAGCGCCCGCGCCGCGCTGCACGGCGCGTTAACCAGGCAGTGGTGGGTGAGCCAGGGCCTGCGACGAAAAACACGCTCTGACAGCGAGTCTGGGACCGTGGGGTATCAGAGGCCGGGCGGCCCAGAGCAGGAGGCAGCCGGTAGGCAGCGGATCAGGAGAGCGCTGCCTGCAGTCCTTCTGCAGATGCGGAAAACGAAACGCTTGAAGAGGCTCTTCACGAGCCTCCTGCTGCCATTCCCTTGTCCAGCTCTGGAGAGCGCTGGGATGGCCACCCTGCCTCCGACGGAGCCACTTTGTCCCTGAGCACCACTAAATCTCCACATCGCAAACCTGGAGCAGGTGAAGATACCTCTCCACTGTCTCACATCAAGCGTGTCAGGCGCTAAATGGAGAAAGCAAATGCTGCCAGAGTCCTGTCCCCTACCTTCTCCTCCTCACCAGCTCTCACACCACTGCCCCTACACCAGCGTCCCACCATAGCCACAGGCTTTGACCGCTTTTTGGGACCCAACGTGACTGTTTCCAGCAATCGTGCTTACTCTAAGTTTGTTTGCCAAATACCTTTCATTTCAGCTGTGACAGGACTTGCGTTTACAGGAGGAAACGACACACCAGATTCCCGAGTCGTCCTTTTTTGCTGGCACCTACTACTGATGGCACAGCATAGGAGCATCTGCAGCGAGCCCAGCAGGTCTCTAGAGAAAACGGGCAACTCCGTCGCATCCAGTGGACACACGGCCGCGGCTGAGGAAGGGTTTTTCGCACAATACGTAATCACAGCACAAAGGAGACTGATCCTTGTGCTAGAACACAGCCTTGCGGTCCCCAAACCGTGAGCGCAATTTTGGCCTTTGTTGTCAGAAATAGTTGGATTATTTCAAGGGCTGACAGTCCAGTTTGGGTTGTGCTGGATTGCCCCCTGCAGCCGAAAGGTCGCATCGTCCCCACCACCCGGCCGGCCTCTCGCATCACAGCACGGCGCATAAAATCGGAGCACTTGCAAGCACCGATCCCTAAGAAAAGCCTCTGCGATAATTTTAATAACATTCTCCTTCCTGGCCATAACCAGAGAAAGCTGGTTTGCTTGTTTGTTTCCAGATGTTTCTATCTGATTACAAGGGAAGCTTGGCAAAAGAAATTACCTTTTAAGAAACGCTGCAGCCTCCCGTATTCTTTTCTTCTGCTTGTGGATGGCAAACATCTTTTTCTAGGTATTTTCTCTCTTTTCACGATATGACAAGTTGGGGAGAGAGAGAGGGAGAGAGGAAGGGGATGGGGAATAGATGATGAAATATTTTCTAATCCTCCCAAGCAAAGGAAAGCAGCATAGCAAAGCAGATATCAAGAAAAGGCTTTTTTTTTCCCCCTCCACACACTTCAAAGAGACGCACCCTTGTATAAAACATACAGCGCAGAAGGCCAGACAGAGACAACTCTGAAGAGCGCGCAGAGCACGGACGCAGAGAGAACAAGGGTGGGCCACATTTTGTTTAGCAGCAAAGGCAGTACCAGATAATCAGTTATTTTACTCATGTACTTATGTCTCTGCCTCACCACACTGCTGTAAAACTTTTGAAGTATCTTGGTTTACGTGCTAGTAAATGCTGGACTTCAAAGGAATAGGAAATGGATGCTGAATGGCAAAGTGACCTTTTATTACTCCAGCTACAGTTTGTAACCTGGAACGTGACAGAACATTTTTCATTCTACTTAAAAAAGAAAAAAAGTCCCATTAAGGATCACACTTTCAAAGCAGCTTCAATCAGAGCGTTACAGAGGAGTTTTGACAAGATACCAAAGTATATTTCCTGGTTCCAGTCATGTAGCATGGACTGGGGTGACAGGAGGTTATAGCTGTGTCTCACTGCAAAAGTCTCTTTCTGGCTTCATTAGCTGTCATTATAGGCTCTTCACTGGCCTCAAATATTGCCCTCTTGCTCCATCCCCAGCTGCTTTCACTGGCAAAAGCAATCTTCAGTTGCTCTCTGCCCACAGAGACTGGCACTCCCCAAACCTCCCACTGGGTCCCTGCCCACAGAGACCGGCACTCTCCAAACCTCCCCCCAGGCTCAGGTGGGAACTTTGATCCACCTTCAACCCCCCCCCCCTTTTTTTTTTTATCTTTGAGATGAAGGCTGCAGGGCCTGACCAAATCCTCTTATGTCAAGGATGCAGAGGGGATGAAAATGTGGTATTTAGCAGCAAGCTAAATATGGAAGGACTTTGGAGAATGGGAATAGTGAACTGCAGCATCCATGTGATAACAAGCAAGGCCAAGCTGATGAAATACATTGGCAAAGAGTGGTCAGGACACAGGAAATAAAAGGAAGTGAAAGAGAGAAGCCTGAGGAGAAGACAAAAAAAAAATGTTAGAATTAAAAGGGAAAATATTGAGCTGTTTGAAAATTATGAGGAATCTAGCTGGAAAGAAACATATGCTAGGAACAGGTGGGGAGATAGGAAAAAATGGATAAAAGGTCACAATTAGGAATTCATACAAATTACGTAGCAAAGTAAGAGACTGAATGAAAATCTCAACAAGCAAAATATTAACAAGACTGGCACCATTTGCTATAACCATTTTAGGTGTGTATGACATGACTAGATGAGGGCCTCTTTCCTTTTGCTTTTCCAGAAATTGAGAACAATACGTGATGGCATGGACAGATACTCCTGCCCAGGCAGAAAAGAAAACCCAGTGGTTACAGGGATAAGCTGGGACTTGCAAGACTTATGATTTTCTTGTTCTGATCTGGAACAAATGCACTGAGCACAGCAAAGGAAAAAAGAAAGAAAATATAATGGGGTTAAAAGGGAAGGCAGGGGGATCTAGAAAAAGAAAGAAGAAAAATACAACTAAAAGAACAGGGCAAGAAGTACTGAGCATGCAACATTACAGATTTTTAATCCTACCAGCATTTCAATAATGCAGTTTGGAAAAAAATACTGACTTTAACAATCACACCCATGAATTTAATTTCCCTTAGCTTAAGAGGAATCAGAAGTTCTTTAGCCAAAGGTTGCTCTCATGACATCCTTGCTGGATCCCAGAATGGCTCACCTTCCTCCCAACTGGCTCTAAGGGCCTCCACCATCCTTGCAAGGAAGGTAGGTACATACCTAGCGGCAAAAAGTTGCATGGGCGGTTTTAAAAAAATCCAAATGAGCTATTCGAAGGGAAGAGCCAGAGAAACCCACCTCCCCAGTGGAAGAAATAAGAGAAGGCCACACTGCCTACACCACCCCAGCTGAAACCAACAGTTAGAAACTCCACTGCCCACTTAGTCTGTGGTTTTTCAGGGAAATCATTTCAAAAGTGTGTTTCTCTCTGCCTGGTGAGGAATAAAGCCAGCCTTTTGGCTGAATGTCAGAAGATTTGTGAACACGAGCATGGAACCTCCATAAACAGCTTAAATCAAGGTTTTCTTCCAAGCATGCTGATACCGAGAGCATGTGGGAGGCAAATTTAGACATCAAACAAGGGCCTGCACAGTAGAAATCCATCTGGCTACACTCAAAAATGGGCATTCACTGACTCAGACGTGCTTTTACATTATATACTAAGCCATTTGGATGACAGTAAAACTGAGCCAGTCAGGAACATCATCGTGTTTATATCTGCCAGTCCTGCCAGGATAAAGTTGGTACATCATTTATGAGCATTCAGCATTCCACAAGGCTCACAATATGGGAAATTTATCTACGGCCTCCTGTACATAAATAAATATTGCATTATCTCCTATGCTGGTACTACTGATATTGTGTGGGAACAGATTTTGTCTTCCATCAGCAGACTGGTGGAATTTAATAACATTTGTGGTCATCCTGTCCAGCTGGAAAGACACATCACACCCATCATACTGAACGGTTCATCATCAGCTGAATATATAAATCTGAAAGAGCTGCAGACAGCAATAGAGTGACAGAATCTTTTATTGAACATGGATGCATTTTTCTCTGACAAATGGGAGTCTCCAGGGAGTTATGATTTATCAGTTGTGCACCAGCAGTGTGGTCAGTATTGCACATGACCCAATGAGAAGATGGCCCTGAAGAGTCTGCGATCCAAGGTACTGGATATTGCAAATGCTGTGGTTGAGATATTAGCGTGCACAAAATTAACTTGGGGTGTCTGGTGGATTAGGTGGTGTCTAATGTCCACGGAGAAACAAAGCAAGTGGAACATAGCATGAAATACAGAAGAACTACCATCGCAGTTACACAGTCTGGAGGTATCTCTAATGGCAAAAGATACCAGCATCAGGTAGCTAGCTGCCATCAGATACACAACAGTAGTCAGTGGCTCTAAGGTTTCTTTCAGTGTATATGATGATTTTTTTTCTCTTGCTAACTCACAAGTCCTTCCTCACCAGAATAAATTATATTGGCCAAAAGAGTGCAAACCAGTTCGCAGCCTACTGAGCCGGCTATGCAGCCCTCTGCCTAGGGCTGTGTGGCCATTAGACGTTGCCTAAAAGTTGCAGCAAGTTCCTGCTTCCTCCACGTAGATTCAAACTGGTCTTAGCCCTGGAGCTCCCCTCTAAGTAGTCCCTCAGCTGTGGTATTTCTCAGTTACTTCCAGGTGGCATTATAAGATAGCTCAAATACTCCTGTGACTGCAGATTCTGGTTTAGATGGCACCTGCCTACTTTTGCCTTGGTTTACAGCGTTTCTCTTTGGATGACTTTCCCAGCTTCTGCCTCAGGCATCCTCAGAGGGGGCCAGTACAGGCTGTGATCCCAGCTTCCCTCTCATCAGGGACTGAATTTGGTCCGAACCCACGTCTGGGACTCGTGGGAAGCTAAGGGGACAGTTACTCTTCCGTGAGACCCCACTGAGGTACTCGCATGCGGCTTTGGCCGAAGTCTCCCCAGATTCCTCCCTTAATAATTCCTTGACCCTAGGTCCGCTTTCAGCCAGCCACGGACTTGTCTTTTACCTCCTGCTGCTTTGCTGTAGGGCGGCCACCTGCATCGAGGAGGCAAATTGGAGGCAGAAAACGAGGCAGAGATGCTGCCACAGAGCCTGCGAGGAGAAGGGGTTCCCAGCGCCGGGGAGCACGACCGCCGGGGAGCACAACCGACGGAGCAGCCACAGCACAGCCAGCAGCCGCCCGGGCACTGGGAGCAGAAACCAGAACGAGGAAAGGAGACGGAAAGCTGTAAGGGTCGCACAGCAGCGTTAGGAGACACCTAGTCCTATGAAAATCCACGACAAGGCATCCTTCGAGTTCACTGGAAGTATAATTTTGCTCCGATCGTCGCTCTGGCAGGTGTGTGCAAAAGATACTGTGTTCCCTTCCTCTCCAGTGAAATCTCATCTATTGTAACTACTCTGGAGTACTGCTCCGTTAACCCTGCTCTGGGTGCTGTGCCTTATTTTGATCTCTGTTCTTTGCATGAAGAACAGAACAGAAGTAAAGTCTGTGTAAAGTCTAAGGCATTACAATAAAACCAGAGCGCACCTTAGGTGTAAGAACCAGTTCCAAGCTGATACGAACTAGCAGGAGCCAGGCAGACTTTTACCAGTTTCCCCACAGTCCTTCGAGACTCTCTTTCAGTCAAGTGAAGACATCGGAAAGGCTGCTGAAATTTGGTAATACAATAAATCTTTCTTTAAAAGACGCTGAGTTCTGGGACCATCCCCATTTCCTTTTGAAATCCCATGTGTTATTTCTGAACCTGCAGACATCATTATGTTTTTTTAATTTAATTAACTTTCAATAAAGCTGCTTATACTGGAAACAATAAAACTCCTTCTACCATGTCACTCTTCCTTCTTTAACACACATACAAAACACACAGAAGCCTCAAGAAAGCTCCAGGCATTCTAAGAAAAGAAATAACCAAATACCACCAAATATTTAATTTTCTATGCCGGAAATGAGAAACAGGTGTAATTAAAATAACACTTTTTAAATTAAGTGACCTCTCTTGACCAACCATCTGTGAATAATTCAGATTTTTTTCCCATTATTACTGTAAAATTAAAACTAGGGCATATAAATGACGAGATCCTCTTTAACTATCTTTAAGCACCAGCAATATATATTTTCCACCAGTTAAAATCCTTAATGATACCAAAAATCTGTCAAGCATAACTCCCCCAATTCATTTGCCTGAAACCATCAATATTTTATCATGCATTTGCAGTTGGCTTTAATTTAACAGTCCAGGTTACTAATCAAACAAAACACCCAAGTCATTAAAAGTTAGCGTGCCATTTAGAAAGTGCATTTCACGTTTATTAAAATATCTTTCATGGAGCCATTAGAAGGCTAAAGTTTTAATTACAATCAGATATTTAGTTCTACTTCAGTTATGCTTTTGGCACTCTCTTGCAACTGCCTTGATTAATCTTCCAGACAGAGCTCATCCATTACCTCCTGAAATTATTTTCCTCTTAACTTCTTCATAATTCATCTTTTTTCTTCCCCCCTCCAAACATGTAAAATGCATTAAAAAGGTGTGCACAATACCTGCCTGAAAGATAAGTCATTAGAAAGATTCCATTTCAAATGCAATTTATTCTCAAAAGTACCAAATAGCCATAATTCAAACAGATGTATTGAAATTGAAATGTAGGTTTTCTTGTCTTTGTTGTCATTTTAACTATTTTCCTACAGATGAGAGACTAATATGTGCTGCTCTTTCTCCTGTCTCAGGTTTTGATATATACAGTTCAGCTGAATTTTGCCTGGGTAATTCTGAGGGCACCTCAAGCTCACATGCAGCCTCTGTCACAGAAAATTTCCCATCTTTTTCCTCCTTGATATAATGGTCATATTGCAATACATTTTACCAAACTTCTGTGCTGAGACCATTTCAATGGCTTTTTTCCATCCATTTAACTAACATTGTGTGAAACCTCAGTCAGCAGTAATGAGAAAATACTCTCATTTTGATTGATACTTTAGATCCTCGGTTTAACTTCAGCAACAGACACTTACACTATGTTTTGCAGATTGACCCTAAATAGAGGTAAGAATCTGAAGAAGGACCGAGGAAGCAAATTTGGAGGAATGAATCTGGCCCAGACACCCTTCACGCCTCCAGCTGAGCTTTCACGTTTCTCCTGGATCTGCAGTAGAGAGATTCAAGCCCTCCAAATTCTGCATTTGGGACCCATATCTCATTTTGCATGCTTGTTTCCTGGAGACGTAGCCAGGTTTGGACTGCTCACACGAAAACCTTGAGGAAACCCAAGTGGACAGCTGAAGATCAGGCTCGCTTATCCACAGGTTTAGATTCTTATGCACATTAGATTTTTCAGCCCCTTCTTCAAGGCTCAACCTCATCCTCAGACTGAAGGGCGTCACAGAATGGTTTTCCCTGTCCCCTTTCTGCAACACCATCCGTTACTTCTGTAACTGCAGGAAGTCTGTTGAGATGTAGACTGGAGAGATCCTGCCGGACCTCAGACAGCCCTTCCACCCAGCTGATAAGCTCTCCTCTGCACCTGCCTCTGTGCTCACCCCACCGGTTCCCACCGCCTGTTCCCGGGTGCCTCCTGGAGGAGGACGGGCTGTCCAGGCTGTCCAGGCTGCCCCACACTCCCAGCCCTGCAGCCAGAATGGGAGGCAGCATCAACGGGGAGAGGTTCGGCCACGCTCCCAGCAGAAGGCTCACGACAGCACCAGGTCAGCCCCTCATCTCCCTCTCCTCCTCCACCAGCTGGATGCAGAGCCACATCCACCTGCACGAGAAAAGCCTCTGCGCTTGCGTTGGTCCAAGCCAAACACGAATTGGCATCTCTCCTACAACAGCAGCTCACTACAACAATGAAGCCCGGTATTTCAAACCAGCAAAAACCAAGTTGGGGGGGGGGGGGGGGAGCGGAATAGATCGGGTCCAATTGAAGTCCTCTACCCTCATCAATGTGATCAGCAGAATTGGCTCCAGGCAAGCTCAGGAAGAGAAATGCAGAAGTGTTTCAAGACAAAACTCAATTACTTAGGCAGCAAAACGGGAGGTGCTTGAAAAGCCTGTCTGCATGGCCCTTGTACAGCACTGTATGACTTGTACTGAAAAGCCTGCCTGTACTGTATTTTGTGGTAGACATTATTGATTTTTTTCTTTTGCACCTATCCACTCCATTTTTTAATTTATATTTTTATTGTTGAAAAACACAGGAAATTGCTTTAAACAGATCTGCTGGGGTTTTTTCATCATATTCTTAAACAACATTTGAGGAAGTTAAGAAATGGGATCATGTAAGGAGGACGGAGAGAGATGGTGAATTACACAGGAACAGATTAAAAAGATAGATGGGATATTGTGATTAGCAGTAACCTCAGGTCTCCCATGAGTGTCACATACTCCACATGGACCGAAGAAATACAGGAACGGCAATTTGTAAAAGAAAAGGAAACAAGCAGACTGGGCTGGAACGATGTTCAGGTTTGGAATCAGCCCTGCACTGACAAAAGCTCAAGTTTAGGATTAGAAAAAGGTCTTTTTACTGCACCCATGTTTCCAATGTGGGTAGAGAAGCCCTACTCTCTCCCATGCGTTGGAGAGAAAAGGAGGCTAAAATTGATGATGTTTTCTGAAGCAAAGCTCAGTAACGTAGCACCATCTAGTGCCAGCTGTGAAAAGCAGAGAGGAGAAACAGGCATTTCCCAAATTACCCCGAGAAAGTTGTGTTCCCTAAAGCCAGACCCTGCTGAAGAATGAGCCTTTAGATCATTTTAAACATGCGACTTCACGACAGCCAGACGGGCCAAGAAAAATTATGGCTGAGGAACTGCAGAATGGGGCTGCACCGAGAGAAACAGAAGAAATAGTGTGGCTATTTACAGCTCTTTAAAAAAGTGAAGGGCAGAAGTCATGGTTCTGACGCTGATGAGGCTGTATGAAACTTGTCTCAGGAAAAGGACTTGTATCACTGAACCTCCTAGACACTCAGGTTTTGAAGGAAAACTTTTCTTTCCTTTAATTTTTCAAATTACAGTGCTCTGATCATCTTTGGAGTTTGGGACCTCATCATTATATAGATTGGTTGTTAGATTGACTCCCAAACAGACCACTGAGCAATAATAAAACAAAACTATGTTTAAGATCCTCTCTACATGGAACATAAGAGAAAATTTCTGTAGGTGGAACTGTTTAAGAGAAGCCAGGGACATGCCCTTACCAATACACGTGGCCTGAAATCCTGTCCTCACTAGAGTGCAGTGAGTGTTATCACTGATTTCAATGGGACTATGATTTCTTTTGCTCTTCCCACATCTCATTATGGCAAGTGCCAGATGCTGATACAACTTACCCGACGCCTCCTATCGTATGTACCGCACTTCACTAAATTCACAGGTGTACCAAATAATGAAATCTATTGGAGCTATAGGCAGCATTAGAGAGCAGAACATAGGAAGAAAATTGACTCCCTTTCATAAACAGCTTAAGTACTGCCAGCTGACTGCCGTACTTAAGTGAAACAAAATCTTCAGAGAAGCATATTGACTAGTCTATGCATAGAAATCATTACGTAGCTATAAAGTTGGAAAACGCAGACTTCTCCTGACAGCAAAATTCTGCCGTCCCTTAAGAGGGCTGGGGCTCAAGGAGATAATACTTACTTTAATCATGGAACTTTTTTTTCCCTAAAAAGTATCTTTGTTTTTCTTGTAAGTAGCAGAATAAGGGCTGTTGTACCAATTAGAAATGGATTTATTCCTCTGCTTATAAAGCATCTTTCCAATATGGCTCCTATCTCTGTCAGACCTTGGGACCATAACAGTAAATAAATACCATTATTGATGCTAATACTTCTAATAATAATAAATGTTAAGGAAAAAAATGAACTATAATAACCAGAGACCAACAAAATGCCAGTTGCTCTTTTGCCATAGGTGAGCTGTATTAACAGGAGTGGAAAGCATCAGTTGTTCTTTCTTTACCTCTTATCTTTGATGGTAAGAGTAAAGGAATATAACAAGAAAACAAGAGAAAAAAATCTAATGTGGAACTAATGCGACATTTACCACTTATCATCTGATTATTGTACTTGCATGATATTTCCATTTCTCTAATCTTTGATCTTCTTGTATGTAGATTGAAAGACCTGCAGGGCAAGACTCTTCCGACATGTCTGTGTAGCATCTAACACAGTGAGATCCTGATCCTCCCTCTGGCTTCTAGGAACTCACAAAATTAAAATAACCAAATGATAAGGGTCTCCAAGCTAGACTCACCAAAGAATTTAGGCAATACAGTGCTTAGTTTCTCAGCACCTCCAGGTGCTTTGCCAGCTTGCAGAATTGAGAGCCCTAAATTAGGTGCCCAGCTTCTGCTGACCTGGGCAGAAGCAATGGCAGCGTGGATGATGGGCCAGTGCAATCATACAGTGCAATCCACGTCAGTCAGGAGGCGTTAACGGGACCCTGCCGACCTCCTCACTTCCCTGGTAAACCTGCAGCTACTTCAGGTGTCTGACGACAAACTCGACACAGGTGTGAGCACGCGCGTTACCCCAGAGCACACGTACTTTGCAGGCAGGCACAGATTTGCCCCGTGTTTTATGTCGGCTCAAGTAGTACCGTCACTAAATGTCAGATTGGGTTTCAACAAGGGAGGCCTGAGCCCAGGTGCTGCTCAAGCAGAGCCGTGCTGTTCCACAGCCCCACGGCTTCTGCCTTGCTCAGGGCACAGACAGACCTGCAAGTAGGTGTCTTGAGGTGACTGATGGGAAATGCAAAAGAGAATTGCACGTGTTAAACCAGAGACCTGCTGTGAGGAGCACTCCTCTCTGGTCTGGACGCACAACCTTCAGTTCCCTCCTGAGTTAAGTAGCTAACCAAACCCCTTCTGATGGACCCCCGTGGCCACCATCCTCACCTCCAGCACAAGAGATTTTCATACAGCTTCCCCCACATCCTGCAAGAGTTCAAACTCAGGTGTCTCGCATCACAGGTGTGCAGCATTTAGGGTCGGAATGCTGTCAATACCACCAGATTGAAGCTCTTCTATTTTTCAAGGAATAGTTAAATATTCCTTGGGCCAGAAGAGGGAAAGAAGCTCCAGCTACACTCTTAAAGCCTCAACTCAAAAGAGAGGAACAAATTCCTCTTCTAATGAATACTTAGATGTTTGATTGTAAGAATTCATTATTATTAGTTGTTGTGTTTAAAGCCAACTACAAGATCATAAAAGCCTTTCTAAATATTACTTTTCCACATAAGTAATAGTCTACTGTTGTAAGAATTTTGGTAGCCATCAAAAGGATAGATGAGCTTAGGAAATACAGATAAAAGATCTCCAAAAAATAGTTCCTCTTTTAAAACAGTTTACGTCTAGGAAAGTTTGAGAAATTTTGATTAGAGAATGCTTGAACATTCTCATGCATTGTAGAGACAAGAGCTTAAGCTGTGTTCAAACCAGACACAGGACCACAGCTTGCTTTATAAGTTTCTAGAACATCTTGCCTTTCTCTGAGGGCAAGATAGCGCCACTTCTATGTTTTATGAGTACACCAGCATATTCAGCTGTCACACATACTACTTCCATACCGGAACCGAAATTTGCCTTTTGCACCCCTTAGTATGTGGTTACAAGATGACACCCAGTAGAGCAAATCAATGGAATTAAAAAGTCATAAAAAACAAACAAACAAACAAACAAAAAACCAATGGAGTGAGGTGACTTCTGCCACTCAGTGTGCCACAAAAACTCTGGGAGACAGAAAGAGGCGAGCCAGTGGACACTGCCCGTGGAGGACTCTTACCTGCTGGGCTTCCATCAGCACCACAGTGGAAAAGGAAACCCTGCAAGCCTGCAGCAAGCAAGATGGCAGAAGACAAAGCAGATTAAGAACGCATCAGCCAAAGAAATCAATACACGGCTCCAATGCTCCTGACTGCCTGACAGTCCTCCATGAGAATTACACAAACTCCTTCCAGGAGGGCAGAATGCCTAATTACTCAGGAGAGGCTTTTGCACCTACATACTAATTCAAACAGAGATAGTGCAATGCTCTTCCTAGATTTGCAATAATAAGTTTGGATGCATATTTTGACTGTTTACATTTTATAGCAAGAATCATTGCTTCTAACGCCCAGGTAACTCACAGAAAGGAGGGTGTTGCAGGACACTGAATACTCAATGGAACAGCAAGGCAGCACACTGCTGTGACCAACCCTTCTCCAGCTACAGGATGAGGAATGTAAACATACCTGGACTCCTTCAGGCCTTTCTCACGTCTGATTTCTTTGATCCCAGCAATGATCTCTCAGAGCCGATTCATGCCAATACTACTCAAATACCTCAGGAGCATCTGCAACATTCAGGCTACACATAGCAAAAATGTGTATTTGAAGAAGCAGAGCCACAGCTACCAGCAGGTGGTCCAGCAAATTGGGTAATTTAATCTCAGCAAGCATCTACTCCAGACTGACAGGTCTCCTTCCTTGGTGCTTCTGAGCAATGGGGAATACCAGCTGAAGGGCTCTGTTGAACTGAGATAGCACAAGATGTTGACTAAATGTCAAAGAAGATGTTGTTTTAGAGGTCACAGACCACTTCAGGAACTTCCAAGGAAGGTACATAAGCAACAAGGATAAATAAATTGCAAAAAAAAAATAGGTTTTTCTCTGAGGAGCAGTCAACAAGAGGTTGTACAGAAGAGCTGATGGCAGAAAGAAATTCACAGTGAAAGATGGTCAGGTATACTAAGGCTGGTAGGGAGTCAAAGCATAACGAAACAACATGGTAACATTTAATTAGTCTGGAAGTTATATGGGGTAAAAAAGCGAATAGAAACTCAGGTATATGGACATGACAGCAATGCCGTTTTAAATGGGTTATAAATCATTACTCGTGGTTTGCTAATGTCAAGAAAGGAAACTAGTAATAGTACTAGACTGGATAATCAAAGTGAACAGTCAGTTAAGGTGATATTAATTGTATTTGACTGATGAGAAGGGGCGGGAGAGTGAATAGCTGGCAGAGGGAAAATGTAAAATTTGATGCCTGCTAAATGAGGCATGATGAATAATGGTTTTTCTTGTCAAAACCACTGCTAGATTCCCCTCAAGCTGCAAGCAGGTATTCAGGAACATGTATCTGGTTTTAACCAGGGGTCTGATCCTTCTCCTAATAAAGGCAACAGAAATGGTAATAACTGGTGCAAGCAGGAGCTGAAAAAGACCAAGATAATGTCCTACAGCCATGAGATGAAATTCCATCTTATTTCACAAAATGTACATCCAAAGCAAGTTAAAAACAATCCAGGGAGGGCATCTATTATCTTGCATGAACAGCTAGCAGTTGTTGACAGGAGTTAATAGCATTTCCCATGAAATTGGGCTTAATCTGTTTTTTGTTGAAACTTATTTCTTTTCATGTGTTTATTAATAGTAAGTAGAATTTCTGACAAGATACTCTCTAACCAAAGCATTAAAAGTGGGTCTTGGCTAAATAAAATAACACAGCAGCAACATAAATCATTCAGATCTTAGGATGAGGTTATTCAGAGAGTTAGTATCAGTGGTTTGTGTTTATCTTACTTGCTGTATATTTCCAGAAATTGTTCAGCTGTTAGCCTACTCTATGTAAGAAGTTGTCCCATTTCAGTGTGCATGCGGCTGAATTGCACTTTCTTGGGGGGGAAAGCAGTAACAATTACATCTGTTGGCTGCAGTCTGATGTATTGTAAAACTGCTCTCAGTTTTCGTTTCATTTTAGAGAATCAGGACATTTCCTATCATCGTTATAATAAAATGAATTTGTGGTAGGGCAACTAATAAATCATTACTCTCTTCAGTTTTCTTGTTATGCAGAAGACAATTCTGTCCAATTATTTGGACATGAGCCCCAAGGGTTATGCACATAAGAGACTTACTCCACATAACAAACCAATAAAGATGCTGAAAATCAGGAGCAGAACAGAGATGTGCTATAAAAGCAACAATGCCTGAGATTCATTCTCTCTTAACTCCCTTTCAGACATTTCTTCTGTATCATTGCTGAAGCAAACCAACACTAGATGTTTAACAGCAGGCTGCAGAAATAATTTAGGCACAGAACAAGCAAAGCATGTCCTGGGGATGGAGCTCAGAGCCACAGTCAGTTCAAGGTCCCACTGAATCCAGTGAAGAAAACCCTGAGTAGCAAGGGCTATGTAGTAAAAATCATGCAGGGATACTATGCGATCTTCACACCCCAAATCTTAAAACAAAGATCAAAAAGAGCCTCACCCAGTCATTCCATTGCAGAGCTTCTTGCATCTTGCCCAAAGCATCTATTACTGGCCACCTTGAATGACTGTGAAACAAATGGATCCAGTGATAATCTGACTGCCGTGCGCCAGGCACACAAAAGGAAATAAATCTTTTGAGAGATAGAGAATTAGGATTCTCAGCCCACTAAATCATGGGATTGGAAATGAGACCACATCACCAGGGCTCAAGTCCAAATTCAAACTTCCCTCAAATCTGGAGGGACTGAGAGCCCAAGTTCTAATATAGGCCCATCTTTGGCTGGAATTAACCTTAACTCATGAGCTCAAGGGTCAGCAAAGTCTGTTTATGAATCTTTCTAACAGCCTCTAGGACTACAAGCACACACCGCCACTGAGACCAGCGAGCAGGCCTGAAGACCTTGCGCAGCCCTTCCAACCCTTGCAGCCAACACGAGGCACAAGTAGAGGTCGGGCTAGAAAGGAAAAGGGACTTAAGTGCACAGCAGGACTTAAATCCAGCATCTGCCTGCAAAGTAAATTCGAAGGTGCCACCACTCCTGCATGAGTGCTAATGAACTGATCCCAGGGAACCTTACGTTTGAAGCTTACCTTTCACTATCTTTGCAGCCCTGTAACTACCCAAGTCTTTCTACTCCGAGAGCCCTGCTACACGGCTGGAGTACTGGGGACCTTACCTCTGCCAGGTTCTTCTCGCTGCAGAGGTGGCTCCAGGCTCTCCCTGCAAAGGTCTTGTAACCACAACTCCTTCCTCGGGGACACACACACGTCTTCGTGACTCATCCATACCTACAGCCGCAAGCACCACCTAAACACTTCATCTTCACCCTCCCTCGGACACAGCCCGCACGGCGCCTGCCGAGATGCTCCAGCCTTAACCCTACCATCAGGAAAAGCGGCAACAGCAGGTTTGCAGATGACCTGGAAGCACCTACCTCCTGCCCACCTATACTGGGAGAGACGTCAGATCAAGCTCTAACCCGGGTGTGTGCCAGAGGAGGAGTCTGGCTTTCTGGGCAGCAACAGAATAGGCAGAAGCATGTGTGGACCCCATGCGGTCTGTAGACTGCTGCTCAGACCACACTGTCATGCATAATTCAGAGAGAAGATACTGCATGCTATTAAAGCCTTTCATGTAACATAGCCCATGATGTGGAAGGTACAAGTAAATAGTTACTTATACTTACTACCCAGGTAGTAAATAATTTGAGGTTTTGATATCTCCTATTTTGAGGAGGTTTTTGTGTTGTGTCAGTTCTGTTTTGTTTTTTTAAAAAAATACTCTATTTTTTTTTAAATTGCAATGCTTGTGAAATGAAAAATACTAGCACTGGAGTGACACAAACAAACTCCATGTAAACTTGTAAGCAGATTCCTACAAACACTTCTTCAGCCCAGCCTGCAATACCCCTGCTGATCCTATGCAAAAACTGCCAGTTTCATACAACTGCCTGCTGTTGATGTGACCTTTCAAAGCTGTTAGGGTTGAAGTGAATTACAGAAGAGTTCAGTATGCCTCAAACAGGCACTAGGAAGACAGCACAGCTGTATGGGCTGTTCAGGAGTGAGGAAAGCGCTATTATATATGTGCCTTGCTGGAAACCAGCCCTTCATTTCTAACAACAGCATCTCCCATCCTGTGCTCATTTCCGCAAGGAGTATACATTGGTTCGTTTGATAGCATCAGTGTAAGCAACAAACAAACAAACAAAAAAAAACAAACAAAAAAAGAACTTGCACTCCTTTTTGGTTTTGCCCTTCCCCCCCCCCCAGCCTTGTGTGTATATGTGAGATTTTTTTCCCCTCTATTGCCTTAAATCGATTTTAGCATGATGCCTCTTAATCAAAGAGATGCTGAGGTTGACAGGGATCCTTTGCAGGTCATCTAGTCCAACCCCTGCTTTTCTGCAGATTTCTAATCTCCATGTTACAAGCACACAAAAGCAGAACACAGGCAGGAGGCACTCATCCATGCACTTTTCAAAGGACTCAAAAGCCTTTCTATCCTATGAATTTTTCCATACATTGTCTTTTTTTATTTTTTCCACCAGACAAAAATAGGTGTCCTCGTACCGCACTATGAGAAACAGGGAATAGCCCATTGCAGAAAATGCATAGAAACACAAGGTGGGGAACCTCCCTCGACAGCAAACATGCAGAGACAGACACAAATGAAGCCTTTGTAAATTCAGGTATCTATTAGCACAGTCTATTGTCAATGGTAAAACTGTCGAGAAGGTCGTACTTCCACTAGGTGTCATCTCCCAGAAACTGCCACGTTTGAAGTAACTTTAGCTGTAAATGGAAATACACCGTCTGCAGCTCCAACTCCTTCCCCTGAGGTACTTTGATACAGCCTGTAAAAACAGCCCCCACGTAAGAGATGTCCTCTACATCTGCTTACACGAGTGTGGGCTGAGGCTCTCCGTTGTGGAAGCGCTTGGTGGGGTGAAGGAGGGAGAGTGCTCATCTGTGAAATTTTTGAGAGAACTGATGGATTTTTTTTTATCTTCAAGCCAAGCAAAACATTTTGTAGCTTTAAACTGATACGCAAACACTATACCAGCCTGAAGTGAAAAAGGAGAGTAGGTAGGCAACATCAGCATAAGCTGTGGCTGGAAAAGGGGCTCGGATGCAGACGGGCTGAGGCCAGGCTCCAAGACTTCCCACTCGCGCACAGCAGAGGGCTGTGTTGGGCTTAGCAGAGCCAGGACTGACAGCCAGGAGACTTACTCAGCTGCAGAAAAAACACAGGCCCTAAGCAGAAACAAATCCCCGGGTCACTGTAGGATAAGGCAGAGTCAGGAAGGACCAGTATGACCTCCTCATCTTCCCTCCTCAGAGCACCAGAGGTCCTGCCATCACTTCTGCTCCATCCCAGGAACTCACAGTACAACGGGAACTTTCGGCCGTGCAACCCATCTTCCCCCAAAACAAGCTTAACTCTCCCCTGCGGTCTTGCCCAGTTTTAATTCCAAACATTAATTTATATTGCTACACACATTTATTCCAGGAGAGAGCAGCTCCTTTGCTGCCGCTTTATAAATCAATTGTTCACTCTTTGCCGGAGAAGTACACGCAGTTCTGCTCGCTCCATTACAAAAGGGATGTATCAGCACTGGGAGCGTTCCCGGGACAAGTGTTACGGATGATTAGAAACCCAGGAAGTATAGAGCAAGCACTAAGAAACAGAGCTGTTATCTAAGAAAGGAGATGGGTGCTTCAATATGTCCTTTAAGGCAACACAGATACTGTGTACCTGACAGGACACAAAATGTTTTATTTCAGTGATATAATTTGGGATATTCTGAGATATACAGCATGCACTGTTGCTATAACAACATGCCAAGAGCGCTACTGCCATAGCATTAAAACTGCAGATATTTCTGATGGAGTTTGACTCATAAGCAAAGAGACAGAAGCCTGGAAGGCTGTAATGAGCAGAAGCTTGAGGTCAGATCAAATACTTTTACTTTTCAGGGAGGAGGGGGAAAATAAAGAACTGCAGGATTTGAACAAAGGAAAAACAGCATTAGACTGTTGTAGTGACAACTCAGCCTGAACAACTGCCTAGCACCAACACTGCTTCTCCATAATGAATTCAGTTTTGCTGTAACAACAAAACACGGCCCATGTCAATACAAGGAAGAGCTCTCTTTCACCTCTTGTATGACTAAGCACATGAGGCTGACCTACCGTCTAAGCGGTGCTCATTTAAGGACAAGCTCTTCCGTTCCTTGCATATCTTGGGAAAGAAGAGTTTGTTCTCATTTTGCTCACTGTGACGTGTCAGTACTCTGGAGAAATAACAAGTACTGTGGTCTAGACAAATCTATTGATAAGCAGCTGCCTCTCATGTATTTTTGAGAACTAATAGTTTTGGTGTCTCCTGGAGTATTATCAAGGGAGCTCTTTCCTAGCAATAACATGAGGCAGAACATCAACAGAGAGGAGTTCAGTCTTTATGGCACTTACCGTTGAGCGGGTTTGGTACCCCATTGATATTTTCATTGTTTGAGTCACCCAAGCGCTGAGTGACTTCGCACAGGAACAATTTGTATAGGAACCTATTTTGAGGAGGAAAAGGCTCACTCTCAGAGGTACAGCAATTGCACATTGGGCAACTCAGACTGTTCTCAAATGAGTCACAAAAATCTCTTCATCAGGGTAAATGCCAAGATATGCTGGCCATGAGTCACAGCTGTCAACCCCCATTTTAAAAGGTTTGAATCCTTATGAACTGTTAGTGGGATGGAGACAGAAGCATGATAATGCTAACCTTGAAACACTGGAATTAAGCATTTCCACCACCATTTAGACAGATCTGTTCTGTAGCACTATTTCAGGTGACTGAATTAGCACCTGGACCACAAAGGAGACAATTTTTATTTATGTATAGGAAAGAGCAAGAACTGTCAGAAACTCAACATCTCACCTAAGCAGTATATTTTAAATCTCAAGAGTTATACGAGATAAATCTCATTCAAAGGTTGTGGGTTATTGTCTCCCTTTTTGTTTTCCCGTACATTCAATACAACCTAGGGATGGGGATTACATCAAAGTAAAAATTAGGCAGCAAGCACTGTGTGAGAAATTGCCCCAAAGATTGTACATATTTTTCCACCATCTGAAAAAATGGTGGGTCTCATTCAAGAGGTACAAATCAACAACTGAAGCCAAATTTAGGAAAGTGCTGCCTGTTTTTTCAGACAAAACCGGTCCATTCATGCCAGCCTGATAAATACAGTGATGTACTAATACAAACAAACTAATCTCACTGTCACATAGTTTGCAGCATTGTAATCATTTGCAGCTAAGTTCGTTGCCACTTTACAATGAAGCTTAATTGGCTGTGGATTATTGCATTGTATTTTATATATCTGGCTTTGTTGTCATTTCAATTAACATCGCTGACACTGTAACCTCATTATTGTTATTATGCTGACAAGGAACAAATTTGCACGTGTTGTCTATCTGCCTCCAGAACATCAGCTTTATGATAGGCTGTGAGGTTCACCATCACTGAGCTAACAGTCCCTCAAAACTAAGTTCAGAAAGCAGTAAACGTCTAAAACCAAGGGATCTGGCCAGCGCAGATTCAACCCACTCTTGGCAGTGCTGAGAGCTAACTCCGTACAGCATACGACGTGAGCACCGCAGCCAGGCCACCCGCGCGCAGCATCAGCACCCGTCCCTAGGGATCACAGGACGGACCGATGAGAGGTCGGCACTGCCCAGGCACGGTATTACCCACGCCTGCTTCCCTGCTCCACGGACATCACAAAATCCAAGAGGAGGTGGCAGTGGAGTCACTAAGGTGCATTTATCCACTCATTAATTTAAGTGTATGCACGTTCCCCTAAGCAGGATAATAGACTGCACAGGGATGTTACAAAATCACCATCACTGGTGATTTCTCAGGTTAGACAGACATCGGTCTAGCTCAACATAGCGGACGCTGCTGATCTGCGTAGCTCATCCTGCACTTGGGTGGGAGATAAGTAAGGCAATGTCCAGCCTCATTTTTTCTACGGATCTCAGATTTTGCTATACTAGCATTGCCTTGACTCTTTCTTTTTTTTTTTGCCTATTCATCAAAACAAACATCTTGTTGACTTAAAAACCCACAAACGTACAGAGAAGTGACAGCTGCCTCCCCCTTACAGCAGTCTAACTGGTTCTGACCATTAGTATGCTGATCATTACACTGTCTCAGAAAACGTAAGTAAACTGTCACCCTTCTGAGTGGAGGGAAACAGAAAAGGGGCACTGCACCGGCCAGTCTGCTCAAGATCACCTCACCACTGAAAGCGCTTGCCACAAGGTGGAACAGTATCACATACGGGTCCCCTCTGTCCAAATATGTGGATGTATTGCCCAAGAGTAGCCAGAACACTTAAGATCAAGCAGTCAGGTAAAATACCTCCTAGATTAGACATAAAACCACAGTGCAATTAGAGGTGTGGTAGGAGCATACCCGAGCCAGACCCGCACTGGAGGAGCTAGCTCAGGTAGAGCAGCCAGACGATGGCACAGACTCGGCGTGGGCCAGGTACACACATAAACCACCCGCACGTCCCCAGCGATGCTAAAACTACCTGTTTGTCAATGTCGGGGTAAGTAACCTAACACAAAGCTGAGGGATCCCCCCTCGGAAGCTCTTTTCCCCAGCACTGTTTAGCTTCCCTGCTAAAGACTGATCATAACCATACCTTCTTCTGGGCTTGCAACTGGTGGCTCTTGAAAAGCCGAATCGCCGGGTCCTCTGACAGAGCACTCAACGGAGGGTCATCACCTCCTGGGACAGGAGCAGAGCTGCTGGGGGCCGCTGGTCCTGGACAGCCCATCCACAGCCTGGTCCCTCCATGCACACTGCCGGGAAGGCAGAGCTGCCACCGGACCCCGGCTGGAAGCTCTGTACAACACCAGGGGTTTTGCAGCACCAGTCTGGCCAGCACTTCACAGTAATCCCAAAGGATCGGGAAGGTACAGCTGATAAAAATCAGCTTCAAGGATGGGCCCAAAGAAGCCAAGATCGCTGCACAGCTGGGCTTTGAAGACCAAAGAAAACAGATACTCACACAGTGTTACTTGGGCACTGCCGTCGTCATACTCTGTGTAAGAGCTACAACAGCAAAAGCTGAACCCACAAGAGACTTCCCACATGGAATAGGATGCGTCTCAGCTGTACAAGTCATTTGCTCTTTGTATTTTAAAGACAAGAGCACTGTTGGTGGCAAACTTGTTTGATGTGTGAAAACACATACTTCTGCCAGGTTTCACCACAGAGCTAAGATTTCTATGGGCTTTTGAAAGCTACAAAAGCAGGTATTTGTTCCTTCCCCATACCAAATGCTTCCGATAACAAGAGTCAGCAATCTGGTTGTACAAGCCTTCCCTGACAATAAGGGGAAACCTCCATTAGCATCCAAAAGCTGCGGGCTGGAGTAGGCAGTAAGTAATAATCAGGAGTAATTTTATGGCAGACCAAGTCAGAAAAATGTACTAGATTCCGGCTCACGAGCAGAGCTCCTAGGCAATCTGTAACTAGCACTCCACATTTCTTTCCAAACCAAAATATCTCCAGCTGCTGTATGAAAACAACCTCAGCAAATAAGTACAATACAAGCATAAATCTAGATGTTGAGAAAGCTCAGAGAGATCTGGGTAAGCAAACAGGAAAAGTTGTTATTCTATAGGGTATGTTAAAAATCAGACCAAATAAAACCAGAACAGTAGGATAATAAATATGGAAAGAATATTACCCATAACCTAAAATATGGATGTCCTTGCCTCAAGAGCCTTAAAACAAGGAAAAGGATAAACAGCCAAAGGCTTAGAAAAACGGGATGAACCAGTAAACAGACTTTCAGTACAACCAGAAAGGGCATGAATTTAAAACAGTATAGGAACTGAAAGGGAAAAGGGTGAGCAAAGAGAGGCAAGAGGGACAACAGCAGAACAAAAGCAGGAGGACAACATTAAAGAGCAGCCTTGTCAACTTTCAGCTGCCTAAAAATAAAGATTCTGGCTCCAAAATGTCATTGAATTAAAAAGAAATAAAAAACTGCAGGATTTCAAGACTGAAAGGACTTACCACCACCACCACCCTTTTTTTTTTAAATAAAGAATACTCTTAACCTCATTTTGTTTATTAAAGATTTTGACTATGTGCAGAGCCTGCACTTGGGTGTGCCTTGTTTGGCACTGAGTTGCAATATAAACAAACTCCAGCTGTGATGCATGAAAAGCCTAGGAGCAGTAGAGAGCTTAATGTCTCTAATTAATGTCTGTTTGGACCTAAAATGAGACATTGGAGATTCCAGATAAACTTTGGCATGTCACACATTTCTAAGGGGAATTAGGAACTGGATAAATAAGAGTTTGTCACTGCTGTGCTCTGGATATATTTGCAAAATGGAGGTGGTGATGAGATCAGAGTATTTTCTTCTGTGCTGTGCTGAGGCACAGTCATCCTTGTGTCTCCTTTTTCACTGCAAGAGCTATGGCAGGTCAAGAAGAGGGCAGAGATGTGAAGGAATACTGTGTTTAACTTAACCGGCAGGTCTGCTGCTTAAGCACTGCAGTTATGTCCAGATTTGACTTGAAATATAAAACACCTGAAGTATGGGTTTGTGCCACTGTAACGTAGGTTTTTTTCAACGCAGATGAGCTTTTCAAACCAAAAAGTGTCTGAAAGTCAGGTTTAAGTGGGGATAAACAAGACCAGGTTTCCAAAGCTTTCATTAAACCCACAGGCTGGAAAATAATCATAACCTTTCTGCTCTCTGTGCATTATAAGAAGAAAACACACACGAAGCGTGCTCGTGATGCTGCTGGAAAGCTGAGTGCATGCGTGGGCACAAGCCGTCCCCACTCAGCTCCACCGTCCTCAGAGCACAGAGCTTTACTTGACTCCATATTCTCCTGCCAAGATTTCACAGGCTGAGATTAAAGCACAATTAAAGACAACGTATAAGTTTTGTACACCTGAACTTGCAGTCGAGAAGCCAGGATATTTCCTCTTCACCTCAGCACTACTCCTTTCCAGGTAATGCTATGTACTTCTAGCCTGTTGGTTCATTACCTAGACTCTCATTAGTGCCTCCTTGCCCAGTCTTAACCACAAATACTTAGATCCATAATAAAAAGACATCTAACTCACCACACCGTTGTGCAGCATACCTCCCACCCTCCACAAATGTCAGGAAAACAGGCTTAGGCCACCAGTTGGGCACTGCAGAGGCTGGCACAGACACTGAACCCACATTTCCCAGTCCCCAAAGACCAGTTGGAACCAATTTTGGAAAGCAAAACAGGAGTTGAGGCTGACCAGAGACAGCGAGGTCTTGGTGGCAACAAGGTCAGCTACCTAAGAAGTAAGGTCCTACAGAAAAATAATTATTTCAGCTTCTCATGCTTAAGAAAACACCTAAGACACCCAGATGCAGCAAAGTTGCTTTCTTCCACAGGTGTATGGTAGGATATATCATAGAAACAGTACGCTTACAAGTGCAAAAATTAATTATGGCAACAAACAACAACAAAAATACACACATACTCTCTGGGATATGTCAATATAAAACAGAAAGTCAGTTCTCCCTGTTCCCAAAGCAAAGCATAATGCTGTGGACATCTACAAACCCTCTAGCCCAAACTGCCCAGAACAGGCCTGGCTCTAACCCAGCACGTCCAGGTAACTGGCTTCCTCAGCTGCCTGTTTTCCAGCCAGGTCACAGCCTTCCAAAGCGGATTCTGGCAAACAGGAATCAGTAACGCCTTGTGCAAGGCTCCAACTCCCCTCAGAAACACTTTGTGAACAGGAACTTGGTTTGTTGTCTTCAGATGCAGGTGATCGTTGCAATTATTCATCTAGTAGCTCACAGTGAAAACAGTAATTAATAATCGAAATTTTGAATCGCAGGTATCCAGTGATACTGGCATAATTAGGAGTTTCCATTGAGTAAGACGTGAACATTCAGTACCAGGCAATCCCATCTTTCAAGTTATTACCTGTTTTTCAATACCATATCATGTAAAATGGCCCTTACTTCAAGTCAGGATTGAATCATCTTATCAAAAGCAGGGAAAATTAAGATGTATGGATGTGTACCACTGCCACTCACTCACCAAGTATGATAAAAGGTTAATTCTGAAAATTTAGTTTCTATCTCCAAAAGATAAGGCATTAGGAAAATGCTGTCCTTTTTTTTTTTTTTTTTTTTTTAAGAAATACATGGATTTCCACAGGCCAGTAAAAGCCAAGCAGTCTGTATGAGAGAGATGTTCACGCAAAGTATCAAAAATTTATTCCATCCTTTAGAAATGCCTTTGTTCCTTGGAGGAAAGTTTTGAATACTCCCTAGCTTGATGTCCCGCTTTAACCCAACCTGGAACACAGTTAGCATCAGCAGAAGGAAAGAAGGCATGGGACTAATTTGACTGGACTACCCAATTTTTCATTATGCCAAAAGAGATTGTGTTTAGCACCAGTACAGCTCTGTCGGAATTAAAAATCTCTGGTTTTCCTTCTCAGTTATTCCCGGTTTCCTTCCACTTCCTCAGCTGTTGCCAAGCTCCCCATTAAAATTAGTGAGAATCGATCTGCAGAAGATGGTAAGCAGTGGAAAGCTTTCTCCCTAATTTTCTAGGGCACACCCCAGTCTCACCCATCGCACTCCGGCTGCACTGCACGGTGTCAATGGAGCAGCACCATCACCACTGGCGTAGCATGGCACTGGTGGTGCAATAGATGCCCAAGCTGAATAAGGACGAGGTGGAGTTTCACATGGCTTTGAGAGGTCTGAAGCAATATCATAAAGCTAATGGAAGTAAGTCCTACGTGAACATCCCTTGAGGGAAGGCAAAGAGCCTTTTCCACCCAAGTCCCTAAGCACAGCCTAAAGTGCAGTCTGAACTGTGAGAAGCTTTTTAGGCAGTTCGCCAGTGATATACTCATTACGAAGTACAGCAAACAGACTTTCATCAGAAAATGTATTTTAATTTTATTCTTCACTGAAGTTCAATGTAACTAACTGCCCTAAATAAGAAGTAAGGTAAAAAAATCTCACATGGAGCTGCTCTGTACTGCCACAGGCTGAACTATATCCCGTACTGTAGCCAGCTCAGGCTACCTGCAGTTCTCAGTCCTGTGCAGAGCTGAACTGTTCAGCCAAGGATTTTGCATCAGCAGTTCCCTGTTGATTTGCCTTGAGGATAGAAATTTCCAGCTTCAGAGCCTTCAAATAGGCACACTTCATCAGTGCTAAGTTCACTTTACAGAAGCATTTACACTGAGTGCAAGGACAACACAAGTGTTTATGCTTTGAGAAGAGACTTTTACTTGTTCTTTGCAAATATTCTGCTACACTTCAGTGGATTTAGTTGGCTTAAGGTTTGAATTTTAAGTACCCACTTACAGAGGAGAATAAATAAGTGGCAAGTACACTGCACTCGGCACACAAGGCAGCAAGGTAGCACGATCTCTCCAAACAGTTCAGACACACCCAGGCAAAATCCCGACACTTGGCACATCAGTGACGCCAATCCCACTGGCTTGAACGGGGCTGGGATTTTGGCCAGGCTTATTACTACTCTAACACCAGAGTCACCTAATCCCTGCACTATCTGAAGACAACTAGGAAACTGAAGAGAAAAGGAAAGATGAGCACTGGCTCAAGACAAGCAGAGGCCTGTCCTCTACTCGCAGGTTGTTGCTGTGCCATCACCATTAAGGCATGGGGCTGACGAGGTCCAAACCACGAGGCCCCTCGCCGCAGCGCAGCTGAGCCTGCAGCCGAGGCGCTGCACCTCTTGCAAGTGCGCACTGAGTGGAAAGAGAAAAGAGCCGGGGGGACGCAATGGGCTCCACCGCTTCTTAGAAGCACCCGAAGTGATAGGCTGCACCCCCACCAGCTTCAGCAGAGTTTCAAAACGAGCTACAACACGTTTTCCCCAGCGAGACTCTGAGCAAAATCTTCTGAAGAAAGAGAAGCGTCACAAAATTATTATCTGCTGCTACAATCCATACCTCCTACATCACTGTTTCTCTCTCCCTACTCAACTTCCCTTTAGTCACCAAAAAGGGGGCTTTCACCAGTAAGCATCAGAAAACCACCCAGGGTTTCCGTGGAATTTGTCGTCTTTGCAAATTTTGATGACAATCTGACAATTTTCCCAGCCTCAGTGCGCAAAGCTCTGCTCTCCACTTCAGAGACCAGCCCTATCGATACTCTGTGCCCCTCATCTCCCTTCAGCATCATTACCTGTTATCAGGTAGCCTTGGATAGATACCTTTGCATTACTTTAACACTGAATGGCCTCGTTTATTCAGGTTGAGATGAGCCCTACAGAGAACATGTTTAGCTCCCTGCTGCCCTCCGTGCAGTCAGCCCTCCTCATCTTCCCCCACCAGTTTCCATCTCCAGTTTTTCTCTGCTCCACAAAGAACACGTCCAACCTCTGGAGATCTCAGCCTTGGCTCTGCCCTCTCCCAGCTTCACCAGCTCAAAGTAAATATTGCACACTTCTTATGGCTGCCGGGAAGGACGACATTTTGGGGAAGAAGAGGGGAGTATTTTCCTGGGGGGGGATATCTTATTATCTCTTCCCAAACATACTTCATAGTCATTCAGACTTCCATTTTGAAAAGTGCTGGTTTAATTCAGGGCTCCTGTCCTCCTCTCTTTCGTGACTGCCATACTGCATCTCCCCTTTAAAAGGAGAGTAAAGTGGGAAGCATCATACATCTGATCAGATCTCCTCCCTTTCTGTAACAACACAGGCACTTTACTAGCTCTGGATGTGATTCGCAAAAATTTTAAGTTGCTTTATTTTTCTTCAGACGTTGCATACAAGGTGTTTGCTAAGATGCCCAAGTAGCATCCTGCGGTGGCAAGAAGGGTGCCAATCAGTATTTCATACCTCAGTGGCTGCAGTGCTGAGAGTCAGAAATGATCAAGCTTTATAATTGATTAGGCCACACGATCTATTTGCTATATACTCAGTGGCCTTATGACACATCTCCTCCCCTCCTTAATAACCGATATGCAACCCTTCCCTTCCTCATCTTCTCCTCCCATCACCTGGTACGGGTCAACATTGCATACAAGAGCTGTACATGGCTCCACAGGAGCACGGAACAGACGGTAGTGCACCTAGGGAGAGGTCCTGATCCATGGGTCGTATGGTTTGCTCTGCCACATACACCCGAATGGGCACAGTTTCTTCTGGAAAGGACACGTAAGCTAAAAAGAAGAAAAGTTGCTGTCCTTTATTTTGAGAATGCCATGAGGTCTGGACCGCATCAGGAGTTAAGCCTGCCTTGTGGTAACAGTGATGACTGAAGAGGAAAAGAAACGTGAAGATGTCATACCGAGGACTGATTAAAGTTACATGGGTGAGGCTTCCCATGAACACACACCCCCCTCCCTTGGCAACATCAGGCAGAAAGCAGTGACGGCAGGGAACTGCCTACCCGGGCTGCTTTTGGGAGGGGAGCACAGCAGGACATAGCCCCGTGGATGGCAATAATAAAAATGCTTTCCGATGCGGAGGGAGGGGACAGGATCATGAGAAGGCCTGCTAGATTTGGTGCTAAGATGTAGGGAGGGATCAAGCGGGAAAGTAAAGGCGCCAGCAACCAAGAAATGATAGACTGAGTGATCCTTTGGAAGGCTGAGTAAAAGATATTAAGAAAATTACCTTCAAGACAAGGTAAACTCAAAGAAACTTGCCTATTATGAGCTCTTACTCTGTATTAAGGAAAAAAAATAAAGTAATTAGGGTGCCAGTTCCTCAAAGAAGTTACACAAAAGCTCTGTATTGACCTCAGATAAAAACGGGGAAGCGTACAGAAAACAATCTAGGTCATACTATTAAGATGAGTATGAAAGAATAGCAGGAATGCCTAGGGACAAAATCAGGAATGGCAAGACAAAGTGAGATGTAACTAGGAAGGGACATTAACACAAATACTTCAGCAGCTAGAAGAATAGGAAATTTAGAATAGGAATTCATAAAAGAAGAAAAATATCAAAAAATTACACAAGTGCAAAACATTTAATGTCATCATAAAGGAGTCTTCACTAGAAACATCAGCAGCATGCAGATGGTTAATACAATTAATACCAACAACAAAAAGGGTAAGATTACCTATGGCACAGTTACTTAAATAATTCTAAGAAAAATATTTTCAAAGTAAAGAAACATAATGAAATGAAAACAGATTCATGGATTACTTGAATTTTTAACCCAAAAGCCCCAGTAAGAAGAATAGGTTGTGATAACTAGGCAATCCCTTTCATATTGGTTGAGCATGATACTGTTTGTTCTAGGATAATTCAAAAAAACCCAGAGGAATTAATCCCAGAAGTGTTGATGGTCATCCTGGAGAACTCATAGGCAGTTTCTGGCAGACAGAAAAATCTACTCCGCCTCTAACAAGGGGAGGAAAAAGAGGAGCTGGAAATTAAAAACCTTTCACATTCAATTACCAGAAAAACTACTAGAATAAATCATACCATCTGTAAACCCACCAAAACGTACTAAAGCAGATGAATGGTAGGGAACAAATCATACCAAACCAATCTAATTTCCTTCCATGGCAGACCAACAGGCCTTGTGGACAGGGAAGAAGCAATCGATGTCAAAATTCAATTTCAGTAAAGGCCTTTGATGTTACCTAACATGACAATCTTGTAAGCAAGCTGCAGAAGCAAAGATTAGCTCAAACCACCATAGGATGGCTGCGAAAGTCATCAAACACTATTCCTAAAGGGTAATTATCCACAGTTCCCTGTCAAAAAGGAAAGATGCGTTGAGGTGGATATTTCATGGATAACCACACCACTTCCAACTTCATTCAGTGCTTTCACTAATGATTTGGACAATGGAATAAACAACCGTATTAAATCTGCACATGAGAAGGTAGGGGAAACTGCAAGTATACTGGATGGCAAACAGAATTCAAAATAAACAAACTGGAAAAGCAGTCGGGAAAAGGAGACAAACTGAGCAGGAGCTTATGTCAAGCATTACATTTTCATAGTGACACCCAACTGAATGACTTTGGGACAGGAAGGTAACAGCTCTTAAGAGGATGGGAAGGCAATAGATATCAAGCAGAGCAGAAGGCAAGTCAATATAATGCCACTGTGAAAAGGCAAACCTCAGACAGGGATGTATGAACAGCATTATTTCACATGTCTTTCAGGATACCATTTTTCTACTTTAGTTGGCACTGATAAGGCCTCAGATGAGATAACATCCAGTTTCAGAAAAGAGATTTGAGCCAATTCAGCTTATAGATTATTGTTAATTCCCCACCTCATCCCTCCAGCCTTCAAGTATACAAAAACCTGTTGCGAAGAGAAAAGGAACAGTCAGTCATCTTTGCACAGGGTGGACAGGACAGGTAGCAATAGGCTTAGATGGAAGCAGGATTATGATTAGAAATTAGGAAAATCTTTATAACTGGAAGGGTAACAGCCCCACCCCACAACAGGTTACCTGGTTTGTTCCTTTAATTGTACAAGCATATGACACATACAAAAAGCATCTTGAAAAGACATGTAAGGACAAGAAGTCAGAAGACCTTTTGGCTCCCAAAACTGTAGATGACCCTGTTGATCATGAAAATAGACTCCCTTCTCTTAAAAACCATGCACTGCTTTCACTGTGCTGGCAGTCCCCCAAATGAATTTCTAGTTGGAACAGAGCCCTGCAAAAGCACACAGCTGGGAACAGCTGGGGTATCAGCCACTCCCAGATAGACAGATGCCATTTCCTTTTCACTAGTGCAAACTCCCCCTCTCACTGACAGCATCCTTGTTAAAGGGTAATTCTCGGGGGGTTGCCATTGGTTGATGGATTTGTGAGAAGGTTGATTTGACTAGAAACCTTAAACTTACAGCTCATTGAAAAGCATAGCAGTTGTTTGATGTTTGTAATCCACTCGGCATTCTGGCTTGCTATACCAGTACATCAAGCTGGTATGACAAACAGGCTAATTAAACAGAGAGCGGGGACTATTTTCATAAGCTTCACCCACACTGTAGAGGTGAGCTCCAGTTCCTTGAGTGTTGTCACTCAAAACAAGTCACTGCATTTAGAGTTGTTGCCATGGGGGTTGCAGGGATCAGGTGTAGTTACGTTGATGTATCAATTGAATTGTCAGTGGGAAATCTGAAAATTTCACTCTGGAAATGAGACAACCGGGTGTAAAGAAAAGCTGGAAGCTAATGCACTTGGGGCCAAACACATAGTGTGGATCAAGGGATACCTAGTCTGGCAATCTGCTAATAAGGATGCTACAGTCTCCCTGATACTCTCCTAAATTCATTTGGATGTGAAAACAAGGTCTGGAGGCTGTGTTCCCCCAGGTGAGTGACCGTACTACTGCATTTTAGCTACGTAACTAAAGCTGGCACTAGCTAGGTTAACCATATCCCTTACCCGTTAAACTGGACATAGTGAGAAGAGACATTCAAGGTACACAGATACTCATTTTTGCCAAGATCTCAGAGCCCTTATATCCAAAGAAGCTAAAAGTCACCCCTAGCAAGAGCAGAAGCTCCCTCCCACCTTTTTCCACTACTGCAAAAGGACAAAAAAAAAAGCTCTAGTCTCTGACTGAAGGCACGTAAGTGGCACTTTTGAAGTGTTCTGACACCTACAAAAAAAAAGTTCTTTACAAAGTGTTTTTTTTCTTGTCGATGAAGATCCAGGAGTGGGAGATAACAAAGCGTTCCTTTTTAACAATTCTTCTTAACCACACATCGTTTGGGAATTCACAAAAGAACATCAACAGCAATCCTGTAATAACAAAAAGGAAAGAAAAAATTACTCCATAAACACTGACTACAAAACCAGGCTTGTTTTCTCTGGTTTACAGTTTCAGGCCTTTCATGAGAATAATCAGCTCCCATAAATAAGCTATTTTCAAGTTCCACAGGGAACAGCCTCAAACTGAATTAGTGGAAATTAGATTCTTCTTTCCATTCTCTTCCAGAAACAATACTTTACAAAAAATGAAGATGAGACATTTTAATTTCTTAACAGAAGAGTCATTCATGACTATGGCATGTCAAGTCTCAAGTACAAAAGTCCCCATATGTAGATAAAGATGAATCAACCTTTAAGCCTAGAAGACAACTCAGGAGATGCATTCCAAGGCAAAAAAAAAAAAAAAAGTCTGTTTAATGTTGTAACAACAACAAAGTATGCGTCAAGTCCATGAGACACCTATTCTGAAAACAGAGCTCATGAGAAGGTAAATAATTCTGCTCAGCTCACAATTTGTTCAGTTGTATAGGAAACGGACTTCCAAAATATTGCAGCACATGCCTCTCCTGATTCTTTTTTTCATTTCAAGCTCAGAAAATAAAGCTTTCCATTCTGTTGTTTTCAGTCTTATTAACTATAGCTTTTTATTGACTAATAATAGCATTGAGGGAAATAAAACCTTGCTGTAGAGACCATCTTGGGACCGCATCACCACTGTCGTCTCAGCACCTTCCCTGTACTTTCATTCTGTCATCCCATGAGCTTCTAATACTTTGGGTTCTGTATAATTCTCCTAATGCCTACTGCTTCAGTTCCTATTATGATCCATGTGAATTTTTTGGTATTGCTCCTTCACGTGACTTTTTCCTTACTCTTTAAACAACAAAAGAAAAGCTGGTTCAACCTCCCACTGAAAGCAGGACTACTGTCAGCACTAGTTCCAATCAGGTTAGTCATGACTATGTGCAGCCAAGTCTTGAAAACCTTCAAGGACAGAGGTTTCACAAGTGTTCTAGGAAACTTGTTCCTAACTCCTAACCATCTTTGTAGCCTCTTCTGGATAGTTTCTTGCCATCCTTCTGGAACCAAAGAGCCCAAAACCAGACACAGTATTGCAGCTCCAGCCTCAACAGCATGAAGAGGATAATCATTTCCCTCAATCTGGTGGCCATATTCTCCTACCGTAGCCTAGCATACAGGCCAACATACTTATGTTGTGAACTCACTGTTGGCTCAGGTTCAGCACATGCCACTGTAACTCCCAGGATCTCACCCGGCAAAGCTGAGAATTCTGCACTTCTTGTCAAACTGCATGAGGTTTCTGTCAGCCAAATCATGAACCCAGGCTCTATCTTTCAGCATATTAACTCCCTCCCTCAGAGAGGAACATTGTCTAATAATCGAGGTCCTCTGTGAAGATACTGAACATCAGCCCCAGTATCACTTTACAGAGTACTCCACTTTTAGCCTCCTAACAAATGCACATTGAGAAACTGATCTGAGTCCAGTGATCCAGCCAGTTCAAACCACCAACAGTCCAGTCACTTTACTCATCCTTCCTCTGGTCCAGAAGAAACACTGTGGGAGACTGTGTCAAAAGCCATTCTAAAGTCAAGGTACAAGAACATCCACCACTGCCCTCATCCAAATAACAAGTCATTTAATCATCTAAGACCATCTGGTTGTCTAAGCAATGCTTCTACACATGTCCGTTGTAGCCTGTCCTTGCATCTCTCCGCTTCTTGTGTGCTCTTTTTTGGCCTTCTTGTTCACTAACAAGCACCTTGCTTACGTAAGTAAGCCTTTTGCAAAAAAAAATTCACCCTCCTCACCCTCACAGGCAGGAGGTCACAGCAGACCCTGACCACGGCATCATCAGCATTACTTTCTATGTCTTATTTTCTTTTGGTTTTGTAACCCAGTGCTTTACCATTAGTAACTCTAGCCTCCAACTGTCAAAACAGGTGGTAACTCAGCAAGTGAAACAAAATGGACACAGATCAATTTCTGTTTGTCCTATCCACGTTCCCTCTTACATCCACCATCCTTCTAATCTAGGCCCGAAACACTGGTATATCATGGGATGCATATACGTTGGCTTCAAAAGGAATAAATATTACTATCATCAATCAACTTAGAGACCACCAATCAGCGTAGCATCTGCTCCCCAGATTGCCGTCACAGCCAAAGAAGGAACAAAAGGCTTGAACTATGCCTGCCACTCATCTGAACAAGCCTTATGATTTTCAGAAGGCACAAGACAGAACATTTGTGCTCACACGTGCACATGACATTTAGCAGAAGCAGTACTGAAAACCAAGATGTCATGCAGATGTCTAAAGGCTGTCCACTTCGCGCCACGCAGCACAGCACAGAGACCAGAGCTAGCACCTCTGTGTGCTTCAGCTTGTTCAGGATTCCTCACGCTTTCATTCTTTTCAGCACAGGCTTTTTCCAAGGAAACACAGAGAAGTTGCACAAGCCCTTCTGCAGAGTACTGTCGGATCTCAGCATCAGGCACTGTCACATTGCGCAGGCATACCCTGCAGCTGTGTCCTGATCCAGAAAGCCTGACTGCCACAGAAGTTGTCTCCTGTTCCCTGGGTATAGATAGCTCCTTGCTCGTTTTCCAGTGGAGCCCACCTTTCCATTTGATTAGATACCAGGAGTTCAGCAGACCGTCTAAATATGGTCCCTGTTTCTGTGGTCTAAGACAGACAGATGGCACATTTTATCCTTGGTCGCTTCAATCTGAGCACTACCTTTCTGTGCAGCCCACTGGAATACTCCACAACCACACAGGGGGATTTGAAGATGGTTTTTTAAAACATGGTTAATGACCAAGAATGAACTTCATATATTCACCCACTAATTCAATCCTGAGTTTGGAAACTATCTGATAATTCTGACCGAAATTCAGCAAGTATTACCCAAGCATATAAACTTCTAGGGTCCTGAGATGCAATACAGGGCCTTTCTCTCCAAAATGTTAGTTTTGAGCTGGTAATGTAACATAAGCAAAAGAACAAGCTGTCACAAGTCTGGCACCTGTAACTAGACACTCAAATTCAGACCAAGTGTGCCTTTGGATAACTCCTCAGATGATCTGATAGCACAATCCTATTATGCCAGCAAGAAAATTATGCAAAGACGTCTTCCAGATTTTCATAACATTAGAGTCATAGAATCATTTAGGTTGGAAAAGACCTTCAAGATCATCAAGTCCAACCATCAACCATGCCCACTAAGCCATGTCCTGAAGTACCCTGTCTACTCGCTTTTTGAACACCTCCAGGGATGGTGACTCAACCACTTCCCCAGGCAGCCTATTCCAATGTCTGACAATCCTCTCAGTAAAAAAAAATTTTCCAATATCTAACCTAAATCTCCCTTGCCTCAACTTGAGGCCATTTCCTCTCGTCCTATCTCCAGCCACCTAACAGAAGAGACCAGCACCCACCTCACTACAACCCCCCTTCAGATAGTTGTAGAGAGCATTACCGGTGTGTATTAAATAGCAACACTGAAAAACATACTCTGAAGCATCCATCTCTTGCTTTTTGAAGTATATCAAGCAGGAACAACTTGACAGAAAAACAATCCAAATGAGAGGACAACAATAATTACAGAAGCAGGAGAGGAACACAAACCCTGGCCAGAGGATTTTTGGTTTAAATCCTTACATGATCATAAATACTTGGGTTTTTTCCCTAGGCAGGCCCAAAACAAGCAAACAAACTTCACATAAAAGACAAATAAGACCAGTCATTGCCAAGACAATTTTCTTTCCCAAAAAATTCTTTTGGGGGCTGCATGGCATGTCTTCTTGTCATCATGAAATATGGGTTTGAGATACACCGTCCATCTCAAATTGCAGGAAACACAAAATGCAAGATATGCCAAGACAATTCCACCTGCAGATATAAGCATGAATAGAAACCAAACACATCAGACATGATGTTGTAACTGTATGAATAAGTGAAGCGTTGACCATCTGTTAGTTCCAACTATCAGATCTTAAGCAGGGAGCTTGTACAGGAACACTCAGGCTTATGAAGATTCACATCCAAGAACTGTCAGTCTTAATGAGAAATCAACCAGCTGCAACTATAAATTGAATCTTGGGCTTCTTCCTCAAATATTATCTGGACAACCTTTTTAACAGGATTAAATAAAAGAAATACTATGATTCATTTTTTGTGGGAAGATAGTAGTAGGCTGTTTATTAATCATATGCTTCATTTCCAAAACTCAAGCAATAAAGACTAGAAAAGCCACCTACAAAATTAGTCAACTTTTCACTGTTAAAACACCCTCAATCTAATCTAGCCTAATGAAACTTATTGCTGTGACAAGACTGATATCGTATACAGCACGCACCCTTCAAGGTTAAGAAAGAGCAAAAAAAGACAAAAAAAGAAAAAGTCTCCTGTTAACCTATAAAAGCACATTTCAGCCAGTAACAGGCTGTGACAGATCCCCGCCATGACCCTGCCAACATGGAGGATGGCTGTTCCCTGCAGACACACCATCTTTTCCGAGATTCTTATGTTTGGTTTGTAGCTGCAACTGGCACATCCTATATCCAATTTAGCTATTACTGCTCCATGATTATCTGTCTGTAGCTGGCACGTCCTACATCCAATTTAGCGATTACTGCTCCACGATTATCTGTCTAGCTCAAGACAGGTGTCAAGGCCACAGGGTTTTCCATCAGTTTATTTCATCAAAACATCCGTTTACGTAACATAAGATATAACAGTAAAGCCTTTAGGATTATTCAGTCTCTAATCCCAAACACCATCACTCCAAACCTTTAAATAAATAAATAAATCTCTGTGACATCCTACCAGTGCTAGCAGGTGCCTTTACGGCATGAAGGATCTCCAACCCAGGTGAAACCATAGGTCCACGCAGTTCAACCAGAGTCCAAATACACAGTGGTATAACCAGGGCAGTATTATCACCCCCTAAACCAACTCTTCTGTAATGTAAGGCTCCTACCTTGGTACTGTTACGTTTACATGAAATATTGACTTCCTTTTAAGTTTGGGGGTTTAGCACAAGTATCAGCTTCAGTTTGAAAACAAGAATTACACTTTCTGTTTAGGGAAACAACTCCTACATTTTTCAAAACATTAGGAAAACCCATTTTGCTAAAGTTTCACAGAAACCAGAGACTTTGTGAAAGAATTTTTATCCCTCAGTTCATCCTGTCACTTGTCCAAAGACAAACACAACTTTCATTTCCAGCCTCTCTTCTTTGATATCAATTCCACTCCACACACCTTCCCTGTGATTTCTCATAATGAGCCAATTTTAGATAAGAATCACTGTAACTCATTTAAAAATTCCTCCAGAATGAATACCCTTAACAGAGGGTCTTCTCCACCCAGGAAAGTGGAATCTCTTTAACAGACTCCAAAATGCCAAGGAATTATATGCTTCTGGCACCACCTATCTTAGCAACAGCAAAACATAGGGAACTGTGGTAAAACAAGAGTTTCTGATATTTGACAGGGCTCCTTATAAAATAAAGCATACTTCTGTACATCCGTATTATAAGGTCTAAATACCTGATCCATAAACAGATGCAGCTTATAAAATTGTACATGTATATGATGATCTTATTTACTATTAAAATAAGCAGTACTACCTACAAAATAAAGTGCTAGCCAGTGCCTTAAAGTTAGTTTGGTTTGGGGGTTGGGGTTTTTTTTAATGTGAGAACTCCATCCACAAATAAGCCGAATTCTGTTACATGTACATGCTGGATGGCTCACTGAATCCACAGAGCACTGTGAAGACGTGCACCAGCAATACAACCTCAGCACAGTCTGATCTTTCAGCCAAGGCTACCTCCCAGCTTTTGTACATTGTGATAAACATTTAGCGATAAGGTACTGCATAACGTAATTCCCCATTTAACTCTAAGCACCTGTAACATTTGAGATAGACACTTACTGTCATTGCAAAACTATTGTAAAAAAGGCTGAACTCTAATGATACTTTAGAAATTGGATCAGCATTTGAATCCGGTTTACATTAAGGCCTATTCACCTCTTATCCGGCCAAACTCTCAGTGAGTGGATCGTCATAATTTCTTAGTCTTTGATCATGCTATGACAGTTTAGATGGATTGAGGATCTTTGTGATGAACATGAAGGTTAAGAAAAGCAGAGGAATTCCTGCTGAAATCCCACGCTGGGATATTTCGGATCTAGAATTCCATCTCTCCCCCATTACAGGGAAAGGAAGTTTGATCCAGCTCTGGACTATGATGCCAGATTTTCTCCTTAAACCACCATTACAAAAACAAAAGGCAGAAACGACAGCAGCTGTTGTGCTCAGTGATGACGACTGTTTAAGACTGACCTAGCAGATCAAACACAGAAACAATGCAAACCACACGGAGAGCTGCATGCTTTTGTCCTTAAAAAAAAAAAAACAAAAAAAACAAAAAAAAACCCCACACAACAAACACGCCCCACTGGTGTCAGGATAATGTGTCAGCAAGAGGGGAAGAAACTGTTTTCCTACAATAGCGGTTGTAGACAACATGGGCAAATTAGCAGGTGAAAGGAACTTCTGGCACTGAAAACTTTTATTGAGGTCCCACCTCCAGAGTATGCTGCTCTGGTATTTCAGAGGATGGCAGCTGCCTCCACAGCTTTGTGCACAGCCCACTGATCCCATGGCATCCGAGCTTTTCAAGTTGTATCTCTCCACCTCAGTATAGCCTTTACTTGTTGTTAGCTAACAGCAGGTACCCCTTCTTCAGAATTTATAATGCACACTTCATTACTGCCCCTGAATGAAACAGGGCGACTCTTCGCAACATGGTACCAGTTGCACCAGTTGGCAGTAATACAATGCACATCTATCACACAAGATTCACCTTTACAGCGCGATGCTCCTGTCACACCTATTTCATATATTGAATATTACCACAAATCCACAAACAAATGGTTTTCTTGCTAAATTTTGCCAAGAAAGTCTCGATTTACAATTCTGTGGTGTTTTCCTCACAGGGTAGTTAAGAAACCAGAAAAAAACCCCAACAAACAAACAACCCACCCACAGCCTCTGTCTCCAAACTAGATGCTACATAATAATTTCTGACAATAAATAAATGGGGTTTTTTATATATATATATAAAAGAAATAAACAGAGTGTGTGTGTGTATATATATAAAAGAAATAAACGGAGTGTGTATATATATATAAAAGAAATAAATGGAGTGTATATATATATAAAAGAAATAAATGGAGTGTGTGTGTGTGTATATATATATATATATATAAAAAAAAATATAACTGATCCAGGACATACATACACACACGTCCTGGATCCATTTCTGGCTCCAGACTGACTTTCTGCAACACTGTGCCTCCGTTTCCTCTTTTGGTTATGGCAGCTCCTCCCGCAAAGGTTTTTAAACGTGCATTTCTACAGCAGCCAGCCCTCCTGTGAGCCGCGGTGCCTCTGCAGAGCCGGCTCTGGAAGCCAGCAGGGCCGCAGGCTACGCGGGCTCCGGCCAAGGCCACCAGCACAGCAAGTCATCCCACCCCGGCCGCAGCTCCCGCCAGCCTCAGGCGGGGGCTGGCCGATGGAGCTGGTATTATCGGTTGTGCTGTAACACAGTTAATGCATTTTTAAACGCTTATTTCTGATGACTCAATCTAAACCCCAAGAGCTATTATTATTAAAAGACTAACATAAAGCCACTTGCGGGGCTCTCACATGGTTTTTTTTCCCCTCATTTCGCACAATTATTTTTTCCAACTTTATCTAAATTACCGATGGCTCAGTTATTATCACCCTGTTTAAACAGAAACATAATTGATCAGCTGCCTTCGAATAGCATTTAAACTGCCTTCGACCTCCAGCTTGCACAGAAAAAGCTTATGGTTCTATCACCAGGAGGATAGGATCCCCCACTAACACGACAATAAAGCAGACTGCAGTGAGAAAACAACTTGGTAGCCTTATGATTCATTTATTATTCAAATTTAATGATTAATTAAATCCCTACCAATACCCTTACTTTAAAAAAGAAAACTTAGTCTGCTTCATAATTATCACCCTTTGAACCATCTCTTCACTAGATCAACTTTAGGAAAAGGACACGTTGCGGAAACTTTCTTCTAGAAATTCAAACTCTAGTAACATATAGTATTTTATTAATGAAATTATTCCATCTTTAACAAAGTATCCGGAATCTAAAAGAACAGTCCAAGACTATGAGATTCTTGATTTATAATTAAAAAAAGAAATGCTGAAAAACACTGCACTCAAATTAGCAAATTGAATTCAAGTATGGTATCGATCAAATCTACTCCAACATAACACAAGTGATTGGAGATTACGTTTACTCTTTTTTTCTCAACAAAAAGCAGACAGCTAATAAAAGTCGGTATATCAAAGCCCTTTTATAAAACCTCTCACAATTAAAAATTATGCTTAACATTCCTAATGCCACCACACTGAAGGGCTTTCTTCCCCCTCATACAACTAAAACCCTTTCTCAGCAGTAGATGTGTATCAATCGCGGTAGTAGTTCACAAAGAAACATCACAATACCAATTTAATCCATGGACAGCAGGAATTTATGCTACATTAATTCAAAAAGTATGTTAACTTATCATTATCTCCATATATACTTAAAATATTCACATACAACTCTAGATACATTAAAAAAAGACAAAAAACCACCACCCCAAAAACCTACCTATGTTTAGATAGCCAGTTATTAATAAGCAAAGGCACTAATTTAGTGGGAGACTCCTACCAACTTCAGTAAAGCTGGGGTTCACCTAAGAAGTTTAAGGCCCACTGTTTATAGCTGCAAGACAACAACAGAGTTTTTAAACCAAATACACATGAAGTTTTTAAATACAGGGGGGAAAAAAACCACTCTTTTCTTGTGAGTGTGCATTTGAGAAAATTAAATAAACCTAAAAGACAATATCTTTATAGAATAATTTAGTTATACAACTTAGGAACAATTCCTGATTTCAATAGAAGTTGCATAAAAGATTTAACAGTACCTGTTATTACCGGGCCATTAAAAAAATCACAATTCTTTGGTCAAGTATCATCTGTCCCCTTTTGGAAAGTTCTGAGAAAAGCAAGCAGTATTCAGAAACACATTAACTTCTCAAAGAAAGTTTTGCATCAAAGCTCTGCTTCTCAAATTTTATTTTTTAAACAACAACAACAAAAAAATCTTCCACTTAGGAAAGTTAAGTTGTCACCATCTTACATTTCAGAATACAAAACTGAAAAAAATCCCTATAAAAAAAAAAAAGACAGGACTTCAGCCAAGTATTCAGCTACTTATTGCTGTAGTTGTAACTCAAGTCCATTTAAACCCCCTATGTTTTGGTCATTTGTAGCAAGAACATGTTTGGAACGCTAGCAGCAATAGAAAACCCCTTTAAAACCTAGGCATAGTTACACTGTTGAGTGAAAATTAGCAGAAACCATAATCACTGGAACATAATAAAGCATCCTGTAAAAGTACAATTGAATTGGTAGCTAGAAAAACAGGGTTGATTTAAAGTGCTAACCCAAAGCCTTATGTGGGCCTATGTCAGTAAAGAAAAGTCTTTTTTTCCCCCCACTAGATAAAGCCCAGAACCACAGCACTACTCCAAACATAACGAATGTAGTCTTCACTCTGCCTCAACTCCCCCAACAGGTGGAATACAGAAACTTGAAGTAATTGCTAATTCCAAATCTAGGTGATACACACAAATATACTGTTGAACAAAGTTTGGACAGCAAACAGTACACCTGAGTTCAGTCATACAAACTAACTTTTGTAAATAGCGTTAGACGAATATATCCATGTCTCTAATATGAATCTAGATGTATTTTCTTACAAAACGCATTAATAGAAATATCCAGGCAAATACATACCATACAATAGCAAAAGCTTTAAGCCCCATTTAATAAGATGAATTTCCGATTAAAAATAGAAGGCAATTAAGATTTACTCAAAATTACAATTAAGAAAAGCTTTCACAGTGCAATATTGAAACTGTCACAAAGTTAAGAAAATACTGATATCAAAGTACAATCACAATGTTAAAGTAGACAAAACTACTATACAAGGGCATATCTTGTAAAATTAAAAGGAATGAACACAACATAGGGGACATCTCATGTCCCTGCTCTACATATCTTGTTTCCTAGTCTTCAGAGTCATAATTGTGTCTTTCTGACATCAGTAGAAGTCTTGTTAAAACTAAGAGGTTCATTCTTCTTTGTAGACCAGATTTCAGAGCCCGATTACTTCTTGAAAATACGTTCTTCTTCACTGCACAATTTCAAAGTAGTGCAATATTGCCATGATGTGCTGAGGCATGAACACATAGCCTGTGTACAGTGCCATTCCAACAATGGAAACTAGCATGGAATCTGAATTACAGTTGAGGAAAAAAGCATTTGAAATAGAAAGTGCATTAGACATCACATAACTACAGCATTAAAACTTTCCTGGTAACTGTCTTACAACGTTACAATTTTAAATCCGACGGGTCAACTGTATTCAGCAATTCACAGCCGCAGGAAGAACCAACTGAACACTGAAAACCAGAAGACTGGTAGGAGCAATTAGCTGAATTACAGAAGGATGCCTTGCAAGTTATCCACTGCCTCATCATGGACACAAGAGGACAGGCCAAAGTGTGGGAAGGGTGAAGGAGGAACAGAAAATGGGCACTGAGAATATACAAGTTTTTACATGCATCTTCCTAGGTGTTAAGCAAGTCTTGCAGAAGCCAGCCCCATTCAGCCAAGCAGGAAAAAGTCAACCATCACAAAACCAAAACAAAACAAAACAAACCCACAATGAGTAGCTGTACTGAATAAGAGTTCGTATTTGTGGATGACTTACTCATTCATAAGCAGACAGCATTAGATGCTGACCTCAACTTCTTGGAATAGCATGACCCAATAGATTTAATTTATGATGTGCAAAACACAACTGGTGTGAAAGTTTTACTGTTACCGTAATAAAGTCAGGAAATCTCAGATGCATTTCCAGCTGCCAGTATCTGTCTTCTATGCTTTAAGTCACTACAATACTTGGTTCATTTCTCCATCAGCATGTCACGCTCAGATCCTTCTTCATGGGCAAGCAGCTCAATTTATGTGTTGTTTGGCAGTACTTAGGAAAAAGAAACCGCTGGGGGAGTGAAAAGCATGAGTAACATCATGACATGCACCTTTCTAACTCTCTCACTCACAAAGCCTCAGAGGATCAGCACAGCTCTGAGTCAAGTTGTGTACTTAAATAAACAGACACTCATTAATACTTTACTAGAGCAGATCACACTGCAAAACAAACTTCACGTGAAGCTATCTGCTAAACACTCTTAAGATGACCAACTTTATTAGCTGAACTCCTAACAGGGACCTTTTGTAAAACTTACATAGAGAAGCAAGACAATAGGTTATAATATAGGTACAACTGGACCTTTGTCGATTCTAGGGTTCTTGAAGCTTTAGCTACAGAAATTATGGCATCAGATTACTGAAAGATTACACCATTCAAAGCTTAAGGTAAATTCAAAAGTAGTCAAAATCAATAATAACTTGTTGATTTCATCCAACTACCTGCAGAGATTGAGTAAACTTAGACAGCAACACTATAAAAAGCACTGGAGATTAACAAGCATGATAACACTGGACAGCAGTACTTGGTTTCCACAGGCGAAGCCAGAGGAGCTGCACATGCTCTGTGTCTTCAAGAAATCAAGTCACCCCAGCATGCGTGTATCAAGTGCTCCATGACCGACTTCCCTGTGGCAGAGCAGAGGTATTAGTTGTGCTTATTAGAGCATACTAGCTGCTTGGTGTATTTTTAGTCCCAGAAGATTATACAGCAGGAGATAATAAAATGAAGGTCAACTCATAAATCCACATTTCCGTATCAGTGCTCACTTTTGATTCTGGAGCACAAGCTGCAGCGAGACACGCAGCAAAGCCACACACCGTTAGCTCCCAAGGCCACTGCATCTGCACCGCATCTGTACAGCGCCCGGCAGAACTGGCCCACCTACGACAAAAGCATCCAGGCTGAGGACAAAAAACAGTTTTGCTGACCTGAGATCGCAAGCCATACTTGTGCTACTCATTACATTTGTAAGTTAAGTGGCAATTACTTCACTGCAATATGAGCATTTTATGAAAATAAACACGCACACACACACACACTTTCATTTACTTAAATATTTTGCACAAGTTAAAAAGCTGCATGGTTAACACAAAATAAAAAAAATATTCGTGACTCATATAATTGCAGGGAAAGCAAAGATGAAGTTTCCTTAGTGATACAGACATGGCATAAAAAGAGGAAGGTATGTTAGCAAGGAACACAATGTTGTGAAGGCAAGAACCCCTGCCTAAACAATTGCGCACAGTAAGTCTCTAAATACTAAAAAAGAGAAATAGTAAGTTATCTCCACTTCTACTGACTTTACACAGGAAAAAAAGGTCTGATGGCACAGCTGCAACTTGGGCAACCACTTTTATATAACAAATGTGAGTTCCTTTATAAAATTGAGCAGTATCTCAGTAAAAGCAGCTTCCCACTACTACTTACACCCTTCTCTTTGTGTTAACGTTTTGGTTAATTTCCCTCTTTGCCTCTCAACGTTAATTGGACATGGCTCAGAGTCGTTCATATGAGACATCGTTTTAAGTGAAAATCAAAACAGGCACACTTAAAGAGAAAAATACTTGTGATGCCATAACAACAGCTGAGAGAATATACCGCCTGTATGAAAGGGTTGGGTAAAGAAACAAACCTAGTCTTTATGCAGATGCCTTCGCATAAGCATCTATCAAGTTCTTCCACTCCAAAAGAGCCAAGCAAACTTACCAGCTCGAGGATTAAATACTCATCTAATAAAAATCATCTGACAAAGCACCACACAAACGTAAGCTTGCAAGGTTTTGCAGCATGCACATTTACTTTCCACTAGGAAAAAAAACCAGAAGAATTAATCAAAGACGCCTGTGCTTAACAGAAGGCTTGAGATTTCAGGGCAAAAGACAGGAGAAAGAACTACCATAACTCCACAGAAAAAAAATGAAGGGAGAAATAACTTCAAGATACAAACTCGTGCCCGAGGAGAAACGGGCTAGGCTGCTAGACGCCCAGTGACAGGACTGGAACACCAGCACGAGGATTCTTCCCCAACTTGGGCAGCACGTTATCTGGCGAAGGTGAGGAGCTTTAAGCCCCTGCCTGCGAGGAGGGGACAAGCCCCGGTCCCGGGCGGAGGCTGCCGCTCCCCTGCCCGCCGCCGGCACCGGCCGCGCTCGGCACCCTAGGCCACCTTTCCCCCGGCCCGGCCCGGCCCGGCCCGGCCCGGCTGTCCTCCCGCCGCCCCCCCTCCCCCGAAAACCTCGCCGGCGGCCGCCTGCCCGCCCTCAGCACGGCCACGAACGCTTCCCCGGGGGGCGCTTCCCCGGCACCGCATCCGCCGGGCAGGCGGCGGCGGCGGCACGGCCGGCGGGGCCGCCACACCCGCCCGGCGGCCTCGGGGCGGCCCCGGAGCCGCCGCCGAGCACGACGCGGCAGGGGGAGGGCAGCCCCCCGGCCCCCCCAGCGCCGCGCACACCCGCCCCGCCAGGCCCCGCGGGCTGAAGGATACTGAAGACGGTGCGCTCCCAGGGCTCCAGCATGTAGAGCGCGGTGACCAGCAGGTACTGGTAGTACAGCCACGACATCCGCTTCCAGGCCGAGCCCAGCGCCATGGCGCGCCCCGCGCTCTCCCCGCCCGCCAGCGGCCCTGCGCCGGGCCCAGGCCGAGCGGAGACGGCGGGGCGGCGGCAGACCGGGGACCGCCCTCCCGACGGCGCCGACGGGCCGGGCCCGGGCCGGCCCCGCCCCGCGGCCGGGCGGGCGCTGCCCCCCGAAATGGCGGCGCCGAGGCCCGCGGGCGCGGCCGGTGGGGGCGGCCTGCCCGCGGCGAGCCTCCCTCCGGCGCCGGACGAGCAGGGCACGGCGGAGGCGCGGGCCAGCGGCCCGATCCCGACGTACCCTGCGGAACGTCAAAACCCAGCGGGGCGCGCCGGCCTGCGGCCCAGCGGCGTCGGCGGCTGGCTGCCCGTGAGCCTGGAGTGGACTGCCGGCCCCAGCGGCACCTGGGAGGCCGTGCTGCAGCCCGTTCTCTCTCAGCCTATTTAATCTGAATTGGTGCTCTGGTAGTTGCGGAAGGCCCGAAGACTCTGCTTGGCGGGGCCCACGGGAAGCGTGTTAAAAACGCTCTGCAGGAGTCCCCAGCGTCGTCGGTTGTCGGAGGGTAAAGCCCACCCGGAAACATGGCTCGGATAAATGAGACCGTAACGTGGGCCAGCGCTGACTAGATTAATCCCGTATGAGTGGGAAAAATAAAGAGGCGATAGATCAGCTGTTCGCTGTAACTGTTGCTAACCTCCTACTTCCCTGAGGCGCTTGGGGCCAGAAACCAGGGGGTGTGGGACACCTCTGCCCTGGCAGCTATTTGGCCCGAGATAAGGAGAAATTCCCAGGGATTGGCCTGGGACTGCGCGATTAGAAAGGCTGTTGGCAGCTTATACTGGCAACCTAGTTTAGAAGGCGCTAGCTGAAAGCCCGCTGGAAGGCGACAGACGCAATAATCGGGCACCGTGACTAAGCAGAGCGTGAGGTGCAACCACGAGGCACCAGGCCACCAGCCAGGACCTCGCACGCCAAGTGTGCACACCACAGATTAGAAACTGGCGTGAACCCCCTATGCTCACCCTGCTTAGTAAATCAATTTGCAATTATGTCACTGGGCGGTGTGACTCTGTTCTTGAAGGCACCTTGCCCCTACCTTCACCTGTGCTATTACTACAATGAAAAATGAGGAAACACAGTCACAGGAGGATGCACGTATGAATTATTTACACATGCAAAATGCAGCTACAGTTCCAGGAGATAACTGAAAAAGAAAGCCAGCTGGCAGAGACAACTGAAGACTGTACTGGTTTGTGTGGCAGAATCTGAAAAGGGATTTAATTCAACCAGAAGACATTTAGACACACTTTATCTATGCAGATTTACTTCAGCACAAGAGGAAATGAGAGCATTCACACAATTAATAACCCCACACAACTGGCTACAGGAGCTGGTGTCCCTATCGGAGACTGCTATTGCATGTTGCAATTGCTGCTGGAGGAGTCTTGGTGTTGCTGCTTGAAAAAGCGGTGGTAATCATGAAAGCCTCCTTTCTATATGAACACGTACAAAGTTCAAGGACAAGTAGGGTATTCAGCACAACTAAAGGCATTACTCCCATTCAAAGCTGCAAGAACATTATCAATATGGGGCAAACGTGTCCCAGTCCCACCTGCTCCTATGCTTCCTAACAAGAAGCTCTGCAATTCAAGTGACAAGCAAGAAGCAGCAGCAAGAAACTACTCAATATGAGAGGAAGGGTAGTCAAGAGGCATGCCAGCTTCAAAATCTCCTGCTACATCTGCCCTAACCCACCAGGTGGTGCCCAGGCCCCTTACAACTTTTCAGTATGGTGCACACTCGTAAGACAGCTTTTTTGCTAGAAAGCCCCTTGAGAAAAATTGTCAATATTCCTCTGTATAGAGTTTCCCCTCCTTCACCAGCTCCATTCTACTCCTGCTTAGGGACTGCCATCACCTATTGTTCCTCCTGCTACCATCTGCATCGACACTTGAGCCCTTGAACTACATTCCCACATGCTCATGTTCGCAGTAGCTCAGTGCAAAGACCCTTAACCTGGCACTACACAGAGCCTTTCTGCTTCACCTGGAATGTGAAGACAGCTACATCGAGGCCCGTATGCCCTGCAGCACAGACTATATATAGTCTATCACATCTGCTCTTCCACACTTCTAAGAAACAGTTCTTCGTACGTTCAGAATTTTTCATATACACCTCCTGGCTTACAGCACGCAGTAACAATTTATCCTACTTTAGATGATCCCATAGCTGTCAATACGCAAGTCAGACACTCCACTAACCAGTCTGACCGTAGGTTGCAAAGACGAGATCAAGATCTTATCTCAGGCAGATCCCAAGCCTCAAAACACGTATGGCTCAATTTTGTTCGTAGGTTGCACATGCAGAGGAAGGTATACCACACTAGCCAACCAAGTGTTCATCAGCTGCCTCAAAGGTTCTCTACTCCATCAAGCAGAGGTTAAGTTTCTGCTGACTTGAAAATAGTAAGTCAATGTTTTCCTCATGTAATCCTGACAGAAGAACCAACGTATTTTTTTCTTCCTAATCTCGTGTAACACTGTAGAATGAGTGTGTGTAGATTAGTAAAATACAGCACCAGGGACTACAAAAGGCAATGAAAGAATCACAAGGTTTTATTTTAATCTACGGCACAAAAGAAGTATGTTCTTCAGGTTCCTACCTCCTGAGTTCAAATTTTTCTGACAATTCCTCAAAGCACATACAAATTATTCCTAGCACTATTAACAGAAAAAGCAAAAAGGTGAGATTTTTTCAGACAGACCCTTATTCAAAGTGAAGTATTAAAAAAAATATCAGGCTATAAAGAGGAGACGTTACTTACTAACAAAAAACAAGAGTTCACCTCTTGGGAGCATGCCTGGAGGAAGAGAGGGAAGGATCCATTGTTAACATTGCAGTGGCTTCATAGACTAATCAAGAAGTCTAAATATCAAGTAGTGGAAGCTCTTTAAGCTTCCATAAAGAAGCTGTAAACGTACTAAAGAAACAGAAAAAACATACAAACCAGCTTTATGGTCATAGATCTGACCATAGATTTCTTCTTGAAATATGTCATCCTAACGAAAAAGGACAACAGAAAAAAAAGTCCAGTATCTTCTTCATATACATATTTACATTTAAAACTCTTAACTGTTATTACTAAGCATTAATATGTTGATTTAAGTGATCCAGGCCAGAATGATCCATGCCAGCAAACTCAATATAAGCTAATCTTCCACTCTGTATAATAAAAGTTTCCATTTTTGAGATCTTAACGGGCCAAAAATCCAAATATCAATTTGGATAAACAATTCCTTGTTTATCAAACCTACCTGTGTGCAAATCTACCAACGATACCAGCCCAAAGAAGCCCAACATCCTGACTGAGAATTGTTTACCACAAGCCATAGAAATGACCAATGCAGCTACAGAGAACTAGCTACTATACAGTATTTATTCTAAGCAGCAGTTCTAATACATATTGAGATAATGGATAGTATATATACAGGGAAGGATCATAATACACAGATCTTACATTATATTTACAAAATTTTAAATCCTCAATGATGCAAACACCTGACAGTGTGAAAGAATATTGCCCTCATATACACGCAGTTAAATGTATTCCTTTCATAAACTTTGCAAAAATCCAACCATTATAAAGTTCTCTGACGAAAATGTACATTTAAAAGACAGTATTTTAAAAAGGCTAACATGCCTGCATTTCTGATACTTCACACAGTCTTAAACAGTACAGGATTTTTTCTTCCCCTGCTTTTGCACGCTAGCAGTGACTGGCTAGAACGTTGAAGAAGTGAAAAACTTCATCTTTATCCATTACTGCCACTTCAGTTGAGCATTCAGTACATAATACTGGATGATACACTTCCTCCTCTTCTTGATTTGATTGTACAGATGTAGTTTCTTTGCTGTGCTTCATTTTCTTACTTCTTTTCTTCAGCTTCTTTCTGTATTTCAGAATTTCCTCTTTGTTAACAATGCAGTTCATCACAAACATTGCTCTATATTGTGTTTTGTAAGATTCGTGTCTATGGAGAAGGGGAGAAAATGCAAGTCATACCATTAGTAAAACTCTGCTTCCAAGAAATCGGTTATCATCACTGGAAACGGGATTAAAGATAGGAAGTACCATGCCAAAGGGCTGAAAGCCAAATAAATATGAAGTTTTATAAACAGAACAAAAGTCACAACTACAAAAATCATTAAAAAATAGAATTGTAGCCATCCATCCTGTTTTTAAGGCATTTTTAAAAACATGCTGGTTCTTACTGAAATAAACACCCTGGAGTACAATAGTATTGGTACTACAGAATTATGCACTGCTACGTATAGCTAATGAGAGGCAAAAGATCATGAAATTGCAAGTGCAAATGACTCAACTACTGACATTTATATCCTAAAATGTCTTGCAAGCCTGAAATTCCTTATTTATATACAACAAACATTGACGCATCACGCTTGAAAAAGCATGTCTATAATAAAATATAAAATGTATTTTCAGCTGTCATCAGTATAACAACTGTATAGCTGGAGTACATAGCAAAATTCAGGGCTACAGTTCAATTCAATTCAACACAATGTCCCTCAGGCTGCAGCTTTACAGCAGCCTAAATCAACATAACAGGTGGCTGTTGAAGTCCTGTCTCAACTTCTGCTGGCTTTACTGCTTGTATAACACTTTGCTGAGCTATTTCAGTTTATTAAATCCACAAAAGACCAGTCTGACAATAAAAATCAACCGTTTTCCATCAGCTTAGCAAACTGAAATACTTAACCATAGAACAGGGTTCAAGGAGTACCAGAGCCAGCAAAGGGAAGAGAGTGAGAAACAGCACCCAGTACTTTGATGATTTTAGGCTGCTGTGGAATTTCATCCTCAGTCACCAGAAGTAAATAAATGAGAGGTAGTTTATTCCTCGTTTCACAAGATTTCCTTCTGCTTTATTCCCAGTTCCAGAGTCCTCTCCTTAGCACAGGTTAGCAGTACTATCTAGATTTGCAGGATCTTGGAGAGCTGCAAAACACACTATGGATTCTCACCTAAATGCTTTCCAGGCACTTTTAAATGCAACTATACTCAAAATCACAACTGCTAAGACTCAAACCAAGTAAGAATACACTATCTTGATTTTGCTTAATCCTCCCCTAAACAACGCACTTTTACACAAAAACAACCTGGAATAATTTTATGCCTCTAAACATCAAGCCAACATATTTGGAAAAAAAAAAAATTCAGCCCAAACTGCCTGTTTAGTCTCCATGAATTATTTTTTTTTTAATATTATACCTTCTCCACTATTCTAAAGTTCAACCTTGTTCTTCCTTATCTCCATGTGGCAGGTAAAACTGATCATCATTCTTTCAAACTAGCATTCACCCCTAAATCTGATTCACATACACCTGCCTTCTCTTTATCAGCGCCACCTCGCAAGACAGGCTTGATCAAATCAATTGATCAAACTGAATAAACTAAAAATACTACTGACCTAAAAAAAGACATTACACTAATTACCTCTGGCAGTCCAGGCATAAAGTTGTCATGCAAGCAGGGCAATTCAAAACAGCATCACTGTTTGGAACAGCTGAAGGTTTTGTCTGGTGCTGCTGCTGTGGCACTCTTCGTTGATTACGGTACCTACCAATTCAAGAAAGGAGGAAGGAGACACAAAAAATGAAATTATGTGCCCTTGCTATCAGGCGTATCAATTCAACTGTCAAGCCTTTTTTATATTAAAATACACCAATTAGTATTTGGCTCCTTCTGGACACCTTTTTCAGTAACTCATAAATAAACAAACATAAATAAATAAACTAGGGGGGAAAACACGTAGCAGTATCTTTTCATTTACTTTGTACAGAGAATTTTCATTTGGTGAGGCAGATACATCTGGCATGAGAATTTGTGCCTAATAACCCTCTGCTCTGACGAGGCAGGTACCTCAAGTCCAATCTCTGCAGGAAACTTACATTAATATTACCCTTTGCAACAGATTTACATGGAGAATTCTACTTCTGCTGCAACAATCATTCTTCTACTTCACCCTTCAAAAAACCCTCAGTAAAGCAGCTTTGTGCTGTTCCTATTTTATCTGAACATTTTGTGGCTTGCTAAATTCAAAGTTTTCCAAAACTAGAAATACTAATATTTAGCAGGAACATATATTAATTTAGCAATCAAAGTATCTCACAACCTTTTCATCCACAGCATGGTTATTTAGATGAGATCTACAGACAAAACTGGTTTACAGAACTAGGAAGTCTTGATTTGAAAAAAATGCAAGTTTTAGAATTGTGCAATTTTGAAAGCTCAACTTCCATTACATATGCATAAAAATTTTACAGGCTTTTAAGTTTCATATGCTGTAAATTCTAAATAAAAAATATTTTCACTGCATGGACTTGACAGCATAGGCTTTTTCTCTATATTCACCATTTTCATTTAAATTTTTCAGTTTATGTTAAGCATCCTACAATTCAAATATTTATGGTCTCTTACCCCCTCCTCTGTGAGTCTACCCACTCTTGGTCTCTACTGTCTTCTTCTGGGTCATATAGCAGTTCATCATTGGAAAGAATCCGACGTTGCTGATGTTTTCTGTTTTTCCGGACATCCTGTGTAACTGGAAAGATTCATGCAAGCACGTTACATCCATCAGACATACGATGACTCTCTACTTAAACAATCAGAATACCATTTTTTTTAGTTTTCCTTTTCCATACTCACAATAAATCTACACTAAAACGTAAAGGTTTAGCTCATCTCCCCTCCACATGCACCACCCCAAAACATTAATGAACCTTACATACATTGGAATACATCATAAAGTTGCGGAAACTACATTGAGATGATGCAGGCTGGTAATTCCCTGCAAAAGGCTGCCTTCAGGAACAGCCCCTTGACCCCACAAGAGGACTGCATAGGATCTGAGAGAGTGTGCTACTGTAAATACGTTCTCCTTTCTCCTCAGTCATTTACCTGTTTTATCTTCATCCTCTGAATCAGAATCAAAGTAAATGTCATCATAGTATTTCGAAGTGGTGGCAAGTCCAGTCTGCCCAGTACTTGAGGAAGCACCTGTGTATGAAATTAGAGAGAGAAGTGGTAAGAACACCCCACCAAAAGGACAGCAAGTATACAGCCCAGAACAAACCGTCATGACCAAGTTGCTTTATCCAGAAGTTCTCTCCTTTATCCACGTATGTGAAGTAACAGGTCTCCCAATTTATTCTCACATCCTGATCATCCACATTACTCGTTATTTCATTTACAGATGCTCTCTCAGAGCAAACCTGCTCACTCCCTCTGAGATGAGCGTCAGGCACAGTTCAAAGCAAAGCTTCACCCAAGGCACACTCCCTTTAGGCATAGAGGACACCACATCAAATATGCCTGCCTCTGCCCTATATAATCCACACAATCTCAGACATTCCACAAATCTTCAGTCATGCAAAAGAAATAGAGGTATGGCACATTGTTTCACAAACTTTGATTACAATGAAGTTCACTTAAGAAATCCCCCAAAATTTCAGGGCCACAGAAGTTCAAAAAAGACCTAGATGAATGGCTAAGCACATCTGTCACAGCCAGTCTGCACCAAAAATCCTATTCTGTGCTGGATGGATGTGGTATCACTACATCTTCTTAATTGCACAACCAAAACCTAAAGATCAGATTTGCCCACTAACACAGATAAAACTAATAAACCCGCTGAATGCAGAGTGAAGTCCCTGCATTAAAGGGACTAAACTGATTCTCCAGGAAATTAAGAACACTTCACCAAGTATTTTGTAATAGGTAAAAAGAACATATGCTCTTCAAATGCCAAAGCAATCCATCTCTTGCACCCGTAATACACAAACTCCAGAACACATATATCTTTAATACGGTTTTACTATTTGAGGTAACAGTTATAAGCAGGTAAGGGAGGAAGAGATGAATAATTTTCCTGACTTTTCCCCCCCAACTGATGTGGGATTTCTAACTACCATATGCTATTTCTTTCTTCAAGAAAGGGCTCCAAATCTTGATAGCTACCCGGAGCCACTGGACGAAGTACAAGAGACCACAAGATGTCGAGAGGCTTCTAAATACATGTGAAAGAACAACTTAAAGAGATACTGGAAAAAAGGGGACTGATCCAACAGAGAGACATCATATTAAAGCAGGAAATCAGAAGTTCAGAAACACCAAAATTGAAGTCTTGGAGAAGCTGAAACAGAGGCATTCACTGAAGTGGCATCTGGTGACCATTTCTGCAGAAGCAATCAGCCATTTTAATATTTTCTGTAAGGTTCAAATGGCACTCAACTGTCACCGCACACACCTCCAGCCACAAGAATAACACACTAACTTCACACCTTAACTGGACACCACTTAACTCACGATTTCACACGTGAGCAGCTGTTAAATGGAATGTACCTGTTTCTGGTGATTTCCATTTGCCTTCCATAGTCCTCATGGTCGTGTTCAGTTCCGCTTCCATCTCCTTTTGGAACTCATCCTCACTGGAAGACTCGCTCTCCCCAGTCAGGCACTCCCGTATCAGCTTCCGCTTCTGGTCCGGAGTGCCATGTAAGAGCACATCCACCTCATCTTCTGAGCTACAAATATTTAAGCGTTGCACACCTAGTTATGATGACCAGCTTAAAACACTGAGTCATTTGGAGAACGAACATCTGAATAGTGTGGAAGCACTTAGCCGTTTATTTACGTGAAATGCATTTATTAAAATCTTTTATTAGCTTGTTGGTGTTAGAACTCTGGTTCTAATGCAAAGGAGCTTCAGCTGACTGGCTGCGGCCTGCGGCCCCGCCTCTGCAGCTCTGGCCAGCGAGGCTCCGCACAGCAACGGGGCTCTGTTCACACGCTGGCATTTGTAGGGTTACAAACGCGAACACCCCGCCTTCAGGGAAGAAAACCGCCGCGGCTGTGGCGAAGCGATCCCCCTGCAGCCCCCCCGGGCGGCACCCTGCGGCCCGGCCCAGCGCCCGGGGCCGTGAGGGAGCCTGGCCGCCCGCGGAGCCCAGCACCCGGGCCTGCCGCCCCGCCGGGCCCCGCGGAGCCCAGCACCCGGGCCTGCCGCCCCGCCGGGCCCCGCGGAGCCCAGCACCCGGGCCTGCCGCCCCGCCGGGCCCCGCGGAGCCCAGCACCCGGGCCTGCCGCCCCGCCGGGCCCCGCGGAGCCTCCCCGGAGATGCCGGGCGACAGTGGGGCGCGGAGGGAAGCGGCGGCCCGCTGCTGCTGCTGCTGCTGCCGCCGGGACGGAGCCCGCCCCCGCCCGCCAGCCGGCCCGCCCGCCTCAGGCAGGGCAGCGACAAGCCGCCCTGGGCCCGCCCGCGGCGGGGGCTCTCCGGCACCTGCTGAGCGCTCGCTCCTCGTCGCTGGGCTCCTCCACCACGTACGGGTCGTCCTCCTCCCGCAGGCGGCTCATGGCGGCGCCCGGCTGCCCGCCTGCTGCCGCCGCCAGCCCCAGCCCGGCCCCTTCCGGCCGCCCCAACGGCTTCCGGCGGCCCGGCCCGGCCCCTCCCGCCCCGCCGCCGTCTCCGCCTGCTCCCGGCTCGGCGGCCGCGGCTCTCGGTCAGCCCCGCGGCCAGCCCGCCTGCCGGGGCAGGAGGCGAGGCCCGGCCCGGCCCGGCCCACCCACCGCCGCCGAGGCGGGCACCGGCCGCCCCGCCCGGCGGGGCTCTTCCCTTTTCCCTTGGGAGTCGCAAGTCCTCGGGTCACGTTTTAAGTGTTTTTTCTTCAGAGGCACAGAGCCAGGGGTTAGAGCTTCAAGAGACACGCCCAATACCAAGAGGCTTGAAAAAAATTTAATGAGCTGGTAACACTGAACAGCGAGGACTAATCTAAAAACCGTTCCCACATCCTACTTAAAATATTTACAATTTTGTTAACTGTATATACATTGTAATCTTTGTCCCTTATAGTCTATTTATAGATGAGTTCCTTAGGAATTATACCTGTTATATTTGGAAGATGAAGAGCACAGTATTACTGTAATAGCCGTTGCTGGAAAATACTATATACAGTAGGCGAGTTGCTAATAGCCGTTGGGCACTGGTAATCAAAGCCTGAGGCCACGCATGTGCAACTCAACAAACGCAAACAGCACGTTCAGCTAATAAGAAACTTCTCCGCCTCTGAAATGTTCTGATGTGCAAGGCAGCAGGGTAAGTATACTACACTGTGCAATTCACCCTATTTGAGGGAAAAACTCAAACCGCACACCCCTGTGCGGCAGTACAGGCAGTTTGTAATCAGAGAGACATTGACTTAACATCAATCTGCATCTCCAAACATCCCATTCACCCAAAATTCTGCTGCTCCATTGAAGGTCTACAAACCCGTATAAAGCAGCAATCCCACTGCGAAGAGCAATTCATCAAGTAAAGCCTCATTTTATCACATCCTGAAATTACACAACAGAACAGCACCTCTTGGGAAAGTTTCATGGTTCAAGTAAGAGAGACAAAGCAATACAACAAATAAAACTGGATTCATAGCTCTAAGTCCAGTTAGAATGAGATCCTTTTCAGGCATTCCTTTATTGGGGATACCTTTACTTTTTATTTTCTGAAGCAAAGTCCTTCTTTGTGTCAAAGTGGGGCAGTATTACCATCCATTGGTATTTTATGCCCTTTCTGAACTCCCTTCTGCTACTTTATTTCCCCTTTCTGGAAAGAAACCCAAAAAGTTCTCTGAAAAGCATTTCTGCCAAAGAAACTGCAGAGTCAGCCACCAAGCTCAAAACAATTTAAAGTACACTGCATAGGAAAGTCACAGACAAACAGATAGGCAAACGGATAAACCTGAGAATGCAAGTGAAAAATTACTGGGCAAGTATTTAGTGTCAGACCAATCCAATACTTACTCGATGGTTTTACAGGATGAATAAAGAAAAAGCTAATTAAATTAATCTGATTTACTAGAAAATATTAAGCTTACAGATGATACAGTGTCTGCATAATTTTAGAAAAATCATCGATTTCATGGTTTATTTTACAATAATTGAATTAGTCTACAAGTTAAGGCAAACATACTAATGCATTTGCTTTTCTTTTTAAATCATAGTTATAAAGGTTACACAAAGTTCTCCAAAATTTCTAAGAAATGTTCACAATTGAAAAAAAGATTAAGTTTCTTGATATCAGTACATGGAAAAAAACTAAGACAGTGTATACAATGCCATTATAGTAACAATATTCAAATATCTAATGGTAATATTTAGGCCATTTGAAAAATGTGCTTCAAATGGTGAACTTCAGAAATTACTTACAAAGGTAAATAAGATTGGCAGCCTTATCATAGTATTCATAACATGAACATATTTATATTGGCTATTTTCACAAAAACAGAGCATTTGGTTTCTGAACAATGAAAGCATATAATGATTAAATAAACGTGAATATGTATGTATAACAAGTATGCTGTTGCTTCATATAGTCTGGAGCTACTTTCAGGTGTTTGTTTTAATTCTTTTGAAAGAAGGAGCTTGCTTATGTGCACTCTGTCAAATGTTTTCTCCAGGGAACTGTAAATGCCTATTTAAAGTCATGAAAACAAAATCCAGAGGAGGGCAGCCCTTGTTAGTGGGAGGACGGAACGTAGCTTATGTGTCACCGTTTAACACTGCCAGGCAGCTCTGCAGCAGCTGTAAGTTACCCTGTAAAAATAAAGAAAAATATGACCACGTTTCCCTACTTTGTTTTACGCTTGTGGCAAAAAGATGTTTTTTAAATAGCAATGACACCACTGAAGGAGAACAGACAGGTATTAAGCTTATGTAGAGATATTTATGTAGGTAACTTTTATCTTAAAGAGCTTTTTGAATGTAGGAGCGTTGTGTGATGGAACTAAATGGAACCAACTTGAGATTCGAAAATAAGCTTTTAGTACCCTTTCCATGTTTCTTCACAAGTTTCTTGCTAAAGATCTAGTCTGGCCACAAAAATTATTCACTGCAGAACACCATCTTAGCAATGAAGTTCAAAGGTATGAAGGTTTTTTTTTTTATATTGTATTGCCATTACTCTGCCACTGGCATATTATTCCCAAAGCAGAAGTATTCATATATTATACTAAATTTATCAAAAAGTGTTAACTAATTCACAGCACTATCTCCTCACTATAGCAAGCATCTAAGCTTGTGGCTTAGTTCGTAGCTCCGATTTAGCCATCAAAGTTGAGTTTAGCCATTAGAGCCAGAGCTACAAAAGTGATTATCAGAACATTAACTAAGCTTTATCTCTAAGGCCAAGTTCTGCCCTTTTTTTCAAACACCTGTAGGTCAGTTTTTAATCTTATTTAAGCATTCTGACTGTACTGTAAAAACATACAGGTTGGCTTTCAGATTTCTGAATGAATTTACAGAACTGACACTTAAAGACACCCTTGTGAATTAAGCAAATGTGATTGACAAGTAAGCCAGGATTTACTTTCCAGGAAAAAAAACACCCAGCCTGGTATTCACAGTATTCATATTGTTTTGTGCATTCATTTATGCTTAGATCACTTTAAAATACTGGCTGTTCACTATTAAATAGCTGTACTAGATTTGTTCCCCAATCTGAAATCTCTGTCTAAGAAACAGTATTAGGTTGTTGACAGTGTTAGGAGTAATTCCTATCAGGTTCAGATGAAATGCAAGAACAAAACAGTCTGAATGCCCGGTTATAAACACAGGAGAAACTGCTTCCTTCTAAAAATTTTTTAGATCCAAAAAGAAACCTGTAAAGAAAACTTCAAACAAAGAAAAGCATGTAATTAAACAGTATCAGTAGCTGTGATTTGCATGTCCTTGAAAGTACTAAAGAATTTGTAATTCTTACTTTTTTCAGTTGAAAGCATTCCAAGTGACCTGTGGTAGACAGGCAGAAGCACACTCATCCCTCAGCCCAAAAAGGTAAGAAATCATTATTCTATCCCCCATTAAGGTTCTTATAATCCAGATTACGCAATTAACTAAACTAAAGGCTTCAAAGCAGAAGATTCCCAGTTGTGTCTACTGAATCCTTTTCAGTCTTCTCCAGAAGACAGTGATTTCAGTTACAGCTTCAACAGCTTTTTGTCCTTTTACAGCTATACTGGCAGAGGACAGTCACAAGCTGTGTAAAAGGCTTGTAATTTTGTGATATGAACAAATGCAACATACATAGGATGTATGGGGACTTGGTAGCCCATCTTTGTAGTGTCAAGATTTATAAATCTAAGGTCTCTGTTACTGAACAGCTGATCATTAGCTGCAATGAAGTAATGAATGAAAAGGAATACTTCAGTCTGAAGTATAATTATGGACTGCACGCATGTTACCTATAACAAAAGTGTGACAGTGATCTTTCAGCCACCTCTTTACAGCCCATCAGCAGCATGAAGTATATTTGCAATTCACAGGTCACTATGTAGCAGTCTAAAGAAAGGACAGTACCAAGATACCCTTTACACATCAGTCATTTCCAGACTCAGCCACCCAGTCTACTGAAATTTTCCAAATATGCAAATCATTCATTTTCATTAGATCAAATTTATGAAGTTCACAAGAACAACCTTATTTAAATTATAATAAATCAAGGACAATAGAGCCTGTGAGCCATTACTCTTTCTGGCTGAAATATTTGACATACTTGACTTATATCAGCATAGCTCGAGAAAGTCCTATAAATTCAGATTCAGAAAAGTGTTTCTTGCCAACTCAGACTCCTAAGCTCTAGATGATATTACAGTTATTGGCAGAACTGTGGTGACAGAAACATCCTTTTCAGGAAGGAAAGAATTACTGACAAAGCATTTAACCAAATCCCTTAGCATTGGATTTTGCTTACTCCCTTCTTCTGCCAGTTCCAAACAGACATCTGTTGCTAGTAATGCAACAAATTTTTTCCACAAAAACCCAGAGAGGCAAGAGCACATGTATTAGTATTTGTGGAAAGAGATGTTTAGATTTTTTTATTTTTGATTTGAAGGAAGCAGCTATCTTACTTAAAATTCGTATGTCAAAAGACTCTAAAACTATAGCTAAGGCTCTAAATGCTTTAAGTATATGATTATAACCTTAGCAGTTTCACCAGCTATTAAACCTCCCTTCTTGAACATGAAGTCCAACACAGGAACACCTCAAAATCCAACTGTTTAAAATACTGAACAGGTTTAAATGCAGCTTTTGCACTAAATGCCCGAACACTTAACCAGGTGTTACATTAGCTACAGCTGCATGAAGTCATGAAGAAACACAGAGCTAGCAAAACAGAAGCTAAACACTACGTAGAGGGACAGTCAGATAGAATGGCCATACAAAAAGAAACATCAATCTGTTTAGTATAGGTCAGAGACCAAGCAGAATCTAAAGCTGCAGCCTGGCAGCTATTTTAAGTAAATCTAGGGTACACGCTGCTGATAAGAAGGCAGCTCTCTCTTATTCCCAGCCCCTCCCAGCCAAAACTGTGTGTTTTGACACAAGGGATGCTGTGAAAACAACACTGGAAGTAAATTTTAGAAAAACCCACAGCAAATTTTAGCTCCATCTTACTACGCAGCTGCACACCCAATAGTGCCAACATAAGGGAAGGGAACAGAGTCATGCATCACCATCCTTTCTGGCAGTAGTCTGCACTTGCATCAACTTAAAGCAGTCTCAACCCAAAGTCTGATTTTTAGCTCTTTCAGAAGTCTTGAGCTGCAACCAGGAAAGGATAAGTGCAGAGAGTGTACACTTCCTATTTGTATATAGTGTCCTTGATTTACTAAAAGCTTGATTTCCCTATCACCCTCCAGTCTTCCAGACCCACACAGACAGATATAGCTCAGGATATGTGAGCTGTGTCTCAGAACCTTCTCTCGATACTTTGGTCATTCTGACTTTTTCAGTGCAGCGATCTCTGTGTTTTGGGATTTGTGTTTTTCTTTCCATACACAGCAAATAACTTTTAACAGTAAGTCATGCAGCAGCCTGCACTGTGGCTGAATTCCTCCCAAAGACAGCCTCTCAGGTGAGTTCCAGCACCCACTGCTGCATCAGATTTCACCTCCATGCTTTCCATGCCAGGCAACTCCAAATCCAGAAGACACATGGCTAGACCAATTCAGAGACAGATGCATCTGCATGACATCTAGTCTGGAGGTACTCGTTCCAGAAAAGAAAACAAAAAAAACAAACCACCACAATAGAAGACTTATAGCAAAAGCCTGCAGCAGTAGTATCTGTTGCCCCCAACCCTCACTCCCCACTTAGCTTTTTTGCTGGGAAGAGCACTTAGACCTGAATAACAGGTTATGTTGCAAAGTTTGGGAGTGCTGTGCTCCACATGCCATTGACAAGCCAAGCAATTTCCCGCTTGGGGCTGCTAAAACTTCACTTGCCTCCAGTAGCTGCAAAAGCATGAAGACAGGGACTGCCACAGGATCAGGCAAAGTATTTTGTCCAAAACCTTTAAAGCAGGGAGCTTTTGATCTGACTTCATTAATTTACTGCCTATGTGAAAAAGTAGCTTCCTTTTTGCTTCTACCAGCCCTCTTTTGGCTCTACTGCAAGAGGAATTAGGTGTCTACAAACATCCCAGCTTAGCCCAGCCACAACCAGGGCTACTCAGCCTCCTGAAATGGGAGCACTGTTCATGATTTGCATTGTAACAAGTATAAAAACGTCCTCTCCAGCACAAGGAGAAACCTTGATATTACCTTAACATTGCTCTTCATGCATCAAGGCACAATGCTATCTCAAAAAAAGCCCAAGTCTTTTCGTATCTTCTTCCTTTAATGAAACTATCTCAGAAAGTCTCCACCAAACCATTTCATTCTTCAATACTCTGTACAGACTAATAGAAACCTATCCATAAGACTATCCTCAAGTACACTGGTTATAGCATTAATAAGAAAATTTTCAATTATATAAAATGGAAAAATATGATCTATTGCACTTGTAATTTCCATAATAATCCAACTCAGAATCTGTAGAAATAAAAGCACAGCAACCAAACTGATCCATCTGTAGTAGCATGTTTTGAATAAATATGAAACACAGGCTTTGAAAAAACAGGACTTTCAAACCTAGTGAGAAGTAAAATACCCTTTCAGGCAACAAGGCATAACATTTGTTAACATTTAGTCAAAATGACCTTTTATATTGTAAAGCTTTAAAGATTCACTGTAAGTGAATCTCACAGTGCTCCATGATGAAGTGGAAAGGGTCAGCAAAAAAAAAAATTCACCTTCAAGAACAGGACTACAGTTCAAAGCTTCTATTACAGACCTATATACTCCTTGTTAGTAAATTTACTAAGACAAGGTAAGTCACAAACTGAGACAGACCATCTGAAGAACTACATCTTAAACACATGCTGTGGTGACAAATGAAGAACTGCTAAAAAAATTCAAGCTCTTCCAGGTAAACTGAAGACACCAAGAAGCAGCACATACCAAGTAAGTTGAAAGCTACAGAAATTACGCATTTTTCCACTGCCTTCCGCAGTTCTTAGCTGTCAAAATTCAAGAGAATATTACTAAAAGATTTTGACTTGCACAGAGAGTTAGTACACAGAGCTAGAGCACAGAGAGTGACTCTTTAAGGATACTTTAGAAGACAGAATTTTTAAGCATTCCACTCCATGGCATGTGGGGACTTCAGCAAGGGTCAGTTACAAGAGATGATTAAGAGTCAATGACTGAAGCAGGGCAGAAGCACTGTGGATTCATTCCCTTATTAAAGCATGACATGGCAAATCAATAAAAACTGTTGCAAGTATGACTGTTAGGACTATTAATTTCATTAAAACCCGTAACCAGTACATTCATGACCAAACATGGGGATTTCTGGGAGACTCAGGGCTGGATAGAGACAGCTGTTACAGAGAAGCAAGAAAGTCAAATAGTACCAAGTATTATGAAACGTTTTAAGACTTTAGGGGAGATATAGCTGAATTTCTGATATAGCACATTAAAGTAAGCACTGTTCATCTGAAAAAGGAGTCCAATGTTCCAGACCTTACTGATTACTTTACCAGCTAAATATCTCATCAAGCTGAACTTATACCTACAAAGAATTTTTTTTTTTTTTTTAAAGTCCCCAAAACAACCATTTTTACAATGCATTAGTTTTACAAACAATGGGTTTGGGAGAACAAAGAATGACACAATCAACACTACTGAAAAGAGTGTAAAGCAGCAACAAGTTAACTTGGCAACACTATACACCTCTTAACCAGTCCTTTTAACAGATATATTCCAAGTTAATTCAAAGCTTGGTCATCAACACACTTTCAGATTTGTGATGAGAATTAGAAATGTTGAAGAGTTGACTTTTAAAAGAAAGCCGCCTCCTGCTACAGGACTGTTAGAGACTGTTGTACTTGTCTATGAAATCAGAGCAGCTAACCTGATTTAACCAAAAACATTAATTGCATAGGGATTAAAAGAATTAAATACATTGTGAAATTTAAGGACAGTACAGGCCCTTTAAAGTTTTTTTCCTGCAAAAATTTATTTTACTGAGAAGGCTATATGCAACATTTCGGTTTTGTTAGCACTTTAAAGGCAAAAAGGTTCAAAAAGCATACTCAGAGTAACACTGATCTGACTTCAGACAGGCCCATGTGATCTCATGTTTAATAGTTTGCCTATCCTATACATCAAGTCCCCAACATCTGGGTAACAGAAACCGCTTCCTATCTCACAGTGAAATGATGAGATGAGGTTTTAAAAATAGGCAGGTATTCAAATTCTGCAGCTATAAATATCAAACAGCTAAAGAAACATAAAACTGAAGCCAAAATTGTCTTCAAGGAGGCAAGTTTTCCAAACACACCTCAAGCCCACCAGCCCCTCAGAGATATTTCACCTATACTTCTTTTTTTTTTTTTTTCCTATTATTCAAGGAAGTTCACCTTTCTGGATGATGCTTACGTTCAAATTCCCTTTCCTGAATGTGAAGTGTGTATCACACAACAAATGTAGCCATTTCAGTTATTCAAGCATATAATATTTAAAATCAGTTGAAATACAGGCCAAAACCAATCACAATTACCTTAGCATGCTTTAATTCCAGTTCTGCTAGTTCCACCAGATTTTTTCTGAACGCTGCAACTCTTCTTGTCTTAAAGTCTATCAGTTCTATAGAAAGAAAAATGGACTCATTAACAGTATTATTGCTCGTGCCCTCAACTGTTCACAGACTTTCCTTCAGGATGGAAGAGGTAAAGGGTGAGAAAAGGCAACAGGAAAAAACTCAAATTTAATCTCAGCGCATTCCAGGCTCAAAGGTACTGCTACACTATTGGATGAAAGCAAGCCATCATAGCAGGTCCTCATCTCTAGCTAACCTTTTGTGGACACAAAGCTCTTTTGAAAAAAGACTGCAATGTGGATGCTTTTAAACATTTCATTCTCTTATTCCATGTGCACTGCTCTTTCAAGGCTGATATGTGAAAGTCTTTAGGGAAGATACTAAGCTAAAACTAGCATTAAGAGCAGAGGAAGCAAGTACGCTTTATGCATATACCTTTGTGGCTAAATAGGATCACTCATTCTCCACTGTCTCATTTATAGGAATCATTAGCAAGATTTACAGGCTCAAACAACTCTTAAATTATAAACACAGAAGAGCATGGTGTTTAAACTTTGAACAAATCTGCCCCAAATAACGAGTCAGATGACTACTAACTCACAACAATCTTAGCCTAAAAAAAAGAGAGTAAGTTTCCAGGAAAAAGGCAACATGTAAATAAGGTTCCTTTTCTCTAGGAGCTACTGTAACTCTGCAACTTCAGTGAAATCTCATTTCATGATCTCTCCCTTTTCTAATGTAGTATCACCTCTGCAACAGACTGCTGCCTTCACAGAAGAATGCGTAAAACCAAAAGAATTTCAACAACACTTTAAAAGATTAGGTTTCCCTGTACTGCTAGCAATTATCATTTTGTATCCTATCCTATGCATATAAAAAAAAAGTGGTTAACAAATAATTTGCACCTAGACTTTGCTCTGCCTAATGAAGCTACGAGCCACCAAAGGAAAATATCATTTGAACTTTCCAAAATAAGTAAATACTGATTAAAAGATAATAGTTCTCCTTAGGAAACAGAACAAAAATCTATTCTCATTAATGACATCCTAAAATCTGTTGATTTTCGAGTAGTAACATAGGATCAAAGACCACCCAAATACCTTGTTTTGCTGATTCAGAAATTTTCTCAAATTTCTGACAGCATATTTGCTGAGTAGTTTCAGCTTGCAGCACATCTTTATTTTTTGCTCTTGCTTTATCCAATGCCTTATTAGCATTTTCATAATCCACTAGTGACCTAGATCTTCTATATAGGAGATCCTATAAAAAAAAGCATAAAGGATGTATAGACTTTACACAAATCTACCCAAAGATTTCAGTATATACAAAGTAATAAAAAAAAAAATCAGATTAATTTTAGTCTTTCTTGCTGTATTCCAGTTCTTACGAAAATATTTGCATTCACTTTACTTCATTCTGCAAGTCACAGGAATGTCCATACTGGATCAGACATGCAATTTAATATTGTTTGGTCTGCATCTTGTCTGACAGAGGCCAGCAACAGATGGCTTAGATGATACTCCAAAAAGCCTAAGAAGGTACAATCACGGGAAATGTCACAGCTTCTTAGATTAGAAACAAACTATATTTAGATTATGTATTTGAAATACACACAGGGCCCACGAAACAGCAGTAGCATTTTTTGTGCAACAGTTATTGCTGTGATCTTCTAACTACAGATATTTTCTGTCAAATGCTTCCTCATTCTGTCACGTTACTTAATCATCTTACATCAAACAACACTAAGAATGAAATCTTCTGTAGGTATAGAATATCAAATTTGCCCCATGTGTTTTTGTATCAGCACTTGCATATCATCTGGAATATTCAATTTTAATAATATTAAAGAACAATTAGAATTGCTTGCAGTCTACAAGCAGCAAACACATTGCAAACGCATGAACAATTCACCAACAGCTCTTCCACTGTTTTTAATTATACTGCACGATTTGGCCTCAATAAGCAGATCACACAGGTCCAGTCTCACAGTCAGCAACTGCATTGTTACCTCTTTGTATATACAACAGAGATCCAGGTTTTACAGTTGAGGGAGAAACTGAAGGCTAGAAGTGGCAGCATTTTAACCTATCTACTGTGTATTTCTCAAGATGATCCCTTATCTTTTTTTTTTAAAGAAACACTATTTCACTGAACAAAAACTCATAAATTCACCTTAGCAGCTTGAGATTCCCTTAGGTAGTATTTCAGAAGATCAGAAAGTTTAAGATCTTCATCAGCAGATACCCGGGCCTCTATTTTCTGGAAAAACAGTAAGTAAAAGCATCAATTTAAAAACACCCAGACTTTGGGTATTCACTTGTATGATGTAAATACAACATAAAATATACAACAGTACATGACAGATTGTCTTTTTCAAAAACGAAGATCATGCATTTGTGACAGAATACTTAAAGATGCATGAGAAGCAGTATTATGATTTTTATTAAAATGTAAGCAATAACCTACTGTGTGAGCCGTAATTGACAACTAGCTTTCTATTTTAAACAATGCTTTCTTCCCAATTTCAATTATATGTATCATATACCAGAAAAACAGCAGAGAAACAAAAACTTATCTAGCATAAAAGAGGTGCACAAGAAGTTTTATACAGGTTTTCAGATCAAAGGGAAACAAATTTTTAAGGCACCTTTGCAGACTAGTTGTGTAAATGCATGCATTAAATGGTCCAAAAGACCGATAAACTTATTTGCTTGTATTTGAAACAGACATTTCTGTGAATTTAGAAACAGAGTCTGCAAGTGCATTTTTTAAATCTTAATTTTTAAAAAAAATTCTAGAAGGCAAAATGTTAGGTCAAAGCAATTAATACCATTAATTTTCTTTAAAGTACATATTTATGCAGATACAACTGTCTGTGTTTAGGAAGTGCACACATTTTTCATTTGAAAGTTTTCCTGATACATGGCATACATCTTCTGCTCTACCAAGCCAAAAAAATAAGGCAAAAGAGACAATATATTTGAAAATCTGGTTAGAAACATCAGCAATAGTATTTCTGAGTCAAATAATTGCAGAAACACATCTTGGCTCCAGAAAAAAGCAGCATAACCACCATTTTTTGGATTAAGGATTACATTTCTTCATTTCTTTTTTCCATAACAAGTTCTGTGATGCCCAGTAACAAGTACAGAAGGCCTCTAAGCATTTTAGAAGAATAGCAGCTTTACTAGTTTATTACGTAGAAGACAGGAAGACTGCCTAGAATGTTTAGTAGACTGAAGACTCCTAAGGATCAAGCATTTTACAAAACAGACGACTGAAATCTTACGCTTTTTGATTCCCTACCACACATTACTTAAATGCTTCATATGGAAGCATCCATAAGACATCCGCATATTAATGTCTAGTTGACTCAAGATGTTCTGCCACTTCCAGGATGTACACAAAGAATAATCTAAAAAGGTTTCATAGTACATACCCTTGTTTTGTCAAATAACTCTGATACCTTCAGAAAAAACCTGCACAAAGGAAACAGCTTATATTACAACATTAAACAGTTTAATTTCTAGAACTCCAAATACAATCTGTGTCTGGCAACAAAGACTGTAAAGGCACTGCTTAGAATTGTAATTCACAGAACACAGAGAACATAATAGTTCTAAATTGTAGCAGTTGAAACATCTGGGAATTGTACAACTTAAGAAAAGGTAAGGGACAAACAAACCATAACGGATGGATGTTTATTCACTAAAGACTAATTGCACAGCTCCTCAGGGATTCTTTATGCTTCTGTGAATTAAATCCTAAGCATCACCACCCTGGTTAACGGTCCTACACTATTATCAAGTGTCCTTCACTCAAATTTGAATGTACTTTTCTTCAGACAATAAACATGATGCATGCCCTACTTGGAATTCAGGGAGGCTAAGCAACAACGTGGCACATCTTCGTCACAGGAGACAATACAAGGGTTCAGTGTAACAGCAGACTGAATTACAGTCAAATCATACTATTTTGACAGAAGACAGATGCGATTCCTGACAGACCCCAACAGGCTACATCAAATCTCAATACTATAATCAAAGTAATGGATATGTAAGCTATCACCACATTTGGAAGTATATCACTATAATTCAGGTAAATTAATAAAAATAAGTTAACTTTCATACTCATCTCCTACCTGTTGTCACACTAACATGTGCATGTTCACAAGCATCAACATCTTTAAGCTAGTTAACTTTTACTTTCAGATACACCAAACTTCAGATTCAAGCAAATCACTTAAAGATTAAAGGACAAACATCTGTATGTAGAGACCCTCTTCTATTTTCAAAGTTTTAGGGATCTCTGTAGATTCCTTTCTCTTCCTAAAGGCAATAAAATTGCCAGAACAACAGAACATTTTCAAGATGTTGGTACAGGGAGCACCCACAAAAATCACTATACTCAGACTGAGACGTGTTCTCGCTGCACGTCAAAGCACTTAAAACACTTTAAAAAAAAAAACAACCTGGTGAAAGAGTTAGGGTTTTTTCTTTTTCTATGAGGACTTTTCCATTTCATTTGCGTAATTTTCTACAAACTGCAGAAAACAGCTTTTTTTTTTCTCCAGACAAATATTAAAGCAAAAATATTAAAGCAGCCTGTTACAGAAATGAAATACTAGAGAACAAAATCCCTTGAAGTGACATAACTATAATAAATTCTGTTTCTCATAACAAGACATCTACCTATCTCAGCAGGTCACCATTAAGACTGCTACTTAGCAAATTCCCCCACAGGTTATTAACAATATCTTACTTGCATATATCTGTGGAGTCCTGCGTTCCTAATGCATATAATGAAGAACCAATTCTATTATAGTCATCCGCCACATCTAGAAAAACAAACAAGCACTTGTTTTACTATTTCATTCCTCTTCTTTCTGAGAATTTTGAAATTTCTCTCTTTCTTCAAGAGTAGGTGGGTTTCTAAAAGGAACATGCTTTAACACAAAAGCAGAAATAAAATTTCAATCATGTCACTTATGAAGGATAACTTCACACAATAAACACTGTGCTATCACCAAATCGTGAAGTCTGTAATTTATCTAGGAATACTTAATACAATTAGTACCTGATGGGTAAATTTATTGTGCAACTTTGTTAGGCTTTATTTGGTGGAAGATGTACAAACTCAATGGCTAAAGTCTGAATTTAAATCTGAATCTAATGCCTAAAGCTATTTGAAAAAAAACACAGGCTAACAATAACAAAGAATAAGTCTGTGTGCTTGAGAGCAGTAAATTCAATAAAAACTGCAAACTACCAAAATACGGCGCTATACGCACAACACTTTTTCTAGCACATGCCTAATTTTCAGGAAACCCTTATCTCATCAAGTGGTCACTGGTTGAAGTAGCATTAGTGTTAAAGCATTGTAAAGAATGAAATTAGAGCAGGGTTTGTAAAGAAGGCTGTGTAATTTGACTAGTGAGGTATTGCTATGCAGTAATCAAAAATAAAATCTTTGCACAGACGGCTTTTTTAAAGAGCTTTTAGTATAAACTCAATGGATGATGAAAACACTAACAGATCCAAGCAATGAACAGGAAAATATATTTGCTTGTTATTTTTGAAGTTTATATGTCTTTAAACAGATTTTTTTTTTTAAATAACACAACCTTGTTTTAGCAAATTGAGTGGGTCACCTTCCACCCAATTTATTACTCCATACATCCCAAGGGAATCAGTGCAGCTGGTTACAGCGAAGAGTGTTATTAGGAAGCCATTAACCTCCCTTTCTATCCCTCCCATTTAAACGTAAAAATAGATTTTCTGCTGGAAATAGGAAGTCAGTATCTCTGCAAGCCCTGCAGCTCTTCGTTGATAAGTTATCAATAAACTACAGATTGCCCATTTCCAAAACAGGCTTCCCAGGTCATTGCTCTGCTTCTCTAGCCAGAATTTCGAAAGATGCCATTTGTCCCAATTCTCAGGTTGATAAAAGTTGTCAATAAACATCCTAGGTGATTTGAGTCTGAAAACCAGTGAAGCTTTGTCACAAGTTTAATCAATCCTTCCCATCAGATCGTCTACAACCTCATTTCTAAAAATTTTCCTAGTTCTACAACCAATGTGAAAGGCTCTCTCACTACCTAAAGTTTGGCACCTAACTACCATGAATGAAGTTCAGTTTTCATTTTAAGAAAGCAAACAAAACACCAGAAACCACTTCCAGTGGGAACTGAATGAAGACACAGGGTCCCTTAGTACTTCATTAAGCCATAACTGACTCTCCCCATCTCCTAGCATAGATACTAAAGCTGCAAAAGACTTGGTCTTCATACAATAGCAAGAGAAGCATCTAAAGAGCTCAGTAAATTCTTGGTTTAATGTCTCATTCAATATCCACTTTAGAGTCCTTACCAATAGAGATTCAGAAAAGGTTTGTGGCCTGGTTTTTTTGTGAACTATATTACTGTAGATAGTGAAGACAGAATCTGCAAATCAGACACAAACTTCAAGAAAGCAGAGAGAATCTAGTAGTTCAATTTTGATTTATCCAGACACAAAAACTTAAAATCAAGGGCAATAAAGGTCAACCTTTTTCTGAGCTTCTCAAAACACAGTAATCCTAAACCAAACACAGTAGTTCTAAACCAAAGATCTTCCATTTTCCCAAATAAATGCACTGCACTTGAGATGACTATCTAGAACTTCCAGAAATCACATTAGCTAGCACTCAGCTCAGAAAGAGAAATTAATAACTAAGTGGAAAAATCTCACTTCAGTAAGAAAAGGGGTCGTGCAAACCAAGCTACTGAATGTACACATTCCAACCTCCATTCTAAAAGGCTGAAAAATGGAAACCTGACTTCCCAGTCTAGAACTAATGGCACGAATAGGAGTTTGCTGCTCAGCAAGGTAATGCAATGCCTAGTGTGCCAAGAAATTGCACTCGGATGAACGCAAGCTCATCCAATCAAGAGCAACTTCATTAGGAGTAAAATCACATATAATGCTATATCACCCACCTTTACACTTTCAAGATTAAGAATCAGACTTCAAAAAAATATTATTACATAGAGTGTGTTTCTCTTCAAAGGGATAGCATGAAGAATCAAGATATCTTCAGTGTCGCATCAGGCTGTTCTTACTCCATCCAGTCTACTACAGCAAAGGCTACACTTTGAAAGTCAAATTAAACTCCTTTAGACTATCCGAAGACTACACTGGGAGAAATTAACTCACTTTTCACGTGCAAAGAGAGAACTAAAAATTACTGTTCCTCATGAACCACTTCTGTACACTTTAATTAGTACTATTTTTACCCCGGAAAAAGAACTCACTTTTATGCGATCTTGTCATTTTATCAGATTTGGCAGAGGCATCTTTGACTCGGTTGTGATATTCTACAAGGAATGTTCTTTCATGTTCAAAGAAGTCATCCACATCCTACAAAACATAAGAACAATTTAAAAAACAGGATTTCACTCACTCTGTACAGAGCAATTGCAGAGTAAATTTGCATATATTGCTGTTGCAGTGACATGAAATGCAATCTATTTTTATTGTCTAAAACACCACTTATGTAAATCGATTTCTTCTTCACTTATTTTATCATGATTATTAAGAATTCATAACAAGCATCTTAAAGTTCTGGATAACAAACTTGAAGTGAAGGAAATAATTTCACTACTAACTACCACTTTGGTGACACAAAAATAGAATAAATGTCAAGTACTTAATAAAAGGACATCTACCTAGAAAAAGGGGAAAGGGGAAAAAAGCCACCCAGTTGCACAAGATGCTATGGTCACAGCAGAGACGATATGAACTCCTAGCTCAGGAACGCTGATATTGATGACAGATTTCTTTCAAGTTGGTAAATGCAGGTAAACTAATATTTTCCTGTATTACAATTTGAGATAGTTGGTTTATATTTATTTAAAAAAAAACTCTAAAATACCACAGATCCTCAGTACCATAGAATAGCCTACAACATGGGCTTTGAACAATGTGCTTATGAAAACTGCTGGTTATTTGGACTTTATATTTTTCTCCAAGTCATAATTAATCCATGGTTATATCCACTTTCCAGCAGTTCCAAAACTCAAGATATTATAACTAGGAACTTTAGCTCCTCTAATTTGTTTGCAAATGGAAAGTTACTATTAGAAAGAAAGGAGATCAAAATCATCTTCTGCAGAATTCATGCTTGTTATAAAACCAACCTTTCAACTTTTAGAAAAGTTGAAATGAAATTGAATTTTCATTAAAATTCTTTTTTTTTTGTCTCAGTTACATTCTTGCATATACTGGGAAAAATAGTATCACCTCTACTGCTGGTCTTAGCTTTGAAACAGTAGAAGGATGTTACAAGGGTGATAAAATTCACACTGTGTTAGTAACTTCTAAGCTGCAGCAGTTGCCAACGCTAGTGCACCTTCCCACTATATAAAATGGCAAGCCAGAACAAAAAACAGATTATCAATAATCTATGGATTAAAAAAAAAAAAAAAAAAGCTTAATTTCATAAAACACGGGAAAGAGTAGTGAAAGCCCTCTTTCACAGAAGCAATCAGATAGCTCTCAGTTATCACGCATCCAGGGCGGCAGGTTCCTTTCCATGCTCTGCCTCTAATTCTTAAGTTACATATCGCTACAAAAATCCCCGCTTCATTAAAAAAAGGGGAAAACAATGCTAATACATTTTAATTCTTGATATATTAAGCAGTAATCACCTTTACTCCTGAAACAATGACACCATCTGCTGATTTAACCATATTTTTAAAGAAGTCTTCGAGTTTCTCTTTCTTATTTTTCCCACGAACACTCAACTGAAAAAACAAATTCATTTATGAAGTTAGTTCATCTTCTGGAGGCAATAAAAGCTTTAAAAAAAAAAAATAGAACTACATACCACAACTTGCTACTCCTAAATCAGTTTTCCTGCTCTCTGCTTAGTCTTATACTCTGCATTAATGGGAACAGGGCACCATGCACCCATAATGACAGAATTTACTAGACTGTACTTTATCACCTAAGATACTATTCCGGGGGGGGAGGGGGGGGGGATCAGCAACATTTTAACACCTACAGATAATACCAAATGTATAAGGTGTTATACATTTAGTTATCAGTAATACAGTATTTATCACACACAGTATGGCTGTTGAGTTAACCTAGCATAATCAGGTTTTGCTCTTTTAAGTGTAGAATGGCAGATCTTTGACTTTCAGAAACTACAGAAGCATTTACCCCTCACTGCACAGAGGATAATGTTGGTTTCAGGCTCCTCATGCTCTTCCTGTCCATTTAAATTTGCCCAGTTTAGGTAAACTGAGTTCCTGAACCAGTAAGCACTTCTGCAGGAAGCAACAAGAGGATCCTCTGTAACATATTTTGAAGTTAAGCATGTACTCAGTTGAGCCAATCTTTGTAATGATTTCTTCAACATTCAATGCTGATTTCTGCAATTTTAAAAAGCAACTAAAAACTGTTTGCAGAATATGAGCAACCACTAACTGCAACACTAAAGAGTTGTTATGAATCCAGAAAGTCCTCTCCTTTAACTCAAAATTAGATAGCAACTCAGTATGTAACATGTAGCCATACTAGTCCAATATCTAGAAAAAAAATTAACCAAATTTTCACCTACATTGTTAACAAAAAGGCTTTACTTATCAGAACATTTCATTAGAAATCCTCTCTAGTTTTGTTAGCAACAGAATTTAATCCACAGTTCCAAATGCTAAAAATTAGCATTGTCTTTGTTGCATCATCCTTCCCCATAAAAAAAAAAAAAAAAAAAAAATTCAGTCAAAGAGTGGACAAGTATAACATCATGTGAAATCAGCACCAAAAGCTAACCTTTTTAATCCAAAACATACTGGATTCCCATTAATATTTTTGATGCTGAGGCTAGAGCATATAGGGCATTTGGTTCCCCAGGTGGCAGGAAAAATGAACTCCTACAGACTAAATGAATTTCTAACTTTTACAATACAAATATGTCTGGTATGAAGGAATTGATGCAATTTGCTCCAGGAGGTAAAGCCCCCTTAATCAGTTTTCCATCCTACCATAAAAGTACATCTTGATTTCTACTGCCAGCAATTCAGTTTTCAATACTCACATCCTGATTATATTCCAAGAATACATGGAAATTTAAATCCTTTCTCAAAATAGGATGTGCTGCCACGCGACACAAAAACACTTCATGCATTGCAACTGTCTTCTTGAATATTGCCAAATATTCACTGAAAACAAGAAACAAGACAGACATAAGAAATTCACATGAAGCAATTAAGCTTGAGATAAGCCTAGGAGCAGCTTTAAGACATCCTCAGTCAGGATACAAAATTATAAGCTGATATAGTAGAGGTTATCACTCCAATATTTGATATATACATAAGTAAATAGTACGACGGTAATACTAGGGGGAAATTCAAAGCCCTAACACATTAAAGAGAGACTTTTAACAAAGATTCAACAAATACATTCTAATTTTTAATGCTAGCTAACACAGACTGGTTTGCTGAAAGTGTAACCTCATTTAATTGTCCTTTGCCCGACTCCCCAAAAATCAAGATATTGAGGTACAGACTACAATCACTAGGCACTATGTAGCTGATGTGCAAATTCCTTCCTCCCCATCTCCATCCCCTTGCCTATTTGCACCCTCCTTACTTATTTAAATATTCATGTAGTTTTGTTAGCTGTTCAGATAGTAGTCTTTTATTCCATGTTAAATCACCTAGGCTTTTTGGGCTGAAGCTTACGTGGATATCTTGCTTCATAGTGGTTCTAGAAGTGGAATTAAGTGCTGCATTTGGTAGGTACAACCAAAAAAAAAAATCACGTTTAACCATGACAATCACATAGTTGCCCAGTTCAGCCAACTCAACTTTAAAGCAATTACTCATTTGTGATTTAATTAAGAGGAAAGCATTCTTATCAATACAAGTTTGCTAGAATTCATTTTGCTTTGAAAATCCAATGAGTAAGATGTAACTTGTCCAGAAATGAGGAAGGCGCTCTTTTCCCCATTCCGAGGTCAAATGGTGAAATGATAATCAACACTTTTGCTTCCACTATGTGCAAGGAGGTTAAGATTTACATACCAGCAAACCAGCAGGGCCAGTGTTGGGAGATGTTTGATCTCAGTGAGAGTAGTAGTCATTCAGTGAAGACAAAAAAGGAGGATGCAGAGGATGGAGGTGGCAGTAGAAGAAACCCAAAGTTTTCTGTGTTATCCAACCCCTAACCAGACCACAAGAGAATCATGATCAGGGCCGCTGGAAAACCACAGATTCTTTAAAATTTATAGTGTTTTGCTAATTTTCAGTTTTCTGCATATGAAGTGTATATCTACTCTGCTATAAATTATATTGTACGTAACACCAATACAGAGCTTTTTAAGATGTTTGCTCACAGCAGCTGGAGTTCGGAGAGAAAGCAGCAGTTCTAAGAGTTCAGTGTACTTTTCTTGCCAATTCAGAGCTCTTCATAGAAGCAGTCTAGAAGCAGTGTAAATATACACTTGAAAACTGAAACCAATGACAGGAAAAAGATCAAAGAAGTGAATGCATGATAAGGAAAGGGGATGAAGCAAGGAGAAACTTCACTGTGTAACTCAATATGGAACAAAAAGCCTTAGAGCAGATATTTCAATACACATTAAATTCACAGTAAGGGAAAATACTATTTTCAGGAAGTATATTCTCCTTGTGCAAAAAAAAAAAAAAAAGGGAGGGGGAGTGTCAATGAAAAAAGTATCTTCTAGTAATCTCCATATTTCCTGAGGAACAGAAGGTTGGCATCTATGTTTACAGTACCAACCACATGCAAAAAACCCTAGTTCAATCACTACATGTATAAACCCTGAAGTCTCATTATGCTTATAAAATGTGGAACACCAAAACTAAAAAAGATGGAGATTACCTCCTCCCTTTGTAGGTGTTCTGTGAAGAAAAGGATGTAACTCGTTTTTTTCCTTATAAAAGAATGCTCAGGAACAAGCTGGGAGGATGGGGTTCCTGTTTCAGAAAATCTTCCATGAAATTATTTCTACAATTTTCCTAATGGCTCTGATCATGATCACTAAGATAACCCTGGTTATGTAGCAACTGGATTCTCAAGCCTGTATCTCACAGAGAACCATTACAGCTAAATCAGAAACATGGGACAGCAAACAGCATTAAAAGTTGAGGGATATAAAAACAAAAATAGTAATCAAGTCTACATACGCCTCCAGTTCTTGTTTCATTTTGGTGAATTCTTCTTTAGTCATTGATCCTTCCCCTTCTCCAAGTTTCTGCAATTTCTCCCTTGAGGCATCAAAGTCAGGCCTGGGTGGTGCCGGTGGAATCTGGAATTGAATCAAATTTTTTTTAATTGCTCATCTTCTCAAACAACATCCGTTCAGTACAGGAACTGTAGATTGCCTGCAGCTTTTTAATATATGGCTCTCTTTCATCATTCATTACAGCATTTATGGATAAAGTCTCTCATTCATGAGTTAGACATGCTGCATTACTGTACCAATTTTGGCCAAGTGTCCTTGAAGATTACCAAAATATTAACTAATGGCTTCAGTAGTTTAATTACAACAGAAACCAAATAATACCTAGCTTTCCCATGACAATGAATCAAAACGTGAAATCATTATTTTATAATTAGTTTTGTTTTAACTTATTCGATAAGGATTATTTCTTGTTTAAAGAAAAAAAAGAATTCCACAATGGTTTTCTCACCATCCATTTATAAATCCCCAAAACTTTAAACTAAAAAAACCATTCCATATTGTTTGCAGGCACTAGTTTTTTCTTACAGCACTGTTGACATTAAAGATACATCTGTTGAAATAACAAAGCACACAGTAAACAAGTCTCTAGGTTAATCTTGTAATATAGTGTATTAACGTTGGAAGACAAAACAGCACAGTCAAACTAATCCTGAATTGCTATCAGTAAATGGACACAGAACAAAGCTAAACTATGCTTAAATTTTAGTTCACCGATATTTGCCCATTGATGCGCTACAAAAAAGAAAAATCCAGCATCTACGCAGTCAACTGTCTGAAACTAGTTATTACCACACGGAAGGTCTAGTCACTTCAAATAGTTTTTCTCACTAAAAAAGACTAGCTCAAGAATGGTATGATACATCACAGATTATATTCATCATTATAATAGTCAATTAGAAATATACGTTTACCTTCTAAACCAGTACACACACACCCAAAACACAAAATGAATACCTAACTTTCACACCAAGATGACAAATATTCCTATTTGTAATTAAAGTATGAACAGCAGCACCCATTTTTAATAGGCAGTATTGCAAGGTGACTATTTTGGGACCTCTGTTCCCCGGAGGCCTGAAATGAACTTCAAAACACAAGTTGTTGTGTATTAAGGTTCTCTGTAGTTCTAGGTGGTATTTGGGGGGGTGGGGGGTGGTGTCCCCTCCAACTGATTTACGGTAAAATTATTCTGATCTTCACAATGAAAACTGGAAAAGTCTAACTACTAGAGCTCAGTTACTGCACTCTGCCATTCCAGCTAAAACAAAGGCAACGTGAAACTTGTAACTAAGTTAAACATAAGCTTGTAAAAACAATACCACCAAGTTATACAGTTCACCTATCTCCCACACTTTTAACACAGTGGACTAAAAATACACTTGGATACAGTTTAAACTACTCACTCCTTAGGAGTGAAAGGCAAGAAAGTACAGCAACTACAGTTACTTTCCTGCAAGCTTGCTTCAACCATTAATTTGGTGTAATTGCATAAAATTAAGTATTAGAGCATCTGATTTGATTTTAGAAGGAATGAACATCTGCTATTTCCATTGCATTTAAAAGCAGTCACAAGTACTTTTGATACAGCCCACAGAAAACAGTGCACATAAACAAAAAAAACTGTTAATACTTACAATATAGCCAGCATAGTCCTCATTCTCAACAAAAGAATCATGAAGCCAAATAAACTCTTCATGTTGCCGGACAACAGAAAATTCATTTTGTTTGAAATTCGGTAAGGAACTCTAGAAGGGGAAAAGGAGGAAGAATTATGGGAAAAAACAAACAAACAAAACAGAACAAAGAAACCCACAACGTTTTCTTTACTATATGAAAAACACCTTGAAGTAACAACAAAAACATCCCTGTAAAAATAATCCAATCATCCAAGTGAGGATTTGACCAAAAAGAAGTTTGCACAGCAATAGTTACCCCTGTCTTAATTAGTGCATCAATCAATTGGAATGGGTTGCCCAAAGAGGCTGTGAAGTCTCCGCCCTTGGAGATATTCAAAACCCAAAGGGACAAGTCCTGAGCAATGTGCTCTGGTTCACCCTGATTTAATGGTGGGAGTGAGGGAGGAGATGGGGCTAAATTATCTCCAGAAATTTTATTCAACCTCAACTATTCTACGATTCGGAGATCTATAAACACTCAAATCTAAAAAAAACAAGAAAAGCCATAAACAACCAGTACCTAAAAATTATTCTTGCATGTAACTCCATTATGAAATACATTTTTAGAATCTAAAACCATGACTAATATAATACAAAATATACTGAAGAATACTGAGGTATATTAAAGATTCTACCTGCAAATAGGCCAATTAATAAGCATGGGAATGGCATGACAACACAACAGTACAAAAAAACTGAACGTCAGTTTTTTCTAAACAGTTTTTTAACCTCTTAACTTTTTAGCCATCTTCTAAGCACTGCAGCTACACAGTCTCTTAAACATGAGATACCACTACTTTCTTATTTCCTTTGGATTGTGTTACACTCGTTTCAATAAACAGTTTAAGCAAACTTTCTTTTCTATATAGTTAAGAATATGTTCAGTGTACAAACCCAGGCTTTTACCTTTGTATGGACAGTGAATTTCACTTTGTCCCTCTCACTGAGTGCATCTGAGATATCCACTTGCAGAGCAGCATCAGTCTGGAGATCTACATTTATTGCTCTAAGCTAAACAAAGAAAAATCTATTTAGCTTAAATTTAAAAAAAAAAAAAAAGTTAATATATTTCCTTATTCTTCCCTTGAGAAGAACCCTGATCCTGCAATTCTCAATATCCTTAAAAGACTGAAGATAGATTATTAAAAACCCCAACATTAAAAGATTATTTCCAGTGGCAAAAGAAATTCCAGTCGTACTCCTTATGGCACACATGACCATACAAATAATTTCCTTTACCATACTGCTTGTTAGTGCACTATTTTCATTTCTGTGTATTGTTAACTTGCTAGTAATTGAGATGGGCAAGACAAAGTACATTTACAGACAGCAGCAAGTTCGGTAGGTCTTTCTCTTCATTTCACCCGCTCCCCCAAACTGACAACCTGCTGTAAGTAAATGTACTTGTAAAGGTAATTATAGAGGTACTAAGAGTTGAAAAGGTACTTTTAAGGAGAAAAGCAGACTTATACTTCAAAGAAGCAAGAACTATTAAAAACCTGGTTTTCTCACATTGTCTTACACTATTCTTTTGTTTAACATTTCCCATGATATACTGAAAAAGCCAAAAAAACCAAAAAAATCTCCTGAACTTCACAGAGCTGTCTCCTTGGAAATATTTTTTTCTGGAAAAAAAAAACCCCAAACCAGACCAAAACAAAAACCCCAACCCAAGATTTCAACCTCTTCAAAATCAGCACAAGAAATGGCAAAATTGCAAGGAATATGCATTTTTTTTTCCACAAGACATGAAACCTGAACTCTCTCACAAAATAATTCCAAAGTCACATTGAAAAGAAAAATGAGACAACAATCAAATATAGAAAAATTGGAAGATTATCTGAGTACCACAATGTTTGGCAGTAACTGGACCAAAGGCTTCAACAGTACTTGATGAAACTAACCTCATCTAGACCCCAACTGGAAATTCAAGTCCCCTCGCCCTTGCACCCTTGTTGTTCTAGAGCAATTTGTCCCATGACAATTTCATCATCATGATCAACAGACATTCAGAATATTTTTACAAGTACTAAGGCTAACTCTGAAATCTTCTCCAATCACACTGTCAAAAAATATTTCAATGTCATACTCATGAGGCTTACTTTTTACTGAGAGGCTGTTTTCTTTGATGGTGCATTTTTTCTAGAAATACCACATTCTACAGTATAAAACTGCTTTGCCATACAAAGATACAGACTTTTTCCTGCCAAATTTTTCAGGACTGCATTTTGAAGTCCATACTCAAGTACAAAAATACTTTTAAGTATCAGCAACACACAGTACAAAGGTTATACATGAGCAGACTTTGAAGGTAACACTGCAAGGCACTGGAACAGCACTAGGAGAGAAGCGTCAACGGCCACATCTTGTTTTCTTGCCAGTTATCTTAATCCTTATCTTAAACCACAGTGGTCAGCTCCCACTCTAGTTTTAACCTCAATGCATGGACAATTCTGCTGCTTATGTAGCAGCAACCACATTAATACATCTTAGAAATAATGTATTAAAGTAAACCAAAATCATACACTAACATATTCTACTAGGCTAGCAAAATGTAACAGTTCAATAGCTATTACACAAATAGCAATAGCTTTTCCTTACAGCAAAGTTGGAAATCATTAAAACCACTGCACAGTAACATATTCACACATGTGATTCAGGCATCGCTTTTTGTTTTGTTTTCCTAAGGTTTTGGGGATCACTGCCTCACACAAAGGCATATTATCATGCAACAATCCATTGCAGATCACTTCTCAGAGGCAGAATCTCATAGCTCCTACTGAGTTTCCAATGTGCTTAACATCTAATTTAGGAAAGAAAAATATAATCTGACATACCAATGTCTGCCTTATGTCATGACACCACATTTTTCAGCTTGTAAAAAAGTTTTTAGTGGTTACACTGTCTGGGGTACTGTTTGTTTTTCTCCAGTCCCCCACAATACATTAACAAACAGAGTAATCTCAGCAAATAATCTGGATTATCCAAATGGTATTTTTGCAGTCTTTCACAGGTCACAAAAATTGCTACTAAAATATTTCTTTTCCGTCCTTTTTTAAAAAGTGGTACAATACAAAATTCTAAGATTCAGTACAACAGCTGTTCCAAGTTTGTCACTAGTGCATATGCAGTCTCTAGTGCAGCACACCCTGGCTGTATGCACTATTCACAACTTTAGAAACGAAATGCTTATCTGTGCTGAGAAAATTAAGAATTACCTAAACGTGACAACATCACTCATGACACAACTGTAAAAGACTATTTGTTTGATTTATACTGAGTTAAGTTTGTAACAGTTTTGAAGAGTTTAATCATATGTTAAATTATGCTGTGTAGCTTGACTACCAACAGGGAACATTTTCATCTGCAATGGTAATGAAGCATTTATGAAAGGTGTCAAAGACAATCAGAAAGTTGAAGGACTTTAAATGTATTCATGTGACACAATGGTTCACGTTGCTTTACTGGGAATTAATTCACAAACAACATCACACAACAAACTTAAGCAATCTCTTCATCACTGCTTCCAAAAGAAAACCACCACCAATTGATGGTTTTCTAGTCATGAAGGGAGTAGAAAATGAAAAAAAAAAAAAAAAAAGCTACAAAACCTGATTTGGATGAAAAGTCTGATCTGGAAGAAAACTGAAACGTAAGTGCCTTAAATTCTGAAAAAAATGGAGGTCGGATACAGTCCCTTTGTACCTTGCTCCCCCTCCCCCCAATCTAACACATACCACATAGCGCAATAATTTTATGCTTAGATACATGCTCTACACCCATACCAAACAACTTGCAAAACAAAACCTAATTTAATTTAGCTGTTTTACAGTTTCCTGTGCTATACCAAGAAAGTCCCTGTTTTATTCAAACGATCTAGAAAATACCAGAAACCAAAATCAGGGCTAAGTGATGTTACAGTACTAAAAGAGAACACAATGCAAGTAGAGGATTTAGCACCTAAGCTCTTGCTCAAGGATCAATTATACTTCAAATGATAATGGAAGGAAGCTGGTAGAGACAAGGGAAACAACCAAACCTTACATTGCCGGGTAATGTCATCAGTTAACAACAGTAACTTCTATACTCTAAGCTCTTTCAAAAATGTTAGAGAAAAGGACCCTTTCTTCGGCGTGTTCTACAGGCAGATAAATACACAGAGCAAGGGAAACAAACAATACTTTTACAACAAAAGATTACAAAGTGTCTTCACAGCATTGAGTTTCTAGCAGACCTGTTCTAAGGGATAGCTCATTTCCCCTAAATGAGGAGACAAGAGCATTAGCCAAGTCGGCTAAACTTTATAAAGATATAAAATACACAAGACAATACTAGTAGAGCAATACTATACCACCTTTCAAAGCGTGTATTGTTTACATTAGTGAGAGCACAAAAAACCCCAACAGGAACCAAGTCACTCCAAGCAAACTCAATAGTACCTTCCTAAGTGAGATTTAGAAAAGCAATTCCCCTAAGTTCATTTTATGCACACCATTTATAATAAGTTCCTTCTACAGACCACCCACTGCTACTTCCTCAAAGATGATTCTCAGTGCTTTGTTTTACAATTCTCCGGAAAAGGCTCCATATGGTATAACACAATTGTTTGAGAATTACTGTTCTATGTGGCATCGACATAATTTCCAGCCCACTTTTCCATCCCATCACCCCCCTGTTAAGCTTAACACAGCTGCAGCTGACCAACATGACTCTGAAGAGTTAGAAGTACAGTTGTCATAGCTATATCTGAATTCTACAGAGGAAAGAGTACTGATTTGCAAAACTAAAAGCTCAATTACTCTAACCAGAAGTTGCCATCCATGCTTTCAAATAAAGGCTGGACCTACTACTCGTTTTTTAATCGCAAACAGAGGAAGGTGACAAATCAGAACCAGGAAAACACTTTATGAAAAGCTGTTTATTTTTCCTACTGCTACTAAGAAAAAAGTTATGGTTTTGAGGATTAAAGCATAGCAAATCTGTCCATGAGCAGACTGCCAGTGTTGCTTTTGATTAGATTTTCTGTATCACAATCAAAATCAGGCAGATAACCTGTGTTTTAACCCCAGGAATTCACACAGCAGTGAAAGAAATAAAACTCCAGTGTGACTGAAAATAAGAAACCTAAAAAAATTAGGGAAAGGAGGAGGACACTGTTCTGGTTTAATTCCTCAGTGCTGGATGAAGATGGGGGAGGGGAAGGGAAAAAAAAAAAAAGACTACACTTGGCCAACTGAGATGATGTAAGTTGTCCAACAGCACAAACAAGACTGCTAAGAGATTTCTTAAGGCTTTCAAATTACCCTGTGAACTCTGACTACCTGTAGCCTTAGAGGGAAAACTAATAACCAAACAAACAAGTTTCACACGGGATCAGATTTGCATTGTTATATTCTACCCACACCTTCAGATAAAGACAAGTTATCTGTGCACTTCATACCAGGGACGACCTGTGTAAAATACGACTCCATAATTAACAAGCTCTTCAGTCCTTGTTCTGAAGACACTCAAAGGACAACAGTTTCCACCTTCTCTCTTTTTCATCCAGTATTCTTACTAAAGTAGCTGTATAATTAAAGGGAAAAGCTCTACAGTGGCCAGAATTGGCCTAATACAATACTAGAATTCTTTCTTTAATTTCAGGTCATAAACCGGAATATAAAACGCACTGAATTCCTACCACCTGCATACAGGCAAAAATCGCTTGGTACTTAATGTTATATTTGACACTTGAGTATGGCATGCATGATAAAAGGGTATACCAACCCAGTGTTTTTCAGATTTTGTATTTTTAATAATATACTGGATGTAGCCACTTTAATAACCAGCATCAGCCAAGGCAACCTAAGCAACCCAGAAGCTGCTCTCCTACCTTGCTCGGAGTCAGTCTTTCTCAAGGTACTAACCAATAAGGGTAATCGGTCTGAATAAGTTATACATACTAGATTAGCTGATTTGCTGCTCAAGTGAGGCAGGCAAGTTAAAGAAAGATGGATGCAGCAGCTAGAAGAGAAAGGAAGGCCAGAAACTGCAGGGCAGAGAAAAAGGTTTTCTCAGTAAGGAAACATAATCATAGCATCCTGTCCCACCAACAGAACTTCTTTTCAATAAAGAGTTTATTACACAGCGTGCGCCTGCAACCTAAACGTCCCATTGTTATCTATGGGAGAGCCTCTAGGGCCTAAAGAGAGAAGAGAGGGCAGGACTATTTCACCTAGGCCCTGGCTCACGATTAAAGATGGAACCTGGCGCTCTCCACCAGGCTGGTCAACCTGGTCAGGACCGCAGCACAACGGGGGCGTGCGCAGGGGAGGGGGGCGCGTATCGGAGCAGAGGAGCCTATCAACCTCTAGCAGCACACACAGCCCCCTCGCAAGCCATTCCAACAACAGCACGAAAGAGCGGCCCTTCCGAAACTTGGGTGACAGAACAATGAAAAATTCAAGGCAAAACACGCGCACGCAGAGACCCGTTACAGAGGGGGGCTCTGCTCCTTCCTCATTAGCAGACGCCGGCAGCCGAACACCCCGGACCCCCGGCCGCCTGCCGCCCCCCGGCGTCCCGCGTCCCCCCCCCTCCCCCGGTACCCACCGCCCAGCGGGCTCCGGCCAGGCAGCGGCCGGAGGGCCCCCCGGGGCAGGGGGCCGACCCTGCCCTCCCGCACCCAGCCCCCAGGCGCCGGGGTCCCTAACGCCTCCCCTCACGCGGCACTTACACCTCGGTCCTCCTCCGAGAGGAAATCTGGGCCGTCGTCCGAGCCTTCCTGCTGGGGGCGAAGGGGAGGAGGCGGAGCGGGCCGGGGGCACGCGCAGGGGCACGGCCGGCAGCAGAGAGGGTGGGGGGAGACAAAGCGCACAGGTTAGCGACCCGGCCGCACACGCCCGCCCCGCCCCGGCACCGCGGCCGCCCCGACACCCACCATCATGGCTGCTCGCAGCGCTCCAGCGCCCGCCGGCCCTCCCCCCGCCAGCCCGCCCGGAGCCCAGCGGCGAGGCGGGGCTGCGGCGCGCGGGGGCGGGGCGAGGCGGGGCTGCGGAGCGCGGGGGCGGGGCGCGGCGCGGGGAGCGGCGGCAGCGGCGGCGGCGAGCAGCACCTCTCGCGAGGGAGCGGCGGGCGCGGGCCGCGCGCGCCTAACCCGCCCCGCCCCGCCCCCTCCCCCGCCAGCGGGCGCGAGGCCGCCGTTGAGGGAAGGGCGCGAGGCTTGTGAGGGGCGGGCGGGAGCTTCGGCCGCGGCGAGGCCCGGTGGCCGCGGGCTGGGGCTTGTCCGCGGCGGGGGGAGACGAGGGGAGCCGCCCCCGGGCGGGGAGGCCGCGGCCGTGGCCGCGCGTGTCGCAGGCGCGTCGGTTTTCCCCTTTGCTGCGTGGGTGTGCGCTGGCCCGCGCGGCGGCGGCGCGCCTAGGGCTTACGGGTGGGTCTGGCGAGCGCCGGGACCCTGGTGGTCAAAGAGCCGCCACGCTCCGAGGGTGAACGGTTCCCGTGCGCGGTGTGCAGAAGCGAGGGTGGCTTTGTTGGCGCGTGCGAAACTCGAATGCTTGGCGCGCTGAGGGCAAGTGTGCAAAAACCTCTGGAAATGTTCGTAACGGGCAGAGCTCTGCTGCCGTCCCTGACCTTACTTCATAACCGATGGCTCTCGTGCTGCCCTGCTTGCTCTTCTTTCCGTCATTTCTGTGAGAGATGGGCTCCACAGCACCAGCCTGTCACCACATGCCTTTTTACAAGCCTATGTGTGAAACGGACTACGCAGTTACACAGTGCTAGAAATTAAGTGGTTTATAATACACCTTTGATTTATGGGCAGTTATGTGACTAAAACTGATGACCGCCTTTCATTCAGACTAAGAAATGGAGCCGTTAAATGCCCCTTTGTCTAATGACAGTGGAAAACATCAGCGACCGCAGACTAAACCAAATGTAAGCGTGGAGGGTAGGGAGTCCGTGCCTGAGACTGCATTTTTCTGTGAATCAGAGCTAGAACAGCCAAGAAACAGCCTCAGGGTGGGGTTTCATGATCAGCATAAACCGACGTAAGCATGTGCCATTCCTAAGAGATGGTGGCAGGTGTGGACATTAGCACTCTCATGGGTGTACAGTCAGACAGATGAGGGCATTGATCCAGCTGCAAATTAATGCTGCAGCAAATGATTAGTTTCCGTCTGAGTCAGCTCCATAATCCAGCCAAGCCCATAGTTACACATGCACTAGTGGGACCGGACCACCGCTTGCCACAGTAGCACCATGGATTTAGACTGGACTAAGCCGATCAGGAAACTACACCTTGAGAAATGCTACTGATGCAGCCTCAAGATAGGTGAAGAGAAAGCTTTCTGAGCTCTGTACTGCTTAGAAGTGTGCTTTGGAATTCAGAAATGGAAATTGTCTCTTGGAAGTTGTTCTTAGCGGGGCTGCAGAAAGAGGCCTTTGACTATGCATTTTGTAAATAATTAAAAAAAAAAATCTGTTCTCTAAACAATTTTCGAGTATGTGGTCTGTTTCTGTCTTGATACAGACATGCGCAACATCATCCAAAGTACTGACTTACTACTCAGGTCAAGAGAGGTAAAAATATTTTACAAGATACAGAGAAAGAGTATGCAACCTCTGTTTAAACACTGACCTGGTCATGCTGAAGGGGTGAAGACAAAGCCACACAAGTAAACCGGTTTCTGGGGGTTCACCTGCATTCGTTAGCATCCTGTTCTGTGCACAGTCTGGGCTCAATACCATACCACCACTCCACCTAGCAAACATCTATTTTTCTGGAAAAAACTAAAATCAGTGACAGAATGAGCTTTCTTTGTTTTTAATGTTTATTGTTAATACAGTTTTGTAGGACCAAAGAACCTAACTCAAAGAGTTGAGGAAAGGCTTCACAAGCGATGGAGACACAATTCCCTCTCCCAGGGGACAGCTAAGTAGTCCAGCTGACTGGCATGAATCCAGCAGGATGACCAACTCAGGAGCATCTACAAAAAGTAAAGTTATATGGCTTTCCAGTGTGCCTCTGGGAGCAGTTCAGTCATGTTTTGGATGGTGCAGAGGCTCATGAGGGACATATATTCCAAAACAATAACAGTACTGTGGCTCTAAAGGTGGTCTGTACCAAATGACACCACAAGTGCTTAAGCAGCAATGCTATCCATGATCCTAATCTTTCATACTGCCCTGATCGACTTATTCCAGCTCCATGTCTTTTGTCCCCATGCTCCTCCCAGCTGGCAGAGCAATGCTTGCTGCATGCTCTTTCTGCTTCAGCAGCTGAGACAGATCATATAAGCCACGGAGACATCCTAGCTAGTAGGTGGGAGAAGAGCACTACCTCTTCTCAGTGCTCTTCTGTCAAGACTCAGGTTAATGAGCCTGCTCTGAGGCTGCAGGATCACATTCAGTTTCCTTCGACAGCTGAGGAGTTTCCTTTGACAGCTGAGTCTTCCACCTAAGGAGTTTCCATCTTGGCCGTTTGCACAGTCTCCTCTATGTCTACACAACAATAATAAACCAGGTCAATGAACTAAATATAACCCAGCAAGAATTAAATTACACATTGTAACTGAGGCAATCTGACAGCCCTTGGTACCATCCCATTCCTCCCCTCCTCCACACACCTCGCTGTCTACTTTATACCAACGCTGGTCTTCAGCAGGCCCTGACTCCAGTCAACCTGTCTCACCAGCAGAAAAATTACACGGGAAGGGAAAACCGTTTTGACGGGTGAGTTGCATTGACTCTGATAAGCTGTATGGCTGGCCCAGAGGAGGATGCAGGAAGCCAGAAGAAAGGAACGTCTGGGGGGTCTCAGATGACATCTTGAGAAATTACTCCCTTTACCAACAACATCTCACTTTTGCTCCAGGACACGGTCTGACTCACTCAGCTACTTATTTTTTGTCTCATTTTTCCTCTGTTTTTCCCTCATTTTTTCTTTTCTGTTACTGTGTTTTATTTTGTCTCATTTTTAGCTGCTGAACATTTGAGGCAAGGTTCATCATTATTCGGAGTTTACAGAGCCATAAGTAGAAAGAGGGACCGATCCTGCGCCAGTTAGGGGAAAACTGCTGCACTCCCGCAAGCGATAGGTCTTCAGAAGTTTTAAAACATTCCCCTGCAAAGACTCATAATGTCAGTAGATGGTGCTATATACATATTTTTAGGAATGCTTTTCGGCCGAGGTTTACCCAACCAGTAACATTTCCTTTGTGTTTGAGTGTAATATCCCTGGAAACCTAGAAGCCACACAATTTAAGAAATATTTGGCTTTTATCAGGGAATCACTGCAGAGACCTAAAAGCTTTCCACTCCATGGCGTCATGTCATATAGTACTACCTGTACTGTATGACTAATCATGGAGTAATTCAGTGAAAGCAACTGTTTGATGTATGCAAGTGCTGTAGTTCTAATATTTCATTAACTGATATATATTTTTTAAAAGTGTGAGGAGCTATTCTTCATGCACTTTTCTCTTTTGAGAAGTCTCTCAACTTCCCTTTCTAAACCTAATTACTCTCAGTTTCCTTCAAACAACCTCATGTATTGTTTATGTGGAGCTCAAATACAACATCTTGCAGACAAACTGTGGTCATCAGGACCAGCTTTCCTGTATCTCAGTGCCACATTGATTCCTCCTTTCGTTTCATCTTTGAGATGAAAATATTTTACTCCCGTACATACTTCATTTAAATTTTTCTCTACAGCTGCTAACTGAAACTGCATTAAGGAACCATATCATTAAAGCTATATTGCAAGGCTTTTTTTGTGGCAGAGCAGATAATTACATTTTAAAAAGATGAATCAATATTTACCTTTTATTTCTGTGGAAAACTAGAGCTTTTAAGTGTAATGTTTTCAGAAGATTAAGGCTGAAGGAGAAAAAGGCTTCAAAATCCTATTACAAAACCAGTCTAAAAAGCTCAGTTAGCAACAGAGGCTTTTTACCTGTTATGGAGATAGATCACGTTACAGCAAAAAACGACTATCAAACTGATCATATTCCTTTAGGAACACAAAGAGGATGTGAGCAAGATTAAAAGAACAGAGAGGGAAAAAAAATGTGTAATATTCTAGTGAAGAAAGCGAAATATAGCTTAGTACAGTGTGTGCCTAGTAACTTCTAGCCACTCTGAAGAACAATAATTTCCATCAGAAAAAAAGAATCTGTTTCTCAGTATGGAATAGACTTCTGTGAATTCCAAAGCGTAATGGGGCCATATGCAAATAATAAGGATGTGTGGGTTTCTATTCAGACTGCAGGGACCCTGAAAAGGCTCACTCTGCAGTTTTAAAAATCCTGGCCTCCTTGTGCCAGATGCTGACTATATGTATGCATATACATTGTAATGCAATTCAGCACACTTCTTCCCTAGGAAAGAATCTGATTTTTTCTTTTTTGTGTTTTAAAAATTCATTTACATGGCATTATAGACACATTCTGTCTTTGTCTGCCATGAATGACTTAATGCCCATATACAGCTACACTGATGTAGAAAGTTGAATAATCTAAAGCCTCATTTTTCACCGGTGCCATGAACTAATGCCAAGAAGCTGTAAGGGGAAGAATACATTATCCAGTAAACAAAGGTAAAAATCACTTATTCTGAGCTCTGAACCTTTTGAAGGTTTTTTTCTTCTTTGGATTGCATACTGTTATTAACCTAATCGTTGTATTTCTATAATAGACTGCAGGCAATCATTGCTCTGCAGAAATACTTCATTGGAAATGGGTGCACAAGGAGACTGCATGTCCCATAGCTCCTATAGGCTTGTCTAGGAAAGAGCCTATAAAGAAGCTCTGTCCTCACCTGGCACACAGGGATGCATAGAAATGTTTATAAATAAAATCACAGACTGATCAGCATTTCGACTGCCTACTCTGGATTTAAAGCCATTGAACTCATCTCTTTTCCTAAACTCCAGTCCCTTTTGCTTTATAAACCAGCTGAAACATGGAGCGCTTCAGAGAATATTCTGAGAGAATCCTTTTTTATCACTCTTCCCAATTCTTAGTATGTCTTTCTTTAAGAGAAAGCCAGAATTTCTGGCCTCACCTTTGTCCAGACTAAGGGTTTTACTTGCACCAAGTACTGGCACAAAATTCTTTAAATTATTGTAACAGAAGTTACTATTATAACAGAAACAGAAAAACCTTTTTGTTGACATCACAGCTGAAACCAGGGAGTTTCTTTTCCCACATTACTTCTCAGGTTTTTAATTTCAGAGCTGCCTAGTTTAATGCCTGGGTTGTGGAGGGCAATAGGAATGCCTTGAGATATCAGCCTCACAGTAGAGTCTTAACTCTATCAGTCAGTAACTGCAATGGTAGGAGCATTATGGGAGACTTCTCTGAAGCAGTTTTATTACACTTTTCACGTCAGATGTTGACGAGTCTGAGGTAAAAATACCAGAAGGCCATTTACAGTAGTGCTTTCATCAGGGCTAGCACTGATGATTCTTGTCAGGGCTAGGGAATAGTAGAATAGATTCAGAAAAAAACCCTCAGTATAAATAAGGCCTTGTTGATGAAATTGTGACCAAGAAGGATAAAAAGCAGATTTGCTAACACTGACCTCGTACACGTCATTCCTCAAAGGCCAGCTCTGCCCCAGCAGGGCAGCACCAGGCAGGGCAGACAAAGCAGCTCTTGTCATCTCTTGTCACTGGTACAATAATGGGTATCGGGAAGGACTGCACAATGCTGCTTATTTTGCCAGAACAGACTGAATGACACTTTCTGCCTAATTCAGTACATACCTATTGTTGGGGACTATTAGTCATTATTCTTTGTCTTTTGCTCCCTGCTATCTTATTTCCTTTTCTCCTAATACTTTTTTGTTTGCTTTTCAATTGTTTTCCCCTCTTTTTTAGTATTTAGCATTTTTCCTTCCTAATCTCTCACTCCCCTTCTAATCTGTCTCTTCCTTTCTCTTTGTTAGACCACCCCATTCCATGCCCCGATTTCTTTTGGTCTTGCCTGAGGGTAACTGTTCTCTCCAGCTAATCGCAAAATGACACCTCTCCCCTCAATCCCAAACCTTTCAGTCCTCTCTGTAATCAGTCCCAGCTCATTCCATTTTTGTCTCTTCTTACTCTCAGTCTTACATTCAGTCTTCTATTCTCCTAATGTGCTCCTCGCTGGTTTCTTGCTCACTTGAATTTCATTGTTGCCCTCCTTCATGTCTGGCAGGTAGCCATACTCTTCCGAGTTCTTCCCTGAAAACCTTGGATGTCTCCTAGCACATCCTATGAATGCCAGTGGTATTAGAGCACCACTTGCAGCATGAAAGAATGTGATGACCACTAACCTGGTCTGCTTGAGGCAACATTCACAAGCTTGCCAACAATAACCAGGTGTCCTTTGTCTTCCTACATGTATCAGGTGAGCCTTACCCGACCAGCATGCTAAAGACTTTCTGACCAAAGGGGTCTCATTCAAAATGATCAAAGATAAGCCATGAAAAAAACCAACCACACCACATTATTTCTGATGTATGTTTACCAGAGAAAAAGCTGAGTTTGATAGATGCCATCAACCAGCATTAAAACAACAATCAGCTGAGGCATTATTTAATGGCCAGGGGCAGCTCTTCAAATGTGATGATGTCTGACTCAAAACCAAAGCTGCTTCCCTTTCCAGGTGAATCCGTTGTGACACTCATTACAGCACAGCTGCTTGGGAGCAGCCACCCTAAGGCACATCCTATGTTTCATTCACAGTCTTAAACGCCTGCTTGCCCAGTCGTCCAGCAAGAAAAAAATATTATATGCTACATTCAGATGTGTTCCTTTCTATATAGTATCTTCAGAGCCAGAGGCCCTAGGACTGACTGACTTGAGGGGTAGTCAGAAAAAAAATAAATCCGGTCACGTAGACATTGGCTGGCCAAGCCTATCACCCTCTTGGTTCTCTTTGCCTGACTTAATAGCTATGGAGATGCAGATGCTTGTTAATTTTAAATTGTGTTGGATAGCCAGTTGCAATAAGAGGCATGGGTTAAGATACAGCCAAACAGAGCACTCACTGTTAGGCTTCCCTGCAGTTTTACTTCCAGCTGTCTGCTTTTGAGTTAACATCTCCTGAGACAGCTTAACTTGACTGATGGTGCTCACTGCAAAACAGCCAGGATGTGTGCAGGGTGATCGTAATAGCTACACGGAATAACTGATTCCCATAGCGTGGCCGCCAGCACTTGAGCTGCAGCCCATGCTTCCAGACAGGCCAGTTCTGGCTGGTTTATCACATCGTCTCTCTGGATCTGGAGATGCTGAACATGAAACAACCATAGAGCACAGTTTGGATTAAGCCCATCAAAGGTCATGCTGCTGCTGGAGGGGAAGTCATGCCTCCCCCTGTGCCCCTACTCCCTCTGCTGTCCCAGCGCTCCCTCAGTGCAGCTCCAGGGGCAATTTACCTGCTCTTCTTGCAGGATCAGCTTCCAGCTGGCTCACTTGAGCCAGCACGATAGGAATACAGGGAGAGTATGAAGGGTAGCACCCCACCTTTCAGCAGCAGTGCAGCTTTAGGTTGGCTTAAACCTTTCAGGAAACCTCTTGTGGCATTAATAATGGATTATTTCAACCTGCACTTCAACAAAGATGAGCCCACAGGTACATTACAATAAAGCACCCTGCTGTGAAAACCCAGTGGGCACACCAGGAAAAATTCACGTGGCCCCTGCTGTGGTGTTTTAAAGTAGTGGGGTGGTTTTCACTGATGGACAGGACGTGTCATCGGGGAAACACACTGAGCCTGTCTCAGGGCAAATTCAGCTGGGATAGCTTGCATCACAAGAGATCTGCATAAAGCATGCATGGCTGCAGATAACAAAAGCACCTGTCCATCAGCCTCTAGTCACCACAACTTTATGATGTTGATCAGGCCACGCTATAATCTGGAATGAAGGCTAATGGAATAGCATTTGGATCTCCATTAGCACTTTATTGAGTTGCAATAGTCCCACAGTCAAGGCAAAGATAATATGATACTATGAGAGGTTATATCTTTGCAGGCAGAAATTAGAACTGTAAGTCTGCATTTGAGAGCAAACAAGCCTTGTGCTGCAATGTGGGGAACTGAAGCATTCAGTATTTGAGACACTGACATGTACTCCATGTGGTCAGAAAGAGAGATACTGTAATGTTCATGAGCGGGTCCAGGATCAGCTCTTCAGAGAAGACCTGAGCCCTGTTACAGGATCAGGTCTTCGGAGAAGAACCAAGCAGTGTTATGGATGCTTTTTGTCCCAGCTGGTCAATGTATGGTGGAGGGAAGAAAGGAAAACACTGGTGCTTTTACTTTGTTTTTTCTTTTTCCACACTTGTGCCTTTTGAATCCACGGATTTTTGCATCTGAGTGGGTGGATCTGATGGTGAACAGGTGAACCAGTCTCACTGATAATTTTACATGTGGCCAAAGGGAATGCTGGGCCACGTGTGTGGCTCTGCAGATGCGAACTGAGCAATGGGAACCAGCCTAGGAAATGCTTCCAGTCCTCCCATTGGAATCAAGCTCTCTCCTTCCCAAGGTACAAAAACAAATCCGGAACATTAGTTTGGGTTTGGGAAGGTCACCTGTGTTATCCTAACTGCTGTGTTCAGATCCGTCCACAATTATCACAGCAACTGTGATATGTAGGGCCAAATCCTGCTGATACATGGAATAGCATGGGCACCAAAAATTCTTCTATTGATCAGGGCAGTGTTTGACTGCATGCAAAAGGCAGGGGGTTGAGTATCCTGTTCATTGCTGCTGAGTTCCCAGGCCTTCCTGTAAGCTCTCTGCCCCTGTGGCAGACACTGTGCAAGTTCACAAAGCAATACATACCAGGACTGAAGCAGGGAGCTGTGCCTCAGGACTGGTGAGGCATCCTCATCCAGGCCAGGGAAAAAACAGGAATAAATTCAGACCCTCCTCTGGAGTGGGTTCCTTGCATTTTGTGCACTAGGGCTGTTAAAGGCAGCTTTGGCACTGAAAGTATAAGGACCTGCAGGTACAAAAGAAACACAGATCCTTAATAATCTTTATTTTTGAGAATTATTTCAGGGAGATTACCCACCTGAGCAAGACAGTCAGGAATGCACCTCCTTCCACTCAGCTCTTCTGCTAGTGCAAATCAATGTTTTTCCATTAAAGTCAATGGAGCTTTGCTGATTATATGAAGTCAAGATCATTATCTACAATTTATTGGCTCTAGTCATTTTATAATACTCTACAATGGGAAATCTTTTACCTCCGCTTCTTTTATAAAGCACAAAGGACCCATACAGTTTCAGATCATTGTATTTTGCTCTAGTCCCACCTTCTCAAAAAAATTCCTTTTGTTATTTCTCACTTGAGGGGGCAGCTATGACTAAGTGGCTGAACAAAACCTTCAGATTTACCAAACCTGCAATGCAGCTCATTTTCCACCCTTCACAGCAATGCTATTCTTGGAATCACACTTTGAAATCTCCCCACCCAGAGAATCAGTGCTTTACAACAAAGGTAGGCACCAGTGTAAAGCCCAATTGCAAATGCATGAAATGAAAGTTTTAGGTTAAGTTTTGCCTTTCACATCTCATAGAAAAAGCGTTTCTTTGCTGTATTTCTTATTTTACAGCTCCATATAATCACCCAACCGTAGCACTGAAGACTGAGGGGTTCCAGCAATACATCCTGGCAATGGATTCCCCCTCCAGTTGGGTCTGACCTTTCTTAGCTCTGGACTTCATGTAATCCCAGTCATACAGTCACAAAACCAGCTCTGAGCTACCAACAGCTAAGACTTTTGCTTAATAATGACTAATTTATCTTAGAATATACGTTAATTTGTGCTCCATAAAACACCCCAGTGTGGTGTGCTGGTACAAAACTGTACCAAGCAAGCACAACAGAACTGAGTTTCATCAAATTGGTACCTGTGGGACAAGTTTATGGGAAAGGACAGCAAAAAGTGTCGTACTGGTGATTCATTAGGTGATGCTCTTCCCTCTGCAACGATTCTGAACCAATGCCCTAAGGTACATGTGGCTCTGACTTCCACGTGAATCATAAAATGCTTTGGCTTCTTGAGATGTGATTGTGTGTGACATGCATAATCTTTGTGACAAGCTAAAGCAAATAACAAGAGCAAGTAAGGTTCAATCAGGTTCAGTAAGGCTCTTTGTTAAATGTACACACTTTCAGCTCAAGTCCCCTCCTAGCATTCTAGCAATTCTTCTAACCCCCTCCTCTTTGAGCCACCTGCAGTTCACATCTGGTTCTGAATCTAAAACACATCAGTGCTGAAATTTATTTTAAGGATGTGCAACGTCACAGCTTAGTCTGAAGTGCTGCCAGCTATTGATTCGTATCAGGCAACAAGGCTATGATGTAGGGCTCCACAGTAAGATAACAGCACACCCCATAGTTGAAAGTTGGCTAAATGACGCTTATAGAATTTGTGAATGCCACCCACAATAAAGTTTATAGCTTTTGTTTTCATATTTCCCTTCTTTTGTACATTTCTGAGACACTTTTATAATTTTTAATAGAATATTAGAAGATCACTTCATTTGTTCTAGTACTTAGCATTTTTATTTTTAATGAAGTACCAAATACTTGGGGCTTAACTCATTAACAATAAAAGTCAGATACCAATCTCTTAATATTAACTTTTAGATATATTCAAGCAAGGCAATAAGTGAACTAGGCAGCTGCCAAAGCATGTACATCTGAGCTGAATAATGATCAGGATTTTATGACACATTTGGAAGGGAAATGTAATAAAAGATAAAGAGGGATATGGAAGTGGGATAAAAATACCCACTGATCATTGATAAATTATTCTAGACTTGTTTGATATATTTATTTGATAAAATGATTGCCTGTTCTTTACAGAGATAGACACTAGACCTAATCTTGCTGGACTCCTGAATGTATCTTGTACAACATTAATTAAGATGAAAATCAAGACTAACATATGAACTGTAAAGCATATAAGAAACTGACTGAAGGGGAGTCTTCTGTCAGGAGAAAGGGGAATTATTAATGGAGTTTCCTAGATTCACTCTGGGAACAATCTTATTTAATCTTCTCATTAATGACCTTGGCACAAAAAAATAGGAAGTCAATGAGCTAATGAAATTTGCTGCCAACACAAAACTGGAAGGTGCTACTGATACAGAAGAGGACTGGAGTATCATGCAGGAAGACCTTCATGGCCTTCAGAACTGCAGTAACAGAAATAGGGTGGAATTTTGTAGCGAATCATGCAAAGTGATTATCTTAGGGGGCAAAAGAAATTTCTATAAGCATGAGGAAAGAGCAGAGGAGGAGAAAGAAGTAGATGTATCAGTCACATGGAATATATCAGACTCTAATGGAAGAAGGCATAGGATCCTGCGATGCAGAGAAAGCAATGCATTAATATCTTCATAACATGTAGTGGTAAGGCCTGGTCAAACATGTTCAGGAAAGATAGATTCAAACTGGACCAGGTACAAAGAGGTGCTGCTAGGGCCTTTAAGGGGATGAAGAAGGCTATCTTACTGAAAATATCTTGGTGTGAACAACTAGAAGAAGAGAATGTAACATCAGGGGATTAAAAAAGGGAAAGGCAAGGCTATTCAAAATAAAGAACAGTACAGGTACAAAATAAAAAGCTCAAGAATATATTTAGGCTGGAATTAAAATAAGGCTTCAAAACATCAAAGCAGGATTCTGGAACATCATCTCCATTGTAGTAGTAGAAAGAAAAAAATTAATTTTAAGGTGAACTTGCTAAATTTGGGGGAAAAAAAGGCAGGGGCAGGGGCTATATGGCTTGATGGCTGGCAATAGGAAGTGGTTGGAATGAAAGCCCCATTGGCTGGCATCAGATTCTCCATTCCCTGTCAGCTGGATTTGATAGAAAAATGATGTGCAAACTTTCACGTGCACAGCATGGAGTCCTGACCTGTAAGCATAATGCTAGTAAAATACTTGTCTTCATCTACTGTACACCCAGAGCATTCCCCTGCTGCCATTAACATCACACCATACTGTTCTAATGATTCTAGACACTAATGAATTTGTAATAAGCATTTCTAACTTCCACTGATTTTAATGGAGCTACCCCTGATTATGCCTGGATTACGTCAATCCTGACAAAAAAACACCCAATTTCATATATACTTAGCACATGCATGCACCAGTTGAATTCCAAATACACATCAGGTGAGCTATTCTGCCGGTTACTCTTGTTTTCTAACTAGTCTGTAGTAAACTCGTAATTTACTTTTCCACTCAGAACACCGCTAGAAAAAATTCACCTGGAATGCTAACAGAAAGCTGAAGTTGAGCAAACAAAGTTTGTCTCACTAACTAAACGAACAAAGCAAAACCTAAACTCTCCAGAAGTGCTGGCCCTTGGATATTCAAAGCTCTGTGACACGCTGCACATGGAGCATGCTTGCCTACACCCTTAGGAATACTATGGCATGGCAGGACTCCCAGTCTCTGAAAAGCTTGTAGTAAGGACTTCAGAATCTGAGGAATTCAGTTAATTCATATCACAGATCTTCATGGGGGAAGGGTGGCCAGAACACTTAAAAGGAGCAAAGAGAGGAAGCAAGAGCTGGAGTCAGGCATGCACATGATGTAGTGTAACTCCAAGTTTCACCTGAAGTTAAACATTTAAATGCCGTTACATGTCTTGTGTGGCATTATCAGCAGCTGAGATTTGATGGACTAAATTTCACTGCTGCTGGATATATATACAGGAGTCAGAGTACTGAAGAATATGCAGTTTAAAGTATGTACATGACAAGAAGATGAGATGCAAGTGATCATCCGGCTTTCCAGATTTTTGCCTGAGATTTGCCAACAGAGACACATATGACTATGGCAGAATCATTCACTACCTACCAGAGACCCAAACATCTGATGCTTCTGATCTATGTTAAATACGTTGTGAGTGTACATATCTGCTGTGTAATATACGGACAGAGAATGTCCAGTTCTTCCTGGAAGAGCTGGACTTACTGTACAAGATGTATGTAATACAATAGCCCGTCATCACCTGGAAATGCACAGAGCAACACACAGGAGCACGGCGGCTGTCATGAACACAAAGTAAGTTTAGCTCCTCCACAGACACCCTGCATACCATATACTGATCTACCAAGACCGAGGCAACTCTCAGAAACATCTGAAACATTTCAGGCATCGTGCCTTCCTAAACAAGCAAAAAAATAGCCTTTCCCAAAATAAGTGAGAAGTGTAGATTCCGAAATTCACTGCCTGGTGAAGCAGGGTTAAGCACCAGCAGAAAAGAGGGGGAGCATTCAGCCCAGCTTCTGCAGGAATCCCCTTCTCATCCCACACGTGTCATTAAATTGTCTTCACTATGTTGTCGAACAGCACCCTCAGATGGCCCTACTTCATATATTTCTTCATCACAGACTTTTTTTCTTTTCTTTATAAGATTAGGAAAAGGAAGTAAATCCTCACTGCAATGCTGTCAGTTTCTAGTGCTTGAGACTACAGAGAAAAGCTTGAGGAGGTGAATTAAGCATAACACAAGGTTTCAGAAAAGGAAGCAGATTAAAACTCTTAAAAGATATGATATTAATATAACTTTGGATTATACAAAAGGCTACTTCTTGCCTTTTTTTTTATTTTCTGAACATGTAAAGTTGGTAATAAGGCCTGTAATCCTTGTGGCAGTTTTTTATACATTTTATAATACAGAGATTTTCTTGATTTGACTATGAAGACTTAACCAATGAGCCATGCAATTACATTTCAGCTTTCTGTGTTTATACACAGTGTATTTCACATTATTTCTACAGCTTCAGTTTTCAATATACCATAAATTCATGCATCCATAGCATCTCCCCACACTGTAAGTACTTACCACTTTTGTGGAAGTTAACAGCTGAAACCAGATGCTTTAATGATTGCAAAAAAGGACAGTTAGGCTTCTGGCACTGAGGAAAGTGTAAAATAACCCAATATGGCAATTCCCCATCTAAATGGTGGAGTCCAGATTTCACAGTAAAACTCCATGAGCAGAATGGAACTGTTCAAACATCTCAAGAGATTATTTCAAACTCTTTGCCACTTTAGTAAACTGTAGCCAAGTTTACTCTTCGAACAATTTCTTCGTAAGTGTAAGGCCACATATTTTTGACAAGAGAAACCAGTAAATGGATCAAAAAGGGGTTGGGTTTTTTTCTTGTTTGTTCTATGTTTATGATAAAGAATAAAGCACACTGTTAATATGAGGGAACAGGACCAGAGGAGAATCGGAGCTAGCAGGCAGCAAAAAGGATGGTGATGAGAGGAGGTGAAACTGAGGTAACTGAGATAAATGGGAAGATTGGAGGAAGCGGGTGAGCAATTTCTGCCTATAGGCCAAAAGAGGGGAAAACGCTTTAGAGGAGAAGGGACAGAGAAAGCAAATCAAAGGGAGGGGAAATGCTCAATTGTGTCATTTTCCTCTTTAGGGAAACAAAGACACAGCAGGACTCTTATACCTGTTCAAAAGGAACAAAATGTTACTGTCTATGAAAATGACAAATTCTCTGCTGAGAATATTTTTTATTCCTTTTGCATACAGCATGACTTGTAAGTTCACTACCATTAAATGCATTTAACGTCAGTGATAACAGATACTATGACACCACAATAACCCTTCTATGCACTCTTTCACACTGTGCCCAACAGATGGAAAAGCAAGCCTGATAACATTATAGCAATTCCCCAAAACAGATTAAGTGAACTGGTTGCTTCTATAACCTTCACTTTAATTTTTGGCCCCTTAAAAGACACTGAAGAACTACATTTCCACTAGTTATGAATCATCTTTTTAAAAACATAACACACATGAAAACATCCAAACATTCATCACAGGTATAAATATTCTATATTTATCTGGAGAGCTCCAAGTTTATAACAATGGAAAATGATCTCAGACTAATATCATGAAGTAGCTAGAATATTAATCTCTCTCAAATGCTGGTGCAAGGTTGATGAGATGGTCTATGATTGTTTCAGGATTAAGCATTGCAATAATAATCTCATTCCCACTGAGTGTTCCTAAATACTCTCAGCAAACCCATTCATCCCTTTTCCTTAACTGTGATCCCATCCCCGTACAAAGAAATATCTCCATAAAACTGGGTCAAGCAAAGAGTTTACGTTATCCTACAGTAACTGTATATTTTATATACATAATACCTCCTTCCTTTGATAACAATTGAATCCAGTCCATATTAGACTGAAACACAATGCAGTATGGGGGAAGTGAGAACACCAAAACCAAGTAACTAACAAAAGAGAAAGAACAGAACTTCATGGGCAAATTACAGCATAAAAAACTTGTTAGCAGAGAAAAATACAAGTTTTAAAAAGTTTGGGGTTTTTTTTTCCCCCAAATAAGCCCTTTGGTCATTACAAGTTTTCATCTCATAGCTCAAAAACACATGCATGTTCATATTAACACTGTAAAATGGGACTTTAAAAATCCTATGTTCTTGTCCTTTAACCACTGATGTGATCCAAACACTATTTTAAGAAGGAACTGAGAGGATCTGTATTTGCAAACAATGTTAAAATGCTGGTGCAAAGAGAAATCACTCTTCCCATCTTCACACAGTTTGGTATTACAGCAGAAAGACTGGTTATTAACACCATTTCTAAAAAAAAAAAAAAGAAGAGGTAAAAGCAGGAAACTCCAGGTTCCTTAAATATCTAGACAATATTTAAAGCACAAACATGAAAATATGTTATTCCATTTCTTGGATATTTGTTAGTAAACTTTTGGAAAAATCTTATCCTCGCTATTCTCCAAAGAATACAGCTGTTACATTAAAGTAAGATTCTGATCTACTCTCAGTGTTAAACGTATTTTTATGTATCATTATTACTTTGTGCACAGGATAAGTGCAGATATACACAGAGTCACGTGCTTCTTCAATCCAGCGTGCACAAAGCTATTACAGGAAATATCTCGACTTTGTATTTCGCTATTAGAGCAACAGCAGTCCTACCTAGATGAAGATGCCTTGAGCTAACAGTCACTCTGACTTCCAAAGTAAGGTAGCACAGCAATGTACGATTCCGGAAAGAGAAATTCGAGAGTAGGCATAGCCTCGTGATGTTACAGAGATGTTGCAGGGACAGAGCTAGAGTGCCAGATCCTCAGACTCTCACCACAGCTCTTTCCTGGAGTCTACCAAGACATGTGCACAACTGAAGTTTGACAAGCTCGCGTTTTGTACCTGCTACCACAGCCACAATAGCTAGAAACAATTATGATGCCCACAGGTAATGCCGGTGCTGTATTTTGGCCTTATGCTGCACAGTGCTATGAGAAGCATTCTTTTCTCCCTTCTGGTAATCAGGAAAAAATAAAATTCATAGCTGAGATGGTTGACTGTATTACCGTAAGAAAATGCTATAATTGCAGTCTGTCCATTCTATTAAGAATTAAAAAGGAGGTGAAATGCTTTAGACATTGATACCACAGTAACCTCAACATATCCCAGGTTAGGAAATTTATCCAGCTATGCAAGAAAGCAAAGCAAACTGCTCTGATGTGAATGCTCCAACACTTCTTCAACCCTGTCACAAAGATCAGGTGTTCAGTCAGGAGCACACTGGAAGACCACTTGACTTTTAAGAGAGTTGTCATCCTCCTTGCAAAACTGAGACCAGACTATAGAAATAAAACTGATTGAAATTATTACTGATTTTGACGATGATGACTTTTAAATGTTGTTTATGATGTGCTGTGAGCATTATATTGGCAATGCTGAACTCCAGGCAGTTAAAATTGTAGTTGAAGTGACTGAATTAAAATAATAATGAGACCAAAGCAACTACCAGAATTATCGAAAGGTTATATATATAGCTTGTCCTGAAAATACTTCCAACCATTGCACCTGTCAAAGTAAATCTATAAAACTGGCTAGAACCAAAGCCAGGTGTTTTTGTCAGAAGAGGTAAAAAAATATTAAAAAAGAAAGTGATTATCACTGTTACCCTGATCGCTGTTTCACTCAGCCTTACCAGTGAACAAGGCGTTCAGCCGGCTTGTAAAGTCTTTATCTGAGAAAAATTAAGACATTCTTTTCTGTTTCCACAAATTTTCTGAGTTGGGCTGTTGCACACAAACCTGAACGGGCTGACGTTCTCATCAGAATAACCCAACAGTCAGAGAGGGCACGCACGGCCAAACATGTTCAGTGGCCACGTAGGCTAATGCCATGCATTTGTTTCCTATGGGTGTTCTACAAGATGCCTTTCTACTTTAGTCACGCAGAATAAATATTGTTTAGGAATTCTGGTTACTTGGAAGGAGAGTTCTGGGAACTGATTTTGAAGTGTGGATGCAGAGAAATAATGCAGCACTACAAAGGGAAGTCACCAACGCAGAAGAATAAAAACCTTCAGGTGACAGGTTCTGCATCAGTTTAGTCAACGAAGAGCTAAAATTATGCTACTGCTTCTTAAAAGAATTTATGCAGGCAATGAATTCTATGGACCAGGAAGTATTTCATTTCTAAGTCACGCTTAAATAACAGGGCTAAGACTCTAAAATATGAACATAAATTATATTTGTCACTTGCAGTCACCTAATTAAGAACTACACCCGTTCATCCTCACTCCCAGTGTAATGGCTTAATTACTGTATTTGGTGTAATCAAAAAAATACACATTTTTAAAGGGTTGTTCAAATGGAGCTTAGGTGCATCACCTGTATGATATTGCTAACCAAGAGCCCCATTATAGCATAGCTTCACATTTGTAGGAGTAAAACAAATTTCACCGATACAGAGCTGTACGTTCACATTTCATTGCTTAAAAGCATTGAGACTGTGGAATCGGTATGCTCAGGCAGAGCAAAAAATAACATAAGCTCAGCCTTCACAGCTGCAAGCTCATGATGAAATTAAAAGGAAACAAATCCTCTGCTGTAACCCTTTCCCCCCCCCCAGATGTACAGGTCTCTATGAAAAACTGCTTCTTCTAAACCTGCCTCTGCTTCCCTGCACCTTGTTTGCTACATACACATTCAATTTTCTGTTGAAACAGCCAAAATGGAAGAAAAGCTTAGCTCTTACATTAGCCTTAATAGAAGGTCACAGATGAAAGCAGTGCTGCCCCTAAGAGGAAGCAGACACAAATAAGGCTCTCTAAACTGGTTCTCAAAATCACATCTCTTTTTTCAACCCAATGTATACCCTGCAGCTGTGCTCACCAGAGAGTAACTGATGCTTTTAACTTTCTGCATAATAGAAAAGCTTTTGAGGAGCATAATATTACAGCATTCAATTTTTCTAAATCAAACCCCTACAATCACAGAAAAGAGAGGGGGAAAAACAGATACTAAAAGGTACAAGTGGAGATTGTCTGTAAAGCTTTACAGAAGATGGCGGGCAGATGGTAGGGATTTGCAGTGACACAGCTGTTTTTAAAAATAAAGAGGTGGAAGAGGAGAGGCATGATTACAGCTACACACACATTCCTAAGCCTGTTCACACAAGAATCAAAATTAAGCTAGCAGCAGGAAATTGAAGTTTGTGTTTGGGCTTTTTTTTATAATCCAAATTGACATTTAGAAACTTTTTGAAATAGTCAGTGGCACCTTCAAGCTTCTTTTCCAATCATTAGTTTTCTAAGTAACTATGAAGTAAAGCTGACAATAGAAATATTAATCTACAATGAGATATTAAAAAGACAATGTCAAAATTACTTTCAGTACCTCCCAACAGCACACATTTTTGCTGTAAGCCTAAACATAAAAAGGCTTACAACATAAAAAGACAATTATATCAAATCATCAAATAAACAACATAAATTATGTTACCTATTTGAATTTCCTATGAAAGGCTTTAATTTTTCACTTTAGTACTTTTTTTTGAGATGTTATTAGTAGATTGCATAAATAAGCAATGCAAGGAATAGTAAGATGTATGGGGGTTATTGTAGATTTAACAGCACAGGAGGTGAGGCAGGGAAATGCCCGAATTCAATAGGGTGTCAAGCACCAGATATGAATATAGTGAATGGAACATTTTTTAACTAAGCAGTAATTTGTATAAAAATACTTAATTTCAGAAAGACATCTTTCACTCATTTTTAATGCATATTCTCATATATGTCCCCTATAGCCACATAGAAAGCTTATGTGAGGTAAACACTAAAAAGATTGATAATCCACAGTGTAAAAGCCTGTCTTCTCCAGAGAATCCAATGAGGCTGTTTCTTGACAGCTTTGTTCACAAAATTAACCCTCTTACAGTTAAGCTATGCCTAGATCCAAGAAATTTTACATTGAGAGATACCACTGATACCAAAAGGATAATCTTTTGATAAATTCTTCAGAAAGTCACCTTTTTCACACAGCATCAGCTCACTTTCTTCCAAGTATTAAAAATTATTTGTCAGTGTAAAGATACTTTTTGCTACCTTTTAAAAAAAAAAAACAAACCACCCAATTTTCTGAACATAGGAGCTGGGACCCAACACAAGAAAAAGGTTATCCAGCACCAGTCACTAAAAACATTTTTAAGCCTACCTCCAGAGCCACTGGTGCTGGCTTTTCCTACAGCTAGGTATTGAACTGAACGGGCTGTAGGTGAAACCCAGTACAAAAATGCATGTATTCCATGCACTTACTCCATGATCTCTCCTTTCACAGTGTCTGGGCTGCTGCCAATCCAAAGACATCAGCAAAGCGATTAGCGTAGGTGCTGCCTAAAACACAAACAAACTCAACATCTGAAGACATTTAAATTAATTTTATTTATACCAGGTTTTCAAAATCAGAAATATTTCAAAGAAATTCAATACTTATAGACAGGTGCTACATTGATGATCTTTCATCCACCATTAGTGCCGTGTTTTCACTCTACAATCATTAACTTGCCACCACAAACTAAGGGGAACTTACAGAAGTTTATAAAAAAAATAGGCAGACATGAAAATTTGGTTTATACTGGAATTGGCATAAGAGAGTAAAGCTTATTATCAAATTGTGGCAATTGCTGTATTCCATCACTCGTTCTGAGGGAATGGTACAGGAGAAAAAGACTCTTCCACTCAGGGAAACACTTAGGGTTTAACTGAACATACTCAAAATCCATTCAATGATCTGACTAGGAGTGATTCTTACACTCAAGTCCATATAAATTTAAGCTTTGCATTTCTGAAATCGCCACAAGCATAAACCTCACCTACTCACCCTGGTCTTGGACCGATTTCCCTTTTTGGAGAAATCAAACCTGCATGTCTATACCTCTTCCAGAATTTACCAAATCAAACAAAGCAACTGCTGGTTTTGAAGTATTTTTTTTGTTTTACAAGAAAAATGCCATTTCTGCACAAGCTACTCTCATGAAAATTTTATTTAACATTTCTTTATCAATAAAATAACTGAAGCCAAGATACCCAAAAGTCACATCTACACGGAGATACACAGAAGATATTCAACTTGAGAGGATTTTCCTCCACTTCTCGATCACAATGAGGCCCTCACCATTTTGCATAATGACAGAAAACAACAGCTGACAAACCATTTTGGAACAGATGCCAGCTGTCTCTCATTTGTTTTATAATTCAAACAGTAACAGTTCTGTAGCACTTTATTGTTTTGTTTTGTTTTTTTTTTTAAAAGCAAGCCATCTGAATTGGACCTCACATCAGTCAGTCAGTCAGTCATTTCAAGAACAAACTGAAGGCAGGCTGATCCTTCTGGATCCAAAACTTCTTTTGGTAGGAATCTTACATAAATACAGTTTGTGCTTCAATTTTATATCTACTTGGACTGAGTGAATATACACCTAAGCTAGTTTAAAAAAAAACCACAAAACTAACCTTTAATATTCAACTTAGAAGCCACAGACATCTTTCCAGACTGTTTGCAGCAGAGACAAACAATAAATTTAAACACAGTACTGCTTAAAAAAGTTTACTGTCTAAAATTAAATTCAAATGGGTTTATTAAAATTCAACATTTTCAGTTTTGGCTTTTTCTAAAGAAACCATTTATACCTTGTGAAAAATCAGTTAAAAGATCATTTCATTATACTGTACTGAACTCAAGTCAAACATAAAGCACAAAGTAGATCTTTACATTAAACTGGGCTTTGCACACAACGTGAATAATCAGAAATAGACTATTTTGAGCAATAAAAAGATTTTTTTTTTTATCTAGACAACATGCATACCATCAGTTACTTCTCAACCTTAAAAGGTACCTGAAAGGAGAGTTTTGCAGAACAAAACCAAGACTCATTAATACACTTAGTAAGTCAGTGGTCATCATGCCTTTTTAGTTAAATTCTAGTAAAGTTTAGTCTACATAGAACAGCTAACACAATGAGGTGTGCAAGTCATAGGGATAGCCGCAAGCCTGAAACAAAGTCTTAAAGTTCTACAGGACAAGAGAGCCTAAACACAGTACCACTAGGTTATTTAAACTACTAAAAAAAAACCAACCCCAAATATTTTGAATATTATCCGCTTCCTTGTTGAAAAAGGGCTATGGACTGAACATAAAGGGCCCGTATTTAACAGATCCACAGCTCTACTCTACCAACTTTTTAAAATAAGGTAATGATAAAGAGCATTCCTTCTAGCAGCATGTACAGTTCAGCTGCAAGTGGCTGCCTAACAGCACTCCTTTATGCATACCAGAAGAATCATGTCCAGTTTTGCCATTTGTGGATAACGATGACAAGATACAAAAGCATGTGTTTGCCATAAATAGCTCTGGCTAACGGAGGATTGCTCACACAGAGCAGATCAAATTCTCTATAAGGAGAGCATTATTTGGCTCCCAGCCAGAACATGTCCCCGATGCAAGCCTCGGTAGTGGCAAACACTTTCCAGTTCTATTTACATAGAAGCTAACAAGCAGAACAGTTCATTTAGCCTATTTCTTGTACCAAGTCCATCCTAACTGCAACACTGCAGAAACAAAAGTTATTTACCGGCTTCATATTCTGCATGTAACTGTCATTACACATCATCTTACTGAAAAAGATGGCAAGCTGTAAGATTTCGTGCAAGGTTTTACTCTGACATGTAGAACTTTAAGAACATTCAGGTACAAAACACACTGCATACTTAATTACTTCGTATTTTTACGTTTCTGACACAAGTGTTTCATGGAACTAATGGTCTCTAGTAGTGGTAGCTTCTTTACTTTTAACAGTAAACTAGTATCAGGTCCTTTATCGAATGATCAGAACAGAGCCACAAAGTATTGTAAAGCAGTGCCTAAATCATGATTAGGAATGAAAAACTTGCATTATTTAAGATGAGATTAATGATTGTTTATCTTTACAATACTTTCCACAGAAGTTATTTGAAATATGCTTAAACATACTTAAAAACTCTATTTTCCAATGAAAACAAGGCAACGTTCTGTAATAAGCCACAAGTTTTATTGCAGCGTGGCCAGTTTTTGATCTCGAAAAACAATGTTCCATTTAAGGCTCTTTTTAATACAGAAATTGCCACCATGACTGATGTTTTACAAAACTTTAGTGTTTCAAGACTCACATGGTAAACAAGATAACTTCTACTCCTGTTCAGTAGTGTACATTCAATGGAAAACAAAAGGCATCGTAACAGCTACTTCATTTATAAAGATATGCATGTAACAGGAATGAAACTGAGGTACTACAATAATTTGATGACACAGTTACAGCAACTTAATTGGCATTCCTTTGGGGGGGGGCGGGTCAAACATATTACAAAAAAGTGCTTTAAATGCATAGTGTTGTGTGCTGCCATGTCACAAAAATAGGCTTGTCAAGGCAGGTGAGGTGTATGAATGCACAAGAGCCTCATGGAACTGCAATCAAGTGCAACTGTAAGTAATACTGTATAGAGTCTACCATCCGACCAGTGGACAATACTTTCAAGGCATTCAATGAGCTTACCCTTTGCTGTCTGCTAGACTATTCACATTAACTATCACATTCATTGTACACGTTGCAAGGAATGCCTGCAACGTCAGTTTTGGCTAAGAGTATGACGTGAAAGCATTCCTTGGATCCTACATAAAACTACCAGGATTAAACAGTCTAATGGCAATCACTGGTAGACTGCTTAACAATGACATCTCCTTCAGGGGCATTAGGGAAGGGACTTATTTTTTTGAGGAGGGAAGGGGACAGGGAGACTAATACTATTCCAATTGAACGAGCTGCAGAAATGGAAGCTCCTTAGATCCAGATGGCACTTGTCTGTCTTTTTATAAGGGTTTTCCTTCAAGTGAAACTACCACGTTGCCTCCCAATTTCTCTCCAAGTGTTGAACGGTCCTTAATATCATCCAAACCATTTACTTGCCACTCATGTTTAATACCTGAAAGACAGACGGACAACAACGTACTTGTGAGAACCTCAACATCGAAATGGCATTATAATTAATGAGCAAAACATTTTTAGGTCCGTACCTGTAAATTTCTTTTTAATGGCATCTTTAGAGCTTGCGTAGATCATCTTGCTTTTTAAAGGTGCACTTTCAGGAGCCCTTTAAAGGAAGGAAGAAAACCACAGCAAAACAGTTATTCAGCCACCCAGCATTAACTCCAGAACATTCAATTTTAACAGCGAGCTTTGGTTTTACACACCAGAATATAAATACCAGGTCTTCTTTCTTAGATTCCTTTGTCTCATATGTGGCATCATACAAAGCATATCGGCAATCGTTCAAAGGTAGCAACTTCACAAAGGCTGTATAGGGGTCCTCCACGGTATCTCCAATGTCACCAACCAGTATCTGCTTTGACTCCTCTACAATTATTTGTTTTTTGTCATCGCTTAAGCAGAAAAGAACGGCTTTCTTTCTTTTTTTAATTTCTTCTGGGGTTGAAGATTTCCTTACTTTCATGTCATTGAAAACCTTTATGACTTCATCATTCACTGTTACTCCAGAAGCCTGTAAAATGAGATCAAAGGAATAATTTAAACAGCAAAAATTAACACTCACTAGAAAAGATGATAGCCCGCAGCGGTAGATAAAGAAGTCTGCCTGCCCCTGTAAGAATAAAAACACTATACTCAACCTGAACACATTATCTTCTGTGGAGCAGAAGATATAAAGGAGGTGTAAATTCTGTACTCTCTTGTTGCAGATCTCGGTATCTTCCGCTGTGATTCTGGACAGCAGTTTTATACAACTAGGCACACAACCGTACTACTCAAGCAGTCTTCCATTACCTTATCATGCATTTGGCCTATTTGGGAGGAGGAGGAGGAGAGCCGGGGGACGACACACTGGCCATCAGAGAGGAGTTTGTAGGTTTGGGTTGGGACGGAGGGTGCGTTTTTTTGTTTGTTTGTTTTTTTTAGTGGAACAAATGCTACAGCAGCAGCTCACATCCAGCACGGTCATGACTCTCATTTTGCTGGGTGATGTAAGGCTCTACAAGCAGCAGAAATGTTTTCTGCATTGTGTCAGCTTCAACACCGCGCTTTAAAAACTCCTGAATTCTACTTCGTGCTGCTGCACAAGTACTGCTCGGCTGCTCTTGCTTCGTACAAAAATACCAGTTACGATGTGCACAGCTCCCCACCATAAGGCTCGCCAGCCCTTCAAAACCCGAGCCTAAACCCAGCACGAAAACGGAACACCGACAGGGCAAACGGGGTGCTCACGGCGAAGAGAAAATAATTTCGCAAGCCCCCCTGCGAGCCGGCGAGCCAAACCCATCCGCAGCGCCCTCGCTCTCGGCCCAGCGATTCCATCCGAAGAGGCGGGCGCCGCCGGCGCAGGCTCTCCGGGGGAGGCAGGTGCGCGGCTCGCCGGGAGCCGCCGGCTTTGTCCCCGGGGGAGCCCGCCGGCCCCCGCTCCCCGCTTTGTTCGCGGGGACGGCGTTCGCCCCGGGGGACCGGCCGTCCCGCCGCCCCGCCGCCCTCCAGCCCCGCTCTCGGCCACCCCTCGCTCCGGCCCCGCCGCTTCCCGACGGGCGCCCCCGGCCGCCCCGCTCCCCCCGCCGGCCGCGGATACCCCCTCGGGCGCCGGGCCGGGCCCGGCGCCGGGCCGCGGCAGCCCCTCTCCCCGCGCCCGCCGGCGCCCGGCCCCCCCCCTCGCAGCCGCGCACCGACCGGCGCTCGCACGGCCGGGCGATGCCGCAGGGAGCGCTGCGCCGCCCGGCCGGCCCCGACCGCCGGCCCCCGGCCCCGCCGCGGCCCGCCCCGCCGCCCGCTCCTGCCCCGCGGCCGCTCCCACCGCCCCTTCCCCCCGCACCCGGCTAAAATTAGACTAAAATGGCCGCCGGAGGCCGCCGCGCCGGGCCGCGCCGCGCCGGGCCTGCTCAGCCCGGCCCCGCGCCCCGCCGGGCCGCGCTGCCGCCGCCGCCCGCCGCGGGCCCACTCCCGCCGCCCTCCCCGCTCGGCCGGGCCGCGCCGCGCCGCCCTTACCATGGCGCCGGGTCCCGGGGCGGGCGGCGGCTGCCTGCGGTGCGGGGCTGCTGCACGCAGGAGAGCGGAGCGGAGCGCTGCGCTGGGGGCGAGGCGGGCGGGGACTCGGGCCGGGCGGGGGATGAGCCGCGGCGGCCGGGGAGGGCCGGTCACATGGGCCGCGCCGCCACCACGTGCCGCCGGGCCGGGCCGCGCCGCGCCGCGCCGCGCCGGGCCGCCCCCCCGCGGGGCAGGGCAGGGCCGCGCCGCGCCGGGCCGGGCCGGGTCGGGCCGGGCCTGCGGGCGGCGGGGCCCGGCCGCCCCCTCGCCCCCGCGGCGGGGCCCGGCCGGTCGCGCGGCGCGGGCAGGCGCCGCCGCTGCCCCGCGGGTGCGGCTGGAAGCGCTCGGGCGGCCGCGCCTCGGCCCCGCGGCCCCCGGCGTCTCCCCGCTAGGCCGGCCCCAGGCCTACCCCGGCGGGTCGCCGGCCGTCGAGGGGGCGATGCGGCCCCTCGGCCCGGCGCGGAGCAGAAGCAGCCGGTCGGGCCGCGGTGGCGGCGGGGCTTCTTCTGGAGCCAGGCGGGGCTGCCCCGGGCGCGGCGGCTCCCGGCCCTGCCCCGCACCTCCTGCCCGGCGCCGCTGCCTTGGCCAGCGTGCTTTGCACTGCTCCAAAGCCTCGGCCGTGGCGTCGGCCGCCTCTTGGCGCTTTCGGGGCCGAGCGCTGTCCGTGTGCCTGCACCCCCCGACGGGGCGGCACGGGGGACGCTCTGCGGTTGCCGCGTGCCACGGGTCCTTGTCCACCCGCGGAACGGGAGCCGTGCTGCTGCCGCGGCTGCCTTGTCTCTGTGGGGAAAGGCCCGGGGGGGCCTGGCGCAGAGACAGCACCTGTGGTTTTGAGAGAGCTGCTCAGGCGGTGGGGCGGAACACCGCACGCAAGGCAGAAGGAGCAGCGGTAAAAGATAGGAAGGTGACTTACAGAAAACGAGGAAGGATAACCCTCCCGAGGGTGTTCCACTTGTCCGTACTGAGCTCGACAGGCACTCAGGCACAGCACACCAAACACGGAGCATTCTGCCCCTGGCCCATCCAAGTGGACAAGAGGGTTGTCGGCTCCCCGAACTGGTGTCCCTGAAATCCAAGAGATCCTTTAGAAGATGCAGATCTCAAAACAGCTATACGAGGGAGCACGCAGCTGCATCGTGGCCGGTCAGCCGCCTCTCCCCGGAACACCTGAATTGCTAATAGTACCTTGATGGAAACCAACAAACTAGTGTTTGTCAGCATGCGTGTATATACGTACATGCATACATACATATATACACATTTCACACTGCATGGCATGAGGGATGTGGGTTTTTTTCCCCTTTCTCCATTACTATATGCTCTTGGCCACCTTGACTGGATGAGCCACTATGTTTCCAATCTCCTATTTGAGTTACATCCCGCCCTCTCTGTATGCAGAATTCAAGACTGAATGGCATGCATCAATATTCAAAATTTGGCCCATCAGCCTTGAAATTTCTAACCCGGAGCAATATTACCCTTTGGCTCCTTACAGCCACCCGTTCAGGACTCCCCACCGCCACTGAGCTGAAAACATTAAGAGTATTAGACTCGGCGTTTTTCCAGCTGATGGCCACTTGTTCACTCTTACTGCTTGTTCAGTGCCAGCAGTGTGGGAGCCAGGAAAGAGTACCTTTATTGCGTATTTGCATTTAAAGAGTCAGCCATTACCCAATTCACTTTTCAAATACAGTATGTGCTGCTTTTTGATCAAACAAGTTAGGATAGGTGAAAATCGTTATGGGAATTAATAGCACAAATCCTAAACCGGATAACTCTCAAGACACAGTTTTATGCTTGGCTTAAACCAGCATAAGTCCCCGGGAGTGTCTTGACAGCCCCATTTCTGGGCATCTGCTGCTGTTGCACAGCTTCATGGACTGGTGTGGACGTTAAGCGGTTTCAGATCCTCTTTGTCAGGATGGTTTAATGTCTCCCAAAACAGCCTTCCTGATGCTGCAGCATGTCATGGCACGCTGTGCCTGCTGAGTGTCCCAAACGGAGGTCTGCGTCCTTGCAGCCATGCACAATGTTGGGAGGCCGCTGTGGCAAATAGCAGCGTAGGGGTTCCTTTGTCTTTGCAAGCAGATGCAGCCGTGCGCGTGTGCAGTACATCCTCCGGTGCCAGTGACCACAGTCGCTGCCACGGGCTCAGCAGGCGTCTTCGACACTTGTACAATACTATGAAACCGCTGCGTGTCAGTGCCCTAATCCTGTGCCCTTGCAGTGCATCTTCAGCCACCCGCACGGGGCCTCTGCACTGCATATCCCAGGCTTGTAAAACGAAAGGTTGAGAAAGAGTTACCAGCTCCAGAGTTGCACGGCTGGGTAGATGCTCCAGGGATGACAACTCCAAGACTGTGCATGACTCACCCTCTGTCTTTACTACCATGGAAACTGAATAATGAATCAGAAGTGCTTGTTATTCTCTTCACCTCCCAAGGTGCATACCTGAGGCACACAGGGCTACCGCTGCACATCACTGACTGGCGCCTGGCAGTTGTCGGAGTACAGAAGAAGCAAGGGCTGAAGAAGGAGTATTTCATGACTTTATAGAAATCTCTGAGAAAGAAATGCGTTTACCAGAAACAGCATTTCTCAGGGGTGAAAAACAGGTCACAGGTAAAGAGAAAGGGGCTTCTCATTTTCAAGAAAATGAACGATGGACTCCCGGTGGCTGCAGCGATCAGGGAAGGAACTTGTGATAGAGCCCAGTGGTGACCTTGGAGGCCACAGAAATGGCCAGTATCCAGCCAAGAGCAATAATGACCAAGCAAATCTTATTGCTGGAGCAGACTCAGACAAAGCTGGTTCCCCACCATGGCATCTTGCTGCACTCAGGAGGCATTGAGTTTCACTACCTATGCCCCACAAGACCTGCATCCCACCAAGCACCACCAAAATAGCCCTATGATTCAGAGAGTCCAGCAGCAGCAGCACTAAAAGCTTTGTGAACGATACCCTATGCGGAGCACATGCATCTGAGGAAGCCCTCCAAGCCTCCCCTCACCCTCTGTGGATGGAAGCAATGACTCACCGTGAAGCAGAAGGCACTGTTTGTTCGGATTCAACTCCTGGATGCTCATTAGTGCGAAGTGGTTATAATGAACTAAGTTGCCTTATGCATTGAAGCTCTCTGAAATCATAGTCCTTTCCTTCTGTATGCTGTACCTCCTCTGTGCTTCTCTGTCAACGTCACTAAACTCAACGTTATCATTTCAGCCTCATTTCCCATGGAAGCAAGGCCTCTGCTTGGCCTCCTCGGGCATCTCCTCTGTCACTGGGGCTAGTCCTTGTCCCAGTGACTTTTCAACTTGTTAGCTTATTTGAGTTAAATCTGGCAGAAGGATAGAGGTCGCAAAAGTAATTAAGATCCTTAATTAAGTAATTAAGTTTCATAAAATAATTCATTTGAGATAGAAGAAAGTGGGGCTGTATGCCTACCAGTTCAGCTCAGGAACTTGTTGGTTTCCGCTAGGAGACATCAGATCTGTTATGGTGTGGCCAGATTACGTTCAGGAGGAGGACTACAAAGGGAAAGCAGAGGAACTTGCGTAGGTGTACATTGAAAGTCTTAATACTGTTCAGTTAGAAAAAATTGATCTTTCAAGAGAGAGAAATCCATAGGAAACTGCATTTGATGAGATCTGTTGCTCAGGGCACTTCCTTTCCCCCTTTGCTCTCTTGCGTACCTCTGGAAAACATCCAGTTTCGCTCCGACAGTTCTGTATTTTCAGTGGGAGTGCAAAGCATGCCGGATAAAATCTTAACTTCTTGTAATGGAAGTGAGCATTAGAGAAAAACCCAGTGAAAGGCAAACACCGAGTTTTCATGTCTTTCCTTACACCGCAGACACATTTCTTCTAAAAAACTAGACGGTAAATGTATTTGACTGTAAGCGGCGGACCCTAGCGCGATTTTGCTGCGAGTTAGCAAGACTTGCGGTGCCTCCCGTGGGCGCCGATCCTGGGAGCGTGCAGCGAGGGGCAGGACGCGCGTGCTGGCGCGGAGCAGGGGTCCGCAGCAAGCCCCGCTGTGGGACCGGGAGGCAGATTCCCCCCCAAGGGAAGCCGCGGCCCCACCCTCCCTGGCAGGGCCACTTCTGCCCGCTTAAGCAGCCTCTCCCACCGCTCTGGTCCCAGAATCCCTCTGGGGCTCCACGCTCTCAGTCAACTTCTCGACGGCTCGGGCAGGGCCGAGGAGGAGCGGGGCGCTGGCCGCCGTTCCCGAAGGAGTCCGGCCGTGCCCGCTGGCCTCTGCCCGCCGCGGAGACGGGAGCGAGCCGTGCCCGTTGCGTCAGCCTCGCCGGGCGCCCCGGCCTCCCGTGCCAGGACATTCCTCCGGCTGAGTCACGGTCGGCCCGGGCTGCCGCCCCGCTCCCGCCGTGCTCGGCAGCCCCGGCGTGGCCCCCCCCGTGCTGCCCGCCCGCCCGCCAGCTGCCGCCCCCGGCGGCCACCCGGGGCTCCAGGGGTCCTGCCCGCCGACCCTCTCGCTGCAGCAAGGAGGCGCAGCTGCCGGAGGCGGGCTAAGATTCCCCCGAGGCGCGATGCCGGCCTGAGCGCTGCGGTACTTGGGTTGGTTCCCGCGGCCCCTTTCCCTGCCAGGCGGAGCTGCTTTTCCGACTGGGCAGCGACGTGGCTGAAGAAAAGCACCCCCCCCCCCTCTTTTTTCCTCCCTTGGAAAGCTCTTCGGCCGTCGGCGTTCCCCGGCCGAGGTCGCCCTACGGCCCCACGCCAGGCGAGCGGGCAGGGGAGGCGGGAGGAGGCGGCGGCGTGAGGCGGTGCCGGCCGGCGCGGATGCGGGAGGAGCAGCAGCCGCGTGGCCGGGGGGGCAGCGTGGAATTCCCCCCTCTGCCGCCGCCGCTCGGCGCCGCGCTGGTAAGTCACACGTGCCGGTGAATCACAACGCCCGGCAGCCGCCGGCCCGTCTTTGGTCAGTGGACAATCAAAGAGAGATTTAGTTAAAATGTTATGTCTTGCAGTGACGTCGTTTTAGGGATGGTGTTTAAACGTAACAAAAAAGGAAATAAAAATTCCTCCTGTGAGAGAAATGTGGAAACTAATGGCAGAAAAATGGCTGCACGCAACAAAAAACTCCCCTGAGGTCTAAAATACAGGGAAACTTTGCTCAGCCTTATTAATAAAAACAGAAGATAAAAATTACTTTTAAGTAATTAGCACATACTCGACATTCACAAAGGTTTGCACATTTATAGCACTAGAAAAAGTAACTACTATTTACCCTGCTAGCCTTCATAAATTCCTGTAAGCCCTGCAAAATGCATTTTCCCCATGAGCAGTTTCTTCCCAAGTCTCTCTCTTGCTGCCTCTTGTTCACAGCTGAGATAAACTTACAGCATAACCTCAGGTAAGGAAGGATTTACAAGATCAGCCACTGACTGCTTTCAATCATTCAGTTTATTCACTTTTATTTTTCAGACAACTTTCACTTCCATGGTAAAGACGGTTTTGTTTTGTTTTGTTTTTTTTACTTCTACCTGTAGCATTTTTATTCCAAGATCTCAAGGCTTTTTATTAAAACTGTTAATGAAGTATCCCTGTCTGATGAGTATTATTTATCGTGTTCGATGGGTCGCCTGGGGTCACCCGGGAAGGCTGTGGTGAGTCCAGGCACAGAGCATGGAGGCTTGGATCCCCATCCCTGCTTTAAACCCTAGACCATCCTTCCTCCTAAGGAAGGAAATGTAGGTCAGGCAGAACAATTATTTTCTTGAAACCTCTGTTTCAAGCAAACAGCAAAGTCAGACTTTCCTTCTCAATAAGCATCCTCTGACAACACTGAGTTTGAGGAGTTTGATGTTGGCTGTTATCTCCAACTACCAGTGTGTCCAAGACACGCATATATCTGTCCATACAGTGAAGCAGAACTCCAGCTATATAGCGGACATGGATGCAATATGGTAAATCCTATCTAAAGAGAGGAAATGTAAAAAGGAGCATGATTTTCTGGGAGCACGGTAGTTGCTGTGCATCACAGAATAATGCTTACTACAGTGAAACGGCAAGAAGGGAGCCAAAGTGACCTTTAGAAAACCAGGTGTATATAGCTGACCTATATGCTGGGTAAGTAAGTGGATGAGGGGAAGAACTGCCAGAGTGCTTTGGAAAAATAGGCTGTAACATTAAACAAGGTATAGATTTTATTATTTAATTTTTCTGATAAAAGTCCAGAAATGTTCTTCAAGCAGCCAAAAAGCAATGGCGTAATTTGCTAGATGTATCGGTCACCTGGTAAAACCTCTTCTGGATAACCCATTCCCTTTGTGTTCTTGTTCTGTATATGTAACTTTTTCCTATGAAATGAGCTAATGGCAGAGTCCCCTAAAAGCGAAGATCTCTCGCATTAAAAGCATGCCAGCTGTGAAACCAGTACGTAGAAAAAGCAAAACGTTTTCTGGTACTGCCAGCTTGTTTGCAGCTGGAGTACGCTGCTTTTAGTTTGAAATACGTTATTCTTGCTGTCCGTGTCCGCAGCAGAGGAGCTGCTGCACAGAGGAGGGTAGTGCCTGGGAAGTCACGCCTGCGTCCTATTTAAGCACCATTCCCCCAGCCCACGGCATCCACTCACAGCTGCAGATGAACCCAACAGCCTCACACTCCTTCCCGGCACTATTCCAGGACACGCATACGAGTAACGTAGAGGAGGTGCCTTTAATAGTTTTGCTGGTTTCAGTCAGGAATTTCTAGCAGAGCTATAAAACTGGGATGCCTAAGGTTAGCGGGGATGTTAATGAATGCGATGGTCCCAGGAGGTGCTTCTTCAATAGCAATTTCACCCCTTGCTAACCTCTTCAAGTTTATGGCAAAAATTCCCTGCCTTTGCCACCAGAAGAAAGTTGTCTGTTATTACAGGGGGTGTTCAGCACTGTTGTACACCTCGCTCAAGCCATGCGTCTCTTACTGCCGCAATGTCCTTTTGCTATGCACGTGCCTCAGCAGCATTCAACAATTTTTGCTCTTTCTCCCATTTCTTACAAATTGAGTGATAGTCCTTATATTGGCAGTCTCCAAGTTTCTCCCTCCAAGCTTAGGAAGTCCAGTTCTGCTGCCTCTTACACTAGGATGTCAATAGACTTGCCATAGCACAGAAGCAGAATTTTTTTGTTTCTTTTTAAAATCAGAATGGAGATAAAAACGTGGTCTGTTATCTTACTCTGTGCTGTGGCTCAACAGCTGGTTCTTCGCTTGCTCGCAGTATGTAAAATTTAGTACATAAATATAATAAAACTTACACACAGAAGGAGTAAGGACACCAGTAGTGTCACCAAGATAGTCCACATCTACAACTTTCCCAACAGCAGTTTCATCTTGTCTAGGTTTCTGAAAACTTGTTCAGCCACAGAGCAGTGATTCCTCTCAGCAGAGGAGCAGGACAGCTGGAAGGGGTAATTTCTTGAATGGCTTCAGCCTGGTTTGCAGGAGGATGGCTGCCAAAAGCTGGGATGCGGTCAGACGTCGCAGCAGATGGCACAATTTAAACTGGTGCACCTCCAGGAAAAGGCGGCAATGATTTCAGAAAGCTCTTTCCCTTCTGGATAGATGCATGCAGACCTTCAAGATGCTGGGGCTAGCTGGCACGTAAGGAATACGATTCAACTTTTTTACACTTTTCTTTACAGACGAGCCCCCCAAAACGTGGACTCCCCTGAGACAGCCAGGGTTCCTGGTGGGACAAGGAATCCTTGTTTTCCTGTGGCTGGACAAGTGCAGAGCAGCACTGTACACAGATTGCACACAGATTTTGGGCACTAATCCCAACTCTTGCAGCCTTGGGCTGATTCTGCTAATAACGTTCATCGCTCTGTGCTTCCCCTTCTACTGGAGTTATGTCACCGCATTGGAATAAGGTCCTTGGAAATGGACGGTTTCTAATCATGATCAGCACTTCTATGATATTGTAGGTCTGGTTTAAGGAGACATCTTTGCAATACAAAAAATAATCACCAGGAAAGGATCAAATCCTCTCCAGGAGATGGAGGAAGCCACCACAAAAGTGCCAAGACAGGGGAGATTAATACATATGGCCTGTTTAGATTGGAAGTTGCAAAGGCCGGACAAAAAGGAGGACAGACACTTTTGGTTCTGACGTTTTAATACTATTAAAATTGCTCTAGACAGACCTAGGACTCAGTTTGCAGCATTGCATCAGAATGGAAGGAAATTCTGTTTGATGAAGGTTGAACCCGAGGACCAGTTCTAAGAAACCACTTTGAAGCAAAAATGGACCACAATGGAAACAAAAGATGCACAGACTAAACCTGCTCAAGCATTGCAAAACCACCTCACAAAGTATGTTGCTTAAAAAGTTGGTCTTGCCTCTGAAAACTGCTAAGGTTTTTTTTTTGTCAGATAGCAACCTAAAAATAAAACATTAGCTAATCCTAACATGCTAAATACATGAGTTGAGATCACTTTCTGGTGGTTGAGGATGGGCTTTAGGATGACTGGGGCACAGGAATATTTATTTATAACCGTTGCTGGATCGCGGAACCTGTTGGTCAGTGTGAAAGTGTCCTCCGGTGACAGCAGTCCTCTCGAGTGGTGCCAGGACTGCAGAGCCCAGCATGTGACTGATGGTGGGATCTGCACAGGAATGCTCGCGAAAGGCAACTATGAAGCCCTGATCCCACAGGCAAATCCCCATGCTGCCCAGAATCAAATGTAGAACTGCCATCCAAACCCCAAACGTTTCAGCATCCTGGCTCACATTTCTGCCATTTCGAACACATGATTCACAGCAGCCAAGCCACAGCACAGCCTGTCTCTTCAAAGTCCTTTCCTCTCCAAACTAATTTCATCTGTAAGGCGCTCAGAGGAGGAAAATTGGAAAGCACATCGATTATTATATACATTCTTATAGGACTGTTAATCTAGGAAATAGCTATATAAAGCCGAAGTAAATTGGTAAGCTAAGAATAGCAAACTGACAAAACTCAAGTTGGAATGCGTATTAGCCTAGCAGAGCAGGAATATCCTCTACGAGACAACTTTGTTACAAGGGAAATTACGGCACAAGCATGCTGTTTTCAGTTCCTCCACATGGCACTGTTAAACCAGGCTGTACACAGCGCCAGAGGAACCCTGCGCTGCGACACGATGCTAGCGCAGCGGCACTCCATGACTCGAATAAAGACCCTTTCTATTGTGGTTCTTTGAAGCAAACCTAAGAAAGGAAAGGCGAACGACTGTAGAGAAGAATAAGTGAAAGCTGATCTTCTGTGGGCAGTGGCCAGCGCTTTGGAGAGTATGCTGTCACCTAACATCCTTGTAGGAAACTTGGCCCAACCAAACATTTCTATCATCAAAAGCGAGTGACCTGAACAGCTGGATGTACTCTGCGAGCCGCGGGGAGGGCGCAGGCAGAGCGCCGGTGCTTGCTGCCTTCTCCCCGCTCTGGCAAAGGGTGAGGGGATCGCGTGGGGCCGAGCACCTCGCGCCCCGCCAGCCTCCTGCCATACCCATGGCCTCTCGCAAGGCAGCCTCTGATACACTCCTCTGCTTGCAGGCCCAGAGGACATTTTTCTTCCCCTTCTTCTTTCATACCTCAAAAATTTTAAAGATGGAGTTGCACCTAAAAAAAAAGTAATTTAAAATTAGTTTCAGCACTTTTCCGGAAAAGAAGCCCTACAAATCCAGGAAATTGATATATTACAGTAGAGAAACAAACCCAAAGTTGGCCTCAGTGCACTTTTTGGAAAACAGATGCAGCCTGAGGCCTTCTGCCACTGAAAACATTTCAGGTGTAGTTCATATTGATGTTTAGCATTTTAATGCAGTCGAAATATTAAAAAGCACTGGTTGGGAAAAGTATCTGTTTGCCAGAATGCAGCTGCAGGTACGTGGCCGAGGGTGGAGCGTTTCACCAACAGCAGGTCAGATTCATTTGATTACTTAAAAAATAAAATCAAGTTTAAACGTGGACCCAGCTGCACGTTGTCACCGAAGCTCAGGCGAGTGGATGCTGCTGGGAGCAGGGGGAGGCAGGAGGAAGTTGGGCTTTGCTCCCAGCACCACTCGTGGCCTAGTAAATCACAGTTTTACCAGGTACTGGAGACGAACCTTTTAAAGACATAAAAGTACAACATTCGTGAATGAGAACCATTATTTTAATAGTCAGTGGCTTACAGCAGCTAAAAATACAAAACTTTGCACAAGTATACACACATACATCGACACTTTTTAGGGATGGTGCTATTTCAGCATCCCTGTTAGGAAACAGATGTGAAACAAGGTGATGGCTTTCCTTATCCATCTTCATAATTCTTTTGATCTGCAGCACAAGTCATTTTACCTTTTGCATTGGACTTAATCCAACATCTTCAAACCTGAGTGCCCCAAAATGGGAAACTTTCTTATTGGTGGTAACTGGAGATTCTCCAAGAGGGGTTGTTTTACAGGCCTGATCCTGGACGTTCGTACAATGGAGCACTTAAAGGCAAAGTTTTAACAGAGCGCTGTTTAAGAAAGCACCAACTTAAGGGGAGTAGGTTGCTGATGAAGGGCAGGAGGAAGAAGACATCACTTGGTCCGATGGTAGCAGGCTGAGAAATCTCAGAATATCCCCTTACAGCAAGATGGGTAAAGCACAAGGAGCACCTCTGCAGAACTAGCCCAAGAAGTCACTGCTGTGAAGATCAAGGCGGCAGTTTAGCAGTGCAGGGGAGAGATCTCCTGGAGTTACAGCAGGCGAGCCAAATGCTGTGCAGAAAACTACCTGCAGTCATCTGGATACTGGCAATTTTTTTTAGAGTGAGAAGGCTTTTGCAGGCTAGAAATAGTCCTTGGTAGCCTCAAGAAGTGTTAGCTGGAATTGTTGCAATCAGTTATGATGGTGATCCACGCTAGGCAACGTGACCAGTGTTAGATATTACTTATTTGAATACAAGCAGATAAAACTTAGAAGATACAAGATTGTTGCAGGGTAAGGGTTAATTCAGTGGTTACATCAATGATTCAAAAATCATAAACCACATGTGTAATCTCCTAAATCCTAAAGTACTAGCTTACCAGTCTGGCAGCAAGATGATGTTGGGCAGGACTCTAGTGTGATCTGGTGTCCCTAGAGATTTGCTCCCTGTGGACGTCCGTAGCAGAATCTCCACTTCTGGACTGTGATAGTTTAGGAGATGGCTGGTTGTGAGGCAGCAAGTTGGGCTGTTCAGGGTCCGACCGTCTCTGCCTCCCAATAATTATACATGTAAGTTCAGGCTGATTTTTGGCTGCTGCTTGCTGTTTCTAATGCGCATATTTGCTAACATAATGCTAAGGTCATCTCCCTTTACTTTTAATACTAACATTTATGTGCTGTCTCCTACAATACTTAAAATTTCACCCTCCACACAAGAGCCATCCAACACTGGGCACAGGGGTGTTGGCCCCAGCCCAAACCCTTCACAAAGAAGGGTGCTGGCTCACATCTGTCACACAGTCTGCCAGACCAAAGCAACTCAAGCTTTCCAGCATCATTAAAGGTTTTCAGAAGTTAAACTTCAGCAGGTGACTCTGACACTGGATATGCCAGTCAAGGTGATCACCTGCCTCCTAATACAGGTGAAGGGACCTGGCACAACAACTTCGCTACAGTGGTGCTGCCAGCTGACACCTAAGCACAAACAGCCAGTATCAGCTTGACCGCAACCACCACACAAGGCTACATCCAGCATTTGAACAGGCCTTCTCCTTCTGACCTCATCCTGCTTGCGTAGGAAGGACAGCTTCCACCAACAGCAGCCACTGTCAGGATTTGTCTTCTGCAGCTTTGGCAGTCTGTGGTGGCCAGGGGGTGAGCAAGTTGTCTTTGAGGAAACGTTGAGATTTCCTGTAAGAAAGAGTCCTTTGGGTTGGAGCCCAATCCCTCCAAAGGAACTGGCCCCATGGTTATGAGAGTCATGTACTAAAAGCATCAGAAGAAATTGCCTAAGGGTGATTACTCAGTAATTCCTAGGCCTGACATGAATGAAAGGGGCAGAATTTGCACAGCAGGAAAAACAGCTGGTGTAGCAGTCTCTGGCTACCTGCCAGGGCTAAGATATGTTGGAGTTATCAGGAAGGGAAAGACTTTCATTATTGGATCTTGTCAAAATGCTGCTTGGAGGACAGACACTAGATTTGGCGCTCAAAGAAGCCCACTGCCTGTCTTCCTGAGGAGTCTGGTACAGCCTGATTAGTCAGGGCCTCCAAATCCGAGATGAAGCCGTTGACCCTATCCCATTTCTGCACCTTTGTGAAACTTTGGCTTGGAGCCCCCTGCAGATACTGCACATCCCTTACCCTGGTGGTAACAGCACACAGGACAGCTGATCATGGTAAGACATGGGTTTGTTTCGGGGGGAAAGGTGGACAAGGAGCATGAATATCTCAGCCCCTAAGACAAGGAGGGAGATAGGAAGCAATTCCCCTTTTTCCAAAGGGGGATGCATGGGGGGAAAAAACCAGCCATGAAAAGTCATCTTGATGTAACTCAGAAAAAGCATAGCTGAAGTTTGAAAAAACTGCAATGAAAGTACCAACTCAGCCTACCACCAGGAATAGAGGGCTTGGCTTATGCCCTGTGAGCACCACGAGAGCCAAAGACAGTCAGATCTGCATTGCACATGCAGCATATATGAATATTTTAAGTACAGCTGCTCAAAGGACAAGTGGGCACTTTTCTGTGTTTCGCCTTCAGCGTGTCTAAGAAAGGCCTTAGCCTTGCAAACTTAATGACAATTGATAACTTAGCTTATTGCATAAGCATACAGACACCACTGTCACAAGCAGAGATCTGGGTTAAACTGTTCCCACCTGCTCTACCCAAACTCAAAATGATAGTTGTGTTGCTGAGGGGAAGCTCTTGAAGGAAATAACCTTGGAGAAAGAACGATAGGAATGAACAGCTGGGAGTAGGTTGGGGACAGTAACAATTTAAATTGCATCTGCCACAGATGGACTTGTTCAGCTCACTTGTGCCCCCCCCCCCCCCCCCCAAAGTATTCACATTTAAGTCAATGGGGACTATTCATGTGAACAAGAACTTGCACAACTGTTTGTACAACCTGCTAGTCAGGATGTTCACATCCTCTTGGGAGTAGACAGATGCAGGGATATCAAATACAACCTACACCCTGCAAAGAAGTCTGCTGCTACACACATTCCTTATGGAATTTAGCATTCTGTGGTGGGAACAAGAAGTGTGTCTTTGATCTGGACAGGAGAGACGTCAGCTCTGAACAAGGAAAAGCTTGCATAGAAACTCTGAAGTATTAACAGACATTTCTAACAATATCCCCCACTGTTTTTTTGGTTTTTTTTTTTTTTGGTTTTTTTTTTTTGAATCGAACACTTTAATCTGATCACTCTCCTATCTATTACCATCTGTTCCTTAGGCTCAAGAGAATGCCCATTCTTGCCACCTCTAAAGCAAGGTAAGCACTACAGCAGCAAATAAAACCCACAAGTACATAGCAAGTAATTGTTCAGGTCTGTAGCATATGCAGGTCTGAATGCTACAACATAAGCTAGCACAAACACGGGGAGAAAAGTTGCTGCAGCAGCAAGCCTCATGTTTCAGTTTCTCCTGCCCTCTTCACTCCTACCCCCAAACTTCTGCCCCATGCTGTCTTCTCAGAGTATTGCATACGTCCAGGTGGGCAAAACTGGTTTTAAAAAGGTTTTAAAGCTATTGACTCAAACTGAGTTTAATACGTTTAAATTAATAAATACTGAAGGTAAAACTATTGAGGATAGTAAGGGGGTTTAAAGAAGCCGCTGGTCAGCTAAACAAAGCTATGAGGTTTTACACTGTTAGAATAAAGATCCTAATTAAAGAACAATACAACTTACACAGATACTTCTTATGTTACTCCCTACATACTGATGAACATTTGCATCACTCAGAGACCAGGTATTACACCGGCTGCAGCTGCCAAAAATGCTGGTTGGGGTACTCACATTGAAACCAAATTCTGCTGTGTTCTCTCCAGCAACTTGTCCTAGCACGTTTATGGGGAAGATGGTGTAGCAGCAGTACAACTCAAAAGGAAGTGCCAGAAACTCAAAATACTTTGAAAAATGTGTCATTTTATTTGTACACTTCCAAAGTTGTACGTAGAAACTTATAGTACAGTCCTGTAAATTTACTCATTGCTAGAAGAACTGCCAGGGACATGGGAAGGTATTTATTGATTGATCATCAAGTTAGAGGGGAATAAACAAAACAAAAAAAAAGGGGGAGGGGGAGAAATTAAAAAAGTTATGGAACTTTTTTTTTGTTTTGTTTTTAATCCCCAAGTACAAATTTTATAAATACAAAACAAATTCACAAATTACTTTGAATGCTAAATAAATATCTACTTAATAAACTCAGACTGAATACCTTCAGCCAGCACTGGTACAGTACTTAAAAGATATGCAGTTGTACTCATTCATGTGTAGTGTTGAGAAGATATGCTCAAACAAGTTTAAACATACACACAGTTTCTTCAACTGTGCTACAGCAGAAGATTTTATCTGAGTTGATAAAGCCCTCAATACCACAGCTCCTACAAAATCTAGAGGATGAAACAAGGTCATTTGGTGCAGGAAAAAACAAGGTACTTCTGGAAGATATTTGGACACATGAATGTATTAAAAATGTACAAAACCTCTGTAAACCAGTACTGTATCCAGTACATCTATCAAAATTATTAGACACTGAATAAAACTGTAGCAAAGGTAATCTTTCCTACGTTCTCCTGAGTGCTTAATATTACATTGAGAATATAGTGCAGGCCACACTTCAAGGTGGTTAAACAGTTGTTATTGCTTTATACAGGTATGACGACTGCGTGATTTAACATTTCATTTTAATGAACATAACAGATTCCCTCAAAAAATCCTTTGAAAGGCAGAGGTTAGATTCGTGACTTCTTTGCCGCAGGAGCAGCATGGTCCACGTTACCAGATGTGATCGGAAGTCCAAGCTTTTGAGCCTGAATGTGGAAGAAAGCTTGAAGTCTAGTTCCAGCTTTTGCTTCACTTGTGTTACGAGGGTTGTATTCAAAGCAGTTCGAAAACATCAGCTCAATGTCTTCAATGAATTCCGCTAGTAAATAAAATGTAAAAAAAATTAGCATCAAGTCATCAGACAGCAGTATGATAAAGCAGTATGACACCACTGAATTAGTACAGTGATCCGACAGTCGCAACACAAACATGTCTTTACAGACATGTCAAGTTTCTATCATTATATTAGTGAAGTGCCATGTAAACATTCTTAAATTTCTCTGATTATCAATAAAGGAAATATAAATCAAGCAGTAACAATACTACCTTTTCTAAATATTTCATCAGTGTCACTCACTGACACCAAAGACTTGAGAAATTACCAGCAGTTTCTCAGCTGCTCATTTCTTACCTGTCTGTACGTCATTTATTTTGTCGGTAAAAGAACTATGTTCAACAAATCTTATTTTAAAAATATTAGTAAATGCTCTTTTAAAAAAAACAAACAAACCACAAAACAGAACACTACAAAACCCCACACCAAACACAATTTCAGCTTTCTAATCCTCTGACAAAGCTCTATTTTAGGACAAGATTTTAAAGAGAGAACAGGGTTCATTGCCTCTTTCAAAAAAGAATACTTACATGCTAACTTATATTCACATTTATTCACTTTTTCACGGATTATATTTAAGGCAATAGGTTTTTTGATGATATCATAGTAGTCTGGTACCTTAAAGAAGGAAAAAAAAAAAGATTCATAAACAAACAAATGGAAGCTTAAAATTCTACCTATGTAAAAAATTAAGCAAATCATGCATTAGCAGAAAGCATTTTGGTTTTGTTTTTAAATAAAACTGAGAAGTCCCAAGCAACCACCTCCATTTCCTGAACTGAGTATTAGTTTTCAGGTACTGCTGCTCTGTTTTTTATAGCAGACCACAACAAACACTAGCCAGCAGTTCAATGAATAAACCTAATCCTAAATATCCTGTAAGAAAATTGCATGAGCAGATAAGCATTACGGTGTTCCAGCTATTCCCATCTGTCAAGCACAAAAATTATTTCCAAGATCTTAAAACTTTTCATTTTCCTGTAACATATTACAATATTAAAAGCACCTTAATCATGAGTAATGACCATTTTTACTCCACCACTATTCACTGTCTTGCAGTCTTGCAAGAGAAATGAAATCCTGAGATTCCCTTTAGTTGTTTTGAAGAGAAGGTAGTGAACCTTTCTGGTTTCAGGACACAGTGTGCAAGTACCAGAGATAAACAGCCACAGTGTTTATGTGATAAAAGTAAGGGGAGGAAAAGGATTGCCTAACCCTTAAGGGCACTGATCATTTGGATCACAAATTTTGAATTCAAGGTAAGCATCAAGCTTAGGGTGACTCTGTCTCACTCACAAAGTGGGGCGGGGGGTGTGGGGTGTGAAAGAAAAAGATATTTTATCGAAATTTGACACCCCCCTCCTTTTTTTTAAAAAAAACCAACAAACCCACATGCACCATTATGTATGTTTTAAAACCAAGTTCTTGGTTATGGCCTGTTACTATATCAAGTGCAACCTGGAAATGAACCTAGAGAAAGAATTAGTAGAGATACAGAATTAGATTGACACATTTTTAATTCCTTTTCCATTAGGAGTGCTGTTTACATAAGTACTAAAAAGAAAAGTAATTTTCTCTTTCTGGCTTGCTATGCACTGATCATTCAGTGTATTCTTTACATTGTCTTAAAGGCAGCAAAAAGTTTAAACCAAAATTTCTATCACAATGAAGAAAATATGGGTCACTCGGGTATGGATTTTTCTTTCCTAAGTATACAAAGACTATCCCTTAGTGATTGATTCAGGCAAACTGGAATGCACTGAATTCTAGCAGTTTCTTTTCAGGATCAAAATTAAGTTGTATTCTCCATCCCTCCTAAAGAAGCTTCCTTGAATTCACCAGATTATTGCACTTTCCAGTGTAATTCCTGTACTCTAGTAGGCAGAGCTAGTCTCCATTTCATTCAAAATTCCTCTCCTCCTCTGCACTTTCATCTTTCATTCACATTTGTATAATTCTTTCTGTCCAGATACATTAATCCTTCCAGCTACCTGTCACTGAATTCAGAGTTTCAAGCCTTCATTTAACAGCTATCACTGTTAATTTTAATAGAGCACTTAAACTCCAAGCTCTAGTTCCTGCAAGAATGCCTGTGCAGAGTTGCTCCAGAGGGCTTGGAGAGGACAGGCACTTTGTCAGGGTATGATACTTCAGCAGTGCCTTACAACTGACAAGCCAGTGCAGCCTGCAGAAAAGCAGACATGCTCTGGGAACTTTTATTGTAATATAAACCTCTAAAGCAGCGCTTACTTTGGGTACCTACTTTACCATCAAGTATTTTAAAATCTAAACAAGAGGGAAATTAAATTAAGAACTAAGGTAAGAAATCATCTTTTTACTGCATTATAGTTAACATCAGAGTGAAGCTGTTCCTACCTTGTTATTTCATTGCAGGTCTGTTCTCAAAATACCTTTGTATAAATTGAAGATTAATTCAACTAATTAATTAATAACCATAAGCTTACCTTTAGCAGTCCTGTGTTCTATTTGTTTGGTTTGTGGTTTTGGTGGTTTTGTTGTTCCCCCCCCCCAATCAAAGCATTTCACATTATTAAATGCCTGATGACAAGCATGGTTAAAATTTTCCCAATAACATGTCAATTGGAAAAGTTTTTTCTGGCATCAAATAGTTGAGCTAAAATGCGAGAGTTCTTCTGAATCCCATTGCTTAGCTGTCTCCCCATTTGGGCAGTTCTATAAAATCTCAAGTTTTACTGGCAGCAAACAGGATTCTCAATCAACATCATTCCCTCTACAGTTCTATGGGTTACCTGGATTTTGGAAACCAGTTTCATGAAAGGCCAGCTGTCGTCATGTCGTACCAGTTCCACTACAAGTTGTTCAAAAGCTGAGAGTTCATGGACTCCTCCTTGACGTCCTGAACTTCTCCTGTTCAATGAGGTTTGAGGAGATGATTCTGAAAAAAACAAACAACAAAACAAAACACCCCCCCACCAGATAAAAATAAAAACCTGACAAGTAAAATAAAAAAAATGATAAAAAAGTGAAACACCATTATTCTTAGGTACTAAAACTGTTGTTTCAGGGCACAACTCATGCAGTTTGGCTTCAGGTATTAACTATACTACAGCCTCGTTATTAACCACTAACTGTCTCTCTTGCTGTACAAAATGCAAAGTACCAGGACTTAGCTGGGTTCCTCCTCCATTCTCCTCCATTGCATTAATTTTGGAAAAGATTTTTTCAATTTTAAAACAATTTGTTAAACACTTAAAGAAAAGCCCTATTAGAGAAAATCAGAATAAGCCGCTTGCTCATAACTTTTACTTCCACAAAACCTCTATTCAGAGTGGTTTTATCTGCTTTCAAGAGTAGTCAGCAGGGTGGTTAGAGGATAAGCCCAGAAACTCCCAATGGTGAAGGGCAGAAATGTTACAGAATACAAGGCTGCCACACTGGAGTGCAAGCTCTTTTACACTCTTCAGTCTCACAATGGGTCCTTTTTGTTTTTAAAAGGTTATTGTAGCTTTCCAAGTATTTCCCTACCATCAAATACTTGGTATTAGCTTAACAAGCAAGGACACTGTTAGCCCTATACCAGATAGACACCATTTTAATTCTTGTAGCAGTTTCTTGTTGTTCATGTATATTCCCAATTTCACTACCTTGCCTACATCTGTGTTCTTCACTGTTTTAACTCTTCAATAAAACAAAACCATAAAAGCTATAAGTAAACATTTGCATTTGCATGGGTTAAGGCATAAATATCACTTTCACGTTTTCTGTCCACTTAATAGCAATTGTTCCATATTGCGTGCAATTATAAAATGTCAAATGGATATGAGAAATCTCCTTGGCAAATTAAGTATTTGTTCTTTAGATGACCGAAATTTTTTTTATGGTTTGCTTCTGTCACTGCAAAAGAAGGGAACTGCCTTGTTGGAAGTGGTAAAAATGCCTTCAACCACCACTTGTAGTCTCCTTGCTCTACCACACAAATAATATAGCACGGAACAGAATATTGTTTTCATTCTGGACAAACACATTTCTCTAACCTGTGGATTGTCGTTTCCTGCCTCTTCTCTTGGGTTCATTAACAGGAAGAGAAAGCTTTGAAGAGGAAACTGGGTACTTCCTAAGTCGTTCGTTCGAGTCTGCGGTATCAACAATTCTAAATCCAAGAGAATTGGAAGGGCTATTTTCCAGTGTGTTATCAGCACTCTTTCTTCCTCTTCGTCTTCTTCGAGGACCGAGTAATTCCACAAATACATCTGCTTCTAACGAACTTTGGCTCTGACGAGTGGTCCGGCTATTAAGTCTTAAAGAAGGCTTTGTCACTGATGGAGGGGCAGATTTTACCTTTCTTAAACCCCTTCTGGTAACTTTAGATGAAGATTCAGTTTGCTTAGGTGTGTTTTGCTGACTCCGAGAAGCGTATCTTGCCTGACGCTGGCTGTTCTGACTTGAGAACGGATTGTTGAGTTTGGCTGCTCTCATTTTTAATGGAAACTTGACCTGGGGTCTTCCTTGCTTTGATGGGCTACAAAAAGTGAACAATTATGTTTATTCATCCCAAAATTCCATTCCTTTCTTTTCCTCTCAGTCTTCTAATTCAGCATTTAAAAAACCCAGCATTCAAGGTTGGACTGGTAAACAGCTTGCTTTCAAGCCGATGCAGTCATCCAATTACCATTATCTTAAATACTGTTCAGAAGTCTCTTAATTAAATATTATGTGGAGGACAAGCTTTAAAGAAATGCTTAGAATTCTGATCATCCTTGCAGCTTGTGCAATACGAATGCATTAACTGGAGCACCAGCTATCAATTTCTTAAAATCACTTACTTCTCACAGTAACTACTAGGATTTTTGAACAATATTATCAGCTACATAAACTGCACTAAGTATAAAAGTTATGCTCTAGTCAGGGTTTATAGCTAATACTCGAGAAGGAAGATCCCAGAAATAAATTTACTTCTCAAGGAGATGCAACTTCTCTCCAACTATTGAATCCCAACTGTCGGAGCTACAAATAATCTTGCTTCAGTCAATTCAAAAGACTGTACCAAAAAGAAGAAAAATACTCTGAGATCAGGAAAATTTCCTTCAACTTTTACACTCCTGGCATGTGTATCAAATTCATCATTTCACTGAAATTAACACATTGGATTACTGAGTTGTTTGGGGTCTTTTTTGTTTGCTTGGTTTTGGTGGGAGGGTTTCTTGGTGGTTTGTTGTAGGTTTTTTGCAGGGGTGGAGGGGTGGTTTTTATTGTTTGAAACTCTCTCCACCTTATATTCAAACTGTAGGTGTACAGAACTGCAACTCTGATGGCCGTCTCTCACCCATACATCCAAGGCTAGAATTTTCATCCTGAAAAGTGAGTCTAAGTCCAGTGGACCTAACTTTTGGTAATATTAAACCCAACAGTAAGCACCAAATTCATAACAACAAGCTGCCCTTTTTTTAAAATAAACATTTTTTTCAGACTGGATTTTCAAGGTATGTGGTTATGTGAAGAATTACTCCACCTAATAATTAAGACGGTATTGCAGCAGGAAACCACTTTAACAGGTGTCTATTTACCTTATCTCTTCTTCTTCTTGAGATTCATCCTCCTCATCTTGCTCTTCCTCGTAATGCTCTTCCTCACTTTGTCCCATTTCATCATAGTTTGCCTCTTCTTCCCCTTCTCCTAGTCGTTCAGTAGTCTCTTCATCACTTTCCACAGAAGGTCTCTGTCTGGAGGAGAGGCGTCTAGAGCGCTGTTTTGGTCGGCACTCTGGACAAAACCAGTCTCCTTCAGGAATGACCTAGAAACAGAAGAGGAAAAAAAAAAAAAGGCAAGCATTAGTTATACGCAATTAAGTCACAAGAACTACTCAAGTTTTGTGTGAAAAGGAAGGACTTCTTTTTCCTCAGATACCTTCAGCTTGGGCCTGATACAGTAAGTATGATAGCCTCGATCACAGCCATCACACAGCACCATGCTTTCTGCATCACCCTTCTTTCGACACACTTTACAGCGAGCATTGAGGATGGACTTTGACCAGATGACACTTCGATCCAATGTAGACAGATGAAGGAAGACTTGGGACAAGCTGGTAGAAGAAAGAAGTGACTCTCTCCAGCGATCCAAAACTGTTTTATAGGACCGTCCACCATCACTGGCATCTTCCATTGAAAAAGGGGATAAAAAAAAGAAAAAAAAAAAGGCAGAATGATCAAACTTCTTTTTCAAGCATCCAGGTTATTCTAGACTATGCGGTAAGGCTCTGACTTTCAAACAGATAGCAGTAGTAAACTGGGATAATATTATAACCTTTGTCTTATCTCTTCAATAGTTGAATATTTCCTCCTTAGTTTCCAAGCTGCTGAAGCCATATTACTCTTCAATACCAATTCAACTTAGAAGTTGCACATATATAGGACATGAGTAAGACATAAAAGTCTTACTCAGATGTCAACCTGGAAGCCCAACAATTTGATTCAATTTATAAAGTATAAATAAAGATTAGTCAAGATAAAAAAAAAGCCCCAACCCCCACTACCAATTTACTTTTCCTTGTACATACACTTTGAAATCCCAAAATATTTACATTTAAAGAAAGTACGTGGCATTAAACAGAGACTTCACTGGCAAAAAACAGCTTAAAGGGCTCTTCTCACCTGCACTTGCCCCAGTATAGTCTAGCAGACAATCTTTCAGCCCTCTCCCCACACCTCCATGCCTTTGTTCCTGCCCTGCACTCTGCCTTCACAAGAACAAGCACATCTATGTGGTTAACCAGACTGGGTGACTGGTCTGGTTGAAATATAACTGCTCTCCTGATATTTTTATAAGCAATGTAACATACATGAACTTGTGTGTGGTACACACCTAGTGGAAAACCAAATAAGACCTAGGATCCTAATTAAGTTAGAAATAAGGGAGGGGGGCAGGGCTGAGAAATTATATTGTATTTTCAAACAGGTTTGGTTTGCAATCCAGGCCACTGAAGTGGCCACACAAATACACATGCAGAATAGCGAGGGGGGTGGTACCGAACAGGAATGAGCAGCTGGGAATTACAGAAGCAAATGGGCTGTTTGAGGAGCTAGAGAAACAAGAAGGTATAAATGACAGCCTGCACTGCTGCTGCTGAGCAGAAAGGGAATTTCTTTATCAATGTTGAAAGCTATTTCTTGCATTTTAAAACTGGAAGGTTTATGGGGAGGAAGAGACACTTTTTGTAGCACTGTTTTGATTATACAAACCTCCACAGAGTTCCCTTCTAAAAGTGACAGTCCAGTTATTACTGTGTGATCTCTAGCTGATTAATGATGCACTCTAGTATAAAATGCCACCTTGCCTGCTGCACTAGTCACAGTGGGCATAGGAATGGCCTACGATCCACCTGTCTGCCAAATGACGTCTCCTCAGGAATAGGAAGAGAAAATATCTAATAACAAATAAAATGAAAGAACAAAAATGAGCCTAATTGCTCTCCTGGCAAAGCCCTTCTGCCTTCTCATCAACTGGCTGCCAGGATTTGCCTAATCTTGCATACATTTGCATTAGCAGCAAGCAGCAGAAGAGAAGTGATGGGAGAAGGCAGAGGATAAACAGGCAACACAGCTTCATAAATAAAATAGAGCCACTCCCAAACAGCAAATACAAATCTGGATTTCCTAAAATTTCCTATTACTCCATCCTTAGGTTTCCTGTCTCAAGCTCAGTTTTACTAAGGATAGTGGACAAGGTCCTTTTCACAGCACTACAGTATATCTCAATGTATTTTTATTTTTAATTCAGTAAGAAGAAAATTAAAACCGCTTGCCAGACACTAGACTCTAACATGAGACCCACTTCAGTTCTGCTGTGGATTTCTACTATAACTCTGGCAAAGACACTTTATCTTAAGCATATATATAGTTTGGCAAGCATTTCTTTTGCTGACAATGGCAGCTTGAGCATTATTTTTTTGGGGGGGTGGTTATTTTTAGCTTGGATTGGTTCACCAATATAGTTCATCACACAACACAACAAATATTTGCACTGCAAAACTGCAGTTGCAATATAGACATAGAAATTACTGACCATGACCCGCTTCAGCATGTCCTGCTGCTGAAAGGAACATGCCAAACGACTCCTGCTGTTTCAGATCCTAATTTGTAAAATAAGAATAACACTTCTTTCTTCCATCCATCATCTTTCTCATTTATATTGTTAACTTGGAGGGAAAAACGGCCTCTTCCTTTGTGTCTGAGCAGCTCTACATTGCGCAGTGGGATACCCCTCTGTCAGCTAACCCCTCTGTCAGCTAAGCCCTCCAAGCCTTGCTACAATGCAAATGAAGTTGCTTGACAGATCTATGCACTCATCTATCAATAGCTAATTGAGTTCAGGGAAGAGTTTTCCATTTTAGTATTTCTAGAAAGGATATGCGGTTGCACAATGCTGTGAAGTTTCAAAAAAACCAAAAAATCCCCCAAAACCAGAAAAACACCCAAAACAACAAATGGGGACATTAAAAGGAAGGGGAAGGAGGATTATGTGAACATGCAAATTTCTGTCTCAAAGTGCTAAAAAGAAAATACAGTTCTTTATCTGTGGTTGCAGAAAACTTTTTTTTTTTTTTTAATCTTTGAGCTGTATTTGTTTTACTACCCATGTTTAAACCTTTGGCTTCAATACCGCAATTCCATCAACGTAAGGAACTGGCTACAAAATTATTAAAGTAAAAAAAAAAACAACCAAACAACAAACACCAAACCCCTGGTAAAATATTCAATACTTTCTAATTCTTAGCAATACAAGTAACATTTAAAATTTACCATCTCTCTGACTAGTCTTGTCTTCCACTCTCTTCCTCTTTTTATCCCCCCAGTGGTTCCTTTTATCATCTTCTGTATTACCTAACATTAAATTCATAAAGTTATTTCAAATACCTTTTTGAAGCGTGGCGGATTATTTTTTAATTAATTTTTATAATCCATACTTGTGTAGTCTAAAAATGTAACTATAACAGTGGTTCCCAACATGTGCACATGTCAAAAAGTAGGCAGGGAAGGGTAAGAGAATAATGTGCATGGAGGAATTGCACATCCCAGGATTTACTTTGACTCCCACTACAAACAGAAGGCTTAAACTGAAAGCTCTTAAACCTAATCTCCCTTACCTTTCTGTCTGTCTCCAGTACAAATGGCTATAGGAGAAGCTTACTGACCGCAAGTTTCTCTCTAAGCAAACAACTTGTCTGGTGTATGCTACCACGAACCTCCTAACATCTCAAAAATACAGCCAGTTTATGAGCACAGTCCTCAAGGACCGAGAGAACTAGCTCGTCTGTCCATGTGAAATGACATACTTAAAATATTTTTCTGCAGCAGTGTTCTTGAGTATTAAAATGATGAAATTACTCTCCCAGGAAGTAAGAACCATAGAAAGCCTCATCTGCTCCAAATGCAAGGTAACTCCTTTCACTGCCTTCTCTGAAGAGTAAACAAAAACTCTTCATCATAAAAAAACCCCAACCCTTCCACCTTTGCTGCCTCCGCTCATGAAACTCCGCAGGGAAGTAATGAAAGCACAAGAACAAAGCATGCGTATATACTAATCCTATCCCAGTTCACTGCTGGAAGATGTCTGATACTATTATGAGGAGGACAACTATAAACAGAAAAGGAAACAACTTTGGGAGTAGAAGAAACAAAAAAATAATCAAAATCTAGAAAGAAAGGAATGGAATAAAGACAAAAAAAAGGAGCAAAAAAGCTGGGGTTTGTTGGGGTTTTTTTGTCCCAAAAGAAGTGCACGGCACAAGTTAAAAAAGGAGGTAAATGTTCCCAGTATCAGTCACAAAGGTGCTCCCATGAATTAGAATCCAACCTTTCGTATGGAAATCTGAAGGATGCTTAATGACTGGAGTCCTGCACTAGTACAGAAGGCAGGTTTTTTTCATGGCTGCCTCAGTGAACTCCAGGGCAACCAAATCACTTCTTCATTTTATACCTCAATTTTCACGTCTATGTAATAGGAATGATGAGAGCTACTTCTCCACTACAAAGTATTTTGAAATCTAAGGAAAAGTAATTTATACCAAAAAAGCAGCAAAATCCACAATAAAAACTGCTTGCATTTCTTCCCCCTCAAACATTTTTTTTTTAATCTGAGATGCAGCACTTCAGAGTTTCCAATCAAAGAGCTATAAAAAAAAAAAGGCTATTTTACATTTTAACTCAGAATTTTTGCAGGAAAAGCATGTATTGCAAGCTGTACCCCCCTTTTTGTGATTCTCCCCAAACATTACCTTGGGCTGGACTGAAGGAAGAAAAACTACATTTTCATAGCTAATGTGTAATGAAAGGATTTGTAAAACACAATTCATAATTAAGAAATTTATACGATTCAAGTCAAGTTACATTTAATCACCAGACAACAGATTAGCAGCCATCCAGCAGCTCTGCAAGGCAGAGGGTGCTGTTTCTGGGGTTTCTAGATCCCTTTTGCGTTGCCATCTTCTGTGTCAGTCTTTTCTTGCTCTTACACTTGAATATTTGGTATGCACCTCAACTCTAAACTTATCAGAATCACCAGCAAGGCTCTTGGCAGCCTGATAGAGCCTCAGAACAAAAACGGAGCAGAGAGGAACAGCTGGTCCTTTTATTGCTATGCTGGGTCCCTTTGTCTGCTCTGCACCCTGGAGGCCACCGGGATAAACTTACCAGTGACTGCAGTGATTTCACTGTGCTGTCTTTAGTACTAGAAGCTGTAAATAGAGTGAAAACTAAAAATTGTTAAGTATGGCTCCATTCCCTAATAGGAACAGAGCACAGTGAAGGGGGAGCGGAGAGGGAAAAGAAACACTGCAGTGAAGGCAACAACTGAAATAATGACAAAGCACGTTCAGTTTGGTTTAAAGCAGAAATGCAGGGGCACTCTTTTTACCAAAAGCATTCCCACGTACTGCTACCAAAACAGAACTCCTAGCGCTTGCTTGACTTCCAATGTTTTTACTTCACTGGTAATTAAATCAGCCTGAAAAGCTGGGTTTGTCAAGTTTAATGTTAGAAACAGATATGCAGGCATTTTGTCTAGGGTACAGCTCCATTAAATAGTTGGAACAACTATAAAAAAAACTCCTGTTAGAAAAAAAAGCGTTCAGACACAGTGATCTATATAAGAACCGGCAAACAAAAACAAAAAAACCCACAAACCAAAACCCAGTGGTTGCAAACTAAAAGCTAATTCCTATTTTCAGAGTACTGTTGGCCACTTTCTAGAGGGGTCAATGAAAGAGGGTATCAGAGTTCTGAGCAGAAGGCAGTCCCCGAGCAAGAAGCAGTATCCACTTTTTATTAAAAGGTTTAGTAACATTACTAACAACTCCTTGTCAAGCTAAGTAGAGAACTTTTCTTTGCCTGTTACACATATGCAAGTTGCAAACTAAGAAACAGAACTTGCTGTGGTAGCATGCAAAGACACTGTTTCCAACTGGGGAGCTTAACTTGAATATAAGATTATGGAAATTTTACACTTGTTTTTTTTAAAACGTCTGAAACACTAAAGAGAGCTATCTGGAAAGGGCCGCATCCAGAACTGCTACTTGACCTCTGAAGTGCCTGAGTTTGCCAGGTGCCTCTCAAACACACAGGTTTCCTTGACACTTTGCAACTGCGCTTTCTCGTCACATCCAGAAGTTCCCAAGTCAGAGCACCTTTCATATAACTAACTGCCTAGCAGTCAGAAAGTCATCAGCTAATAGGTGTGTGTTTTAAGCTTTCTTTACTACAGAGCCACTCAAAGCTGCGGCTCCTCCAAGGGCTCTCTAGTGACAAAACTAAAATCTTGCCTTCATTCAGCCTGATCTCCAGCTAAAAGCAGCCCATTACGCAACTGAAAACACGAGACGCTTGGCACCAAAGGTAAAGCAAGGAAGAGGGAACTTGATAGTGTTGGTTAATGGTTACGGCAGAAAGCCAGAGCAGAGGAGACCTGGGACCGTTCCTGCTCCCTCAGCTATGTAGGTTACTCCATACATTACAGTAATCTTACAGCAGTACCATTCTTCAGAGCAGAAGAGACGCACATACACAGTATGGTAAACCAACATATGAGATTTAAGACATGCAAATCACGTAAGATTACTTTCCCTATATACTTTCTTTGTCACACAGTATAAAGCATCCAAAGGAAAACAGGATTCCCAAATTAAAAACAAACAAGAAACCCCACTAAAAGGTCAGGCAAAAACATGAACCATCATTAGATTATGGCAGAGTTGGGACCACTGAAAAAAAGACATAGGAGGATTGCTAAAAAACTTTCTCTCAAATACTTCAGGGACACTTTTCTTCTTTTAGTCTTTTTCCTCTAACTCAGGACGCCCAATCCGTGACCATAACCTGCTAATAGCCATGTTCTTCCTCTTAAGGGCACACTGTGGTAAACTCACAGCTGCCAGTGAGACGCTGTTGCCAAAATACTCTCAGAGACAGTGTGGAAATGGAGGTATATACTGCACAATGTATTTACAACCTGCACACGCAGAGTAAATATGACAAACGCTAGATGTAGTGTCAATTAACTGTCCCACGCACATGTTGTAAATCTAGTCATATAACAGGAAATAAGCTGTATCGTGCCTGGCTTGGAAAGGGCAGACATACTTGAGTTGACCAAACACTTAGCCAAGTAAAGCTTTTAAACAGCTGTGGTTTAAACTACTCCTATGCTCTCTCCTTTCATCTCAATCATTTGCTGCATTTCCCTCTTCTAGAGGTCATCACAGTGATAACGAAAGCTTGTGAAAGGGAACCCGTGCCTGCGTGTCAGAGTCTCTGGCACAAATCTAGCTTAAACTCATCTTCAGCAGCAACTGATATCCAGACACCAGACTCCATGCAGGAGCAGCTGAGATGCAAAAACAGTTTTAGGTCAACTGTGCCATGAGGCACTAACATGTAGTTTTAATACACCAAACCCTGCATTTTCATCTTAAACTACTGCAGCAAAATCTGCCAGAGCCTAAGGATTTTGTATGCAGTCATTATCAGAGGAGAGTATCAGTTTAATAGGATGTATAGCCACGCATGCTCTGGAAGACCCCTGGTATGTGCTACACTGGTAAAACACACTGCACTCCTGCGGGTGAGAAGTAAAGCAGTCCAGCTGAGCACAGAGCATGGCTCGTCCTCAGTGTGGCACCTGGAAGGCGAGCCTGGCCGAGACAGCTGCCTCAGGAAGGGTGAGCCACCTTTACACACTTCTTCAAGACAAAACCCCAGTTCTGAATTGCAAAAGGATCCTAAGGAATCCAGACCTGAGGGATCACTATGCACTTTGCATCCCCTCTCTCACCCCTAGAGCACATCAGAGGAATTCAAGGAAGGACTATGTGTTAAAGTCAAGCTATAATCGTGCTTTGGTTTAAATTTTTCTTGCCACCTTTTATTTCCAAGTCTTACAGCATAAATGCAAAACCTGAGGATCTGAAAGTTTGCAATGTAAATCCTTACTACGTTTTACTGTAAATATTCTGTTATTGCTGAACAAGGTGATCAAGATAAAGCAGGCCTATATTGTTTTCACAGGAACAGTATAAAAAGCAGCATACATTTTTACAACCTAAAAAATGCACAGAAGAAACTCATTGTATAGTTGCAAGATACATTGGCCTCAACAGTAATGCTGAATTACAGAGTATTCCCCCAGAAAGCTCACTCGTTTCTGCCTTAGGGTACAATTTGTCTCCCAATGTATCAGTATAATTGTAGGGCCACATAAACAAGACCACCAAAATGATCCAGGTTAAATAGGCATGTATTTAAGAGTAAAATATGCTGCTACTTAATTAATACAGTAATTCAGGACATGCAGAATAATAATATTACTATGTCCTCATGATTTATGGCTTTGTAAACTGACAATCTAACTTTTTAAATTTTACAGTGGTACACAGCAGTAAATTAGTTATTTGTTCTTCTCCCCAACATGTCCCTCTAAAGCATCTGGTCTTACAAAAGAAGCAAGTGGGTTTGGGGTGGGGTGTGTGGGAGTTGCATTTGGGGGGGGGGGGGTTGGTTTGTTTGTTTGTTACACAATCTTACACAAAATTAGAAGCATACAGTTTCAATTCTGAAAGCTTACCAAGAGGTGCTTTGAGAAACCTGCGCTCAATTCCTTGTTCTATCTGAAGCAGTGCAGATGCCAAGTAGTGGACCACATTATTAACTGGCTGAGGAGTACTTGTACTTGTTGATGCAGCACTTGGAGCTTCAGTTTTTAACCCAACAAGTCTAGAATAGAAATGTACTAAATTATCTTTTTTTTCAACATACTTTGAATTTAACACCATAGATATTTGTACAGGTCTATATCCACAACAGATTTTTCTTTTCACTTCATTTAAATGTATGGACTATGGACATGAACCGATACTGCACAGGTATGATTAGTTATCCCAGTTCTCGAATTTGCTTAATTAGTCTAGTTAATCTAAATAAATCATCTTTAGGTAACAGTTATCTAAATTTCAAGAAGAGTGGATGACAAATTTCAATACAATTATTAAGATTTCCAGAGGTTCTGATGCAACATACATCAGCTAATTTATGAGAGATTTCTGTGAAGAGTATAGTCCCAATAATTCTTCAGTGAAAATACTTCCAATAGTGAGGTGTAGCCTTTTAGAATACTTCCATCTGCACAAGTTCAACTACATATATCCCCACAATTAGTAACATTTTTGAAAAGAAAATAAATGAAATAAAACCAGAAAGTAATTTTAGAATGTTAAATCAAAAATTGTTAGCTTGTTCACATCCTTGGAAGATTTTTCTAAAACACTAACTCTTCATGTAAGGGGTGGGGGGAGGGCAGGCAGGGAAGGGCAGGTTTCCAATAAAACAGCCTTCTTTGACCAAAGACTAAGTAATCGTTTCAAAGCGTAGTTAATCTTCCTGAACCACATACATTAAGTATAGTGTAGGAGAGCAACTCACACTAATGAAAATAAAATTCAATTTCTACTTGGGGTTTATAAAAAAAAAAACCCAAAAAACAACCTAATTAAGACTGTCTAGATTCTGCTTTATTCTGGTGAATGAGCAATGCTTTTGGTTGTCCCTGTTCTTTTTTCACACTTAAAAGCTGTTCATTATGTTTTGCAGTCACACACATTTTGAGAGCCTGAAAGCAAACAGAAAAAAGCTGCATCGTTATTTACATTTCACTAGTCAAACTCCAAGGTCTTAATGAGATGTCACTCGCTCTGAGGTGGATAAAAAGCCCAGCATCAAAAGCAATCTATCACATGATTTCAGAATCCCATAGTCTCTGTTTTAATATGCAAGACTTCATTAGAATAGACTTTATTCAGAAACTTTGACAGAGTCAGTATCAAATGGAAAAAAAATGAAGCAACAAGCTTCTGCAGTTGAATTGAGAGCTGGCAATGGAGCAAGAGCCCAAGGTAACTGGAGACAGAGAAAATTTAGCTTCTTAATTAAAACAATTGAATATTCCTAAGTTGTGGTTTTCAGGAAGCAAATATCTGTAAATTGTGTCATTAATATAAAGAAGGATGACCCTATCCATTTTGCACGCAACTAGAGAACTCTGATCCAAAGGGCAGTCTTACATGAAAACACTAATTCAGCAAACTGAAATAAAAAAGGAAAAAACCTTAAAGAACTTTCAATTCCTACATCCAACTCAGCATTCAAGAGTCCACTGAGAAATACAGCTTTCATAAACGTCTAACTGCAGAAAACCTCACAGAATACATAAGCAAACAGTATGATAGTACAATGATCGCTCCAATGAATCTTTTTTCCTGCAATATTTCAACAGTCACATCCTATCAAGATATACAATTTTAAATGTATTAAGTAAATTAAGGTAGATCTTAATTTCTGAAAAGTATGTAACTTCTGAAAATTAAATATTTAGAAATCTTCACAGTTTCTATAGTTTGATTTACAACAAACAGGATATAGAGTTCCACATCTGTTGCAAACGTCTAAAAAACAAACAAAAAATAACAAAACACTCTTACAGTTCCAACACTATATGATTTGAGGTTTCCTCTCTTTTATGTTACAGCTTGCTCTGCAGAAGGATCATCATTCATAAAGTTGTAAGATTATATCCATTTTGCTCCAGTGCTAAAGGTTAAGCCAGACCATGGCCCTGGATTAACTGATGATTCTTGCTGTGACTCATGAAAAGGTACACTGACCAGTTCAAACAGCAATTTGTTACTATTACCATTTTTCCTTTTAAACACTCCTACTCTTTCCACTAAGTGGTTTTGGTTTGGGGTGTGTGTGTGTCCCTCTTTTTTTTTTTTCTTTTTTTTTTTTTATTCTGGAAAACAAAACAAATCGCAAGATAATTTTTTCTCTGCATTTTAAATGATTTTTAAATGAATTCACATATTCCTTATTTGATAACTAATGTTCACTTTGAGCAGTGTAATATCTGAATAGTAGAAGTTGTAAAAATCAGTGTCTTAGTCTTATATGGTAATAGAACAGTGTCATTTAGAAAATATAAACCAATGCAAAAATCTCACATTTTACAAATCTTAAAAAATACCATTCCAAAGAATTAGAGGGTAAAAACAATTTGAAGATTAAAAAAAAAAAACAACAGAGCACTGCTATAATACTCACAGGAAAAAGCCACTATATAAACCATAGCTCTTACCTGTCTTTCACAATAAACTTGTCTTGATCATCAGTTTCCATTTCTTCAGATTCTTCATTCACAGTTTTAATTATACCATTTTCTTTGTTTTCATCATTCAGAAACTCATACCGCCCATGTTCTAAGGCTGCTCTCCAAGACTGTCTGTCTGTAACCTGAAGTAAACATACAAACTTGAAGTTTCTAAAGAATCAAAGGCCACAAACTTTTAGTGCCAATTACTGTCTACACTTAGTTTAATTATGCTTTCAGTAAAACCCATAGCATGCAAGAGTGCTTTAAGATACAGACTCGACAGCACCACCATGCTCCTAGGCATTCTACAAGTCACAAATACCTTAATAGCCCCCAATGTTCCTTGGTAAATCCTGTCTTCAATGTCCAAAAGAAAGTCTCTAAGTCTCAGTTCAAGCTGCTTCTCTGCAGATACATGAGATCCATCATGGGCATTCTGCATCCTTCCCCGTCCTGAAGGAGGTCTGATGTCACTTTGAGGTTTGTCTGCAAGAATACCAAGTAGCTTCACGTCAGTGGACTTTGTTCCTTAAAGTAGCTGCTGGTGAGGGGAAGAATAGTAGTACAGGGCAGAACAAACTAAACACACAGGTTCAAAACTCCTTTCCTGTAGCGACAGTTGCAAACGCCAGTATCTCCACGCCAACTAAGGCATCTGATCCAAGCAAGCAGAGTATACTTTTAAGGGAAGACCTGTACATTAGCATCTGCTCATCCCAACACACAGGATGAGAAATTCTTGTCAATTTAAAAGTCATTCTTTTGTCTTAAAATGCTTTCTAAAATAGTAGATAATCAACAACTCTCTGCTGCAAGCGCAAGGAAGAAAAAAAACACACCAAGAAAAAGACAAGTTACATTTCTAGTATTTTTCATATTTGATAGCCCTTACTTTACAGAACTCCTCAGTTTTCTTTCCTGCATGGGTCTCTATCATGGCAACATGTAAAACAAGCATGTGCAACCAACAATCGCAAAAACTAGCAGAACAAGATATAATCCCTTTTACATTCTAACTTTAAAACAAAACAAACAGATAAAGAGAAGATAACACAGGCACAGACTAGACTGACTGTGTCTTCTAATTAAAGGTGGGGGAAAAAAGGAAAAAAACCAGCAAAATAATTTATGAAAAAGAAAAGAAGAGCTGATGATGGGCTGTCAAGCAAAAACCTCTTCATAAGAGAACTGAAAATTCATGCAAAAGCTCAAAAGCCACAGGAAAGACCTGAAACTATGCCCAGATCCTAAATTAGTGCTTGCAAATCTGCATAGGTGGCAAACATTTCTGTTCACGGGATTTACCTTAAATCCTATGAGTGCAGTGATGAAGAGGTATATACAAGAGCTTAGAGATCTTTATTTAATCAAAAACTACCATAAAGCTGTTGTTAAGGAAGTACAGGATTAATTTCTAAGACACTCTCAACTGCAGAAACAATTCCCTGTAACTGAAAGTAACTATGCAAATATTCTCAAAATGTATACTAGCATACTCTGATGTCTGGATGTGGGAAACATCCTTTTTGGTTTAAAAGAAAAAGAAGAAATGAACTGGTTTTTCTTGAGCAGAACTGAAACAGCAGCAATTGGCTTGCAAATAATTGATGAGGAAAAGTTAATGGATACTGGTATAAAATCAAGTAATAGCACATATCAATTTTATTTCCATGTTCTTTTGAGTGAGAATTAGAAAATGGAGGAGGGCAGTCTACAGCACAAGAGAATCACAGACTAGTTCTTACTTGTCCTGCAAGTCATTTGAGTGAAGGCAATAGGGCAGCAGCTAAAAACTCCACTGCAGTAAGCCTCCCTGCAAAGTGCAGCTACATGTGGCCTCTTATCACTGCTTATCACACAGGGGAGGTGGCATTGGTATTGGACCACTGCATTTGAGTTTTTTTATCTCTATTAAAGTGAAGTTCAAAGCTGCCTTTTTTTTTTTTTTTAATCAATGTTATTCTACAATTATAACATAGAGAAGAAAAATCTATGATTGTGGAAATCAAGTTGCTTCAGGGCAGAAAGCAACACACAAAATACAGATAAAGGCGCAGCAGCTAGGAAAATAACGAACCACAAACACAAATATATCAGAAAATGATAGAGATTTTCTCACCAAAAACCACAAACATAGCCATAAGGCCTCAAAATAAAGCTTAATTACTATGCAGAAACTCTGTCCTGTGCTAGTTTCCACCAGAAGAAATGGTAGATCAGTTACAGATTTAGTAGTATTTGACATGTTCGCGGCATGTCCTGCCATACACACTCCAGTAAAACAGAACTCGGCTCTGCTCTAAATTTTCCTTTGCCCCAATACAGATACACCAAAATCCTCAGTAATTTGGCATAATTCAAAACAAAATGCAATTTCTTAAAGATCACCCTATGGAGTTTCATTTTGGTAACATCCTCTACCCACCAATATGCCACAAACAAGCCAGCTGCAAGCTTGTGTACGCAGAATTTTATCAGTGGAGCTAATGCCTTGCCAATGACAAAATATTTGGCTAGGAGAAAAGGGGAAAAAAAAAAAAGCCCTAAATCCTAGGTCTAGGATGGTTTTAAGTCACTCCTACATTTTGAAACCCATAAAACCAATACTGCTCTGCAGATGTCTCCTCCTCCTGTAACAAGCCTCTGCCAAAGAAGGGAAAAAAATAGAAAATAATAGTATCACACAATCCACTGCACTGATGTTAACCCACATAACCAACACAGTTGCATTACTTTTTTCCTCCCAAAGGTTTTAGTATGACCCTGCAACATGCTATCATTCCCTTGTCCACAATACGCCAGTAAATGTTTCTGAATAATTCCATGCATTATAATGTTATGAAATAACATGTTCTACTCAACAAATCAAGGTAATAGTAATCGCCTCCCTTTGCGATGTTTGTGTCTCCAGTGTCATATCTTGTTCTCCTTTCATCATACTAGAAATGAGGACATCAGATGATCAATACTATGATTTACCTTTAGGAGATATTAATCTTTATTCCCCAGTTAATCTTTTCCCAAAGCTCAAATTACTACCTAAAGATGTTTTTTAAACAAACAGTCCTGTTTTACTAAGCAGCGAAATAACAGAAAAATTATTACTTTTTTTTAAAGCATAGAACACCAGAAAACCACCACAGAGATCCATCAGGAAAAAAAGAAAAAAGAAAAAGCAAAAAAAGTGGAAGAAAGCAAATCTGTTTTCCACAGAGTGAAACAATGCTTAAGACTAATTTTTATCTCTTAGGAATTACAATTAAATGAGAATTAGTGGTTTCTAGAATATTATACAGAAATTATAGCTGTGGAAGCAAATTAAGATCAGGAACCTTTTATTTACCTGGAATATGGAATTTTTCCACAGGAAAACTGCTTAGTTGTTCATATATTCTACTTTTCTCTTGTAAAAGAGTTTCTTTTAAGGCACTCTCCCTATGTCCTCGGGAATTGAGAGCCTCTAGGAGTTGGTCCAGTTGTTCCCGAGAATTGTAAAAGCACCAACGGTTTGGTTTATATACTGGCCTTGGCACCTCTACAACAACACTGGTGTGTGAATCTTGGTCAATATTGGAGGTAGATTCAGAGGATTTCAAAGACTCTCCAGTTTTACTGAATACCTGAGGTTCATTTGTGCAAGACTGTACACTATCCTGAAAGGAGGAGGTTCGAGGCAACAACATGTCTTCTGTGAGACCAGAATAGTCCTCTTCTATAAACAATCCAGGAACAGAGGGGAAAATCCAGTAGCGTCGATACAGACGGTCACGACCTAACGGGGTGATATTTGTGCAGGCTGTTGCATTCTGAATCTTTTCTAACAGTTCCTTTTCTTTCTTTTGTTGCTCCTGTTTTAAAGCTTCTTCGTCTTCAGCAGTAAGAGGTTCACTCTTTTCACAAGTGGTCTCTTCTTGTCTTGTAAATTCTTTATATCCGTTTTGCCCTCTCCTTCCTAAAAGTTAAAGGAAGAAGAATGATAGTAACACACTTAGAAATTCTTTCTTTAACGAAAAACTCAAGTAAAAGACAGGTTTTGGTTCTGTCTCTGATTATCTAAACTTACAACTTTCAAAGATCATGAGCTCAGTCAAGTAACAATACTAGTTTTATTAAAGAAGAATTCAAGTGATTAACCCCCTTCCCTCTATAAAGAGGAAGCCATCTTTAGCGTACTTTCACTTTGCAGAAACTAGACCAAGTCTCATTTACTGACATTGTCATTTTTAACACCATAAAAAAAAAGAACCAAAATTTTAAGAACTTAAGTGTTATAAAAGTACCTTATCATGATAAGGTAAAATTCTAGCAATTTCATTATTGAATACAAAATATGTTTTGAACTTCATTTATCATACTTGAAATGATCAAAAACCCCCCAAAGACGTCAAGAAAAACCAGAATCCCTATATAAAAGCTCTTATTGTAAACTCAGTTACATTAACTTTATCCAATTTTTTTAAAAATACAGATATATATACCCACTACTATTTTTTCCCCTCAACTTGCACCAGCTGAAAATACTCCAGTTCATATCTTAGTTTACCAAAGTATCAGGTCCTAATAGTCATCTAGAAAAGTACATCTTGTAATTAACACATGCAATGGTGAAAGATGCTGTCAGCACTCAATTTCTACCGATTTCCAGTGTGAACTTCAGTTTCTCCAATTGTAGGAATGAAATAACACTTTTTCGCCTTCCAGGCACAATGTCTGAAAAATGGGCATTTGAGAAACTTGAAATTCTGTTTTAAGATGTCATTGTTTTGCCATCATAAAGCTGTAGTAAACATGCAAACCTGTATTACTGAATTACTCAGAATTTCTATCCCAGGTACTGTTAGGAACTGTACAAGTTTTCAACCTTAAGTCCACAATGATCTGGGACTTTCATTGGCACAGACGCTAGCACAAAGCCTTCACGGGAGAAAGACACAGATGAGGTAGCAGCCCAAATCCATAAACAATTCATCCTCCTGGGGTGGTATCTGTGTTTAGTCACAAACAGCAGGCTGTGCTGTTTATTGCACCACAGCTCCTACTAGCACACTGCTGAGGAAATTAAATCTGGGGATAAGTCTGGTTGCATTCTTGTGTAGAAGGCATGCTGCTTCATTAACAAAGGCAAACTAAACCCAACCACTCAATATAACGTTTTCTTTTAAAATACCTGTTGTTTTTGCAGCTTCCTAAAAAAAGAATCAAAACCACACCATACCCTATTAGATGAGACGCCTACAACTCTTTTTTTCTTGGTACCCTACTCATAACTGTGATGGTTTGTCAGGCAACAGCCTGGGTTTTTTTAGACAAGAGAGGAATCCAGAGAGCAAGTATGAAAGACGAGGAGAAACAGAAGTGTGAAAGAACATACTGCTGACCACTAGAACTACATCAGGCCAACTCAATGCAATAAATAACTCATTATGATCATGTTTGGGTAGGTTTTTTTTCCTTTTCCTTTAAAAATTTACAGGAAATATTGATACTTTATAAAAACTTACTATAAACCCCAAGAACTTCCCGGGTGCATGCATGGGTGCATACATGTACACAAATGAACTAATATATTATAGCATTACCTCTTCCTCGTTTTTTGTTTGGTCCCAGCTCTTCTTCATCCTCTGTCACTGTGTCCATGTCTTGCTCTTTACGTTCAATTTCTTTGCTCTCTGTACTAGTATCAAGGTCTTCGCGTTCCTCCTCCCTGACACAATAAAATAAACAAAAGGTGACTAACTGACCAACCATGTATTAAAAGCTGAATGGAATGAAAAAAATACATCATTGAATATGGCATCTTCAAACAGTATTTTCCTCTCAGAAGTATTTAATCTAGTCAAAGACCTATAATGCTTTTTAAAAGTAAACTTTAAGTCAGAATACATTAAATCCAAGAAGAAACCCACTGAACTGCAAACGGAAGTTCCATATTAAAGACTAAAACTTGCTGTTTGGTATTCACTCTTTCATTTGAAGAGCTTTATTATAATCAGATCCTTTTTGGAGATATCTTAGTGTAGTTCTACTGACTTGAATTATTTTTTTCATGACTAAAAAAGTGTCTTGTCATCAAAATGTATACCCTTTTATAAAATGCTTATTACACATTTTTCCTCTCATCTAGCAAATATAATTGAAAACCTACAGAACTACATGCAACCATTACAGAATAACTTTTTTAATTATAGTTTCAAAACCAGCACAAATCTGTCTTTGGCCCATGCTCACCTTTTGCAAGCAGATTTATTTAACTAACTCCCTTCCTCAAGCAGGTAAAGATACAGTGTTGTATATACACTTTGCTTTTTTTTCTGGAATCCTATACAGCTGCATGTGCATGAATCTTACCACCTGAAACCATACAGTTTTATTAATAGAACAAAAAACCTTTGCTTTATGGAAATCACCTGGGATAGCACAGCATTTTTTAAAAAAATGCTATTAAATTTGATTCAAACTGTTATGTGAGGTCAGTATTATCTAGCTCAGATCAGACCAATTCCTCAAATTAGAAAACAAACTAGAATGGTCTATTATGAAGATATTCATAGATAGGAAATCAATGCAAGACAAAACATAATGCAAAAATTACAAATTAGATTTTGCAAGTTTGTCTTGTCAGTAGGTAACAGTGTCAAGCTTTCAACAGAATTATGTGTATAATAAAAGTTGATCTAAAAAATATAATCACTTTCATAAAGCAATTCTAGAACACTAGGAAGAAAAATAAAATCAACATTAAGGGCTATATACTTAAATTAAAATATACCTTTGTATATGATCGAATCAATAAAAACTACATAGCTAATGTCTGGCCACATAACTGAAAAGTGCTGTATCGTATTTATCACAGTAATACCATGTATCATACCCAACAGATACTTCTACAGCAGGATTTCTTTGCTCCTCTTCCTTCAGCTTTTCTTGTTTCTCTTTCATTTTTAACTCTTGTTCTTTTAACCTTTCTTCTTTCCTCTTACGTATCCTAATAGCGAGAAGAATACAGAAAACCAGTTGCAATTAATCTAGTATCTGATCTGGCCACGTCTTTTTTTCTTTTATGCTACAACATCATCTAAAAATAACAGTAACATGGGAAAGGACAATGCTTAGCACAATAAAGTTTCATTCCCATCTGGAGTCTCAAGAAACCAGTATAAAAACCAAACACTACTATTGTTTCTCATATGCCTTTTGCAATTGAGGAATTAATCTAATTTGTAGCAACAAAATTTAGCTTTCTATATCCTAGTTTTACCTTGCTGCTGCTGCCTCTCGTTCTTTGCGATGCTGTTCTGCCTTTAATTCTCTGAACTCCTGTTTTGCCTGTCGTAACACATCAACAGAGTCCTCAATGAAGTCTCGAGTGGAGACGAGAGTCAGAAGTTTCCCACAGAGGGCATGAAGGATCTTCATCTTTTCTCCTAATAAAATTCAGACCAATTTTTATATTTCACTATACAACTGATAAATAAGCCTTACTCTTACTCACTTCAGACTGAAGATTGATTCTTACTCAAGAAAAAGTGAACAGTCAAACATCTGTAGTGAACCAGCTGTACTTGCAAAGAGGCATTTCCTGAAATATCTGGTTTGCTCAGAGATGCAAGCCTTTATTTTGAATTTATTAACTTTTAGCAACGAAAGAAGAACTAAAATGCAGTATTATCTTCAAAATGGAGATAAAGAAACAGTAGATGGTAATTTTTTCTCTATCTCCAAATAATAAACAAAAGATCCAAACCAGAACAGCAATAAATAGCAGGGGCTGAATCAAACACTCAGATGCTTCTCTCAGAGAGATCCCTTTCTGCAAGTAAAACTAACATTTGTTTAATGAGAATTAAAAAAGCTGCTCAGAAGTAATGAGACTGCCCAGCTCTGCAATCTCTGATCTGATGGCACCTGCTTGTGGGGGCTGGAGCATAGCGGGTGGGTGTTGGTCTAGGTGACCTCCAGAGGTCCTTCCCAACCTAAATTATTCTACGATACAATAAATTTGGACCATTATTGATCTGAAGCAGTTACAAAACCAATCACTTGATAAGCAACATAATAATCTCTAACATTTATTGTCTTTTATTACCTGGCAACAAATCATACACTGAGGTACTTGAAAGTTTCTTCAAGAGACCAGGATTACTTAATCTCAGCTCCATGCAAGCATCATCAGTAGCATCAAACCCTCCTCGTTTCTGGTAACGGTATTTTGCATTGGCTGATGTTACATCAGCACCTGACGCTAGAATGTGAAGTCTGAGAATCTCAGAAAGAGTGCAGCTATCAAGATCCAAGTTTTTCAAATTGCAGCCTACAGTTGAGAAGAATGAACAGTTATTTTATATAGACATTTAAATGTATCTAAATATAAAAAATATGCTTTAAAATACAGAGCAAAATAAGAACAGTAACAAAACAAGAAGTGAAACCCACACATACCCTGATGTAACTGGGGCCATGCAGCTGCCAAAGTTGCAACTGCAGACAGTGCAGATTTTGTGGGGTCTGCATCTTCATCCAAAGCCTCTGTTAAATCTTTAAGGAAATAAACACTTTATTCTAATGCAAATTAAAACTTGTACTGTGGAGGGGAGGAAAGCAAGCCGTTTTTTAAAAGTTGCAGACAAAGCAAAAAGAGGGCCAATATTTACAAAAGCATCAATATATTCAAAACTCAATTCAACATCCAAGTTAAAATTTATATATCTTTAAATGCAACTAAAAATCCAACTAAAAACTAAGGACATGCACCACATGCTATACGCTGTTCTCCCTTTATATAAGCTGTTAAAGCAACCCCAATGCACAAAACATGCACAATGGCAACATAAAAGGCAGCAAAACCCAATCCAAAAATGCACTTGAAAGCAAAAACAATAACTATGCAAGAACACCTGTATTTTGTTCCCTCGAATGAACTGTTACTTCCTATCATCATTTTGTTTTCAGGAAAGACCATCCAAACCAATCAGACATTTTAATATTGGTTATCGCCAGTCACTGTATACTTTTAATCTGTTACTTAAATACAGCCTTACTATTCTGTACAAATACAACCACTAAGGCATTATAAAGAAACCATATTCCACCAAAACAAGCATCTGCACTTAATAAGGAGCATCACACATTAGCAAACTGACCAGAAAAGCAGGGCAGTGAAAGGGAGAAACAGCAAAATTCCTGTTTCTTTGACAAAAGTTTCCTTAGCACTTAACAGGTATTTCTCCAGAGGGTTAGCAGAATTTTTTCAGCCTTGTATGCTGTTTCAACAATTTCACTTCATTCAAGTCCAAATCATTAAGCAGTTACAAAGTCACCAAGTCAATAAAGAGCCACAAATCCAAACTAAGACTACATAAAAAGCAAATCCACAAGTCTTGTATGATGACTGATGTTGTTTGAAAACTGTCACCCAGACATTGCAAAATTAACCTCTGCACCTCCCCTCTCGCCGTATCTGTATAACACCATTTGAGAAAGTACTGTACACACCAAAACCCCACACCCAAGGTGTTTTCTGTTGCAGAAACACTGCCTGTACAGAATTTAAGTGAGCAAACATGCTGACTATTACTAGCTTAGGCAGAATTACAAAGCCGAGAACATGTAATTCTTTTAGGGGAAAGAAGATGTCTAAACAAGAGTGACAAGAAATGAAAGTTCGAAGGCAAGTAAGAGATAATAGACAAAGTGCCCCACCCACAGCTCTGCTAAACTAGAAGCAAAATAGCAGATTTTTGCAATTGCCAGCCCCATATAGTCACACTAAAATATGAAAGTTACATTTTTTTCTGATCAATCCTATGAATATAAAGAATGTAATCAACTATTCTATGATTACCTGATAATGGAATCCTTGCTTATATTGCCCAAGCAATGCTCTCAGTAGTTAAAAGACGCAGTTTAATTGCTGAATGCAACGGTAATTAAAATACAGTCTAAATTTGCTAACACCATATCAGATCTGTAACTTTATTCAACTAGCAAGAGCAGACTCTATTGCTGAAGATAGTGCCCATGTTTTATGTAAAGACCGTTTATAGATTGGACATAAATCTTAAGCATGAGAATATGCATAGTCTTGAAGGGAGGAATTAAAGGAATCTTCCTGTACTTCATGCATCTGTCTTATTAGGGAACCACAGGATTCACGTGACCTTAAACGGAGTGCTCTTATGTTCCAGTCTACCTCTAATGAAATCAAGACTAGCAGGAAAGGCCAAAGCTTCTCCTTTAACTAGTCAGCAAATTTGGCAGTCCTAAAACACAGGACCGCATAAATTTGGAACCAAGCCTGCACTTCCTTCTGATCAGTGGTTAGTGTATACCAAACACCTCTGAAAACGTGGGCAACTTCAGCCTTAGCGTGAAGGCCAAAGGCAGAGTGACTGTGAGATCCTTACTGGAAAAAACACAGCAACATGGTAGTATCTAGGAGTTGTGGATGCATACTTCCAAGTCTTGAAGGACAATGAATATTGAATTCTCCATTATAGTTGTGCTGGGGAGTTTTAGTTTTTAATCTAGTCAGGTCCAGATTTATTTTTTTATAGCTGTAGGTAAAAACCTTTGAGAAGATTTAGGAAAATGCCTTGTTTCCTGACCCTCAGGAGAAATATCCAACAGTGCTGAAGGAAGAGAAGGAAGGTGAAGACAAGTTTCCCTCACCTTCAAAACATAAGCAGTGCTGTTAAAAGCTTATTATGCATTGCTGGATACAATTCTAGTAACAATGAGCTTGATTTTTCTCTCTTCCCCCCAGACCCTACCCTCTATGCCCAGTTTAAAGCTCTCATTTCAGATAAAAGAGAAAAACCAAGTCCATTTACATACAATATCAATGCATAATAAGACATGGTTAAACAAAGGAATGCCATAAATCATGCAGTTTAAAGTTAATTCCAGTGGAATTTCAGTTTTTCAGCAGTAAAATTAAGGATCTGACCTTTGGTCTCAGCATCAGCTATTTGATCTTTGGCCACTTCCTCTTCCTCTTCGGCCATTGCCTGAAAGATGGCAGTCAGGAAGAAAAACAGCAATTCACATAGTGGGCCTTCAGTGTCATTTCCTACAAGAGCTTCCTCTAAAACTTCTGTGAATAAAGTTTAAGAAGCGTCACTTTTGCCGCAAAGTTGGAAAATGATTATGTACTGAAGAATGAAAACATTTTTTTTTTCCCTTCAGGTATGATAATCAAGTTACTTTTCCATAATTTACTGCAAATATTCCTAAGGTGATGGTGTCAGAAAGAGTGCTGACAAAACATTATTTTCTTAATATATAACTGCAAGAATAAAGTACAAGTAGACATTTTAATAAGTAGATTAACAAGCTTCTACATTGAAATTAATTTTGATTTTATAAACACTGCAGAAGTTGACTGTGAAGAGACAATTGGATTGATATGCACGTGTAAGCACTGACATATTAAAGCTGCACAGAAAATTTTGTAGCACTGGTACTTAGGTGCACTTAAGATGTTTGGTGGTTTGATTGGAGAAGGGACACCACAAAATTGGGGCACCTTGCCACGTAAACGACAACTTGCCTAAAGTCACTCCTTCAGGAAATTCATCTTGAAGATCAAAAAGTTCCCCAAAAGCATATAAAAACTCCAAAACCATCAGAGCATCACCAAAAATCTCAGGAGGAAGTCTCGTCTTCACTGGCATTGGAATGGGAAGTTCCTGCAATCCAAATGGGACAACTTAATATTGTATCTACTTTCTGCAGAGTACACAAATGATTAAAACCAAACAGTCTATGATTCCAAGGGGTGTATGTGTTCGGATTCTTTACATTTTACTGCAAATAGTTCTGCAAGACACATAATCAATTATCACGGTAACATCTGTGGTAGTATTAACTTTAAAAAACAAAGAGCATGCAACTTGGACGTAAATCTTTTGAGATCAAAGTTTACCCATGTTCAAGAAGTTGAATGATTTTGTATCTTTGTTTAAAGGAACTCAAACCCACTACAAGTTAAGAACACTGGCTGCCAAGATTTTTCCTTTAAACCTGTATTGTTTCACAAGAGTTTTGAGTTTTAAGTTTGCTGGAACTGTCCAGACAAGCAAAAATAAACATATTCTTAAAAAAGTTACTCATTATTGCTTGCAAAGACAAGCAAACAAAAACCCAACACATTCACATAAAAACACACCCATCTAATACTAGGATATGCAAGATCATGTCTAATGACTGAGTGTTCTGGTATTTGGCTTTTTGTGTTGGTAAGGCAGTTATGATAGCCGAAGACATTTTAAAGGGAGATGATGTAACCATGCAACAAGGCCACTTAACAGAGACACCACAGATGACAGTGTCTAACACTAAGTTTGACTTTCAAATTAGTAGCTTGATGTAACTCTTCAAGATTTGTCTTCACTTTATGTTTCTTAACAGAGTCAAACAATTTCCAGAAAGATGGCTCCTTTCCACAAAGGTGATAGTTCACAAACATGAACGACAAGAATGCCAAATACTATGCTTTGAGAAGAACACAGTGAGGTGTTTCTCACATTTCCTGCGAAGGCAATTTTTTGAAATTAAGTTCTCACCTAAACTCATCTTTATTCATATTCTTGTCAATTTTCATTGTAGTGATGATAATACTTTTCCACCCCGCCCTTTTTCTTTTCCAATTGAAACATAGCAGCACTGTTTTGCACAGCTTCCTCTCATTTCAACAATGCTCTTCCCTTTCTTCAGTTTCTTCTCCCTTTCTATACACAGCTAAGTTTTCACTCATCTTCAACAGCCTGTATGGCTCTCTTTGCAAATATATTAAATTCTCATATTCCTCCCAACCAGTGCTACCACTTCATTTAACACTCTCCTCTATTCCCACTTGTCCTCTTTGCACTTCTGTCATGTTTCCCTGTGTACCTCAAATAAACTCCCTTTCTTGTGTTTTGGACAGTTTTGCCTCCCTTTACTATCCCCTGCCAAAATTAATCATGATAAAGTATACATAAATATATAACACTAGAGAATGTTATGTACAATACTCTTGTTTAGAACATTAAGTTCTTTGGGAGGTAAATTCTTGCTACTTTCTATAGGTTTCCAAGATCATCCAGAAAGATGCTCATTAAGCAAGGATACTGCTAGAGTTTAAAGCAAAAGAATGCCACAGGGAGTAACAAGGTAATGTCCTTTCTACCTTTTGCAGACAAAACTTTTATTTCTTCATTACTCAAATCTTTCAAGTAACGCAGGTTTACTCTAGGTAAGCTTATCTTGTATATTTAACAGAAAAGTCAGACATACTCAATAGCCCCCATTCAGTAAGGTCAGCGCTTTAACAATACATCTGTTCCATGTTAAGACTGAGAACAGCCTGTTCAGACTGGACTTCTCAGTCCAGAAGTTCTTCTGGAGGGTGAAAATGCAGATGATCCTATTAGCATCGCCACAGGGAAACATTACATGACTGCAGGTGATTCACAGCCCCGAGCATTCAGATCAAATCTAGATCTGCCTCTGCATTAGGGAATCTAGTTTGAGGACCCTGTAAAGTACGAGCTTGAGCTATTCCAAATTCAATCATACCTTAAGATCATCACACTCCATATCTTCTCTAGGCTTACTCCACTGTTTCAGGTATTCCACATATTTTCTTTTTTCTTCACGCAGCTTCTCTCTTTCCTGAAAAAGATTGTCACAATTGTATATAAAATATGGTCAGATCAGCCTATTATAGTTTCTGGAACTGCACCACTTGCTATTTCAATCACACTGAAAAATAAAACTAAAACGTATTTAATTAGAATGAAATAATCTAATAATTTTTATTTTGTATAAGAAGATATTGGCAAAAATATTTAGAGTAAATTGTGGCAATACTTTGTTGGATTAGACATGGGGTTTTGTTGGTTTTTTTGTTTGTTTTTTAAATGGAAGTGGCTGAGCAAAACATACCTAAAAATAAAGAGTATTTATGAAAGTTGCCACAAAGAAAGACTATCAAAATAGATAGTGGACATGGCTGTGGTAAAATATAGTGGAATAAATAATTTCTTCATATTCAAAGTGACAAAAAGTTATTTAGCAATTTCCATTCAAAGAGAAAACACAAGGAAACCCACAACCATTTAATATGCTGTGAATCTGATGTAGTACAGTGTCTTTAACACTTCAGTAGAAGACAACCATCAAATCAAATACTGTCATGCATTACTGGCAAAAAAACCCAACCCAAACACCAAATTACTTCAGAAGTAAGTTCAAAGTGAACTTTTTGTAAACTAAAATTATAATATAGAGAACGTCATCCTGAAATACAAATCCATAATCGTATCTTACAACTGCCTGGTCTTCTAGAGTGCATTTCTATGAACTGAAAACAGTTAATGGAAAATAAGTAGATAGCAACTAAGAAACAACTAAACTAGAAAGCCATTATACTGTTCCTATATGAAACACATATACTGCAAATGCATTACTTTTTCCTTTTCTATTTTGAGTCTCTCTTTCTCTTCTTTCTTCTTCATCCTTTCTTCTTCCACAATCTTCTTTAATTCTTCTCTCTTTTTTTCCTTATCTTCTTTCTCCTTTTTCTTAGCTTCTATAGCATTTGCCTTCTCTCGTTTTAATTTAGCTTTTTCAAAAGCTATAAAAGGAAAAAAATAAACCAAAGTTATTTATTTTATAAAATGTTTATTTTATTTAACAGTGCTAAACACTGATCTTTTTATAATTACCGTATGAAAAAGATATTGTTATGAAGACTGAATTGTTTCTATGCCAACCAGAAATTCAACCACTTGAAAGTTCTTTAAAGAATCAGAATTTTAAGCCTAAGTATTATACGTTTTACAAAGTTGTCATCACTGTAATAAAGTAAAATTTCTCTGTTTTTGTGAGTATACACAAGTTTCGTACTTGTTCATTGGTTTCTATCAAGTTACATATGAAGATGAGAACTGATTCCAACCACATATAATTACAGCAACATATTTAGTAATGACTGCTTAATAAAAGCATGTCACAAATAGGTGTGGCATATAACCATGAAATAATTGTGATAGTAAAAACTTTAAATAAGTGATCTTTAAATATTTAATTATTATTGAATTACTGAAAAGTCAATATATTTGAAACCTACTTAGTACTTCAGTGGTTTTTGTGCAAGTTTTACTTCTGTTACACAGTTTAAGCTGAACTTTAATTGGTAATAAATGTTATTGCCTGAGGAGATCCAGATTTCTTTGTAGTTGTCTGCAGAAGAACAGCAGGATACAAATTTCCACTTTCTGTGGACAGACAGTGTCTGTCAACCCACACACAGGCTAACAAAAGCGGGTCGGGGGCTTACCATTTTAATTGAATAAACAAGCAAGCTAGAATCACAAGTGAAGAAAATGAAAAAAGATCCTTACTTCTATTACTAAGTGGCTAGCACTGAAAAAAGGATTTTGATTACATTTTCCTACAAAATTCTGAAAATGGGCTAGATTGCTTTTACAGACAGCTAGTACGCATACCAGCCATGTCTCTCACCCAGCAAACAAAAGCAGAGAAGCTGATCCCCCATAGTCTTCTACATAGTGAGAAGGTTGATTTTTCAACGTTCTTAGCATTTTGCTGCCTTTTCACTAGTAAAGTGAAAAGTGCCTTTTCATCAGTAAAGTACCATAGCAGCTCTTTATAGGAGACTTTATGAATGTCAGTAATTGCCATTCCAATTAAGCATTATTTACAGGTTAAATGTTTAGATTAATATTAAATTACATTAATATAGTATATTTGGAAGCATACTTTCAGGCTTATTGTATGGATGGGATCATACTTTTCAAACAACCGGTATAACATGTTGCCAGTTTCAAACTAAACTGCATCTCTAAAAAAAAACAACAAAAAACAAAACAAAACCAAAAACAACCCCAAACCAACGAACATTTATAATCATGGGCCAACATTGGGGCAAAAATGAACACACAGAACAAGTGTGACACCACAATATATTTTTTTTAAATTATTACTTATTTGATGCATTCATCATTATTTTACATCCTCAACAAAGAACAGAAAGCATTTACAAAGTCTGAGTATCAACATGCTGTGACAGCTTTCTAGTGTTGTGGCAGAAAATACAAAGAATATATTTGGTTCTCCATGTTATACAACTTATTTCAAGGCTGATTGCTCTTTCATTGTTTGAAGCTGTATGTTTCAAGAGCATTGGGTTTTGGGGTGCAATAGGATAACACAAAGATAAACTTGAGCCAGCATGTGTCTTACCTAGCCTTCTAGAAGCTCTAGTTAACACCACACAAGAAAGGAAGTAGCTTTGATGTTGATAAGCTATTACCTTGTTCTGGGCTGTCATTTCCAGCACATAAACAAATAGATGCTAGTTGTGCAAAAAAGTGGACACAAGTTTCATGGAGCCCTATCGTCCCCACCTCCTATGAAGAAAAGGCCCAGAGCAGCCTCAGACAACTTTGCAGTTATTTAAGCAGATGTTGGACTAGATAATTTCCAGACATCCCTGCCATCCTAAAACATTCTGTGATAATGGCAACAAGAGGTAGAAACCAGAAGTTCACTTAAATATTTCCACAGATGAAAGCTTTTCCTTAGGAAGGACATCAGTGCTTACAATCCAAAGAACATCTCCTTGTCTGAGCTTTGTCTCCTCAAAAAGACACACCAATTAACCCAATCCAACCCACACAAAAGGCACGTGGGTCCCCTTACTTAATTTGAAATCAAGTTTAAATAGACCAGAAACAGGTCAAAACCAAGCAAAAAATAATTAAATCAGTCCAAAATAAGAATCTCTTAAGTGATTTGTGCTCTTTCAGTTAGAAAAGTTTGTAAACCTACTATAAGTAATCTTGCAAAACATTTAGACATACCTTAAATATCAATGCACAAACATCTTCAGAAAGACTCAAGATTTCCTTAAAGATTATTACAGGTTTAGAAAGCATTACAATTCTTCTAAATTTTGAGATAGTTTCTCCATTTACAGATTCTCCTCATACAACAGATTGATTTGTGTCAAATGTTCATGTTTTGATATACCTTCAGCTGGTAAAACTTACACATGACTTCACAAACCAAACTTCTGCAAAAATTTATTTTGCTCTTTATTTATCTGAGATAGAAATCAACACAACCCAACTGCAAGTTTCCTACATTTCCCCAGTTTAGAGAAAAAAAAAAAAAAAAAAGAAAAAAAAATTCAGGAAACAACCATTCTAACCACCAAAAGGAGCACTTCCCAATAGTGCTGTAGCACTACACTCTTAGTACACTTTCCCTTTGAAAGGAACAACCCCAAAAATACTCTAATTATGGCCTGCTCTCAGAGCTACAAAAACTGGTTCTACTAGTCACACGACTAAACCTCAACTTACCCATGGCCTGCATATCTTCTTTTTGCTTCTGGAACCTTGTCTTTTCTTTTGCTACTTTACTTTTGTTTCCTTGGGTATTTTGTTTAGCAGTAATATCGTCCTCCTGACAGAGAATTCAGAGGGGGAGTAGAAAAAAAAAAAAAAAGAACATAATATCTACAGTGAAATGACTAGCAACAGATATTCCAAATTTTTCAACAGTTCTCTAAAACAAGAATAAAAACAGGCTGTAAGAGTTTCCCACAAACATACTAAGTCCTCAGAGATCCGGTGTAATAGTTGGGGTGGGGTGATGGCAGTCAGGACAGGGAGAAAACCCAAAACTTCTTCTTCCAGCTTTCTTTTTAAATAAAGTAGTTTAGAGCACTAAGCTTCGCTGTGTTTAAACACAGGCAAGTGACATAATTGTATCTGAGGGCAAGTGACATAATTGTATCTAAGAGTACAAATTAAAGTTTTTTAGCAAATTATTTATTAATCATTCTCAGAAGGGACAAGTACTCTATGCGCCTTCATAACACACTGACATGCTAGTTTCTTGGTGGGATCACAGAATAAGATAAAAATAAGAAGATAACATTGAGCATGGTCCCTTTTACCAGCTTAACTATAAAACAATCTACTTTAATAGCAATAATGTAATATATCCCAATTCATCCTCAAAGTAAGAAAGCACATCATCAACCTTGCATTCCAACTGTTCTGAAAGTTCACAGAAAATGGAAGAACTTAAAGACTACGCTGATATGTTTTCATCTGCAGTTAAAAATGCTATTACTTACAAGACTAGTAGATGCCCTCTTTGGAGGTCTCCCTCGCCGTCTGCTTGCAGGACTAAAGATAAACGTGGGTGGGTCATCAGGAAAGAAGTAGGAGAAATTTTGTTCTGCTAGATTGTATTTTGCAATTGATGTTGCCTTAATAAGAAAGATGAAAACAGGTATTCACTGTGAAATTCTTACCTTTTCATAACTACAAGCTAATTAATGAATCATTAAATCACAAAAAAAGACAATAAAAGTAACTAGATTCACAACTGGTTAGCTTAGAATAAGAAATAAAACTCTGAAATAGTGTAAGTGTAGAGTTAATCCACCAAGTGGATAGTAACGTAAGCAGCACACATCTGAAAATACAATTTGGTCTCATTTCGTAAGCTTTTATTTCTTTAGATGCCTTTTAGCAAACACAGCTGGAGACAGTCTTCCTAGCAAGTTACTGAAATGTAAGGAGAATGACTTTTGACAGAGAAAGCCGGAAAATTAATTTACTCAAGAATGACATAATCCTCTATCTACTTAAATATTTCTGGAGGAGAAGAAAATTTATGACTTTTCTCATTCTGAATTGTCAAAGTTTCTTTTCAAGCTGGCTTTCTCAACCTGGTGACTTCAGGAAGTCTGGCCTTATCAACTGATACAGATAAGGATACAAAGGAGACACTCCAAACAGGACATGTTCATGTAACTGCTGAAACACAAGGCAATCAGCAAGGGAACAAGTAGCCACTCCACAAAAAGCCCAGACAAAGAGATGATGACAAATGCACACACATACAGAGTATTACAACCTTTCTGAGGCACCAGAAAGCACTGCTAATAGATCACTAGACCCAGCGCACTGTATCACATCGAAGACAACATGATCAATAACAAGCCCAAGGAAGGGGGTGGTTTATCCCTTTCAGCTCTATTTTCTTCTATTTCCATTTCTTTAAAAGAGACAGACTTTAAAGTTACAAGCTTATTTAGAAATTAGTTGCCTTTGTTATTTTCCACAACATTCAGAGGCAAGATTCTCATTGATGCTCTCATCTCTCAGAGCTTTCCTGTGCAGAACAAGCAGTTACACAGCTGTATGAGGATTTCTCTTAAACACACACACAAAATACAAAACATAATAAACTAACATGCTCCTTTCTAAAAACACAATGAAGAGAAGAAGGATGTCAGGATGAAGGCTGCAAGACACAGTGAAAGAGTCCAGGATCTCCTGTGGTACAGCAAGCAAGGCAAGGGAAATTGCTGCTTGGTAAGTGTGGGAAACGCTGCTCAATTCCTTGAGCACCAGGAAACAGAAATTCTCTGCACAGCCATCCTGCACAGACTAAGATGTGAACTTTAGTCTGAACTTGTACTAAGTACCACCATATATCTCCATGTAAGATGAACAAAGATATGCATCTTCAACATCTAAGGGCTCATCAAAAGCCCATTCCAGCCACCTGAACTCTTTGGTACTTCTGTCTCACTGAAGAACTATAGAGACTGAATCCAATCTACAATAAGATAGTTTCCAGCTAAAAGCATTACAACAGAATAGTGTTAGGTTACTGTACCAAACCAGAAATAGTTAATTTTTGTTTGACTCAGAAATACCAGATGCATACCTTGAAGAATGAAAACAACTCATGTGTTTGACTAAGCAAAAATATATTACATTTTAATAAATAACATTTTTCTGGGTAAAAGCTCCCATTTTTATTTTGGGGACTTTTCTAAACTGGTGGTAGCTAAAGAAGAAATTAGAGAATTAAACTCTGCTTCATCTACAGAAAAAATACCACCTTGTTTACAAGCAAAAGTTAACAAAAACCTGTTTTTACAGAAAAAGTTGCAGTATTCATCATTTTATTTTGGAAAAGCCAAATACTAACTCAATATATTACACTTACAAAAAGCTAAGCTTGATGTAGTTTAAAAAAGCAGCTCTGAGCAGCTAGTAGAGATGAGCAAGAAAAAGACTGAGTAGGTCAATATTTTATCCCACAAATTATTCCTTCTTATTTACCTTAGTTTTAATGACTCCATCATGCGGTTCACAGTGTTGTTTCAGAAAAAGTTTAAGTCTATCACGAGAAAAGAGATGTTTCCTCCGGCTGTATTAGGAAAGAAAGGTAGCATTAGCAACTAACACCTGTAATTACTGTTTAAGTACAGCTGACAATATGTGCAAGAACACGTAACAGATAATATGATTGACCTTTTTTCTCATTTTCTTAATTATAAATTACACCCTTACTATTGTAACTAACAGGCATTCTTTGCAACCACAATTCAATTAAGAATTTCCTTATGAACAAAACAAAACCCAAGTAATACTTAAACAGTTGTTTTATGCATCTGTAATTTTTGTCCTGAAGATCCTGGCATGTCCTCTTTTATACACACATACAGGCAAACTCCACAGTCTATTCATCCCTGCTAGATCCCCCAACATTCCTTTCTATCACAGTACCTTTTAAAATCCCCAAATAAAGCTAAAGTCCTGTTGTTTCAGATGAGGGTGAAAACAAACAAGGACAGCAGGAAAGCAGCATTCACATATCTCAGGGAGGTAAGGCACAGAAGTGTCAAGCCAACAAGTGAGAGGAGTGAATTCACACACTGCTTGATCAGGCTGTGGCACTCCTCGCTATAGGACAGTGTGCACTCTAAAAGCTTCCTGGCATCCCAGGGAACCCGCACTACTTCATTGCAAGAAGAAAACCAACTACACAGGAGCAGTTAATGAAAAAACTAACCTCGATCCATGCTGGAACTAAATGACTTGAAATTACAGAAGTGGTTTTTTTCAAAGTATACTGTTTATAAAGTTTTGATGCACCATCTACTCTAAGAAAAATGTTTTAACTAAATTCTAGACAAAATTATGTTCTTTAAGAAGCAAAAACTCTTTGTGGCTATTTTAAAGCAGTAAGGCAGTCTGATTGCCAGTGTCTGCTCCAACACTTCAAATCAGTAATGCTACCACACAGAGAGAGAGCTCACAATGCCAATAGTTCATCAGTATTACAGAATAGGTTTCACCTACTCCATCAGTCACAGCAGTAGGCACAGGTATCAGAAGCAACAGCAGGTCTCATCTGTGTGCCAGTGAAAGCAGAGACTTGTAAGGAGTGGGTATCTGTGTTAATACTAGTGAAGCTTGGAACCCTTACTACAGAAAGCCTGTGAAACAGTATTTTGTTACAGTGCCTTTAACTAGTAGTTCTAACACACTAATTTAAAATGCCATTTTCTATCAAAAACATCTTACAGTGACTTACACAACTCAGTTATAAAGTACAGTTTTAACTTTCATATACTAATTTTTACCTTAGTTGAGATGCTTTAACAATAACAGTTTCATATAGGTCTTTTTTAATAGGTTGGACTTTGTATTTGAACAAAGAAGGATCAATTATGGCTTTCTTCTCCCTAAAAAAAATTTAAAAAATTAAAATGTTAACTACAATCACAAAACATCAGTCTTGTATTGTACACATTTAATATATTTATATGCATACACAATGGACCTCTCGAAAATACCCAGCCATATTTAATACAGGCTGTAACTTCCACTGGTACCAAAGAGGACCTATTCACTTCTGCCAACTTTCTTGCCACTAGATTTAGATCTGCATCAAAGCCAGTTCCTGCAAGGAACAGGAAAAGGGATCAGGAATGTTCGTTTTCTTAGCAGGGAGATGGAAGATAAGAAGGGAAGGAAGAACAAAGAGGGAAACAAGTAATAATACATCCCTATCCCTCAGAAAATCGTCTCCTTAATACTCTCAGTACTCATGATGGCAACAGAAAGGCAGGAAAAAGGAGAAAAAGATGATGAGGAAGGAGTCCAAAAGACAGAGTTATATAAAATGAATAAAAATAGTACCCATAGAGCTACAGATCACATCTCAAAATAAATAAAAAAATAGGTAAAATATTTTTCTGAAATATCAATTTAGAAAAAACACACTCACCAACAATGTTCTGAAAATAGCAGGAATCATAAGGCAATGCATCTACGCTTTAAAATAAATGCTTATCAAGTTACATCTTTTTCCCCCCAAGTGTACTTCCCTTTTACAGCTATCAGCTACAGAGAACTAGATTTTTTTTCCCCCATGGAAAATATTTCTTCATTTTTAACATAACTTCACTGTTCTCTTACACCTCTTCCTAGGAGAATAACCACCCAGGTCTGGTGTGCTACCAAAACAAAAATTCCTTTAAAAAACAAAGAGAGGGGTTTTGCCATAGACAACATACTTTAAATAGTGTGGTGTATTTATGGACAGACTTCATGAACAGAGTTAAACTACTGAGATTTGCTTTAAATAATGTTGCATTTTGCTATTGAACAACAGAACTAAATTCTCCTAGGGTGGTAATTTGTCATCAGAAGTCATACTGCTTTATCAGGAAGAATCCAACCATCATCTTATTTCATCAGTAAGGGAAGGTGAAGAAGTTACATGGATGAACTAGGAGATTTACAGCTATGCATTTCATCATCATTGTCAGTCCTTCTGGCATTTACAAAATGCTTGAAGGTGGAGTCTTTGACAAAACAAAATAAATCAATATACCACTTGCTATTCTTTACCCCTATGAAGAGCACACACAATATGTAGTGAACTGTACTTTGCAAGGTTTTTGAGTATGAAATTTGCTCCAATTCTTCTTTCCCCCTACCACTAGCTCTGAAACAGAAGTCCAAAGAAATGCAACATTCAGATGCCTAATAATAAATACATTAATTCATACAAATGAAGTGTAAAAGAAACAGTACTTATCCACATTTGGTGTCATTTTAGATGAGAATAATTTGCAAATTTCTGGAGAAAAATAGTTTACAATGATTAAATGATCAACACAGTTAAAAACAAATGAAAGGACAGAAAAGAAGATTTAGACTTGGAAACAGCAACGTGTCTGCTGGACCTACAGGTAAGCATTATGACATACACGGTCTGCCTTGCATGATGCTATCCAAATTAAAGTCTCAAGTTGAGTCACTCAGACCATCCCCAATTTAAGAAAATATAAAAAAAACCCACCCCGATAGTCATATTAGCAAAACAGAGATAAACTGTATAAACATAGCAATGCAGTATACCCACTGGCAAGATTTTAACACCTCTGTCTATAATTTTAAGTTTGTTAAAAGAGGGTTAGTATTTTGGTCATACCGTGACTTGGTCTTCCATCAGCATCTTCGGTCTCCAGATAGGAAAGCTAAAGTAATGAAGGCTGTTGCTAGAAATTTCTGCATAGTATCAAATATAAACTTGTTCCCTCACCATACACCCCTGCATTTCCAGCCCTTTAGTCTAAGAAGCTACATGACCCAAAACACATTAGTGTTCAGATACAAAACAAAAGGCAGAGTGCCAATGTCATACCAAAAGTATATTAGCTTATTTACACATTTTTAATAGATTCTAAGCTCCAATACTGTCCGTAATCAAAAGCAGGGCCCAGATAATAATCAAATGGTTAACTCTTGTATCGTTAACCTTTACTTTTTAGTTTGAGTTAGTCCTTCTCTCACCTTTAGTGGATCACACATAATAGCCCCAACCTAATTTCCAAACACACTAAGTTTTTTCTGCTTAGTCTCTCAGTTTCCAATGATTATCCTAAGAAGTTAACTTATTCCTCCATAAAACCAAATTTAAAGTAAAAATTTTGTTCAGTGCAAAAGAGGAAGAAAAAGGTCATTCAGTACATGTAGAAAGCTTTAAAAATTATACAGATTATCTAGTTGCTTTGGCATAGAAGTAATAATAATTTTTTTTGTTATATTTTACTTTATAAACCATCTATAAAACACGTAAGAGTTAGCAAATGTTAGAACCATTTTGTAGCAGAGATCCCCTACAGCAAGTCTTCACAGGACAGCTCTGAGAGACCACCAGATCCAGAGAATAGAATACAGAATATCTTGTAACTTACTAGGAGAAATCTGGAACTGACTTACCCATATTGTACTAGTTTCTATTGCACTCAAGTAAACATGCCTAACACCTGTCAGAGTCTTGCATTTTTTGAATGAGGTTATTCTGAACCACTGACAGATAATAATCTCACCAGCCCTTCAGTTACTTTGGCACGGTGACCACATGACCTGGATATAAATTTCTGCTTACAGTTCTGCTGTACTATATTCAGACAGCATGGTCTTAAGGTAGCTTTACCAAGAAACTTCTGAGATCTTGTTCTTCTGAGTTACCTTGTCCAGGACATGACTTTCTATACTATCTGGTCTGAGTCCTGCTGAAGCTACCTATATCTTGCAGTATCATTGAACTAGAAAAATTGCACAGAAAATACTGAGGGTTAGAGCATCAGGACTGTATCTAAAATGAATGCTGTCCTGCTTTTCCAAAAAGAGACAGTGGCTTTTCTGCTTGTCTTTGATTAAGTGTGGGAACAGAAAAACATCCCTTGAAGAATGCTAGCCAAATAACACAATCATTTATGGTCTCCTTATGCTCCAGTGCAAGCCTTACACAGAGGTAACCCATCAGTATATTCATCCTGATAGAAAAGCTGGCCTCTGCACACCTTTGAAGGTTGCCACTGACAAGCTACTCTATACTGAGCAATTACAATTGCCCATTTGGAACGGCAAATATTTTCTGGAATCTGACCAAAACTTCAACAAGGAGTTATACTGCTCTAGGGACAAGACAACAGCACTTCGCAACAAAATCCTGACTTTGAACATTTTGATGAAGGTCTTAAGCTGCCTTTGATCCAGTACTTTGGTCCTTCCTTACAATACAAAGAGGACTAAGACCTACCATCATTATTAGTAGATTCAAGGGATGGAAGGATGAGAGAGGAAGAAAGAAAAGAGGAAAAATAAGAAAAATGAGGAAAGATTTGTTCTACTGAAGACATTGTATAGCTGTAATGACAAGCTATGGCTGCAACTTTTGACACATCCTGTTCATAATTGCTTCTCCAAGTAGAGGCAGAAAACTAGGTCGAAGTTGGCAAAAAAATCTGGATGTAAACTTCCACAGGCATTCTTTCAAAAAACTTGGTTACCTCTGGTTGCATCCCAAAATTTGCAGAAACAATTAACGCTTCCCCAAAATAAAGATGATACTTCACTTCAAATCGAATAAACACCCAAATTACCACCACGAACCAGCCAGCAAGCCAAGAAGGAATTTTTCTTCTAGTATTTCTGATATGGTTGATGGTTCACATTATTCATAGCCCTGGCAGGAGGAATGCCATGAATTAAGCTGCAGCTAGTATTGTAAGTATTTGGCAGCACAAGCCCCTCAATCTCCAGACTGCTGCTGAGTGCTAAAGTGAATGCAAGAGTTCAACCTTACCCCTAAGTCTAGCAGTTTAAGGTATGAACGCTGCTGTTCTGTGATGAACACTATCCTACAGTACTAGAGGGTCGCAGGGCATAGTATCAACAGTTTAAGATCTCAGAAGACTGCTACCTTTGTAACCCAGGCCTTACATGGCAGCCTGTTTTTCTGAGGGAGTGCAGGAGCAAGGGCGTCCTGGCCTCTTTCTCCCTGTACAACCTCAGCTTTTACTGCAGAACACAATAAAAAAGGTCAGCAGGAACGCTCGTACAGAACATGTGGCTATTTCTGCCCCACACAGACAGAAGCAGGGTCAGAGAAAGGTTGGGATCTCTAATGACATCTATTTTCAGTTAAGATTCTCTAGCCTTACAGATTCTTTAGGAAAAATATTTGCAGATGGCCCATCAATCTGTGCTGTGCTCCCCTCCCCCTCTCTCACAAACACACCAAGCATCTGCTGTACCATTGTTTAATGGTACTGCAGCTTTGCACGGAGGCTGGGTCTCAAAACCTGGAGATCTGTGCGCAGACGGAGGCAGAACTGTGGTCCTGCCCATATCAACTTGACATTGGTCCCAAGGCAAATAACATCCATACTTTCCACATCCAAGTTTCTCCATAAAAATCAAAACATAGTCCTTGAAGGATTAGGTCAGCAAAATGATGTCAATGGGATTTCTTATTGTTATGAGTAAGGGTATAAGGAATCTTAGATGCCAATATACAAAAATTGACAACAATGCTCTACTTTCAGATAGGTTTTACAGGTACAGTAAATAATACTTTCTGAGTTTGCATATGCCCAGAAACTAACTGAAGCATTATTACATTCTTGCATTTGTTATAAAAAGGCTCACTTAAAACTTCCAGTAAGCATTTACTGGAAGTAAACTGCAATTTACCTCCTCCGTAAGAGGTTTGCAATTTAAGCTTGTAGCATAAATGTTTGTGAGGTATGCCACAGAACAGTGCTTCAGAAATTTGTATATTCTCATAAGATTTCTCTTTCTAAGAGAAAGAAATTATTTTCCCTCCCTTCTCTGCATTGTCAAAATAAGTAATCTGCTGGGGAGAACCACAGACTGGGAGTGTAAGACTCAGTCTTACTACCAGCTCTGCGTGCGTGGAAGTGACAGCAATATAAAGGGATCAATCCTACAGTCAGCTCTGTGCACGCTTGCATAATTCCAATAATAACCTCCTTTCAAATGCCATATGCCTTGTGGAACACAGAAAATGCATGTATTTTCTCAAAGATGTAGGACCTCCTCATCAACAACTTGGTCACTGCCTTCAAGAGACAGCAGAGAATTTTTAAAATTATTTATCCCATATTATTTTCTTAGCCAAGTGCGGAGCACCACCGTAGTTATTCAAGGCATGTCAGGACATGGAAGTCCTCATGCAGCAATTAATGAGAATAACTTCTACATCCACATGACATCTCAAAGTCAATGACAGTTCATGTAAAACCTGTATGTTGCTAGATACAAGATACGGACCCACTTCAAACCCTCTTCTTTCATCAACATTGTGCTTGTGCAGCACAGAAATCTGTCTTCTCATTATACTGCTAGGATAAGCTGCATATATAAGCTCAATTACTGGTCAGTAAAGGGATACTCCAAATTAAACACCAGAATTATAGCCAGGAAGCTCTCTTATTCAATGTTACTAAGCTACTCCAGCCTAGAGGCAGATCCTTAAGACAAGACACATGCTGTTTCACTGCACCTAAAATCATAATCAAATCCATTAAATACAAGGGAATATATTTATATGGACACATGCATAATGAAGAAAGCTTTGTACATTTTTATATTTTGGAGGCAAACATATTAAGTCTCTGGAAACACTTTTCAGAAAGTTCCAGTAAGAGCCTGTCCTCTTATTATAAGGCATTCTCAACTCTGAACCCTATGATGGAAGTGAAGTAATACATCGTCCTAAGTAGTACCAGACTGTAGAAATGCAGAACATGACTGCATTTTCCAAGCTATAGAAGCACAGGTTCTGCAACACAGAGAGGACTGGTGATAGGCATACATGGCTCTTCCACCATCCCTCAACAGAAACACTGTTATTCCAAACAGATTAACAATGATTGTTCTGTAGGTACTTCATTTCTCATAATGCACAGTTCTCTGGTGGATTACACGTAACATAACTGGCACCTGTGAATATTCAGCTTGTCACCTTCAGCTGGCTGAACGCTCACAATCCATAGAGATAAAGTAATTTGTTTCGGTCAGACCCTGCCACATCTGCTTTAGTCTCATTTCCACCCAGCCCAAATGCTTTATACTGTAAAAGTATCATTTACCCATTTTGTGCAGAGCTATTGTGCGTTTCTGAGTCGTCACTGTCGCTGATGACAATTGTGTCTGCATCAGCGCTGCTGGCATGGCCATTTGCCATTCCATTGTGATGGGCTGGAGCTATGACTTCCAAAATCTTACACTGCAACCTGAAACAAAACACAGATATTTATTACTGTCAAAGTTTTTTAGTAGTGCAAGGAGTCTAAAGTTGTAGCAGATGTTATTTTAAGAATACATATATAACTTAACATTGTATTGTCTTTTAAATAAGTAAATACCTAAAAGCCATGCACTGAAATACTAGGCAAGCTATTAATTTCATGAGTTCCATCTAATAAATGAACAAATTCATCTGCTTACACAGCTATCAGCTTCACTACTCAGGACAACAAATCAAGCCACTGGTAGAATTATTTGTGGTTGTAAATTTTTTTGTTTCAGTTCTCACTTAAGTAAACTAAAAAGTTAACTTAATGTGTTACTTTAAAACCAGACACCAAACCTTTTACATTTATTTTGATAGCAGTCTAAGAAAAGCAAAAGATTTTCAGATCCCAAAGTATTTTTGCTTATAAAGGAGATCATCATCTACCACTGTCGATGACCTAAATAAACAAGGCTGAAATGATCATTATGCATCTAATCTTAATAATGGCCCATTTATCTGCTGACACATATTAAGGCTCCATCTGGCATGCACACAATTGACAAAACAAGTCTATCCCTTTGCCATCCTGAATGCTAGTTATAAAAGGCAGAATTAACTACATATTAAAAAGTATAATTAATCAACACTTCATGCTGTGTAACTGTATTATAGCTGGTTCTTAACCACTAACTTTCACCCCTTTTTGGAGTTCCACGGTTCATATTTTTTAGTTTAACCTCTTAGAGCCTTGTCTGCTTCATGAAAATTAACTGTTGCAGGCAATGGATGCTGTCACATACTACCACTAAAAGCTCAAAGGGTGGGAGGAGAAAGAACACATAATAATTCTCTTCTCTGAGCAACAAACACTGTCACTTGAAATGAATAAAATAGAGAATACATGAAGCACAGGGCTTGAATTACTGTGGCATCATGCCTAAGTTAAAAACAAACAAAAACCCCAACAAATCTATGACAGACAAATTCTAAGTGTTCTCCTATCTGAACTGAACACTGGCAAAAAGGAAAATGTCAAAACATTTCTTAAACACCTCTTTCTGCAAGCAGACAGTACTATCCAAAATCTGCACACATTGGGGAGGAGGAAGAGGGGGGCAGAGGGAGAAAAGTTGAAAACATTGAAATATCCTATGTCATATTCGCTTGTGAAATTTAGCTAGGACCAGTAACGCAGTTAGTGCCCGTAGCTGTCCTCCCCAAGCCTCTGTCCAACAGGTATGTTGTTTAAAAAAGAGAGAGAGAGAGAGAAACCAAAAAACTAGTAACATCCTTACATATATTCCTAAAGACAACAATATGACCAATGATTAATTATCCACAGGGTCACCAGAACTGCCTGCATGCAGAGGCAGCCTAAGTCTGCTGGACTCCCTGACCGCAGGCACGCTGCCATTCCAATGCAGCCAGCCCCATTTCCAAAGCTGGCTGGTCTGGGGCTGGAAGACACGTTTTCATGGTGAGTGGAGCCCGAGCTAATTAACTGTGCAAATCTAAACAGACTCTGTGTAAAGAACCAAGAGCACCCAAGTATGTAATGGAGACAGAGCCCGGTGGCTGTTCACAAAGTAAGTCCAAGTACAACAAGCCTTATTAAGGTCTGGCCCAGCACCAGACTCCAGCCGAGTCCTAAGAGAAAAGTCTGTCATTACAGTATCTTGGTTTTCCAGTATTCGGAACATCACGGCCTGCCCTTCATACTAAATGATATGGAGCTGGCTGCATGGCAGAATGTGTATTATTAGGCTGTTTTTTTAAATCCAACAAAGATCACCAGCTAAAAAAGACTTCTTAGTAGAATTGTTTTTGTTTCAGATTAACTCTCTAGGAAATACATTTTATAAATTCAATTTAAAAACACTTTTAAACTAATCTCTAATGGAAAATAATCAAAAGCACCATTGCTTAAGGCTACTGACACTTTTTCTAATTTGTTTACTATTTGAAGACCACTAGAGGGAGCACATATACACTAAATTTGCAATCACAGTAAAATCGCCACATGAAAGCTAAATCGCAACCTACTCTACCCAATGCCATGAAAAGGACAAAGAGGCTACAACAGACACACACGAATCAATCCTCCTGGACAAAAAGACTTGAATATTTAGTCACCGAGTATTTTACCAACACTTAATTTACCTGCTTATCTATCAGACAGCCCTGTAATTTACAGGGTATCACATCTCCTTCTGTAAGGATGGAGATTATATATTCTATACACTTGATTCAGTAAGTAGCAAAATCCCCAATACAGCTACCTTTTTTTTTAATCTTTTTATTATTAAACAGGGAGAATCACTAATAGAATAAGCTATCACAGAAAGCAAGTGATTCTCCATCTTCTATGCCTTCATTCAAATCATTACCAGAAATCTTTGGGGAAGGAATCAAGTGAAACACACATTACCTGGCTCAATAAAAGCATAATCCAATGAAATTTAATGGTTACTGATACACAGGAGATTAAAGAAAGTGATGCAACTGTTCCTTCTGGTGTAAAGAAATAATAATCTATGAATGAAGACTTTTTTAGCCTCACTACAGTCAAGTCACAGCTAGTAGAAGCCAATTCCCTGGGCTAAGAGAGGCAAAGACACTCTGCTTCTAGTGCAAACAAAGGTCTGCTCTTAGTACCCTAATCATTCCATGAGATCACTTATTACAACTCTTGTTTTATATCATAAGGCACATAAACCAGCACAGCAGAAAGCTGAAGCAAGACACTCAAAGCATACCACTTGAAATGCTTTCTAAAAGGGATATTTTAAAAATCTTTAAAGAGCTTATGTCAAAGTCAAACCATCCTTACTCACTATTTCCCATAAAATAAGAACTGGGGCACCTCAATCTAAAAAGACAGCAGCATTAAATAAATAATACATACCCTAATATCCCACTCAGTCAGGAAGCACTTTCATCAAATAACAATAAATACTGTGAAAAAGCTTACAGCCACACTAAGTGAATGCCAAAGGTCTTCAGAAAAGGATAACTTGAGAATAGAGCCATCATGAACATTTGCACAATAGTCCCAGCAACTCTAGCTCAGACACTGACAGCCAAAAGCTAGAACAGTAAACCTGCAAAAGGATTACCCTATACTCAAACAGTTTTGCATACCTCTTTCTGCACTACAGACTGCTATCAACAACAGGGTACCAGTCCCCTGACCTGTCCCAAGGATCGTCTTTATGCTCACAGCTTTGTTTTTTGCTATGCTCGGAAACCAAGCTCTTTGAGGTCTCTTATGTTATAGGAAAGATTCCAAGAAGTTCTTGGCCTATATGATTAAATATGGGTGGGTGTGGGGGTGTGTGTGTGTGTGTGAAGACAAACAACACCACAGGAACCCAAAAGTTTTAAACACGAAGACAGAGGAGGTATCACCAATGTAATTTTTCAAAACACCACCGCACATCTCCTTCTCTCTCAAATGAAAAAAACCCAGATCTTCCATCGATTTCCATGAATTTTCAGTAGGGCTGGTCAGCTGCACAGGTGAAAGAACATAACTGACTCCAGCAGCCTAAGAACAAGAGACACTGAGTGGAGGCTGTGGCACAGGACACAGTTTCTCCAGAAACCCAACTCCATCAGTCAAGGAGAACAAATCTGGGTTGTACTTTGAAGAGCAGCCTAACACAACTAGCAGAAAACTGCAAGGTCAGACTGAACCTTGTCACTCCCAGAAGAATGGTAAGGAAGCAGCAGGCTAAAGGTGTACCAAAGCAAACTGCACCTGCAGCCTCAGGCTGCTGCTCCACAAGACGCAGAAAGGACTTAACAGTTTAAGACCACCAAAGGGGGAAATCTTCCCCTGCCATTCCTCCTTCCAGCCACATACCTGGTGCGGTGCTTGCTTTTTGTAGCTCTGGCACTCAGTATCATTTATTGATTGCCATTAAATTGAATTCAACTACCCGACAATCGCACCCCCCAAAAATCTAACCCAACAGGAAGAGCTGGGTACATTTGTGTCGGATGAGCTGCTTGAAGGATCTGATGAGAACTAGAGCATGTACAAGAGGCAAATATCGGCCACAGACAAAAGCAGAGGAGGAAGGAGGAGGAGTAAGACCTCCCGCATTTAGAGGCCCTGAGACACAGTAATTTCTTGAGTAGCTCTGTGATTTCCGTAGTTTATCCTTGCTAACTGAAAAGTGACATCTAGGCAAGTCAACACTGGGATAGTAGGAAAGTCTGTTCCAGGGAAACCACACACCTAACAAGGTAGTTGGGTAAGACATGGTACAGGCTTCAGACTCACCAGTAGTCCAAGATAAGAGTGATTCAGGAAAACCCAGAACAAAAGGTAAATATAACTTACTTGCCAGATTTCTCTTTCATTCAGCTCAACAACTCAAAGGCACATACACAAGTTATTATGAGCTGTGGGACAAGTAGGTATCTCCATCTACCTCGGCTGAAGCAGTAGAACACCACAATTTTAAGAGAAAGAGAAGCTGCACTCCACTATGTAACGGGCCAAAAACAGCCATCACAGGATGTCAAGCAGAAACCTTGACCCTACAATTACTGGCACTTGCACTTACTCAAAGGAGTCCTTTCCAAATGCCAAGTAGGCCTTCACATCCAACCAAGGCTAGAATTATAAGCTGTGAGACGGAAGACCACTTCTCACTGCCCGTCAGTTGAGCATTCTGCACAACAGCTTTTAATCTAGCTGGCACTAACTACTGTGATAGAAATAATAGTCTGGCACACTGCTGTGTCCTCATTTCAAGCCAAAAAACAAGATCCCTTGAAGGCCCAGGTGAGTTGCAAACGTGCCTCTGTATGCTTTACAATAAGCAGACAAAAACCACCCCTTGGATGCAGAAGCCTGTTTCAAATGGGGCAGTGGGGGAATATTGCAAAACTTTGAGGCCAACTTTTAACATAAAGAAAACAATCATCAGTGAGTCAGAAGCAAAAGGAAAATCACTTTTAAAAAGACACCCAAATGAAAGAAAAGTTTTTCAAATGCCAAAATTAAAAAAGTACACCTTTTCTAACAGTATGTAAAGTTAGTTGAATACAAAAAACCCCAAGAGTAATACAAGAAGCTATAGTAGCAAGTACCAAGCACCACCAAAAAGCTATAGCCTCATTCTGTTTTGTCAGCTTTTAGTAAGTTTTCAAGTAGTAAATGTCAGATAAGTGCAGTAACTCATATCCTTGTCCTAACAGTTCTCATACACCTGAAAGTAATTAGAGAGATAAAAGCAAGACAAGATCTGAAGGAATAAGTGACATCCTTTACTAAGCTAACTGGTACAGTTTAATGCACACACAAAACAAAGGCACACAACAAAGAGACAAGTTTTATGCACATAATGGCTTCCTGAAGTACAGTAAGAGGTGCTGGTTTTGAATTTTAGCATCTTCATTTGTCTGTCAAGTTATAGGTAAGATTGTATGCTTCAAAGAAACTAGTAAGAAGCATGTTTTTGCTTAGGACAAGAGAGCCCTATATACACAGTAGCTGCATCAGCTGTCTCCTGTGGAATTAGGACAGCCCTAATAGTAACACCAGTATATGCATCCTTTTGACTGCCCAGCCTTCAGTTCATAGTATTGTACTGTGTCCTGGTTTCGGCTGGGATAGAGTTAATTGTCTTCCTAGTAGCTGGTACAGTGCTATGTTTTGAGTTCAGTATGAGAAGAATGTTGATAACACACTGATGTTTTCAGTTGTTGCTCAGTAGTGTTTAGACTAAGTCAAGGATTTTTCAGCTTCTCATGCCCAGCCAGCAAGAAGGCTGGAGGGGCACAAGGGTTGGGAGGGGACACAGCCAGGACAGCTGACCCAAACTGGCCAAAGGGGTATTCCATACCACATGATGTCATGCCCAGTATATAACAAACTGGGAGGACTTGACTGGGGTGGAGCAGATTGCCGCTCAGGAACTAACTGGACATTGGTTGGCAAGCGGTGAGCAATTGCATTGTGCGTCACTTAGTTTGTATATTCAAATTCTTTTATTGTTATTATTGTAATTTTATTATTGTTATTATTATCATTATTATTTTCTTCTTTTTCTGCCCTATTAAACTGCTCTTATCTCAACCCACGAGTTTTACTTTTTTTCCCCTGATTCTCTCCCCCATCCCACTGGGTGGCAGGGAGTGAGTGAGTGGCTGCGTGGTGCTTAGTTGCTGGCTGGGGTTAAACCATGACATACTGATTAAAAAAAAAAAACAGAAGTCATAAAACAAACAAATCAAACCCCATGTCTTTAAATTTATAACTATAAAAGTAGAGAGTGTGCACAGAAATGAGAGCTAACAGAGATTGGCAGCACCCAAAAATAGTTGTAACAGCTGTTCAACAATCTGTAAGAAAGGAGTTGCAGGTTCTCTCCCAGATATCATCATCTCATAGCTTCCATTAGTCAAATACAAATATATTTATTAGTCAAATACAAATATATTTATAACCCAAAGGACTAAAGGGCAGTGGAAAGTGAATTCCTTAAACATGATTTTTCCAGGGCTAGGAGTTGACTGATCTTTAAACAGTAATGCTGAAATAATGCAAACTGTACTTGCTCTATGAATAGGTAAGCTGCTCTCCAGTACTGTCAGCTATGCTGTTTCATAAGCACCACACTAACTTTGCTACTGGAATTCAAGTTCACCTTTCAAAATAAAGTAGGAAACTTTGTATGTAGGAACTTATGCTTAAGCCCTACCACTACAAAAACACATTGTAACTTTCTGATTCTGTAGACATTAGCTCCTGTGCCTCTACATTCAGTCAGCTTTGAAGTCTACATGTCAAAGGAGAAAATTTGTTGGTGGACTAGAAAATAATTTAAATTCACTGTAACTTGTTAGAATCTAAACATGGAAGACACTTTGCCTTTTACTATGTAGTGGTCTTATATTAACTTATCCTAGTGCTCAGAAGACAACTATATATATATATATAAAAGCAAGTAATACCTTGTTGCCAGTTGGACTGAAAAAATTGGAAAATTAGCTATAACCTTATCTTTTACAAGGATTATCTTCGATTATCTTCTACCATCCTAACTCCGTATCAGCTAGGCATAGTCATGACCAGCAACATGCTTCCTGTGCCCCAGTTAAGACTTAAAGATGAAAACAGTATGCAAATCCTTTAATTGGCCTAATGCAGTGGTTAATCCACTATGGACAGTCCTAAAGCACTGGGACACCAGCCAAACAATTGATGAGTTAAAAAAAGAAGTTTCACTTACAGACAAGGTTGCTCTGTGATTATCTACATTTCCTACAGCTTGGCAATGGTCAACATCAGATCATTCAGAGCAGAGCAAGGATGTTAACCTGTATGTAATGTATGACCAGATGCAGCAATCTTCCTAACAGAGAACTTTGTCTACTACTTCTGTAAGTAGATTCATTTTAAGAACACTACATTTTCTTAAAGCATTCTGGTGCTCCTTGCTCACAGACATTAGGCAAGTATTCTTTTGCAGTGGTGTCATCTAGTGGTCAAATTCAATGAAAAAAGATATTCCTTTTTTATATCTGCCACGTTCTGCGATTTCTTCTTTCTTATACACTACCTTTAAGCAACCTATTTTAGTCTGCAGGTGGTTGACTTTTTAAGTTCCATACTAATTGATGGACAGCAATTGGTTGTCCCCCAGCCTCTACGGGGAAGGGAAGGTATCGTCACATAAGCTATTTTTAAGGGCGGAAGAGGGGGAGCTGAAGAGCTAGTAGAGTCGTCCAACCTAAAACCTCAGATCTCTTCACTGCTCAAGTCAGACTGCAAGCTTATAGATTAATTAACTAATTATCACACTGCTCATTTGTATACCCCAATAAAGACAGCCATTATTTCTTGTGATAGCACCCAGACTCAGAACACTGATTAAACCACAACTGGTTGTTTACACATGCTTTAAATCTAGTTTTCCTCCAACAAATTAAAATAATTTAAAAAAAATAACCACACTGCTGATCTCAAGCAGAAAAGAATAGGTCCTACAGCTGAGTGAATGAGGCTGTTGCAGGTTTTATTTGGTGTGTCTGAGCTGTTCACTGAGGTTACTTCAGGTAGGCCTTCCACACCACATAGTCCCAACTTTCAGTTAACTGAGTTTAGATGCCAAGATGTTGAAAATAAATTTCACAAGTTTCAAGTACCAATAATACAACACAGTACTAGGACACCAACAACTGGACAGGTTACTGCAGGAGATGCCAGTCCTTACAGAAAAACAAAAGGCCAACTAGTACGTTATGGGTCTTAAACTTTCAGTTCTGAAGTGCAAACATAGGAAGCAATTCCAGTGATGCGGTCAACATTTTTCCTCTGCTTCAATGAAGTGTGATCTAAAACATTAGCTGCTTATTTTATATCTTAACTGATGATGGTTAACATGAAATACTGCTGTAATCCCCCTCCCCCAACAAAATCTCAAATAATTTCCATGCCTTTTTCAATAAATTACTTTCCATAAACAGCAATTTTACATTCTAAATAACAGTACTAATAGTGTCAGCTGTTTTCAATTCCTTGGCAACTCAGGACTTAATTTGAGATTAAGTTTTCTGTCTATATTATATGATGTTTCTGACCAATGTTTCAAATAATAATTTTGTCTTTTATGAAGGCAGTACTAGGAAAACATTGTTACACAACTCCTACAGTTCTTTAACCAGGAATCCAAGCACCTCATGTTTTAAAGCATAGCACAGCTGCCACTTTGGAGAAAAGACAGCCCCAGTTTGGCCAGAAAAGCTGGACACATACAAGCCAAAAAAAGCTGGCAATTTTTAATCAATACATCATCTTAAAGTTAAAGAGAAAGCAGAATTATGTCCTTGTGGCTTCTACTAGATTACCAAATTGCACGCATCATTTTCAGAGACTGCCTGAACAAGCCACATCATAGCACTTGGGGGGCTTTCTCCACAATGTCTTTCTGGTTGATAAGGGCTGTTAAGACACCAGACATACCAAAACAACGGGAAGACAGAATATCTCCCAAACTCTCTGAGTTCCTCCTACCAGACTTCAGCAACAAGGCGGAAGCAGCCAAATTCAAAATTGAGCAGCACTACAAAAGGCTGGAAACCAGAAGAGCCTGATAGAGACGTAAGACCAGAAAAAGCAATGGGGCATCAGATTCTGCAACAACAAGAATACACGGGTTGGATACAAGAACCATTGGTCTCAAAAAAAAAAAAAAAAAAAAAAAATCTTCTTTTGCCTAACCTCTGCACAAAGCACTTGTCCTCTTACTCTTTCTAGATCACCTGTCCTTGCGTATAGTACTGTAGACTACTTCATATGTTCAAGAAAAAAACATTTACATTAAGCCAAAATGCTAACCCTTCTAGTGTTTGTGTTCCCTCCCATTTATTTTGTTCAAAATCTAGAAAGCTGCATCAAAACAATCCATCCTACAAGAATATTACATGTGCAAAGTTAGGAGTTATAAAATATCAGTACTTATATTGCTTGAGCAACTCCTGGTTACACACGCATTATGTTGTAGGCTTCGCATTTAATGATGCACAGAGCTCAGATAACAAACGATCCTGCTGACGTTACACTTGCTAAAAACTCCATACATAAATGCAGTGGAAGAGTTTATAACACCATGACACAACTGGGTTTTCATGATCTGCCAAATTCTGTTGGTCTCATAGGATGCTATTACACTATAGATGGACTGTGATCATTTTTGCTAGCAAAGATCACAAAAACATAGCTGCACATGACACACACACACAAATCACTCCTGAACAGCCATGTTATTTACAAGTAACATGAGTTGGTATACTTAATCCCCAATGCAGTACTTCAAAATACAGGTCAAAGTCAACTGTTAATTGGGCAGAAGAATAACTATGTCTCACCTCCTCCCACTTTGTATTCTTTAATTATGTATCTCTAAGTATAAAAATCGCTCTGCATTACCATGATATTTGCACCATTTCCTGGATTTAGTATTAAAGGTCTGAACTAGCTCTCTGCTATACATTTGTCCAGAACATCAGTGGCAATCAGCTAAGGCGAATTTTTCATGCTTCATTTTATCAGACACAAATTTATACTTATGTAGTTTAAAACATACAATCTCTAGCAGATTAATTTTCGATGGAAAAAAAAATTATCTGAATCCTTGGTATTTTGAATGGTATCTAGCCCACCCCAAAGGCTTAAGAAATTTAGCTTATATACTATTAATATGTTGATCTGTGAAAGTGGAACATAAACACAAAATTGTTAGATATGTATCTCAACACAACTTTGAATAACCAAGAAGAAGATTGAATTAAAGGCTAGTAAAAAATGATAGCACTATCTTCATGTGATAGAATCATATCACAACTTTATCTGAACAGAATTTAGCTTACAGGGTAAGTAGAAACCATTTTGTTAAGGCAAACTTAAAAAGTGATTTATGATGGTCTAAAAAGAAAAGTGAAAAGGACTCTGAATTTCAAAAGACAAAGAAAGAAGACAGACTTGTATTTATCACATATAAGCCTACTTCTCATTTAAGCTTTGAAAAGCTACGATGCACACGCATAAATATTTTAGCAAAGAGTTTAGAAAAGTAATAGAAAGACAGGAGGGTTGTTCTTGGGGAAGAAAGGTTGTTCTTCTAAAGCATTCTTTTTGCTATTAGTTTGGAAACTGACAGTATCTTCCAAGTTTGAAAACAAAGGCATTTCATTGAACAAATGAAAACCAACACCTGAACTATACTGACAGTTCATAATGTTTAGGTTTCTAGTTTAAAAAAAAAAGAAAAAACTTATTATCTAAGCAAAATGACTGTAATACTAGTGGTAACTTGACTCTAGTCATTAGACAAGTATAAAGATGAGAAAGATAGAAACAAACTTTGGATATAGGTTTTCTGTACAGAAAGCAGCAACTCTTCCTGTCCTGGCTTTGCAGACTGGTACTTCACTGGTTGAAAGGAATAAAGCAGGGAAGACATGGAAAGCTTTTCTATTAAGCACTGACGTTACATACATACCCATACAAATTTCCTTACAACTTATCTCCTGCAGTGCATCAACAGATTTTTCCTCCTGGTGTAGTACAAAATTTGCCTTAAGTAAGATCTGGATCAGCTACTAAAAAAAAACCAAACTCATACAGAATAACTATGTCCTCGAATGAACATTCTGAACCAGCACACTCCTATCACCCAGTACACACTAGATTACGTGCCAAGGTCTCAGGATACCCACAGAAGCCCCATCTACTCTGCAATGTAAGCTGGCACCTTCCTCCTGAAAAAAGCAAAACAAAACCACCCCACAAACGAACAAAAAAAACCCAGCAACAGCTGAACCCACAAAGGCTTTAACACACATTCTGCAGGTATTTCTAAGTTGAGCATGTCTAAGTCCTTCCCATTTTAAATTTCGGTTAGGTGAAAATACAAACTTATTTAGACAAAACATGGACCTTTTCTAGCACTCTTGCAGAAGCGGCTTTAAAGAAAGACTCAAGCTAGCTACGTGTTGTAAAACAACGTACCTATACTAGAGAGCCTATGTAATAATGATATGAGGAAGAAAGCATCTGAAGCTCAAAATTCTTCCAAGTTTTCAATCAGTCTAAGTTAACAATAAAAACGCTTGCAATACATACATCAGCATAAGATCAAGCATAACACTAACTCCAAGTGGGGGGAAAAAACCCATCACACTAAATTCCAGATAATCACGCATTACAAACATTTTACAATTAATTCCCAACTTCTGAGAATGCAGTCACAATTTTCCCCACTACCTAAAAAGCAAAAATCCAACTTTCATCGATTCTTTAAGCTTTCAGTATTTCAGCCATTCTGAGTATATGAAACACCATGTGATGAACTACATTCTGCATGATTCATCAAAACTTTCATATGATTTTTAATTCATAGCTTCCCCTAGTTTCTCATTAAATCTCATTCTACAAACAACCCACCTTTCTCACACCAGGGGACTGACATTCCTTTGCAAATCCACCACACAGACCAAAAAACTTCAGTCTCAAGACCTGAGAGAGCTGTCCTGCCTCCACAGCTGCTTCTAAGCTAAGGAAAGAGATACCAAGCCCAGCAATACAATCCTTAATCTTAATTAAAGTAGGGAGGAGCAGTAACAGTATCACTAGCTTATGCATCACATCTCACTTCACAGGTGTTTGATGGAGTTTCATTATCCTGATTTCTGGTTTAAAAAAAAAAAGCACACACAAAAACCACCCACACCAAACAAAAAGAAATACATGTTTATTTTTAAATATACTTACCTTGCACCATTATTTCTAACTACTTCCACTGTTTCACCAACAAAATACCGATCCTTGACGTAAGCAAAGATTTCATCACAGATCTCATGAAGTCGGGAGCGATGGGTAAGGGTGGCCAAGTAGAGAACTGGAATGATGAGGGCCTCTGGAAAACTTTGAAGATTATGTCTGGCTTTCTTCTCTGATTCCAGTGCTTCCTGATATGTGAGTCCTGGTTTACCTGTCACAGCACAGCTCCACACCAGGCTGTTGCACAGAATGGTGCGTTCAAAAAAATCACTGAAAAGAAAGGCAGGGTGAGGGGGGGGAGAGAGAGAGAAATAAAACAGTTGAGTTCTGACTAACATTTTCGATTTGCTCACAGTTAATACAGCAGCAGATATCTTTTACAAGCCTGAAATGCAAAGGCAGCTCTACTCCTGTACAGGTTGTGGATAATCAAGGGTTATTTACCACTTTTTAGCCATGGCATGGTAAATTGCTGTTGTAAAACCAAAGTCTCCTCTCACTACAGACTATGGTAACAGCATCAAGACCTAAAAGTGCTATAAACAAATATTCATGTATAAGAAGCCTTATGCATAAGAATAATCACACTGAGTTTTAACAGGTATCATATCCTCCTCACATCTCCCACGTTTCCACAAATATTTGCAAGAGGAGGGTCTAAAACTGTACAAACATAAAATAACCTTAAGATCACAGAACCATGTTGAAACTTGAACAAGTTTCAGATTTTGAGTGCCCTAGCTCACAAATTAAAAGATGGGAGAGGTAAAAAATTAATGTCAAGTGGTTCTCTAAATAGTTTTTATTCCTACACTGTTTGCATTGCTCTTAGGAAAAGCATTAAACTATTTTTTCCTACAGATTCTTCTCCTCCATTGTTCCACTAGCAAAAATCGATTCTCCTCCTTCCCTGTATTTCCAATTAATGCTAAAATTACATTGTTGTTATTGCTTATTTACTAGTTATTATATTGGAATCAAGAATGAAGAGTTTTCATTAGTCAGTATCTGTCAATTTTTGACAGGTATCAGAAAAACAGCAGTTTGTTAAAACACTTTCTAGATTAGAGTAGATGATAGAGCTATTCACAAAACCATGTTAAAACTTATCATACACTATGGATCAGTAATTGGACAGAAGAGCAATCTTTCAATATGCCCCAGTTCAGACAATGGTTTTTATTTGCTTTCCTTTAAAAATCTTAACAGACCAGTATTGATGAGTACACAACACAACAGATACTGTTTTCTCTTGTATCAGTTCAACATAGCTATTTCAAGGCAAACAGTACTTTCAGAACACTGCATGCTACACAAGATACCTATACTGGAGTTTCATTCCTGAAAAAAAAAAAAAAATTACACTGAGGAGTGTTCCCATTTTTAAAAGGCTAGAACTGTTCAAATCATTTCTAATAATGGGGTTAGAGAATTGGACAGGTCACACTTCTGAGTTTTTCTTGCAGGCTCCCCGCAAACTCAAGCCGGCAAACATGCATCAGACAGACTGATGCAGAAAATGATGTTCACTGCAGATGGACAGATGAACCATAACATTTTGTAAATGAAAATGGAAATTCCAGATTGAGGACAATGGAGGGTCCTGGCTCAGATAATCCTTTCTGTATGAGCATAGGATTCCTCTGAGTGAGAGAAAGATGCTTTAGTAAGAACATCAGCTGCAAGAAGGGGAAAAGGACAGAAGAGGAAGAGATATATTATCCAAATAATATTTAATAGCTACAAAATCTCAGATTTTTTTATATCACCTGCTTCTACTTAATATATTTGACAGTACATGGGTCTAACACTTGTAAGTAATAAGCAATAATTTGGGTTTGCTTACTCTAAACAAGAAAATGTGAAGAACAAAGGAGAGAGAATGAGAGAAATTATTCTTCAATACATGAAGAACGGATGGCTGTCAGTCATTCTTTGTGCATAGGACAGAATATCCTTTTTTTGCTGTCAACCACGGTGTATCAGTATCTTTATAGGGTATAGAATAGTTATTTAAACATTTTAAAGAATAGGTTAGACAAAAATCTGCCTGCCTTTTTTTTTTTTTTAGAGGTGATAAAACATGATCTCTTCAGGTCTCTTCCTGCCCTACATTTTAATACTTCTGTATTAGATTCACAATAATTTTTAGTAGTCTTACTGACTTCAATGGATAAAGAAACATTTACTCAATCTTCATGCAGCTGTGTGTCTCTACATATATTTTTATGTCTCACCAAAGAGGTTCTTGACAATTATCTTTAGCCATGAAAGAGAAAACCACCCTAAGAGTTATTAAAAAAGGTACCAGAACATATTTTCAAAAAGTATGAAAGTAAAAGGGGAAAAAGAAAGGGGGGGGAGAGAGAGCAGAGAGGTAGGGAGAGACTGAGGTTGACGCTGACCGTGTCCCTTTAAGAGCTGCTGTTATTCTTTGTGAGAGTATACCGGGCAGTCATGCTATTTAAAGCAACAGCATTGAACTTACAGGGGAAAAAAAACACAACTGAAAAAAAACCCCAACAAACCCCCCTCTAAATATTTTTAATCCATGATTATTACAAGTGCAAAATTCTAAGATTACTTTAACTGAAACTTATTTGAGGAAAACATTTTTCCATTTGCATACAAGAGTAGTTCGTGTATCTAGTTTCATTCTCCCTCATTTCCTCTTTTGTTTTGTGTGGATTTTTCCCCCGTTAACTTACAGGGAAGACAAAAATTGTGTGAAAAAAATTACATTCGATTTTGAAAGCATTATTTGTCTTTAGCTAGTCATTACCTACAGCACATCAAAACCATCTGTGGCTTAGTCTGTTAACACAGTTTTATTACAATGTTTTAATGATCTCACTTTAACTTAGTTTGAGGGAGAGGAGAAAACAAATTCCCAACAGTATAGGAGTAGGTGTTATTTGTAGTACTCTTTCTGTCCCTGTCTCTCTCTGGTGCACGTCAGTTATCACAAAAAGACTTACAAAGAGCAGACACAACAGCTACCAAACCAAGAGAACAGCAGTGGAAGGAGCAATACCCTTTCTCCTTAAGCAAGAGTAATAGCACATGATCATATTCTACGTTCAACTTAAATTCACAACAGCAAGTGCATCTGCTGCTAGGTTGCATCCGAAGCCTTATCTACATCTTTATCTAGGGTATTACAGTCTTCGGGGCTTCCTCACCGGTTCAAGATCTCTCTAACTTGACAACACAGAGAAGGAAGTTCATACAAAACACATCCACAAAGCTCACTTGCATGGTCACATCTGCCTGCGAGAAGTCAAACAGGACTGCAGCGCCCCGGTGAAGATGTCCACATCAGCTCAACTACTCGAGGAGCAGAGACTAAAAAGTTGAGTTGTCTTTGTAGTAGTAATTAATGCTGACTTCTCAGCTTGATGCCTTTTTTCATTTACATTATATAGTTAGTTTTCCATGCAAGGCAAGGTAAACAAAATTATCAGCAAATCATTAAGAAGTAGTTTAATACCGCTACTTGGTAGGTATTTGATAGGAGGCAGTTCATTAACAGAAGCTAGAAATAAATTACTTGCAATCTTTGTGCTGACTGTACTTGCAATGGATATAAAAATCCAGCCTAGAAATGACAGATGCCTTTTGCTTGAACTAACCAAGTACTTCCATTGAGTCCAAGATCTACTGCATTTTTAGTGTGTTTCAAGATGATGTTTGTTTCTAACCATTTACTTTCATTCATTTCCTTAGCATATATTAAAAACAAGTTTGGGGGGGAGGGGTTGTTTTTTGGTTTTGTTTTTTTTTTTTTTTTAACAGAATTATATATCAGAGAATGTAAAATATAAGTCATGTTAAGTGAAATTTAAGAGAGAGGGAAAAGGCAGGAAAAAACTATCTTTGGGATGGCTAATTTGTAATAATCATTATTTTTAATCCCAAAGCCCCTGTGGGCTTCTAGTATATAATCTAGTTAGTCTACAGTTGAAGGGCAATCGCCAAAGACCAACTCTGCCATTCTGGATCACAAAAGCATTCTTGTACTCTACCTTGTCTCCAGAAGTGGTCAATAATACATATTACAAAGTAATGCACAAAAGAAATAAAGAAACAAACAAACAAAACCACAACTGAGAAAGAGACATCTATTCCTTAATATTATAGCTTAGTTATGCATTAAGGAATATATTTCAAGTTACAAGTTTCTCTTCAACAGAACAGAAAGATCAACCTAATTTAACTAAGGACACTTTAAAAAGCCTTTTGAACAGGTCTCTTTTTGACTGTAACCAAGAATTCCACAGCTCAATCTATAAAGAAGTTTCGGTAAGTTCTGAAGATGCAAAACTGCTCTTTCCCCCCAGTGTTTTAGAATGAGGAACATTCCCACCACTGTATCTATACTACTCATCGTTTTCTTTTTCAGGCTGTCTTCACAAGCAAAACTTCCCATACTTTAACAGTAGCTTTCACCACACATCTATATCCACTATTAACTTTCACAGACAAGGTATCAAAGACTGGTGGTAAAATCCCACCGGTTTAATGTGTTTGTCATCCATCCCATGCATCTTGTGCCCACCCATACTTGCTTTTCCAGCTACTACTGTGGCTCCAGGGACTCTTTTGTTGGTCTGTCCTGGAGTCTGTCCCTCTAACCAGGAGTACAACCAAGCATAAAGAACATCAGTTCTGACAGTTCCTGTTACTCCTGATAAATACAATCAAACACTGCCACCTCACTGCACCCCCTTTTAAAGGGTTACAAAATTATGCAATGGTATTTCAGATTAAAAAGGAAATACATTCTTAACGGGAAAGTCACTTTACAAAATACTAGTCTTGCCAAATTCTCCTCACATTAGCATAATGCTTTCTTACATAGAGAAGAGTAATACTAATGTATGATTTGTATTCATCTCTACTAAAGCTGCCATGGGCATGAAAGAAGCTTCTCAACACTAAGTTTGTGCTCTGTTAAAAAAAACAAAAACAAAAAACCAAAACACAACAACAACAAAAAACCAACAAGTAAACAAACAAGAAAACAACTTAAGTCTTAACCATTTGTAGTAATTAAAAGCATTCCTATAGTTGAGGAAGGGGGTGAATTCAGGTTACCATTATGTATCTATACAGCCCACTTGATCTAGTCAGACTCGGTAATTTTTGAATTCTCCCCTGAAAAATTCAAGTTGCTACTGCAAAAGTAGATTCAGAGAATGATTTAGACAATGGTTTTCTTTCATGCAACAAAAAGCTAACATGATTTTTAAAAAGTGGGCCCTCCCTATCCCCATTAATCTAATTGCCCTTGCTTAGGCAAAGAAATGGGAGATGTTTTCGGAAGACATCAGCTATTTGAAGCACCACTTTGCAACCAGCAGAGACAAGGATCAGCATCTTTAAAACTTGCTGAAAGATGAGCCCGTGTTCTCTGGTAGATTATGCCACAAACAGCAAACATTGATCCAAACTTACTCATCTGTGCTAGAACACCTTGCTAAGTAAAAAACACTAAACTTTTCAATCCAAAGCACCAATTTTACCCAACCTAACAAAAAAAGCCAGAAGAGAAACAAAACCCCACCCCACATACACAGAAACCAGGCATAGCAGAGTTTTCTGCAAAGTTGTCCCAAATACCATATTCTAAGCCCTGACCTCTGAGCTAACCACCCGCTGACATTTCTAGGGATTGCCTGTGTGAACACAAGTCTAAATTTATCCCTTAATTTGTGAACTTTGGTTAAATGTGGAATTTGGTCTTTCATACTCTTTCTTAGCGACAACATCCCTGCAGTGTAAATAAGCCTGTCAGAGTACTTAAAATATTCACCAGACACTTTTGAGAGCAGAAAGACATTTTAAAAGGATACTTTTCATGCTGAAATTTTAGCAAAACTACACATACGTGAAACATATTTCAGTGCAGTGTCAACAAATACATGACAGTCATCTAATTAGGTGATAATAATAATTGTAACCAGAAAAGCAGCTTTCAAAATATTGGAAGCTGGGGGAGGGGGACTTAATTCGTACAGGAGCAGGAGGCTGTCAGCTCTTGCTCATTAGGTTCTTATACGCCCTATAATGAAAACACTCCTTACAAAACTTCCAACAAAAAATTCAACACCCCCTGTCCCCGTCCCCCCCCCCCCCAAAGTATATCATCCAGGAAGCACTAAGGCATTACCCTCGAAAGTTACCCAACGCGACTTCTTTAAAATTTTATTAGGTGAAGCGTATTTGAGTAAGAAAAACAAGTCTAAACACGAAAAAGATTTAGGTGTGCTCTAATTTCATAGGCTACAAATGAAAACTATTTCAGATTTAATCTCATCAGTCTGCACGTCTTTAAAAAAAATAAAAAGAGAGTTTGGATGCGGGGGCCTTTTTGTAGGCGGGGATGGTGCTGGATCGGACTGGGGGGTGAAAACACAGACGTTATCAGCTTTTGAAAAACGTCTCTCTCAATACTTTCTGTCCATTGTTCTTACAAGCGATAAAGTAAGCGACAGCAAGTTCGGGACTGCCCGTGCAATAGGCTTTCAACGGTTAACGACAATTTCACCACGTCCATTGGTCTTTTTACACACGGAGAAGGCAAAAAAGGAAAAACAACAAAAAAAGGAAGGGACGGGAAGAGGGAGGAAGACCTCCCGAGGAAGACAGATCCTGAGGGGACAGGTGTGCCCGCTCGGCTCCAGGCCGGGTTTCACCCCCGGCGGTGCCGCCCGGCCGGGAAGGCAGGGCTCCGGCAGCGGGACCCCCGCCCCGCCGGACAGGTGCAGCGACCCCCGCGGCCGGGCCACGCTCCCCGCCCCGGCCCGGCCGGGCGGCAGGGCCCGCCGGCCATTTCCAACCGGGTCAGCCGGCGGCTCCCCGCGGAGGCGGGGCGAGCGCGGCCCTGGGCGGCGCGGCGGCTCCGTGCACCGCGGCCCGGCGGAGGGCCGGCAACCAGGGGTTAACCGCGGCGGGAGCCGGCCGGGGAGCCGAGCCCAACGGGCTCCGCGGGCGGCGCCCCCCCCCCCCCCGGGCCGCCACCACAACAATAGGGCGGCCGGCACATGCCGGGCGGGCGGCCCCGCTGCCCCGCGGCGCCGGCTGAACCCGGGCCCGGCGCGGCCCCTTCCGCGGGGCGGCCTAGCGCCGTCCGCCGCCGACACGCGGCTGCCGGCGGGGGCGGAGGGGAGGGGAGGGGGAGAGCCCGGGCCCGGCAGACGCTCGCTACCACCCGCCGCCTCCCACACGCGCAACTTTCACTTCCCCGGCGGGGGCAGGGGTAGGGGCGACACCGCGGAATAAGCGGGGCGGGGGGGGGGGGGGAGAGGAAGGAGCCGTCTCCCCTCCTTCCCCGCGGGGGGGGGACGGGGGACACCCCCGCCGAGGAGGGGCAGGGATTCCCCCTGCCCCGGGCGAGAGATCCGCCCTCTCCCCCCACCCCCCTTCGGGAGGGCACGGGCTCGCCGCCAGCCGCGCCCCCCCCCCCCAGCCCCCCCGGCAGGGCTCCCCGCGGCGCTGCCGGGGAATCCCCTCCCTCCCCGCCCGCCCAGGTGTCAGCCGTTCGGGGGTTAAACCGCTCCCCGCCCGCCGCCGGAGTGGGGGGGGGGGCAGGACGGACGGACGCGGACCCACGGACGCGGACACGGGGGTTGTCTCTTACTCGTAGTCCCTGAAGATCTCGTTAGTGACCCTGCAGTAGAAAACGCGCTCGTCCGGCCGAAGGTCGGCGGGGGGCTTCTCCCTCACGAAGGGCTTTCGGTGCAGCAGCGGCATCGCCCCGCTCCCCGCGCTCTTCCTGCCCCGGGACCCGCTTCGAGGGGGAGGGAAAAAAAAAAATAATTTAAAAAATTAAAAATATGGAGGGAGGGAGTGCGGGCATCGGCGCCCCCCCGGCCCGGGGAGGAGGGAGCGGGCCCGGCGTGTCCCTCCCCCCGGGGGAGCCGGAGAAGGAGCGGGAGAAAGCGCCGGCGGCGGCGCGGCGGCCTTTTGTGTTCCTGACGCGCCGCTGCCTGCCTGGGACTGCGCGCGGAACGAGCGGCGGATTCTTCCTCCCGCCTCCGCCTCTCTGCCTCACAATGGGGCCATGACGCCGAGCGGCGGGCGGAGGCGGCGCCCCCCGCCCCAGCCGCGCAACGTGCTCGGCTCGGGGATACCCCGGCCGCCGCCGCGCTTTGTCTCCTCCGGCTCCCCTGCCCCCGGGTCACCCCCTTCCCCCGCCTCTGACCCGCACACGCCGGGCCGGACACCGACTTCCACTCCCCCGCCGCCCCCGCCTCCTCCTCCTCCTCCTCCCCGCGAAGCAAACACCCAGGAGGGGCAGCGCCGACCACTCATCTCCTCCTCCCCCGCCTGCCGGGACGCTGCCGAGTGGGGGTCCTCGCCCTGCCCGCCCCGCGCCTCGCCCCGGCCCGGCCCGGCCGCCGGGCTCCGCCGCTGCGGGACAGCGCGGCCGCGGCGCGGGGGGCTGCCCGCCCGCCCTCCGGCCTGCCGCTCCGGGGGGCTCCCTCCCCTCCTGCCCACCTGGTGTGGCCGCAGGCTGCCCTTGCTGCTCGGCCGGTGCGAAGCGCGGTCCCCCTCGCCGCGTTTCTCCCCTTTCCTCTGCCCCCCCCCCCCCGGCTCCTGGGAAGTTTTTGATCTACTTCTTCAAGCCCTCAATCAGGAAGAGCTGCGGGGAGGAGCCTTCCCCTGCTCTCCCCTACATCTTTATTGGCCGCTCGGTGCCTTCCAGCGTGTGTCACACAGGAAGACAGCGAGCTACATTATTAATTAATGGCTGAGAGGGCGCATCCTCCATTTTTGAATTATCAGCCGGAGATCTCTGGTGCGGGGGGGGTGGGCCCAGGCCGACCACGGAGGGGAAGGCGGCCTTTGCCGAGCGGCGCTGCCGGCCGGGCCGGGCCGGGCTGGGCTGGGCTGCGGGCGGCTCGCCGGGGCACGGCACGGCGCGGCACGGCACGGCGGGGCGGCCGAGCCCGCGGCGGGCGGCGCTGCCCGCCCGCGCCTCCTGCCACCGGCATTACCAGCGCTTCCGAAACCGGCGCCGAGCAGCCGCCGAGCCCCTGGGAGACCGCCGGCCCCTGGGAGACGGCCAGCCGCGGGGTCCCGGAGGGATCCCCTGTCCTCAGTACCTGCCCTGCGAGCGAGGGCAGGCGCGTCCGCTGCAGGGCGCTTCCCTTCGGCTGACCCGCAGCGGTTCCGGCGTTTGACAGAGCGATGCCGGAGACGTTTGTCTCTCTCTCGCAGCCCCGAAGCGCAGGAGCGTACCGCTATCAGCGCGTACAGGGGCACACGGGTGTGTTTTGCCGAAAGGGAGATTGTATGGAATCGAGATGAGCCTGAGAGTTGTACGTGGGCCCCTTAACTGCCTCGGTTTTTTCCAGTTCGCGGAAGGCGTCACTACGTGGTTTTACGAGTGTATTAATTTTTCACCACTTTTTTTTTTTAACACTAATTCATTTACAGTGCCATTGGTAATTAAAACTGGGGTGTTAATTTAATTGTGTTCTTAAGGGTGCTAGCCAGCTTGAAGACATAAAAGCACAGAAAGTCCACAGCCATTGTGGTTCATCATCACAAGCTCCAGCACTTACGTGAAAAATCTACAGAATAATTGTAGAAACTCCGCGGAACTATTGAGGTGAATAACAGCTGAAGGCTGATACCTAAGTAGTTTAAGTTTACAACTTAAATTGTGAATTTCTGCAAATAAAGGTCCCGTGCACCTGTGCAGAGGTTGTTTTCTTTACCTCTGCAAGGAAAGGCAAGGATCGGCACTGCTGTAGCCTGTGTGACTAAAACCTAAAAGAATGTTTACATCCAATCCATGAATTACTTTGTTTAAAAAGTGATCAGGTTTTAATCAAAAGCACTGAGAAATGTTAATGCTGGCTTCTTCTAGTTAAGTTTACAAAATACAAAGCTTGAGCTACAAAACAGGTTAACTCCTGAGTCCTACCAGTTTATTTTCATTTGCCAGCTGGCTTCACTTTCAGTTTTTAATTACTTTCTAGCAAAGGGCACAAATGCAACTTGAGTTAATGCACTCGTACCTAACATCTGGTAATTTTTAGTTCGTTTTGCATCAAAACTGTACAGTATGCCATGGTTATGACATTTAGTGTTGCCAGCTCTTATGATTACAGTGAGATTTTGCAACACTTCGCTTGGTTTTAAGCTCTAGCTCTTCAGCAGATGTGATTAAATTGGAACCCCAGGTCTCCTTAAAAATAATTACATTTCTAAATCTCAACTTTGAGCGAAAAGCTTGAATATGAGAACCCAAAAGGCTTACAAGTTCCAAGGGAAAGGCAAGCTCTGAGTTTTGAATTTTTGTAAATCTCATTATTTTTAAGCCAGTATCATGATGTTTGGGAACTTGGCTGATTTTTTTCATGCTCAGATTGTCAGCCCAGCATTATTTCAGCACTAGTTGGTATCCATGAAAAATGCATGAGTTGATAGAACTGTGACATCAAAAGCAAATTCCCTTTTCCTTTTTACTCTCTCTTGCCCTCTTTCTCTTTTCTTCTCACCTTTTCCTCCTCCTCTTGTTCTTCCCCCCTCATTATTCCCTCGGTGATTTTCCAGTGAACAGATCCTTACTGAGTAATAGGGTTGCACTGTGTTTTCATGTTCTTAGGATACAGAGGAGCAGTTCATTTAGTTTTCACCTCTGAATCACGCTCTGTTCTTCAAAATCCACGAATCCAGGCTCTGATTCTGCTCCCAATCAGGTCAGCAGGAACTAGAACAATTTTTCATGACACCAGCTAACGTCTACTAAGTGGGCATTGAGAATTCAATGGAAATGAATTCTGATAAATCAGAAAAAGGTTACTTTCTTTCCATGGGAATGTTTATTGTATTTTTACACTATGTTTGATTTTTGCAATAATTTGGTTTTCTTAACACACATCACTGAAAGTATAGTTTTGATTCAAGATACAAGGGATTATTGATGATATTCAGTGGGGTTGTTGATGTGGATTTTGCCACAGAGCAGCAAAAAGGAAGCTGCTTTCTTTTAAAAAGATGATTTATACACTAACAGCCATACTAAACAGAGTTCCCTAGCCAGGCAGGTTGCAGTTCTTATTCACAGAACTTTAAAAATAGCTGTATTGGGAACATAAAATCTTATCATACACTTGGTCTCTATGCTTTACAAGGGTAGAACAATTTCCTAGGGACAGTGTCGGCCCAGGCTCAGGGTAGCTCCCCCAGCCGCTCCTTTAGAGTTCCCCACAACTTGCAAATTTTTATTTCTTTTCACTTGCTCCCTGCTTTATCACAGATTTCTTTCCTTATCCTATCCTATTTCTTCCTGTCTTTAAACCACCAAGAACTGCTTTACACAAAGACACTCCAAAATATCTATTCAGATATTCCAAAATATCTATTCAGCTCTATCCATTACCAAATAATTCCACATGTGACTATTGTTATTCTGGAACAAGTAGAGCACACGGAATTATTTTACTAGAGCATTGCCACTTTAAATTCATGCCTAACTTTATATTGGAACAACTAATGTTTAGCCAAATAATATACTTGGAACCTTGCAAAAGCAGAAATTTTACCCAGTTTTACCTATATTTTCAGGTAATTGGGCAAGTTTTTTCTGTAGAGTATGTTTAGCCACTTGCTTGCTTGCTTTTCTGTTCTTTTTGTTTTTCCTCCAAAGTTGCCACTTGTTCCCTCAGGGTTTGGCTGAAGTGAGAGAAAAAAAAAAATCATTGGATTTCTTCATAAAGAACTTCCTTGGACTTTTAATGGTATGCTAGGTTCTCAACTCTAATTTTTGTAAAAAACACATGGTTGAAAAGATAAATGTGAAAAATGCACTTATTTGTGTAAATGATAAATTGCTAGTGAGCTGTTCAGTCAAATGACATAATATCAATAACCTCTACCTTTTTCTCAGTTGACTGGAGCATGCAAAAAAGGAGAATTATAACATATATGTGAGCATTGACTCATTTTAATGCACCAAGTAGATTTTTAGGGAATAGTATCATTCTTTTTCTTTCCAAATGCTGTTTTGAAAATCCTTCATTTCTGTAACGCAAACAAACTGTAGATCACTTTTTTAAAGCTTATGGCACCCAGGAAAAACACCTTATTTATCCGATTATGGATTTTATAACTTGCCAGTACAGCTTTTTTTCTCCTTTTGCCCTTTCTCCGCCACCTTGCTGAGCCAATTTACTCTTTTGATCATATATCTTTATTTAGACTTTAAACTATGTGAGCAAAGACAATGTGCTGGTTTTATCAATCCACTCCAGCTGTGTGTAACAGTAACATTTGGTCTATTGTCTTTTACTGGCTGTAGTGCTATGCTCAGTTTTTAATAACGTGCTCACTTATAAATAACATACTTCAGTCAAAAAAAAAGGGGGGGGGGAGAGATACGCGGATGATTTTTCACAACACATTTCATTTTTCTTTCATTCTAGCTCAGTTGTATTTCAACATGCTTTTAAAGAAGTTCTGTAATCACAAGGATAGGAGGTTCCTTATTCTGCAGCTGCTGGACACGTTCAACACTTCTTTGCTTCCACACGAGCCACAAATAAAGGTAAAGAATCAGTCGCTGTGGTCAGTGAATTTTTGATACAGTCACATTTTTTGATAGTTTCTTTATAGTCTTAACCCAGGCATTCCACAGTTGCAAACACAGGCACAATCTTTGGGTCTATTGCTATCACAGAGGGCAGTAAGTCATGGCTGGAGTCTGCTTTGCCTATTGCTAAGGTTAAATACTGCCCAATACAGCAGGGCCCATCCTTCAGCAAAGCCCTCAGGGAGCACTGAGATGTTTCTTATGTCATCAGAGTTATTCCACAGAAAGGCATTCCATCTTCTTCATTATTTTTCACAGTTTAATAGGATTTAGACATACAGTTCTCGCTGATTTTAACGGATATTGCGTGTTTAATTTCCACGCAACTCCAGAAATTAAGAGATATGTTCCTTTAAAGTTTACTTTAATCATATCCTATTTTTTCCCTCTCAGAAAAGGCTATTAAAGGTATTTAAGCTGATAACCTTATACTAGTGGGGAGGAACTCTGACCTCATCTACTTTGCAGCAATGACCATGTATGATTGGCCTCTAACCTGATTACAAAATGATAAAATGATGTTGTGAAACCACTGTTCATTTCCTAATAGTGCCTCTGAAACCAGCTTAAATTCTGAGAAGATTGGTACTGCATTTTCTTTCTTACAGTTGCAGTGCACAGGATACAAAGTATTGACACTACTGTAATTTTCTGACACTAAAATATGCTGAATATCTCATTGCTAACCAACATTTAGAATGAATGATGACTGATGAATGTTTTTGAGTGAACGATGGGTGAATTTGCTATCTTTTGCTACATATGCATATTGTCACTACTGGAGTGATGTATGGCATTTTACAATAGATTTAAATATCCTGCATCTGCCTGCTTGAAACCTGGATCTGAATCGATACAATATTCTTTACACAGTCAAATTTAAGATTGAGAAATCTGGAACTGCATAATACTAACCTACCATTTACTAAGTTTGCATTCATCTTATTTGAATTACTTATATTGAACACCTCTCTGTCCAGTTGATGAGTAGAACCAATAATTTCAAGGATGTTACTTTATGATTTTGTTATATGACTATACAGTCCCAAATTTTTTTCAGTAATACTAAGATTAGACAAACCTGCCTGCATATTGAAAGAGATCCCATGCAGTGCCATTTCTCCTGAGGAGCACATGAAGAGAAGTTCGCCCAGTAGCTGATCTGGCTTACTTAGTCAAAGATTACAGCGATGAGCCAATCTGAAACATATAATTCTGCTCAAATACAGACCGTATTGGATTTTCATAGAGTCATTCATTCGACAAATGTGATGACTCACAACTGTGACTAGTATTGTGACTTACTTATCCATTTAATATGAGACTCCTTTGGCCCTCATCTTATTTTCTTCTGTCTCGCTACTCACCTCTCATAGAGGGCTTTAGGAAGGATGAGGCAAAGAGATTAACTATCTAGGCACTATTCCGATAGTAGATGCCAAATAAAAGCAGAGCTGAAGAAGCCAGTAGCTGCTGGAGTCCCAGCTTGGCTTGACAGGGACTCTGGATGCCTCCCCACTTGACAACACACAGGCAAGTCGTGGTGTGTGCAGGTGGAGCAGTCCCGCCACAATGCTCTTTACACGTGCTTAGACCCTGGCCGCCACTTCAGCCCAGGTAGACGAGGGCTGGAGTAGAGTGGTAGCTTGCCCTGGGTACAAAATAAGCTGCAGTTTTGATTTCATGCTTTTGCAGGACACTGCTTTTCCATAATTGCTTGTATTAACAGGGTGCTGGCAGAGTGATGCAAGCCTGGTGTGCTGAGTCCTAAAGCTGGAGGGGAGCCCACTGCGCTACGTCATGGCCACAGAATATAGTCCTTAGGGGAACGCTATACTCAGGGGAGATCCTCTGAAAGGAGAGCTCCTGAGGCACAGCCCACATGATCATTCTCCCTCCTCCTCCTCCAGATCCAGGGACAGGCATGTATTAGGTGGACACCGCTGTCCCATGATGTCCATGCTGTGGCCTCACACCCAAAAGCAAGTGATATACTGATGGAATTTCTACATTTCTGAAGTCAGGCACTCGTAAATGTGTTTGGTTTATATAAATCATGCATGAAGAGGAGAACTAAAGGAAAAATAACTTAAAACATGGTAAACCCAGTGCATGCTTTGGTCTTGCTGGCTTTGGAAGACTTAGGACAGCTGGAAAGTTAGTAGGATTGTTACCATACAGTTGCTAAGCATTCATAGCAAGGAAGAAAATGTAAACCTTTTTGTTACCAGTACCAATTTAGTGCAACAATTGATAGAATGAAATCGTAAGAGATTCAGTAACCTGTGAATTAAGAACTGAAAATTATTTCAGTTGCAATTTCCAGTCATCCAAGAAGTTCCTAAACAAAAAGCAAAGGCAAAACTTTAAAATCCTAAGACCACCTTCACACATGGAAGTTATAGTACCTGAGACCTCATTCAGTACAACCCCACAGTGTGGACATAGTTATAATGTAAAAATGCTTATATCCACGTAGTTTATTATTCTATAGGAACACTTTCACTATAGTGATGCAATTTATCATTATGCATCTCTAAATGTACCCATGTTTAAGGCTGAATTGGTATAAATATCTCAGGCTAAAATGCTTTTTAGAAGTTTGCACCCTAGTTATCATAATTACGAAATGTCATAAAAAATTGTATGTAAATCCAGGTTTACAGACACAGTAACACTTAAAGCAGTGTAATGACCATCCTGTTGTCCCCCAGAAATCAGAAAGTTACTTGTAACTGCAAGCCTTCTTTAGGGCAAAACGATAGGTCACCTATAGCTCTGCCTAGTCCCTAATGGATGCAGCAGGTCAGACCCCTCCTTTAAAAAAACCTTTCAGTTACACCCAGTACCACTGACTCATCTGAGGTCCAGTGACAGAAATGTGGCTTATAACAGCAAAAAGGAGAAAGTGCAAGACGGTTCTCTTATACCTTATCTTGGTAAGTAGCCCCACTAAAGTCAGTACCAAGGAGAAAGGTTTGAAAGGTCAGATCAGGTTTAAAAATGCCCATGCCTTCCCATCACTGCCCTGAACTACCTTGATTCTTATTTTCTTATGTCTGTGAGTGGGTGTGTTGTGCCTCTGTGACAAAACTAAAGTTCAGTGAGAGAATTTCCTGCTTTGTAGACAGGTTTTTAACCATGCAAGGCATATGCATGACCTCAATTCTCCATTTCTTGCCTGTTGTGCAACTGAGAGTTTAGCAGCCAAAGGAGTTACAACCTCAGCATTATCTAATACTTGTGCATATTGCATGCGCACATGCTTGGATAAAAATGTTTAACAGCTGACATAAGTTGAAATAAAACACTTCCCCCCCCCCCCATAATACTTCATTCACATAGTCTGAAGGAATATTCTGGCAGGAGGACAATTTGTTGTAAAAACTGGGAGGAGGAAAGGGAAAGGTATGCCAGGAAACGCAGCTTGGGTCTGTGCTGATGGTCGGATTCTCAGTGAGTTCCACAACAGCCTGTGGCTACAGCCCATCTCTGAGGCCAACAACTACCAAATCTGCTTAATGTCCATCCACATAAAACCTGGTTACAAAAAGTTAGGACTTTCCAAATGGCTTTGCAGAGGCAAACAGAAGCGGCGCTCTTCCGGCTGGCACACCTCGGTCTGACTGTATGAATGAGTAAATGCTGCCGGAGAAGTTTTACTCCCCGCCATCAATTTGTATCTTAGCGTTAGGCCGACACTGCCACCGCGGCGGGCACCAGCTCCACAGGCTGGCCTGTCAGCGGGATTTGGACAGGGTTTGGCGCTAACGGTGGGATCTGGAGAAAACCACTTTTGGGAACCAGGCGTTTTGTGGTGAGCGCAGAGGAGGCCGCAGCCGCTCCTACACCGGCCGGTTTTTAACAACCGGGGCACCGCCACAGCGCCTGCCTGATGGCGGGAGCTCCCACGCGCGGCTCCCGCCTTCCCCGAGGAAGGGCCGGCCTTCTCTGCCTGTTTTCGTGCCCCTCCTCGCAGCTTCACGCCCGCCCGCGCCACGAGCGGGTGGCTCGGTGTTGGCGCGGGACGGGGACGTCCGTCCACCCGGGGGCCGCGCGTCCCTCAGGCCGCCCGCGCGCGGGGCGTCTGGGCGGCAGGCAGGAGGCCCGGCCGGAGGGGTGGGCCGCCGCCCCGGGTTTGTCGCCCCCCTGGGCGCCAGCCTCGCCGGCAGCCCGGCCGCGGGCGCTGCAAACCGGGGCCGGGCCTGGAGCCGCGGCCTCGCCCGGGGCGCGCAGCGGCGGCGGGCGGGCGGGCGGGCCGGCCGGGGCGCCCCCTGGCGGCGGCGGGGGCGGGCGGGGGTCCCGCGCCGCGGGGTCTCCGCGCGGGCGACGGCGCCCGTAGAGCGAAGCCGCTCATTAGGGGCGGCCTCGGGGCGGGCCGAGCGCCCTCGCCTGTAGATAAGGCGGGTGGTTAAAGCTTAACCCGGGCAGGCCGGCCGAGGAGGCGAGCGTCGGCGGGAGGGGGTGTTCGAGGGAAAAGCCCTGGCAGTTCGGCCGGGCCGTCTCCCAGGGGGTGCGCGGGAGGCCGAAAGCCGCCGCTCCCCGGGCGGGCTGCCCGCCCGAGGAGGAAGGCTCGGGGTGGCGGCCGCCACGGAAAGGCCACGCAGCCCGTCGCCTCCTCTGCGCGTCGGGCGCGTGTCTCCGCGTGGCGGGTCCGGAACCTCGGCGGCCGGCCCCAGCGCAACAGTCGTGCGTGGCCCACCACGAAGTAGGTCACCCCCTGCCCCAGGGAGGCCCGCGGCCCTCTGCACCTTTTAGGCCTTTGCCGAAATTGGGTAGGAAGCGTCTTTTGGCTCCAAGCCGCGTGGAAGCTTTGAAGCGCGTGGGTTACGGGCTGCCGCTTTGGTTGACGGTGAAGAGGCGGCACTGGGTTCGTCGCCGTAAGCTGCACCGTTCCTCGTACGGCAGCAGGATCACGTCCAGTGCTCAGCATCGGTGCGTGGCGTACGTAAAACCTCTCAGAAATTCAGAGGTCCTTCTGCCGAGAGTCATAAAATGCAGTCGGTTCCAGTGGGGCATCGAACAACAAAATGCTGCTGGGAGTAACTTGGACTTTGTTTCTTCAGTTAGACCAGAATTAATCTATATAACTAGTCTTTCATATTTCCCTGGTGTGTAGACCTTGTGCATGTGACCATCCTTTTTTGTAGAATTCAGTCTGTCCCTTCTGTCATTTTGTAAACTCTCAGCTCATAAGGATTTAGGGAAGGATAAAAGCCCCTGTAAATTGTTACTGTTTCACAATGTTAGGCAATGCAGGAGGGAACTTCCCTGGCTCCTCTTCTTTTTAACACAGTCTACTCCTAAATCCTGCTCTTAGATGTATGGTGAGCTTTGCATGCAGACCAGACCATGAACTAGTTTAACTACAGTTATTTTGGCATCTGTTTAGCTGCTGTGCTGCGAACTGTCAGGTGGACATGCTGAGAAACAAGGTGTAAACCTTGTATTAGCACGTTAACACAGGGTTTTAAAGGTATTTAGTTAAGTAGGCGTAAAAAGTGATCTAGATGAGCCAGCACAAGCTTTGTGCATAGACTAGTTTTAGCATTATTTGGAATTAAGTTCCTTTTGTCTGGAGTTTGCCTGTGTAGGAACTCTGCTTAATTCTGTATCAGATGACTGGTGTGAGTATATACTTGTCCCACCAAAGGGAGATTTGCCTTGAAGTATCTGAAATTTGTGACATAGTATGCTTTCCTCCTGTAGTAGTAAAGCTTAAAATCCAGCTCTATCAGCTGACTTACACGCTGTTTTCTTTACACTTAAATATAGTTTATTAATTCCTTTGACAGTCAATAGCCATGTATTTCAAGACATAATTATTTTCCCCTATACAGGTATGTTCCAAAGCCTTTGCAAAAGGTCATTAGTGTGCTTGAACTTCTAAAGAAATGAAAGGTAGAGTGAGCAGTAAGATGAAAAAGCATCCAGAAGGAGGGAATGTTACCCTGTAAGTTCAATCATACTAAAATTACTCTTCAGTTCATTCTGGAAACCTGATTATTTTTTTGTAATAAATGTAATATGGATGAACATGATCTGCAGTTTTTCTGAAGGAGTAAGTGAAAATACACACACACACACACACACACATGCCTTGTGAGCAGGATCGTTAAAGATTCAGTAGTGTTCAGTCTGTCAAAGCACTTGAGCAGCTTTAAGGTCAGAACCCAAAGGCCTACAAGCAAGGATGCAGCACCTGGGAGGGCGACTAAGGTAAAGTGAAAAATGCTTACATGGGTCCTATTGTGGTTGCTATTTAAATAATCCTATCAGAACTTAACCATTGTGCTAAAAAAAATAATTAAGTCTTGCAGGTTACTTGCACTTGTACAACTTGAAAACAAAATCTATCAGTTGAGCCAGGTTCTTGGTTCTGCTCCAATACTTCAAACAGGTCTAGAGCCAGCTTAACTGCCCCAGCCATAACTATTTTCACTTCTCCAGGAACAGCTCTGCAGGGCATAGACCCACTGAGGCAGCCTACACTTCCCTACTTCTGAACTCTGACTCCCTGAACATACACAAAGGAACAAATGGCATGGGCAGCAGGTACCTGCTCTGCAGTGCCTCTCTGCCTCAGGAATACTCCCCCTGGGCTAGGAGGAGCTGATTAATTCTTTAGACAACAAAACAAACCCCAAGATAGGTAAACAAAATGTTCACTGTACCTTTTCTTTTTTTTCCCTTTTTTTTTTTTTTTTTAACTCTTCATCTTTGGCAATAGGATAGAATCGGCATTGAGAAACTATTATTTTTTAATGTCAACTGATAGGGTTCGGGCATGTTTGCTTTTCCTTAGTCTCTAGTGAATCATCCAAGGTATCATTTTAGAGTTCCTGTTGCTTGTTTTATGCAAACAGGGTCTTAAGCTTCTGTCTGGTGAGGAAGTAATGAGAATTTGTGGAGTAATAAAGAAGAGTCAACATTTTACAATGTTGCAAACTGTTAATAATCAACATCAAAAGGCTTTAATCTGTTGACAGTCATATACTTGATTTATACAGCTGGCTGCCCTACTGGCTCTTCTTTCAGGCTAACTGGAGGGTGCCCTGGGACATGTGCCTTTGTACAGTGATAACTGGAAATGTTGAGGTAGTAGCTATCCAAAGCAATAGGTTGAATCTGAAAGCCTGAGCAAGTAGCCCAGGCAGTATGTGTGATTTTGCCAGGCTGATGTGAGGAATTAAGAGCAAAGGCACTGCCTCCAGGAGAAAAAAACCAAACCAAAAAAACCAACCCCAAACCAAAACAGAACAAAACCCCAACCCTCTGTCTAGCAGTTGCCCAGAGCAAGGGGACAGAAATTTTATTTTTGTGTTCTGTTGCCTAGAGTCATGTAAAACCTTTGCCCTTTTACAACTAGCTACAAATCCTAGGGCTGGCTGCATATTACACTGTGTGAGAAGGAAGAAGAAAGAAAAGAGAGAGAAAGAGCCCTTTGGGGCGCTGAATGGGCCTGAGGGCCAAGCACAGTGTTTGGAAAGAAGAAATTGCTTACTGTCTGTTTATTTACAAAGACTTTAGAGGAAGGGCTAGAGCTGGTACTGCCCCTTTGTCCTCCTGATAGGTGCACTAATTCAAAGATTCCAATAATAACTTCTAGAGCCAGGAAGAAAATGTTATTCTCCCCTTTTATAACAATCAGATGTTTAGTGGGAGGAGCACTCAATGTGCATCTAAGAGATAGGTGATGCCAGTTACGAGGAAAAGAGGACTTCACACCCTCAAACTAAACTAGTTTGGTTGCCAGTACAGTAAGCAGCCTAAACAGTGCAAAGATAGGTTCATAGTCATTTAAAGTGTAGTAGGTAACACATACAAAACCTTATCTAGAGACACCATAAACTTGCAGGGCTTGCTTAGCAAAATGAAATGACGGCTAAGGTTCTTCAAACGTGGGCTAGTCTCTTTCCAGGTTTGACCGAGAAGGGAATGGAACAAGGACACCGGAGAAAGATGCTGATTTCAGCCTGTTTAAAGCAGCTTCACTGGCATAAGTGATTATCATGTCCTGTCCTCTCTTTCTGCAGGTGCATGAAACCCTGTTTCAAAGGATTTTCATCAGTACCATATTTTGGAAGGTCAGGCAGCGACAGCAATGAACACGTGACAGCCAAAAAATTAAAAGGCAACACAGCTACCTGTTTGAAAGTAGCCTTTTCATCATTTCAGCACTCACTCACCTTCTCCCAATTTGCTTCATCGGCTTATCACTTCATGTGAACTTTGTCTCATGAAAAGATAAGAAAAAGATTATGCATCAAAAGATTCCGCTGACTCCTTATTCTGATGCTCTGCAAGGAAAGCGGTATATAAATGTTATCTGTACAAGGTGAATTTCCCCTTGCTTTTCACTGCCTGATTTAAAAAATATTAGTTTTATAATATTTCTGTTGATGTTGCCCTTTTCAGCTTGTTGGGTTTTTTTTAATATCTTTGAACATGTTACAGTTTCCTAGAATTTCTAGTTCCAGAATAACCTAGATCATTAGGAAAAATAAATTGCTAGTGTTACTTTAAGTGCGTTCTTATCAATCAGAAACATGGCTCAGCATTGGACTGTCATATCCAGTTTTACAGCAACAGTGTACATCAAAAGTTAGCTTGCTCTGATGTTGTAAAAAGTTTTTGGGAGAGAAAGAAGTCACAGTTCCTTGGGATATTTATAGTATTTAAGAATGCTTTTAAGTAACTTGTAATGGCAGATGCCATTGGGTATTCTGTCATAAGTGGTTTTCTTATTCATAACAAGTAATGCATATTATGGTATGTTTCAAGCTAGGCCCACATTAAACTTTGTAGAAAAAAAAAAAGACCACGTCTGTGTTACTCTATGAATTCCATTTGGATTTAGTTAATGCCATGTTGTATTTTGATTTTTGTTTTGAATACAGCTCTTAAGTGGGGTTTTTAGCCATCGCTTTGGTAGTGTAACACATGACGGACTTCAGTGGATTATGTTTAAAGCTTCAACACAGGTATCAATGGCACACACTGAATGGTGTTACCATGGGGTCGAAAATGGACTTGTTACAACAGGACTGACCTTTGAATGGCTTGGGCAAGAGGCCCGTGGAGTGAGATTCCTGCTCTTCCAAGTGCTGGCCCCTTTCTCCCTTTCACAGGAGGCTACCTCCTCCCACCTCTAGTATGCAGCCTCTCCTCAGGAGGGCATTCTCTTCCCCCAGGTTACATGGTTGTGGATTGCTGCCCCAGCAAACAGGGAGATGGCTAGAGCACATCCTGGCTTGGGTTAGAGGAGCAAGAGGGACTTGGAGGACCACTGGGAACTCAGAAGGGCTGGGCTACCAGTTCTGGGATCTAAACAAGCTTCCACTGCTCCAGAAAGATCCCAGTTGTGGAGCTAAGAGTTGGCAATGCACTGGAAAGACAGAGTTAGGAATTATTGACCTGTAAGTGACAGGATCAATTCACAACACCGTAAGTCTTCCTAGAACAGGACCAGGCCACATTCTAACAAAAATTGCCACATTTGACCAGATTTAATGTTTCATTCAGGCCTTTCCAGGCTAGAAAGCCCCACTCCCTTGGAAATGATGATAGCTTCTCACACTACATGTGTGAGGCTCCTAGCACTACTACAAGAGTTTTTACCTACTTTCAAACAACATATTTCTGTCCTGTATGCCCCAGTCCCATCTATTGTCTCTGGCCTTAGCTTTGCTTCCAGCCCTGATCCCTTTCAACTGTTGCTCTTAATCATCCAGTCATAAACATACCTTTTAATGCGTATGCTCAGCTGCCAGCCTCCTTTTCTTCTCGAATGGCTGTGGTTATTGATTATTCAAAGTTATAGTGTAATTGGCAAGTAACAAGTGATTTCACAGCTGTTTAAAAACTTAAAAGAAAATAAAGTTGGAACTTCAGGGGCATGTAGATAAAAATATTTACAGTCATCGTTAAATAGGTTAAAAAGTAGGTCATTCTTCTTTTATTTCTTCTCTTTCCTCTGCCATTTAACATCATGTGCGAGGATTTTCCTTTTGTAAGTTACATAGCTGCCTTAATCAGCACTTCTCCCCCATCTCGTAAAAACCGAAGAAACTGGACTGGGAGCTTCTCGCATGTTCTCAATTGAGGCCTCTAATCCAAACTCCATCTTAAGCACTGTTAGTATGATCCTCATTGGGAAGATGTAGTTCTGCTGATTTCTGAGTGGGTTTTTTTCCTTGTTTTTTTCTTGTTTTTTTTTTTTGTTTTAATACTTTTATGTAGAACTAAGCAGATAAGTCTCTGCATGGTGTGCCTCGACACGCTACTTGAGTCACTCTGGCTTTGTTGAAGGACTGAATTGACACCCGTCTTCATTTACAGCTCTATTCATAGCTGCTGAGTCCTGCCTACCACAATCATTCCACAGCCTCATAACTCAACAACCTGTCCCTTTTCCTGTCAACACAGCATTTCTCTAAAGAATGCTGTTGACCAAACAAATACCTGCAGAGAGGATGAGACTGCTATTGCATGTGTAGTTTTTTTAAAAAGTCAATCATCTGCTGAGGTGATGAGAATTCTGTACTGTAAATACACAGATGTTTATAGTACATATATATGGCTTGCTTGTAGACAAAGCCAGCACTCAGGAGACTTCAGTATATATAGAGAAATATACACAGGAGGTGTTTAGTTCTGTCCTAGTGAATTACGTACCAGACACAGAGACTGGGGATTCTGAGGATTATTTTTGAAAAGTCGAGCGTTCTTTCAGCCCCTCTTTAAGTGAAGCAGGGGCTGAAAGAAGAAAAGTCAGGTTCTGGTGGCAAAGGAAAGCTTTATATTGCTGCTAGCCTACAGTTTTCAGTTATTGCCTTTAATTATTCTTGAATTGTATCATATTAGGCATGGTTTATTCAGGTGTTTCTCAAGGGCAACGAGTGTTTTGTTTTAGCAAAGCGTAAGGGTTACCGAAAGAGTGACTCCCAGCAAGTAATAATTCAGTACAGAAATGTAGATTTCGTTCAGAGGAAACTATTTTTAAGATGTGTCATCACCAACAGAACAGACTTTGGTTGGTATAAGCTAGTTATTAATGGCTTTCTGATGTTAGGCACGGTATAGGTCTGAATGTGATTAATTTAGCAGGAATTCTGCCACTCTTCGGTGACAATGACGTTGAGTCCTGAACTGAAAAATAGAAACATCTTAGCAAGAGAGTAGCTATTCTGAATAATTCAACTAAAATATTAGGAAATTTCAGGGTAAATGGGAAGAGCAGACCTCAGCATGAGTGATCAAAAAGAACTATAGTTGTTAAGATCTAATTATTATGCAAAGGCTGAGAAGCTTAAAAAATCCCCAGTGTTGCAGTTTACCATTATCAGCTTTTTTAGTACCTTATTTCTTGGTGATGGTGTGATTAACATCTAACTATGGAGGCAGCTCAAATTCCTTATAATACTGCTTTAGCTGTTAGTAATGCTATCAGCCCTAGCAGAATCCCTAAACCTAGTTTTCAGTGTATTAGTACAGGAATAATTTGTTTCTCAACTGTTACTTTGAAACATATTGATTTTTCAGCCTACACATGTTTTTACTTGTTTGTGATCTTATCTTATTTAAATTTCAGAACCACACAATTCACTGCTAAGATAAAAAATGCAAAATTATCCACCCAGTTTGGCTTCAGACAAACAAATGCAACTCAATGCAAACAAAGGGAGTTGTATCCAAGCGTTATTTGCCTGTGTTCTTAATATTTCAGTACTTCATGGAAGAAAGCAAGTTGGGTAACGAGCTGTTTTGACTTCATATCCAGTACACTTTCAGGTTTCTCTAGTCTCCAAAGCCAAGAATCCAGTCTAAAGATGCCACAAAGCTTCAGCATGCTTAAGGCAAGGCAGTGCTGTGCTTTTTTTCAATCTTTGTTGCTTTACTTTGGAATAAAATAAAAGTTTTGCTGTAGATAAAAAGAAAAGCATGTCTGAGACATTACCTGAACCTTCTATGCCTATTCCATATATCAGTTAAGTTCAGAAGAAGGAACCTTGGGTTGGAGCTGGTTAGATTTGCTTTTTCTGCTAAAACAAGCTCTGAGCTTGAAGCGTTTCACTGGAAGCATGCTGCTTTGATGAACTTTCAGCAATCGGAGCTGAAGCCAAGCTCCCCAAAACAGGGCACCACACCAGCCAGGCCTCTGGTGTCTGACCTGCTGGCAAATGGTCTGCAGATACAGCATCCAAATCATCCATCTCGATACGGGCTGACACAACTTCCTCAAAGAGCAATTTGTGACTTTTCCAGGAAAAACTCAAGCCTCACAAGTGTGGATGTTGGCATGTGGACGTTGCTTTTGCCATCGTGTAGTAAATGGGGTCAGGTTTGCAGAGAGCAGCCTCTAGACTGCTCTGGGTCATTAAACTGGCAGCTTGAAAGCCAGCCTCCCGCAGCCCCAGAAACCTCCTCCCAAGAGTTAGCAAGCTTGAACTGCAGCCCTGTGAAGGACTGCGCTTTCTAGCTCAGTAAAACCCTTTTGTGATTCCTTGTCTCTTAGTGCCGTTTCATTTTGGAGAGACTTGTTTGTCCCCATCAGTACCAGGGAGGACAGGGACTGACTTTATGAGTAACTTTTGTTTGTCCCCAGCAGGACTTAACACTTCTTGCGCACATTATGCAAGGCTGTACTACTCGGTGTGTGACAGAACTGTTTGGCAAGATCTACCACCACCTTTCTTTACAGACAGGGCCGCTCTTTCAATCCTGACTGAATGGAAAGTGTTTGCCAATTTGTGTTTTATTTTAATTTCCTCTGCACAGATCTGGAGAGTGCCTGCCTATAAATACCTGCTTATAGGGTGCTTGGGGAACCACTGTTTTCTCCAGGGATTAGATCGTGTTTTCAAGTCATATCTTGCCATGGAAAAAACAGGTAATGAAGGATCTGAACTGGATTTCTCTGCATGAACATCTCAGTCATTCATTCAACCAGGTGTCAAACCCTCATTACAAAATAAAGGCTGCAATCCAAAATGATGGTTACAGTAAAAGCAGGATCCCAAAACCAAAGGGTTCACAGTTTAACAGAGATAAGGAGTCTTTTCCAAATCAAAATAAGTAGTGCAGTGGCACCTACCAAATATGATAAGGCAATTTTCAAGTCTTACTATAAAAGGTTTTCCAGTCAATTCTGAATGTGTTTCAGACTGGCCTATGAATTAAAAAATGTATATTAAAACAGAGACCAGAATGTGTGACTGAATTCTGATTCAGTCTTTGCAACTGAATTCCAGACATCGTAGAATGATTTTCAAGATGTTACTCAAAGCAATGGGATATGTATTTTAAAGTGAGCTTAATCTTGCCCAGATTTTGCACAAAATCATTTGGAAATGCATGCTATTGCAATTTTTTTATTACATCTTAATCTGTTACAGTAATCAAGAAATCTATTGGAAATTAAAGGCTATGATCCTGCAAATATCACCATTAACTTTAACAAAACTACCAGCATGCTGTTAGGGGCTGCTAAATACCAAGAATTAATAAATAAAAGTTTTCTTAAAGGTGTTTGCTGAACCAGTACAAAACTATGTCAGCATTAACAATAAAATTGTTCAGATTTTTCAGGATGCTATTGAAATTATCATGAATTTCTGAATATACAGATTAATCAAAACAACCAGCCAAAAAAATTAGGGTTTTAGGAAAGACCAGACCTTTCTTTGACAATATACCACACGGAAATGTCTAGAACCCCTGCAATGGATGCCAAAGATTTGCCATGGAACATCTCTCTGTGCTCTTGATCAGAACAAGAGACAAAGAGTATTCTCAAAAAATTCACCATGTGTTTGACAGCCCTTAGTGAAGATTGAAGAAAGACTTTAGAAATCTGAGTTTGTCCAAGCAGAGCACATAGTTTCTATCAGCTTTAGTAAACCTTGTAATAAGTTTCATCATATTATTTTAAAGATTATTTAAGAAACTTAATCTATAATAGTAGTTTTCAGTACTGTCATTCTTGAGTATGAATTACTAATTGCTTGGTGCTATTAATGTATGTTAGCTAACTGGAAAATATTGTGGAGATCAGAGAGAATATTAGTAGAGAAGTAATTTTCTTATCTTTTGCTTTGCTTAGCCCTTTTTCCTCTTTTGTGTGAAAGAGTAGTAGTAGCATTTCGTTCCTCATCCTCATTACTCCATGGAATTATTATTTTGTGTCTGATCATCATTCAGCCCAGTTTGTACCTCGCTCATGATGCTGGTCCAGTAAAAAGGGTGGTAGGAGCATTCTACCAGAAGGTGAGGGAAAAAAAAGCTATAGAAGGACCATGTAAGTGAAAAGGTTTGCAAGTCAAAGGGAGGGCACATGTTTGACTTCACAAAAGAAAATGCTGTTTTCTGTTGCAATGTTGGTTACACAATCACATAAGGTTTTATTTTTAAAAGCAAATAAAAAAATTATAGTGCATCAGCTCCTCGACTGGTGTAAATCAACATGGTTTTATTGACTTTGATGGAGCTATGTCGATTTATACCAGATGAGGATTTGGCCCACTGTATGGAGATATTTTTATTTCTCTTCTCACTCTATCAGTTAAGGAAAGGGTAATAATCAGCAAGCTGGAAACAATTATGTGTGTGTGAGGAGGGGTAGTTTCATAATAGCTAACTTGATATTATTTCCTGTAAAATGCATCAGGAGAATAGAGCCTGGAGCCTGCTGACCAGTTTGTTTTGTAAAGAAATATTTGGTCAAATCTGTTTATAATAATTTGTCAAACGATGGGCAGACTCGGCTCAAGCACTTGCCTTCCACTGACACCAGAGGTGGCAGTTCTGGTGCTGACCAGTGCACCCAGCGGCAGCCAAGGAGGAAAGACCCAGGCAAAATTAGGCTTTCATTTGCATCCATGTAAACCTGGAATAATTCTACCAAAATCAGTAGACATATTCTCTATTTACAACAGTGTGCCTAAAAGCAAAATTTGGCAGAGTTTTCAACTGAGCATTTATAAGCTGTTTCTGGCAGCAAATAAGACTGGGGGAGGGGAAGATTATTCATTGCAGATGCTTTGTAAGATTAACAGAGGCTTTCTGGTGACAATAAAGTCTACTAACATAGTCACTTTTGGAAGATGCTTTTTAAAATGTGATTTGAGGGAGTTTTCTGCCATCGTTTAATTCTTAGAGCATTTCATGGTGGTAAAAAGTGCTAACCGAGACCTCAAGTGAAATGATCAAAATTGTTCTTTTTACACTGGTGAGGCAGATGAGTCCCGCCCTGTGATACCAAGTGGGCCAAAGCAATTGATGGGAAGCTAAGATTTCTAAGAAATCATTTTGGATAAATGCATTTCATAAGGTTCAGCTTTAATTATTGTTAAGCAGCCACACATTGACAAGGGAGCTGAAGACACACTAGTCACAACTAAAATAAATCGAAAGATTTATCAAATTATTTTTAAGTTACAATGCAGATTATTCTAAAGTACCAAAACTAGCACTGTTAACGCTGAAGTGTTCCAACCAGCTCTTGCAATATAGCTCACTCATCTGTTATCTTTGCTCTCAGGGATGATTTAAACATATTTTGGTAATGTTTTTAACTTACAAGTATCATTAAAATTACTTCACACCGTGTTAGATTGGAGGCAGTTATACCAGGCTAATGGTGCTTCTATCACTGTAGCTTGTACCCATATGGCTACCTCCTTCTGAACTGATCTACAGTTAAATTAATCCCAAAACTGGCATGTAGGTGAACCCTTAAACATTAGCAGACAACTTGTAAAAGACTGGAGAATACACGGTTCAGAAATTATTCTGGAAAGACGCATAAATGCAGTTCTTGCCCCGACTACGGAGAGCCCCATGGAGCTGTGCAGCCCTTCTTCCCCACACCGGCCCTCTCCAGCCCTCCCTGCTGTGTCTCCCTGGGAAGGGTCAGGTAGCCTATTAATTAATCATGCTCTTGTCTTTGATTTGTGGTATATATACGTCCACCGCTTCCTGGATCCTTTTGAAGCAAGGAACAGTGAGCAACTTTCCAAGGAAAAAGTGGGTTTTCTTATTTTGGGATTCTTTTTTTAATAGCTCAAATACAACCTCCTTAAAAGCAACATAAGATAAGGCTCCGTTTCAGCTAGGGCAGGTGACAGTGTTCTGACATTGAATTTAAATCCACTTTCCCATAGTGAATATGTAACTTTAGGTATAAACAGCTAGGGTTTTTTATTCTGTATGGTGTTACAATGCATCTTTCACTGGTTTTGTTACTCAGCTTTTCAGCTACTCATGGAAATTCATGGGGTGTTTTTTCCCAGTAAGTTTCAAATGTATATGCTGTTCTGGACTGGAAAAGACAACTGCAGGGTCATTATCATCTTTTCTAGTGAGAACACAGAGTTGAAAAACAAGTGCAGTATTGTAACGAGCACTACCTCTTGACTGATTGAATTTCTACAGTTATGTGGATTGTATAAAAGAATTATTCTGTTTTTTATAAATACATGCACCCAGATCCTTTTTACTATTTAATATCTTGCACAAAATATAACTGCTTGCAGTCAGTATTCCTAAAATCAATACCACAAAATCAATTCACACTAAGAATAATTTAAAAAGGATGAGAAAACTTTGAGCATGACACATCAGTGAAATGGAGGTAGGCTCTTTTCATTATTTTTCTGCTTAGGTTTTAGATCTTTACAGAAAAAAAAAAACATGAAAAGATCATTTTCAAATCTGATGTGCACTGTGAAGATGATGTCCCAGCTAATTTTGATGTGGACAGAGATTATGACTGAAGTCAGGAACACACAGAAGATTAAATCCTAAACTGTAACGCTGTTTTCATAGAAACGTATTAAGGAAACAAAATAGAATGACATACCTAAACCAAAGCATTTCTAAGTAAGGCATCTGTCAGATTTTTCCATGAGGTGTAGGCAGTTTAAGATGTGCTGTGACAGTATTTGAGATTGTTGCATTTTAGTATTGCTCAGCTTTCAGGGTAAGGGTGGTCCAAAGCCTGAAGATTAATTTCAGGGACAAGCTGAGCAGCAGCCAGGAAAAAAGTTAATATTATAGTAACTACCAGTTCATACGTGTCAGCTAATCTTTAACTTGAGAAACACTGGACGAGGTCATCATTAAACCAAGTGAAGCTTGAATGTATGAATGAATCTGAGTTTAGTGTCAAACTACACAGAGGATCAGGTTTTACACCAATATCTGATCCTGTACATACAACTGGAGTTAGTGCTTAGCGCAGCAGAACTTCAGGCTGCAAGCACAAGTTCTCACAGGCAGTAACTGTGGGACGCAGTGCAACCCTGTTTGGTCTTGATCAGGGACCAGGATAGTCCTGTCACCAGACAGAACTGAAGTCTGCTTAGACATCTTTGAAAGGCACCTCTCAGGGTCTTGCAGGAACTGACACTGATCACTTGCTGCTTTATTCACTCACTGTTACCCAGGCACAGGAGGGAAAGGACCCAAGTACCAGCTGAAACCGCCAGCCAGGCAGGACTAGGGTAAAACTGACAAACTACCACAAGTTCCCTTCCAAGTGCTCAAGCCTGATCTGAGAGGAAATATTAATCACATCTCTACTGCCTAAAATAGAGCTGAGCTATTCTGAGGTACATATTTAAGGTTCTGGAAGCCTCCTAAGGTTTTTTGTGGGTTGTTTTGTTTTTTTGCTGTTTTTTTTTTTTTTCTTACTACACATGTAGTTAATTGGTTTACCAATTGGAGATAAATCTTTGGAACCAAGAGGCACCCACCTCTTTTTGATCATCATGTTCCCATAGATATTATGAAGACCAGAAAAAATAGGGCTGAAAGGGATCTCTGAAGGTCATCTAATTCACCTTCCATTCTAAGGCAGGTTGAAACAGCAAAGATCAAATTGCTGGAATATCTTCCCTCACATTAACTGTTTCTAGTGTGCAGCCTGTGTCTGACTCCACTACAAGGTTTTACAAAAAGAATTAGTGTGGGACTTAACAGCTCCCGGGGGAAGAAATGAAAACAGGAGTGGAAGTAACAAAATGACTTCTAAAACGCTGTTGCTCAGCTTGGCCTCTGATTAAGTATCACTTTAGTAGAACTGTTAATTAAAAAAACTTAATTTGATCACTCTGGTTAGTCCTGAAATTTAAGAAGCTAGTGTCAAGGCCCACAGAGCCTGAGACCAGCTACAGTCTAATTACTAGGCTGGAATTTTTTAATTACTACAGATAAGAGTATTGGGGAAAAACGGTCATGATTCAGAATTCAAAAACCACATCCTCCCTATTTTCTAGCCATCCCACTCAGCCTCTGAGAGGGAGTGTTGAGAGTATAGTAAGTGGAGGCAGATAACCACATCCCCAATCTGCTGTCATCCTCAGACAGCAGAATTTCCGATGTGCCTTCTGCTTAACAAAGAGAAGCGATGAAAACAAAGAGGATGTAAGTAACCTCACTTGTTAACAGGTGCCTTCATAATAATTACTCGTAGTTGGCCTTTTGGCTATAGGCAAAATTTCCATAGGCTTTTTAGCAAATTTCTGCCATGTCTCCACTTAGAAAACTCAAGATGAATCAGCTGAAGGCATGAAGAAAACGTGAACAATTTAAGACATCTTAAACCCTACGTAGATGCTCTCATTCATGAGCAAAGGGTCTGCAAAGCTCTGATGGATCTCCCCTTCTGAATGTCACCTTTATTGAAAAAGCTTTAAGCTAGCATAGTCATGAAAAGTTACTGTCTCTTTTGCCAGGTAGCAGAGCAGGATTTGGGTGTTTGTGAGGGACATCCTCATTTACAGCTCGGTGTCTTAGCACAAGCCCACCTTTATTATTGGCTTAAGCCAAAACGCTGGGCTGTGAATGGGAAGGGGTGAGGTGCAGTACCCATCCTGTTCTGCTCTGGGGGGAAAGAGCAGCAAGCCGGTTGTGTTAATGCATTAAACTGCCTAGCTAGATTTGGCAGAGGGTGCCTGTCCAAGTTGTCGGTTCGTTATAAGCAGACCCTACTAAATAGCATCAAACTAAAGCCGCCCGATCTGTAACAGAAACCTCCATCTTGGGACTGAAAGTATTTTAAGGGCTCTGACAGATGGGCTCTGTTGGATTGAACAGCAGCCACCTTCAATGCTTTACCTCCCCTGTGTCTGCTGTAGGCCTCTTCCAGCGCTGTCTGTCCCAGCAGCAGGGGAGACGAGAGCAGACGCCGACGAGGGCGGCTTCGCGGCCCAGTCTGGCCTGGGACTGCGCGGGCTGAGGCAGCAAGCCCCTGCTGCGGCTCCTGCTGGTGCAGAGGCAATGACCCCTGGCAGTGGGGTGGAGGAGAGGGGAGGTAGGCGGCGGGTAGCCACCGCCGCTAAACCTGACAGAGTCCAACCGTGATGTCTCACACTCGGCCGATTTGCCAAAACCTTCTGTAGCCGCCTCATGCTGGCAGCTTCTTCACACGCATAATAATTTGACCACAGTGAAAGTTTTTGCTTAAAGCAAAGCATAAGAGAGCGGTGGTGCAGTGCAGGCAGAGAGCAGAATGGATTTAAAAGCCCTTTCACAGCTTTGATCTGAAACTTTCTGGGTTCCGGTAAACCCCTTTTGCCCTGCCAGCAGCAATCCTCACAGGAGCACGAACATGGGCCCTGACTCCTCCCTGTTGCAACACCAACCCCCCTTGTGTCTGGGCATACCTGCCAAGTTTTGTACATCTCTGTGTCTGGCACCTATGCAAATTAAGCAATCTGTATCTAATTTATATGTGGTCATAAATACGGCTTCTGAGAAAACACTGGCTTTAGGGGTGGTTAAAAGTGTTAGGCTGAGCCTAGGCTCCGCAGGGAGAGCTCCTTCGAGTACCGGGGTCTGAGGGCGGGGAGGTGGAAGGGGCCTTCTCGCTAGGCAGCCTGGAAAGAGCAAGTTTTTGTGGAAAACAGAGGTAACAGGTGAAGACCAACGAGCATAGCAGCGGAAGGACAGAACTCGAAAGGGGCTGCTCCCCACGGGAGGACGGGTGCTAGCTGCTATCCCATGCTGCGACCGCGTCAGGTTGCCAGTCCCTGGCTGACAGAGCCCTCCTCCTGCCAGCCAGCTCCTTGGCCCCTCTTCCCCCTCATCCACCTCTTCCTCTGCGTTGGATGCCCAGTGCCTTAAAACTGCCCTGGGAACAGGGAGCACCCAGAGGAGGAAGGGAAGGCGGTCCGCCAGCTGTGCATCACCCCAGCTCCCAGGGAAAGACGCAGAAACCACAGCCCACACCAGCCTCTTTGCCTGGAGCAGTTTTCCCTAATTTTTTCAGAACAAGTCTTGCTGCTCCCGATTTCTCCTGCTTTTCCTTCTCGCCTTGCCCCTCTCCCATCTCACAGGGAGGCTGGCTGGGAACCAGCATCCAGGTGAACCAGTTTGGGCAGAAAGCGATCCCAGTCTGTTGACCTCTGTACTCCAACTCCCCTTACTGAGGTGCAGGGTAATGGGACAGCCCGCGTGCATTTCTGAAAACACAGTAGGAAGAGTAAAGAAGGGAACAGGATTGGGGGAGGTGGGATGGCTCTGTAAGGCAGGGGAGAGAAAACTGGCTCGGTCATGCAAGAAGCAGAGTGGGAAGCTATGGGGAGAAGTCCTGACTTAGCAAACCTGGTGGCTGCAGCAGCAGAGGGTTGGGCTTTTCAGGGCTGCGAGCTATGGTGCAACGCTAAACAGGGCTCATCCCTAGGCTCAGGTCATCGTTGGGGTTGTAGGCTTTACCTCTTCTCTCTGGAGCACCGAGCAGTATATTGCAACTTTCCCCACCAGGCTGCTCTGGAGATGATGATAAGTTTGTGCCTTGTTTCTCCTGCACTGTGATCACAGCACTGAGGTGAGCCCACTCCCATGGGCTGGAAATACTTGCTTTGGAGCCTAGATAGCTCTGCCAGTTAATCTAGGCTGTGAGCAGGGATGTCATCCACATATATAGGATGCTTGTCCGCTCTCCGCTCTGCCAGGGTCCTTCACCACCATTAAGGCCTGCCATGGGGAGGGGGGAAATTAGTTTCTGACCAGCTGTGTGTCGTCTTCACTCCCTTCATGCCCTTGCAGGCACTTGCAGAAAGGACAAAGGAATAATCCAGAGTCTGGATATCGTAACACTGTAGTTACAAGACAGTAAACCCCCATGAATCCATATTACCAAAAGGCCAGTAGCTCTGGGTTGAATGGTCTGCTTCTAAGTCTCAGTAAAATACCTCTTTCTAGCTACTAAATAAAAACTTGTCTCTGTTATTTGTGAGAGCTAAACCATATGTACAGTTATGATGAAATGTGGGTGCTGCAACTAACTTCTGTTAATTCAGAGCATGAATATCAACTCAAACTGATGAGTGGTAAGAGGAAAAAATAGTAAAACCCGTAAGAACATCCTTCTGTTACCAGAGAATTTCAGGGTGGCATCAACTGTTCTGAATACAAAGTCTGGGCAAAATAGTTAACCAGAAAAAAACACCAAACAAAACCAAAGACAAAAAGCAAAAGGCAAGACCAAGACAGGCAGACCACAGCAGCTCAGAGAAAAAGGAATGCAGCATTGGACTATACGTCATACGTGTACTGTGAAGGAGGGTCTGTTTGAAAGGGATTGGAAAATTGCACAGAAACCATCTTGTTATCTACATAAGTAAAAATGAATCTAATTCTCATGCTGTGCTCAGTCATGCTGTTGCTGTGAGCAAAGCCCTCTCAAAACTGAACAACAGAACAAGTCATTTTAAGGTTCCTCTTACCTGCAGGAAAGCCTGAGGAGGATGGGAAGGAAGAAAATAGTAGCCTTAAGAGATGCTTTCAGCCTTCTAGACATTAGCTGGTAGTGGAGACCCTGGGATAACTGCTAAGCAGCTCATATTCAGCTATTCTGCAAGTTAAAGTATTTATTTATTTATTTATTTTTAATCAGAGCAAGCAAAATAATACAGATACGGAAGAACTTCAAAGGTAGCTTAAAGCCATTTTTGTACTTTCTCTCCCAGCCCACACCTTTGGCTGTAGCTCAGGATCTGAGTATCTGTGCATAAATAGGTTTAAAGATCCATCTTCAGAAGTCTCAGTGCCCTGAGTTAAAGGTGGAGAGGCAGATATTCAGCTGATAAGAACTGAAGGAAATCCACTGAAGTCTTGCACGCATGGAGTTACACCAGCAGGCATCCGAATCAGCGTGCTCCCCTTTGCTAAATAATTGCCGTGCTCAGCACCATCTGATAGGTCACAGTGGCTCTTGTAAAGGGAAGACACTTAAATTGTGCAGACTTCATGCTGCACAGAGATGCTTCAACTCACTTGGCTACCGGATGGGAAGGGATGAGTGGCCTGTAGCAACCTCATTTGCTGGTGCCAGACTTTGAAGGTCCCTCATTCCCGCACATGCCTCCGAGGCACTGGTTCCAAGGCAGCAGCGCAGCATGCCTCGCTGCGGAGGCACACCAGCATCCGAGACAAGGTACGGGGCAGAACACAGGCTAAAAACCTCTGCTAGGCGTGAGCTGAGGCTCCTTTCCAAAGCTGGCACTCATCAGGAAGCAGTAAGCAAGAGCCTGGGGAGTCGAGGTTAGGAAACAGCCCTGCGGAGAGGCGGGATACAGCAGAGCTGGCAGGGGCAAGGGACGGGCCAAGGGGCAGGATCAAGCCAGTGGGTAAGAAGAGCTGAGAAGGTAAGAGCCAGGACAGTGTGGTGGCCGCAGGAGGTGGCCTGAAAGCAGGAGCTGGGAGAAGACGCTGTACTCGGCGCCTGCACGAACAAAAAAAGCAGCTACATCTGAAAGGTAGCTCCCCAGCTATATCCCACAACTCTGCGTGCACAGGTAATGCAGCAGAGGTAGCACTAAAAGCTGGTGTAACACCGCCACAGCTAAATGTCAGCAGTAGCCTGAAGAGGGGACTTCACTCCGAAAAATGCATAGCTGTGAAATCCATAGACAAAACTGATGTCTGCTTCTATTAGTACCAAAACAGCAGTTTGACCTAAATAGCAATTTCTGTTTGGTGTTGAAAGACAAACAGGAATAAGGTCCAAAATATGAGTCATTAAAAAATAAAAAAAGCCCAACAACATGTACTGTACTCTGCAATCAGCCCCTTCCTGAAAGAGGGCCAAAAGCTGTACATATTTTGGAGTCTTCTCTTCCACAGCAAATCTTAGTGCAGCTTCAGAACTTTTGGCTGACACCTTGATGACACTGAAATAGACTCAGTCTACGAAGCACAAATTTTAACTAGGCAGTGGAGGTCCGTACTAATTCCAGTAAGTGCATTAGAATTACAGACTCACAGTATTGCAACACCACATGTTGTACTTACACGTGCGGTAGTTTTGATTATAAAATCCTTGAATGCTTACTGTGACCCACTCATTGCCTGGCTCTGTTTTGGATTTTTTTGCTGAGGACCTTCTGGGTTATTGCCCTGGCAGGAACAGAGCTCTGACAATGACCTACCAGTCATCGGTCCAGTCTTTCTAACATGCCCAAATGGGAAAGGATCAGGGAGAATGTCCGAGATTGCTCCTGTGCAGACTTCTGAGAGACACATACATAGCATAGTAGTTCAAGATTACTTGAACTTAATAGTTCAAGTAATCGTTTTACCTAATTGTCACAGTTCCTAACTGAAATGTACTTACTATTCAAAATGCTTTCAAAATTACCAAGAAAATGTACCAGTTTATGGACATCCTCAGCTTGCCCACCTTAAGCAGGACTGAAAGAAAACATGCAGGCATCTATTATCTCTAGTACAGAATACTGCTCCTCAGCATCCAGCCCTAGTTAGTTGGCAAGCACTTTTAAAACATCATGCTTAGTTTCATTTTAAGACACGAAGCCTCGTGTTTTGTTAGCTTGCCATTTAACTTACTACTAAAATTGTTAATTTTTCCTTTGTTTGTTTCTTTGTTCAAGCAGTTGGAAGCAGGCAGCTCCACCCAAATTCTTCATTGCGCCAGTGCCCTTGCAATGTTTATCTGTGTGTCAGCTTGGTGCCTGTATTCTAGTGTCTTAAACGTTTTGCCAGGAAGTTGTCAGTGATATTCCCCTTCCCTCCTCCCTCCCCAGTAAATTGCGTACTATTTATCTTCTTAATGTCATTTTTAAAATAGAGACTATTTATTTTAGCAGCTGTGTGTATATTTTCATGCTCACAGTTGTAAGTCCCTGAATATATTGACCACAAAAAGTACACTCACCGATCCTACAGCAGACCATGTGCGTGCAATTACCTCATTTACACAATCACAATAACGACACAAAATTCAATGCCCCATCTGGAAGATAGGAAATAATATTTCCTTTCTTCTACCTTTGTCCGTATATGTTGTAGACTCTTGAGGATAGGCAGAGTCTCGTTCCGTGGGTGGATATGTATACACACTTACACAATACACAGGCTCACACAGTACTGCAGACAGTCGGGGCCTGATCTCTGTTGGGGCTGCTAGCAACTCTGGTAAAATACTCTGCTGCAAATTTTGGCATGAAATCTCCTGCCGGCTTTCCCCATCCTTGCTATTTCCAGTCCAGGCTGACAGTTTGGGCTGGCTGCCTTCCACGCTCTGGCAAACCTGGGAAACTGAGTGGAGAGGCAAGAGGAGAGAGGCAGGGCGTCCCCTCTCGCCCACTTGCCCCACGGGCCTTTGGTGGGGCTTGGGGCAGGCGATGGAAAAGCCAGCCCTCCCAGCCATTTTCACAGAGAAAGGGGCAGATCAGCAGGAGCCCAGGAGGACTCTCCTGCACCCTGTGATGACAAATGAAAACTGCTTTCCTCTTCTTCCACATCAAGTGGAAAGAGAGGAACCTCCCAACAAGAATGTACCAAAAAAATCCCTGAGATAGGGTCTACAGGTAGAGAAGTACCACAGCTGCAGGAAGGGCTGGGACGTTATGCAGCAGAAAAAATGGGGGCTGGTGGGGGCATGCAAAATGCTTAGTAGAAAAGACTTGCAACTAACAGGGAACTTCTGGGTTTGGGTTTTTAAGATCTATTTCTTTTGTTGGCATTCCTGAAAGAGAGAAGTGGGGAATGACTCCAGCATGCGCTCATGTAGGGGACTCCTACGTTACAAGGGACTCTGGAGGCGATCAGCTCCATGCCTTCAAGCATACTGCTACCTCATTCCTGTCAGAAAAGACTCATCCCTAGGGCCACACAAGCATTTAATCTTTTAAATGTGGCAAGCTGCATTGAGTTGCAGGAATTAAAATAGAGGGCTGGAACACCTCCCCTATGAGGACAGGCTGAGGGAGTTGGGGTTGTTCAGCCTGGAGAAGAGAAGGCTCTGGGGAGACCTTACAGCAGCCTGCCAGTACCTAAAGGGGGCCTACAGGAAAGATGGGGAGGGACTCTTTAGCAGGGAGTGTAGTGATAGGACGAGGGGTAATGGTTTTAAACTAAAAGAGGGTAGATTTAGATTAGATATTAGGAAAAAAATTCTGTACTGAGCAGGTGGTGAGGCACTGGAACAGGTCACCCAGAGAAGCTGTGGATGCCTCATCCCTGGAAGTGTTCAAGGCCGGGCTGGATGGGGCTTTGAGCAACCTGGTCTAGTGGAAGGTGTCCCTGCCCATGGCAGGGGGGGTGGAACTACATGGTCTTTAAGGTCCTTTCCAACCCCAAACATTCTATGATTCTATATATTTAAGCATGATGTTCCATCTTCCTACCTCAAAACCCTGTGCCACATTAATCTGATCTCAAATAATGAGTGGAAGTACAGACATTTCCAGAAAGAGCATTTAACAGGCATTTGCTGGCCAAACAGCATTGCCTCCTTCTCCACTTATTTCTACAAATACATGCCCCTCTACTGCAGAGGGCTTGTGAGAGCCCCAGGGTGAATTTTGAGAGACCATTTGTTAAAATGCTGGCAATGAGCAGTGGCATTGTGCATACCGAGCTCCCACTTCACCAAGGTGGGCGAGCCAAAGCCTGAGTCTGTCAGAGATGAGATGGAGCTGGTTCCGCCCGTTTCTCTGGAGTCCCTACTGAGAATTCCTGGAGAGTGCAAAGCACCCCCTTAAAAACGCTTCCATTGTTACTCCAGTCAGCATGGACCCCGAGAAGTTGCTCAGGTGAAGTTACTGGCTATGTTTGCTATTGTCTTCCAGTAATGGAGACAACATGCAGGCTGCGGCCATGCTCAGGCAGAGCTTCTGTGTGCCTCCTGCTGCACCACAGGCCAGTCCTGGCACTGGGAGTGGGGAGAGAAGATGGCTGAAGAGACAGAAGACATGAGAAACCTAAGAAAGAGAGGACATAAATGGTGAGGAATGAAGGAGATGGATTTGGTTTTTATTTCAGGCTTGCCCTACTGTCAAGTTTTTCCAAGCATGGGTCATTTAGACCCTTCCAGTATCACATACTGGGAAAAACCACACATGGGAAGTGACTCACCTTTCACAGCCAGGCTGCCCACACCAGGCATTTGATGTTTTTTTTTAAAAACAATCTCGAGTGAAAATATTTGCAATGTTTTATCTGCAAAGTTAATCTATCATTCTTACCACTTGACAGTTTTTGCCCTCTTACGGTGGATCTGAAAAGTCTTCTTTGGTTTACAGAAGTAGTTCTTGATGGATTTGAATTTCAGATAGCTCATTCTGCAGAAGCCAGAGTACTACAGGGAAAGTTATGCTGCTAGGGAAGAGTGGAGCTGCTTTCCGTGTGTGCCAGAAACTGCTGGCGATTACAAGCACTGCAGATGCACAGCTCCCTCAAGATTAAGTTGTTCTAATTCAGGCCTACAAATGTGAAATTTTGTGATTTATGAGTTGTTCACCACCACAGGGTTTCCATGTCATAGCTGGCGTTAGGATCTCCATCAGGTCATACACGGAGTTGTCTTTCATAGGAAGATGTAACACGCTGGTTGTGCAGCCCAAGAGCTGTTCGGGGCAGCAAGCAGCTGAAGGGCTGACAGCTTGCAACAGCCACCATACCATCTGTGATAGCTGTCACAGAGCTGCCCTGCACACAAAACCAAAAATCTGGGTACCAGTGGGGGTTTGTTTCTCCCCCACCTCCCCCCCTCCCAACACCAGTGACCATCTAACAGCAAGGACAGCATAAAAACTGTGGACACTAGGAAACAATTACTTACACATTTTCAGCACTGTAGCGTGGTTAATCTAGGCTTCCTTTTCAATGCTGTCTTGTGAAGAAAAGGCCAGAAAGTTTATGTCAGAGAGGTACTGATATTTTCTTTGCCTTTTGGGTCTTTTAAATTAGGTCAGTTTACAAAGAACAGCTTGGCTGTTTAGCGCGTTTTATATGACAATCTCAAAGCAACTGATACTCAATTAATTCACAACCTTGCTCTGATTTTGGATATGTTATTCACATTTTCACTGTAGACACTGAAGCAGGAAAAAAGTTCAATCATCTGCCAAATACCATGCAATACAGCAGCAGCAGAACTGAGAACAAGGACTCGGCACCCTGGATGTACCCTTGGCAGCTTCCTCAAGCCGAAAAAGCAAAACCTAAGTTGAGGCAATACACACACTCTTGGGAGGATTTCAGCTGATGTCCAAGGCCACCCGAGTGTATACAGGGAGGACTGATTTGCCCACTTTCACGCAACAGGGTTTTGCAAACCTCCTCACACCTTACTTCTGCTACCCTTGTGTGTGGGAATCTATAACAGGACTAGAAGGGGCCAGATAACAAAAGTTAAAGCTGGAAAAGGGACAAATTCAATTAATGCCTTCTTTCATACACTAGTTGTTTCTAGCTCTTCAGTAGACAAGTTAAGCAGCTCATAACATCCATAAGAATGGCCCTATGAGCTCCGGCCCTATGAATCCAAGTTAGGAAGAGATGTCTAAAGGGAGAGAGGAGTTGTATTTCTGAGTATCAGTTTAACAAAACCAAACTTTTCACCTTTTCTCTGTGAACCTGTCAGGGTACGGGTTTAAATCAAGGACCTGTTAAGGACAGGAGAGGAAGACAGAAGTTCCAGCAGCTTGAACACGCCTTTGAGTTTCTCCTGATGTCTAAAAAAGACAGGGGGAGCTTCCCTATTGCACCCTCTGTTGCATATGAGCTCCAGATGTGTGCATGCTATTTCCAGAGTCAGAGGATACAGATGTCATTAAATATGCTGGTGATCTGCTCCAGTCTATTGAAATTTTTTTAATCTGAGATCAACACCCAAAAAAGTATTTGAAGACTCAGCATGAAGAGGGGAAACAACTGCAATGAAAGCTATAGTTCCTGTATTACCAAAACAAGGTGCAGGGCAAAGATTATACCCAGTATTGTGAGCCAAAGTCCTGACAATTGATTCGGGAGATCTTGCAGGACCTCTGGAAGAAGTAAGCAAGCTTCCGACATGGTGTCTTCTTCTCACGTGATAGTAGGGTTATGAAGTACCTTTTTAAGACCCAGTCAGTTTTCCTTTTATAGCAGCCTATTTATACACTCCAAATTCAGTCACAGCTTCCACTGTACTGTACTGATTACTATAGTGCTCATTTCCTCACTCTGAATTGCATATGCATTTCTTTTCTCATTTTTTATTCTCTCCTTGTTAGATCTATTAGCCTTGCACTACCTCTACCCCATTGCTTAGCCCCTCCTAGGTTCCCTTTATAGGGACATTTGTCTCATTGATAACAAAGTAATCAACAGTTCAGTTATTGTACTTTAATAAAATAAACATTTTAAGAAAAGCTTTCCATCTTTGTTCATTTTTAAATGCATGAAGAATAGATTCACACAGTATTTGGGCAGTGGTTCAGTATCACTCAAGTTAAAACATCCTCCTCCGCTCCAAACAGACCATGAAAAATAAGACTTCTTAAAACTCACTATCATTTCTACAGTACCATTTGCATACTATGTTAGTGGGTGCCTAATGGCCACTGCTCCTTTTTGCTTACAGCATATATTATCATGTTCACTGACCTGTAAATCATTTGAAGACTGAAATCCAATCTGAAGTTTTCCCATTTGCACTAGACATAAGTTGCGTAGCAAACTTTTAGACACTAACAATGCTTCTAAATTCACAATGCATTTAGTCCAAAACTCCTAGTATTTTTGCACTTGGATTGTTAATGTTTGCTAAAAACCATAACATTCTTCAGCTGACTAAAAGCTTCACATCCTGAGAATGTAAAATCTAAATATAAATGTGGTGGGCGTATGTGGATCTTTTCTCTCTGAGGAGGCTCTGTTACGAATTTCCAATGTTTTACGCCACCACCAAGCCTCTGCTAAGCCGTGACACCTGTTCAGAATTTTCAGCTTCTTAACCCCTTATTACACTTCCTACCATGCCCAGCGGAAGTGCAGAAAGTGGAACAGAGTTCTGTCGTCCCAGATTTGCTGTATTAATTTTCAATGGCTCCTTGGTGTCTTTCAGTATTTTACATTAATAGCCACATTAAGGACAACTAAATGGAAGGACTTGCTTCTCATAACTGATGCCAGTAGATGCTCTAGTTATCAAGCAGACCTTGGAAAGAAAACCTACAAATTCCATAGGAGGAACATTAAAGATAATGCTGTTAATAATAAATATTATTACTGATAATAATAAATGGTCTATACCAAAACAAAACAGCAAACTCTAACGTACTGCAGCTTTTAATCAACATTATGCTAAATGCGTTCTTATCATTCACATTAATAGATTCGCTATTCTTAGGTTTGATATATTTAGCAAACATGAGCAGTGCACAATGCTAGTGAACAAAAATACTTCTAGCATCAGTATGTAGCCACTTTCTAACATTTCTGCAAAAATTAAACCATAAGGATAACTCTTAGTTAAAAGTTAATATAATTCTGTTGAGACAGAATGCCTCCATGAAAAAACTTGTTTCAAAAGACTTTTTCATTACAAACCACAGATGCGACTCAGATTAATTACAGTAAGAATTTTGACCTGATTTATTCATACAAATCAATCCAAATTCATTTTAGATCCAAAATATTACAATGATGTCACAATGATATTAGTAAATTTTTGCAGGTACTAGAGAATCTTGTATAAATGTATTTGTTCAAGTGCTTCTCTGTCAACATCCTTTTCCATATACACATCATAGTTTAGCTCCATCTCTTCGACCCATTGGCTGAGCTGTATGTCTGTCTGAAACAATGAAAACAGATCCTTATATTAACACAATGTTGAGAAACACAGCAGGAGTTTCAAGGTCACTACAACATTAAGAAGGCAAGACATAATAAGAGAGATTAGTCATTCCAAATTACGCAGCAATGATAAATTCATTTCTGGAAATGCCATTTAACTTAAATAGCAGAGAATAAAGATAAGTTTTAAAAATTATCTCAGTCAGTAGTCTAGATATTTTGCTAGCATGTTACAACCGCTTCTCTATATGCATTTCTATAAGCCTCAAGCAACCTGATCAGAGGGCAACATTCTGACAGAAGTGTTGAGGGAACAGCTAACTGTACCATGGAAGAATCACAGGTACTTTCTTGTTTTACACCCAGGGAGTATTGTATTAAGGCTACAAAGGGCTTCTCAGCTGCTGTGTAACTACTGCCTACTCCAAGAAAAGGTTAAATGATACCATTGCTGCTCCTGGGGCTGAGGATCTATTTCACCCATCAGCATATAGGCAACAAATGATTCAACTTCTCTAAAGCAGACTACTGTGGCAAGCAAGCCACTTTATAAACGTGATGGGTTGACCCTGGCTGAACGCCAGGTGCCCACCAAAGCCGTTCTATCACTCCCCCATCCTCAGCTGGACAGGGGAGAGAAAAATATAACAAAAACTTGCGGGTCGAGATAAGGACAGGAGAGATCATTCACTAATTACTGTCACGGGCAAAACAGACTCAGCTTAGGGAAAATTAGCTCAATTTATTACAAATCAGCCACAGTAAGGTAATGAGAAGTAAAACGAAATCTCAGAACACCTTCCCACCACCCCTCCCTTCTTCCCGGGCACAACTTCACTCCCGGATTTCTCCACCAAGCCCCCCCAGCGGCACAAGGGGGACAGGGATGGGGTTTACGGTCATCACACGTTATTTTCTGCCGCTTCACCTCCTCAGGGCGAGGGCTCATCACACTCTTCCCCCGCTCCAGCGTGGGGTCCCACCCACGGGAGACAGTCTTCCACGAACGTCTCCAACGTGGGCCATTCCCATGGGCTGCAGTTCTTCACGAACTGCTCCAGCATGGGTCCTTTCCACGGTGTGCAGTCCTTCAGGAGCACACTGCTCCAGCGCGGATCCCCCACGGGGTCACAAGTCCTGCCAGAAAACCTGCTCCGTGGGCTCCTCTCTCCGCAGATCCGCAGGTCCTTCCAGGAACCTGCTCCAGCACAGGGTTGCCACGGGGTCACAGCCTCCTTCGGGAACCCACCTGCTCCGGCGTGGGGTCCTCCACGGGCTGCAGGTGGATATCTGCTCCACCATGGACCTCCCTGGACTGCAGGGGGACAGCCTGCCTCACCAGGGTCTTCACCACGGGCTGCAGGGGAATCTTCGCTCCGGCGCCTGGAGCATCTCCTCCCCCTCCTTCTTCACTGACCTTGGTGTCCGCAGGCTTGTTTCTCTTACATGTTCTCACTCCTCTCTCCAGCAGCTGTTTCTCACTCTCCCAACTTTTTTTTTTCCTTCTTAAAAATGTTATCACAGAGGCGTTACCACTATCACTGATTGGCTTGGCCTTGGCCGGCGGCGGGTCCGTCTCAGAGCCGGCTGGTATGGGCTCGCTCTCTCTCGAACACAGGGGAAGCTTCCAGCAGCTTCTTACAGAAGCCACCCCTGTAACCCCCCCCGCTACCAAAACCTTGCCACATAAAACCAATACAATAAATAACCTTGTCATGTATGATCAGAGTTTGTTTCCTAACTAAAGCCAGCCCACATAATTTGTCTAGGCATCATACACATAACAACTGTAATCTACCAATGACCTATGGCAGAATGGACACAGAGCAGAGGTTGGTCCATTGGAAGCGGTTACTACTCAGGGAACAGCAGCAGCAGCACAGGGCGTTCAACATCTTTGAAAGCTGCACTGTTGTCATGTTTGTTTCCAACTGCAATTTAAAGCTATGTCACTTATCCAAGATGCTTGATGGCAATCACTTGGCTAGTTGGGAGACCACATCTCTCCCTAATCTGTACTCCTAACAGCTCATACTGGCATCTTATGAGTCATTTTCTGTGCTGACAGCAGGTCAGAAGACAAGACCATCCTCAGGGATGATCCTTCTTTAATATGCCCCTTTCTCCCACTGGCTTAACAAAACAGTTTGTCATGTTTCAAGGCAATGCACAAATGTAGAGCTAAATAGAGAAAACATTTCAAGGTTTTGCCTCTAGAAGTTTATAAATACATCTGTACTTCTGAGGTTCTACCCCTATACCTGGAAGAAGTCTGATGGAAGTCCATATGATTATCACAAAACTTACTCATACCATAATATGGCTTTTTGTGTGTTTTTTTTTAAACCTCACAGCAAAGGCATTGTTAATAATATGCACAGTAGTACAATGATTCATGCAGTCTATTGATATAGCTGGGATTTCAATTTTACAGGTGGGGACAATCAAAGTACAGGAAGATGTGTTGGCTGTCAACCCGGAAATACAATCCAGAGTCCTACATCTTTTAATCTATGCACAAAATAACACAACCTTCCTCACAGCAATCCTGGCAAGCAGCTAACCTCAACTACAGAACTGCCACTTTCATAGAAAGTGACAAAATGTGTTGGCTAAAATTGGCTGAGGGAACTTACCTGGAGCTTCGAGAGCGATTCTTTAAGGCTTGGAACTGTCACTAATGAAGACCCTCTTTTCCTTACATTACAAGCAATAAATTCCCAAGCTCTGAAACATATTTAAAAGTAGGTCACCAATTTTTAGTAAGAAACCCATATTTGATATAAAATGAATCTAACACTTGTACAGTTTAGTGGCCGGAGGTAGGCTAAGCTTAAAGACTTGCTATACATGCTTATCAGTCGCTATTAATATCTAAGCAAATATCTTTGAATGAACAAAATCAAGCTTCATATTAAAAACAGATGGAATACATGGTCTTATAATGTTAAGATTTTGTAACTTCTTAACTCTGATACGTATATGCATGTCATTTTGTACTGTCAACACCTTCACTTTGGACTAGGATTAAACAATGACATTTAGTTTCTTTAAACTTTTGAAGAAAACACAGTCTCTGAGCGCACTGTTTTATTAAGCTTAACAACAAGCTGCTCTTTACGTACATACTTTGCAGTCGTGACAAAATATTCTCTTAGGACATTAGCAATCTGAATATTTAAATATAGCCCCCAGCGTTCATTTTTTTCTGATTTTGCAAGTCAGATCATTTCTCACAGCACAGCAATTCAGACTAAAAAGAATTTAATTTCCAGCATTCTTCAGATGTCATTTGTCTTCATGGTACTAATGCAACATTAAACCAATACTCCTGAGTTCTTGAAGAATCAAATGAATTCTCAGTCATGTGCCTGGAAACAAATCTCCTGGCAATTTGAAACACCCACTACCCTTCACCCATCCACTCTGTGCCTCTCTGGTTGACATTACCACCTGATATCAAGGGCAGTAGGACAAGCCTTAGCTGAAACAGCTAGCAAATGTCAGACTGTTGGCTGGGATGGTAGAGACACAGGCACTCTTTCTTTTTGACTGCCCGTTCTAAAGGCACAGTAACTTTGGATGGTGAAGTTATTTATGTTTTAAACTGATAATGCTGGATTAGCAAAACCTCAGCTGTGAGTGTCTTGCACCTGAAAGAGAAGAACCTTAGACATGTATTTGTTTGCTACCACATCCTTATGAAGATATATTAGAAATATCATTAATAACCATGTTTTGCAGTGCATCTATATTAAAGCTCTGACACCCACAAGTCAGTGACCTGTCTTCTTTCTGAAGATTAAGCTTTATGCTGATATAGTAATTTCAGATCCTTTAACAGCAAGATACTATTTTAACAGATCAGTACAAGGATTCAGGGCAAGATTTGGGTAAACAAAGCACCAGTGTTTAGTGGGTTTAACAATAAACAGCTGCCATAACACCTTAGCAGTTAACAATTAAGTGTAGGCAGCTTAAAACAATTTCCTTATGTAATTTATGTATGTGACTTCAAAAAGCACTACCTTAAGGTTTTCCATAACTAACAAGGTTACACACACATTGTCAAAGAACTAGATAACTTGTTTGGACACATAGCTTACCTGGCCTGTTCCTGTCTGTCAAGAAAATATTCAAAGACATTATTCATTACAACAACATCAGCCTTCTGAAGAAGTGAAGCCTGAGTACAGATGTCTGCGTGAACCACCTGAAGGAGAAAAATTTCACAAGGCATAAATTAATTTAAGAGACAAATACAGCCTTCAAGTAGCCATGAAGCTTGTCAACCTAATACAGCACCTGCTACCACCATTTTGAACCAGTCATAAAAAAGGGTATTTCACTGGCTTTCTAGTAGATAAAACTGTAGTAAATAAACAGAATAAGCTTTAAAAAATTAAAGAATAAAACACAGATTTATCTCCTCTAATTAAAATATTTGATTCATTATGTTAAGTAAAATAAACTACATCTGACTTTTGGTCTAGGACACTGTGTGCCATAAAAGAGGAGATGATGTATGTGATGGCTGTTAACATTTCACTTACCTATATTTTATCACAAAATGCTCATTGATTTCAGGAAAGGAGCTAAGCTAGCTAAAGCTTTTTGAGGATATTAAAAGGCATCTCACAGGTTCAGTGGGTTACTAAAGGATTACAGCTAGAAAAGACACTACATACAGACCCAGGTTTGACAGCTGAATTCTCATGACATGTACTGGGATTGGGAATGCTGGAAAGGCAGGATGCTCACAGTGGCACTGAAGGACAGCAAGTGCTTTACCTCACTAAACAACTACCTCTCCAGTCAGCATAGGAGCTGGTTTGATTTCATCTACCTTCACCTACCAGAAAGGATATTAGCACATCATGTCATTTTCAAACAGGTGAGATTATAGTGACAGGAGAATAGGGATGCTCATTAACACTGACAAAATGTGTTTGATTTCCTCTTAAACATGGAGAAATACCATCACATCCCAAATCTGAGGAGAAACATAAACATCTTTTGAAGGGATAAGGGAGAGAAAGACAGTCTGAATATTACTTGCATTCCACAAATTTTTTGAAAGTGCATCCCTATATGTTAAAAATGGGCAGAAAACCTGAACAACTTCTTTTCTCTCCTGTGTGACATATTACTAGGTTGTGCTGGAAATATACTAACCTGATGGATTCAACATTTCACATTTTGTCAAATCCTTCCAACACTGGACAGGTGTAAAAAGGAATTCTTAATTCTGACAAAGAAGTTGAATGTTAGTATAGAAGATCAAAAACACTTATCTGTTGAAAAATGTTTTGCCCACTTAACAATATATCAATACTTGTTGGGAGGGTAAATTATGTATTCCTCTTCATAATGAACATGCAAAGCATGCTGTTCTGATTGATAGAGGAAACAGGTACTACCACCTCTGCAACTGGTAAGAGTTCAAGTACGGAAAAGATGATGAGTTGCCACAGTTTATGACTGTGGTTCATGCTATCAGAATGCACTACAGCAATAGCAATTATAGCGAAATATTTCAATATCAGTAATAACAGAAACAAAACTCTACCATTCATAAAAAATTAGGCATCACAGCATTTCATCTCTGAAAGCTATATTCCACGGGTTTTCTGCAAGTGCTCCAAATCAGTAAAATAAACAGCTTTATCTCCTTAAATACATTACTATGCCAAGTTGTTCACCACTGCCTGTAGTGAGTGGAAAGGAAGCAACTGTGTTCTTGTACCTTACCCAGAACTGGCAAGTTAGTGTTTGAAGGCTCTATCTCATTGAGAAATAGGGACCGTTTAGTTGTCAGAATGACTAGTCAAATTTCTACTTTCACCTCTAGTGTGTAGACATCTGAGCTATTTATCCACCAGTTCATGGAATTTAGAGCTTTTTAGACAATTAAGATTGGCGATAATTTATCTTAAAACAGTGCACTGTAAACTGTAGCAGTACAAGAGCTGATTAAGAAGTTCAACCATTCAGGCAGCAGAGAAAGATGACAGACCACTCAGGCCACCATCAGCAGTCCTAAATACAGTGGGTCCTGGTTGTCAACTCATGTCTTCTGCATAAAGCCACTGCTAGCTGTAGATTAAAATGAAAGACCATAAACTGGGGTGGTAGAGATATTATGGACGCAGGCTTAACTGCTGCCCTGTTACAGGGGAAACAGCCTCCTGCAGTGGGGCAGGACAGACAGCTAGGGGCAAAACAAGCCTCAGCTAGATCTGCGAGAACTCATGTATCGGAACCCAGATTTGCCTAGACTGTAAGTGGGATTTGGCTCACTACTTCTGAGGCTAGAAGACATTTTACTTTACTCTCTTATTTTCAAGGGGCAGAAATAACAAAACCACAGAACTTCCATAGAAAAACCTGTGCAGCAGTCCTTTAATCCAAACACATGTGACTGGTGGCCTGTTCCACCAGTGGACTTCTTGTAGCACAAGAAGTCATGATTAGCACTACATTTTCTCAATGCCCTACTAATGGCAGTCCCAGTATTTTAAGCCTCAATTCAGAAAGATGCTTAAACTACTGGGAAACTTTGAACATGTGTTGATGTTTCCTTGACTTGCATAACACTTAAACCTTAACTTAAAATTAGTCTGCATTTACAGAGTAGGTGACCATTCTGACTAAAGTGACCTAAGCACCTCATTCTCCCCAAACACATCCTCATTCCTGTTGGGGAATGTTGGACCACATAAGCACATGTGGCTGCACCATGAGCCAGACCCAGGTATTGCTCCAGCCAAAACACCACTGTTTTGCTCAGTTCTTTTTAGCTGGACCAGCTCCCTGACCCACTTGGCTGTGTGCTGGCACAACAGAGGAGGCAGCAACTGATTTTAAAACTGCCCTCTTGCCCAATGGAATACACACCAAGGCTTCACATGGTTACAGGCAATTTCTGAATGAAGGTCTCAAGTTTCCTAAGATCTGTTGAACTGTTTACTTTCCTCCCAGCATTTAAGTGTTTGCTCAAATGGCAAAAGATGCTTAGCAACTTTCTATGTACTTTAACAAACCAAACATTGACCAAAAAACCACAAGCTTCACTCAAATTTAGCTACTATAGACATCATTCCACACTGCTGTCCTTTGGGAACATGCTCTAATAAAAACTCAGAATATCCTGAAAAAACAATTGTTATTTAAGAAGGGTCTCTTAACAGTTTTTCAAATTAGTGTCATTAATTATTATTAGCAACTGGATTCTGACTATTTTTCAAGCTGGTATGTATCTCTAGAGAGGATTCATTTGGGGGTGAAATAAAAATCTAAAGATTGAAATGTTCAAAGCAGTGTGATAACAGGAGTCACATGACTAAATTAGCATCTAATGAGACTCAAATAGCTAAGTCCTCAGGCACTGCTTTGAAAACGTATTATCTTCTTATCTTTATGCTCTGAAATGAATACTTCAGCAGAATTACAAGGTGTGAAGGAAAAACAAAAAGGCTTATATACAAGGTTGAAAAGCACGCATATAGATCTCCAGCTCCACTGAATTAACCGGACAGAGTTCCTAACTGCACTTTCAGTCTCACCACAATAAAGTGTTATGAACACAAAACATGCAAAAACCAAAGGTTATGGATAAACTGGCAGCAACTGGGACTGAATCAGGCAACTCAATGATACTGCTTACCCTGTGTTAAATATTTTATGTTTATTATTTCTTTCCAGTTTAAAATTGGTTACTTTAATTCCCACGAAAATATACTATACCCAGCAGTTTGTGTGACTCCATTCAAGTGCATACACCTGTGCATACATCACAGGATTAAAGCCAGTATTCTACCCAGCATATTCTACTTACCAATTTTTGCTGGTAACAAAATAACTGGTATTCCCCAAAAAGGAAAAAAAAAATTTTTTTTTTCTCATTAAAATAGTAGTCATTATTTCCATAATGGGACTAGGGAAATAGTTCCCATAACGGTATCGCATTATTTGAAACTCATTTTATTTGTGGAAGGTACATATGCACTGACATTCCAAGGAAGGAAATACTAATAGCCATAAGTTCTTTAGGCATTCTTAGATGCAAATTTGCAAATCCTACAAACATCTTTCCGCTAACATTAATGAAACACAGACATTTAGTTTTGTTATTCATAACAGAAAATCTTACAGACTCAGTTTCACGGAGGTTAGTGGCAATAATGTCATTGATTTCACTGGGAGAAACAGCCAAGATATATCTGTGTTGCATGAGCCAGCAGGTAAGTCCACTCAGGAAAAAGGCTGAGCAATTCAACATGTTATCATATTTTTCCCTCTTCCCCTCTGCTATGAGATTTTTTTTTCCTAATGCAAAGCCTTTGTTTAGGACCAAAACAAGCAAAGGCAGAAACTTCTCAGAATGCTGATTTACCAGCCACTCACATAAACAGGATACCTAGCACAGAGTGGTTAAAAATACATACACTAAACCACGTATTTAGTTACCTTTATTCTGTCATTGAACTGGTATTTTGTAATCATCATTTCTTGCAACTGGCAAAAGTCTGCATTCATTTCTACTCCATACAGTTGGGATGCTGAGCTATAAAGATAACCCTACATTAGGAAAAGGAAATTTAGTAACTGTGATGCCTTTCAAACAAATACAAAATTTCCATTAAAATGGAAAAAATAAAACACAGGTTAAGATTAAGAAAGCATTTAAAACAGCAAGTTGAGAAATGTCTTTCAGTGGACATGATGTTTTTCAGAGCTAAGCCACTGATCTGGCAATTCCCACTTGTGTCTCACAAATTTTAATAAAAGATCCAAAATGACATGTCAAAATAATAAAAAGGAAAGCTCCAACTTCATTTCAATTGCAAAACAGATGGAAAATGGTCTAAGAAGGAAAGTGTGAAAGGAAAAGACTCTGCACATTTTTGTTTCTTGGGAGAATGGAAGAAAAAAATAGCAAGAGGAAAAAAACCACCCCAAAAATAAAACATAGACATAGTCAAAGTGAATGAAAATGGAGGACAATGTACCAGTAATATAATGGGATATTTTGGTACAGAGCCTTTGTCAGCACCTCTAAGTATTGTGTTACTGCCTTTTTCAGGTGCTTCATACAGGTACATATGAAAAAAGATAAATTATCCCTTAATAATAAGCCCAAAATAATGGTTCAGTTTCGGACTGAGATTTTGGAAAATTGTTGGAGATGTTAGGAAAAAAAAAAAGTACAAATACTTGATCCTACAAGGCCCTAATGAAGATATTGCTTTAAGTGCTATTGTCTCTGCTGAACACCATAATTACACTTTGCCAGCAATGGCAAAGGCAAACAAAGCTAAAGATACAGAATATCTGAGATATCTATCTACTATAATCTAATTATTAATGTTTTCTGAAACCCTTCAACTCAGAGTAGAAAAGCAACCTGTGAAGGTGAAGTCACCCCTCCTCCAATACAAGCCAAGAACATGATTAAAAAGGAGAACTCCTTTTTTAAAACGTTTCCCCTGCTTTATTTGAGACTATCTTCTACTGTAACAATACAAGCATTTAAGTACTCCAAAACAAATTCAGGCTAGCAAAAGTGTTACCATTTAAGGACCCAATGCTGCAAATATTTACAAATGGGAGTAAATTTCCTCATTTGAGTAGTCCCAAAATTAGATTATTCAGATGAGTAAAATTACACGCTCAAGTGTTTCCAAGATTGAGCCCTAAACAGCCATTGACTTTTGTAAGAAAGTTGTAATGTGTGTTTTGCATTGCTGTTGGCCATATGTTCCACCAGCCATGCCAAAAGCAATCAAAATTGCACTCAAGTTTCTCGATGAAGTATTTTATGTGCATTTTAAAACGCAGAGCAGGACAATATGCTTTTGGAGACAAATTCATATCAAAGTCTTCCTTTGTATAATTTAACAGTTTGTCAGCTTCATAAAGGAATTTAGCGTAACTAAACTATATATAGACATGGTCAAGACAGAGAGGACAAACTTACTTATGAAGGAGAGACAGAGCAGGAACTAGCAAAAGAGCAGCATGTGTGACAGCAATATGCTACTCTGTTGGACAACAGACTTTTCCTCTCCATAAGCATGATCATTTGTATTCCCTCTTGTGAGGAACAGAGCAAGAACTGAAATTGCTAGTAAACAGCACCTTATACTGTTCAACGACTCAGATCAGAGGTGCCTCTCAGAATGACCCGTCCAAGATGGAGTAACGAGAGTAGGCAGTCAGAGAAGAGGGAAAATGTTTGTCACAGTAATAAAATATGAATTCCTGTGCTGGAAGTTACCGCAAATAGCACTGCACCAAGCCTGGAGCCAACGTCAACCACTACCTTTCCTGTCAGGTCAGGCAGTACATGTTGATAAAGAAACTTCAGTTCCATGAGGGAAAAGGAATGCGAAATAAACTCTGGGAAATAAGAACAGAACAAAGGTGTTGGGTGGGCAGTACTAACTACTGTATTACTAACCAATGAAATATTAATCTGAAGAGTTATCATCGCTGAAAACCTGTATGGTTTCCTGCCTGAACTAGTGTTGGGGACCCTAGAAAACCAGGGTTTGCAGATTGGAGGTAGCTTGCCAAGTAGTCTGTCCCGAGTCTGGGGATTCCTTCCCTTACATGGAGAATTTTGAAATCCTTCATGAAACTGAATTACCTTTTTCTGCACAGTGACATATATTAAAGAGTTCAAAACAAAGTAACTTGGAATTGTTTAAGTGAAAAAGGAAACATGGTACCTAAGGCTCAACTCAATCTATGCAAACCTTTTTATGGGCAGACACATTAATAGCTTGAATTTCAACTCCAAGGTTTTAAGGAACAGAATGTTCTCCATATAAACCATTCCTCTTTCAATGCCTGGGCTATACTGGTGACAGCACTGATCTGTACCACACCACACACAAGCTTTAAGACAGATGGTGCTTTTCAGCATGCAAGAGGAGACTGAGGCTACCGCATGGACCTTTACAGTATTGTCTTCCTCTTGCACCTTCCTTTTCAGTGGTACGTAGCCCTGCCTCCTTCCCTGCCCAGTTTCTGTGGGCAACTAGTGTCACTCATACACTGCAAATTAATTCAACTTACGTGTGTAGGAGTCTCCTTCCATTGGTTATGGGAAATAATTCTGGCCTGTGTGCTGCACCAGTCTGGACAAAGTCCTCCAACAGCTGGATGTTGTGTTGTCCAGCTGAGTCACTGCACAAACCAGTTTAGTTAAACTGAATTTGTTTCTTGGGTTCCCAAAAGAGCACTTACCTAAAGATGCAGTCTTGTATGAGCCACACTCTGTGCAGTAGCTCCTACTCATTTTTCCTTCCTCACACAATGAATCAACAAAATCATCATCATAAAGGAATGCATCAACATGAATCATGGGCAGTGGATGCTGGTGTATCTGAGAAGAGGAACAAAACCTAAGAAAGGCATAACCAAGTCTCTTAATTGCACCTACACTGTTAACACAGTTAATTGCCCCACCACCCTACCTTTCCCAAAATCCCTGAGATCCAAGTTTTTCCCTACTCATAAGTTACAAAACAAAATTAAACCATAGAAATCCTGCATGTAAACTGGATCATCAAATTCCACTGAAATAACCAGTAAGTGGAAGTCAACAAAGGAAAGTGAGGTGGTTTCGACAGCTGAGTAAGAGACCTGCCGTGAATTTTGTCTCCTTAGTTCTTACTTGGCTATAGAGGGGATACAGGGTAAAGGAGATTTTTTCCTCTTCCACTTTAATGAGGAGAATGTAACTTAAACTTAGGAGATAGGGCAATTTTGCTTCTCAACTTCAACTGTCTGAATATTTTCATCTTCATGCCTTATGCCTCAATCTAGAACCACCCCTGATTAACACGGGTGTCATTTTCAATCAGAAGTACCAGTTGGGATGCTTGCCTTCTCATCATTTCAAGGGGTATAATCTTCATCCTCCTACTCCTCTTTCCTCACTCTCCCAGGCTTGCTGCATGTGGCCAATCCACTCTTCCCGTTTAAGTGCCACACACCACTTTTCTGGGAAAACGCGTTAACTTTCCACCTATACTGACAGCTCAAGTAGAAAAGGTGCTCTCCCCTCCCACAGGACTCACAGCCCACTTCTTTCTGAGCCATCAGAATCTGAAAAGAGCTGGAAATCATTTCTGGGCTGCCCACATTATGGCAACAGCAAAACACTGGCCCTGTATTTCTGTTTTCTTTAAGGGGGCTGTTAGAGTCTATTATGGAGCTAGCATTAAAGAATCACTGTGACAAGTGCCATACCACACAGAATGAAAGCTATGCCAAATAACTTGTGATCAAAGTATTAAGAACTATGAAGCAACTTTCTTCAACTTTCTTGGGGTCACACAATCATGCAGCAACAGACCTGAGAACCAAACTGACGTTTCCTATACCTCAATCCAGTGCTCATTCTCTACTATGAACTACTGTTAAAACTGAAATCAGCATAGTCCCCAAATAAATTATGTGGTTCAGCAAAAGGAGACCATAACAATCAGCTTACTTTCTGAATAGCTTGATGTTCTGAATTAAACATAGCCTCGATGGGTAAACGATTCCGCAAATCTTCAGCGATATTTTTGAGCACAACATCATTGTTACTCACCACAAGCTCATCAAAGTCATCTATAAATCAAGACAAACAAAAACTCATGAACAATCATATGTAGATCATGTGGGCTAAGTGATGACCAGTACAATACAGTTGCAAGACATAAACAATACCAGATGTCTAAGGTTTTTATTTGCAATGCATTTTTCAGCCTTTGTTAGCTTTTCCAGCCAATGACAGATTTGGATTGTAATAACTTTGCCACTTAAAATAAACGTAGAGCTTTTTTGAAATCTCAAATTATTTTCATATTTATAAACTTATAACTCACATATGATGGTCTGGGCTGCCACCAAAGTGATACTGTTTCAGCTTAAGATATAAAAACATCAAAGATGTTTTTGAACTATTGGAGAAATTACAAAACTCATAGTTGCCTGAATGCAGGCTTTTTTTTTTTTTTTTAATACTAGTTTCTTTTTATACATACCATCTTTCTAATAAAGTGGTTACAAAAAAATCAGGGATAATGCACAGTTCAACAGTTCAACTTACAATACATTTTACATGACTAAAACTGAAATATCAAAATATTTCAAATGTGAAAGAAAAGAGGAATGGATGTAAACCAGCACATTTTTGCAAAGCCACACTGTAAATTCTTGCTATTTTTCTAGGATATCCCTGCATTACTTTAACACCTTTTTACCTTTTTTTTTTTTTTTAAAAGACATCTAGAAAAAAGATTGAGCGGGAATCTTGGGAAGTCACCAATCTTTCTTCTTCCAAGGCTGAATCAATAATTTGTCACTACTTCTCCAAACTATTCTTTTACAAAAAGATTGTTAACACTGGAGACTCCACAACCTCCCTCAGCAATCTATTCCAGTGCTTGACTACACTTAGTATTAGAAAGGAATACTTTTCTTAGTAACTGCTCTATATTTCCTCTGCCACAGTTTAAACTCAGTACTGTCCCACTTGCAATGGAAATAGAAAAGTTTGCTCCTCTCCTGTATATAGCAACTTTTTACTTCTCTGAAGACTTATCATGTGTCCCGTCAGTCTTCTTTTCTAGAAGAAACAAGATCCAGTTATCCAGCCCTTTCCTGCATTTTTTCTAGGAATCTGATCATTCTCATTACTCCCCTTTGGATCTTCTGGACTCCCTCATCCTTTACGAGCTGCAGTATTGAGTACTAGACACATTACTCCAGCTAAAGGTTTATTTGCACTAACCAGACTTTTCACACCTTGCAGCCAACATCCTGCTTACACACCCCAGTTTCATATTAGCTCTCTTCCCAGAGTATGATGTTCCTAACTGACATTCAGCATGAGATCTGCTGTACACCTGTGCTCTGTTCCTTTTCTGTTATATTTTCCTCAAAAGAAGGACTAGATGAAATTCCTTTTTGTCTGGATACTGCTCTGAGGACACTGAACTGGTTCTAAACAAAGGCCATAACTACATACCTGTAAAAGAAACAAAACCAACACAACAAAAAGCAACCACAAACCTAATCCTGAAAAATATACCAAACCCATCTACTGATTCTTGTCTAAAACCAGACATGTTTGTCCTCTCTTCCCCAACCCTTCTGGTTTGTTTCTTTTCTATTAGACTGCCACCATGTTGAGCATGGAGTGTGGTTTTTACATGTATGTATATCACTCACCAAAAGAAGATCTGAGAGCTTTTAGATGTGTTTAAAAAAGTTAAAGTTTGTTAGCATTGCTGTCCCAGGTGGGAACATTAGTACAGACAACCTTGATGGCAAGCAGGTTCAAAATAAATCTGTAAAACATCCTACAAGTTTCTCTATGCTAATATACTTAATCTTTCCTGTGGAACACAGGCAATGCTAGAAACAGCAAGAAATTTTAAGGCTAGTATAAGAAACAGAGACCAGGTAAAACTTTTACTATGAAATGCTTCTGAAATGCTTTTTGCTTAAGCACTCTAGTGAGAACAATGATAGAGAAACAGTCATTCATTAGTGCAAGACACTCTCTTCTTAAGAGTGTAAATGTAAATGATTCTTTCAACATGTCCCCAAACTGACTCCAATAGATAATCCTGAATCCCCCCTAATAAGCAGCAGAAACTTCAAATCATCTGGATTCCCTTAACATATATTTGCTTTATTATTTATTAAATGCATAGCAGTAATGCTCCAAGGCCCTGATGGGCACAATACCATTGGTAGTTGTTATAAGACAGGAAGACAATTTGCTGTTCCAAAGAGCTCACAGTTAAGTTCTCCAGAACCTCAGCTCCTAAAGAGTTGCAGACTTTGCATTGAGGAACACAGGAGGGATAGAGGCAGCAGCTGCAACAGCAGCAGCATTAACAACACAACAGGTGCAATGCAGCAGCTCCAGCTTGTCAGCATTTTAATTTGAAACCTCTAACGAGCACCCCATCTCCTGTTAAACTCGCGGTCCATCCAACAACTTGCAGATTTGTTACAAACATCCCAGAAGCAGTGAGTGATTTTTCTGATAAGCTCAGGGAAGATTTCTATGGATGTGACACAGCACAAAAGTAAACCAGAGATTATGGGAAGGGAAGGTGGACAGATTTAACTGTTGCTTAACTGGGACCGTCAGCACCATGACAGGCCCTCAAGTGCAAAAGAGCCAGAGTTTGCTGAGGTGGATAACATCTAAGGAAGCAAGGAGAAAAATCGTGCTACAGACAGAATAAGTGAGTAGAAAGCTGATATTAGCAGCTGTACAGACCAGTGCCTGTGGGCAATAAGCCCCTACATCTGGCACATGTTTTAAAACAATACTATTACTATGCAAGAGAGCTCATCCAGCTGTTATACTGCCTGTTAAGAGTATCAAATTCATATATAGCATTTAATGAAATGCAGGAAGTGTTCATGGACCACCAGGCCAGCCACATCACACCGCAAATGCAGAACTTCAGCTCCCTTTCTCCCAGAGCTGGTGCGTCAATAGGATCTGCTCCCTCATGGCCTGAGCGACCTTTTCTGGCCAACATGAGCAGCAGACAGCTCTCTATGCTATTCTGTGTCCCAGCTCTACAGTAGAGAAATGGATACTTTCAGCGGGACACAGGTAGCACACCCGTCTTCCTCAAATCCAGAACACCCCTTCCCTGCCTTGACTTCCATTTTTACAATACTTGTCACAACACTGACCATCCTACATGGGGCTCTGAGCTCTTCTTACGAAACAAACTATGACACACAAGAGTCAGGTCCTAAGGAAAAAAATCTTACAACACATATGCAGCTCAAACAAAAAACTGTTGAAACACTGATACTGCCCCCCCCCCCCCCCGATGAATGGAAATGCTCCTTCCCAACTATTAGTTAATACTGTAAAGCATAAGCATGCAGGAACAAAAAACAGAGAAGGAGGTTTGAACACACTCCTTCCAAGATGACAAAATGGCAGCTTCAGCAGAAGCTGCGCATGCAATGCTCTGCGCTTGTGTGTATAGTCTGTGACTGGGAGAGTCGCCTCATTTCTGTGAAAGCAAGAAACAGCAACAGCTACCACAATAACTCATTTACTTTTGCAGTATGTAAATATTTATAGATTGCCATCAAGTACAGAACACAGGTGCCAAATATGAAAATATGCATTTCTGCCTCTGCCCGTACAGTTTTATCAACTCCACCCTCGTCTTTAACAAATTGTTCGCTCTTGAGAATCTCAGTATTGCCTTACAAGGGATCCTCAAAGAAGAAATAAAAATTAAAAACTGGGTTTTGTATCATTTTCATGCCTGTTATATATATCTGAAATGGAGAGTGTGCAAACCAACCCCTGTGTTTGCTGAACAGACAACTAACCAGGAAAGAACTGTACAGTTCATGGAATACTGCAAGATGAATCACAATCATTTGTTTATGGAGGAAGTCTGAGTGCATAGTGTTTGTATTTTACTTCAAAAACCGGTTCCACTGGATCTACTCAACATGCATTTATAAAATTTAATTAACACATTGCAAAAAGCCTAATTAACACCCTGGTGCTGCTCAGCCTCTCTGTGCAAATGTAACACAAGTTAAGAAAACATCACAAAGCCTCACACAGGATAGAGAGCACCGCTATACCAACATCTAAACATCCTGACACTGCGAAATACATGACTGGGGACAAGCAATGTATGATTTCCAAATGACAACAGAAGATTACATCACGTGGACAGAAGCGGATTTAGCAAAGGCAACCATAACAGCAAGCACCTTACGGTCTTCTAGACATATATTCAGACTCTCAGAAGTAAAAAGCAAATATTAGCCTCCATGTTACTTAATACAAGGTTAATTTAATCATTCAGTGTGTTTTAATGACACTGAACAAAGAGGTCAAGGAGGAAATCCCACATCTCTAAAACCTTACTATCTCCTTTTTTGGGTAAACAATTTGAGAAGCAAACTGTGACCTCAGTATACCAACTTCTTCAGGAACTCTAAATACTATTTCTATCCCTAAGCATATGCTGTTGGTAGAAAGTAATCAGCTTTTTCCAATAGGAATACAACCAGAGTTTATTCGTTCTTTAAGTCTTTTACATTCATAAATTGAAAGAGGCTTCAAAGTTAAATTTTAAACAAGGTAAGGCACACACCTATTTTACAATCACTAGTTTTACCCACCATTATTAAGTTTCAGTGACTAACAACTTAGAAGTACCTGGTTTTCTTGAGACCTCTCTCGCTGCAGTATCATTTGTCACAACAAAGGAAACTAATGCCAACTCCCGAAGTTGGTGATTCATCAAATTACAGGTAACATCCCATTTTAGTTTACCAAACAACAGGGTAGTGGAAAATATTTTTGGTATGGCATAATTTTAACAACAAAATATATTCCAGTTAATGTGGCTCTGCAACACTATTTTGATCTCTTCTGAAATGATATTTTACATGGGTAAATCACTTCTACCAATTTGGATATGAAGCCTTGTACTAAACTGCTTTTTCACACACACACAAAAATTACATATTATACTTGTTACATTGCAGAAACCCATGCTTTCATCCTTTTAAAGTGACTCATTCCACTTTAGTTCCACCTGCAGTGACAATAGTACTGAAAAGAAACACCAAAAACCATTTCCTGTAAAGAGTCAAGTTTTTTCTTATACTATTTCCTATTCTTGTCTTGTGAAAATCATCATCTGATAATTTTACCTAGGTTTGGGAACACACTAATGCCTAGATCATAAAGTACATAATAGAAAAAGCTGGACAAACGTGGTCAGTTCCTAAGAGTATGATGAGAAGTTTCTTTTCCATATGCAGAACACTGTACTAAAGCAGCACGACCACTGTGGTCTGGGGTTAAGTTAATTTTGTTGGATACCCTCCTTCACTGCCTGTTAAAAGCCTGAACTTACAGCACTGACTTCCCTCAACTTTCAAGTCACAAGCCTAGATCCTATACCAACCTCTTAAAAAGTTGCTTTGGTCCCAGTACAAGTGAATCCACAAGAAAAAAATTAATTTGTACTTAATTATATGTCATTTATCCTTAGAGGATTTGCAACAGTTTATTATTCAATGATTGTTTTGAGTAATACATCACTGTATGAACAATCAGCAATTCAGACCAGTACATCACTTTGAAATCGTAGTTTTATATTTAAGTTTCTAGTGAAATGCATAGAATGGAAAAAGTTGGTAAGATTGTTCTATTTTACTGTTACATGACTGAAAAAAAATTAAAAGCTAGTATTAGAACAGTCAGTTTTAACCTTGCTGAAAAATTTTTTTTTTTAATCTCTTAGACTCCACAACAGTACGTGAGAAACCATAAAGGGTCTTTTTATCACCTTATTTGTGCTTCACTGACATGAATCGAGAGATAGGCTTTTGTAATCTGCATTAAAGCGCTAAGTACAGCAAAAGTGTTCAGTAGTTGCCAGTAAGTAGAGTGGTTTGGTGACTTCAATCTCAAACTTGAAATTAGGATTCCTGTATTTACTCTGCCTGTATCTCTGTCCATGTATTCAGATAGCTTGATCAATTCTGCTTTCACTGCTTAACTTCTACAGCACCCTTTCTTACCAAATGCAACCTCTCCTGCTAATGAAAATTCTTAAGAGTTTGGGGCAGTGGAGAAGTGAGAGAGAATATGACCATGCACACATTTATAGAGAAGCTATACATCAAATGCTGAGATCCAACTGAGGGGGATCTTCAGGGGGGGTTCCCCAAGTGGTTTGAATTAGCTCTTGGGCTTCACCCAAGTTTTCTTAGCCAGAACTTCTGGAACGTGGTTATTGCAGAAGGATATTAAAGCATTAATCATCCTATTATAAAAATGTTCAGTTAAGACACCAAAAGTTCCTGTTATTCTTTCCAACTCTTATTATTTCATTTTCTTTGAGATCTAAGACTAACTCAAAAGAAAAGCTGGAATGCAAGTCACCGTGAAATGACGTACATTTCACTGCAGTGTGTGGGAAGAACTGGCTGATTGCGAAACAGCAAGGCAGTGTTGCTAAGCAGCTGCTTTAAAACAGAAATGTCTTCTTCCATCATACGTAAAGATTTGGAATTTCTAAAATTTGCAATACCAAAAAAAAAAAAAAAAGCATGACTAGTTATTCTGTATTCATACAAAGAAGAAAATGAATAGCATCTTGCATACACTTATATTCCCATAATTACTAATGAAGATTAGTCAGAAATCATTAGAGTGAGAACCTGTTCAATGTTCTCTCAGTTCCACATACATCAGAGTCTTTACTTCAGAGAAGATAATGTGCCTTACTATAAAGTAATTTGGATCTTCCATGGAAAAGTTTCTCAATAACATTCCATGCATACAGCATGCGAGTCAGAAAACACCAAGTTAAATTAATAAAAAGGCTGTCTTTGCAACAACACTAATCCTAAAGGGCAACCACTTTCAGCAGGACTTTACTCTAAGGCTGCATGTACACTTTACTTGAGAGAGGAAAAAAGCCTGACTATAGCTAACACTGGAATCATGCCCAGTCCTCCTCAGCTGGAAGTAAAACTATAAGCTCAACATCTTGACAGAAACAGGAATAGGATGGCAGTAGGAGGTGGGGGGGAAACCCACACACCACAGGAAAACAACTTGTCTGTGAGGATGCCATTTTTGTTTCCGTTTATCCTATCCTTGTTTGCTTACAGTTTTTTTCATTCAGAATATTATCCCTCCCATCCCTACAACTTTTAAAATTTTGTTCATCAGAGGTTTGTTTCTTTCCTACATCTGTACTGCCAAAGACTAGGCTTTTATTTCTGTGTGGTACAGAGATCTGGTAACTTTTTAGCATCTCCCATAAAACTGTTTTCTCTCTGCACAGAGAGAACCCCAAATTCCCTAGCTTATATTCAGGGTACAGCAGCAGAAACCTCAGTACCAGCTCCTCACTATCCTCTGCCCAACCACCATTAATTATTACAGCACTATCTGGGTGTTACAATGGGCAGTGTAATTACTCAAATGCAACAACTCTGAGGGGAAAAACCCCACAGTAAAAGTTACTGTCAGTATGAAGCCACAGAAGCAGCTCAAAGAAACAATACAAAGAGAAGTGTCATCAAGAGCGTTGTTGTTGGGGACATCACCCAAAATATTTGCAACTTTGGGGAAACTGCAAAAAGGGTAAAGGAATGTGACCTGCTGGACAAATGCCTCTGCTTACTTAGTGTTCAATGCTGTGGGAAAATAAAAACAGTAAGAGAGAGAGGTATCTCTTCTACTCTAGTCCTGTACTCACTCAGGGTGAAGAAAAAGAAAACTGGAGATAAACCAGAAGGACACAGCCATTCAGAAAAAGCAGGGTGGAAAACCATAAACAGCTTAATGCCCAAAGAGGCAATGAAATATATTAATTGGATAACAACGAAAAGTTCTTACAGATAGGAACAAAACTTTCTAATTCCCTCTCCTCTACCATACACCTACATGTACACATACATGTACATTAGAGGGGGAGACTGCAGCACCTCAAGATAGCACAAAAATTGGGCAAAGATTAATACTTTTACTTAAAACATCATAATAAACAGATTCAGAAACTGGTAACTTCTACAAGCAGTAGCATCAGACCAAATTCTATAGGCTCTAAATTTCTCCACAAATGTGGCAATCTGGGAAATAAAATAAGCCTAAGTCACACATGTCCCAAATGACATATCTGGGAACAAATATGGTTACCTATAGCTTTATACTGCATCAGCACTTGGCAAAACACAATCAAGAACCGTAAGGAAATGCCAAAGATGCAGATGCCCAAAGTACAACTTCATTTCTCAGTAAATAAATAAATAGCATCCAGCCACGACATTAACAGTGATATTTTTTTTCCTGAAAAAGAGAGAGAAAATTAGTATAAATTACTATCAGAGCACAAGCCTGTAAACAAAGACAAAATATCATGGATAGGACCTGTAAGAATCCTGAACCAAAAAAGATTCTGACGACGGCCTGTCAAGTAGACTACAGAGATTAAATTAAATTCATTACTTCAGCTGCTTGATCCTGACTGCCCGATGTATCCTGATCTGCAGCATATGAGCTAAAAAGTCACTGAAAGGCAACTACTAAACTAATTATGTTAGTTTTAAGATGATGTACATAGTGAAGCAGCAGCAATCAGCACTGATGCAAACAACATAAAAATGGAAGGACACAGATTGCCCAGATGTACCAAGCACAATGTGGTTCAAAATTTGGAACCCAATCTACACTTTAGCTTGTATCTTAATTACGAAGAGTAAATATGAAGCAAGAATATATACTCTTCCTTTCACTGAAAGACTTAGGCACAGATCTAGATCATTAAAGTTCAGAAAAAAATATTTGAGGTATCATAATCTAATAAAGGCTAGAAACCATAGCCTACTTGTCATTCACAGAAAACTATCTATCTATGAGAATTTTTGGAAGCTGTAGCATAAAAAAGAATAATTTTAAAAGTTATTCATTGACAAAGGATTTTTGCAAGTCTACATAAACTATGCCATTGGCTAAAAATTTCTATGGTAGAGGTAAAGCATGATCATAGAATTAAAGTGGAGAAAATAGTAAGTATGTGTTTCTTAACTGACATTTTAGCATTTTCAAGTTTCACTATTAAGTTCCCATGTGCTTTACTGTATTTGTAAAGGAGGCAGTAAGCTGAGAAAGCCATATATGCACACCACACAAACTAATGTAGTGTAGAAGGAGCTGTAATGATTTACATTAAGTGAACAAGCAGTATGAATGATTGCATATGAAATTCAGTGAGATTTTTAAATTAGAGCAAATTGGATGGAAGAAAACCACTTCTAACAAGATTATTTACAGTTACCCAGGCATCATTTAGCAAGCAGAGCATGCTACTGCATCCAAACATGGACTCAAAAAGGAAGGGATGAAATATTGCTTCATAGCAGACTGCTCTACCATTATGTCTATACAGACATATGTGTAGACATACACATGTGTGTATATACAAGCATACATACACACACACAGAGAAAATGTTTAGTTACAAGTAACGCTTACTACACCCATTGAACTTCAGCCTTCAAGTCTTAGGGAGTCCCAGCCCTGCTCTAATTGTGAAGGCTGACTCGCAGATGCTCTGAAACATCTGGCAATGTCTTTCCTAGGAAAGAACCCGTTGGGGTGGGAGAGCTGCGTGCCCACCCAAGGAGGGCAAACGCTCTGTTCCCAGCTGGTTCCTTTCCTGTGATGCCAGCAGAGGGACCGCTCGGCCAGAGAAGGATCTTCCCCGCCTCCATCCGAGTGGCTCTGGGAGCTGCAAACCACAGGGCAACTGAGATTGCAGTTCCAAATACCCGAACAGCTGGACAACTTCTAGGCATCGTAGTTGGCCTTTGTGCAACAGTCCCCATGTGTTTGCTTACGAAGATGTTTCCACCCTAAAGTGGCAGTGCTGCAACAAAAGAACTGAACAAGAAGAATAACCCTAGCACAACAGGGCATGACTTGGGGAAGTAATCTATAGTATGACAATTTTTTCCAACCCAATGTGTGATCACCAGGGTGTGGGTTTACTGTCCCAGCAGGCAATGATTAATAAACAGGACGCACACTTATTGGCTGCTTGAGACTGGATCAAAGGATTGGGGGGCCTTCAAGATTCTTATCTGCAATGGCAAAACGCAAATATACCCACAGACTAGACTAAGCAGCGTTTAGTTTATTCAGCACGGCGCTACATGCCTACAGCTTTAGTGCACTGCCTATATTCAGGTTTTCCATGCCACCTTTTTGTTCAGTTGCAAATTAACAGCTTGCGCACTGTAAAATTATACTGAGGCACAAACAAGAAAGCGAGCAGAAAACAAAGTTAACTTAAGATGACACTAAGCGGGGAAAGTAGCGTTTGCAAATTAGCTCAACTCGCTATTTTCAAGCTTCTGAGAGGTTGCTGTGAAGATGTGTGAAGTTTAACAAGACAAGACCAACATCTCGAGATCTCTGGATGCGCCAGGAGCAGAGTGCCTCTGTTCGACCTCTGATGTTTCACGCTGGGGAGTTTGAGGTGACCACCCCAGCCATCCGTCCTGCTCTTCTGCCGGGAGCGGCCCTCCCCGCAGCACAGCCGGCAGAACAACCGCGACCCTCCCAGCCCTGAGCATCCCATCGGCTCCAGTCCGGACGGACACGGCAGCCTGCTGGCTACGGCGGCTGAGAAACGGGGGCCGGTGCCCACGGACAGCAACGGGCAGCTTCGGGCACAGCAACCCCCACTTAGACTCGGAGAGGGCTTACGGCATCAGGCGGGCTGCCCGCGCCACAGCTTCGGGCCCCCCCGACCACTGCCACCCACGCCGGCTGTGCCGCCGGCTCCCTGCGGCTACGGCGGCCCCGCTCCCGGGCGGCCCCCTCGCCCCGGCCAGGCGGCTCCGCAACGGACGGCCTCGGGCGGGAGGGGGGGGGGGTGCTGCCGGCCGCGACGCGCCTCGGCGGGCCCTGTCGGCCTTATGCTGCCGGCAGAGCCCAACGCCTGCCCGGGGAGCGGAGCGCCCCAGCCCGGGCACGGCTCCCCTCAGCCCGGCGACCGTTAGGCGGGCACGCACTCGGCCCCGCGGCGGAGGGACGCCGCTCCCTCCCTCCCTCCCTCCACACACACGCCGCTCGCCCGCTCGCTCGGTCGGTGCCAGCACCGTCACGGAACGGGGCAGCTCAGGCCCGCTACGACCAGCCGGGCCTCCGCCCGCGGGGCCCCGCCAGCTACCGGGCGGCGGGCAGCGGTACCCGGAGCGCAGCGCCCAGGCCGTGCCGGGCCGTGCCGGGCCGCGCTTACTGGTGTTGCGCATCCAGTGCAGCAGGCGGGGCAGGTCGGCGGCGCACGTGCCCCGCACGGCGGCCAGCACCGCGCGCCGCGCCGCCTCCAGCTCCATCGCGCCGCCGCCGCCGCCGCCGCCGCCGGGGGGCGCTCCCCGCTGCCGCCGCTGCCGCTTGCCTGACGCGGACGGCGCCTCGCGCCGCGCCTGCGCGGACCGCCCACCGCCTGCCGCCGCCCGCACCTGCCCCCGGGCGCAGGGTGCCGGGGGAAAGCCCCGCCCTCCGCGCGCACCGACGCCCCAGGTGCGCATGCGGGAGGGCGGCAACCGCCCGGCGGGGGGCCGTCACGCGCGCCCGGCCTGGCCGCTAGGAGCCCCTTCTCCGCGCATGCTCAGGCTGACGGGCCTGGCGCTGTGCCCGGTGCCGCCTCAGCGCTCGCAGCGCACCGTTCCGTGGGGAAGCCCTGCCCTTTCCCCGCCCTTAAGCTGGCGCGGCGCAGTTCTTGGCAGTGCCGCGGGCAGGCCGTTTCCCCGGGACTACCTTAACCGGGCAGGGGGCGCGCGCGCCCCGGAAGCGGAAGCGAGCTGGGGCCCGCGGGGCGAGGGCGAGTGGTGACGTTTCCCTGGTCGGCGGGTAGCGGCGGCGGCGGTTGGCGTTTCGCGGTTGCCAGCGGCGGCTGCGGGCAGCGCTGGGCGGCCTCGCCGCGGCGGGCTGAGCTGGGCTCCGCCCGCAGGCCCCGGCGCCGCGCTCCCGGTGAGTGCTCGGGCTGCCGCCGCGACCGGCGCCAAGCGGTACCGCTGACCGGCGGCGGTTTCTCGGGGCGAGGCGGGGGCCCTCGGCCCTACGCCGGCGGTGGTGCGGCGGGGAGGGCGGGTACCCGGGCCCTGTCGGCCCTGGGGAACGGCCGGCGGGTCAGCACTCCGGCAGCCCGGGCGCGGGGCGGCGGCTGGGCCGGGCCGGGGCCTCCGGTTAGCCGAAGCAGTGGCTGCGCTGCCCTGGCTCGGAGGGAGCGGAGCTCTGGGGCTCCTCGGGGAGCCCCGGCTCTCCGCGTCATCGGGGCAGGACTCGCCCAGCCCGGCGCTTGGCCGTTGGCTGTGGCCAGCTCTGGAGGCACAGGGGGAAAGGTAGGGGCCGGGCACGTATCTGAGGCTATGCCTTCACCGATTTTCTTTTTTTCCTTTTCTGTGAAAACGAGGGTGTCAGGCCATAAGCAAGATAGCCGGTCTCATCTGTGGCTCTGGGGGTCCCTTCCTCTACCTCTGTCAGATAATTTTAGAAGGTGGAAACTAGTAAGTTGGCTTTGAGTGTCGCTGCAGTAGCCCAAGCTATTTCCACCTGTGAATCAGCCTTTTTTCAGTTATAGTGTTAGACTTTCAGTGGGTCTTAACCCATATGTGTATATGTGTAGTGTAACTTGATTATACAGGCTTTAACTAAATGCCCCTTTTTCATATTACCTTTTAAAACAGCTGTTTAAACAGCTGTTATCTGTTAAAGCTGTTGTCTTTTAAAAAGTTTGCGTGTTAAAGAGTACTGCTGGTTTAGCTAGACAAATTTTGGTTAGAGGTTTATACTAGATGGATAGGCAGTCTGCCTCTTCAGAGCTGTTTCACTGCTGTTTATAAAAACCCCAGTATTTTTGCTGCCCCTGTTTTTCAGCAGCTGGGAGCTCAGTGCGGAGGTGCCCAGGCTGCTTGTGCTGAAGGCAGCTCAGACTGTGTAGACCTCATGGCCTTGTGCAGCACGAGGCCTGCTTGATACAGCCTGGATTGTTTACTGTGGGGCCCTGCCAGATTTAAACCTGTTCAGTGCATTTGTGGAGTGCTGCATCAAAGCTAAAAAGCTTTTCCAGAACTACAGATGCTCTGAACGCAGCATATACACATTCTGCAGTGCAGTCACTGCTAATGCCCTTCTGGCTACCTGCCAACCCAAGCTGGCTACCTGCTAGGACAGCTTATGTGTCTGTTTGTCTGTAGCGTGGCTCACAGCTTGGATGGACTGTATGTGAAAAGTTATATTAATTTCTATACTGGGCATCCTTTAGTAATCCTGATGGCTTATAAATCCTTAATGTGCCGGAGAAAGCGGTTGATATTAAAGTGCTTCAACTCATCCCATTAGCGTAGTATTTGCATTACTCTCATTGTAAAGGTGTTGGAAGAAGCTTTTGGAGTTCCACAGTGGAAACATGCGGTTTTTAGGACATAATTAACTTTTTGTATTTGGAGATCTGTTGAACTCTGGAAACTAATTTTAAATATTGAGTATGTACCTGGCGGCTGTGTGTTGGTCATCCTATTGAATTTCTTAGCTCTTATATCTAAGTGTTCTAGTTAAGTTTTGTCCATGGCTGCAGTTCTAGCAGCTCAAAGCTTACTGAGATGCAGTGCTATTTTTAAACATGTTTTTTTGCATTGTTGTGATTTTCATGGGAAACAAGCTTGAAAAACATTTTGAACATCTGTTCTGCTGACACCCTTTAGTAGATCATATTGATGATAATGCTTTTTCAGAATTATTCTGCAAGAATGTGACTTGTGTGCATCGTAAGGAAAACTTGTTTTTCCACTTCAAATGTCATGCAGAAGTCCTCTTCTAGCAAAGCAAGAAGATGGACATCCATATCTTCTAGTGTACTGATCTGCAAATATTTTACAGGCAGAGTTCCTTAGGAAGCAGAGACTAATTTTTTTTATGAAATGTTGAGGTACATGGTAACGTATGTCACTTTGGAATTGGGTCTACATACAATGTACATTAAATCTAAAATGTGTAAATATATTTATTTGCATCATTTGCTACACCTGAGGCCTGTACTTAGACTGAATGTATTTATCCTACATCTTCTGAAACTTCTGGAGACTTTGTTCTGCGTTGTGGCCTCAGTATTGGAGGGGTTGGACTGGCAGTTGTTTTTTGTTTTTTAACCTGCCAACTTCATGACAATATTAACTCTCAATTAGGCAAAGCAGTCAGGAGGTTGGCTTGCATGGGTCACTTATTTTGTCTACTTTGGAATATGTCTTTTTACTTGTTTTTAAACACATTCTAAGCCTTGCTTTTTGGGGCCTGTGCAGCTAGTAAATCTCAGTGTGTATATAATGAGCTTCTTTCTATCTTACCTAGGCTGGAGTCCTATCTCTTAAAATAAGAGTTGTAGCTAATGATGTATTCTTCATTTTACTAAATGGACCAGCCTTTCATGTCTGTTTTCTTCTCTACTCATTTGAGGGGGGCAGGGGGGAAGGCCCAAAAATCTTGAAAACTCTGAGCTACTTTGATTATGGAGGCTGTCATTATTGGGAAGTTTGCTTTTAATTCTAAAAGGAGGGAGTCAAATGTGAGATTCTGAATTCAGCTATCAGCAAGGGAGTAGTTTCAGTTGGGTACAAGAAACCAACTGTGAGATTGGAAGGCAAGAAGTATCTGAAGTGCTGCATTTCAGCAGTAACCATGGCACTGCAAATTTTTTGCTCTTTAGACAAATTTTGGTTTGCCCTTTTCCAGAATTTTAGATTGCTGTTTCTGTCATGTGTTCTTCTGACTATCTTGCCACCTTGGATAGGAGGTGGAGTAGTTTAGCATGTTGACTAGACTGTGTGTACCCTTCAGAAATTGACTTTCTATAGTTTCCTAACTGTAAGCTGTGGTATGCTTTAGGCTTATGTGTAGCTGTGGTATGCTTTAGGCTTATGTGTAAGATTTGTGTCTCTAGTGAGCAAAAATAGTCTGGTTTTTCAATAAAGCCATTAAAAAAATACAACGTGAATTTTGCTTATTAAAATGTGGGTATGTTTGTAGGGTTACTGAAATGGGAAATTCAGTTTGATTTAGCATAAGGTAGATGAAGTAGAACCAATAAATAATGTTCAATTTTGCTAGCAAAATATTTTGCTTCTGATCATACTGTGTTTGCAGGGTGCTGAGCTTCTTAGGCTATTCTGCTTGGTTTTATTCTGTCATGTAGCATATTGCTGATAAGAAGATAAAAAGCAGTTAGCATTCTTTCTGGAAGTCTGTCTGGACTGTTCTTTCATGGTGAATTCAATGCACAAATATTCCAGACAGTGAAATGCTTCCTAATTGCAGTGTGGTATCTCTATTTTTAAGTAGGCCATCAGGATAGCCTAAAATTAACTTCAGGCCAATATTTCCTAAAAATAACTCTAAAAAAGTAAAACTTGTGCACTTTCTGGAATGCAAAGCAGATTTCTTAACGCAAAAGATACTGGAATAATTAATTTGCAAAGGCAGAGCTTCAGCTAGTTTTAAATTTAATTTTTAATTGTTTTCCAGATTCTTCTGAGTTGTACTTGAAGCCGCCAAAATGGTTCTAGCAGATCTTGGAAGAAAAATAACTTCAGCGCTACGCTCACTGAGCAATGCTACAATTATCAATGAAGAGGTATGTAATATGCATGTGTGATGGCATTTATATTTAGAAAGCAAGAGTTCTGGGAAAAAGTTTTCAAAGGCTGATGAGAAGCTTGAACTAGGTTGATGTTATCCTGAGGCTCTTTTATTCCTTCAAATGAAATTTCTAGCTAAGGCTTTTAACCTCCTGATAGTACTGCCAAAACTTAGAACCAGATTTAGACGTGTAATCACCTCGGGCATAGTGGGTCACATGGTGAAAGGGTCCTTGAGCCTGGTGACTGTACTTACAGAGATCAGTGTTCTGAGGAGGTGATGCTAGAGGAGGCAATATGTGCCTCAGTTTGGGTGGAAGGTAGGCTGTGAGACTACATGGAGTGCTCTCATTTATGTGTGTGTGCACAGCTAGACTGTGGCGATGTGTACTAGGCTGCTAGAAGCTGAAGTGTGGAAGAACAAGTAGCTTTCAATGCAAACTTTGCTGTCTGGAATGTGAGGATTATGTTATGTTTACTGCCTTTATATTCAGACCAATACAGAGTGTGGTTCTGGAAGCTATTTAAGTTGGTATAGTCTGTGCTTTTTTTAATTAAGAGTTTGAAATTATAAATAAGTGTTTTCTGTTATGGACTGAAAAGCAAGATGGAAAACTAAATGATGTGATGGTTTAGAAGTGCCTCTGAGTAAACAAATCGCTAGAAACTCCTTTCACGTAGGCAGGCAGGTGGCTTAAAGTAACTAAAAAGTAGGCTTATCAAGGGTTGTAGGGTTGGAATTTGTGCATAGAGGAAAGGTTTTAACAAATCTTCAGCTGGGAGACAACAAATCCTTAACTGAATCAGATATAGGCCAATTAATTTTTTTTAGCAGTAGATACTTTTCTTCTGCAAAAGCTCAAGCTGTGCAAATGAGGTCATTTATGCAGGTGTTACTTTCAAAAAATCTTTTTGTTCAAGACTTTTCACTTTGAAAAGTCTTAGAACTACTAAACTGGGTTCCTGAGGCACCTGTTCACCTAAAAGGCGTACCCCAGAGCAGCAGTCCAGTTTCTGCTGAGAACACAGATGGTACTGTGTCCATCTTGCATTTAAGGGGTACTTTTATTTACAGAGATTGTCTTGTGTTAAGAGATTTGTTTGTGGCTTTCTGCTACAGCTGTCTCTAAGGAGTACCCATAGGGAAGTTTAGGAAGTCTTGCTACCATATGAGCTGCTGTTGTCCTTAATGCAATAGGCGGTGTTCTGTGTTACTTTGTTATAGTGTGCATATTACAGATTGAGGACCCTTCTTTTCCAGTATTACCCTTTCAAATTTAAATTGCATTTACATAGGAACAAACGCATAGACTTTTTTTGTGACAGTCAATGTAATGCTAGGACTGCATGCATTTAATTTGTAAAAGCCTTGGATATATCATAAATACATTTTCGCATTCCTATTTTGAACTAATACTGGCCTAGTCAATACTGTGTATTGTAAAACCATTTTTCTTTTATACTCCAAAGGTTTTAAATGCTATGTTAAAAGAAGTATGTACAGCATTACTGGAAGCTGATGTTAATATTAAACTTGTGAAGCAACTCAGAGAGAATGTCAAGTAAGTGAAATAATCAAAATGCATTTAACTTCTAATATTTGTAAAAGTTGTAATTTGAGGTTACAGAAGAATAACTAACTTCTAACTTTATATGGTTTTCTTAGACACAGCTAGTTTACCTTTAACAGGAAAGTACAGTTTGAACTAGATGTCTAACCAGTTCCATGCAAAGAATCCTTGTCAAGTTTAGCCATTATTGCTGTTATAGTCTTGTTTCAAAAAACTGTTGCTGTCATCAGTTGAGTGGTATAATAAACAAGTTCTTTGTTACTTCCTAGACACCTCATCTTCACATGGTCTGTGCTGGATATAAATAGATCTGTGTATATGACCAGTACTGTTACTTTGGCTATTTTCAGATGTGTAATTCAAGTAGATGCAAGTCTGAAAGATGCAAGTGTTTTAGAAACCTGTTTTTGTCCTGCATACAGAAATAATATGTCCAATGCATGTCTCTTCTTAAGTATGTCCTATCTGAAAACTCAAGGCAAATCAGAGTGCTGTTCCAGTTGCAAAAACTTCATTTATTACTAGGTTAAAGTGATGCTTTAAGTTATGCTAGTGTTTCATGATTTTCCTAAACTCAGGTCTGCAATTGATCTTGAAGAAATGGCATCTGGCCTTAACAAAAGAAAAATGATTCAGCATGCTGTCTTTAAGGAACTTGTTAAGGTAGGACTTCAAAATTCTGTATTATGCCACTTTTCTTGTACAGCCTGGGCTGTGGAAGCAGTACAGTAGCAAGCCAAGCTTTAAGGTTACTGTGTGGTACCTGCAGTTATGTTTTCCATTGTAAGGCTTCTTACTATTGCAAACAGTAATATTCTTCTGATTGAAACTACTTCCTGGGCATTTCTCAGATTAACTTCAATTTAAGCTTCAAGTTCAGCTGTTCTTACTCTTCAATTGAAATTTAAAGACAAAATAAGGTGGTGAAGTACTGCTAGCTTCTGGACTGTCTTTGTCCCAGAAACATGCCTTTGCTGCCCGAATGAAGATCTGTTCAAACTACTTACAAGCCTTTGAAGAAGTGTTAAGTAACAACCCAGCAGTTCATGGCAACGTTTCTCTTTAATCTGCCTTGGTCAAATCAGCACCTAGGTATCAGTATTCTGTCCTCCTTCCAGTTAACAGTATAGATTTTTGTTCTTCCGTAGCCTGTGCCCACCCATATGATGGCTGTCTGTAATGTATATACCTTCTACTCATTCAAGAAGTGAGGCAGCAACCCTAAAAAGTCTTCTGTACTGTAGGATTCTCACCAGAAGAGGTCATCTTGAGCAGTGATGGTGGGGTGGAGGTCATGTTTCTGTGGTGGTTGTTATACTTGTGCTGTATATACAGGCGACCCTGACTTTGGTGCTTGGTGTTAGAAAGAAATTAACACTGTTATTGTTACAGAATTATTATGCATAACACTATATACTATAATTGTCTTGCACAGGCTGTTGCTGTTCACTGTAAATCAGCAAGCATTTAAGCCAAGACTAGAATATGCAAAAATTGGTTTGCTCCATTGAGTATAAAACCAGGCACCTAGCATGACTGTGACGCTGACTGTTCTGTGCTTCTAAAATTCAGTTCTGCAACATACATTATACTTTGTTCTTTAGCTTGTAGATCCTGGAGTCAAAGCATGGACACCTACCAAAGGAAAACAGAATATTATAATGTTTGTTGGTTTGCAAGGAAGTGGTAAAACAACGACCTGTTCAAAGGTAACTTGCACTGAATCTGTTTGCCTGGATTTTTTTTTTCTTGGGGGAGGTGGTGGTCATTGGACTCCTTTGGTAGGATTTGGTTGTGATTTGTGCTGTTTCTCTTAGTAGGAAAGTGCTAACTGATTACAACGTAGAGATATTTTTGTAGAGAGGTTTCTGAGATGAGATGAATGTCCAAAGTAATATTCTTTTGGGGAAATTTATGGCTTGTAGGACTTCCTTCAAGTTTTTTTTAAACTAAACTCGTGATGAAACAATACTGTATATGGATAAGAAAGAATTTTTTTCTATTCTTTGCTTTCTGGGTTTAAGACTAGTACTATGAATGGAACCTATCTCATTCCATTACCTATTTAGAGGAACCAGTGGAAGTTGGCCTCTGCGTTAGATACCTCAGTTAAGTATGAGTGGGTGGTGTGAAACATCTTCCAGCCCCCAATTCATTGAGGAAATTTGGATTTGTATTTACAGCTAAAAAGGAATGCTCTGAATCAATGCTTAACCTATTTATGATGGTTGTTGGGAGGAAAAATTACTCTGTGGAAAAAGGCTGATGCATCTTTGTTGCTTTTTTTCAGCCATCTGGTTCTGAGATTCACACATAGGCTATACTGAATATATCACTGCTCTGATTTCATAAGACTTTCCCAGTGCTTCTGTAGGCAAACTGTATTTTGGAAGTTTGTCTTTGGTCAATCAAATGTTCCATGAATATACATTGTACCAGTGAAGCTGTTACAAGAGAGTAAGGATTCCATCCTTTGCTTTAAAACATGTCCTTGCTCTGGAAGTATGGAAAGAGCTGTACAAGTTGCAGCCGTTACAGTACTTCAATATTAAGTACTTACTGCTGCGGATAGTTTCTAAAAGCTAGTCATATCTGCAGTATTAACAGTAAGCAGAATCCAGGAATTAGTAGAATGGGAACTGGAATTATTTGTAGTCATTCCTAGCTCTGGAAACTGAAATCAGAAGCAGAGTCAAGCAGCTGTTTTCATCTTGCCATTAATAATTTAATTGTATAACATACTTTTCTAAGTAACAGAGAGGCTAACATTTAATACTTGTACAGTCTTACTAAGTGATCTCCGTTATAGGAAGGCTGGCTTGACTTTGTGTCCTCTGTATGTACTTCAGTGACTTATAAGCTGTAATACAATGTCATGCTTTCTAGTGGGATTTTGGTGTAACTACTTGTTTTGGATTTCTTTTCACAGTTAGCATACTTCTATCAGAGGAAAGGTTGGAAGACGTGTTTAATATGCGCAGACACATACAGAGCAGGTAATATGGTCTTTAATGATGTGGTTCTTTAATACTTACAGATTTTTTTTAAATAGTCCCTTGACTATACCTGTCTTACAGGTGCTTTTGACCAGTTAAAGCAGAATGCCACAAAAGCAAGAATTCCCTTTTATGGGAGGTAAGCATCTTTCAGAATCAGTTTGGAGAATGATTCAACTCCAACGATGTATTGTTCCTTACTGAACATCTCACACTAAGCCCCATTCAGTGTTGCCTAATTACTTAGATTTTATTATAATATTTTCTCTGATCAGATGACAATTCTGCCTAGTTCAGTTTACTGGCTGCCAGTCATAGCAGGTAGGGATAGTGTAAGAAGAGATTAGGCATCCAGGGGTAATTCTGTTGAATGTTCTTTCAGTGTATAGCAGTTTATAGGCCTTTACCAGACATATTCAGATTTTCAGGAAGTATCTTTACAGATCAAAGGATATGATTTTTGGACCTTTAATTTTTATTGCCAAGTAGGGGCAGCAGTGGACCTAAAATAGCTTCTATAAAGCAGTAAATAACTTTACCCTAAGCTTCACTGGGTGTGTACTGTCTAGGTGCTCAGTTAAATCTTGTTTCAGAGGAGGGCTAGTAGAACTTAGTGCAGTCTTCAACAGGTGAGACAGACAGTCCTTTGTGCTTCGGTTTGCTGTGAATAGTAAGGGCAAATGGCTTAGGAAGGCATATTTTTAATCAATTTTTGCTTGACATTCAAGGAAGTCCCTCTTGAAATCCAGATAGATTTATAGTTAAGTTTACAGTCAAGTGATGAACATTTGAATTCGTTTCTTTGGGAACAAAGAATTGCATATATATAGAAGTTTCTCTTTGTGATCAGTTATACAGAAATGGATCCTGTAATTATTGCCTCAGAAGGTGTTGAGAAATTTAAGAATGAAAACTTTGAAATAATCATTGTTGATACAAGTGGACGTCACAAACAGGAAGACTCTTTGTTTGAAGAAATGTTACAAGTTGCTAATGCCATAGTGAGTAGTTTTAAGAAATACAATGACTTCTAATTACACTAATTTGACTAGAGTTAATTTATGTTTATCTCCTAAGGTTCTGTGTGGATTTTGCTCCTCTGGAATGTGTCAGTGCTTTAACTCCTAGATTATATTAGCAATTACAAATGGATATGAACAAACAAGAACTGGATGATCAGTGCTTGATAGTTCTGTGTCAGTTTTAATTCTTGTGTCTGTAATTCAAGGATGCTTGCACATAACTAGACTACCGTTCCTGCTTTAACTGTTCCTTTTCAGGATCTTTGCATTGAGAAACTAGATAAAAGAACCAGTCTGATCTGGTTTCCTGTAGCTATGTGTACTAAATTTCCTGTAATTGTCTGAATAAGTGCCCTGAAACAGAGAAGATGATTGGATAACTTTCAACAGTTTTGATATGTAAATGAAGCTGGTGTTTCTTGTATGGCTTTAAAAAGTCTGGCTGTTTGTTTGATTCTGTGGTCTTGCATGACAATATGACGCTTCCCACACAACTCCCACTAATGGCTAACTTGTTTTCAGAGGAATGGATGTCTTAAAGCTTTTACTGTAAAACTAGAATATGTTGTTAGCCATTAATTGCTTGTAGATACTAATTACCTTATTGGCTCAGATACTGGCTAAAATCACTCAAAACATAAGTAATAACTGTAAACCTATTAAAATTTAATATTCTGCTTTGTAGATGAGTCTTTCACATAGTAACACAGCATCAGAGTTTTAGAATGGCCTTTAGACAATACTGTTGATAAAACAGTTGCCCTTTTGCTTTATATACTGTTATTGCAGTAAGTTCTGCTACTGAACATAATGCACGAACACTGTTTAAGAAAGCAAGAAATTATTATTTTGTGTGTGTCTCATTTCTCCCAGCAACCAGATAACATTGTTTATGTGATGGATGCTTCCATTGGCCAAGCTTGTGAAGCTCAAGCTAAAGCTTTCAAAGATAAAGTAGATGTAGCTTCTGTTATTGTTACTAAGCTTGATGGACATGCAAAAGGAGGTGGAGCTCTTAGTGCGTAAGTATTGTGATGTTATAGTGTCCAACATCTGGCCATGCATGGACAACCATGAAATGTGTTGGTGTCTTGCAGAAACCTGTCCTGTGAAAGTGTCACTGTCACATGCATAGAATCTGAGATTTAAGTCAGTAACAGTTATGTTCTTAACCCACTTCTGGTGGATAGGATCACCCATTGATGTTTAACGTCAGTCAGAATCAGATATTATGATGTACTTCCAGTACAGTAGTGTGTATGGTCACGTCAGACTTCTGTCTTCTGAAAACAGCATCAAGCAATTATATTTACAGCATCTTGCGTCCCAGGAGATTTTACCGAAAAATATAAATTTGAACTTAACAGATATGGCTTGCCTGAAAAGTTTTGCTTCTCATTTAATACACCAGGTTTTTTTCGAAAAGGGGAAAAACTCTAGCTAGTTATATCTAATGGCCTTAAAACTGCGATGCAAATCAAACTTCTGGGTTGCTGGTGTCCAGCAATTTGGTAAGAAATTAGTCTGCAGTCATACTTTCCCGATTTCCATCCTCTTTGGACTTCCTGTGTGCTGTATCTTGACAGATGCTATTGACTAGGAAATGTTAGTTTTATCTTCAGCCTTACATGATGGCATGTCAGACTAATCTCCAGCTGCATTTCAATGATACAGTTTGTATGGAGCTGAGATGATTTATCAAAACAGCTAAAGTTAACAGACACAAACTTACTAAATCACTGTCTGACTTTGATCTTAAGTGTTAGAGTTCTTAAACTGGCAAATGTATTTTGCTGTTATTCATAGTGTAGTGATGGAAAACTAAAGAGCAAAATAAAAATACCAAAAGCTTGTTCCAGTTGTCACGCGCTTGTATGTGTTAGTTGTGCCGGTTTTGTTCTATACCTTCTGTAGACTGGAAGCTGAGTTTATCTAAAAGCTAGTGCCAGTGATTGATTGGTGAAGAGGTTCTGATTTTTCTTATGTCTAAGCTTTTTTGTTGAAAATAAGATTGCTGTCTGTTGTAGGAGGTACCTTGAAGAAAAAGTAACCAATGCTTGTGTTGTGGTTTAATCCCAGCCAGCAACTAAGCATCACACAGCTGCTCACTCACTCCCCTCCCACCCAGTGGGATGGGGGAGAGAATCGGGGAGGGGGCGGGGGGGGAGTAAAACTCATGGGTTGAGATAAGAACAGTTTAATAGAACAGAAAAGAAGAAACCAATAATGATAATAACAATAATAAAATGACAATAATAATAATAAAAGGATTGGAATATATAAGTGATGTACAATGCAATTGCTCACTACCCGCTGACCAATGCCCAGTTAGTACCTGAGCAGTGATTCCTCCCAGCCCCACTCCCCCCAGTTTATATACTGGGTGTGATGTCACATGGTGTGAAATACTCCTTTGGCCACTTTGGGTCAGCTGTCCTGGCTGTGTCCCCTCCCAACTTCTTGTGCCCCTCTAGCCTTGTTGCTGGCTGGGCATGAGAAGCTGAAAAATCCTTGACTTAATATGAACACTACTTAGCAACAACTGAAAACATCAGTGTGTTATCAACATTCTTCTCATACTGAACCCAAAACATAACACTGTACCAGCTACTAGGAAGACAGTTAACTCTATCCCAGCCGAAACCAGAACAGCTTGTCTCTTCTGACCTCCCAATATTGGGATACACTGGAGATTGTTCATTTTTCTTTCTTTCCTCTCAGTTTCTTAAACTCACCAATGAAAATAAGCAACTTCTATTTCTGTTGATGATTTTTTCAAAGCAGAGTTTGTATTTTACAGAGTTCTAGTTAGTAGCTGACAAGATGTTTCTCTCCCAGCTACCCATTCTAAATGTTGGATGTTTTTGCATTAATAGTTTGAGGAGTAACAAAGATACTTCAGTGAGGATGCATTGTGTTGATGATGCCTAGCTAATTATGTTAATGGGTGGTACAAAAGATGGGTGGTTTTTGAGAGGCCATTTTATAAAAGGTGTTTTATTGCAGAGTTGCTGCCACAAAGAGTCCTATTATTTTTATTGGAACTGGCGAACACATAGATGACTTTGAACCCTTTAAAACACAGCCTTTCATCAGCAAACTTCTCGGTATGTACAACTGTACTTAAAAGACACTTTGAATCGGATAATAGAAAGTCAAAGTGTAATTTTTTTAATTGTAACTTCAGAGTTGGTTTTGGGTTTTTTTTTTCCCCAGGTATGGGTGATATTGAAGGATTGATAGATAAAGTAAATGAGTTAAAGCTGGATGATAATGAAGCACTCATAGAAAAGCTCAAACATGGTAAGTTATTTCCAAGGCCTGAATAGTGGGTGTATTACCTGCCATGATTACGTCATGGTTCTCTCAGATGTAGACCACTGAGTTAATTTGTATTATGTGTTAGAGACAAGTAACTTGTTTCGTGTGCATAGTGAAGAATGGTTATTCTTTCTCTGATAAATGTGGCAGGCAAGTAAATTGAGTTATGTTTTTGAGTGGTAAGTCTGTCAGACTATAACTCTCTATAACTGCAGAATATCTCTTTAAGTGTCTGCCATCTAAAATGGTTTAGCCATGTTGATAGTGGAGAAGAGGTTTATGTATCTACTTATCTACGCAGTGTAGTATTTAACTTGTAAATATAAAATAATTGAGAAAGGACAGTAAGACCAAAATGCTAGTGTGACTTTTGCTAATCTTTTTTTTTGTTGTTGTTGTACTTCAGGTCAATTTACGTTAAGAGATATGTATGAACAATTCCAAAACATCATGAAAATGGGACCATTCAGTCAGATCTTGGTTAGTTATCCCCAAAATCATTTTATTTTACAGATTTTCATTTATATTTGACAAACATGCTGTAAACTTAAAACTCTTCATTGAAACTGGTATTAGAGTCTGGGCTTTATGTTTTTCAAAAAGGTGAAATGATTTGCCTATTGCGATACATAACTACTGAACTAAAACTTGCTGTCCATATTTCTGGCTGTTTAACTAAAGTTAGCTTTGCCTATTCTGACATGGCTTTCATTTTCCATTTTTAAAACAAGGGTATGATCCCTGGTTTTGGAACTGACTTCATGAGTAAAGGCAATGAACAGGAATCAATGGCAAGGCTAAAGAAACTGATGACTATAATGGACAGTATGAATGACCAAGGTAAAACAAATTTCACTCACTATTTTTTTTTTTTTCCCCTCCATTTTTTAACAAGCTTATTTACAGAGATTTTGGAAACAAGTTGGATATAAGGCAGCATCTACAGTGACAGAAAATTATGAGAAGCATTAATAACTCTTAGAAATGGCAAAGATATGTATGTGTGTCTCAAACTTTCCGAATAAGTCTAAATATTTAGAGACATACCTTGACAATTGCTTGTTGCTGCTCTATCTTATGTAGAGTAGGTGGGATTTTGAAGCATTCTATTGGAAATTAATGTATTTTTCATACTGTAAGTGTGCTTCTTTAATAATTAATGCTATACTTGCAAATTAAAAAGCTACATTCATCTTTAATCTGTCATTGCTGTCTTTCTTCCTACCCATCCTCAAATTTACATGGTGACATAGCCTGGGCTCTGGAATTCAAGGTGTGTTGCTTCTAATCCACCCATAACTCTTGCAGGAGAAGTATGCTCTTACCCTTGTGCTAACCCCATTAATAGGGCTTAAGACCAAGTAAGTATGCTGAGAGCATGATTTAGTCAGGTGACATTTTCTATCATAGTGATTAACATAGGAACATAACATCTCTTCAGTACTATTCCCTAGAATATTATATCTCAATGCAGAATTTTACATAAATAATTATCACTTCTAAAACTAGGGTTTTGTTCTCTGGCTCAAAACTAAATTCTCGACAATAATGAGAACAAATTTGCTACAAGCTGTAACAGATTTTAATGTCAGTAACTGAATGGATTTTTCTTTTCCACGCTGTAATTGCAGAACTTGACAGTACAGATGGTGCCAAAGTTTTCAGTAAGCAGCCAGGAAGAATCCAAAGAGTAGCAAGAGGTTCAGGTGTTTCTACCAGAGATGTTCAGGAGCTTTTGACCCAATACACTAAGTTTGCACAGATGGTGAAAAAGATGGGAGGCATCAAAGGGCTTTTCAAAGGTAAAAAAAAAAAAAAAATTCATCGGTTTTTTTTTTTTTAACTCAGTGGGGAGGTCACTTAATGTGTGAACACAGAGGAAATGTGAAAATGTCAGGCGTTGGAAGAAGAGAAAGTGAGTTGTAGCTCACTTATTTTCATGATGTTTGAAAGCTCTTTTATGTAACTGGTGAGAGCTGCACTGTTCTTCATGACACTAATGTGTAACTTAGCAGGGAAAACTACTGTATTTTTGGCTTTATCAATGTAGACTTCCTTACTGCTACAATACTGACACTTCAGTCTGTTATGTGGGGCACAGGGACTGTTGATCCTTAAAATACTTGTAAGTGGCTGATGGAGTAACTTTTGATCATGGACTCTAATGGATTTGACTCTGGAATTAGGAGGTAAAATTCTGGTTTGTTTTATTTTTAGCCCCATATATTAATCCACTTTCTTAGAATTGCTTTTTTTTTTTTTTTTTAGGTGGTGATATGTCAAAGAATGTAAACCCATCTCAGCTGGCCAAACTGAATCAGCAGATGGCAAAGATGATGGATCCAAGAGTTCTTCATCATATGGGTATGTGTTGCCTTTTACAGCTTCAAGAGAGGACTAGCAATTACGGTGGAGCCTTTGAAATACAGTGAGGAAGGTGATGTGAGAATGCGTGTGTAGAAAGTTTAGTCCGTATGTTATGAATGCTTTGCACTTACCAGTGCTTAATCTAGTCTTTTCGTTTGGATTCAGCTCCCAAAATGAGCAACTGGAGTGGTATCTGATGAAATAGTAAAGTGATGACTTGAAGCTTGACTGTGGTAAAGCAAATTTATTCCTAAACTTCCCTTCTCTTCTAAGCTTTGCCTCAAATAATTAAATTTGACAAGAGCAGCTTTAAATAAATACTCCCATACTCGAACCTTACTAATGGATAACGGTCATTCCTTCAAGGTTATTTTTGTCTAGATCTTAATGCACAGGTCATCTTAAAACCTACTTTAAGCCTGGTGTTTTGCAGACCTTTCTGTAATTGCTCTGTTGTCCATTTTTGATAGCCATTTAAACCTGGCTTGACAGTCTTGGGCTTTTGTATTTGTATATTATTGAAATAGTGTGTGTGCTGTAATGAGGCCTCAGAGGCAAGCTGTGCTTCAGAGTTAATTAACACATCTGTGTTCTTGCTTATTTTCTGCAGGTGGCATGGCAGGATTGCAGTCAATGATGAGACAGTTTCAACAAGGTGCTGCTGGGAATATGAAAGGCATGATGGGATTCAATAATATGTAAAGAAGCCTTAATAAAAATGGACTTGGTTGACTCTTCTTTGCAACTTCAGTGAAAGAATTTGCTTTCTTCCTTTTTACAGTGATGGGGGGAGTGGTCTTTTGAAATCTTATTCAGGCTTCTCAGTTTCTACATCTAATTTCTGAAAACTATTTTTGCTTAAATTAGTTCCTCTCCATTAATACCTGATGGCACAAAGAGTAATTAAATTTAATAAAACAATATCATGATGTAAAATTTTAATATTTAGAGACACTTTTTAATTGTTTACATCAAATGGCAGCCATTATATTTGTAAACAACCCTGATCTTTGGTTATAGTAACATAAAATGTCACAAATATACTGTAAAATAAAATTTAAGTGGTTATAAACAAGGGAATGGCCTGTTTCTTCAGTTCTTTCATAACTGTCCTTTATCAGTATGTAATGAGATTATTTCCTTGTAGTTTAACCCCAGCTGGCAACTAAGCACCATGCTGTTTTTCAGTTCTCTTCCCCCCTGGTGGGATGGGGAGGAGAATTGAAAAAAGTAAAACTCATGGGTTGAGATAAGAACAGTTTAATAATTGAAATAAAATATAATAATTGTAATAAAAAGGAAGATAACAAAAAAAGGAGAGAAATAAAAGACAAGTGATGCACAATACAATTGCTCACCACCTGCTGACCAATGCCCAGCCAGTCCCTGAGCAGTGATCCACCTGTCCCAGCCAGTCCCCCCCGGTTTATGTACTGAGCATGACATTCTATCATATGGAATATCCCTTAGCTAATTTGGGTCAGCTGCCCTGGCTATGATCCCACACAGCTTCTTGTGTACCTGCTTGCTGGCACAGCATGGGAACCTGAAAAATCCTTGGCTTGGGATAAGTGCTACTTAATGCACTGATGTTTTAGTTGTTGCTATCAACATTATTCTCATACTAAATCCAAAATACAGCACTGTACCAGCTACTAGGAAGAAAATTAACTCTGTCCCAGCTGAAACCAGGATAGATTTGTTTCTAATGACTCTTGTAACTTATGTTTGGCATAGATACTATAAGAATAATTCAGTATCTGAAATGTGCTGTTGCTGTTCAGGTATTCTTAGAGCATTTTAGAAGGTGGATGTGCTGTGCTGAGGTTTGTACAAAACTTTGTTCTCCAGAATTTTATTGTTCTTTCCCTATATGTTAAGAATGAAGTGACTAAAAACATGCAGGTATGTAGGTCTTAAGCTGTCTCGTATACTGAAGATAATCTTCATACCAGGCTGCCAGTTAAGCAGTTCTTTTGTGGAGATAATTTCTAATATGTAGTAGATGGAATTCTGTGCTGGTACTGAACTTAAAGAAAGACACAGATAGCTGTATCTGACAGAGTATATTGCCCCAACTCGGCTACAATCTGATCTTAATTTCCTATGGCATTTCTTTTTAATATTTCAGTTTCTATGTTGGTCTCAAAAGGGTGGAATCTATAGGCATACTTCAGAAACTAACTAGATCAGATGAACCTTGAAATCCAACGTACACCTTGGCAAATACGGTAAGGTATTTCACCCTTAAGGCAAGAAGGTATATTATGAATTTATTTTAATATACTACAGAATGCTTGGGTTGTAAATGGACACCTGTCTCTGTTGCTTAGATAAGATAAAAATTAAATGCAGTAATTAAAACAAATGTGTCCCTCTGTCAGCCGGTTCTTTGAGAAGGTGGCAGCTAACAGCTGATGGCGAATAGCTTATATAGGTAATTATGCTCCTGTGCTAATAAAGCATAGGTGTGCTGTAACTTAATTTATAATGTGGAAGTATCTTCTGCACCATTAGTGGTATGTGTATTCAATGTATGGAGGATGCTGAAAAATCTTAAGGTATGCCATTTACCTACAGCACTGCATTTTATGTATAGCATTAGTCTGCAAAAGGCTCAGTTAAGTTGGTCTTAGTATTTTAAATGTAACAAAAGGATGAGTCCTTGCGTATCATCAGCTTGAGGGCAAGCTGTCCTCAGCTACTTAAGTGGTGTCTGTTTACTAAAACTGTTTATCTTTTTTTATAGTATTTTTCAGTTCTTGAGCAGTAGAAACCAATGCAATATACAAAACCATGCAGCAGAGAATAGCGAATAAATCTTGGTTTGGAATGCAGTCGGTAGGGAGAGTGGATGGTTAAGTTGAATGCTTTTGTTGTAAATTAAACATGAACAGGCGTATTGAGGATGAACAGTGAAGCATTGTGCATCTGGACAGCCTCAGTCAGACTGTCAAGTTACCAACAATTAACACTTTCTGTTTTCAATTCATTGCATATATTTACTTTTAGTCTTTGGTTTACTGTTTCCAAACTACTACCGCTGCTAGCAGACAGGAAGAGAGCTGTCACTAGCTGTGTGTTGGCAGAGGCAAGAGCAAGTTCAGAAAGCATTTCCTTTGAAGTATAAGATGTGTCAATTGTTATTTCTAAGATATATGCTGGAATAAACAAATAGCAGTATATTGCTTTTACCTTAATGTGCTAGGTAGAAAAGACTTTGGAGCCTGCTTGGAATAATTACCAAAAGATCTCAACTTTTAAAAAAAAAAATTCATGTTGGAGGAACTTAAAAGCCGAGTTCAACTGTATAGGAGCACCTATAAAATTCTCTCACAGCTTTATAAGGGAACAACACTTTGGGAGCGTGGGCAATAATTTTTGTTATGTTTGTGGATCCTGCAGAGCACAATGTGTAGAAGAAAATCTTAAAGTTGTTGCAGGAGAACAGAAGCTATCATGTTCTATGTGTTCTCTCAGTTTGGTATTCTGAATTAGAAACTTAATTGCATCAAGCTAGGAGAGGCCATGTAAAACACTGCCAGCAAGTACCATGAGTAACAGCTCCCCCAGCGCCATTTTCTTGAATTAGGTTTCTTGTACTCGATCTCACCGTGGCCTGCAGGAAACTTTTCTCTGGCATACACGAAGCCTGAGAAGTTAGAGGCAAGCTAACTTCACTGGAAGTACTTAAAAGACTGAAGTCTACCTTTCTGTGTATATCTTACTGAAAGCTGTTACTGCTGCTCAGACAAGTCTGTCTGCTGTTTTGGTCTCTGGACACATGGCTAAATGAGGTTCATTGAGAACTTGGAAGTAGGTAAGGAAAGGTTTAGGTAATTAGGCAATTGTAGCGCCCGGGGAAGGCCACTAGAAGGAGCCAATGGACAAGAGAGTAACGTACAAAATAAGCTCAACTCTATTTCTGTTTTAGAAGTGCATCCTTACTTCAAAATCAGTGACATCCTGCAGTCATTCTTTTCCTCGGCTATGGTTTGTTAATAAGCTTTGACATCCAGCACACTAATACAGAAATAGGTTTCTGTTGCATGTTTACTTTTTTGGAAGATGGTGGTTGTTCTGTAAAAGTGGAAGACCTTCACCAGCTGTGGAATAATTATGTATTGTTGGTGCATGCTTTATCGGTTTACTGCCTTTTCAAGGAAAATCCTACCCACAGGGCTAGAAGAACAGGTTTGATGGAATTGTTTTACTCCTTCAAGAAAGAGGAGGACCTTGGCAGTTCAAATATCCTGTTATTACAGCTAGGGCAAAGGATGCATGTAGTTCATGGCAACTATTCTTAAGAGGAAACAGTTACGATGGTCAATAGATAGCTGAGTGATAGGAGCTGGACAATTAAGTATTAACATACACAAATAGCCATGGAAAAGAACAAGCATGGGTTTATTTGTTAACAGTCTTTACCTTTCTTTACCTTTCCTCAGGACTTTCAATATTGACACTTGCTAAATCTATTAAACTTGTCTAAGTTGCAAACGCTAATTGTCTGGGAAGTGAAAGATTAACTTCAGTCTTACTATACAGCTGCTGTAATCGCAGTAGAGGCAAAGGAGAGCAAGTTGGCTGGCTGATGATTTAATGCTGTTCTTTAAGAGCTGCTACCCTATTTCAACCAGTCCTTATTAAACAGAATGTAAACTCTAAGGGTAAGAGGTATTTATGTGCCCTTACATTAGTTTGTTTCTTTGCAGTTTTTAACATACACACCAGGTGCTCAGTCCTGTGCTATCTAAAATAGTACTCTAATCTTTCATTCACGTGTTTCTGCAATCATATATTTGATAGTACATTCTGTCTGTCAGTCCTTTTCATAAGGGGAACATTTGCTGCCTTGTGCTAGAATAATTGTAAATCTGGTACATTATACTTTACCTGGGACTTTAATTTGTCATGGGATCTGGATAAGGCTTTGATAATATGACCGGTAAAGTGCCTAAGAGCCCATCTATGCTACAGACTATCATTCTTTGCAAGCTGTTCTTAATGATGGCTCCTGCTGTCACGTAAGTAAGTGCACGTTACAGCCATTGGCTCCAATGCCTTGAAGAAAAAAAAAAAAAAGTAAAAATTACTCGCTCCTCAGTCCCATCAAAAGGGTGTTTCCAGCTGTTTTCACGGGTGGTCGGCATTGGCTAAGGTGCCTTTTGCCCCTGGTTCTGGCTGGGCCACCGCCTGCAGCAAGGCCGCTGAGCGCCCCTGGGGGAAGAGGACCCGCAGCTCTCGCGGGGGCAGCTGAGCAAGCCCCTCATCTGGCAAACGCGTTTGCCTGCCTGCTGGGAATAAACGTTATTTTCTCACCCAGGCGCACCCCCGGGGCCGTGGCTCCCTTGGTCTGCATTTCTGTCTTCTTCTGTGGTTTGTCCTTTAAAAGGTGTCGGTGTGCCCGAGCCAACACCAGGTACTGGCAGGCTTAGCCAGCCCGGCTCTTCTCGACAGAGAGGGAGGACTCCTGAACGCTGTCTCAGAGTAGTCCTCCATTATTTCGCAGATTTTTACAATATTCTCGGAAGACGGCACGCGCGCTCCCCCGCAGCACGCAGGGTTCTCCCTCCTTGCCGAGGGGCTGCGCTCCCCCCCGCGCGCGGCCATGGCTCTGCCCGGCAGCCCGGCCGCCTCGCCCGGGTCTCTTCCGCGGCTGCCGCCGGGCTGCGGGGAGAAGAGAAGGGACCGAGGCCGACCGCCGCTCGCCGGTGGCGGCCCCGCTGCCGCTCCCGGGGGTCCCGGCCGGCTGGGCGGCGGCTGACGGGCGCGGCCGGCCCCGGCGGGGCCACCCCGCCCCTCGGGCCGCGGCGGGGGCGCGGGCGGCGGCGCGGCGGGCCGCGGGCGGGCCCCAAGCACCGCCCCGGCGGGCGGCGTGACGGGCGGTGCCGCCCGGCTCGCTCGGCTCCCTGGGCCGCGGCGGGCCCGCTGCCGCCCTCCCCCGGCGCCGCGGCGGGCGGGAGGATGGAGCAGGGGCTGTCCGCCATCACCCTCTACTGCGCGCCCGCCGCCGGCCCCGCGGCTGCCGCCTGCGCCATGGAGCCCGAGCAGGTGAGCGGGGCCGGGGCCGGCCCAGCGGGCCCTCTCCGCCGGCCGCGGCGCCTCTCCGCCGGCCCCGGCCGGGCCGCCCCGCCGCGGGTGCCCGGGAGGAGACCGCTTCCGGAGGAGGGCGAGGCGGCTCGGGCCGCGGTGGGGCGGGCGGCGGCTGCCGGGGCCCGGCCGGGGCCGATCCGCCGCGGGGGGCGCGGGAGCGGGGGGAGCCGGTTCTGCGGCGGTGGGCGGCGGGGGCAGGAGCAGGAGGTCGATCGGTCGGTCCGCCCGCCCGCCCTTCCTTCCTTCCAGCGCTCTGTAATTACAGTCAGCGCGGCGGGCACGCGTGTCTCGGGTGTCTCCTGTCCACCGGCGGGTAATGCCTCTTACAAAGGAGCCTGATAAATATTAAATGGAGGCAGGTCTCCGCTTCCCGCCGCGCTGCCAAGTTCGGGAAGGCCTCGGAGGTGAGCAGGGACACCAGCTCTTAATTAAAGGGTAACCTGGCGAGCTCTCCCGCTCCTTCTACGGCCGTCCCTCGCAGCGGCCTCGGCTTCGCGCTGGCTGTTCCGTGCGCTGCCCTGTCACCGATTGTGGTGCCTCCCTGAGGCTTCTTATCCGAGGGTCCCTTTTCTTACGGTCGCCCGCTGACTCTGTTATTTTGTTGTCTTCTGTTTCAGAAAGACTCGTGCTGGTTAGTTTCAGTTGGAACACAAGGGCGGGAAGTCAAGCAATATGCAAAAAACCCCCAAACAAACCCCCCAAAAAACCCTAGCCGAAAAAACTAACACGAAATCAGTAAGGCAGGCGAGATAGTGTGGGTAGAAATATTTCTCGTTAACTATTGCCAGCCTTCTATTAACTAGCACTGTCAGGTCAGTAGGTAGATCTGTGCAAATTGAATTATTCCTCTTTCTAAGGGAGAGTGTACATCACAGACTTTGGCATTTTGGGTCCTGTTGTAACGATACCTGAGCCTGACAGGTTAGAAGATGACAACGTGAATAGTCTGCCTTTCCTATTACTTTCTGCTTTGCTTCTTCCTGTCCTTGATGAAACTTTACGTTATTGCATCACCTAATGTTAGTTGTGTGAGCTCTCCTAACTCACCTGCAGGTGTCCAGGCACACCTCATCCTTCATCGTAGTTTATTTATTTTGGCATTTTGGTTGTGGACTGAATTGATGCGTGTTGTACCAACACTGTCAAAGTGTATCCTGCTTGCTCTGTTTCTGGCCAAAGGGTGAGATAAGAGAGTGGGTGTAAAGAGGGTAAACAAGGAGCAGCAGTTTCGGATACTGACTTCCTGACAGGCAAGGTTTATATCGGTGCCATAAAGCTGGCAAAAATTCCAACAGGGCTTCTAAAGGAAAAAGTGTTGACAGAGTACCTTCAGAGTGTTAGCTAGGGTGGCAAAAGCACAAGGGTGACTGGCCTTTGTGTCTAATAGTTGCTGGAATAGAAGCCAAAGTGAATACATTTATGGCATGAGGTTTAGACAAATGCTGAGTCTTTCAAGACCCATATAGTGTGTTGGAGAGGGATGACCCTGTGGGAGAAAATGAGGTTGCAGTCTGACCAAAGCAGTGGCCTAGAAGAATGATCTTTGTGACAGCTTCTTGAATTGGAAAAGAAGGATCAAATTTGTAAAGGAAGATCAAAAGTGTAAAGCCTCAAACTGGAGATACTGTAACATCTGAGCTGTAAAGTGAGTCTAGCTGACAATTCTAGAATAGGTCTGCATTGTCACAGTTTTGAAAAGATAAATAAAATTTACTGATGCTGAACTTTCTGCTTGCAGCTGGGAGAGTTGGCTTTTATTGATGTTGTGCATGTAAAAATCAAAAGGACAAATAGCTACAGTGATGTCTAAAACCCACATCCAGGTTTGTTGACTAGGTAGTAACCACAGCAACAGCTGCTACGCATTATTTTATTTAATAATTTAGGACTCTGAACCAGATTACTAAGGGAACCAGATTCATTGTTCCTTGATGAATCCTTACTGTCTTGAACTACTGCATTTGTGTGAAACTTTGTACCAGTACCAGCTATGCGGAGCTGCTTACTGTAGGTAGTGTAAGTGGAGTGTGGGATGGGTGTGAAGGGAATTGAAGCCTGCTTTTTAAACTTCAAATGTTAACTGCAATTTTTTCTAAGTTAAAATATTTGAAGCATTTGAGTTAAATGAGCCAAAATCAGATGAAGAGACTGTGCCTTTACAGGAGCTCTAAAGAGAGGCTCATGTTGCTTACTGTTATTAATCACAGTAATATTTGTGATGCTGTGTTGCAAGAAATAGTGCTCTTCAGCACTGTGACTAAACATGAAAAATGGCATCATTGTATGATGCCAATAAAGGAGTGTGAAATGTTCATAAAAGGCTGATTCTGTGGTGCTCTTCATGCCCAAAAATACAGAACTGAGTTGCAGTAAGCGGTGCCTGCTTTTACAGCGGCAGCAAGGAGCACTGCCCGTGCTTAGGTTGTTTTACTGTTTTCAGCATTCGTATTTTTCTAGCTTTGCTGTTCTGCTCCTGCTCTGTTCCAAAGGCTGAAACACAGCAGAGAGAGTGCGCTGGGCCCCGGATAGTCAGTTTTGTCTTTCTGCATGAAAATGTAATGCCGTTTCAGCTGAATTACCCTGTTGAAGACTTGCCACTTGGTTCTGCTCTGCCTCTCCAGGAAAATGTCTGAAATGTGCTATGGTGGCTAAAGAAATGCTAGGGGAAGCTGAAATGACTTGCAGTTTTGAGAAGCTGTGGTTCGAGGGCTGGGAGAGACGATCAATGTGTGCGTTCCCTCTCCACACTGTAGACCTCAGCATGTGATCTTTACTTTCCCTCCCTCTTCTCTGTGGGCATGAGAAAAATCTGTGCCTGGAACGAAGGCAGCCGTTCTGCTCCCCACAGCTCCCTCCTGCCCCTCTCTGCCATGCCCACTGGCTTTCCCAGCTAACCAAGCCTGTTTGCACTGTAAAGCTAATTTACATAACCTAGCATAAGAGACGGGAACAGTGATGCTGTACTTGCAGTGATTATGGGATGTCTTACAACTGTGTGATAAAATGTGTATTTATAAAAATAATTTTGAATTGTCTCTGTGGAGACAGTTAAGGTTGCATAGACAAGAAGTCGAAAATTGGAATGTGCCCATTCTGTGCAACCCAAATTCTGTGTACACGTACACATATCTCATTCCTTATGATACCGTTTTAAGTTACATGAGCTCATGCATTTTTAAAAACCTTTGTGGTACATTATAAGCATGTGGCTGACATTTCCTGACTTCTGTGTCCTTCTCTGTATGACAGAAATGTTTTCAAAACAGCTTTATGTATTTGATGCAGTAGTATCTAAAAGCTCTACCAAGATGAAGGCTCTGTTTTGATAGATACGATACAAAACCATACTAAAATTCTTTGGCTGCAGGAGTTACTAGTCTAAAGAATTATTGATTGGCCTTTGAACTAGAAGTATATTTTTTTAACACTTGTGACCCAAAGACTGCATTGTAGTATTCAGCAGCTGGAAGAACAAAAACAGACATTGTACTTCTCTTTTTATATATCCTTAGCCACAAAACTAAGTGTTGTTCTTTTAGCATGGTCCCTTGTACTGATGGCGATTGCTGATGAAAGCCCACAGAGGCAGATTGCTTGATGCATCTTTTTAAAGCTTGAGCTTGGCTGCTTAGTTATCCTTCATTCAGTTCTCTGTTGTGCTAGAGGTGTCTGCCTAAGCTTGCAAAGAGATGGCTACAGCCTATGAACTACTTGATTAATTTCACCAGATATTTGTCAAAACCAATGATACTTTTAAATATTAACACTTATGTGCTCATCAAATTATTTACATAAAAGCATCCTGCTAAGAAACTCCTAAATAACGCAGTGCTCTTTCATAATAGATGTTTTTAATACCACCTGTCCATGCTAAAGTGAAGGCACTTACCTTTTTGTTATTTTTAGTGAAGAGATAGTTTCTATGTATCTGCAAACAATAATGTTTCAGTCTTATCTTTTACCTACAGCCAAGCTCTTGCAAATGTCCGTTGTATATGCTAATCAATCTATTTTAAATATTTCATGAAGTTTTTTTAAGGGGCAACTTTTCCAGTTCCAGAAGCATGTACTTGAGATAATGATTTTTTTTTCTTCTTTATAGCAACTTGCAAATGGAGATAGAGGCTTTGAGAATGTAGAATTGGGTGTCATAGGAAAGAAGAAGAAAATTCCAAGGAGGGTTATTCATTTTGCAAGTGGAGAAACAATGGAAGAATATAGCACAGATGAAGAAGAAGATGAACAAGAGAAAAAAGACCTGTTGCCACCTGTAGATCCTGTAGGTATTTTACTTGATTAATTGCTACTTCTGGGTTACTGCCCTCATTTTATACATTAATTTTTGTGTCACAAATCTGGTTTAGTATTTAGTATTAAAGATTCCCTTAATTTGATTGGCTCTAGGGACTGAGGAATCTGTGAGAAGTACTCCTGGTAAGTTTTGTCCTGGAGTCCTCCACTAAAGTAGCCCTGTTAATTAGAAATGGATTTAATTTCTTCACAGCTCTAGTCTGTCCTCTCCAGCATTTCCTCCTCTAATAATATTTGCTTTGTGTCTCCTTGATTCGTGCTGTTGTTTAAAAAAATGTGCAGGGAAAGCATTTGTTTCCTTATGTTTGGTGACAGCAGAGAGTTGAACCTGTAATTTAGTGTTAGCATACCAGCAATTTGATATAATTAAAAGAGTATAGAAGAGAAGGTATCAGATGACTTGCAGAAGGAAAGGAAAACTGGTGTAATTCATGATATATAAAACCCGGGTTTTAAAGGACCTGCCTCGTACGTGTATGTAAAGTTCATCTGTGTTGTAAGCAGTCTGTTAAGATGTTGCTTGACCTGTGAATGGAGTCTCCATTTACTGCTCCAAATTCAAGCAGAGTTTCAACAATTAAAGCTGTCTCCCGTAGTGTGTACTGTAGCTGCTAAAATGCATTTTCCTTTTTGTCAATGACTCTGGATCTATACTTAGACGTAAAATGAAATACATCGTCTGTTTTACTCTGTTGGTGTGTCTGACAATCTATTTTGTAGAGATAGTGTATTTGCAAAGCTCACAGCTGTACGTGCCAGCGCTGGCTGCAGCAGCTCCCTGCCCTCTGGCAGTCAGTCCCAGAGGAGATCCGCATCCATCCCTTCATCTCTCCACATCCCCAGTCTCGTGTTTCTTTTGCGACACCCCCACAAACTGGTGTCCCAACCACCTCTTTCCTCTACCCTCCTACAAGAATTCTTAGCCCAGTAAATTGGGTCTGCAGTCCTATGCCCTGCCTGCCAGTGGGGCTCCCTTCCTGGCCCTCTCTGGGCTTGGTGGCCTGTCCTGAGCTGGAGGTGGAGGCTCTGAAACCGGCTGGCTCCTTCCTGATGTGCTGGAGTGCGGTCAGGCAGCCGGCGGTCTTTGCTTTGTGCTGGTCCTGCCTGGTGGCACGCTGGAGGCAGATGCTGGCATAGAGCTGCTTGTTCCCCTGCTTCAGGTAAGAGTCTTTGCATGCACGGATTCTGGTGCCCTGTTTTCTACTTGTCATTGCTGTTGAAATGACTTCTGCACCATCGTTTGGGAATCCGTAATTAAGAAATGTTGTGGTTGAAGGTCTCTATTTATGTACAGTAGTAGGCCCTGTATTTATGTATATGCATATGCATCCTGGGAGAGCTTGGCTTTGTTGAAGGAACTGCAGTGAAGGTTTGACTTTCAGCTCATTCTCTTCTGAAGAAGTGGTGAACTGTAAGGGGTTTGCTTTGGGAAGGACTGTCAATCAGTTCTTTTTTTCCCTCTGTAAAATGAATTTATCTTGAAGAAAAAAAAAAGTGGTTTGAGGACTGAGCTGCAGTGAGACTATGGGAATTCAGCTGGGATTGGGGTTCCTAGCAATTCACAGGTGAAGCTGTTGCATTTCATCTTGGACGGATTGATGGTACTGCTATCTCTTTCTTGCTAGGCAGTTCTTGTATACAACAAAAAGTAACATCAACCTAAGAGCAGGTAGGATATGATCAGTATAAAATACACCTGAAGTTTATAGATTGAAAATAAATGTATTACACTCACAAACAATGAGTAGATGTTAAGCTGCCTTGCTAGGTGTTGGTTCTTTTTTGTTCCTCCTTAAGGATTTACTCAAAGAAATGCAAGAACTGTGAGACTTACGGAATATTATGGTAATGTTCAGGTACCTTCAGAGTCAGATCTGTTCCCCACTATGTAGGTCATGTCAGATATCCATGGATGTGTAAGAGATTTTTTCCCCAACTGTAATTAGCAGGGGACCAGATCTGTATAATTTTTTGTGCCATTTCCTCTCAGTAGAAGAGTTCCATTGTGGTGCAGCCATGGAAGGCTCACAAGCCTTGATGTACGGTGTTGTGAGGCCAGAGACATGCACACTGCTGTACAAATGGACACTTAACTAAAGAGCCCTCAAACGTGCACAACAGCTGGGAATGCTTTGTGATTGTTCTCCTGCTTTCCTAATATGGATTATTTTTCTGAATACCAAAAAGTATATTGTATGGCACAGTTAAGATTGCTTTATTCTCCTTTTATGTTTTATGAAATCCTTAATTTTTATTACACTTTTTAATAAAAGGACCCCTCAAACCAGAATAGTTTATTGTGGAGCACAGTATGCCTTATTATGTATTGCTTTTTACCTTGACAGAATAAACTTGATTAGACCAAGGGTTGCCATTAAGTGAAGTTTACCTTATCTGCTGCATGCTTCGTGTCTCCCAGCTGAGCCAGTCAATTGAAGAAATGTTAGGCCAAGCTGAGCTTTGATGTTTTAGCCAACAGCTGCCTTAAAAATGTTTTTATTGTAGGATTTCTATAAAAGCAATTAAATAGTCAGTTTGCTGAGACCAGCATGTCTAAAACTTGTTATCTCGGTTGGGATACAAAAAAGTATGTTGCAAGTAATAGCTGTTTCTGGTCCAATTTATTTTTAGGAAAAGCACATTTAATATTTTGAATAGAAACTTTGCATCATGAAATTTCAAAGCTCAGCTGGTATTGGCATCCTGGCAGCTTCTGAATGAATTTAAGGGAAACGAATATTTTGCCGTGTTGTAAAGAAGCGTCTTCAGTCAGTACCTTGGTTTAATTGTGTTTTACAGATAAGCAGACAATGACAATGTCTTTCTTACTAAGCAAAGTAACATGTATATCTCCTGGTAATATGATAACCAAAGCATTCAGTGTGATATGACTGCTGCCACTTATAACAAAACAAATTCTCAGAAAGAACTGGGTCTTAAATTTTGCTTTGGAAGAACGATTCTGATACTTCTATAGGTCAGCCCTCAGTTCATTAACATTTTTGGACTGCAGTGTCCATTCTGTTGTGGTTTGGTTTGTGTTTTTTTTAAGAATGAGTTGAATCCAGAACACAGGGTATGCTTAATAAATTTTTCCCTGGATTTTTTAGATAATAGCATTCAGTATTATCTGACTGTTCTCAAATTAAAATTTAAAAGCTTTAATAATATAAATGCTTTAATTTTAACTGAGGCTTCTATTCTGCCCTAAAATTTAGATGCTTACACTTTATATGTAAATCTCCTTTTGCTTCTGTCCACCAAAACTTTATTTTGTAGTAACTAAATTTCTCTAACCTGTTCTAGAAGATAGTCTTTCTGTTTATCCCTGGAGGGTGACTTGCTATAAGCTCTTTGTTGCATTCACTTATTACCTAAGTAGGCAGAAGGTGGAGTGTCTTTGCAGAGCAACTGTAAGCAATATAACTGTTGGTGATAACCTTAAAATTCATCCTGAGAACATCTCTGCAACAAAATTCCAGAAGAGATTTAATTTTATTAACCTTCAGCGCTTAGAAAGATTGAAACACATTCTTGCAGGCAGATTATCTTGATACCCTGTAGTGAAGAGGAGCTTAACTTCAAATAGCAAAAAGTCCTCACTTAAGGACTGTTGAACTCTAATTTTCTTTTAGGAATTTGGGGATGAGGGAGAAAAATAGTCACTGACCAAGTAATAGGTACTCATAATACGATAGAAGCTTTTACATGGAGGATGGCATGTGTGTTTCTGATCTTGTTTTCACTGGCTCATCTTAGATGCCACAGTTTTACATGGTGCATACACTGAAGGACCTTTTATAGCAATGACCATTCAATAATTAAACTAATTTAAAATGCATCTTTGCACAGTAAACAATTGAAGAGTATCTACTTGGTGGTATATATTAACTCTTAAATACAGGATTTGTTTTTTCTTAAATCAGAAGATGATTCTTTTCCTCATTTTGCCATTTTCTATTGCAAAAAAGAAACTACATTCTTTGGAAAGTTTAAGTGTTATTAGGGACTGAAATCTGGCAAAAATAAATATAGATGTGGATTGTTTACAAATGTGGTGCACTCAGAAGTTCAAGGGAGCGCATGTGTGCTCCCTTTGGTAGCCCCATACTAGGAGATAAAATCATGTTCTGTTGTTGAACCAGAGCCCTCTTGGGTTTATTAATGGTTGAATCCATTATGTTCAGTCCTACTTAAAATGCAGCACTTGGATTAAAATTGTACATTAAGAATTTTTGTAATTTAAAAACTAGTTGTCATAATCATTGTGTTTTCCATTTTAAACAACAAAAGGATAGCTGAATAGTATAATTAAGCATTGTAGAAACATATACTAAAGAGACTGATGGCAGGAGAAATACTGTCCCCTTATAATAAACCAGTGTCATGTGTTTCATAGTGCTGTCCCTTGTTTCCAGTCAAGAAATACAGTATTACTGTGTCCTTGTGTTGATTAAAAACTGAACATAAGGCTTCTCTGGCCAAAGGAGGTTGACATACAGTATCTGGATATGTGGTTCCATATTGCTGAACATCAGTAGGACCTGACTTGGGTACCGTTTTCCAGTATTGCTCAATGTATTAAAGCTACTTCACGGAGTAGGATTAGTTTGTACTGAGCTGTTGCCTAACAGCCCTGTTCATATCACCCAAATGGTTCTGCTTTTCTCCACTACCTCTTCTCGCCTCATGTTTGCCATTCCTGCTTTGATCCCCGAGGTGCTCTGGGAAACCACCCAAACTTAGCCTGAGGAAGTAAGGGGAGGGCGGGGGGGGGGGGGGGGGGCAAGGAGGATTATTCCTTGGATGTGTTCCCTTGTTCCTGGTTGTTCTTGGTTTACTCTCCAAGCCATCTCCTTTATCCTGTTGGATTTGTGTGAAGTAGCTTCTCTCATGGTTTTATTTTGCCTTTTGAGACGCTTGAAAGAATGCTCCTTTTTTAAATTGAGGGGACTGGCAAAGCCTTGCTTGGCGAGGGTGAAGAGGTGTCCAGCTGGGCTTTGTCAGAAAGCAGAGGTTTCCATGAAGCTGAACTTAGAAGTGCTCCTAACATACCAAATTGGTTTTTAATTGTTGTGGGGGAACAATAGAAATAGACAGAACCTCTGTGTCTGCTGAGCCTCAGATCTTCCATACCTTTGTGTTACCACAAACATGTTAGAATATTCCGTGTCTGAGTTACTTCTGTCACATTGAAGTTCAGCTTGTCTTTTCACTCTTAAATGTTAAGGGGGCTTTTGTAGCTTCTTGCTTACAGCTACACAGCAGGCCCCTGTTTGTCTGTGCACTGTGTGAATGCTTTTTAACCTTGTAACCTCATTATGAAGGATTGTACAGAGCTTTGTCAATGCCATTATTTGCACCTGTGGCAACAAGCTTTTCCAGCACTTTTCTTGACTTCTTCAACTGAACAAACTCCAAAATGATTGTCGTTAGCCTGTCTGCCAACTGAGCACATAATCAACAAGCTAGAGGTGCTTTTGTGCAAGCAGGATAGCAGCTGGTTTTGCTTACACTTTTACCTTGGCAGGATGTTTTCCATACCCACTGCCAAAAATATATAGCATCTGGCTTTTTTCAGCCTGCTCAACTTGAGTTTCTGGCTTGACAGACGATTTCTTGCTGCACTGATTTTTAGAGGCTATGTGTCGCAGAGGAGTGATTTAGGATCCTTAAAGCATCTGTAAAAGTGCAACTTAACAGTTTGATGGCAAGGTTCACTCTTAACTACTTACTATATGGGAGAAATGTACAAAGGAAAATTGAGTTAGAATCGATTTAGAATGATTTGCACAGAGATTGGAGATACAAAAAGGTAAGGGACACTCTCCTGTTGAGTCATGAGGTTCAGAATGGACCCCTTTGCTTTCTAAACTCCTGATGGAACTTAGGTGCGGCTAGATCCAAACTTAGTCTCAGACCTGGTGAATGGTTTATATCTAAGAGATTCCAAGGGTAAGAAAAACCTCCCATTGAGTCATGAAGTTCAGAAAGGACCCCCTTGCTTTCTAAACTCCTTCTCAGAGAGGAGTCTAGGTGCGGCTGGATCCAATCTTAGTCCCAGACTTGGTCAGCGGTTTATGGCTAAGGGAATTATAAGTGCACAATCAATCCGTTATATCACTTAGTTAGGATTTCAAAGTTTAGCATGCTATTGATCACTTACTGATCCATCTGGGTGTCCAGTGTTAGTTCGCTCTGAACTTTGAGCCCTCAGTTTCCTGAAACAGACTCTCAGGCATCAAATCTTATAAGATAAATAATTCAATAGAGTGGTACAGCAGCAGGGTCAGCTCCACCAGGGTGTCTCTGGGAAGGGACCGACCTGAACAAAGAAATCCCTGGGCAATTATACCCTTACAGACTATTCACCCACCCCTCACGCGCTCTTCACGCTCGCTTTGCGCGCCTTCTGCACGCCCTCTGGTCTAGTAGTGATTCTGGTCTGAGATCTTCTGACCCCTTACCAGATTCCTTCACTGGCTCCAGAAAGGCTGTTCGTTATCTTGTTGAGTTGCAGGGGCTGTTGACAGTTGTAGCCTTGAAGCCTCCTTATCTCCTGAATTATGCTGGCTCTGGAGGCCCCTGTTTTGACTAAGTAGGTACATGTTTGGTAAATCTAAGTGCAGGTTTACAGCTTGCGGCTGAAGACTTCAGCAAATCTAGCTACTCGTGCTAAGTAAGTAAAGCTAAGCAAACAGCATACTGAATCACACAACATTATAACTCTAAGTGATTCATTCTATTTAAAACTTACTTATTTAAGCTAAACGACTAATACCTCTTAACACTGAGAGGCATCCCTGCTCAAGGGGAGAGTTGCCTGGTGTGCAGTCCAGTTGCCATGCAGGGAGAACTCAAACTGGGCTCATGCAACGATCTGTCACTGGTAAAAGATCTCATTGCTGGAGATCGCCGCCATGCAGCCATGCTGCCTAGCAGGGAGAGCTCGAAGAAGGCTCACTTAGGCTGTCATATTTATGGGATAAAGTGGTTGGCTCGTAGTCAAATTGCATACAATGGGAGAGGTATGCATGAGACTCCTTGTACCCACAACTTTCTTTGTTCTCGCTGTGTCGCTCTGATGCCTTGTGGGTTTCCTAGAGGAGTTCTTGGCTTGGCTACGGCTCAGGCCTTTACCTCCTGTGGAGCTTGTACCAAACTACTGCTAGTTTGGTTAAGGGGGGGGTTGAGTGCATCTGTCACACTGTGCTTCGAAGGCACTCAAGTCTAGTAGCTTGTGTACGTGCATACTGAGGCTATACTGACTAGTCTCTTAGCGGTATTATTTACAATAATATTGGTTGTCCTGTACAGATATTCAATAAATAAGATCACAGAAAATGGTTACTATCAAGCAGTTTTTAGCAACAAGTTATAAATACATACCTAACTGAGTGGAGCTAATGGATTTCATTTAATAAAAACTGACACTTTTAATTGCTACTTTCCACAAGGAAGGTACCTCTACAGAGATCTTTACTGGGGGGAGATACATAACAAAGAGCTTGCCTGAATACAACAGACTGTTAACCGTGAACATGTTTTAGTTCACTATGAGATTTGAGTTTGCCTTTTCACAAAAGTAAAAGCCTACTACTTTTTCCCCGTTAGATTGGAATCTGCTTTTCCCCTTCTCCTTTTTATTATGTGGCTTGTTGTTTGTTTGTTTAAAAGATACAGCCTCTTTCCTTATTGAAGAGGATAGCCTATGCATGCCCATTAATTTCTAAATTTTAAGTTCCTATGTGTAAGTATCTCAGATTGTGTGGAGGCTGCAGTACTTCCTCTGTGGTGGTGAATACACCATAGTCGTGCAAAGGGCAACCCCCCCCTCCTTGTCTTCCTGGCTCGTCCTTCCTAAAGAGTCCGTATCCCTCCGTTGCAGCACTCCAGTCATGCAAGCTGCCTAGTGCATCTCTGGGATCCCAACAAGATCTTACGCCTGCAGCTGCACACAGATCTCTAATTCCTTATGTTTACTTTGCATGCTGCCTGCCTTAGTGTGCAGGCACTTCGGAGAGACTTTCTCACTTACACGCAAAAGCTTGAGGTGACCCCACTTGAGCCCTGTTTTGTTCACCTTGTGTTCCTTGTTGTTGACATCACCCCAAGCCCTTTACTTATCAGCCCAGTCCATCACTCCCTCAGAGGGCTGCACTAATTTTCTCCGTCCTTCGTGGTTCTTGGTTTTGTTCAGGTGCAATTCCAAATGGTAATTCATATCTGCTTGTAAATACTTGGAAGCAGCCTCTTGCTCAGGGACCACTTTGAATGTTTGGTTTGGTTTTAAATATTCTTTTGCAGTTCTCTCATTATTATACTATGGTACGATAGTACCATAGAAGGACTACTTGGTTAACCCACTTCTCGGCCTGATGGAATTCAGAACATTATGGAAAGGTCTTTCCAGTTACAGGAGTTACCTTGGGATTGAGTTGGATGCTTGTCATTTCCCAAGTATGGGAGTGGGAAGCAAAAACCAGTGAAACAAATGTTCCCAGATGTAAACCATGGTTATATTTCTATCTTACGGTGATAACTTGCTTCATGTATGTCTGGTCTAGACTTACTTTAAAGCAAAAATACAGTGGTGGCTGGCAAACAGGAAACATTGCAGATCTTTCTTCTCAGTCTGTTTGAGCTTTTGCATGTATTACTATGTGCCATGAACATACAGCTATATGTATTCATACTACTCTTGTTCTTGCAGACAACGCTCACATGGGGGCCCTACTTGTGGTTTCACATGCTGCGAGTTGCCACATCAACCTTATCAGGTATTGCTTTATTTAATTCTTGGGTAAACCAGTAATGCAATATTGAAAGTCACTGTGACAGACTGTAAATCATCTTTGTAAGCTACTGGCCATTTTTTCAAAAGGATGAATGAACCTGTATTTTAATCTGTGGAGACGTACTCTCTTGTCTTAGGCACTCTTTTTTTTACTTTCAATCAACAACTCTTGAATGGAAGAACAAACAGAAAATACCCTTTTGCTGAACGCTTTTTTTTTTTTTCCCTTTTTCTCCATATGGAGATAGGGTGGTGTTGGCAAGGGAGTATATCATCTTTCTATAAAGTTTTGTATGGAACTGTTTTGTGTGATGTTATCTCAAAAGAATGCTGCTTGGAGTAACTAAACTGACAGTTTTTATGAAGAAGAAAACTGGAAATTATCCCAAGAACACACCTAGTTATGTGCTTTACAACAGACTTCTGACGTTACAAAATAAACAAAAATAAGACTATTGTCAAGAGTCTTAAACTCACTGCATAGAAGTTTATTTGAGCTGTGGACCTCATAAAATTTTGCAAAGTTTTAAAAATGCTTGTCCTAGTCTGTGTTCTTCCCAAGGTGGAAAGTATCTTTAATGGGTTTTTTTTGACAAATATTGTGGTTTCTGTTATTGTACATCTAATTTGGAGTATTATTTAAAACTATTGGTAGTCTACTCTATTAATTAACCTATCCTTATTTTTAGAAACACTTTAATGTACAGTGTAATTCTATTCCTTGTCGTATCTGTTCTTCATACGCAAAAGGTAGATAGTGCTTTCCTTTTTTCAGAAATCTTTTATGAATTTGAAGATTAGTACTTCCTTCTTCCCACTTGTTTTGCCTCTTACATTTGTAATTTGAACTGGTCTTTTGCACAGAGCTCTGGATGCCAGAATATCTATAAAATTAGTTATTGTGAATATCCATTGAAGCAGGCAATTGCTAACTTCTGACTTGTTTTCCCTGAAGATGACTAACTCATTTGCATCCTCAGGCCAGATTTTCAATTTGAAGTGCAATATATTTGACTTCTTGCTTGCCTTTACTCAATAACCAGTGCTGTAGCCATCATCATGGCAAAGAGACTGACTGACACAAGCCCACCTGTTCCATACTTTTGCCTGTACACCACCTGTTTTCGCAAAGCAGTGCTGCATGCAGCCTCCAGCTGGAAAACTGAGACAGCTGAAACCTAAATATTTTATTAATCCATTAGTATGCAACACAGAACATGGTTAAAACTGCTCCTGACTTGAAGTATGCATACATCAATAAATAACTCTCTAGTTTGCTGGTACCATTAGACTGAAGTGCCAGTGCAGCTAGTAGCCATGTATTTTTGTATAACCTTAATTTTCAGTTAAAGTTCAGTTAAAGGATTATCCTTTAACTGATCCCCTAGCAAAACAAACCTGGATCCAAAGCTGAAACTAGTAGAATTCAAACACACAGTACCACCATCTAGATGGTAATTGATTTCCATGTTCCTTTCCTTTTGTTCATTCTTTATCTTAAAGAACAACTATTAGTATATTGAGCTAATAATTATATATAAGTAGATTAGCCTAGCAGATTTTGGTTTTGTCTTTTGAGTGAAGTAGGACTATGGAAAACCGTTCAGAAAAGATGATGATACCATTTAAAAGAAAACTGTGCTTAAGAATTTTCTTCTAGATACTAATTGTATGTAAACCTCTCCATTTTTTAGTGTGTGATTTCCTTGGGGAAAAGATTGCATCTGTTCTGGGGATAAGCACACCAAAATACCAATATGCCATTGATGAGTATTACAGAATGAAGAGAGAGGTATGTGTGTGAGATAGGGTTCTTGCACTCCTTTTCTCCTAACTTGCCTTCCTTGGTATTTTAAAAAAAGAAAATTGTATTCCAGGATTAAAATGAAGTTTTAGAACCTCTGTTTCAGCTTGCCTTCAGTTTTCATTTGATGCATGATTAATGCTTGCTTATCCATCAGCCTTTTCTCACCAGCTCATCAGTCTTAGAACTGGCAGGGTCCTGACCACTGCTGTAGTTGTTTCTCTTGTACAATGCACTTTCAAGTCAACAGTGTGAGAAAGTTGGATGGAGCAGTTACTGGACACTGTAAAGAGGCAGCTGCTAGGAATATACTTTCCAACTCTAAAACTTGTTCAACAAAGTGTCGACCGTAAATTGAATGGGATGTTACCATTTGTTATAAACCATAACTGGAAATGACTGATAGGTAGCCAGTGCTTTACACAAAAAACCCTCAATAATCTTCATTTGGAAGAAATGGGAAACATATTTAAAGCTTTACTACTTACTTTTTATTTTTGATAGGTCTATATTATTAAGAGCTGAAAAAGCTGTAGAGAAGGTAGACCTATCACTGTTGCTATTGACTAAAACCTGCTTATCTAGACACGTGACTTTTTTCTGTGTTCATTTAACACAGTTTAATCCTTTGCTTTGGCAATTATTTTTTTTCTGTAATGGGAATTCTGGAATACACCTCATCTTATGATCAGCTAGCGACCATTTTCTAGTAGAACAAATGTCCTTGCCTTGTACTGGCCATGCTCTTATGGAAAGCCTTAAAGTGAATGTAAGTAAGTGGTAAACAGTAGCTTACGAATTATCTATTTTTAGGAGGAAGAGGAGGAACAGGAAAACAAGATGTCAGAAGAAGCAGAAAGACAGCATCGGGAACAGCAGAACAAGCCACAAGCTGAAGCTCCTGTCCAGACAGACCAGCCTGAAGCAACAGCATGCACTTCATTCGTGAATGTAAACTTTGAAAATGAGGGAGATTGCCAGTCCAGTGGGGAAAATAAACAAGATGTAGTTCCCGTCCCTCCTTAAGTGTAAAGCTCTGTATAATGTAGGAAATGGGAAGTGTCAGGTATCACAATCTGGCTATAAGAAGCAAGAAAAATAGGATTATACTTGTTCAGTGAAATACAACTTCTAGAATTCTTATTGATCAGGAGAGAGCTAGGCACTGTCTCTTCAGTCTGTCTGCCTAATAAAGGCTCAGGCATTCTGCCAAATTGGCCCTTCAGTTAAAATGAAAATTGCACTACAAACATTGATCTAAAATGGAATGTGTGAGCTAATTTCTGTGTAAAGCAAGTAAAAATGTCTTTTCTTTGAATTGCTGTGTCTCTAACACCTGTGGATTACAGATGCAGTTCTGTTTCCTACTTCTAAATGCCTATTTCTGATTTGCACATTGTTTGCAACTCAGCTCTCTATGAATAGATTAATAGGAATCAATATCCTGTAACTCACAAGTCATTATAATAGCGTCTGATTTCCCCTATTTATTGTCACTATTGTATGCATGTTTTTTTTTCTGTTGTTGTTTAAAACGAGATAATGTTAGATTTAATGTTAATTAGATTTAAGGGTCCACTGACTTTTTATTAAAAAAAACCAAACAACAAAACTTTAAAGGAGGCTGTAAACACCGTTAACTTATTAACAAGTACCAGCACTCTTGGAGGCTAATAGTGCTCAGCTGCTCCATTCAGTGCTGTAGCAAAGTACAGAACTTGCAACAGTGTAAGATGTTCTGGGAGTACTCCAAGTCCAAGAATTAAGAGACCCACCTGCTTGAATCCTTCACATGCTCTGAATGGTCCTGGGAAATAAACTGAAGTCTTGCTAAATTATACTGAATGCACTGGACACTGTTAATGGTACCAATCTAGAACTACGAAAACTTTTTTGGACATAGATTACCTGAGTCAGTGTGCTTGATTAACCTAAACAGACTATTTGTTTAATGTTAAATTACCAGTAAGGGATGTGCCATTGCAGATGTTTCCCCCTGCTTTAGCACAGAATACATAAATAACTATAAATCACAAAACCAAACTTAGCATTCTTCCTTTTTCTTAAATAAACAAAACACTTTGCTGCAATACTGCAACAACAGTAATTTTTATTTTTGCTTAAGTGAAAGGCAGGTAGCTCCACAGCTTTTAAGTAGCCTCAAATACGAGTTAGGGCTATTTTACTGCAATGACTGTCGTTCTACTTGCAGCTTGTAAAAGGTGAATGGTTTACTTTATGACAATCAGATGTTAGTGCCCCAGTCACTTTTTATAGAGAATTGTTCTAGATAAAGGAGCAGAGAATGTGCACTAGTTACCACGTGAAACATTACTTCTGTCCTTGAGATTTCTAAGTAAAATTTAAAAAATAGTCTTCAGTGAAATTTTGTGTTGGGTATCATCAGATGTCCCTGGCCTTGGTCCCACTACCAACTAAGGAGCCTGATGTAACATTAGAGGCCCAGTAACTTGGCTATTAGTTTCCAGAGATCAGTTATGTTTTTCAGACAACCCTCTGCCTGAACTAGTGTCCTGTAGAGCACAAACTCCTTCTCCTCTCATCTGTCCTTAGCATTGCAGCACTACGCTAAATCTTCTGAGGAGGATTCAGTCATCATCAGCTCTATTCCATCTGTTTTGATACTCTGTTCTTTGCGTCTTTTTGAATTGTAAGACAGGGTGCTGACAGCTGTGTAAAATCATTCCTTAGCCCTGAACATCTGTATGGGAGAGCTTGGTTCAACACCTGGGGAATACACAGAAAAACAGCTTGTTGGGAGTTCTTATACTGTCAAAGACAGAAAGCTTCACTCAGCTGAAGAGTAAAACCTTCACAGCTGGAAGATGCTTTGCTTTTCTGTCAAGAAATTAATGTCAGTTGTGTTGTTCCCCCTCCCCCCCTACTATCTGTTGCATCAGAAATGCTCTCACTGCCTTGGGTTTAACGTTGTATGAAATACTGTATTACTCACTGTGCCTTAACTTAATCCTTCCTTTTACAAACTATATGAAAGTGGTTACTTTCATAATAGTTTAAATTTTCTGTAAATGCATTAATTGGTTATTTTATATTTAATATAATTTTTGAACTGGAAGTTGGCTATGGCTTTTCATTTAAAACTGTGTGGTCTTTGAAACTTTATGCCTGCACAGAGGTGCATGGGCCTGTTCACTGTTTTCATCTTTACCAAGTCACACATCCTGGTGGAATATTCAAACACTGAAATTCAAAATGTCATACTACTCCCACCCCTTCCTTACAATCTCATGTAGTACTTGTTAACAAGCTCAGTGTGTTCAGCACTACCTCAAACTAATAAATAATGCAGGATTGCAACCACCTCTGGCCTGGAGCTACTGTAATTTTATCTGAAAGTTGAAACATTTCTACAGCTTTATTAGAGTTTCACTGCTTTAACTACTGCTGTAGCTCAGCTGTACAATTAAGTTAAATTACATAAAATACTTGCACAGGAGGTTAAGTAGGTGAAAGCCTTTATACAGGTGTTTGGCTTAGTTTTAGCTAGACCTAAAGGTAGTGTACTTTTATTTCTGTTAACCTCTTAAGAATTAGACAACTATTGAGTCAGTTCAGTAGTTATTTACTTATCCTTTCTGTTAGACACTTAAAGCTGGACACATACAGAGGAAAAAGGCCTAAACTCTTTACCTCTTACTGAAAACTTTTGCCTTTACAACAGAATGCTCAAGAGCACTATCATTACAGGAAGCCATACAGAATGCAGTGGGAGGCTTGGGATGGCTGAGTGGATACAGGCCACTGCTGAAGCCAGCAAGAACCACATCCTTACTTTCAGGGTAAATTCACATTTAGAATAGGGTATTTAAATAAGAACAGGGCTTGGTACACAGGGAAGAAGTCAAAAAATATTTATTAAAAAAAAAGATAATTTTTACCTTTTAAACAACATTTGCTTTTTTGGTTTCAGAAATTAGTTCTGTGATTCCTGTATATGTACCACATTTTATATTGGGGGGGAGTGGGGGAGGGAAGTAAAAAGGAAGAGGCATTGATTCAGGTAATGAATGTTTCCAGCTTTCAACACTTGGTGCATCAGATTGAACAGGAGCAGACTGTATCCATAGAGATATCTCAAAGTCACGTATCATCAACATCACCAGTGTTGTCATTATCACTTGCCACAAGGACCTCTCTGTTCTCGTATGTCCAGAACCCATTCAGATCAATTAGAATGCTGGTAACAGTGTCTCCTTGGCTGCTATTGATTAAGTCTTGAAGGGAGATTTTGTAAGGATCCTTAGGCTTCACCATATCAAAGATTTCATCCTATGAAAGAAAAGTCAAAAAACCCCACACATTAGTGAGCAGAATAATGGCTACTTTATACCACATACAGAATGATCTTTGGGTAACTAGTGCCACCCACACCGATTTACCAAAAAAAAAGCTGTTAAGTTCCAAACCATTCAAGATACAAAGCACAATAATTGGCTACAGATAGGAGCAGTGTGCTCAGCTCCCACATCTCAAATAAGAATTTGCTTTTCTGGGGAGGCTTTGCCCTCAAAATGGCAACATGAAACTCAGCTCGCTTGTATGAGCTAAGTTTTATAGAAGCTCTTGTACTTTTTCTCAAGTTCTAAAACTGCTAAATGTAAAGTAGGCAGTAATAGAGTTTTACAGACAGGATTTTTCAGCCACCAGTCCGCCCCCACCTCCGAGGTATGATCCTGAACCATAAAATAGACATACCAAGTATCTTCCAATGTAAGGCACAGCAACATGTATTTAACAGGTACTTTTGTCTATTAGTAAGGAAACTACTAGAATAGTTGCATACCAGATTTCTTACAGAGCAATTGCTGAACAGAAAGACATTTTCAAACCTGTGAGTAGGACAAGTCAGATCACGTCTACTATTCTGCAAGTAAATATACAACCTAGAAACTACGATACAAGTAAATTATGAAATGCTTATTCAAGTATTTCATGTAGTACTCTATTCAGTAAAACTAACCTTGACATCCTGAAAAGAAACTGGTTCTTGTCCATGGATTTTCATTTGTTCCTGAATAGCCTAGAAAAAAAAGAAAAGTTAGGAATAGGTAGTGCAGTGTTACACTGACACTGTATGAAACTTTTTTAATGCTTCTGCATTTTAAGCTGTATTGCCCTGTAACAAAGCATTCATGGTACAGCTTGCAATCAGTTCTCTTCCACAAGTGAGGCAGCGGTGAGTTAAGGCATAATCTGTGATGCGCATCTCTAGATTCACAGTTCTTAGTCAATATGGGAAGAATCTAACTTTCATTATGACCAGTGTTTGAATGCTCTGCAAAGGGGATATGAAAACACTTGAATATTATCACTCAACACTCAAAACTTAAGATAGTAATACACTCAAACCAAAAGATTCAGTTTTCTGACAAAATCTGAAATACAGACTAGGGAAAGAGAGAAAGGAAAAGACCAACCATCAGACAGACAAAGCAGTATGGCTACTCACACTTCCAACTACTTTGAAAATGGAACCTGTATTCTGGTTGATTAAATAATAATGTGAGGAAGACAATGTATTTGTCTATTTGAGCATCTGTCCATGCATGGAAGAGTTCTCCCAGTTCAGGCTGTTAAGTGGGCATTTCTCATTTTGAGCAAAATAGTATTCCCTACTGTTAGTTCTTTTAATGTGGTACTATTTAAATAGCTGTATCACCAAACCTCTGCCTGCAGATAACAACTACGAACAAAACTGTTTCTTTCACTAGCACAAGCTGCATAGCCTTGTCAGCACAGCTGTATCAGCATAGCCTCTGTAGGGGCAGACCTACCCACACTTACGCTAGCAGAAAAGCAGTTATTCAGAAAGTCAAAAGGAACTGTTCCGATTTCAAGGAAAACTTAGAACATTCCATTTCCAAAAGTTTAAAGGAGGGAGACATTTTAGAGTATGATCAAGCATCTGCTGTGTTCGAGGAATCTTTTCAGTAACTAAACCATAGAGTAAATACGTAACTGGAGACACGCACAAAAATAGCTATGCCACAGCAGCTTATGCAGAATTACCTCGTTAAACTGCTTTCATATTAGATCACTTATGTACTATGACGACACTAAAATTCATGTTTTTGTAAAACGTAAAACTGTAAATTAACACCCTCTATTAAAATTAGAGTCGGAGACAGTTGATACGGCTCCCGGCCTCCCTGAATCCTACTGCCATGTGAACAGAAGTGGAGAAAGTAGTGGGAATTGTGAGCTGTAAAAGCAGGGAGAGAAGACGAGTCCTTGCTTCATTTCTCTGGGATCCTTAGTATTGCCAAGTCCTGGCCCAAGAGCTGCCCATCAAGCGTACAACACAGCTACAACTACTAAACAAAGTTCACGATGAAGTTCGAAAGGCACATGCAAAAGTCCTGCCTGCACCTGCAGCAGAATAACCCTATGTAGCAGTATGCTCCAGCGGCCAGCTGGCTAGAAGCAGCCTGGCAGGAAAGGTGCTGGAGGTCTCAGTGCACAAGAAGGTGAACAAGAATCTGCAGGGTGCCCTTGTAGGGATGAAGGCAGATAAATACTGGGCTGCACAAGCATAGCTAGCAGGTTCGGGGAGGTGATTATTCCTCCTGACTCAACATTTGGACACAGTACTCCAGATGCAGCCTCACAGCTTTGGGGTCCCCTTTATGAGACACCGACAAACCAGTGGGAACCCACTGGAGGGCTACCAGGATGCTTGGGGGCCTAAAGCACAGCACAGCTGAGAGGAGAGGCTTGAGATTAATTCACCTGGAGAACAGAAGGCTGAGGTGGCAGGGGAAGTCTAATTACTCTCTTCAACTACCTAGCAGGTGGTTAGAGACAACACAGCAAGACTCTTCTTGGAGACACACAGTGAAAGGGTAATAGGCAGCGGACACCAGCTGCAGCGAAAGGCATTCCAACTAGACAAAGATGGGACAAAGGATGAGGGGAGAAAAGTCTTCTCAGTAAGGGTAGTCAGACACCAGAACACATTGCCCAAAGAGGCTGTAGCGTCTCCCTCCTTGGAGATACCCAAAACTTGCCTGGACAAGGCCCTGAGCAACTCGACCTAACCATGAAACTGGCCCTGCCCTGAGCAGGTGGTGGGAGCAGGTGACCTCCAAAGGTCCATTCCACCCTAAATTATTAGAAAAGGTCTTCCAGATAAGAAGCCTTATTTTTACAAAATGATACGGTTGTAGTTACCGTCGAAGTTCATGTTCAGCTGGAGACTTACAACAATACAGAAATAATGTGGATATAAGATTATGGCTTGAGCAGGCCTGAATGCTTTACTTAATGAGCTGAATGATGTACCTTGTTCATCATACTTTGAGCATATGGCTAAGAACAATGACATTGTTTAGTTTTACAGTTATAATACAAAGATTCCCATGAAGAAAACTGAAGTGCTTGTCCCTGTGTCTGAACAGATATCACTGAAGAGATCTTGTACATTAAAAAAAAAAAAAAAAATCACACTCATAACTCAGCCTAAACCATCCACAGCAAAAATACTATTTTACTACATGACATTCCCCTTCCCAAGACACCTCAGGTATCTATTAAAAAAAGACAAAACAACAAAACATCCACCCCGCCCCAAAACCAAAACCACCACAAGCCAGAAGAAAAAAAACCCCACTCACACACAAACCACAATTTGGAGGAAGACTTTTTAAGTCCTGGGTTAAAATTAACAGCAACTAAAAAAAAAAAAATTTAAGCTTATTTTAAATCTCTTCTGGGAGAACACATGAAAATGTGTAATATGAAAAATGCAAGAAGCTTTTTGCAATCAATACACTGAATGAAAAATCCCATATCTGTACAGGCCCATCACTGCATTTCATTATTTTAATTTCTTCTACTGATTTTTAGGATTACAGTGGAAATTAAAATCATGGGCAATAACCAATTAGAACCATCAAAAGAGATTTTAATAGGTAATTATTAGGCAATTTTAGGACAACTTAAATTAAAAAACCACCAAAACAGAAAATATTTTTCCTAAACGAAATCAAAACAGTTAATTTCAACTGCAGATAAAATGTTGAAAATACCTTTTGAATTCTTTCCAAGTTTTGGAATATTTTTAATATTTTAAATCTTCTTACAAGTAGTTACTAGCCTCCCAGTGGGTATTAGTAATTTAAAGTGATTCCCTGCAGATCTGCATGCAGAAGCACAGAGGCTATAACACTATAAACACAGAAAATGGCCTACCTGTATAAAGAGACTTACCCTAAAGAAATAATTAAGGGAAAAGACATTCAGGTATCCTTTGTTCTCTATATCAAGCAGTTTGAAAATATATTGCAGAGCTGCAGGCTCCTTTCTGTTTTCTAATGCAAGCACAAAGTCCAGGTAGGTTTTATAGTCCTAAAAAGTAGATACAATCATGTTTATTACAGTCATCTTTCTAAATTGATTTTGCAAGCAGGAACTTTGTAATTGGCAGCTATTTCATTGTAGGGGATCAGTCTATTTTCTGAAAAAGACAACATGAAATAGAAAATGGCAGCTACCACCAACATGAACAGAAAAGTTAGTTTTTAATGACTGCTGCTGATAGGAAATCCTGCCATTTTAGAGGTAAAATAGGATTCCAAGCATACCTTCAAGTTAAACATGCTATATATACTTTAAAACAATGTTTAATACATCTTTAGACTGCTGAATATACCCAGCTAGTGAAAAAAAGCCATATAAAACATTTTCATTACCACAAATTAAACATCCAGTGGCAGTAAGCCTACCATTACCAAATGGTGAACTATATGGCTAATTAAAGTATATAATCTTTGGACCAGAGTAGGTAGTTTGGCAAATCACGTGGTAGAAGCATTAGTGGACACCACAAATACGTACCACACTTTTCTTTTTCACTAGTACTGATTCTTGGTTTCCCGATCAAGATACAGTTGTGACAAGGACAGAAATCCTTCAAGTCCTATGTATATAACAACCCTGTCTACCTTAAACACCAGAGTTGTACTGCTGTTCAGAGGGAGCTTGACAGCCTGGAAAAATGGGCTGACAGGATGCTCATCAAGTTCAACAAAGGAAATGCAAAATCCTGCATTTGGGGAGGAAGAACCCCCATGCATCAGACATGCTGGGGGCTGACTTGTCAGAAAGCAGCTTTGCACAGATGAACCTGGGAGTTCTGATGGGCAACAAAATTGAACACGCACCAGCAACATGCCCTTGCAGCAAAGGCTGCTGACAGCATCCTGAGCTGCAATAGCAAGAGCTTTGCTGGCAAGTCAAGGAAGGTGATCCTTCTCTACTCAGCACTGCTTAGACCCCATCTGAGCACCGGGTCCTGCTCTGGTCTCCCCCGCACAAGAGAGAGATGGACTTACTGCAGCAAGCCCAGCAAGGGGCAACTAAGAGGATCCCTCATCACCTCAGTGATTCTGTGATTCTACAAAAAACTGCTAAGGTGACAGAAGGACCATAAAATGAATTTGTAATTTATCACTTTCAGAGTTTAGTCATCTGAATGCAGACAAGAGTAGCAATACATTAAGTAAAGCTTTCAAAATAAATATAGATAAAAGGTTTTATTTTAACTCTAATTTAGTTAGATTTTGCATTTTTTCACAGCTATGGAAAGCTTACAACAAAAAACACTGTTGTCTTCATGAAGAAGTGGACAGGTTAGCCGACTTGCACTAGTCTCAAGTGTGCCACTTGTCTTCGGTTCTCTTTAAAGAATTACATGTAACTAAAAACCACTGCTACATCTATACATTTTTTCAACATGCACTTTATGCTATTGAATCTATGAGAAGCTTTATCCTAGGCTGTCTGGATTTTCTATCACCTCTGCTTTTCAAAACAAGCAACTTGTCTTTAAGCCACACTGTGATCACCTTGCTGTTAAGAAAATTAATTTTCTAATCTGTTGCATGGTCATTTGTGTGCACAATAATAAACAAAGGTTACTTTACCTCAAGCTACTTTTTATTTCAAAGATACTGATTATGACACCTTTCCGGTTTCAATAAGCCAAAGCTTTTATATTGTGAATGAAGTGAAAATATGCACTTACCATTTCACCATCATAAGTTAAGCATTCCTGAAACACACGATCCAAAAATATGTTGGTGAGAGTCCCTGTTCCATACCGGGACAGTTCTTCTTTGCTAAGCATGCCATTGTGATCTTTATCAAGGTTTAAGTACTGGCCTAGGGAGAAGATATAGAGGGCAAAACACAATATACCTATGTCAGCAAAGGACTGTTTCAATAGAGAAAGAAAATCTAGCACTTCTTTAACATTTATTTAATTTTCATCATAAAGTTAATGCAGTTAAGTAGGAAGATGCTAGATCCACAATAATATTCATAGAGCACCATAAATGAGCACAGAACGTGGGGAGAGGGGAAGCGGGATTCCCATAACGAGGTGTTAATAGTTCTACCCTAAGGTAATGGCTCAAAAAGTAAAGACTGTGTATACAGAGAAAGGAGCAGAAGGCTAAGAATATCTTCTTTTAAACAGATCTGCTGTAAGCATGAAAAAAGAGCTAAAAGTGATGCAAAAGCATGAATAGAACAGTCAAAAGAAAAGGCTACAGAGGAATCTTGTACCCTGTGCAATAAGCACAAAAATGACAGAGGATAAAACCCTCGTAAAGAGCAACAGTGGAGAACTGAAACTATAAAGAAAGTCAGGAAGATACACTGAAAGGATGGCTACAGGAGTTGAAAACACAAGTTACCAGGAGGATTTAGTGAGAAAAAAACAGGGGAAAAATAACACTAAGAATATAACTAAGTCATAGGAGGCAGAAAGGAGGGGAAAAGAAAGAAAAAAAAAAAGCATTCACGTATAAAGGAACCTACCATAAACTCTTAAGGCAGAAGGAGCAGAAAACCAATTTGTTTCCTGACTTTCTTTAGAAAGTTCTTCATCCCTTAACTAAGTGAAAAATAAAGTTAGAATTCAGAAAGAGTAAATTAAAATATAATAGTATATGCTAAGAGATCTTTACCTCCAGTAAGTCATCCAGGAAGCTGCAAGCTAAAATATCCTGTATCTTTATCTTCCCTGCAGCAAGAAAAGGAAACATTTTAACAGTTGCCCAGACAACATACCCATTTTACTGTTCTCATTTAGGTGATTCTACTTAAGAAAGAAGTGTTCCGAGCAGAAAAAAAAAGCCTTCTTAAAAAAAAACGAAGCCAAACACACCCAACTTCTAACATCAAGGATAAGGCTGTAATTTAAGAGATAAAATAAAAATAGCTTTTAAATGACTGAATAAAACTAGCTTGATATTGGCAGAAGAGGAATTGCCCTGAAGCCTTAAAAGCCAGAAAACTAGATAAAAAAAATAATGCAAGTCTTCAATATCAACTCAATATGTAAAATAAAAAATGCAAAGAAACCATGCTTAAAACATTTGTTGGAATAAGAGAGTCTCTTAAGTGATGTGGTATTTTTACATCTTCAGAAACTACAGATGTGACACAAAGCTAAGGTGGCAGAATGCACTTCTGCTGGTGTAGCTTTGGCTGGTGCACAGACACTGCACAAGTAGCTGTGCAAAATAATGGCATTGTAACTTCACACACACCCTCCCTACCTGTTTATAATTACCTCTGCCAAAGGCTACTGCCCACACGATTCTGACATCTTTGAGTGGCACAGCTAGATCTTGAAAAACACATGCAGTTTGTGACTTAAATCAAGGCCATACAAAAAAGCAAACTGTTGTCCAAGGGAGCTACATCTGTAATAAGAACTAGCAGCCATAACTGCAAACCTTTTCTAACGAGTTTACATGGTGCACACAAATTTAATCACAGGAGAAGCACATTACAGTAAGCATGCTTGAGCATTTCCACAGTTCTGTGAATGTCCTGCCAAGCAGTTCTGTCATTAGCTGCTGTGTTTTCTATCCACACTAAACACTTATAAAATTAGCTACTGCTAATGATGCATTACGATGAAACAGGATCTTATTTGTCAGTTTCTGTGAGATAACCCTATAGTACCACAACTGATGGGTATCTCATAGGAATTCATTAGCTGTAGATTATTAGACCCATGTAAAGACTCACAGTCTTCAGTAGAGATTAATCTTCAAATACAAGATTGCTGAACAAAAGCCTACAAAAGACAACTACATATTACTTTGAAAACACAAGTAGCTTCAGTGGAAACATTTTAAAAGTGAAAATAACTCCCACATATTTAGAATTTTGAAAACATGGACTTACCTGTTCTGAGAGGATCCAGAAAGAAGAAAAACTTTCTAACTGCTGTGCAGACATAGAAGGAGTAAAAAGATTTTTCTAAACCATCCAGTTGTGGCAAAGTAGGGATGAGTTCCAAAATATAGTTTTCTAAATCCTGCAGAATTAGGAAAGAAAAGAAAACAAGCTTTAAACACTACTATTGTTGCATGTTTGCTATATTTCACTCTGGCTTTCAAGTATATTTTGATAAAAATACAATCCTGCAACAACACAGGAAAGAACATGAAAGCAGGCAAAAAAGCTGCTGTCTCTGTGCAAGAAAACCTCGGTCATTTACATACACATGCAATGCCATGACTGAAACGGTCTACAAATAAAGCAGAATGTGAAAGTAAATTATATTTACATGTAAGTATAAATGCATTCAACTGTACCTTTTTCAAATACCAATGCAAACCTCCTAATTGGATTATCCTATTGCTAGATATGATTTAATAGATCTTTTTGAGTGGTAACTAGAACCTTCTTATTTATAATATTAACTCCTGTTAGAAGAGGAGAATAATTCTTGAGACCCACTCTAGCCATCCTTTTTTGTGATTTCTACTATATCCTACTAAATCTAGTAAAGTGCTAATGACATGAAACCTTGATACCTACAGTCTCTTTTTCAGAGAATTACCCCTATGTTAAAAATGCTAGCAGCGCTCTCACCAACAAATCTCTAGAATATAGAGATTGTTATTTATCCAAATGAATGTGCCCCCCCAATCTAGATTTTGATACAAGCTTTTATGAGATAAGGCTGGAAGAAAATTGGAGCCTTTCTGATGCTCTGTTGTTTGAGTAAAGACAGACATTAAGTTAATCAAGAATTTACTTACTGATTCTCTGAGGTAGCCCTGTCCTGCCACGTCATATAAACTGAGGCCTATTCTTGTCTGATGAAGCCATACTGTAAAACAGAAACAGAATTACAATGCAAGAAACCTAGGGGGTTTTTGAGGCCTCACCAAAATTTCAAGTTATTCCAAAGGCCACAAGGCACTGTTGGATGTTAAATGCCTCTCTCTGTTTCACACTTTTCTGAGATTTAAGCAAAGCCACGATATGTACCAGCCCTGCTTAGAAATGCTGTTACAGTCTCTAAGTTGCTAAGAGTCACTGGTGATATATGGTACGCTGTGGCCAAGACTACCTTATAATAACTAGATGTGAGAAACGGCTGAGCAGACACCACATTTTATCTGGTACATGGAATCACATGGATTCGTTCTGTCTCGCTGACCTAGAGATATGTGTAGCAGCACATTTTCACTGCATTAAAACCAGCTGTACAACGTTGTATACAGATTGCTGGTCAGATTGCTACAGCCCCTTGTGCAGTACAAGACGCTGCAGCTACAGCCAAAGGTCCTGCCCTCACTTCTGAGTTACAACAGGAGAATCAGAATAGGACAAGCATCTATTTTTTCAATGAGAAGGTGCATTAATCAGACAATCTACAGGACAACTTGCTTGAGGCCATTGTTACAGCACAGTAACAGAGATCGAGTACAGATTAGGCATGGAAACTATTATTCACACACTCCACGTTAAATTTAACTTCCATTTTATGAAGAAACAGTTTAAAACTTCCTCTTATGAAATATGAGCTGTGCTTATATCAACGTTCATCTCTTCAAGATAAGTGTCAAGGTGGACCAAGTATCAGAGATGACAGAGGTTACATGGTGAAGCTTTTTTTTTGCTGGCTGAAGTTTAAAGGTAAGTGCATCATACACCCTGAAGCGATTTAAGACACTTTTACCAGGCTTGACTTGTCTGGACAAAGCCAACAGACTCCACCACCTTTTCTCCTGAAGGGGGAGCGTTACTGGAGGCAGATAGTGCTTTGGGAAATGCTTCACCATTATTAAGTTATTAAGTACACCATTCTCTCTTCCTCTCCCAAAAGGACTGTGTAGATCATTAAGAAAGAGGAAGAAGGCTGTAATCCATGGAGCATAGGAAATCCTCCAGCTGGAGGTAGGAAGCAGAAAGACAAAATGCTACAGTTCAGCACAAGTATGTGATTACGTGCAGCTATTCCTAAAACTTTAATAAAGAAAAACCCCAAAAGGTCATTAATGAGTTCAGCTGGTTAGAGAATACCATCACACACCCGAGGCACAGCAGTTTAAGATGTTTTAAGCTCAGGGCAATATAGCCTCTCCCCTGCTGCAGCACCACTCTGGAAGCTGACTGCTCCGCTGCATGAGCTGCATCAAAACAAGGTGAAATGTGGGACTGCACTGCCCCAACTTGGATAAGCTCAAGCAGCTGCAGATTAACTCCCTTCATCATGTTACTTTCCTCTCCCTTCAGTGCCACACTGAAGGACACTTAGCAGTAAACACAGATGGAAATCACTAATTCCAATCTGAAGTATTAACTGAAAGTTCCTACAGGTATTTGTCTTTTCTTCCTTGAATATCTGGCCTGGTCTTTAGCTCTCATACAGAACGCTGTAAAACAGACAATAGAAATGAGCTCAGCTACTGCACAGATATGCTACTGGGCTAACTTTATAAGACAATTCCAATGCTGTAAGCTAGCAAAAACAAGGATCCTTATTCAACTGACCCAAGAGGGACTTGCAGACAAATGCTACGATGGGACCTTATGTTGGCCAGACTCTGAAAATGAAATTGACTGAGATGGGACATGCCAAACGGCTTGTTGTCTCTAAATTTGGTGGGTTTTTTTGTTTTTGTTTGAGTTTTTTGTTGTTGCTGGGGTTTTTTTTTTTGTTTGTGTTTGTTTTGGTTTTTTGTTTTTTTTTTTTAGAAAAAAGGTATCACCATGAATAAAGACTTAAAACTTCTGGATTAAACAAATGAAATAAAGAGCTCTGAAAGAACCTCTGTTGTGTCCATGCGGGTAAGCCTTTTTGAAATGCATACAATTTTTACAGACTGCTTCACAAGTCTCCTGTCCTGCAACTTTTGGGTTTGCTGTTCGTTGCAAATGGGCCTATCATTCCTTTCTTGCATACTCTGCATGTCTACTCACCAGGTTTCCTGCTCAAAACATCTCTCATCCCTTGCACCACATTTTAAATTAAACAAGCTGAGCTGCTCATGGGAAAGGTGCCATTGTCCCCTCCTGAAGGCTCTACAAGACCCAAGAACCAGTAGCCAGGGGACAAGGCAATGAGGCAACCTTCCTTTTTGCTAGCCACCCTCATCTTTTTAAACAAGATCTAATACAGATTAAAAAAAAAAAAAAATTGCATTTTTCAGCCCAAGTATTTATTTATAATAAAAAATACCTGAAAATATGGCAGGGCTATAGCAAAAAGCACAAGAACATAGCCACATATTTGACAAGCACATTAGAAAACACAGATAACACCACTCCGTAAAAGGAAAAACAGCAAACGAAGCCGTCTGCCAGACAGTCTAATCACAATGGTTAGGATCACACTCTCTACATAACTTTACTATTTTGCTCTTCACAGTACTGCCTGAATAAAGGAAATCAGAATGACAATATATATAACGAAAGAGATCAATGGCTGAGAGGAGAGGTGTATTTCAGAGGCAGGGTGAACTCCCACCTCCTAGTAACTGGAAAAACTCCCAAACCTCCAGGAAAACAGCATTAGCAATCAAGGGCTAGATCTCACTGCTGTTGAAGAGAACAGCAAGTAATTAATAAAGTTTAAAATAGCCTTGAAAATAAAACAACTTCTCATTAACACAGAAGAAGCATCAACTAACCTTTTCGCATGACATAATTGAAAAACTGCATGATAGATATCCTCCCATAAGGATCGTTATGGAGTAATTTAGCAAAGATCTTAGCTGTGAAGAACTGCCTGTAAAACATAAACACAAAGCTACTTCTATACATCTGATTACACTGCACTGACAGACCCAGTTACAGTATCCAAAACTTACAGATACTTCAAAATACTGTTTTAACAATATAGAATATGTTCTGTATATTCCAAGACGTTCATTTGCTACACTACACCCATCAAGTGGGATCCTACCAAGTAACAATGGTAAATGCAATAAAAAGCAGGTGCCTTTACTGCTCATGAGACTCTTCAGTGATGTGGGAGTTTTGAGAGCTTTCATTCTATTTAATTCCTCTTTAGTACAGTATGTTTGGTAGCTTCCAATCTTCTGCAACGATATGCACATAGAAGGAACTACCAGTACTGACAACTAATCTGCTTCTGCCCAAAATTCAGTCACAAAGTTATGTGCACAACAGCAGACTCCAGCAGGAGCATAAAGAAGGAATATTCAGTGTATGCTGTACACAGAACATCTGGTAGGAAATTTTCCAACAGAAGATATTTGGAAAGCTTGAACAGTATCACTGGAGACATGATTTCCTCTTCAAATACAAAATGTGCTGTTTACTGGCCACTAATATCACAAAAATTCTCAGGCTGATAAGAATTTCTTCAAAAGTACGCAGCACCCCTCTTGCAGACATCTCTATCAAAAGTTCCCTCAGAGATGTAGGGCAGTACCCCTTTGCAAGGACGCAAAGCAACTACTAGGTCATCAATAACTGCATGGACGTGATTTTATCTCACCACTAAACTGTTTCCATCTATTTTAGCGACTGAAAGGTTTAGCCAAAGTAAGCATATACAAGAGAAGAAAGCCTTACTTGCATTTAGGTCCAGCTTTTTCACCAACTTTCAAGAAGTTCTCATAGTTGATCATTGCTTCTTCCCCAATCATTGGTGATGTCTGATGTTTGTCCAGTAGAAACCACAGATTCTTAAAAGGCATTTATATTTGGTTAAGAAGAGATCTCTCTAGAAATGTCAACGTGCTTAAGACAGAGCATCTAAGAAATGCAGCAAAAATGTGGTTTTGCTGCAAGATTATCTCAGTTAATCAGTACACATTGTCAGTTCAGCCAGAAAAGCAAGCAAGCGATATTTCTACTGCTCTAAACTGGTGTTAAACACACACACAGTCTCTCTCTCTCTCACTCACTAGGATTTCTAGGGTCACATCCCTCTTGTCTTTGCACTGCAGTAAACTCAACCATCTCTGGAGTCTCTCTCAGTGATACATAAACAGAACTTATTTCTTCTTCTGGGCCCACTAGGGAAATTGTTGGAATGTGCTGGAAAACCAGAAGCCATTTATTTAGTCCTCATATACATTATAACGAGGAAGCATTACACTGACATTACCAGCCCAAGACTGTGCAGCACTTCAGCTTTAGCTACTCCTTCACAACCAGCCAACACGCCCGAACACAAAGCACCTTACCACAAGATTCTGTGGACAGACAGGAGATAATCAAATGCTGCAGAAAGAGGAAATCTTGTCAGAAGCCATTACGAGACATACAGAAAACATTTTCTTACCTGCAGCTCTTCATTATCCAACAGCTCTCTACTTTTCCTTTGCAGAAAGACTGCTCTAGATTCTTCTCTTAATTTCTGAAGCAAGACTTCATCTTCAGCTGGCAGCTAGGAACAGTGTGGCATTTCAATTTTCTGTACAGTGCTACCATTCAAAAACTATTCATCTAGTGAGTACTCTTAGGTAGTCCTGTCTCTCACGCTGTGATGAAGCTGTTTACTTGACAGAAAATAACCACCTATCTACCAGAATGCTGTATGGTACCTGCTCCTTCTACAGGGGTATCACTTGCATACTGCCTCAAACTATTTCAATATTGAAATATTTATTTAAAGCAGGACATCTTTAACATGAGAGACAGAGACCTACCCCATACCTGATAACCCATCTAGAAAGCACTTTCCCACAGTTGCAGGATAGGAGGGTTCATACATAAAAGACATTTACTATTGTGTTTTTACTCAGGAGAGAGCAGCACTTTATTTTGTGGTAGGCTTGGCTCTCAAAAGTGTGAATATCTACTAGACTTGTTTTGGCCAACAAAACAGATGAAAGAACACTTAGTATGAAAGTTCCGCCAATGTCTACATACAAAACTGTAGAGCATTACCAGAACTTGGATGGTTGCATATGTATTCATCAACTAAAACATAGGTACTCGAGAACTTAATTGGCAGAAACTTATGATCCTAAGGAATACAGGACCACGCGAGATTAGATAGCAGCTGAGTGGTCAAGTTGACAAACGCCAGCCACAAGTTCATGATGTTGAACTTGTGCTCCCATATTCCCCCATCCCAATCTGATTCATCTCACACACAAGACGTTGGACCAAGCATTTCTGCTGGATGATGCAAGCAACAGAGCTATCTTTAGTCTGTAAGACCAATGACCCACCATTTTCACAAAGCAGCATCCCATCGTGTCTAAACAGAAATAGGAACATATGTATTTATAACACTGGTATGTCAAAATTTAGTTAAAACAGGAAGTTTCTCCAAAGGAGAAAGAGGACTTCCTATCTTAAGTAAACAGCCAAGCCTACTGCCTGGTTAGTAAACTATTTAATGGCCTTCGATTAGATGCTTAGTAATTATTTGAAACTGCTGACAATCCACAACTGTACAAAACAAAAAATTACGCTTAGTGATCCACATAATTCAGATTTCGATCTGCTTAAGCTTCTGAAGCTGAAGCGTCCCTTTGAATAAGTGCAACTGTCTTTATAACACAGAAGGGCCTCTTGTTGAAGTTTATCTGGATACCCTACTTACCCTGTAGTAAAATCGTGGTATGTTTGTATACGAGGTACTGCCACTTTTTCTTCCTCCTTTCCATTCCACGTAATATTTTGTGAACAATTCCATTTCCTCATCTTTTAGCTCTTGTTCGCTCTTTTTGGCTGATTAAGACAGAAAAGAATTTTCGTGTTGTCCTCCAAACAGAGTTTTAACGTAACAAGGAGCTTGAAAAAAAGCAGTTAACGTTCTGCGGCTCGCACAGCTACGCTGACGTTCAGCGACGCAAATATGAGGTGGAAACGCACGGAGCACAGGCCCATCACGCCACTCGGACAACGGAGGAGTGGAGTCCGCCCCGCTCCGGTCCACCCGAGCGTCCGCAGAGGGCCGCTCCCGGCAGCTGCGCGGCCCCCGCTGCGCCTGTCCCGGCGGCGGCGGTCCCGCCCGGCAGCGGCAGCGCTGCTCCAGACGCTGCCGGCCGCCAGCAGCGCCGCAAACTCACCCTTCGCGCCCGGACGCGCCGGGGCGAGCTCCCTCGGGGGGCTCGCCTGCCAACGGAGAGCGACCGGCCGGAGCCGTCGGGGGGGTCTGCGCCGCAGACGGCCCGGCCCCTGCAGCACCGGCGCGCCCGCGGCTCCGCGCCGCCCCTCACCCCGACAACACGGGCGCTTCTTTCCGCGCGGAGCCGCTCCGACGCCTGCCCGGCCCCCGCGGCAGCCTGCACGCGGGGAACGGGAGCGACACCGGGCACGCCGAGGCTCGCCCCGCCAGGCCTGACCCCGCACCCCCTCCGCTACTGCGGGCGCCGGCGGCCGCGCTCACCCACGGGGGGCACCTTCCCCGCACCGCTCCCGCGCCAGCCGCCGCCCCGCGCCGAGGAGTGCCCCCGGTCTCCGTCCCGGTCCCGGGGCACTCACGGGCGCGGCGGGCGGCCAGGCGGCCCCGCAGGCTCCGCTTCCAGTCCATGTACCCCGCCCCCCCTCCGGCGCCACCGCCGGCGGCCGCCCCGCGCGCCCGGCGGCACGTGACCGCCGCAGCCGGCGCGCTCCGGCCGGCAGGCCCCGCGCGCATGCGCGATGCTCTGCCCGGCGCGGCTGCCCCTCGGAGCGCCGTGCCCGCAACCGACATGGCGGAGGAATCCCCCCCACCCCCCATCCGCCCTAGCGCGGGATCACGTGCCGGCCAGCCCGGTGAGACGCGATTGGCTCCAAGTCCAGGCGCGGGCCCGGCCGCGCTTCCGGGCTGGCGGGAGGCGAGCGCCCTGGCCGCCGCGTGGTCGCCTCTGCTGTAAGCGCCTCCCTGCCGGCGCCTCGCAGCGCCGAGATGCCCATGGCCGCGCACCGAGCGAGGTGGGCCCGTCCCGGAGGGGTAAGGGCTCAGACCGCGCCGGGACCGCGCTTCGTTACGCTCTGGCGGAGTAAAGTGCGGGGGGGGGGGGGGAGAGAGACTGTTTCCCGGCGGGGAGCGCGCTGCTGCGGGCCGGGCCGCGTTGCACTCTGGGAGTTGTAGTTTACGGGGGCGCGGCGGGGGCGGCACGCGGGGCACCGAGCGAGGGACGTGGGGCCCTGCGGGGGCCTCCTCATGAGCCGCGCCGGCTGCCCGCCCGGCTGACGGTGAAACCCCGGTACTTACTTTTAGAACTTCACGTTTACGTGGGATTTCACTGGAATTACTGCCAGCGGTGTTGCTCTTCCTCTTTGGCAGCGGCGTTACCCAGGGTTTACGATTGGGGAAACCAGTTAAACGGAAGTTTGTCACAGGTCGAAAGGTAGGAGGGGGCCAACGTAGGAATCCCGTGCTAGGACTGCCTGAGGGATCAGGCCTGAAATTGTCGAGGTACCTTGAACCTGGTGTTTGCTAGCATGCAAATGTAAACGTGACAGGAAAGCACAGAGCAGCTCGCGATGTTGTGGTGTTATTTTTAATTTTTCTTTTTAGGAAACCTTCTGACTCGACTCGGATAAAAGCAGGAAGAAAAAAACCTGCAGCGTTTGCCTAGCTGCATCAGAGTTGCCTGTCTGCGACAACGTACTCAGCACTCATCTTTACAGTGACCGACAAACAGAAATGATAAGCTGCAAACCTGCAAAGCATCTTCTCTAGAAAGATACCCTCATTTTGGATGAATGTTCTCACAGTCCAGGAGATTGATTTTTTGTGAGAAAAGATTTTGCCATTTTTTTGTTTTCATAAGAGGCAGAAAGGACTTATGGAACAAGCACTTTGAAACTGAAGCTTATACAGCTTGACAGCCCTTGGGCTTTTATAATAAACATCCCCATGCAAACTGCATTTTCCATTTTATAACCTCATTAGATACAGTGAGCTAATAGATAATTTCCTCTTGAGATGGCACTGTTTTTTCAAACTAGTCAACAGGGTTTTCAGACTTTGCTGTGGAAATGTCGTCTGTTCTGGCCTGTTTCAAGATGCCAACAACTATTTGCTGTCTCTTTCAGCATCCCTAATAGGGAAAAGGTTAGCTATTTCAGTTTTATGACGTCTTCCAACACTGCATTACCAGTGGGTTCCAAAAGAACTGATGTATTTCCTACCAAGAAAAGGCCTGAAATTAATTCTGAAGAAAAACATGGATGGGATGAGGAGACTAAAGAAATATCTGAAGGGAAATGCCACTTTTCTTCCTCTGTTGGAGCTCCAAAGAAACGTTTAATGAGTCATGTTCTGTCAAGGCATAAGTTTACCAACATACAGCCTCCAGAAAAACCTTTGGAGACTGAGGAATGGAACAGGCTGAGGGAAAGCTTTCCGTCGCCTGAAATATTTGAAGAAGTGATGTTTAACAGTATGGTGAGGTGCAACAGCCCCATTGATGTGGCTAAGTCCTTACTGACCCATGTGGCAAAGAGTAATGGTGACATTCCATATAATTTGTTGGTCAAATATCTGGTATTATGTGTCCAGCAGAGGCAGACTTCAGAAATTTGTGATGTGTATGATATAATGAAAATCAGATTTAAGATTTTAGAAAGTGGGGCTTACAACATTCTTATCAGGGGGCTGAGTAATTCAGATCAATGGAGAATGGCTTTGACTCTTTTGGAAGAAGTAAAAAAGATTATGACTCCCTCACGGACAAACTATGAATCCTGTATCAAAGCAGCCAGCCGTCATCAAGAAATGAACCTCGCGTTTGAACTTTACCATGAAATGTTGGCTAAGGATTTGATCCCAACCTTGGATGTCCTGCAGGCCTTTTTTGACTTAAGCAGGGGTATGAAAGGTGCTGAGTTACAAAAAGAGCTGTTTGGTATCCTCTTATATTTGAGAGAGAACCAAATATACCCTCACAAAACATTTATGCGGAGTATAAAGCTATGGTTTGAAAGGTAAATAATGTTTCAATAGCAAGCTCCAGTTCATGAGGATGGGATTCAGATTATTCTCAGATGAACACTAATAAGATCCCTCAACATCTCATTTTGGTTGTTGTTTCTCCATGAGAAACACATTGTCATGAAAAGATGCATTTTATTTTTGCTCCCAAATTAGTGTAAAAGTGTAAAATTCTTACTGACTTCAGCTTTTCTTGTAAGATTTTACCTGTTAAATATTACTCCTTGGTACAGAAGGTGGGAAATTGTGGTGGGTCATGGCTGTCCAAAATATCCGACTTCATCTCTTTCTGGGGTTGGTACATAAGGAATATATATTGACAGGTATGAGAGTTTTTCCTATAATCTATCAGAGTGTAGAAGTAGTTATTTGAAAATTAGATAGTTTCTCTCTTTAAAGGAAAGAGGCAGCAGATTTAGCTTGGGTTAAGTGAAGATTAAATGTTGACTTTGTATAGAATAATAGGAGAGGAATAATCTTAATAGGAGGCTCTTCATTTTAGCACAGTATTTAGCGGGCCACACAGTTTCTTTTCATGAGTAGCAATGGTCAGACTCTGCAGATTACAACCAGTTATGCTGTGCGTGCACAGTGTAGTTCACCTGAGCCCATGCATATTTGTCTTGCTGTTGTATGTGAGCCTGTCTATGACTTTTTTTTAAACTGTTGGCTTTGGTTTATGTAAGCTACACAGCCATTTTACAAGTTAGTCTTCCTGGATGGAAAATATGGCTGTGGGAATGCAGTACCATTATTAGAATGGCTTATACTGCTGTCACCCTAGCTATTTTCTTTCCTGGGAATAGCTAGGGAGCAGCCAGAGTAGGCTTCAATCGAGATGAACTGGTTTAGTGGGTGAAAATCTGTCATGGGGTGCTATTTTCCCAGTGATCAGAGAAGGACTTACCTGTAGGTGTGCGCTGCATGTGCAGGAAACTTAACATAGTAAGTCCTTGGCAAGGAGACTGCAGAGGTGGTCAGTGTGTCGAAGAGCTATATATTGCCTGTGGCAAACCAATGCTGCAAGCTGAGGCTAGACAAACTGCTGTTTGTATCTTTAATACTGTATTTGACTGTTAGAATAATTTGTGAAAGGCTGTGGTAGACTAGTGTTTTAAGATCAATGTTGGGTCTTTCCCTAAAGGAAGTAGTGTTTCAAACATGAAGAAGAAACAAAGTCCGTAATAGAGGGATGAAACTAGGTGATCAGTTATCCCATGTGGCTTTTTATCTGTGAACCTGTACAAAATGCTCAGTTTCACCTGTCTGTTCCAGTTGCTAGTGCTGAACTTGTATATGCTGGTGGTTGAAGAGAAATAAGCAGTTTACGTGGAGTTCCCAAAAAGAAATAGAATCTGATAACTTCTAGCACTGTTAGTCTTACAAAAACAATGCAGATTAGGAGGTAACTTTTGCTGATAAAGGAAACTGATGGTACAGCAAGCACTGAAGTGCGCTCTGTGAATGTAACTGAATAGGTTCTAGTTTTAAAAAATTATTTTTCTGAAGAGCAGACCAGCACTGACTTCTAGTAGTGAGTAAAGCCAGATCCAATACAGAGATCTGAGAGTGCAACAAAGAATCACAGTATTTTCTGTTGCCTGTTGTCTTTGTAAGAAGACTAAAGAACCACTATGTATGAGCATGAGAAATGGGAAAGGAGGGCAGAAGCAGGATCGTTATTCCAAAGCCCATGGCATATGTGAATGTGCAGCCTATGATAATAAACAGTGGCAAAGGGAGAGATGTCTGCAATTGCATGTTGTCATGGGTATTCCCATTCTGTAACCTATTCTGGTTTGGATCTTGTGGGCAAAAAGGAATATTTATACCAGCATGATGGCGGCTGTGGTAGTGGTGGTGATGATGATAATGATATGAAGTCAAAGAGTCTCAATGCAGCATTTTGGTTTAGGGATATCTTTCTTAATCTCTCGGGACAACATCTGCATAGAAATCTTGATTCCTGTTTTCCCATCTGGTTTCTGAGGTGCTTTATGAATGTGTAGGGCAGCAACTTAAAAATTGTCAATGCAGCCTCGTTACTTGTAGGGTTCTTAATATTTGGGGACAACATAAACTGGGGAGGTTGGTGTTAGTTCTCTGAATGTTGTTAAATGACCGTTCTTTATATAATATTTTCAGGTGTTGCTAAATTATACATGAATCTTTGTATGATTTCTTTGCAGGGTGGATGATTGATTGGTCTTTTATTTCTAAATGTTGACCACAATAGAATTACTCTTTATCTGTAATTCAGGTATTGTTAAATAAGAGCCTAATGTTTTTATTTATCTTTCCCTGTGTACACATTAGTATACCAGGAGGGAACTGGAGAGGACATCTGACCAACATTAAAGACAGGTAAATAGAACATTTTATTTAAAAGTGAGGTGTTGTCTTTGATTATTCTATCTTGAACTCTTCTTTCATAAATATAAAAAATAGCTTTCCTTATATAAGAAAATATCTTAATACTTGAGAATATGAACCTTTGTTGTATACATATCATTTCCCAAACTCCGGTTTCCAGCTCATTCTTGTGCATTAAACAAGACACAACATGCACAGTTGGAAAGGAATTATACTAAGCAGAGCCAAGACAGGAGACCACAGAGAAGAATAAGACCTGCCATTTTACTGGGTGGCTTATTTGTTTACTGTTTAGGAATTAAAGACTTACTTTTTTGGTTGGCTTTATAATACCATTGTTTAACAGGATATGTAACAGAGCAGCTTTGGTGTGGAAATAGATGTCTTCTTGAAAACTGATACTATTCGTGCACTGCAATTAATTTGTACAGATGGAACAGTTCTCCCTTCCCACCTGATTTTCAGTGAAGACAAAATGATTCTTATGTTAGGTTTTCACAGTGATAACTTGGATATGTGTTTCTATTACAGTGCAGTTTTCTTGATATCTGTAAATTCCTATTTTATATGTTATTCTCTTTGAAACCCAGTCCTGTGGTTTTGCAGCAATTTGGCAACTATAAATGTATTAATTATAAGATGTCTGCAATGGATTATGGGTTTTTTTGGTGGTCTATAAAAACAGACTGTGTTGCATACTCTGAATTAAAAGCGCATGCAGTCTGCTGCTTTTGACATCCATGAAAGAACAGCGTAAGTCACTGTCCAAAGAGTAGGGGTTGTTCACTGTAAGATGGATTATTATTTTGTATGAGACTGTGTATGTTACTATACTGTATTATAATTCACCAAATTCTAGATAACTTTTTTCATTTCAGCCTTCAGAGTTCAAATTCTAAAGTTCACTGTCTTGGTTAAGAGGCAGCTTGTTATCTTACTGTCTGTAAACTCTGTTGTAGACATTGAGAGCTAAACTAACTTAGATCACCTCACGTTTTATCATGAATTAAGAATCCGTGAACAAAGTGGTGACAAGGTGCTATATGGCATTTATTTTGTGATAACTGTATGAACACTTTTATTTTGAAATAAACAAGTTGGAGGTAGCCTACTTGGATAAGTATTTGAATGAAAAAAAAGAATATAATTTTGTTGCATTTAAATTAAATGGCTGCTGGCAGAAAAGATCCTTAGGATTTAAGAAAGAAAAAAAAAAGTTTGTTGGTTTTGTTGGGGTTTTTTTGTGTGTGTTTGTTGTTTTTTTTGTCCTAATCATAAAGGACAAAGCCCTTAAGGTATCTCTGAAACTCATGTGGTGGTTGTTACTACACTCATCTCTGCAGTCAGCATTAACTGATGTCTTAAAACATGAGTCTTGAGTTAAATCCAGAAGAACTATTTTTTCCTAAACTGGGTTTGACAATTTAATAGGCTTATTTGTAGGTTACTATGATTTTGTATAAATACTGGCAGTTATATCTAAGATGCTCGTATCCAGGATATTTTCTGCTTCCTCTAGCACTGAGCTCCTAGTTTCTTTGAACTGTGATAGTCAGAAGCTTGAACCCCCTGCAAACAAACCTTGAAGTCTGCTGACCATTTTTCTTTGAGAGTTACAAAAGCTTTGGATTTCCAAGGTCAGCTATAGAAAGCTGCAGCTCAGGCTTTTTGAGCCTGTGTTCAAATTACTGCAGCATGTCTGACTTCATGCTTGATGCGTAGGTGCCATGATACTCCAAGTCCATCTCAGAAATGTCCCTCAAAAAAGCAGTTAAGTGGTCAATTATCTGTGACGACAGCTATGTATCTATCCTACAGAGGTGAAAGCCTTCTGTGTGGGAATTTCTTGGCATGAAATCTTGAAATGATCAATGAGAAGTTATAAAAATTGCAAGGTAATTTTAAAGATATGGTTGCAAAAAAGCAGCAGTTAGACTAAGGGTCCAGTCTTGCAAGATGCTGAGTGTTTCTTCTGCCTGTTTTGCCTCTGCTTCCTTTGGAAATCCACATTGAGAATTCACAAGAAGAAACTGGCTTCAGGAGCTTTGATTGTTGATAGGTGGTTGGAGTGGGTTGATTTGTTTGGGTATGGGGAGGTTTGTTTTTTTCAAGTGATCTGAAAGTGGTCGTTGCAGAAGGATCCAAGTTAACTATGGGACAGGTCCTTAAACTTTAGGCTTAATGGTTTTGAAATAGTCTTGTAACAGTTCATTAGGCCTTTCTTCTCTGTTGCCAAACTGTGAAGTTCCTTAATGCTGTTAGATGTATTTAATGGTAACTTTACAGCTATATGAGCAGCCAGTTGCATTGCTGACATTAATATGTAGGCTAAGCCTGCAGTGGCCACAGTGGGTTGAGCAACTGGAGTGTATTGTTTGTATGCAACAGTGAATGTCCATTGTTGGGATTCCATGCATAACTTTTTTTGATTCAGTAAAGTCACACTCAGCATTGCAATTAAAGCAGTTTTGGCTTATGGTATGTGCATTAATGTATACTAGATATAAATTGGTGGGAGAATTTAACATTTCTGATTGCCATGGTTTTAGAAAATTACAACGACTTAGCTTTGGCATCTCTAGGATATCTCTGTGGAGACAGCCAGGGGAAAATAACTTGTTCCATTTTAACACTTAAAGCTCAAATCCTACAATTCAGTTCTGGGATTGTGCTTGTGAAAATAAGATATTTGGATGGATTTAGAGAAGAATGGTTACTCCTTCAGTTCAAACTATGTCCAGCTGGGTGAATATAGGCTTCTGAACAGAGAATGGTAGAAAGGAAAAATGTGAAACATCAACAACATATCCTGCATATAAGAGAAGCTTAAGTGGGAGCAGGTGGCAAAAAAGTCATTGTTCGTCAGCCAGGAAGAATGAAAGACCCATTCAGACTAAGCATCATTTTATTGCCTGCTGAAGAAGCTACTAGATTCTACTTATTTTCTTGGCTGGAGTGTCCAGTCTGGTGATGAAGGTGCAAGATGGATCTCATGTCTGATATTCTTGGCAGAAGTGCTTGAGAACAGACATGACTGACTGTGAATTTCCTTAGTGTATGTTAATGTCCTATCTGACCGTTTCTTTTTCCCTTTTCATGTAGTTATTGATAAGTTAAGCTTGGAAAAATTTCTAGGTTTAACCCACAATCAGAGATGCAAGTCAAGAAGTGTACCCATGGAGTCTGTGTATATTTGTAGCTCATTGGTTTGTCTTTAGAAAGTGCATCTGCAAAACTTTCAGATAAGTTTTTTAGGGGGAAAAAAAAAGGTTAATGTAGTTCACAATTCAAGCACAGAAATGCAGGTTGTTTTGTCTCAGTCCTCCACTGTTAACCCCACCTTACATGCTGGTTTTGTGGTGGACCCAGAGGTTCATGGTAGTGATGCATGACATACATTTTTGACCTGTGTATGGAGCTGTGCATTGTGTTGATTATGTGTTTAGTTTACAGGGGCTAACAGGAGAGACAACTAGGAAAGAAAAGAATGAAAAAATGGGACATGGAAGTGATGACAGTTCCCGTTTGATTTCCTTCAGACTGTGTGTTAGAGCAGAGGTTGTGACTGTGGGACATGAAACAACAGAAAAGGCTCGATATTAAAAAAAAAGATGTTTGTTCTTTCTCTTAAGATAGAGTTCTGGGGGATCATACAAAAATCCAGAGGTGGCCACGGAAGTTAGGCCTGTCTTGTTTTGCATCTTGGAATTATGTGCATGCTGTGCTAGCAGGCTGTAGGAACAAAAACCTGACTCATAGCAGTTGACATAGTTCTTGTGGCTATGGTTTGTTTTGATTGCCTTTCCCAGTGCTGGGGAGTTTTTGCAGCACTTTACATAAAAAGTTGTGCCTCTTGGCTGGCACCGATCTGTGTGTTCTCTGTAGCGTTGCCTCACTCATGCTGTTCTGGAAAATTTTTCAGGATCTGCTATGATATGCCAGCACTCTTCTTGAGGAAATTAAAGAGTTTGAGGTCTGTTTTTTCATATCCCCTATTGTTCTATTCTGTAATCTTTTATGATGGATTTTCAATCTCTTTGTATTCTCTTAGTATTAAAAATATGCATGGACAGATCACTGGAGAGTTCTTGTGTGTGTCAGACAAAACAATGTATGATTTGGGATTTGCAGAACCACAATTGTTACTATAGCTGCTGCCCCTGCAACAGGGAAACTTAAGAGTACTGTGAAGTGGACAATGTGAATGATAAAGGAAACTGCCCCATTGCTGCATGCAGTCATACAATCCCTGAAACAGCTGTGCATGATGGAGTGGGGTTTCTGGCTCTGCAAAATGATCGCTAAATGATGGCATTGGTTGACTGTAGCTGCAGAGCTTTTTCATCTGCAGCAATCTGCATTCCTAGATCCATGTGATGATATTTAGCCCATGCTACAGAACAGGAACAGAAGTTTCTTAGCAATAAAGAAACAAGTAGTGATAAATCAGCAGGAGATAGCAATGTAAAGCTGCTTTCTGTTTGGGTGCCGTCAGCTTGATATTAGAAAATCTCTGGTGAAATTGGGCATTGTACAGACATGCAGTGCCAGTGTGACTTAGTATTGCTGAGGGCTTTCAAAGCAAACTTTCTGTCTTAGTCACATTCTGCTTTCAGTCTGTTCACTTTGACCAGCTTGGAGAGATCTGAACAAACAGTGTTAGCCTAGAAATAAGGGGAACTCTCATAGCAAAAGACAAGCAGCACAAAGAAGGCAGTCTCACTTGTTATTTGCTTTTCCAACCATACAGCAGATTTATGTTACCTTTTCTTTCCTTCTTTTTTTTTTTTTCTTCTTTTGAGCAGGGTTATTCCCACACCTGTGACAGGTTTGGTTATTCCAAACCTTGACAAACCAGGCACAGATAGCTTGTCTTTTTTGTAGGAGCAGTCAGTGGCACAATAATGGAGTATTTCACTGGTTCATTTTCTTGTTGTAACACTTTGGAGTGGATTTATAGCTAGACCAAGGCTCTGTGGCCTGCCTGCTAGCTTCAGCTACTATGGCTACAGCTACTTCATATGTTCCGGCCAGGCCAGTGCAACTGCGTCACCTTCCCACATTGAGGTCTGGCCTGTATGTACTCATGGTGACTTTCCTGGTTAGCAGGGAAACTTCCAAATATTAGAGATGTGGAAATTTCTGGTAATGCTGAGAGTTGAACTCTGATCTCTCAAGGCATAAATAAATGCTGGTGAATATTTAAATACTCTTTTTTTTTTTTCTCCATCCTCTCATGCAGAGTTCTAGTCCTAAATCCTCAAATGTCTCTAGAGTTAAATCTTTGGTCCTGATACCACTAAATCACATAGAAATATTTCTAGTGACTTTAGAAGATTTTGGATGCATCCCAGAAAGAGTACAACAAATTTTCTGATGATTGTACTGTGCTGGAGTTCTTGTAAAGAATTGTGCTAATACACAGACACTCAATAAGTTAATAAAATTTAAGGTATTTCTTACGTAAAAGCCTTTATCCTTTTGTTTTCTTCTTTCACTGTTATTACAGCGGACAGTGCCCAGTTTGCAACCATCAGCTGGAGGATAGTGACCTCACCGAAGAGGAGTATAATAATCTCAGAGAAAGAATAATAAGGGATGTGATACATGGAACTGACACTTTTAGAAAGACAAGCCCACAGGTAGGTCTTGCACGCTGTCAGGTTAGGAGGGTAATATGCAATTAATGTTCAGATACTTTGAAAACACCACAGATCTTTTTTTCTTTGCTTTAAACATTGATAGGCCATTAGATACTGAAGTATGCTATGTATTTTTCAGTTGTGTTTATAAAATGGGTCTAAGTCTTGACCTCTTTCATATTGTCTTTCTTCTTATATTTTCAGTCAGCTGTTAATGGATACTGAAATAATTAATTATTTTTTTTTTACATTAAAAATGTAAAAACTATGGAAATCTTCTAATCCTTCAAAAGCTAAATTTTAAGTATGAAATAAAATGCAGTAACTAGAACAAAATAAGACATCTAGTATTTCGAGCTTGCATAAAAGTAGAAGTCCTAGTGTTTCTTAAGTTCAGTATCGTATCTAAAGCTTACATTTATGTGCTGAATACTTGATTTTTCAGTTGGGCAGCTGTTTGCCAGAAACAATAAAGAACCGATTATCACTTTGTTCACTCAACTTTCACAACCCACCAACCAACAAACTACCCCTCAATTTTAAAGATACGCTTTCATATTTATAATTACAATATACATCAGGAGTATCAAGCTTTTCAAAGGTCATTGTAAACATATGAGAGGGCATAATTCCCAGACGCTATAATATATTGCAGTTCTATTTCTTACTCATTGTGTGGAGATCAGTGGTTCAGCAATAGTAATACAGAATGAAGCTGAGCTCCGCTAGATGGAGCCCACGCGACATCTCAGGGTGGTTTTGCTTTCCTTTTGTAAGTATTGATGTCATTTTGCTGCAGCTGGCACCTCAGTTCTGCATCAGTTCTGAAAATATGGAAGAGGACACCAGATCTAATTCTTCAGGCTTTCTGCAGACACAGACCTTGCACATGTGTAACAGTTGTAGAAACTTGAAACAGTTAGTGTTGGGGTACTTGTAGTACATGAAGCCTGTTGTTCAGACATCTAATTTCCACATAGATTTTTCTCCTCAGTTCAGGACTTTTAGCTGATCTAGCTGCAAATTGTACAGGGGAGTGAAATTATGCTTAAAAATACCATCACAACTTTAAGTCTTTAATGGGTACTGGTGTTCTATAATATTATAAGATAAACGAAAGGATGTGGTTTATTGTACAGTGTACAACTAACTTTATATGTTCTCTAAAAGCCTTTGTGAAAATTATGGTTGAGCTTGGTTTATTAAAGAAAGCAACAACAGCAAAACTTTTAATTCCTTAACCAGTTAACTGGCTAGTCTGTGAAGCTTCATTTCTGTTCCCTGTGGTGACTGCTGGCTTGAAAATTTCAAATTTGTCAAGTACACAGAGCTAAATTAGCAGTACCAGTTGAAGGCGGGGAGATTTAGGAACGGAGTTCTGGGTAACAGGACAATTCACACCCAAGCTGAGCAGTAGTGGCAATGATGTTTCCCCTGTTTGAGAACCTGATTGATCAAATGACTGACATCTAATGCAACAAGACTCAATACACTGTGGTAAGTTTTGATGTCAGTAGATTTTGGTAGTCTGTGCTATAGCTGAAATTCCATCATTTACCACTCTGGGCCACCCACTTGCTAGTTCCAGGCTGACCTTGTTCCAGTTCCCTATTGGCAGGCAGTCACCAGGAGGCTAAATGGAGATGAACCCGGTGCGTTTACTGTTGGCTATACAGCTTAAAGTCTGCTCCCTCAGTGAATTTTCAGCATGTATGTGGGGACAGAGGCAAAACAGTGTTGTGATGTGTCAGAGGTTTCCAGAAATAAATTTGGGACTTTCTAGTTGCCTTTGTGCTGTGAAAGCAGACATGTGGTGATGAAAATATGCTGCCCATTTTAGGTATGCCAGACTGTGTGACTTCTCTTGCAGCCAGGGTTTTCCAGAGGGGAAACTAGGTGAAGAGGCTGAAAATAGGGTGTAAGCAAGTACATCTGAGAGGGGGGGTTTCCATTTTCCAGTCAGTCACTTTTTTGTAGTAGCCGCAATTCAAATAGAAAACTTTTTAGCTTTCTATTCCTTCTTTTCTCCTAACGAGTTTTCTTTAGTGCATCTGTGTTTCTTGCAATGAAATGATTATTCAGGGAAACAGTTTGAGTTGTTCTGAGCTCCAAACATTTTTTTCCCAACAAAGTTTCAAATTGAATATGTAATGTATTTGGAATTTATTTTTTTTTTACCCCACTGAGGAATAGTCTTTTGTCTTTTGCAACAGCATCATTGCTTTATTTGATTTTATTTCTCTCACTTAAGATTAAATGCGATCGGAGTAGAAAATTAGGAGCAAAGATTCGGTTTGCTGAGGATCTCCCAAAAGTAGTCTGTTGTGCTGTGATTAAAAAAAATAATCTTTTCTGTAATTAGTTTTAGGAAAGAAAATGAAACAACTTAGGTTTGTACATCAGAATGGCAGTAAACACTATTTACAAATATGTTGAAAAGATGGCTTTCAGGAACTATAAAACTGATTATCTGTGATAAGGAAATACCAGTTACACATTAAAAAGAGACATCAACTCAGATCTTCATGCACAGCTACTGAAAGGTCTATTAGGATGTCGTAAGATGATCTAATATAGTGAGCTGCAACCTTGCAGGCTGCTGTAGAAAGAAAACGTTGTAACAAGACTGTCACCTTTTGTACCACTGTGTATATGATGTTTTCAGTTGGATGCCTGTTTACCCTGGCTACGTTTAATTGGGAGCTATGCCATTGAGCCTGAGTTGATATAATTGATATAATGAGAGGCAGAATCAAGTTTGATGTGATGACTTTCATGTTGCAGCTGCTCCCAGGTGTTTCTCTAAAATACACAAATGCAGTAATTTCATTCCCTTCTTGGATACTTCATACCCCTGATAAGCCTGAATGTTGTGCACAGGGAAGGAAGCACATGGGAGATGTGTATGTGCTGTCAAGAAGGCAGGAAGAGATGGGTTTGTGGGCATGTAAAGTCCCCACACTAGGTCTGGGCTAAGTGTGTAGAGGGGTTTTACATGTTCTTCTAGAATATGAGAGACTGGAGAAGGAAGAGGAAGTGACCCATTCATCTCAGTGTTGTTTTTGCAACTGAATGAGGTTGTGCTGTTTCCAAGGAGCCTTGAAAATAAAGCTCTATCTCTTACTTTTAGATTGATGCCTTTTCTTTTCTATAAAGCTTTGGTTCTTCTTCCACGTGTGCATGTTTCCCAGCTCCATGATTTGCTCTAAAGCCCTGTGTGGTATATGTCAGTCCTGTTCTGAACAGAGTAGTTTATTACTTCCAAAAAACCCTATGTACTCCAAGCTCTAAGAAAACTATGTCTGATGCAGTCTGCTCTAACCCCATCTGGCAGAGCCTTCACTCCCAAGTTCCAGTGTGATCTTATCATTCTTCTACATGCTTTGTTGACTCTCAACTTGTGGTCAAAGTCAGCTAAATTGGCTGCACTTGAGCTGTTTCGAAGGTGAGCTACCCTTACCTGCCCTGAGATGCCTGTATGATTATGGCTGTCCATCTTGCCCCTGGGTGTCATGGCTTCTTTGCCTGAGATCAGGGAGAAAGAGAAGGCTAGTTAGTTCAGTTAGGCCTGCTGTGTCTCCTGAGAAGATCAGGGGCTGAAGCGGAGAAAACCCCTTCCCAGCACATGTGCACAGTGTGGGCCACAGCCCAGGCTATTTGTGCTGTTCAGCTCCTCTACCTCTATTCCCAAGTATGTTACCTCCTCCCTGTCACTGCCAGGGAGCAAAGAACTTTCTGAGTGGAGGAAACATGGAAGGAAGGAGAAGGCTGAGTGGAATTTCTCCCGTGAGTTCATGTGCATCCTTCCCTCCCAGATGTGTGCCACATTTCAGCAAAAGGATCAGATTCCTAGTTAAGTGTTTGTCCTCTGCAGTAGGAGTGCAACAATTTGGCATGTTGCTGAATGCTGCAAAGCCTCTTGCACTGGAATGGGGGCTGGTTTGAGCAGAAACAGTTCCTGTGGTTTCTTCTCAGGTGGGAATGACTGGAAGTCCTCTTGTCACTTCTGTGGCAGGGTGGGTCACTTTGCTAGGATTTGGTTTAAAATGATAGTACCTGGATTCAGAGCTAGCTTCAGCAAGAAGCGTGCTGGCAGGGTGAAAATCCTGATGGTGCCAGCATGGGTTGAAATCTTTCTGTTAGTTCTGGAGAAGGATATAGGGGTGGTGAGCTGTAGTTAGGCTTAGGATTAGGGCTAAACCGAGGCTTCAAGACGGTAGAGACTTCTGAGCTTGTGCTTTTTTTTTTTTTTCTTTTTTTTTCTTTCCTTTCTCTCCTCTAGGAGGCCCAAGAATAGGATGAATGCTGAGGTTGGCTTAGATGAACAAGTTATGACTAATTTTTGGATGGGTATGAGTTACTGAATTGTAGGTAGGCTGGGGTTTCAGGTTAGCAAGGATGGAGGAACCTGTTATTGCTGAATCTAGAAAGTCCTCAAAGTGTGGTGTTTGGGCATTAGTGTTTTGGACAGCAGGTGCTGGAGAACTTGAGTTATTGTTGGAGTCTTACAAGTTCATTAAGATTGAGTGCTGGTGGAGATGAAGGGCTTCTTGGTAGCCTTTTGGGTATGCGCTGGTGTTGGGCTATGGATAAGACTAGGGTAAGAGTTAATGTTTAGGAGTTAAAATACTTGAAGCACTCATTCAGTATGGCCGTGGTTAGGCCAGAGTATTAGATTAGAGGTGGCATCAGTAAGGACAAATGTGTTATCTAGTCTGCAACAACATGGATCAAAATACTTACTTCTAACTGCTCTTTGATTATAGGACGGCCAGTGCTGAACAGTTCAATTCTACAGGTTTTATAGAATAGCAGATTGACAACTAAGCCCATTGTTGCCTTGTGGCTGATTTTTACTTATGGGAAGGATATGGTCATTAACTTGTGGATAAGGATAAGGTTAGCGTTGCAATTATAATTAAATACACTGATATCAAGCCTGAAGACTCCTGGATCATGAAGAGTCCTGTGCAGTCATAGGTCTGGAGAAACCTACAAAGGTGAGACACAACATTTGCAGATAGGGTTGAACAGCTTTTTTTTTCAGTTCTCTGCTAAATATGGGTCACTGAACTCAGTCAGGATAGAGTTAGTATTCAGTAGAGCAGAATCCTGCATTGCCTTAAGACCCAGGTTTGCCGCTAGGTCTTGTAACATCAACAAGGATGGAGGAGAGCTGGTGAGTGGGGCTGAGGGTTAGCTGTGGGCTTGTTTCAGTTGCAGTGTTTTGGCTAGAACTAGGGTTAGTTTGGGGATTAGAAAGAACACTAGCCTCAGAGCTTGGTCCACTGCTGAATCTTGTAGGTCTAGTAAGCACAGAAGAAAGACGGGTAATGGCTTATGGGGGGTGTTGAGACAATTGCAGTAGTAGAGTATCCAGACAGAGTCTGAGAGCACTGCAGCCCAAGCTGCAGCCTTTATCCTGCTTACTTTCTGTCCTCCTGCCCCCACGTAATTCAGGGTTGGCGTTACACTCTTCTTGTGATATGATCTGCTAGAGGGGAGGGAACTTCTGGAAGGAAGGAAAAGGAGGGGAAGAGGAGAGACCGAATGGGAAATGAGTGGTGAGAGGCAAAGGCAGTTGGAATTTTTCTAAGGTTTCTTTTGCATCTTCCCTTACCCCAGAGGCTCCTGATAATGAAATCAAACAGAAGCACAGAGAGTCTTTTGGCAGGAGGATAAAAGACTAAGCTGCTTCCTTAGCAGCGAGAAATAGATCTAGATGAAAACATAAATTTGGCGCATATTTCTTTCCCTCAATTACCTCAGTGTTAGAGAATCTTTCTTGGGGGGTGGGTCAAATCTTCTGGGGTGGTCCACAGTCTTCCTTTCCTTGATTTGTATAGCAAGAAGTGAGTTGGGACTTTGTTCAGGTCACCGTGACCTTTGTTGGTCTCCTTTGCCATCAAATGGTGCAGCAAAATTAGGCCACCCTGCAACACAAGAATGCTCCTTTCTTCCAATCCACTGTCTAAACCTGTTTCATTGTCCTCCACAGCCTTTTTAAACTACAACTTTGTCACCTCTTCTAATATGTCAAAATCTTCTAATATGATACATTCTTCATATTCCAGTTAGTGCAATCAAGTAAGAAAAATCTGGTTCTAATCTTATTTTTTTGAACACCAGTTGTTTGGTTAAAACACGGTTGCTAACCTTAACTTGTTTCCACTGTAGATCGTCTGAAGATCTTGCTAAGCAAAATACAAACATGGTTTGCTGATGGCAGTGATTTTTCTCAGATCTGTGTCTTCCTTACATGAGCTAGAACATATAAGAAGAAAGAGAGAGGAATAGAAGAAATTGAAAAATTTCACCAAGGTTTAAGAATGGCATACCTTGATAAAGTTGTTCTTTTTTCCTGTTCATTAGTTGATCACAGAGGCAGACAGGACCATAAACATGAAGTCAGAACAGTAACTGTTAACTAAAGAATTAAACTAATCTGAATTATTTGAGTAGCTAATTTTTAAGGAGATTATTTTATCAGGAACTTCTTGGACACACAGTCCTTCACTTGCAGCTCATGCATTCCACTAAGTAGGATCTTAAGAGATGTTTATGTAATGCAGACTACATATACTAACATCCTTTTTTAAGTGTTCTCTGACTATTGCGAAGTTCTTTGATAATACTTCTAAAGTAAAATTAGCATGAGCACATGTTGATTTAAGACACTTTGAAATGTTACCTCTTGGAACTTAGGCATTGTCAAATGGTGCTTTACCATTTGGTACTTTGGTCCATTACCAAACATTCTTCTAAGTCAAGGAGCTGGTCTCCAGTTGTGGTCAAAACCAGATTCTTCTGATGCTGCAGAGGCCTGTGTGGAATTGTCTAATATAGGGCTTCATTATAATTTATGATAATTAGAATTGCTTAAGAAGTTATATAGTTTCATGTTATCTATCCAATACCTTATTTCCTAAATTAGATCTGTTTTAGAACATCATCAACTTGAACAGATGTTTTTATTACACTATGATGATCCTTTAAGTTGATACAGTTCCTCCATAAATCTGTAGAATGTAAGTGTACTTTTTTCCTGTAGTGTGCATTGTTTCATCTTTCTGATGCTAAATTTAATTTGGTTTTGTATTCATTATTGGTGCGGCTGCTTCTGTGCCATTCCCTTTCTTAAATATTTGTAAAATATTTCATATATATGGGAATTAGTATAGAACTTTGAAAGGTGCTGCTAATTTATTAGCATGTCCCTTTGTTTTTTCTATTCTGCCTTTTTTAAATGCTATTACTAGTTCAGTGTTTTAGTAGCTTGTTATGAAGTCTTGTGTCAGGTTTTTTGAAAATCTAATTAATGCCATCTGCTTCTATTTTACCTACATTTTCATTGACACAAGGAAAGAATTTTTAGAGATACTCTTTTGCAAAAGGTGTGCACATTAAACTCTACCAGATCATATTATTCCAGAGGGTTTGCACAATTTTTGGTGATTGGTTCAACCATATTACAGTGTACAGATGCTGGGTGCATAGGTTTATAAGTCTCTGGATTGTTTCTAGAAATATTAAAATAGGGGTAGAACATGTGGTGCCATTCTCTGTCCCAGAACAGTTGCTGTTTCTCTTGAGATTGCAAATATTAGTTAGCATATGCATTTGGTGGCAGTGTGATTTTTAAACTAGCATAACTAGCCTTACCACCCCGCCAGCTGTTCATTCCTGCCCCCTTTGGCCCCTGCAAGTGTGCCAGGAAACAAGGGAGCACAGCTCCATGGTAAGCAGGGCACAAACCCAGATAATAGTGTTTTGTTTTCTTGTGGGTGTTTTTTCAGCTGGATCAGTTCCTCGTTCAGTTTTGCTTCAAACATCTGTAGCAGCATAGCAGAGAAAGCAGCAGGGAGGTATATCCGGCTGTCTGATATTCATGTAGCATTTTTCCACATGTATATTATGGTCTGTCTGTAATTAAGTGCAAGTCTGCCTCACTTACTTGGGACGGTGTCTTTTCTATCAAGTTCATGATTCGTTGCTTTTATATTATTCCACTGTCTTTCTGTAATGCCCGTTACATTGTATTCAAGCATTCAAGTCAATCTTTTCCTTGTTTAGCATTCTGTTAGGTGGTTTGCCTTAAGACAAAAAGGTTCCAAAATAGCATTTAGAATTTTGAAAGCACTGTGAATTCAAAATTCTGCAACTGCCTTTGCAAGTTTTTTTTGTTTGTTTGTTTTAAAAGAAAGCTTGGTATGGTCCATTTCTATACTCTTGTACTTAGGATGGCAGCCTTGCAAAGATGAGGGCATTTTTCCACTGAGGACAGCAGCACAAACTGCTTGTTCCTCCCTCCATGTTAAGTGTGCTCAGGAAGGACGTTTCAGAAGTGCACTGCCTGGATTGTTGAGGTCCAAGTTTTGCACTGGCCTCGTGACTGACCCTCTGCTGTCTGATATAGGCAGGCAGGAACAAGCCCCAGGAGAACACTGCCTGCTGTCGATGGAGGACTATGAACAGGCAATACAGAGCACATCTCAGCCAGGTTGTCAATGCACCTGCAAGCACTTTCCTGTTTGTGACAGTATCTCTGAAAGCTACAGCCACAGGAGTTTGACTCCTGGATTATTTGTTAACTTTAGAAGCATGTAACAGAGGGCAAACAAATTGTGTGCAATCCAGAGTACATAGTGATACCAATACACAATACTGAGAAAAGCCTTCCTGCTCATAAGGGTTTGAAGGGGATTTCCAAGCTTCGAAACTGTGGGGGAAATATTCAACCCTTCAGGCATAGCAACAAACAGATTTAAGAGTGCTTGAACGAGGCGCCTTAAAAAAAATTGGCTGGATTTCAGTTTGACAGCTGAATTTTATTTCTCACACTCTAAATCTCATTCCTGTGTTTTTCTTCTGATACTGAGAAACATTGCTGAAAAGAAAGCAACCCCCATCACTTTTTATTTTATGAAACTGTTAGAAAGTGAATGTTTTCACTTCTCTAAAAGCTGGTCTTAAGGTGTTGAAAGACACTGTTTGATACTTAGGATAGAGTTACATAATGCTTAAGTGCAGTATAATATTCTGTTAATTAGAGTTTGCTCTTTCCTTGCACTTTAGTATGTTGCCACTTAATATGGAGAGGGGAAGCACTGCTTTTTCTGTTGTACAAAGCTTAAACTGTTGTGAATGCTTCTGGAAACAATATATGTTGAATACCATAGATTTGCACTTTTTAACTTGACTTTAGTATCTCTCCACCATTCCTGGTGAGTGAGCATAAACTTTATTGTTTAGAAGAAGTGACAGGCAGCCTTTCCTGCAGTGATTTTAATAGGTTTTGGTAGGGGTTTTTATTTTTTTTTTTTTTTTCTTTTCTTTTCAAATTTCATGTGTTGGCATGAACATAATAGCCTTTCGTGTATTTAAAAGTTCTCTGTGGATTTGCTCATTTATCTGCTTTGTATGTTATATTACTTTGGGGTTTGGCATTTAGATCAGTAGACATTTTGGATTGTTGCAGAATTTGAGCAATACCATTATTTTATTTCTAGTTGCCAACCTATTTCCTGTTTAGACTTGAGGAGAAAAATGCTCAAGTGATCTAACCTTTCTGTGATCTGAAACTTGTCAGATACTTAGATCTGTTATAGATGTTAAAATTATTTCAAAATACTAATTTTAATTACGCTCATTGCTCTTATCAAAGGACATGCTTGTTTAGCTATGTTTTCTTTGTTTTGTTTTCAATTGTGATGTTTATTTCTACGTTGCCATATTTAACGTAGTATATCTGTAAATAATAATAATTAATTCCTCCCCTCATTTTTGTTGCGCTTTTGAGTTTGTGCACTGGTATTGGAAGAAAAACATACATTTCTGTCTATAAATGTATTTACAGAAGTTGAAATAGTGTCAATACTTTTACAGAAAAGTCCTATTTTTAGATTTATTACTACTGTTATTTCAAATATTATTGGCTGTGTAAGCCAGACTTTTGAAGTCTGAGGTCACACCTTTTTAAAAATTATTTTTAAATGAATGTTTAAAATAGCAAACCCAATCTTTTTTCTTTCTTTTTCAAACAATAATTCCTGTACTTCTGTTTTTTAAAACCAACCTCTATCTATTGTTTTGCTGCAATACCTCAGGTTGAGAAAGAAATCCATAAAATGTTGTAGTTTCACAGTCCAGTAAGTTAGCATAGTCAGGGCTACCTGTGGGAAAAGGTGATCCCAGTAGTCTCCCTTGCTACCAGTCCCATTCCTATTCCATGTCCTGGCTGAATTTTCATGCCAGGACAAACCTCTGTGCTCTGATCTGAACAGCCTGGTGCAGGCTAAGACTGTTAATTGGCTCAGTTCATGGTGGCTCAGTTCCTCACCCATGTCAGTCATTCTCCTTGTGCCAAAAAATGTGTGTGTGTGTAGGTAGAGGGGGCAAGGCTAAGAATGAATGGCTGAGGGAGGGGAGAAGGTAGAAACACCTCTTTCTGTGGCAGCACCACTACATACCATAAGATGATGGTGAAATAGTGCATGAGTCATTCAGCTGGTGTGGAGTACCAAAAAATGCGAAACTGTGTTGTGCTTTTGCCGAGATATGAATGGAATTGAGCCACATACACGCTAGTGGTTAAACAGGAAATTATTTTAAATGTCTTTAATTCTTCACATCAAGGTAAATTCCATCATGGGTTTGTTATGGCTGGCTCTTACTTCCAAATCGATTTAGTCAGTGTGGTGTTCATTTGCAAAGATAAGTTTTCTTAGTAGAAGGTGCAGTGAATCATTACGCATGGTTGTGTAGTTGGCATTCCCCTATTTTCCCAGCTAGGCAATGAATGAAATCAGGTGGGTTTTTTAAAATTCCCTTTGCTTTTGGTATGTGGTGTGAAACAGGATATCACTGGAACCTCCGGTGAGCACCCCGCTGCGTTGCGCATATTCCAGCTGCAGGGAGACAAGTGCATACAGTGCACTGGCTGCTGTGGGAAGTCTTGCAGTGAGGTAACAGCCTTGCTGCATTGCAACACTTTTCTGTGGCTTCCAAGCATTAAGAGGGTCATGTCAATAAGCAATGCTGAATGTGTTTTTAAAGTTTCGTCCCTTCAGTTGCCAAGTCTGTTGAGTCGAGTTTGAGTAGTGTTTCCAAGGCTGCAAGAATGGACTTTTCCTTGGAAACTTTGTGAGATGAACCTGGTCAGAACAAGATAGAAATCAGTGTAAGGTTTGCTGTGTTTGTTTTGGTGCTCTTACTTGCGGGGCATGGCGGGGAGAGAGAGAGGGAGATGTTTTGCTACTTATTGGTGTGTTGAAAGGATTCATCAGAAGTGCCCCTTGTCATGTTCAGCAGGATGTTTCCATGTAAATGTTCCTGCGGCACATGCCAGGGTGTATGTAGATCACGCATTGCATTCTCTGTTTGGAAGGGGAAGCCCCTGTGAATAGCTTGCTTCTTTTTGCTTAAACCAACCTTCACATCATCATTGTACTGCCTGGATGATTGTGTCTGGCTTCTCTTGAATCAGCTGTACCCTAGCTGCAGCTGGGCTCTACTTCATTTATGGCTTATAACGAAGATCTTCAATTTCTTCTTACAGTTGGCTAGTGAAGGAAATATCTTTAGAGAATTGTGGGTGAATCATCTCCTTATTACTGTGGCTGTAAGATGTGCATAAAATCCAGACAAATCCTGATCTTTGAAAGATCAGCATTCTTCAAATTGTATATTTTCTCTCTTTGTGGTGGGTTGACCTTGGCTGGATGCCAGGTGCCCACAAAACCGCTCTGTCACTCCCTTCCTCAGCAGGACAGGGGCGGGGGCGGGGGGGAGAAAATAAGATGGAAAAAAACTCGTGGTTCAAGATAAAGGCAGTTTAATAAAGCAAAAGCAAAGGACACATGCAGAAGCAAAGGAAAACAAAAGATTTGTTCTCTACTTCCCATCAGCAGGTGATGTCCAGCCACTTCCTGGGAAGTACATGGAACAGTTGTTCCAGAAGACAAACATCGTAATAATGAATGCCAGCCTCCTCCTCCTTTCTCTTAGCTTTTATTGCTGAGCAGATGTGATATGGTATGGAATATCCCTTTGGTCAGTTTGGGTCAGCTCTCCTGGCTATGTCCCCTCCCAAGATCTTGCTCACCCCCAGCCTCCTGGTGAGGGCAGGGGGAAGTGATGGAGAGACAGCCTTGATGCTGTGTGAGCACTGCTCAGCAGTAGCCAAAACACTGGTGTGTTATCAGCAGCTTTCTAGCTACCAGTACAGAGCACAGCACTATAAGGGCTGCTACAGGGAAATTTAACTCCATCTCAGTCCGACCCAATACACTCTTATAGTGTAAGTCTGTGTGTGTTTGAGTAACCCTTTGTACTGTGTCTGGATGATGTAATCTGCTGATTATTCCTAGGCTTCACCCTTTTCCTTCCCTGTGTCCAGAGAGGATGGGAAATATGGCGACTCAAAAACTCTCACAGGGGAGCAGACCCGGATCTTCTTTACTGTTCTTTATGTTTTGTTTTTTTCTGGAAAAGGAAAGGAGCACTCTTGTGTGTTGCTGGGGAAATATGGATGGCAAGGAGAAAATGAACCTATCCTTGGGGATTTTTAGTCTGTCTAAGGCTTTTCACTGCAGTCTTCTGTATTTGGTGACATAAATTAAACTTGACCATTTGTCTTCTGTACTTATTCTGCTATTAACTCCTCACCTCCCTGTGTGGATAAGAGTCTCCTGTGCCAGCAAACCATCTCTCCTTGTATTGCACAGTTTACTGGCAGTAAGGCAAAACAATTGAGCAGATCTGAGAGGCTGGCAGGGGCACACTGTCAGGCACATGTTGAGAATAGAGTAGGAGACATGGACGGGAGGAGATGGCAGGGAAAGGTGGAGTGGCCAAGGCAACAACACTGAAAAAGCTGCAGCATCTCACCAGCTCCAAAAATAGACTCCAGAGAGCCATGAGCTGGCTTCTGAGAGGTGCTGAGCATATCCTGGTGCCTCTCAGCAGGACCCTCATGGCAACTCCTGCTCCATCTGCCCTGCTGGGAGAGGAGAGGGAGCCAAGCAAAGAGTGGGCAGAGGGGAGCGTTGACCCACCGAACTCCCCTGCTGCTCCCCCAACTCGTGCTATAGTGTTCCCTCGACAAAACACTCTACTCTGCCCATCAGGGAAAACCCACCTCTTCTGGAGGTGCTCTATAACTATTGTCACTTGAAATAAAATACCACTTTAAAAATTCTCCACAAAGTGTTTGTTTTGTATTGAAATGAGGCCTTAAAGACAAGATTCCATGTACACTATACCTTTAAAAATGTCTACTTGACTGTAACCATGTTAAGTGAAATAATACTGGCATTTGTTGGCATGAGGAAAATAACTCTCTATTGAAGTGTTTACCATGTGTTTTTCATCTGCTTCCACTTTCTTTTGTCTTTCCCATTTTCACTCATCTTTCTCTCAAAGCTCTCCTATTTTACCTTTATTCAGTCTGCATGTGTTTTCCTTCTCTGTATCTTTCCCACATTTCAGACAGCCATCCAGTATTACAGTGATGATTCATCTGATTTTGAACCATGGGGAAGTCCACTGGATGGCATAAGCCCAGAAGTCAGGAATCCTTGTTAGGATTTGCATTTGTTTCTCCTCCCCCTCCTACCACCGCTTTTGGTAGCGGCTTCCTTTCTGTGTCCATCCTGTCAGATGGCAATGAGAATATTTATTCATCTATATAAAATACATTGAGATTGGGGCAGGGGGAAACAGTTCACAAGTGCCAACAATTTCTTTTTGTTTTCTTGCCCAGCTTTTTATACTTTCTCAATAATAACATTTATTTAAGCCATGGAGAAATGAAAGATCACATAAAAGGCAATTAATTCTGGTGGTGCTAGACTAAGCCCCGAGTTGTCTGTGTTCTCTTCAGTGTGCTTTTGACCAGTATGCCTCTGTTCCCTTGGAAATTGTGTGTGAAATTTTAACATCTTATCTCACTTGGTTGGTTTGTACTCTTACTACAAGTAACCCTTTTCCTAGTATAATGTCGTAAGCATTCTGACTCAAGTTGGTAATCATTTGTTACTGCCTGACAGCAATGTATTTTCTGGGCAAATAAATTCTTTCTTTCAGAGGAAGAATTGTATATGCTGTATAGGTTTTTGTTTGGATGCTGAAGGCATGTTTTTTATTTAGACTTGTATGTTGCCATATGGCTACATGGGATAAGGCAAGATTAGAAAAGTACTCCTTGAATTTTGGGCAGAAGGCATGAAATTTGCAGTTGTTTTGAGTTCCTATGAAAGTTCATTTATAGCCTTGGACTGTGAAACTTCTGTTACTGATAAGTAAGTCTTAATTGTTGCTAGAACGGTCATTTATGAAACCAGGTCACTGCCCCTGAGGATGGCTTAGTGTTCCTGTGCCTATGAAAACCAGTCAGAAGCAGGAAGTAGAAATCTTATGCAAGTGTCTGCTAAAAGCACTAAATCTTTTTCTCAAAAATCAAGGGAGAAATTCCTGAAGATTTTATTAAAGCTTTGTATTCTGTTCTCCTCCTATGAGGTCTCAAGCCTAAAGCAGTTGTGGTTTTCCTTCTGTTGGAAAAACTGGATGGATGCTGTTGGTTTGCTCAATCACTGCATTATGTTTCTGACATTGTTTTGCTAGCCTTAAAGCTGTGTATTTCTCACAGATGGACTGCTGTGTTTCTAAATGAATGTTTATTTAAATATTGACTGGCATTCAGAGATTTCAGAATTCTTATGGTGAAACTAAGTATGATGCTTATTTTACACTTGGAAATGTTAAGTTAGTAGTAGTGTCACAGTCTACTGGTTTGTAAAGTTGCTTTCTTTCTGCAGCTGTTGCATAACAATGACTATGGCATGTATCTTTATGTAAGTGTACAGTTCAGATTACAATGAAAATCTGGATGATTGTAAAGTTTTGGTTTTCAGTTGTAATGTAATTTGAAATTATATTGGAAGTATCCACTCTAACGCTTATGGCTTAAAGTTTTTTTTTTTCTTTTTTCTTTTTGTGTGGTTGTTTTAGGAAGTACGCAAGTAAAGATGTGAAGTGTAGCCAACGAAGGAAAAGTGAGACATTTAGGCTTTGTTTCTTTTTTTAATAAAAAGTGAAAGAAATCTCTTTCTGTTAAACTCAACTTATTATTCCCCTGTGTTTGTTTTTATTTATTTATTTCAGGAATTTGAAGCCTTTCAAACATTTGTGGAAAATCGACTTCCATTTGATATTGTTATTGATGGACTCAATGTTTCCCACATAAAACCCAGAAAGATGCACTGTGAAAATGTAAGTGCTGGTTAAATATTCATTAAGAATTTTGTGTGTGCTGATTGTAAAAGAATGAGTGCCTCATTATTACTTATCCTCTTGAGAAAATGATCAAACATTTTTGTAGCACATGTTACAATGAAGTTCAAAGAGTTATCTAGACTTCACAATTTAAAAATTATTAGTGGGAAGATGGTTCTTCTTGCATATTTGACTGTATTAGCCATAAAAAAATCATACTGAAATTTCCTCATATATGCAATGCTCATAGTTATAGGTAAGGTATCCATAATAACATTATTAAGGCATACACTGTGTGAGTGTGTATATTGTCATAGTAATAGCGATTTTGGGGAACAGAGTAAATCTACCATATAGAAAATTTAGTCTAATGTAGTTATGCTGGTAAGAGTTCTTCTTAAAATAACCCCTTACTTAGTTCAAACCACATCCTGTACAAGTTTAAACTTTATTTCACTCCTATTATCTTAAGCATTTGAGTCCTGTTCTTACAAGGGCAGCTCAAACTGGGTTCAGTTCTTTCCACTTGGTGATTTGTAGAAGAATAATCCTGCTGGTTTTACCAATACCTATTATTGAGAATTCTTGGTACTCCCTTTTAGCATTTCAGTAAGAAATGGTTTAAGGGGGGTTTTTTTTGTTAATCAAATATTTACTTTAAATTAGGAGTAACAAAGTAGCTGCTCACATATATTCCAAAGCTAGAATTTTAAGTTTTCATGCTCTTGAGATTAAAACTGTTATAAATGAGTTTGATAATAAAGGAAGTAATTTACTTCTAGTAATTACAAGAAATACATTTTTGTTCTAAGAACTACTTTAAAACTATTCTTAAGAAGCAGGATATGCTTTCATATATGTCGATGAAAGCAGCTGAGGTAGGGAGGTTAGATAAGCTTGCTGAAAGATGTTTGTTTGAGAGCAGCAGTGAAGTTTCATGAGCTACTGGCTCACGAAGAGGGTACTTTCCTTACTATGCAAATAGAAAAGGAAGTTTACAAGTTGTTTGGATGGGATCAAGGGGGAAGTGTTGATTATCTGAGAAGAATCCCAGGCAGCCTGTAGTGGCACAATGTTTTAAGATCTAGAAAGACAGATCTATTCTGCCAAAGAGGGGGAAGAGAAACCATGTCCTTCTTCAATGTGGGCCTGTCCCAGTGTGGGAGCTCTGAACAGGATCCTGAATGGTCTGTAAAAGCTGGAGGCAGTGGAGCAAAGAGCCAGCCTGGTTTTGATGGATAATTACTGCTGATTTCTCATCAGAAATCTTACTGGGAGGTATTAGCATGCTGAGCAGCAAAAACTGCCTTTGAGTTCCTCCTTAGCTTCTGCTGTATTGGAAGGACTTTGGGATCCATGATGCCAGGGAGCTCCAGAGGGACCGTATGGAGGCATCAACTTTCCATTTAGGTTGTTCCATATAGATACAGATCAGATCTCTCTTGAATCCCACGTATTTACAGATGAGGAGGATTTTTAGGAAGATCTGTCTTTCCTTCCTGTGCAACAGAACAGTAACATGGGCTCACCCCATGTTACCTCCAGAATAAGATTCTCTTAGCTAAGATTTACTTGTTCTACCAACTATGGTGCTGTTATTTATTACTGCATTTTGTCATGCACAAAAAATGTTAGTCATTGGAGTCTCCACCAGCTAGTCTTTGCTGCTTCTGTTATCTGGATCCTGTTTGTGAGAGTGTGGAGTCCCTGCATGAGATAGGATGGACATGCCCATTACTCCTGCCTTATACCTGTAGATATTCACTGGCTGGATAGTGGGTATGGGAAGTGTATGTTTGCACTATAAGCAACAAAATAGCTCCTTCACTGCCCAAAAGAAGTACTCTTCTAGACACATGAACTACTAAAGACTTTTTCCTGTATTAAGCCTCTATTCATTGAGGTACTTTTAAATTACTTTTTATGATAGATGTCTTTATACATGATTATAGTATTAACTATTGAGTTTACAGTTTCTTTCAACTGGAAACATTGTTTAAATGCAAGATCGAGCTAGACCCTAGCGAATGCTGTTTTATTTCTTCATGACTCTGAACTTCTGTGTTGTAACATGTCAGGAAAGGACTGTGTCTTTGTTCTTATTTTGGAGACTTCTGACAAGAGCATGTGTTCTTGTTTTCTTACTCTTTTTTCCAAGACTGCTAAAAAAAGAAAGAAAGAAAGAAAACAACCCGCAAAGCAGAGCAATCCTTTCTTCTGTCTCCAAACTTTTCTTCCAGATGAGGGAAGGGAAGGCCGCAGGAATCTCTGCATGTGTTGCTCTCCTGGTTACTGGTGTTGCTGCCAAGTAGTCCCCCATCTGTGAATGCTGACCTCTCTGAATGCTGTAGTCTGTCCTTTGAGAGCTGACTCTTGCCACAAAACATCCTCTTTCGGAGGCTGCTATCCTCACACCAGAAGCAGCTGAATGGAAAATGTGGAGTGGCAGGTCTTGGGGTATTCACAGCCTGCCTTATTAAACTCTTCAAGGTACAGAGGGAAACATAGTGCATAACTGAAAGGATGGAGAGGAGAAATAAATGCAAGAGAAGGTGGAGTCAGAGCACAAAGGATGGAAAAAGCTAAGAGTGAAGGCCACTGAGGTCAAGCTGGCTGGCTAGGACAGCATGACTGGCCCATTTTGAAGAAGAGGGGCATGCTGTGACTCTTTAGTGACCTCTTCTGTTCGACTTGAGAGGTAATAAAGGAGCAGTATTTCCAAGGACCTGTGTTTAAAAGCTGCCCAACCCGTGTTTTACTTGTAAAAAAGCTAAATTATTTTAAGTCTCCAGGTAGGAGTCAGTCTGTGCTCTTTTCAAGGGTTCATTACTGCAGCTGTTAGATCCAGTCAGGCTATTGTTGTATAAACTTTTCTGTTCCAGTGTATAGTTAGTGTGCAGCAATGGTTAAAAGAGAAAATGGGATTGTTGCTCTCCATTTGTAACACACTGTAAGCGTTACTATGTGCAAATTGTTAGGTGTTTTGGACCACATCCCTTATGTGATTTAGAGAGAATAGCAAAACAAAGGACATTGTTAAACACAGGAGAAGGCTTAAGATTTATGTGACAATAATATGGTAACTTAAATGCTTTCTGGTTTTTATATAAATTTAACAAAAAATACTGTTCCACTTTGTGATTTAGCTTTAAGAACTGTAACTGTTTTGCTGAAGACCAACTCTAGCTAACTCGTAGTCATATGATTAAAATAAGAAAATATTGATGGAATAGTCTTTTCTTTTTTCAAACATCCTAACATTTGTAATTCCATTTAGGCATTCCTTAGGCATCTTGGGAAGGGGCTGGGTTGTGTGGACAGGGCACGAGTGCCTTGAGGGATGAGAAGTAAAAAAAGTAGAAGTTGGAGGAATGATTTTAACTCATTTAATTCCCAAGGTGTTCTGACATTCTGGAAAACTAGATATGTGACTTCCAGTAGCCTCAGGCAACGTCAGTCCTCACAGCCAGCACTTACTTAGCAGATCATCATGAATATTATTGACTTGGCAGATTTACAGCAATATTCTGTGGCAGTTTCTCTAGTATATAAAACTGTGGGTTTGTAATTACAATCCCCTTTTTTTCCAGGTTAGTTTAATACTAGGTCAGTTTCCTGGTACATATCACCATGTGGCTGCATCAATTACTGACAAAAAGAGGAGGTAGCACAAGGGTGGGAACAAAGATTTTTTGAGAGTGAGATCATCTGATATGAAGGCACTGCGCACACAGTGACTGTAAAACTGCAACACTGGACATTAGCCAGCACCTCTTTTCAACCCTTTGCTTCTTTAGTGCAGCATTTTAAATTGGACATTAAAGTTGACTACAAATTAAAAGGTGTTATAGAATGGAAATTATTTTTGCTGTATAATCCAGACAATAGAAACAAACTCTCATAAAGTCTAAAAACATTCAGTCTTGTCTTTTTCCATTTTTTTTCTTCATTATGTGGCTGTTTAAGGCTGAACCTGATGCGTATTTGCCTTGATGAGTCAGTCACTGTTTGTCCCGCAAACATGGTAATTTATAAACTGAGATATCCTTGCAGTTTAACTAGCAAAGTTGATTCAGGCTGTATCATGACGTTGAGTTAATCCTTTCCTCCAGATGTATCTAATTACATAAATCCTTAGCTAGCACAATGACATTTGGTACTCCCTGTCCTCTGCTGCCTCCACCTTTCACCTTGTAAAGGTCAAGAGAGGGAACTTCCACACAGTAATTGTCCGGTTCTCTTATTAAACACAAACTGTTACATAATTTGTAAATGTATTTTTTCCTGTTTATCACAATTTTCTGTAGAAGTATTCCTTGGAAGTGAGGGGCAATCCAAGTGCAAGCAGGATATCTGGGCTCTGGAGTACCTCGCTTTGCTTGCGGGAGAGGATTGAAGGGACTATGATGAGCTGTGCTCCAGCTGCCCCTAGACTGTGAAGGGCTGGGGTGGGGAGGCGAGAGAGGGGTGAGGGAGTATGATCAGCAAGTGCAATTTAAAGAATACTATGCTATTTTTAATTTACATTGAGATTGGTATATGGTAAATGAGGTCCTTTTTTAGCTGTACCCAGCTGGTGTTAGATGTAACTGTATATATATTTCAAATGTGTGTTGGATCAAAGCTAACTCACGATTCCTGTCTTCAAACAGTTTGGCAGTTGGGGTCAGCTCTGCCCTAACTTCACCCTCTCTAATCTCTGTATTAAACTCAGGCATCTAAAAGATTGGTAAAATAGTTCCAGATTGAGTTCCTTAAGGCTGACAACACACAAAGGAATAGTTTTTGCTCTTGGCAGATAGTTCAAAGTGATTGCTCCCAAACTTAATCAGCATGTCTATAAATGGACTACATAAGTTCATATAATTCCCGTGTAAATTGCAGTAGGCCTGTACGACAGCTGACAAAGCCAGATCCTTGCTGTTCCCCTCCCATCCCATCCCAGTCTGGTGGCAGCAGCTGGCATGCCACCCCTACCGCACCTCCGGCCTGCAGCAGCAGCCAGCTCCTGCCAGCAAAACTACCAGACATGCCCTCCTGCACCTCACCGGCTGCCACAAAAAGCCAGGCTCTGACTGCTGTAGTTGGGGGTGCTCTGTGACAGGCAGAGGGGATGGGGGACATGCCTGGCAGCTATTGCTTGTGTCTTGCAGGGGAAAAGCAGCAGACTTGTTGAGTGGAGGCTTCTCTCTGAATTGGAGAAGTGTTCTTTGACTAAATGAATTGTGTGGTCACAAGTGGCATAGTAATCATGTGTGAACAGATTATTGCGTTTTGTTTTTCCGTATGTTCAATATTTTTAAATTAATAGTATCAAGGGGATTCAAAGTTGAAAACTAATATTCTAGTTTTAGTTATTCTAGTGGTTCTGTAGTATTTATTCCTGGACTCCCTGCCTACTTTAGCAGTATGGGAAACAGTGGGTAGAGAGAGGCTACAGCCTTGAAGGGAAAGCTGGGAGTGAGAAAAAAGTGTCGTCAAGATAGGGGAGAAAACCAGGATGTAGGATACTAGTGTACAGAAAAATGGTGAATGGTCTTGTTACATTTTTGAAAAAAACCCAGCTGTGGCCAGAGAATTGAAGAACCTTGATGAATTATGCTTCATAAATTCAGCTGAGAACCATCATTTTGGTATGCACTTTATTCACATTTTCAAGGCTCATTTTCCAAGTATAAAGACAAATCTCAAGATAAAAATAACGCTTCAAATTAAGTTAAAGTTAAAAAAGAGGGGAAGAAAAACCCAAAACAGGGCACCTATCACCCATCATTCTCTTGGGTTAGTAACCCACATCAATTTTGAAGCATAATTTTGTTTCTTTGAAATCTCTTCTCTTGTGCCTATAAAGCCTCTATGATGAAAAAAGGGGAAACAAAGAAAGTATTGGAGCTTTTAGTGTTTGGGGAAGATAGTAAAACTTTCTCTCCTGAGTCCCGCTTACTAAAAATTATCTTGAGGCCACAACACACAGAGAAATTAACACCTGTGGATACATATATAGTTGACAAATACATGTACTAATATGCTGAGGGTTTCATGTGGTAATTTTTTCCAGTCTTGAAGACTGTCTTAACTGTGCAACTTGCATATGAGAGATCAACTGCACAATTACTGAGACAGTGATACTTGATACAAAATATGAGCACTACTTATGAGCTGTCGTGCAAAACAAATAGTTACTTAAAAATTTGCCCCCCAAAAAGTCGTGCATGGAAAAGAATTTTTTTCTTCTTTGATTCATTTGGCAGCATCTGTGATTTGTTCAAGTACTTTACTGTCTGTAAATGAAGCAAGAATTAAGTAGATCCATGAGTCATTCTCTGTTCAGAATCAATACATCCAACAGAGGTCTTATTTGTCATACTGTGACAGTTCATCAATTCTTCCGCCCACCAACTCTTGTCTTACCACTCAACAAAGCAGTCAGATGTGTGTTTGTTCATTTGCTCCTAGCCTTTTCCATCTCTTTTTTTTTTCCCTGTCTTCTAATGGTAGTCCAAGTTTGCATTTCCACGATAACAAAACATTTGCCCTATTGCTCAAGATTGGAGTGATTTGTGTCTTTGTAACATTTGTTTCATTCTTTAGACCTGTGCTTTCATTTCCTTTAAGCATTGCACAAATCGTAAAGATGAAGATTTTTGGTGTTTTCACTGAAAATCACCTTCAGCCTCTGTGTAACATGATCTTAGAAGAGAAAGGAGTTCAAGCACTAAGGGGTACCCTTGAAACGTCATCTATTTTTAGTGTTAAGAGATATGTGACCGGAACATTCAGCATTGTGTTCATCTCTCATCAGTTAATTTCTGGGGTTCCTTGGATATCTCAGTGGGCGGACGAGTCAAGTTCTTCTCCAAAGCCGCATATGAGAGATTGATACTGATATGCTGAAATCTTCCCCCTCACCCCTTATATTGGGACCATCTTAAAACAGAATAGATCAGGCTAGAAAATTTTGGTCACCAGATTCAGAAGAGTAAGGCTGTTAAGCTTCTCAGGAGAGGTGACTGAGACTAGACTCATTTGCCTGTGAAACCTAGGGGAAAGGCCTGGCCTGCAACTCTTCCTTCTCTCCTCGCAGTTCATCTGAAACCTGACAGTTTCCATTTGTGTCTAAAAGAGAAATAAAAGGGCATCTAATACATTCAGCTTGGTATACCAGTACACAGTAAGCGAAGGTGTATTGCACATCAGTGTGTCAGAGGTTCTGGAAGTACTTCTGCGAGTGGTCGGCATGTAAGCTTCCACCAAGGAAACGCATGTGCTGACTACGTACCTTGAGCCACCCGGTTTGGCTCTTTCCATAGGGGTATGCTCCAACATCCTTTGCTACTTCTGCAGCACTGAGAGGGGAGAGTAGGAGGTAGATAGGTCTTCTTAAGAAAGGAAATACAAAGTCAGGCTGGCTACCTGTTAATACAGGGAAACTTTCTCAAAACTTTTAACTTCCCAACCTTGTGAAATGGGGGGCAAGCTGGCAGGATTCCCTGACTAAATGCCTCTATAGGTGACTATAGAGTCGCCTCAATAGGTCGACTCTAAGCACCTATTTTTCCTTTCAGAAGTTTCCAGTCTGTTTTTGCGTTTCCTGGTGAATACAGCAGCAGAAACTGAGCATGTTAAAAAATATAACTATCAGGCATTTTGACAACTTCTCCCTGTTGTTTTCTCCCAAAGTCAGGTACTTTGTGGTGTTGCCTCCCCTTACTATTTGTAACCTCTGTTGCTGGCTATAAAACTGAATAAAACCCCTCTGATTAAATTAACGATCTCCATCAGTTTCTGTCTGGCATTTATGATTTCTACCTTTGTATTTGGCAATAACAGCAAATCAAAAGTTAAGGTAAGTACAGAAGCACCCAAGCACTCCTTTTTTATGAGGGGAATTACATCATACCTTTCGTAACAAGAATTCTTCTAATCACTAGGAATATAAGCTTGAAATTCAGCAGAGCAGAATGAATGTGCCTTGATGATTCATGTCCCAGTGAACGTGGTAACTGTAGCAACAGGCTGTTGTATGTTGTAGGGAAGTCCTGCTAAAAGCTGGGTGATGAAGTCAAATGAAGGTGTCTTCTGAACTGGATGAGTCTCTATCTTGCTGTTTGCACTTCTCCCTCAGAAACCACAAGATGAGTTTTCTTTGGGCAGCCCAACTGATTCACCTAATCATGGAATTTTATCAGTGTGGCAATAAGAGGTGTGCTGGGCCTCCAAATCAGAAACCTGGTCTTTAGGGTACTGAACAGCTTCTTTAGAAGTGATTCTTGTATAGGAAGTCTCCATAATAGTGAGAGACTATAGTGCTATTAAGATATGGGAAGCAGGCCAGAAAATGTGAAGGTTGGGTTACTATAGGCCAATTCTGTGTAAGAGTAAATATTTGTTTTGAGCCTGAGGAGTGCTGGGTTTTAGTGTCATCTTAAAGGTAGTGTAGGTAAAATCCTCAGAACAACAATTGCATTCATTCATGTACATCTGGATTTATTTATATATTTTGAAAAGCAATCAATTTTTGGTTCACACCTGGCTTTTACATCTGACATGCTATTTTTAGTAAAAGTAGAAAATAAAATGTATTTGGAAGCTGTGTTATCTGAAGTAGAAAAGGTACAATGAAACAAAAGCCTAAACTGCATTTGGATTTCTTTATGAAGTTATGAAAGCCTAAATTTTTTGAACAGTAGGTTATTCCCAGGGATTTCAGTATATTGACATAATGATTAATGATCCAACAATCCATTAAAGGGCATTTGTTGTTTTTTCTCTAGTTGCATTCTACTTGTAGAGCAAGAGTGGAAGAGACATTTACATATAGGTAATTAAATATATTTAAATTGAGGTTATAAAATTATTACAATCTGCAGTGAAGTTTAAAACCAAAGTTAAAGTAATTTTATTGGGTTTAATCTTAGACTCATAGAAAGTCAAGTACAATTGTCCATAGCTTTTAATCTAAATCTCTTCATAAACTGATTGGTTTATGTTGTTTGGAACATGGAAGTAGGAACTCCTCTTTGAATCTAGGAGACCAGTTTCACCAGGATTAAAATTCCGCACTGGGAACACGATCACGCTGGCAGTATGATTGCTTAAAACCAATTCACAAGAATTCCTATTTCAAATTGAACTTACGAAAAATTGTAGGAACTCTTAATTCTTATCCAAAATACTGTTGCCCATTACAGGTGACCTTTTGCATCAAACAGTTATTATCACCTTTTTCCGGTATTGATTTTGTACATCAGATGCAGAGGTGACAGGCAAGAGGCTATCCCTATTCTATCTTTTACTTATTTTATTTAAGGGTATGTTTGTGCAGTTCCTCCAAACAAGGGAGGGGGAAGGAGGCAGGGAAAAAAAAAAGTCAAAATAAAATAGTCTCCAGACTAATTCAGAATTACGCCTTTATCTGTGGTATGAATCTAAATTATATCAAATTAGATTAAAATAATGTGTTTACATGTGCTAATATAAAGAGTAGATCTCATTCAAATACCTGTGACTTCTCTGTAGGCTGCTACCAGGACCATGCCATAAGTGGAGTCAATTTCTAGAAATTATAAGAAAATTTTTTATCCTCTTTGCTATTAAAAAGATAAGAGCATTCATTTTGTTTCAAACCAAAGTATCTAACCTGTCTAATCAAGACAGTGGTCAGAAGTGGATTAGGAGTACAAGAACGAGACAAGTTTGGAGGGATGATTCCAGTTATTATAGTCTCCCAGTTTTTGTTACTGATTTAGGAACTTCTGGATGAAGAAATTGCATCCTGACTAGCAAGTTTAATTGCTATTGTTGGCGTTTCCTTTGATAAATTTATTTAATTACCTTCCCAACTTACTTTTGCCTTTGGTTTTCAAACCATCCTGTGGCAGTGAGTCCCACAATTCTACAGGATATGATAATGCATGTGCTTTTGTTTGTTTTAAATCTGCTGTCTGTTAAGTTTGTATTATGGCCTCTGCTGCTTGTGCTGAGAAATGGTGAATAGTCCTCATTTGTGCTTTCCAGCAAACTTGCCATTTTACAGACCTTCTCAAATAACTAGCATATATTCTTTCTATAAATTACCTGGAATAAAAAATTGCAAGATAGGTATCACGCAGATTTTTGTTTCTTTTTCATTTTTAACTATGTTCCTTTCTTGATAGTGCTTTTGTTCTACCTGGATGTATGTGATGACAATCAGGGCTACTATTAGGCTAAAGAGTAAGCCCCTCAAATTGGACTTGGGAGACCAGCATTTTATTGTGTAATGGTTGATCTCCTGTTTGACTGTGAGCAACTCAGTTTGAAGTATCCTGGTCTGGCAGGTTACCTGTAGTTAATATAAAACATCAAAGTTTCCTGTGGATTTTTCACTGTTTTTAAAAATACATTCGTATTTGTCATAGAATGAAAATTCCTAATAAGCTTTTTTTTTTTACTTATTTAAGTGTAAGAGATGGGATGAATGTAAGATTTTAAATAAAATTGAAAATTAATTGCACCTCAGAAAGGTTTGGGAGTTTGTGTGTGCCACTGCACCAATCCATTGCAGTCTCCCATGGATGATGGGTGGTGTGCCTCTGCTGTGGTTAAATTACAATATAGCAACAGAGATAGCAGGAGCAGGGAACAGTGATTTGACATCATCTGTCTTAACTCCCCACCAGGAATGCAATTGAAACATGGTCTGGAATAGTACAAAACGTGAAATGCCTAGCGGCCTTGCTATTAATGGTCTATTAATGGTCATAATCAGACCTGATCTATGCATACAAAACGTAATTAAGCTATTATCATACATGCTGGGACTTGTAAATTATTTTGTTGCTTGGTATCGTGTGAGCAACAGGAGTGATGTAGTAAGAATACTAGTACCAAGAACATAGTAAGAAAGCTATGGCTACCTTTGCTGTTGCTGTTCTTTAAATTTCCAGGAAAAAAAGCCACCCCACAGGCTGATTTCTAGCATAGGCAATGCTACATGGGTTCTTCCTCTGTCATATAGAATAAACTCTAGGAAATACAGGGATTTGGGGGACTGCTTCTAGGAGAATAGTCATAGCAATGTGACCCAAGCTGAAATAAACTGCAGAGGAGGTCCTGAGTTGCAGGATCTCCTGAAAATGAGCCTCGTATCTGCTGAGTCACCTCATATGCACGTCATGGTAGTGTTGCAGGTCAATCAATGGCTTACTGCTGTGGAGGTCGATCTTGTGTATAAGGTCATCCTTATCTCCATGTGTAAAGAAAGAGAACTTTCCTTGGTACTTGCAGAAACTCTCTAAACACTTTTCCTTATTTGCTTCTTAACCTGATAATCCCCTGTTGCTTACGTGATTTTACAATTTTTTAAACCTTCTGGCTTGTATTTTTCTAAATGATAAAGAGTGAACTCAAATGAACTGGATGAACTGTGTATATGTATTTACTTATTAGTAGCCATGGTGCTAACTGTTATACAATAGAAATCTTCACTCCCCATCCTCCTTGAAAGATGCCTACCTCAAGATCTTAAAAATTAGTCATTGAAAAACATTAGATGAAGATATAACCTTATAAAGCATCATTTGAGTTCTCCTTTTTGTGTGCATCTCCATCAAATAAACATTCATATTCTCTATTCTATAAATATTATTTCCTAAATATGATCCCCCAAAATTACATTTTAAATCATTTTGAATGCTTAATCTCTGGCATTGTACTTACTGCCCTGTCTCATTGTTAGGAAACCTTCCTCTTCTTGAGAAATTCTCTGTTTCAAATCATTTACATATTTCATACTAATCTTCACAATTATCTACTGGTTTTTCCTTTCCACCCAGAGATACTAGCTTGTGATGCTGTTTTTTCCTGATTTATTATTCACCAGTCAGTTCTTAATGATCCAAATAGTTCTTTTCACAGTTCTACCTGGAAACATGCATTGAAGTTATAATGAGTCAGGTGAGTCAGAAGCTAAAGAGGTCATCAAAATTATGTAAACATAATACACTCTATTTTCCAACCAATTTTATAAAGTATTAACTGATACTTCTGTCTAATTTTTCCAAATAATTTCTACCACTTCCAGGTGCTCCATCTTCTTATCCTTGCACAATGTTTCCTGTAGTGACTGTTAAAACTGCACTTGTGCTTCTGTCATATTGACGATACCAACTTTTATGTAAATCAGGAAATATTAGTGATGCTTATGTCTGTCCTCATCATTGTCTGGCATTCATCCATTTACCTGCTCACTTCTATGATCGCCAAAAAGGAAACAGTGAGTTGGCAGTAATATTTCTTCTGCCTCTAATATTTTGAATCTTTTTGAGTCTTGCGCTTTTAAGGAGTCATGTTGACATGGCTCCATGAGCAAGCTGTGTACCTTGTGTGCCATAAGCTCTCTAACAGAAGTTAAAAGCCAGTTCAGTTCCACTGGTTCTGTGGAGTTGTTCCTGACTTACGTAGTATACCAGCGTGGGAAGAGCAACCTTGCTGATGCTTTTTCTCCTTGTTTATTTCCTAATTGTGTGATATTTGGGTAAACTAGGTAGTGCTTACACTGTACACTGGAAAAAAAAAAAGTAGAAGTGTGATGCAGGTGCTTGTTAGAGCTGTGGTTCATTGGAATTTGAGCTTCTACATTCAGTGCAAGTTTGAAAAAAGTACAGTGGAAGGTAGGTGTTCTTTGAATACTACCTATGCTACTACCTGATTGATTGATTGATTGATTGATAGGAATTTTCTTCCACCACAGCCCTAAGTTGCCACACCTTTGAGTAAATAAAATGTAGTAGTAGTAAGAGGGTTGCAAGTAAGTAGTCATAGACCAGAACCAGTCTTAATGATGTTGATTTACCTGCTTCTTATTAGGAGCAGTTATCCTGGGCGTGTCTAATGTTAATGTCACTATGCTGCTTTCAGCATCTGAAATCATTTACATGATATCCCTGTAAAATGTTGCACTGTACTGCTTAAATCTGTCTATGTATGATGGCCCTAAGTTTCAATAGTTAAAGGAAGTGGCTTAAATAAAAGAACTGGAGGCTTTTGACATTTTCACTTCTCATTGATATGTGTGTATCTTCATATTTTCATGCCTTGCAGAGTGAAAAGCTCTAACTTTCCATTGAATGGGCATCCCCAAATGGGCTTTCAGAAATACGAATGCTATAGGTTAGGGATTTCTTTTTTCTCATCCCACTCACTCTCATTTCCACAAGCCCATTCACTCTGCCAGCCTAGCTAACATAACCAGTAATATGACACAGAGTTTTAGCCCTTAGCTATCTGATAAATTTGGTAAACAAAATACTTATGAAACTATAGCACTCTCTTGCACTTGAGCACTGCTGTTTGGTCCTGGGTGCTCCAGGAGTTCTTAGGTGGTTATCTGCATCCTTTCCATGGAAATGGACAAAGGAGGGAAAGATGCAACAGAATTCCTCAAATGCACTGAGTGGTATGGTCATATGCAAATACCTGGAAACCATAATGCTGAGTCCCCAAACCAAAATTTGCTTAAAAAAGATAGATGCTTTTATGAAGTAGAGGGTAGATGGTTCTTACTTGGCTTCTGTTGTCTGAGCCGTTCTGGTGGTCATATTTTCATATTCTGTAGGGGTCGGCGTTCGGAAGATCTCACGTTGTCACGGAAAGTTAGAGGGTTAGTCGCAGCCTTGTGATGTACCTGTAACCCCACCTCCCCTTGTTAGTATAAAAGGAATTAACTGCGCAATAAAAGGCGGAAGTTGGCGCTCACACTGCGTGTGTTATCTGTCTCTTTCCCTGGTCCGGGCCGACCAGTGATCTAAGCGTGGCACCTTGATATGTAGCGAATGCTACAATATTCTCAAGCTTATTTCTCTTGACTACAAGCACAAAAAAATGACTAAGTAGACAAAGATTTTTATATAACCAGTTGCTCCCAGGAGGTGGAGCTTTTAGACAAATGCCAAATAGCATCCATAATTCATTTGTAGGAGCTGACAATATTATCTGTTTGTCAAATTGCTGTATCTTATCTCCTGAGTTAAAGAAAAATACTTCAGATAAAACAGTGGCCTGCCCAGTGTCCAGCTATTGAGTATTGCAGACTGTTATCAATAAACTTATATTAAAAGCATTGAAGTAAATTAGGTCTTGTGGATTGTAGCTATTGTGGGGGGCTTTCAGACCATCACTGCTTAAAATCTCCAGGCATAGATATTGCTTGTATTGTTACTAGTAGTAAAATGGCATGAGTCTGCAGTGATGTACAATCAAAGTTAATGACTGTGTTAAGAAAAATAATGCTAACCCATAGTTTACATTCCCTTGTGATACACTCTGCATTAGATTTTTGCTGTTTTTGCAGAAACAGTATGTTACTTACTAAGTTGTGCAGCCTTGATCCAAATGAGACAGTTGAACCTCTGCCTCACGGGACTGGCAGTGCAAGGTGTACTAGTGTATATGAAAGTCCCCTAAGTTTTCTCCAGCCTGGTAAATATAAGTTATGCTTTAACCAATATTAAACAGATTCCTTCCTTGGTCTCTCCTTGCTGAAAACCTTGGGGCATGGTCTACCTGGGGTAGGTGAGCCTGACTGACCACACAGCTGCTCCTGCATCTCAGACCTTTGTGCTTTAGTTTGCTTCTGCTGTTTTTTGTCCTCTCGAAGGGAACATTTTATGTGTCCTTTCATATTAAACAAATCTTTTATCTTTCTGACCTTCAAAGAGAAATCACCACTCCAGTAGTGTTTATTAATGTATTTATTTGTGTTAAGAACTGCAAAATTGTTCTTATTAGAACAATTGTTTTTGAAGGTAGCTTCTTCATCTCTGAATAGTAATCTGTAGCAGGCAACTGGAAAATAGTACTAATGAGAAACAGAAGAAAAGCAGTGTGAAAATTGTGTTATAAATGTTTGCTGCATGTTGTAGTCTAATTCTTTTTTTTGACTGCAAGCAATCGATTTACTGATGGGTTTCCTTGGTTATTGTGTCATTCTACCTGGACAACAAGCCTGTTGACCTGTGAGCACAGAAATAGTCTTTATTTTAAAGTTTTTGTGGAACTCTCAAGTTTATTAAAACATAGGATGTCGCTGCGGAAGCATAGGTTTAATGTGCCTTGAACAGCATCGTGCGTGTGCCTTCTATAACGGTGATCTCCCCAGCTGCTCCCGCACCTTTCCTCAAAGAATAAAAGTACCATCTGGGACTTTTTGAACCACAGATTGGAGAGGGGGAAAACACTTAACATCAGACTAGGTCAGTGACGCTGTGTAGACATCTGCATAGGACAGTGGTGAGAACTAAAGTATTGGTATCTTTTAAACTGTCAGTTTCAGTCTTACAAAGCTGATTTCAGTCCTGCACCAAGTTATTTCCTATCTATGGAAAGGATCAGTCAAGCTTATGCTTTCATTTTCATAACACGCTATCACTACCACCACCACCACCACCCGGAGATCCTGCTCACATTTTGGATTTTCAATACTTAGATGTAACTTCTGACCTACACTGTGAAAGTCTAAGACTGGCACAGCTGCATTTAGTTCACAAATGTTCCTTTCTAATAGCTAGTTTTTTATGTTCTTTCTAAAATGAGAAATGATAAAAGAAACTCTCATGGCCTTAGGTCATTGTATACAGCTGCTACAGTAACAGTAGAAATGCGAGAGTACCTATGTAATGGCAAAGGCTGGATTTACAGTGAAAGATGGCAGACCCCTGACGCTGTGACTTCAGCTGGGACAATCACTCCATATACAGTCAGTGGCTCTGATAGGTAAAGTTTCACTTCTGAAACCTATACAAAAATAAGTAAAACCTCGTACCTTTTCATTTTTATGAAAATAAAGGTGAAACAAACCTCACGAAAATAAAGGTGATGTATATGTAGTACTTGGTGCAATGAAGCAATATATAGTGATCAGTAAGAAAATTCTGTTGAAGAACAGCAGTGCAGGCAGAAGGATGAGAACAAAGGATAGTATTGATATGTGGAAATGCATAGGTAACACTTCATGTCCTTTCAACTTTTACATGTTTATTTTCATACTCTTGTATAATCATGGATAGACAGAATCACATAGCTCATCTCCTTGGTATGGAGGGTTGATACTGATAACCTTTTAATACTTTGCAAATCTCCAGGTTTTGGTACAAAACAGTGCTCAGGAGAGGTGTGGATAAAAAAAAAATAATGTAAGATGCCCCATATATATTGTCAAGATCTTGGTATTTATTTGTTGCAAGAAAGAATATGAGTAAGAGGAGAGATAAAAGTATACAATCATATCAGCTACATAGAAAAAATATCTCCGAGAACATCAGAAAAAGAGAAATATATTTGGCCTTTTAAATGACTCAAGAAAGGAGGACATTCAGAAAATTCAAATTCATGAAAGGAAACATTTTACTGTCAGTCCACAATTAAAATACAAAACTTACAGCAGCTAGGACTGGGCTCTAATTAATTGTGAATTGAACGTTTCCTAGTTACTGCCTTATCAAAATGCTACTTTGGATTTCAGATTCACCCTTTCTCTTCCATCTTTGTGCCTACTTCATAACTGCTGAGCCAACATCGAAGGGTCTGCTTGCATGTTTAAACCAACATTACATTTTTTGTAAGTAATTGGGAAAGAAAATGGTACTGTAGCTGGTTAACAGAACTTTTGGATTGAGAAATTTGACTGGCACTGCAATGACTTACAAAATTCAACTTCCAAAAATGCCATTATGCAACTGAAGAATGTTTGTTTGTCCACGTATTTCTTGAATTGTTTGTTGTAAGAGTCAGAAAAAATTGCCTGTTTTTCTCTTTTGCAATTTATACTATCAAATTCAGCAATTCCCCAATTGTCCCATCTCTTCTTTAGCCATCATTTCTGGAGTTCTTGGCATTGTTCATTTAATAACATGCTATGCTAACTATTGTCACTATCCATTTTTCTTTCTTTTATTCATGGTTGACTTTTATTCATCTAAAGATCATGGTGATGAAAATATTACCATTCAAAAGGAGTGACATTCAAAAAGTGTGAGCAAGAATGGTCACACTAAAAGGTGTGGCAGGAGTAAGGTCTGACAAGGTGGCTGAGATCTTTTAGAAGTGACAATCCATTCTGAAAAGCCAGACTCCATAAAGCTAGTGTCTCCTCCACCTGATGATCCCACTCCTGCCTCCCCATCCTTCATGTCATACACACGATTTAAATTCTGTGTTTAAGTTGTGTATATATTTCTTTGGTCTCTGCACGTATCCTGCCTTGATTCTGTTAATTCTCGTAGGAAATACTGCTTCACTATCTATCAAATCACTACTTGTCATGCCTTTGGGAATAAGATAGAGCAGGATATGGCCGTAATTAGATTGTATATTAGAAAATACGTTTCAAAACCTTTTTTTCTTACATGCCTCTCTGCTGGGAGGGATAGGGACCTATCCCTATCTGCATAGGAGAAATTCATAACAGTCTTTCCAAACCTAAAGTTAATTTACACAGGTTTGGTTTGTATTGTGCTGCTCTCTGAGCTGGTCAGTAGAATAAAGAACAGGGGCGGCTCTTCAAGCTTGTTTGAAATTGGAAATTTTACCTACAGTTTATAATAAAGCAGTATATAATGTCAGAGCCTATTTACAAACATATTATGTCTACATTCATAACTGTTTCAGAGATTATCTTGAGCAGGTTGCACCTTCAGTTGAAATCAAGTAGAGCTGTAATTAAAGATATCTCCATTACTGGCATAATAGCCAGGGTGCCATGAATACAGGAAAACATAAATTATGCTATTGCTTCTGTACCTGACCTGAATCTGTTTATGGTTACTCTGCTTTACTCTCCCCACTACCCAGGATTCAAGAGGGCTCATTCGCTTGGATGCAGTCCATGGAGTATCCTTGTAGTTAATTTTGACCTGGAAGTAATGTGTCCACATTCATTCAGTGCTGCACCTGAGCCAAGTCCTCCAGTCAGTGGGAACACTGGACTGTGCAGGACTTAGTACCCCGTCAGTTTGGACCTGGCTGCAGAAGCATCCTCAGGATGCCTCTGAATACAAACTTATTCTTTAGGCAGCAGAGCTATATTTAGGCATCAGCTCATCTGAGCAAACTGAGCTTACTGTACCATCCTCAATCTATATTAAATCAACTCGGGCATCTTTGCTTCTGTGGTTTAGTTTTCCTACTCAATCAATAATCTGCCTTTGATTAATGGAGTTGACTGTGAAGTCAAGAGCAAAAGCTGGCATCTAAAAATGAACTGCAAATTTTAATGAATTGTGATAGGGAGTTAAGACATATCTCTAGTGAATGCGTCAAGAGAGGATAAGTCAATTCTAGGTGTGGAGTCAATGTAGACAGGTTAAAACATGTTAAACATTGTGTGATTGCTGTCATTGATGTGTGATGTGAAGTGCTGTCACTGGTAGAGTTTTGCATGGTGATGTGTGTGTTGCATCAATCTAAATAGTCCTACTGTAACAGAGGATACAAATACTCCCAACAATATTGTTTCTGCAGTATTGTAGAGATCCCCAGTGTCCTAAGGGATAATTCCCAAGAGTTAGCTGTTGACTGTCTGAAGAGCATAAAGTAAATGAGGCTGATTAAGCTTAGTGACTGTTACTTACTCATCCATTACTGCTTTCCCTTCTAAGTAGCTACCCCCTTGCTAGTCAGGGGCAGATAATCTGTAGGGGATCATGAAATGTGTATGCTACCCCTGCATTTGAGTCAAGAGGACTTGGAGACTAATTTTACATTGTGTCATCAGTAATAATGTAGAGAATATAAGAAGCAGCTTCCATTGTGTTTGGTGCTGTGATAATGGTATTGAATCTGCTTTGGTGAAATTACCAGGCTCAGTGAGAAAGTCAAGGCTTTCTTGCAAGCAGCACCCTTGCCTTCCCTGGATAACTGGCTGTGCCGTGGGAAAAAACTCCAGCTTCCCATCATATTTCTCTCTCCTGTGTGTGATACTGAGGTACACAAGTTTTTTGAGCTTCTTTGTCTACAATATGTAAAAAGGGAGATAAAAGTGATGAAACTGTAAGTCAAATAAATGTGTTGATGGTGGGAATTGATTCCTTGCTAGCCTTTGGAGAGAATGTTCATGCTCAGCCCCACCTGACTGTACTTATGGCAGCTCTGTATCTGTGCTCAGCACTGAGATTTCCTCTGCAGTTTCACAACTACAGTGTTGGGTGAGAGGCAGCACTAGCAGCAGGTGAAAGTAATAGTAATAGAGCAGTTTGTGGCTGTTATTAGCAGATAATCTGATTGTAGGTGTGTTTTGCTTTTAAATGGCAGTTAGTGAAAAAACATGTTTAGAAAATGGCAAACATTTTATTAATAACAAATCTAATTTAAACTTTTTGGGGGATGATTACTTCTTCATGCTACACTGAATGGTGTGCTTCCCAGCAGCAGTGTTCAGGGATTTCTCATCTGACAAGTGGGAAACCACCGGTAGTGTCCAAGGAGAAAGGCTGTCCTACAGCAAGCTAACCTTTGAAACTGGGACATGTGGCACAGCATGATCTAGTGATCAGAATGGGTGACTGGCAGTGAAGCCTTAGGAAATCTGTATCCTGCTCTGCTCATAGTTCATTGTATGAGGTAGAGTAATTAATCTGTCTGCCTTGTGCTCCATTATTCACTTGTGTAAAATGGGGATGTAATTATGCATTTACTTTATAAGGCTGTTGTGAAATTTAAAGAATTAGGATTAATCTTGCAGTATGACAAGGATTCCCTGCTCTCCCAGCTTAACTCCCATGTTTGATCCCCATTAAATTGTGCAGAATTGTGAATGTGGGTCACTGCAAAACTATTTCTAGCAGTTTGTGTAGAAAAGTTCCCTTCTGATGGGAAACTGTTAATATTTATTCTTACCTGAAAAGTGGTTCTTTTAAGGTATAACTTGCTGATTTTTAAAATGTAAAACTGCCAGTTACAGCATCTTCGGTTGCTTTATTTCATATTTGCAAAGCTCAGGCTTTGCATCAGCATGATTCTGTGGAGTATGTGTTCTCTGTCCTACTGCTCTGCCTCCCCACCTCTTTTCACGCCAGCTTCTCTGATCCAGAAGTTCCTGCCCTGGTGTGTAAGTGCAGTTGTGATTGTGCTGTGATCTGGTTGACAAAATGGCTGAACAAATAGGTTGTATCAGCACAACAGAAAAAAAAAAGGTGCATTGTGATATGAGGGCAGGAGCTTGGTGGTGGAGGGGAAATTCCATAAAATGGCATCGCTGCAGAAACAAAAAAGAACTCATTTGCGTGTGGGGAAATAGCTCATATCTCTGGGACTGTCCCAAGGAAAGATAAATGTGTACACTCAGCCAAAGTATTGTACAAATGTGCTAGTTTTTCATTGATTCACGGATTAGGGTGCAGACATCAGAGTTAGAACATGCACACTGGATACATACATCCATTTAATTATGGATTATTTTTAGTAATTAAAAAAAATCATAGAAGAACAACCACATTTGGAGATAACCTGGTACATCTGTGAACAGCTGGTCTTGACTCTTCTATTGATCTGAGTGTAGTTTCATACTTCTTTGTGGCTGTACCCTGGCTCCATCAGAGTCATTTGCTAAAGTGAACACAAAATTGTTTGCATTGTAAGTAAAATGTTAAGGTTTAGGAGAAGCTTGAGAAAGATCTAATTAAGCAAAGACTGGAACAGCACTGGAATAATTTAAATGTAACTGATAAATGATGGAAGAGATTGCAAGCAGAACATATTCAGTAAGTGCTAATAAGCATGAGTTTCTTGGAGAAGGATCTAGTGATCTTCACAAACAGTTGATTAAAATGTCTGTGTAGTTCAGAAAGAAACATGGATCCTGGTGTGCCCTGTCAGAGGAAAAGAAAATAAGACTGAATGCAATGATAGTTATCTATATAATCCAGTAGTAGTTCTAGTGCCTTGCGTGGCCAGTGATTTGTGCAGAACAGCAGTGATTCCCAGCTTCTTGCTTCTCTGCCTCACCCACATCTTGCCATATGAATTGAAGCAGCCAGTCTAACCATGCTTATTTTCCCTTCTGTGCAAAATGGCATCTTATAATTCCTGTTTTCAGAGAAAATGTGGTTTTATATGTTCTGCTATCCAAATTGGAAAGATACTAATATTCATAAAAGGTCTTTCTTTCACTAATTTTGTAATCCTCACTTTCAAGGAAATGAATAGCATAGGGAATGTGTGTGTTGTATATTTTTTGATGTTTTATACAGATTGCCTTTTGAACAGATTATCCAACTGAGCATCTGATGTTTGCTGCCTAAATAATGTGGGAACATTCAAAGGGTGCACCTACATGGAGCTTATTGCACATAGCATATTTGCATTGTGTAGTGGCAGATGATAATTTTTAGATAACTTTTGGAAATACTAGATTAATAAAATGTCTTTTTAAGTGAGAGATCACTACTGCCGTTTTTTTGTGAACAGTATTATGTTCAGTTTCCTCTATGACTAAAACAAGTGTTACTGTGTGTCTCACATCTTCCTTTCTTGAGAAGCAGCCAGGCGTAGGAGTAGACACACTTAGGAAACCCCCCCCACTTAAGTTCTGTGACTCCCTGTAGACCACCCCTGTTAAGCACGCAAGCCTAAAAAGATAAAATGCTCTTTAGTAAAGTTGCATCAGGCAAAGGACCATGCAGAACAAAATTATTTTTATTTTGTGAAAGCAAAAATAATTTCTGAAAGCAAAAATAGTTCCTATCTTCTGTGTTTTAGTTGTGCAAGTAAAGGTTAATTTCTGTGGTAAGTAGAGGAGGGACAGCATGCTATTGTGCAAGCAGGAGTTTCTAAATTTTTAAATGGTGATTCCCATTAATTTTATCACAAGCTAAGCCTGTTTTGAGTTTTTACATTGCAAAACTGTAGCTAATTTATACCAATCTCTCATTTTTTTCCCAGAAGCATTTCATACTAGAGAACCTCATATGCTAATAGTATGTAGTAGAAGAAATTCCATATGATTAACAGGTACAAAGTGCCACTAGTTATTAACCTTCAGAAAGAAAGACTTAAGGGAGCTGGATCCAAGCCAGTCAAGTTTTTTATAAACTTGGGAATAGCCCCAGTTGACCAATCCGTATCTGGAAATCCAGCAGCCTTTGTGTTGAACCATAAGCGTAATTAAAAAGTATTTCCTTTTTTTATTGGGGGTAAACTCCAGCAGTTCAAATACTGGCAATTCTTTATTGTCTTGCAATACCACTAGTGCAGCTATGTTCCTGGGATTCTTTTTAACTCATAGTCTGCTTTTAGGACTTTTTTCTTCTTTTGTACCATCAAGATGCTCTTGCTGTCAAGTTTTTTATTTTATACTTTGTGGAATCAGTTTCTGAAGTGTTCTTTGAAAAAATTTTAACTATTTTTTTTTCACATGACTTTCTGCTAACCTTCCCTTAATGTAGCGAAACATGAGGCAAGAAGAGAAAATATTTTCATTTGAAATTTGTAAGGGGTTGCTTAAGTTACTCATGGTTGATTTTTCTTCACTCTTGACTTCTCTACATGAAAATGTGTGTGGATGCAGTAGATACATTCCTAACTTTTATTACGTTTAATGAACTCAGCTTAAACTTAATTCTCCTTTGGTACTTGTATCCAACTATTTGCAGGACTGGGCCAATGCATAAGAAACGGAAAATAAAAGTGACTGTAAACAGACAAAATTGATGAGCCAGTTTTTACTGCCCACATGAGACACTCCAAAAAGAAATGTCAATATTGAAAAACTGAATTTCAGTTTCTCAATTTTTAATAATGTCATAATTTAATAAATAAATTATGTGACATAGAAGAGAAGTTATGACATAACATAGTTACTTTGAAAGCCTTCCAGTAACATAAAAATGGTGGCTTCCATTTGTATCTTTCAATTCTGTGTTCCAGTAAGAATTCTGAAATGTATCTCCAAAGATTCAGGGCATGCACCAGAGAGAATGCTGGTTTTATTTTTACCTGCCATTTTATAGGCAGAAATTATGGCATTTGGCCTTTTCCTGCTCACGTTATGTCCTGTTTGTTTTAATCAGGGAAGGGTAGATTGTATGCATGCATAGCCAATGTCCAGCATAATCTCCTGGAAGCAGGAAGTCAGTTCCAACAGGTACTGTTAGGCTCTTGTGCTTTGCATTAGCACCAAGACCCTGTGTCTCCATGAAGACAGAGCCTTCAGTCCCTCAGAGTCAGTGCTGGTAACAGCAGCTTATAGGTCAAAAGTTAAAATTAATGTAGAAAATCTTCTGGCCTCCTCTCTCAGATCCTCAGATCCAGATTAATGGCACATTTAATTTGATCCACCTGCAGGTCCTTTGCTGAGACAGGCAGTCCCATGCTTCCTGTCCTCAACATCTCCAGCGATGTGTTCCCATCAGTCATCGCCTTTGACTCAGGTCTATCAATTGTGCAGCTGCAAGCTCAACCCTGCAAAAAAAGTGTCTTTTGTTGGATCAGTGAGCTCGTGGGTAGTTGTGGTATTAGATCTGATGCAACAGCAGTAGTGGGAACATGCAGCTCAAGAGAGGATTGAGTGGGACCACCCCTTTCCACTGGTACTTGCAGGTAGATCAAACTAAATGTAAAATGGTACCCAAGAGTTAGAAGAACAATTCTTTCTAGTCCCTGAAACAAAAGATAATGATATCAAATAATGATAAGGATCACAAATAGGAGTGTCCTGGTTTCAGCTGGGATAGAATTAACTGTCTTCCTAATAGCTGGTGCAGTGCTATGTTTTGAGTTCAGTATGTGAAGAATGTTGATAACACTGATGTTTTCAGTTGTTGCTCAGTAGTGTTTAGACTATAGTCAAGGATTTTTCAGCTTCTCATGCCCAGCCAGGGCACATGACCCAAACTGGCCAACGGTGCATTCCATACCATGTGACGTCCCATCTAGTTTAGGAACTGGGAAGGGGGGGGCAGGGATTTCGCCGCTCGGGGACTAGCTGGGTGTCGGTCGGCGGGTGGTGAGCAATTGCCCTGCGCATCATTTGTACATTTCAGTCCTTTTATTACTAATACTGTCATTTTATTAGTGTTATCATTATCATTACTAGTTTCTTCTTTTCTGTTCTATTAAACCGTTCTTATCTCAACCCACGAGTTTTACTTCTTTTCCTGATTTTCTCCCCCATCCCACTGGGTGGGGGGGGAGTGAGTGAGCGGCTGCGTGGTGCTTAGTTGCTGGCTGGGGTTAAACCACGACAAGGAGGAAAGAAGGGGAAAGAGCAAGAGAAGGAGAAAGGCAGTTAGAGGCATTGCAGGGACAAGAGATAACAGGGAAGAAGCTAGAAAAGTAGGAAGAGGGATTAGAGAAGAATCAGGAAATTGTATATTGACAAATAATGGCAGCAAATGCAGGTAAAAATTAGGAAGCACCTTTCCCTGGTGGTTGAGCCTATTGTTCTCAGCCTTTAAAAGTGTTGGATGCTTCAGTCTCAAGAAAGAGTTCTCTCTTTCTGGGCAGAATTGAAATGCCATTGCTTTGTGAGGAGTCCACAGTAATAACCTGGATGCTGAAAGGCAGAACCTTTGCCCTCCATGATCTCTGTCTGGGTGAAGAAGGGAGCAAAAGCCACAACAAGCACCTGTCCTGAGAAGCATTTATTGCTGAACAGGCACAGCCCTAAAAGGCTGGTGAAAAGTCCCTCTGAAGAGAAGCTGGTGCAGCAGTGAATTTGCCACCTCAGGATGTTGGTTCATAAGTGGGAGGCTACTCTGGATGTGGCTTTCATAAACCCTCAATCCTGAGGTCACAGATTTCCTTTTACTGGTGCTTGCTTCTTTCCCACAGGGCAGCCCAGATCGCATGTAGTTCTCTAATTTCGACAATAGGTGGGGCAGGTAAAGCAGTATGGTTTAGGACTCGGTCTTCCTCTAATACCAACAGATGCTGAATAATTTCCAAAAGTAGGTATTACTTAAATCCCAATGTGATTCAGTTCCCTCAGCTGACTCTGAAATTCTGAAATCTGCATACAACTCTTCCTGAGTTCATTCATGTCATTCAAGCTGCAAGAGCTGGGAAAAGTTTATAATAGCAATGTATTTTCTGTGTGTTTGAGAGCAGCTTCCTACAATGAATTGTTTTGGTTTTTTTTTTTCTTTGACATTAGGGAGTTAAATTAGTTATCTACTTAATTTGCATTGCAGTTAAGAACTATGGGAAGTGAGGGTATGCTAGAAGTTCCACTAGTTGAGACACAGATGTGAAAGTGTTTCCTGTCAGTCTCTTTTTACAGCTGAGAAAATCTTTGATTTTGCTTTGTTTTCTGCAGCTATTTGATGCTGTCAACTGCCTGGCAAAAGACAATGCCCGGCTGCTTGTGCTGGGCCGCAAACACATGCTGAGTAACTCTTCAAACTGGAAAAGAGAGATTATGAAGGAGATGCAGAATAAGGCAGACTTCTTCTTTGCTGAAAATATGTAAGTTTAAGAAAATGGCTAAATGTAATGGAGATCAACACCTGATTCATGTGCATTTTAAATCAGTATGAACAGCTGTAGTTTTTAGTACCATTAGTAGTATCTCCAGCTCTGTGTGTGAAACACATCCCTTGCTATACTTGCTTCAAAAAACTAATACATATTAAAAGTTACGTTATGAAGAATTTCATCACTTAGAATCATGCTGACATCTGTGTGGTTTATTAGGATTTATAACTGTTAAAACCACTGCCAAGACCACAGTGGTCTGAACTTACAGAATACCTGATAGCATCAGTGTACAGTCGTGGTCTGCTGTCTTACCCTTGCATGGGGGGAGATGAAGTTCATGCCTGGCCAATGTTGCTTGGTAACCCAGGAGTGTGGAGAGTCTGGAGCGCTGACTTGCTTGCTGCTCCTGGAGGAGAATATTTCTGTAAGTGGAAATAGACCTCTGCCTCTCTAATTTAAGAAGCACGGCCCCCTTGCTCTTGCCCAGTCAAGCCAGTCCTTGTCTCAAAACGAGGTACTTGCCTCTGCCTCAATGTTGTTTCTCCTTACCCTGCTTTCCTCATATAATGAGTCTCAGTTTTCCTTAGCTTCCAGCTCCCCCTAGTCTCCGTCTGAGTTGGGCACTATTGATCCTTCACCTGTCTCTGCCATTTGTTCTGTGATTCCAGTTCCCAGAACTTCTGACCAAGTTCCTTGTCCCAACAGCCAGTCCAAGTTTCTTCTTGTCTGGCTCCTTGTTTCAGATCTGTTCTCCTTCATTCCCTCTCTGTTCTCTTTGCTGTTGAATCACATCGCTTTCTTTCCTGCTATTTGAGCACCAATAAAGGGGACTCTGTTAACCACAGGTTGGAAATCCTCACTAATCTTGTGTCTTGTCACTTACTATTACAGTAATCCACAGCACTCAAAAAGTGGTTTCAAGCAGAGTTCTGCTCAGCTGCTCCAGGTATAGGGTATCTCATGCCCACTGTAAATGTATTTTGAGAGATTTTTGCCTAAAATTGTTTCCATTTAATAGCAGCTAATGTTGAATATATTTTCCAAATAATCATAGTACCTTTTGGAAGTGTATTTACCCATGTAAAGACAAAGATTCATAGATCTGTCCTGTTGCCTACATTACACTTCATTATCAGTTGTGATGATTGTTTGTATTCCAACAAAGGTTTGGGGGTACACTTACGAGTTTTAGCAGTTCTGTTCCACATGGCACTGTTAGGTGATAAAAGATTATATTGTTGTATTATCAAATTGTGATAGGAGGGAATAATGCTCTGTGTAGTATGTTTGGTGCCCGGTGGTAAGCAGTTCTTTATTTTACCAGGGAACTAGAGTAGTGATGGGAATTTTCAGTGTTGCTGATGAATAGATCTCAGATCAGCATTTGATTCATTTCCTGCAACCGCTTACTGCCTCGTGAATGACGCCTGTCTTTTCCATTTGTTTTGTTAAGCTCTGAAGATGATGCCTTCTTGTTATATGCCACTCTTCAATCAGGCAAGCATTGCAAGTTTGTTACTAGAGACTTCCTCCGGGATCACAAGGCTTGTCTTTCCAACAGTCTGACGCGTCATCTGTTCCGTAAGTGGCAGCGTGGACACCAAATAGTGTTTTCTCCTTCTGTAGAAGGAAAGCATATAAAATTTTTGGTAAGTTTTCTGCTGCAGTCAGAAAGCACACAGAGCATGTTCATTAAAGATACACAATTTCAAACTCTAGAAGCAAAAAGATTCTTGGAGTCTTAAGTGGATTTGTACCAATGGGCTCAAAATGCCCATGCTTACTGAAAATTCACTGTATTCACAAAGCATGCCACAAACATGAAAACTGTCAGAAAGACAAGAAATGCTGCCTAAATGTTTAAAATGTAAATGTAAATGCATGTTTGTGTATACAAATCTTTCCATTGCTGTAAAACATAAGAGCCAATATTTTTTCATTTATTTTAAACTTTGAAATACCTTATTATCCTCTGTAGCACTATTATAAAATACCATGCTTCTAATTGTACAATATAATTTCTTTCATTTTATTTTAAGGAAGCAGGAAAATACAGGTATTTCAGTATTCACTGTAATATTAGCCTAAAGGATGTATAAAGTTTCATGAAGGAAAGCCCAGAACAGTCAGGTCAGGTCTGTAGTCAGTATTCAGCTGCAGAAATTACAGTCTTCCAAGCATAGTATCATCTTATAGCAGAATACTGTACTGTTATTGTCTAGGAGACATGTATCCTTGTGAGCCATGAACTGTACCTTAACAGGAGTGCAGCTGTTTTAAGATTTTTCTAGGAAAAAATTCATCACGTGACACTCCATATCATGCAGTTTTTTGTTATCTGGTCTGTGTGCATTGTTATTGCCTACTAAAAGGAATACTGCATCTATGCAGATAATTTTCTTGCTGCTCTGGTTAAAACTGTAAAATAATATTCATTACAGATCGTACAGATACAGGCTTATAAGAATGACAGCTTTTCATTCAGCGTTGCCATATATACATTTCTTTTTATGGAACCAAGTACTGAATGTAGGATTCCCTGAGTAACACAGCTTTAGCTACACCTTGTTTCTTTCTTTTATACGAAAGGGCTAGTAATTTTCACATTTTAATTCCCAAACAAGTGATTTAGATGATTGACATTCCCAGTCGTAGCTGTGTTCTAGGTTATTCTGGAAGCTGTCGTGGAAAAGTAGACTTCCAAGACTATACGTACAGGGTGATAGTATTTTCTGAGAACCATAACTGCCAACCAGTAATGTTTCTTTTGTATTTGTGTTATATATGTTGAGTTAGTATACCTGTAACATAATAGACCAGAAAAATAGTTTATTGTATTTGTTCAACTAGATGCTCTTGAAAGTGTTAGTGATAAACCCTTTTCTTACATCCTCCTCAGAACGGAGCAAGTCTGTTCTGTAAAGACGTACACTGGAAGAACAAACACAAGATGTCATTAGTGTCATTAAATCCTATCAGTTCAAGCCTATAAACTCCACATCCTGAGTTAATTCCCATGTGATGTCATTTAACTGAACAGAAAACAATCATTTTGCTATTTCTAGAAATTGAATGCATTATATTCACATCGTTATTATCTGGTGGAGATGGAAGATAGAATTTTAACCATTTATGATGACTCCTAGACCACAAAATACTAAAAGATGTAGTTTTTCCTCCAGTACTAAAATCTAGAATTTGTTTGGTGTAAGGAAATAAATGAGAGTTGTTAAAGAGATGAATCTATGGAGATTTCTAAGGTAAGTCTTGGAAGTTATAACTATCTGTAAGTGGTATTTTAGTAATATATTGTGTGAAGTCTAAAAAAATGGTTTTATCTGTCTTTATCCAACAGCCTGCTTTCCGTTATGACTGTGTGGTACAGACTACAGGTGATACATGGCATATCCCTTATAAAGACACTTTTGAGGAAAAATATTCCTATCGAGTACCAAGAAAATGGCTTTGCATTCAACAGAAATGATGAAGAATGTAATTGAACAAGCTGAAGCTGCTTTTTTTTTTTTAATCACTGTTGCTGACTAGGAGAACTCAGCAGTACAATTATGGGATTAATGCGTGAGGCCTATAACTAAGGAAAATTCAGTAACTGCGTTTTGTCAAAATCTTTCCTGGAGTAAATCTGTTAACATCAATGGTGGTCCAGCAGGGATGAATTAGGTCCATTATTTCCATCTTTGCAGGCAATTTCTGTAGCCTCTCAATGTGATTTGAATTAAAACTTGCTTTTCCCTCTTGGAATTTCAGGTTGTGGTTTTTTAGTCTTTTTTTTTTCCCTCAAATTTTTCTTCTGCACTGAAATTCATAAACTCTGTACTTCAAAGAAGTTAAGCAAGACTTCCAAAGTACCTTCAAAACAGGCAAGGCTGACCTTGCAACAGTGTCGCACAATGTCTATAGCCAATAAATGGAGCCAAGGGGGCCAAATGGTATGTTTACTGTTTGGCAGACACACGTAGCCCTAATACTTCCTCCCACTAACTAGAATTTGTTTGATTACATAGAATGCAATGTATATTAAGATTTTGAATGGAAGAATTAGGAAACAGCCAGTGTGATATTGTGTGGCTCTTTCACATTCTTAAATTTGCTGCTTCTGACAGGGTTTCACGTCACTGGAATAGTTTGCTTATGGAAATGCATGAATTTTCTAAACAAAAGTTGATCATAACTAGAAACTCTTACAGGCAGTAATAGGATAAAACTGAATTTTGTACAGATATTTTTATAAAACCTATTCCAAGTTAGAAATAAAGCAAGGAAAATAGTGTATATTACAGAAACAGTGTTCTAAGTTATTATTTATAAGTGTTTGTATAGTAAACGTGTTCATTTATTGCACTTACCACTTTAATACAAACTTTTCTTCCCAAAAAACATAGAAGTGCCACATTAATCTCAGATGAAAGATCATGTTTTTGTCAGATTTGTCATTCACACTGAAAAATCCTCAGTGTGAAACTGAGCTGAATCATAATGATCTTTTTGTATAGTATTTGCAGTTCTGAGTTTTTGCAGTGTCCCATGACAAGCTCCCTCCGGACTCTTAGCATTCAAGCATGTTCTCGGCTTTTTTTTTTTTTTTTTTTTTAACGTCAGAGAGCCATCCTGACACTTTTCTACTCTTGGTTTGTAAACCAGCAGGTGCAATTTGCATACAGTCATGTCCTTCAGGTACTGTGCAGAAAGTGTAGAAGAGCTGGGTACTTCTTAAGGTAACCTAGAACCTTGGTTTTAAATTCCTCATGTTGTTGGTAGCATTTCTCACAGACCCCTTTTCTGACAGAACATGCCAGCTCCTATCTATCATCTGCTTTCTGGAGTCTCCAAGGGAAAGCAGAGAGATTGGATCATCTTCTCTCGCTCCTCAAACCAGTTCACTTCTAATTTGGCAGAAAATTGTTTCTACAATTCTGTAAGTCAGAGAACTGCCACATCTCCTTGAAAAGGCAAATACTGCTTTGTTAAAGTAAGTGTCTTCTCCTGTACAGGACTGCTTAGTTAGCAACTGTTGCTCTGTATGAGGATTACTTACCCTCTGTATGAAGTTCCACAACAGCATCAGCTGATCTGAATCAGTGATGTTACAGTCCCAGTTTGGGACTAGCTCTGGTGGTTGTGCAGTCCTAAGCAATTCAGAGTTGGGTCAGATGAATGCAAACCCTTTAAAAAAATTGTTTTGGCGAGGTCAAAACTAGTGGTGGTGTAGGGAAATAGCACCATTGCACAAGTACTGGTACCTGTGTGGGAGGGGAGCTAAAATGTCAGGCTGCAGAAGGTGGGCCCCTGCAGTTCTGCCTTAGGTCAGCTTTAGCTGACCAGAAACTGCACCTTGAGGTTATCCTTTCAATTGTGGGACATGTTCACCCACTTAAGTTCGTATTTTACCTCACCCTGGTCATTAACAGACATGCAGAATATCAACATCTAACTGGAATAAATGCACCCTGTACTTCCTTTTGACTGAGAACAGACATGACCCTAATCAATCACTTGGGTTTCATCTCAAAACTGTTCTTACAGAGATACCATAATACCTTCTAAATAGTGACACTTCCTAAATACACATTCTGAGTGTATTTAGGGGAAGATGGTACAGAATCTGGAATTTATGACAGGAAAATGTCCCAACATTAGTGTCAGAATTGTTGTGACTTTTTTTTTTCCTTGTTTGATCCTTATAGGGAATTAATAGCCTCTTCTCTCTGGAACCAAAGAGGAAATGTTAGTGATCAACCTACAGACTTTTTCAATTGCATACCACCTGTTCATATAAATGTACACAGTCTTCAGAGGCTCAGTTCTGTCTGAGATTAATTATTTGCATTTTCTTTAAGATATTTGTGAAATAACATTGCTTTTGTGTGGCTGTAAGTCTGGAAATGTCAGATAGATTACTGAAACAGGGAATTTAGAGATAACAGTGAATATGAGGATTTGCTTCCAAGTATGTAAAAAGAATTTGGGGGGGGTTCATTGGCAATAAACCTGAGAGCCAAACCAAAGCAATCTACCAGCAAATCTACTGACATCTACCAGCAGATCTACTTGACATCTACTACTTGTTAGTACAGTGGTACAGTAAAAATCCAAGGATTTTTAATGTCTGTCTGGTAGTAGTTTATTAGATTGATGGGTCCATGCTGAATGCTAGACGGGCAAGTCCTCCAAATGTTGCAGCAATTGGTACCCCTGAAACCATGGCAAATGCCACTGACTGCCCTTTGCTACCACGCTGAGTGAGAATAGGAATCAGAAGGAGCTAACACTTAGCTTAGCCTACCACGTGCCATGGAGATGGAGACGCATTGGCAAGATAGACCTGAGGTAAGGCTGAACTGTAGGTACTTTGTGAATAGTGTCATCTCCAAGCTCATCCACTTATTGTTTACTATGTTAAAAAGATGTCACTGAGAACAGTTTTCCTCAGGATCCTGCAACACAGACTTCGACTCTCATACGGTTGATCAGAGGTGATGAACACTAAACCAAAAATACGCGATTGCTCTTCTGAAACAAAACCGTACTTTGGAAGCTGACAAACTTGCTGTGCAGATGGAGAAAACCTGTGGAAGCTATATCCTGCAAGTAGCATGACTTCCCCTCTGTTGTGGCCATGGTATTGAACAACTACTACTCTTTCCTTGGTCTAAGTCAAATATTGAATCTTTGATTCCAAACATTTAAGGATTTTCTCACTTGGTTACTTTTTGGCAATCAGGCTGAATGCTTGATAATTAGTTCCGTCTTCCCATTCTCAAGAGAAAAAAAATCAGACATTAAACCCTAGTGTTACAGAATGGAAGAGCTTCGTACGTGGCAGGACTGTGAGGGTAGGAATCCTCAGCCTGGAGAAATAGAGGTCTTAAGAGACATAGGGGTCGTAAGAATCATGAGTGCTGTGGAGGGAAAGCACAGGGATCAATTGCTTGCTGTATCTTCCAGTACAGAAGCAGCATCAAACGGTACGGGCAGATAGAAGGTTCAGATGAAAGGTGAGGTTTCAGATGAAACCACACAACGCATCATTATGCTGAGCAACTGCCACAGCGTGTTATGGTTGCAAGAAGTTCATGTGAGTTCAAGAGGAGACCAGCAAGGGTTATAAAATAACCAGACACTATCTCTGCTGTTGGAAGTCCCTCCAGATGGTCGGACACTCAGGGACTGTTATCATTAAAGGCTCTCTGTAGTCTTAATACTTTTCCTTGGGCGTCCACTTTTGGCCACAGTTGGAGACGGGGCATGGGTCTAGACAGACTCTGTCTGACCCAGCAGAGACGTTCTTACATTTTCTTGTTTTCCATGTTCCAGTGCTTGCATCACAGCTTTAAACATTGCATGTCTGCCCACACAAAGTGCTTCCCTAATGAAGGGGACAAACTCTTTTGTAATACATAGCAAGACATTTTATTGGCCCGTAGTGTTAATAAGCAGGAAAAATATATTGAAAAATTCAAGAAAGCAAACTTTTTAATGTATGGCATACGCAAAATGCACCTGTAATCTGCTACTTCAACAAAGAGTAAGCTCATCTAATAATCATCTTTTAAAACAGAGGTGTGGATACCAAAACACAGCTTTTCCAACTCTTTTAATGACTGACTTTAAAAAAAAGCCTTCTCACAAAGAGTAGGGGAAATCCAAGATGCTGAAAGGCAAAAAGCACATATATTCATGAGTTTAAATTTGGGGACTTTCCCTTTGTACTGGACATTGATAAAAAGTTATGTCTTTTAAACATCACATTATAGTGCAGCTGTGGCAACAGTTACTCATTATGAATAACTCATCTTTTTTGAGGTGTGTATTTCTTTGCTTTAAAGTAATACTCGCTGAAGAGAACACGTGGAAATTCTTTGTTTAGAAAACGAAGAGGGGGTTTTTGTTTTCCGCCAGTTCTCTGATACCTCCGCGCGTGTTCTCTAGCAGCTGCCCAAGGCGTTTGCGGTTTCCCGAGCAGCAGAACTCATTCCACCAGTTCTGTCAGCATCCCCCGCCTGCCCGACCGCCTGCCCCTCCGCTTCCCACCGCCTTTTCGCCACGCAGCCGAGGGCGGCGGGTTGTCAAGCCCCCCCCGTTAAGCGCGTCACAGCCACCGCGCTGCCGTGGTGTGCGTTTTCCTCACGGCGAGTGCGACACGTCGCGACATGGCAGCCGCCCCCCTGCGCATGCTCGGCGGGAGGGGTGAGGGAAAGGGCCGCGGCGCCCGGGCATGCGCAGGGGTGGAGGGGGAGCGTGACGGTGCGCGAGCGGAGTGTGCTTCGGCGCCTGCGCGGAGCGGGTAACCCGGAAGTGCTTCTGCGGGTGCCCTGTCTGCGCTCGCGGTGGGGTCCTGCAGGCTGTGAGCCCCTCGGCCGCGCCGCCCCCGCCATGTCCCGAGGCTCCAGCGCCGGCTTCGACCGCCACATCACCATCTTCTCGCCCGAGGGCCGCCTCTACCAAGTCGGTGGGTGTCCGGCCCCGGGGATGCTGCCGCTGAATTGCCCCGTCACGGGCCCGGCCTGCCCACGCCGCCGCCGCTCCCCGCCGAGCGGGGCTGCAGGCGGCTGGGAAGACCTCTTCCGAGGCTGGCTGCCTTTGGGGAGGGCGGGGGGGAAACGTGGCGCCTGCCGAGGCTGGCGAGTCTCGGTTCCCGGCCTGCCTGGTCCCGCGCTGTGCGGGGAGAAGCCTGGAGCAGCTGCGATCCCGGGCGTGGCGGCCTGGGAAAGGGATCCTCTCACGAGATGAGAACTTTGAGCCAGGGTAGCCCCCCCCTTCTCTCCCCTCCAGAATGTCCCCTGCCAGGGGGAGGCACCTCCTGTTACTGGCCGGTGTTCGATTTCAGATGCTCGGAGACCAAACTGACATCTACCCAGAAACTCTTTATTCCCCCTAAAGTGTTTCTTCTAGTTTATCTTAACAAATTTAGGAGCCTTGTGGTTTGGAATCTGAGAACTACAGTAGTTGTTTGAAATGGGATTTGAACTGCCTCAAACCCTGCATGCCAGAGTAACAGAGGCAGTTTTTGGAGATAACTCATGCTCTCTTGTTACAACCAAATGCCATGTGTTCTGTACATCGTGGCCTGCAAGTTAGCAGCAACCATGCTTTATTTCCAGGCTTCTTCGAACATTCTGCAGTTAAGCTGCAGCCTAGCTTCATTTTCTTCCGTAGGCCACTGAAACTTTTATTCCTATTTTTACAGTGCACCAGATTCTGCAGAATAGCCTCATGGTGCTCCTTCTGCAGAATACCCTGTAACAGCATAGTCAACTTGCAGTCTGGCAGGACAGCTCACTGAGAGTGCTCCTGGAGGATCCTCACAACAGGGCCAGATGAATCGTTGGCGATGGCAGCATCATCCTGATGCTATCTTCCCCTGGAGCTTAGCGGCTCTTCTTCCCTGGCTGCAGTGACTTCATTGCACGTGCATTGCACAGCGCATCCATAAGTCCATCTGTTCTCCAGGAAGGGAGGCTGCTGGGACCGGGCTGCATGACTTGTCCATGGTAGCCAATAGTTTCTTCTGTGTCTGCCCTTGAGTTTTTCTCAGGAAGAAGGCTATGTAAAACAGGCTTCGTGGGCAGGCAGCCCAGTCTCAAGCAGTCCTTTGTCCAAGGAGCAGCTAGGAAATTGCCTGTGTGTAGGTGTCTATACACAGGTAGAACGTTACCTCTACTAGGTACCTACATACACATGCTGTCTTACATCTGGAGTGTGTATAAGGCTTGTATGCAACTTGCGTAGTAAGCCTTGTACATACAGATGGTAGGGACAGTGCTTCCTCACGCAGGATGTCAGTGGCTCTGTGATGGGAGAGTCATGGGCTCCGACATTCCATTGCCATTAAAACAGGCTGGTTGGTCTGCATCGCCTTTCTGGCTGTTTCTGTGTTGCAGTACTATTTGTTGGGAATGGTTTCAGCATCCTGTAGTAAAGAGGAAACTGGGCTTTGATTTTCTACATCCTGGGTATATTCAACCATTAGGTTAATGTATAAGAAATGTGCAGTACCTCCATGTATTTTACCAGTGTCTTAGAAGCAAGTATCTGCATGTGTATTTGAGAGCCTCTGCAGACAACCTGAAGCTGTCTTAAAGATATTTTAAGTACCTATATGCTATGGGAAGAAAAATACCTAGGTGTGCATAGTTAGCCTCAAGCAAGTATGAGCTCACTCTACCCACAGCCAGGCTGGTAACTCAGGCATGATGCCACACTAGTGTCTCTGCTAGCTAGCCATGGGCAGAAAGCTCATGTTTGCTTGAGGTCAAATATCTGAATCTAGCTCGTTTCTTTCTTTCTTTCATTCTTTCTTTCTTTTTGAATCCTGTACATCCTTGTCCCTGTGCTGGATTCAGATTAACTAGGTGCTGTCAAGGATGGGCATGGGCACGTGTTGTTTTAAGGCTGCCTTAAAACTTGAGGTTTTTCTGGAATTTGGTAGTACCTGAACAGCGATTTCCAGCGTAGTGATATTGGACTGAAATGCCTGTAGTTTGCCTTAGATCTGTCTTCTGCTCCCGAAGCTCAGAAAGCTCACGTGCCCTTGAAGTGATCTTGTATTAGAAAAGTAACAGTTACTCATATATCTCTGGTTGCTGTGGTTAAAATCCCTCAGAGCATCAGTGTTGTGTTGCCACCTATTAGTTCCAGTCTTCAAAGGTGATGTTTCACCTAAGTGGAATTTTGAGAGGTGAAGAAAATTATTATGGTCAAATTTCTGACTGTTGTGATATATTCAGGGAACAGCAAGGGACTGCTGTTTTCAGAAAGAACGTGTGCAGTACTACTGAAATACTTACATAGCAGAAGACAGACTTAAAACACCACTAGCAATTTGGATTTGTTGTACTGCAAGAGCCACTTCACTTTTTGGCTTGTCTCTTTGAAAACTGGGCAATGCAGATGGTAATGGGAGCAGTGCGAGAAGAGGCTGCAGTTCAGCAAGGCTGGTTCTCAGTACTTGTGAGCAAAACCAGTTTGTGAGGGCACCTATTCCTGCTCCCACCTAACTGTCACAGAACCACAGAACGGTTGAGGTTGGACGGGACCTCTGGAGGTCATCTGGTCCAACCCCCTGCTCAAGCAGGGCCACCTAGAGCTGGTTGCCCAGGACTGTGTCCAGACAGCTCTTGAATATCTCCAAGGATGGAGACTCCACAATGTCTATGGACAACCTGTGCCAGTGCTCAGTCACCCTCACAGTAAAAAAGCGTTTCCTGATGTTCAGATGAACCCTCCTGTGTTTCAGTTTGTGCCCCCTGCCTCTGGTCCTGTCACTGGGCACCGCTGAAAAGAGCCTGGTTCTGTCCATCTTATTTACACCCTCCCTTCAGATACTTGTACACATAAATAAACAAGTGTTGCAGAGCCCTGGCCTGGGGCTTCAAACATGATGACCAGTTTGTGGGCAGTGCTAGCTCATGTCTCACTGGGTTCTGTGCTTTGCTGCAGGCTAGCACTCATTCCAGGGAAGGCAAGTGAAGAGGTGAGCAGAGTTGCACATCTAGTGGAGAGAAAGAGGGAACGTTCTTTATGGCATGTTTGGGTAACCAGTAAATGCTCTGATGCCTGAGAGCAATAAATACAGTGCCATAAATACATGGCGATCAGTCCTTCCACAACACTGACTCAGCAGATTGAACATCAAGATTCTGGTATTGCAAGATTTGTTTTTTCATTTTCAGATTATTTCTCTCCTGTTGTTCAGTCTCTTCCATAGACCTGAATGGAGCTTTTAAAACAGCTGAGTTTCTTGCTCCTGTTATTTTAGAAGATGGTTTTAGCAATTTGTTGTGCTGTTAGACACATTCTAAATTCCAGTTTCATTCACATAGCTAACAAAAAATTCATCTACATTTAGCTACTGCCTGAAACTTGCCTCTCCTAACCAGATATTAGGAAGTTCTGAATGTTTATCATATATTGACAGATAAACAATTTTTAAAGTAGTTGTTCCTGAGCCTTTTGAAACCATTAATTGATGGAAATTTATTTCATGGATCATATCACGTAAATCTTAATCCACTGTATTTATCTGAATAACACAGATATGACATGTGCATAGGTTTCATTTTAAAAAGTGAATAAAAGCATTGCAGTGTTTGAACATCATCAGGAAATATGATAGTAAGGTTAAAACCCATCTTCTGTGCCTGGTCCATCGTTTCAGTTTTCATCTGTAGCACTTAAAATCTACAAAAGAACATTACATCCTTGCAATGGTAATAACACTTGAAATGCTAAACTTTTGCATGTTAAAAAAATCCTCTGTAAGGATTTACAGTTACTATAGGTTAGGGTTGGACCGTTTTGGTCAAGTGCAGGACAGCCTTTTTGTTTTAAAATTAATGCAGTTGCTGTTAAGCATTCTATCTGAACAAAAAGTCAAATTATTAGAAATATTTGAAGGAAGCAGTGGTAGTGGTTTTGTAAAAGAGAGTCAATGACTTTAATTCCTATCAGAAGGTTCTTTTGTGCATTGTACTAAAGACCTTAAAGACACAAAGCGTTGCACAAGTATTGAAGTATTAAAAAGGCCAGAACTTGGTGAGATTTCTGTGTTGAGGGGAGGTGTGTCAGAATTAATTGTTCTAATATCTCTAACACTGTTTTTATTAACATCTATGTATTTTTCTAGAATATGCTTTTAAGGCCATAAACCAAGGTGGACTTACGTCTGTAGCTGTTCGTGGGAAAGATTCTGCAGTAATTGTAACACAGAAGAAAGTACCTGTAAGTAGTCTGTTTTTGAGGGGAGGACTGGAAGGAGGTGAGAAAAAAGGTGGGGGAGAAACTCTGCAACATTGATATTACATTTATTAGCATTGACATATATTGCTGTTTGAATTGAATATCATATTAGCATTCTGCTTACTACAAGTTCTAGCTCCGTTTAGTGCTTGATTGTACATTTCATCACCAAGTCCTGTAACACTAGTTTTCTCTGTAGTTGATAGGGATAAAGCTAAAATATGAAGTTGGTCCTGCTGAACTTCAGCATGCAGACATTACTCTGGCTTGTAAGGGATGCGTCGTCCATAATCAGTTTCCTGATTTCTTTAATTCCTACTCAGAAAATGTTACACCAATAGCACGCAGAACAGATTTTCATGAGTGTTTCAGCAGTGGTGATGTATTGTTGACAAAGGGGGAAAACCGTTGTGTTTGAAGGGCAGCATGCAATAAGAGCACAACTTTTTGTATGTATGTTCTCAAAGTTTCTTCAGAGGAAAAAGGAGTTTGATTTTGGTCATGCTCTAGCTGTCATCCTTTTCCAGATATTGCGGTTTTTATCTTCCCTATTCTTCTATTTCTTCCTTCGCATGCCTACAGCAGTAAATAGTGGAGAGCCTGAAAGGCAATTTTTAGCTGTTAGTTGATTCTTTCAGGCTCTTCTGTAGATACCAGAGCATCCGGAGTCTGTCTTTTTTTTGTACTTGAAGGACAGCGTTTTCTATTAGATTATTTCCATTTCTTCTTTAGGACAAGTTACTGGATTCCAACACAGTGACTCATTTATTCAGAATTACTGAAAATATTGGCTGTGTGATGACAGGAATGACAGGTATTTAATTCACCATCTTTTATAAGTATCTGAAGTGTGTCAGATTTTTTTATGTAGTTCACCAACTTTACATCACATAAACCAAATAAATGCTCTAGGAGATTTGTTCCACTCAGTCTGGTTTTGGAGAACTTGTCTAGTTCTGATGTGTATATTTAAAGACAACTTAAACTCAGGACTGGAACTTGCATTCTCAAGCAATGCTGCGAATAAACGTGGTACATGTTCAGTGAAATTAATATTAGTTCTTTCTGTCTAGCTGACAGCAGATCCCAGGTGCAGAGAGCCCGCTATGAGGCTGCTAACTGGAAGTACAAGTATGGCTATGACATCCCTGTGGATATGCTGTGTAAAAGGATTGCAGATATTTCTCAGGTCTATACGCAAAATGCTGAAATGAGGCCTCTTGGTTGCTGTAAGTATAGAGTATGAAAATATCTTTTCTGTTTGCCGTGGTTTAACTCCAGCCAACAACTAAGCACCATGTGCATCACTCACTTCCCCCCCACCCAGTGAGATGGGGGAGAGAATCGGAGAAAAAGTAAAACTCGTGGTTTGAGATAAGAACAATTTAATAGAACAGAAAAGAAGCAGCTAATAATGATAATAATAAAATGACAATAATAATAAAAGAATTGGAATATACAAAACAAGTGATGCACAATGCAATTGCTCACCACTTGCCCACCGATGCCCAGTTAGTCCTCAAGCGGTGATCCCTCCCAGGCCAGCTCCCCCCAGCTTATATACTGGACATGACATCACATGGTATGGAATACCCCTTTGGCCAGTTTGGGTCAGCTGTCCTGGCTGTGTCCCCTCCCAACTTCTTGTGCCCCTCCAGCCTTGTTGCTGACTGGGCATGAGAAGCTGAAAAATCCTTGACTTAATATGAACACTACTTAGCAACAACTGAAAACATCCATGTATTATCAACATTATTCTCATACTGAACCCAAAACATAACACTATGCCAGCTACTAGGAAAAAAATTAACTCTATCCCAGCAGAAACCAGGACACTGTTTCTTGTCTAAGCTTGCAACTTCAAGTATAAGAAATTCTCACCCATTTTCAAATTGTGCAAGATACGGATGTAACTGAAGGAGTAAGAGGGATGAACAGCCAAATGAGAGAGCAGTGTTTGAAGTCTTGAATTGGAGCTGTGATTTTACCATTGTCTTAGTGTTTTCATTGGAGTAAATGATTTAGCCTCTTTTACACGTGTTATGCTATTTCACCTTAGTTTTGGGGGCCTGGTCTGTTTGCACTGCATCGTGATGTCTGTGAATGGGAGATGCTCTTTCTACCAGCGTCTTTGTAAATGTCACTGTTAAAACAGACATATGGAGAGTGCAGTTATGCTTGTGCAGATTTTATGGCTTTTTTATCTGAGTAGTATGCATAGGACAAAAATCTGCATAATTTTTGCTCTTAACCATGATATATATAATGTAGAGAAGAAGTGTTTAAAAATACCTCACTTGCAAACATTTCTACACCAGTCTTGTTTTATAACAGCAAATGCAGCTTAAATAAAAAAAGATGTGTGTAAAGTTGGTTTTTGTAGATATTCCAGGTCACCTCTGTGTTCTGAGGTTGGTTCTGACTTGTTTTTTCTCTTATATTTGGCTATGAGCAAATTATAACCATACTGTTAGGCTGACTGGGAACTGAGATGAAACACTTAATGTTTCCTCAATTACTTTTTCATTAACCATTCTGTCTGGGTTTCTTTTTGTTTGCGTCGGGTTTGGTGTTTTTTTTCATTTAAGGAGAATAGTTTCAGAATTGATGAATCACTTCTTGTAATCATAGTAGGCACTAGCACTTCTCACTATAGCAGTAACATTCAGGGTTGCACCACAGTTTCCATGATGAGGCAATTTTCCTATGCTTGTATGCTTGTAATGTTCAGGAATGATTGTTTCTTTCTTTCCTTGGCATTTCCCAGGCCTTGATACTACTGGAAAGAGATTGGTTTGGTTTTTGGGTTTTTTTTTGTTTTTGTTTTTTTTAATACATGAATAAAAATATATTTTTCTTAACTTTCCTTAACCTTTTTTGAAAAGATCATGGGAAATTTTTCTCTGTTGTAGTAGTAGCTGCTCAGAAGCTTATCAGCTATAACTACTAGTTAGAAGTTACACAAGTGTAAAGCGAAAATAATTTAAAACCTTGACCTTGTTCTGTTTTGGGGTTTTTTTGCAAGTACTGCTTTCAAGTTATTTTTAATATGCATATTGAGACTATACAACTGTAAATCTAGAAGTGTGGGTGAACACAGATGCATTTCAGTGATGTGACCAACTTGTGTTACTTGAAGTCTATCCAACTTGAAAGCACTTAGTCAAATGTTCTTCAAAGACTCAGTTTTATGTTCTGGTATTGCCATACTTCATTTCAGATTTTCTTTTTTCTTTTTCTTTAAGGAAAAGAGGAAAAAGGATGTAATGCAGTGCTTATCAGGATACAGTTGAGAAATCTAAAGTTGATCTTTTAATATTTCCATTAGTTTCAACATAATTGTAAAGTTGCTTTCTGGTAGAAAAGGCACAAGTTAGTAGAACTATTGTTTACACTTTTAAAGCTTCATACAATACACAGGATGTGAATTGTGGCTGTGTTACCTTTGTAGCGGGATTAAGCTTTTGTATTTCCTGACTTTGTGGTTCTTTGCACGCTGAACATGGTAAAAATGTTCCTATGTTTAATGAGTAGCCTTCTTTGGGAATGACAGAAATGTAGTTTGCACTAAACTGAGTTGCGCACCTGGTGATGGGATGCTGGTAAAAAATGGTGAATTAGAGATACAGAGGAAATCACAGCTCGGTGTTGGACTAGTTCCCAAAAATGTGCTGCTGTGCATACATGTTTTTCACAGGAGGGGAGTGTCTATTCTGTTCTTCAGTTGAATGAAATTGCTAAAACTGGGGAAAGAAATTAACAAATTTTCTTTTCAAGGTATGATTTTGATTGGTATTGATGAAGAACACGGCCCTCAGGTATACAAGTGTGATCCGGCAGGTTACTATTGTGGATTCAAGGCCACAGCTGCAGGAGTTAAACAGACAGAGTCAACCAGTTTTCTTGAAAAGAAAGTAAAGAAGAAATTTGATTGGACATATGAACAAACAGTAGAGGTAGGCCAGCAGAAGGAAATAAAGATTTGTTAAAGTATTTTTAATGAATATGCTGTATGTAGGCTTGTGATATAGAGGAATGCACTTATCTTCATGTTAGAAAGCATTTCAAAGAGGATGGGGTAGTGCTTATCTGTCAGTTTAGTAAATATAACACCAGTTGTTATGCCTACTGTGAAAACTGTTGTTCGAGGCCCATTATAAAAATGTATCCTGCTTATAACATAGGTCAATGAACTTATTTTATAAATCAGCCTTACTTTTTCACTTGCACTGTAGAGATCTGTCTAAACAGTCCTTTTCCATGGCCCACCTGTTTCTCCTGCCAGGCCTTGTTCTTCTCTCATAATATTATGTTTCCTGCATCACAAGATCAGCAGTTGAAATGGGGAGTAATAACCTAAGTAACTGACTCTCTTGTAAGATTAAGCAGAGTATTGTATTAAGATCCTTGTGAGTGCTATGCAGATTCAGACCTTCAGCTAAATTACTTCTGAAGTCTACATTACTGTGAAAGTACCATTTAAATGGAAAGTTCCTCAGCATAAACTCATAAGTTTTATATGTATATCTTACTAAGTACTGATTTCCTTAATTTGTGATTTCTTTAAAGAGAAGATCCTGAGAGAGTTATATAATCATAGCATACTGAAATTGAATGTATCTGAAATTACCTCAGAGACCCTTTTTTATCCTGGCTAAATGTTTTTCACATTAAATATATTTTTCTGTCACTGCTTGATTATACTGTGCATGTTTCTTAGTTGAGCGGTTGGAGGTAGTTGAAACAGTCTTTTCATATTCTTGGTTTTAATTCATAAAACTTCCATGGTATGGTGCAAATACTTAATTGGTAGTTAATCTGCCAGTCAAATTCTGGATGCGCTTCTATACCTTTTGTTATCTTTGTAAGAATGCTGATATTGTGAATGTAGATCAGACACTGTTACTCTAAAAGTTGGCAGTGACAGGGAGAAGCAAGTCTGTCAAGCAAAAACAAGAATCACATTTTTGTAATGTTCTTCACGCACACACACATACACTGCCTTTTTTTTCCAGGCTTGTGTTGCGTTAGAGGTAGTGCTCCAAGGATAAGAATTTTGTTTGGGGGTTTTTTTGTGTTTTTTTTTTTGTTTGAGGGGTTGGGGTTTTTTTTTCTAACAACTTTGCAGTCTTCTGGTAAGACATCTATATAGTTTTATAGAATTATTGGAGAATCAATGTATTATCAACATACTGAAAATAAACTTTGAAAAGTCTTGTCTAGTGTTCTACGCTTCCTCACACATTACTGATCAGAATTAAATGCCAGCATGTCAGAATAACTGATATGATAAGCATCTAGCTACATAGCTGTTCTATGGAACTTCTTTTTGTGCTCAAGCATCATTTTAGGAATACATCTTTAGCATTATTATGACCCTGCTGCAGGGTTAAGTATGAGTGAGGTTGCAAAGAACACCTTTTAAAACAGGTGATGATTAGGGTGGAAAAAAAATAAGTTAAGCTATGATGAAATGCAGCTTTTAAAAACAGAACATAATTTTAATTAACAGAAGAAAAGCCGAAATGGAAGCTATGCAAGTGACGTGCTTTGAGTAATCTTGAACTGTAATGATTATGTCTGTCTTGTTTGCCACTAATGAAACGTGTTCTGTCCTTGGGACGTGGGGTTTTATTCTTTGCATGATAAAAGGTTTTGGTTTTGTTGTGGGTTTTTTCTGCTATGAAAATGGTATGTCCCTTTGGTTTTTTTAGATGGGGCTTTTTAGGGAGAGCACCGGAGAGGGACTGTGTTCTGTAACAAGGGGAAACTATTTGATACTTTTCAGCTGAGGTGTTGAGGTGGAAGAAAATAACTTAAAACTAGAAGGAAGGGTAGTTGCTAATGCTATGTCTATTAAAAAAAAAAAAAAAAGCCTTAATGCTTTCTGTTTAATGATAGGGGCTTTTGTCATCTTTCAGACAGCAATAACATGCCTGTCTACTGTACTATCCATTGATTTCAAACCTTCAGAAATAGAAGTTGGTGTAGTTACAGTGGAAAATCCTAAATTCAGGTAAGTGATCAGTGTTGATAAAACTTAGTGCGTTTCTCTGGTTATGTGCAATTATCCTTAACTTCTTGTGTAATGGTAAATCGAGAAAAAGAGATAATGTCAGACGTTGAAGTTTTGAAGGTTTTTTTACTTGTCTCTCCTCAAAATGTGTAGGGGTAAAAGGCATTGTTTAAAAAAATAACACAGTTTTAAAATGTTTGACATGGTTAAGGCATCCAGTAGAAAAAAGTGTTGCCTTTTGTTTCTTGAAAGGGTATTGCTTTATGTGATGATTAAAATGTAGTTACATCTGGTCTAGCTGACTTTTCATGCTTAAAAGAATCAAAATTTTTCTTTATACTAGTATCTGGAGTCCACTTCCAAATCATAGTCATGACAACTAATGCAGTGAAGTCTCTTTTATGTTAGGGAAAATTTTGCAAGTCACTTAATTTTTTTTAAATCATTTTCTAAATGAGATCTTTAAATGACTCTTGCTCATCTTGTTATTGCAGCAGTTTTTAACATCTCCAGTATATAGTTAATAGATTGAATTTGTATGAGTTGAAATATTCTGTTTAAATTTGACAAGATTAAAAGATCCTGGATTTAAAGATAACTGCAGTAATTTGGAACTGGCTGAACTTTTACTTCCTGAGTACACTGCATTCCCACCTAGCATGAAAGCAAGACACCTGCCATTTCCTCCCTCCCTTGTTATTGCCTGAATCTGAGTGCAGTGCACTGTGTGCAGCAAGGTTACTTGGTCAAACTCTTGAGACAACACCTGGAAATCTTCCTGCTGAGGGTTGTACCTCACACCAGATACAGTGTACTTGACAGCCTTCTCAGAACACAATGTGTATCTGTGGAAGGATGCATGAAATGTGGGGAAAAAAGGCTTTGGGTCTTTTTTTGTTAATGCAGACGGACCCTCTAGGTATGTCTTACCTAAAATTTAGTTAAATTTGGCTTGCTGCAGAGGAGTTCAGTTATTTCTGCCTTAGTCTTTCATTGCTTTTCTTTTAATTAAAAAAGAGAGAGGAACAGCTAAATGGGGAAGAAAAGTCCTCTGCTGCTTTTGTCTAGCTACTTGGTAGGTGAGGATTGGAGAGAGGCTTCAAACCTTTGCGTCCTACAGGTGCAGTCTTTTGAGTGCTTCCTAATGTGTTTAAAGTTGACATGGTGATGATGGGTGGTTTTGCATTTGGTGGTGTGTGTTTAGGACAACAGAATAGCATACCATTTTTGAGAAAGCATGCAGGAACTGCATTACACCTTTTCTACTGCTGGTCAAGTGCTAGCTTTCTGCCAAACTTCATTTACCGGTCTTATGTCCTTTTCAGAAAGGATGGATAATAAGCAGAGAGAGAAGGCTATGAAAACCTATGTCCCCCTTGGAGTAATCATACTAATTACCATACCCATTCTTCTTGCAAGGTCCCAGTTTGCAAATATATTACTCATGAGGAATTACCTGTTCTTTTTCTACCATTTGTTACCTCTTTGCTCTCTAGTGCCTTTGATTCTTCCTTTATTTTTCAGAAAGAATTGGTATGTCAGCCTGTGGCTGTGGCAGTGGGGATTTAAAGAGCTGAAAGATGCATTGTATATAACTTATTTGTGTAGATATTACATTGTAATATTGGAGCTTAAGGGGAAGAATGATTTAAGCCATTTAAGATTTCTTTTTGTTCTTTCAGGATTCTTACAGAAGCAGAGATTGATGTGCACCTTGTAGCTCTGGCAGAGAGAGACTAATTAGCATTCCCATTTCCATTGTCTGTGCTTCTGGCCAGGATATTTGGTGAAAAGAAAACACTTATTAATGGCTTTAGATTATGGGTGGAAAACAATGTTCACTATATGATGTATTTTACTCTGTACAAATAAAACAGAGGTTTTTGAAATACTTGGTGTCTCCTTTTAATGTAATTTTTTAAACTTTCAGTTCTATGAAATTCTCATCAAAATGCTTGATGACTTTGTTTCTGTGATGATGCTTGCCTTTTAGTTGTATTTTAAGAGAAATTTTATACTCTGCGCTGTATTTTTCATCTGAGCTATTTGGCTCCTAATGTAAAGTTTTATATCAGATTACGTGGTGTGTGTGTCTTGAGATAATCTTACATTTACATGCGTTCTCTTGCCCTGATGTTGAAAGGCTTATAACATTACTGGTTTAACTGTGGGGAAATTAAGATCTTAATATTTGCTCAGGTTTGTATGAGGATATACGACAAAAGTTGAAGGAAAAAAACTGAGCTCCGATTCTCTGTGCATTCCTTTAGACTGATTTATTTAGGGTGCAGGTAGTGAATTTAACAGACACTTGCTATAATTAAACCGCTCTGAAGCTAATATTTATTTAGGGGAACAGATTCTATATGCAATGTACTTTGGGATTTTGGCTGTCACCTATCTGGTTTTGAGGCTTTGAGCAGTGCCAGAAACAATGTTGAGGCTGGATGGAGCCAGTAGAGAAATCCATCAACAGGAATGTTTCTGGGAAGCAATTCCCCTTGCTCCTTCAAAGGTTCTGGGTGAGGGGAAAAGACTGAAAAAAACTAAGTGAAGGTGAAGAAAAATGCATTTTTGTTTTGCTGCAATTGAGGAGGTTTCAGCCTCAGCAGCTAAAAGGGAGATGATGAAGTTCTGGGGGAGGAGACACTGAAGAGAAAGGGAAGATTACCAGGCATTTTTAGCTGTTGGGTAGACATGAAAGTCTTGGAAGAATGCCAAGCTAATATGACTTAGCTTGTTACCTTCATTCCTCTGCCGTGCTATTCCTGTCTTGGCTTTAATTACTCCAAAATTCTCTTCGATTTTTTTTTTTTTTTTGAGAGCTTTGGGGAAAGCCTCATAAGTCATCAGAAACTGGGATTATTTAATTTTTTTCTTTTTGCTTTACAGTTAAAGCCCCTGGAGTGTCTATTTTTCAAGTTCATTGTAGTAAAGGAGATGCAATTCTGTGTTTGGTGGTTTTAATAAAAGATCATGGTAACCTTATGTGATGACTGAGTTGAGATTTAAATGTATTGTGAATTGTTGACGTTACAAAGCTTCCTGAATTTCCATTGGTGTCTCCAAATTTCAGCTTCCCTCATGTCAGATAGTGTAGTATAGATGATAAGATGAAGCCACCCTTGCTTCTGGTTTTGGGTTGGTTATCTGAGAATTCTGTGTGGTTTTGTGCAACAATTGGCAGAGCAAATGCTAATGGCACATTTGGAAAGGTCTGTGTTGTTCCAAGTGAGAGCTGAGTTTCTGAAACTTCCTAGGACCTTTCTTCCTAATACTCCAGTTGTATAACAACCTGGAATTTTGAGTAGACTTAACTCATTTACTCTGCCATAAAATATAATCCACTGATACTTTATTCTTCATCAGCTTTAGTTATGTACATAAAACTTCACTAATGACTTGTTGAACAAAAATTAAAAGGAGGGTGACAATCAGGAAGCCATATGACTAGAACACATTTGCATAGTATTTAGTATTAAAACTCCCTGCAACACCTTTAATTCTAAATTTTGGAGCTTTTGTATGTGATTGTATAACTTGGGTGGTGGTTCTGAGAGCAACGGGTATTTGTTCATACCTTATGCTTTTGCAACGCAGAACATCCCATCTTGTGTTCAGAGGTGATGAAATAAGCCATCTACAATGTGTTACCTGGGAATGTTGCATCTTTTTTTTTTTTTAATAAGCAAAATTGCACCAACTGAAATGCCATTTTTGCTAGTAGTTTGTCCTGTAGTGAAAATTTGTGGTTCTCTTTTCATACTAATGATGGGGATTTTTTTTTTTTTCAGTCAAAGCTTTTTAAGATAAGGAAGCTACGCAGATGGGGATACCTGACCTAGTGGGAAAACCCCATGTATTAGACGTACACATGATCACATTCCTCACACCCTGGAGCAGACAGCACCTGCAACCAAATTGTACCAGCCACATCTGGTGTTGAACTGTGCCTGGTATCACCTGCTGTTCCAAACCTGGCACTTGCAGAGAAACTAGAGTATGCATGATATGATCTTAACACTTCTGGGTTGGGTAGAGCTTATCAAGAGTGATACCAGACCTGGGCTCACTCCATATATTTGTGGTTTGTTGTGCCAGTGCTGAAGACTCTGGTAGATGCAGTTACAGTGTGAATGCATGAGTAGTTAAGCAGGAATAGGATCAAGTCTTACTTGCATACTAAACCAAGAACAGTGTTTGCCGTAACTGTGTCTGTGTTTCATTCCCAGTGCTCTCTATTTGTGGTGTAGAGTGTAAGGATGCAAATGCCAAGTACATGCAGTCAGCTTAGGTAAATCAGTATTTATTGGACTCTGTGAAAAGCATCTGGATTTCTTATGAGCAACCCCCCCATGCCCCAAGGGCGCCCCAGAAGCAATAATGGCATGTGTTACAGACAGAAATGACTTAACAGGGAATCTTAACATAAATAGTCTGTGGGTTATCAGGAGCTGTCTGCATATTCATCCTGGAACCAAAAGATGTTAAGGCAGGCAGTAATGAACCTCTCCAGGATTTCAGATACTTCAGTGCAACATGTGGTACTGAATCAACTTATAATGCACGTGCACAATGTTAGACCATAGATTTTCACTATAAAGCCTCCAGTGATGACAATCTAAGTGCAGTGAGGTAGATGGGTAGTTCAGGTGGAGTGAGTACATGTAGATATATTACAGCAATTTTAATGACATGGAATGATACGCTGCATTATTTTCTACTTTGTCTGTCCTGTTTCTCATTAAGCCAATGTCCAGGTGTACCAAATAAGAAATATTTTGGTTCAGTGCACATTGTTGGAAGTAAGATCAAAGAACTAGATCTGTAGCTTGCTGGCATTTGAAGAAAAAAAAAAATTAACTTTCCCTTTTTTTTTTCCCCTGACACAAAAGCAAAGTCTGCTATTTTGAGTTCTGGAAAATAGCAGCCTTGTTGGCTCCTGAGAACAAGTTTTGTGAAGCGTATCCATGACAGTATTCATGTTTTCTTCTAGAAAAAAAAACCCTACACTACCAGGATAATAATGGTAGGAGCATTGCTTTTCATTTTGTAATCAGTGATGTTTTTTCAGATGGGAAGTTCTTAAATTGTCATAGCTTGTTCCAGCCAGTTCTTGCTAGTAACAATTTGTTCTGTTCTCTTGTTTTGCTGTAACCCAAACTATTTGGAAACAATGCAAGACATCCTGTAGTGCAGGATCAGTTGGAACAGTCAACTTAAACCTCTCATGCCCAAACTAAAACAAGGATCATCACATGCTTGTGCAAAACCGCTTAAAATAGCGTCTGAATTTTGTTTATCATGATTCTCATGTTAAAAAAAAAAACCAAAACAAAACACTATCTCCTGTCCTTTGTATTCTCTCTGTACAGATAAACTTGTATTTCTTAACTGAGGTTTTTGACAGTCATTTATTAGCAGTATTTGCTGCTGTTCACCGAGCTTTTCTTAGTAATCTTTTCGCTAGTAGTAGTCTCACCTGTGTCACCATCATGTATGAAAATTCTGTGCTGCAATGTTAAGTATGGGAACTGTAATGTACTTGACTGTAAACCTGGTGAATAAATAGACCCAGCATATCACTAAGTCAAAATCCAGCTAACTGCATTTGGCAAAACTGAATCATCTACAAAGTGTGTTCTTCCATTTTTGGGGTTAGCATTTTTCTCCTGGTTCTTTTTAGAACCTGTTAACTGTAGCTGAGCTTCCTGGTGCTGCAGTTGCACTACGTGGCCTTGCTGTGCAGCTCGTTGTGGCTTAGCTGATACATACATCGAACCATAAGCCTCTGGAATAAAGATTCCTAGCTATGGCTTTAGCAGCGTAGTATGCAGTGCAGATTAAGACACACAAGCCAAGGTGTAATTTTTTTCCCAGCAAATTGTATCTGCTTTCTCTCCCAGAAAACTGCCTCTTTTGACACTCACTGGCATAGACAGTTGTGAACATAAGGTATTTAATCCTTTATGGGATTCCTTTAGACTAGAAAGCTACCCTCTCTCAAGTTAGAGTGTCAAACTTAGTAGTTGCAGGTGGAGAAACACAGCATGAATGTGCATGGACTGGGATTGTGTGATCAGGAATAGGGTTGCCTTTCAGTGATGTCTGATGTTGCTGTGATGTTTACCAGGTACACTTGCTCTCCTCCCTGTTTTGATCCCAGCTCTGTCTGCTCTCTCTCTTCAGCCAGCACTGGTGCTCATTTACATTTGTAATGAGCCGTTCTGTTTACTAAACTGGTGGAAAACATTGGGTTTTTTGTTCAGTTCTGTTGGATTAGTGACCTGAATCGGCTCACTGTAGGATCAAATTGTCCATAGTGCTGGTGTAAAGGAGGGAAGAGGGAAATGGGATTGCAATGCCTCTAGTTTAAGCTGCTGTGGAAACGACAGCCTGCATCACCAGAGGAACAGGAGTATCCATGGCTCATTGTCCCCTTAACTACCCTTTGACTTAAACCAATATCATGACACTGGGTCCACCAAAGTGGTATTTGCCTCTGTCAGCAGGTGACACAAGCCTTCATCTGAGCAGCATCAAGACTACCCCGTCTAGTCTGAAGGTTGCTTTGGGGACAGTGCTGTTACAGCAGCTCCTCCCTGGTTCCTCTGCCCCTGTACCCACTGTGTAGCCCAGCAATTTCCAGGGCTACCCAGGGAACCTGACTTGGAAACAAGTCTATGTTTTAAAAAATAAAATTAAATCGACAAAATCGCTCCAGAGAGGTAGCATTAGCTCAGTTTGGACACTGGTTTAACCTTGATCCTGGTCCTGCCGTAGTCGTACCAGTCTCAGTGGCAGCGCGGGACAGGAGCCATACACAGGGTCTGGTTAAACCAGTGGTGCAGCTGGTAGGAGCGGCAGTCAAAATCCTCCCTTGTAAGAAATATTTCCCTCAGGGAGAGGGACGATATCAGTTCTCTGAATCTGCCAAAGCCTCCTTTCTGGAATCTAACTGGAGGCTGGCATGGCCAGGTGGGCAGGGGGTCTCTCTGGGCAGCGCAGCTTTAGGGTGTTTAGGAAGGCAGAACTTCCAAGAAAGTGTCAAGAAAACCTGCAGCAAGTTGGCTGCCAAAGGGGACAGCTGCCTTGGGTTGGGTTTTAGCACATGTGGGATGGGCAGCGTTTCTTTCCTTCCCTTTTCCATCGGTGTCCCTTAAACCCTTGTAGCTGGGCTCACCTTTAGGGTGTTGTGAAGAAATGTATTTGCATTGAATGTTGGCCTAGGTTCAGTTAACAGCATTTGGAAATGCCTGGCTGACAGAAAAAAACATTTCTCACCTAAGGATGTGGTGAACCTTGAAAACAGGCTACCAGGTTAGCTAAGTTACTCACTACCCCCGAAGGTAACAGGATGTGCCTGAAAAAAGGCTGGAGGGTTGCTGTCGAGGCTGTTCGCAGAAGGGACGGGAGAGAAAGGAGGATTTTCAGAGATGACTGGGAAGGCTGCCTGACTTGCCGCGAGGTAGTGGCATGTTGCCTGAACCCTCAGTCTCCAGTGGATTTCTCAGCCTGTAGCTCCTGGTTGCTCTGCCTCGTGGGTGTATGCGCACATGAAAAGTTTGTTGAATACTTGCTAGAAGATTAGGTGAGGATAGTCCCTGCTCTTATCTCCAGAAGAAGTTTTCATTACTAACATCTCTCACCTAGTAACAAACCAAGTAAATAAAGTACAAAATAGTGTAAGATTAACTTTGTAAGTGCAAAAATAGTTGTATCCCTTGGGTGACAACAGTACTCACCAGGAAGTAATTTTTTAAACTTTTTTTTCCTACTTTGAGTACTTTGCACTGACGCCTACATCTTTCTCACTCCAATGCAGGAAGCAGACCTGAGCTCTTGTGTAGGTAGTTCAGTGGGGGACATCTGCCTAAAGCACAGTAACAGTCGATAAATTCAAAGGCAGGCGTTACAAAGATGAGCTGCAAAATAAGTCTGGAGGGGGGAAAAAAAACCAAACAGATGTTGTGAATGTCCTGGCATCCAGGGTAAGGGTTTCGATGGTCTGAAAAAGGGCATAAGGTTGTGCAGAAAAGGAAGATAACAAAAAGAATTTAGTGATAAGTAGCATTACAAGTGGTCTATATTACAAGAATGAAGTAGCAAAGGTCCTTCCCCTTCAATTTTAAGAGGGGGATTCAGTTATTAATAGAGAAAAAGAGGATAAAATGGATTTTTCTGCTCTCTGATGCTAGACCTATCGTCAAATGAAAGCACATGCAATGTATTCAGAAGAACGACTGAGAAACTGCTTCTGTTGATGAAGCACATATTTGCAAAATGATGTTACAGCCCTTATTTCAAATGCAGATAATAATGAGTATGTGATGCTTTCCCACTTTGGTAGCAAATCAGAACACATACCATCACACACACCAACACATACCAATACATGAACACTTGTGCTTTGGAACAAGAATCAACGTGTGTGGATAGATACATGCTGTGATCCAGCTCTGCCGGGAGTGTGGAGCTTTCAAAAGAGCTGGCAAGGCCAAAGTGTGCTGCAAGAGCAGAGCGGGCAAAGGGGCTCGTTTCAGCTTCTGGGCTCAGGTTCATGACGTTTGGCTCTTGGCGTGAACAGGCTGGGGCACAGGTTCACAGCGTCTTTACCAGATCCAAGTCAGAAACGGCTGCCTTCGGTCACTGCGTGGTCCCACGCCATCCCTTGTGCCAGCAATGGCAACCAAGCGGTCGCAGGCTGACCCGGTTCAGGGAGTCCATCGGGGCCAGTACTCGTCCCTCCTTCACTGCAGGATGGACTCTCGTCTGGTTCAGCTCACTGACTCACCACACAGTCGCATGAGCTCCAGTGCTTGTAGAAGGGAGAGGAAAAGATCTTGTGGAAACAGGGAGGCTAGGACCCAGTTTAGCACAGGCTGATGTTTTATCATCCTGTCAGACTGCAAAAAGCACACCCCTCGATTTGGTTGTGCCACATACTGTGGGTTGCCATGGTTATCTTGTGTTGGTATTTTAAACCGTTTTGAGATGGATTGTTACCTAGGAGAATAAACAATTGCTCTTTGCCAACTTCATGCACATCGCTAGCTCGTGGCACTCTCCAGCAGTAAAAGCACAGCCCTCCAGACGGCACTTCAGCCCGCTCTGCAGGTTCCTCACCCATTCACAGCCGTACAAAGCTTGTGAAACTCTTTATGCGTGTGAGTCTTTCAGTTTTGCGTAAAACGGGTGGTTGTAAGGGCTGGATTTAAGAGCTGCGGTTACTGCCTGGAATTGTTCCTGCTGGTGAAAAGCTCGAGCTCCCTCCCTCTGCTCTTGACAAATACCGTGGAGCTGCTGAGGCAGGTTAGCTGTGCTGGCTATGTTGTTGCCTGCTCTCCCGTAATGCCCTGCCTCTGATTTGCCTTCGGAAGGTTTGTTTAAAATAAGTAAATAAAATAAAGCAAAAATCTTAAAGTATGCCTATGCTGAAAGATACACATTTAACACAACTTGAGTATTTGCAATAACTGTGAACAAAACCTGGGCACTCAGTTTTGCACATCCGTTGATTTTTAGAGCTGGGAAAGAAAACAGCGTTGTCCTCAGGAAGCAGGGTCATGTGAGGATAGCTGAGCTCGAGAGGAAACCAGCCCAAGCACCACCGTGCTCTTGCGAGCCTTGTGCCACGAGCTGTGGGAGAGGATTCAGAACAGTGATTAAATATAGTTGCGGCAGAACCTGCTTGGCTTGTTTCAGCTGGATCTGTGCTTTAAAATTTTGATTAAAAATATCCTCGCACGGTGCAGTCTCGCCAATGATAGCAACAGGGCGGACGTGTCTCCACCAGGCTTTGAGTGCTGCCAGCTTACCTGCTGCAGGCAGCTCTGCCGGGCACGGGAGTTAGCTGGCTCCCGGGCAGCCACAGCGTTACACCTCGGGTGGCTTGGGAGGAGCCCTCTGCCGCTGCTAACAGTGAGAAATATTGCTGCCCTTCTTTCCTTCCTCTTCTTAATCATAAGTTATGATTATTCCAACCATTTTTAACATGTTTAGAGAGCAGTCTCATGCCAATCAACCAACTTCTATAAACTGCTCTTGTTTTCAAGTGTCTTTAAAACCTTAAAACACTCTTATGCTGAGGTCACAGGCATACTTTTTATTCTGAGAGAAGGGATCAGTGTTCTTTTTTGGAGACAAAAATGACAAGTTCTGCAGGAAGTAAGTTATACAATACCAGGATAAGGACAGTTTGAAATATGTCAAATCGGTGCTTGTCCTAGTCCTGTCCCCTCCAACTTCCATACATTTAGCAGTTAATTACTCTTCTACTGAACTGTAAACAGCAGAAAAATTTCAAGGCTATTTTCCCCACCCCCAGCCGCTCCGAGGCCCACCCTGAAAGAAGCAGTGAAAACCTGTGCTTGTTTTTGTTGATACCACACCTACAGCACAGGGCTCCACCCTGGAGGGAATTCCCACGCTCGGTAATTGCACCGCAGCACTACGGCCAAATATGCAACAAGCCCAAGACCTAACTTGATTGCAGGTCCTGTAAATAAAGTAGAAACCTATATGAATGTGCACGGCCTCTTCAGAGTCCTTTCCCCTCTGGAGGTTTTCTCTCCTGGTACCTTTGAATTTCCTGCAGCTAAGCCAAAGGGTATCTGCTCAGTGCAGAGAGATACCATGGGCTTTGCAGCTGGGGCAATGTGGTTTTTCTTTTCTTTTTTTTTTTTTTTTTACAAACTGAGTAATGGGGTTTCGTCTGCTAAGACTAGAGCGGTCTGCTCTATGCTTTTATCTCTTGTGGTCAGATGGGCAGTGACATCTTTCCGCCCAGGGGCTGTAGGTCAAACCTAACTGTGCTTGAAATACTACAATGCAGATAATGGCTTCACAGCAAAATTCCCTGCTGGGTTAGCTCCTGCATCTAAGATGAGTGCTTAAATTTGGGTGTTGGCCTCTTCAACAAGCTTTGTAAAAAGGCCTGCTAGGACCAAATTAGAAGACAAATTAAAGTCAGAGGGCGTGAGCGGCAAGGTGTTGCAGGCTGCGTGGGGACAGCACAGCTTATCTGTGCCCAGGCACGTACGCACCCCACCCCGCACTCCCCTCCGTGCCACGGAGTGTGACACGCTCCCACCACCCCACGGGGACCTGGGATGGGAGGGCGCTCAACCATCCCCGCTGCCCTGCGGCACAGCGGGACGGGAGATGCTGGGAAGGACCGGTGGGTGCGATGCTCGACTGGTGGGTGCGATGCTCGCTGCTGGGGAGCGGCTGCAGGCTGGCAGGGCATGGGTGTGGATGGAGCTCGGGGGTCAGTCCCACCCTCCCCAGGGTCACGCGTCAGTCCTAGCCCTGCCAGCAGCATTTTGTAGTGTCAGCGAGTCCACAAGTAAATGAAGCAGGAGGTAATTTGTGCATAATTTGTGTGTATCTTGCTGCTTACGGGGTCCCGCCTGGTCTGCGTGGGCCTGCCAGGTGATTGCCGTGTGCTGTCTGGGGTGGGGAAACTGCCACAGCTTCTACCGGGATCTGAGTTACTGGCTCAGCAAGGAGAAGTAAATGTACCAAAACTCCCTCTTGGTTTCCCTGTTCCCAGACTTCTCCTCCATTCAAAAGTACCATGTACAAAGGCAGCGTCACAGTCCGGGAAAACCCTGTCTTGCACAGTTTCCTTCCTCTTTTCTTCTTCCTAAAACGCAGTGGCTTTGTCATTACACAACTACACCGTGTCCTCTGAGCAAGGAAAGGCGAGAGCATGCCAGCGTCCCAGCCAGGGTGAGCCCTCCGTGCTGCTCCGTTCAGGACAGTCTCTGCAGACTCCCCTCCTCCTTTTATCCTCAATCACTTTGTCAGGAGAATAGACAGTGCCTCGGGGCACAGGCAGCTTTTAAAAACCACAAACTTTCTAACTTTTGGGGGCCAAAATGTTCCTGATTTTAAGCAGAGAAGGAGCGAGGGAAAACAGACTTGGTGTGCAAACAGAGGAGAAGAGGTGCTGTACAACCAGCACTAACAGAGTTTTTAACTTTAGTAGAAATATATTTTTCACAAAGAGGAAAATCCCTTCGAATCCTTCAAGCCCGATTAGTCAGCTACAGGGTCTGGAGAATTAGGGGCTATGAACACATCAAACCGCAAGCCTTCATTCTCCTTACCCTGCTGTCAGCAGGACAGGGACCAGGCTTGACCATGCACTATGTGAAATAGTTCACCCTGGTGAAGCGCATTTGCTCGTCTTCTGGAGGTCAGGGATTATTTACTGGCTGCTGAAGCGAAGCTGGTTTGGCCTCAGTGCTGATCACCTTCCTCTAGAAATCCCCCTGAGGAGAAGCTGAGTAAGCTGAACCAGTGGATGCTGAGGCCAGAGCAATGCTTTCCTCCTAAAGCAGCCGTTGCCACATACAACCAAGCAGAAGAAAAAAAAAAGACAAACAACCAAACAAAAAGCCATGGAAAAAAGGAAGAGAGGGAAAATGTGCCCAGGGAGATGTTCTGTCACCATGTGGGTCTCTTGCTGCGTTCAGCTGCGAGGCAAAGCTGGCTGAAAAAATGGGAGGAATATGCTTTTTTTTTTCACATAAGGACTGCAGCGTGTCCATCCTGCAGTTCCCGTGGGCTTGGTTTTCATCCTTTTTTCTAACTAACCAATCTGACTTTTAGATGTGTGTGTTTTCCGCCCCAGTCCTGCAGGCTTGCTGGAAACACCCTCAAGCATTTCCTCCTCCAGGCAAATGATCAGCAGGAGTGGGGGACACCCTAAGTGACACTTGGATTAGGAGAAGGCGTCTCAGCTTGTGACCAGAACCTCTGCTTCTGCAGGGCTTCAGAGAGCAGAGTGCTACAGAGGGGTTAAATGGGACTAGGATGGGGAATACAACTGATCGTCCCTGACCTTCCGATCAGCTTGTGGCCCTCTGAGTCCGTACACCCAGTGGAAATCAGGCCCTGACAGTGTTTTCCACCCGAACCACTATGAAAGTGGGTGACAAGAACCCTAGGGAAAGGGCTATTAGCCAGAAAGCGGCATAAGGCACCTTATGTGCCTTATTGTGCTGTGCGGGACTTTCCCCCACCCGCCTGGGGACACCTCGGCACGGTGGGCCACGGGAGCACCCCTGCCCCGGCCGGGCACCGCGGGCCCGCCGTAGGCCCGAGAGCGGCGGAGGGCACTGCCTGCCTGCGTTAGGGAACTGAGAGACGCTTTAATAAGACTCGTCAGGTGTGTGCCCTGTTTGCTTTGGTCTGGGTGATTCCCCGGAAAACCACAGTCCAGGCCAAACGGGTGGCTCGGCGCCGGCGCTGGCACAGCTCCACCGCCACAGCCTTCCACGGGAGCCGTGACAGCAGCCTCTCCCCCTGCTCCTGCAGCAGCTGGGCACCCCTAAAAGAAGAAAAGAGTGGGAGGACAGAAAGAGGATCCTCCCAGCTGCTCCCAAGCCCACCAGAAAGCCCTGCCTTCTCCCCAGCATGTCCTGTCAGGGACTCTCCCTGGCAGGCATGGAAAAGCGTCTTCCTTCCAAACCCAAGAACAGGAGTTCGTCTTTGCAAGTTACCACAGGAAACACTCTGCTTTCTGAGCAAAAACACTAAAAAAAAAGCATCTGCGTGGCACACCCATTTGCACTGAAATGCAGTACACCCAGCTAGAAATTGCATCGCCTTGATCCAGGGGTAATTTTGCTTTGAGGACAGCAATTTCAGGCAATGTCTCTGTATGTATCTCTCTGCCCTGATCTGCTTCGGTTGCCTGACAATTGCCTTCTCTCATCGCTCAGAGCTTCTGCAAGTTTCTGTGTTTCTGCCCCAAACCCTGGCCCTTGCTGAGAAGTTTTCCTAGGTTCTCACAGATGTTGTGGGTAATGTCATATAGTTACCATCCAAACCAGGGTTTGCCTGGCTGCCCCAAGGCAATTCCACACTGGCATCTGCTTTTTGCTCTTCCAAAGTGGGATCATCTCCCATTTCAGGGTTTGGATCTTTCCTCTCACAGCTCTTCTGCAGCACCTGTGCTCAGTGCAGCACGTCACCAGTTACAGTGACTTCAAGGCAAATCCACCCTGTAGCTCTCTGCCTTCTAAGGAAATGGAAGAAAGAAGGGCACTGACAGCTCAGCTACGGCATAAAGCGTCCATGAAGCAGAGAAGAAAGATCCGCTCAAACACGTGTCTTGCTGGCTTAGCTAATTAGAGTGGAAATAGCAAAACCCTCCTCGATGAGCGGTGGCAGGTCATGAGAGCTGAGTCACCAAGACACCTATCTGTCAGCAGGTGATTTGGGAAATGTCAGCCATCATCTCTCAGAGGACCCACGCATGTGATGGCACGTGCTGCTCACATTGCAGATGTTCAAAGGGGTCAGATTTAATTGAGCATGTTACTGAGGGGACAGAGGGTGGCCATCACACCACGATTAACACAAGAAGCAAAGGGACACCTGCATATACCACACTACAGATACTTTTACTTTCAGCGCTGGTTTTGTTTGTACAGCCTGGGTGTAGGCAGGAACCCCACCAAAACAAGTTTGCAAAAGGAACATTTCGTTTGTGGAAGGAACCTGGAATTTCCCAAGGTGAGAGCAGCGGGTTTAACTGATTGCGTTTCCATCGAGCAGCTGGCATCCTTTCCACTGCCCCACCTCAGCCTCCCTGCAGGCTGAGAAGGGCTCCAGCTCCTCTGGCTGACGGCCAGCCCCGGAGCTCAGTGCCCATCTGCCTGGTGGCCCGTTTTCAAGGTGAGCCCTTGTATGTGAGCAGAGGCAACACCTGCGTACCGGGACAGCCATGCCACTCGTCTCCTCTCCTCCCGGACGCGTGGTGGCCCTGGGGGCTGCAGGGGCTGGAGATTGATGCTGCCAGTTGCCACAGTCAAGCACTGAGAGCCAGCAGACTCTCCTAATTTTCTGTTTTCTCCGTTTCAACAGGGCAGACACTTGGTTGTGCAAGTTGCCATTTTCCCTGGCAGTTTCTCGTGGCAGCCCCACCTCCCAGCATGTCCAATGCCCATTTCCCCAGTGTCCTCCTGGCCTCGGCAGCTCCCTTGAGGGGGGCCCTCTCCTACCTCTGACCTGCTCTGTGCTCCCAGGCGTTTGCAGGCAGTCCTGCTGGCTTCTCCTGCTCATTCCCATGATAAGCCTTCAGGGGCCTCTCCGTCTTTTTATCCAGCAAGTGCAAAACTTCACCTCTCTGTTCCTCTGGGCTCAGCGAAAGCCTCTTTGCCTGCTGCGAGGAAGGGAGGTTGCTGCTGCCCACCCTAGTAATTTGGTGAATTTCTAGGAAGAGTTTCCTGCATGCATTGGGCCACAAGGACTTTTCTTCCTCCGGACCCAGCTCTGGAAGAGGTTTTCAGTCTCCCTGCTCTCACCTGCCCCTCCCACTGGAGGTTGCTCCCCCTCAGATGGCTGGTGGAGTAATTAGAGTGCAGTTCCCTGTGTTTGCTTCGGGCAAAATTATATAGGTTAATTTAAACCCGTCTAAGCCACCCTGGCTGGTTCTGTCTGAACTGAACTAGAGGAAAGCTCATGCAATGCTCTCTGCCAGCCTCAGTGCAGGTACCGCAGTGGCCAGGCGGACCAGGGTCATCAGCTTTTCCAGCAGCAAAGCTGGGGCTGAAGCAAGCCCTGTCCTGGTGTTGAGCTTCTCCCCGAGGGGCCAAAACCAACAAAACAGACCTGTGCTAAATGGAGCCGCTAGTCAGCCGGAAACACTGAGCACAGGTTCTGCCTGAAGATCTGCTTCCCTTAACACGCAGACTCTTGACTCAGCTGGGGCTGGCTGTTTCCTAGGGTCTGGTGCGAGCACCACCACCCTTTCACAGCCTTTCTCTTTCCCTCCTGCAATATGTGGAAGGCAACAGTCTCTCAGGGGAACATAATAAACTTCCAGCTAGGGCACCCACCCGGGAAATGGGTTTTTTGCTTCTCAGTCCAAGGGCAACCGGGCACATCTCCATGGAAGATAAGCCCAGCCCCCTGGCAGGAGAGCGAGCGAGAAGAGGGGGCACGCTGTCTCCATTCTTTCCCTAATGCCAGGGATTCAGGGCAGTGGCATAGAGTCAGTGCAAGAGTGTGGGATTAGGTTGCTCGGCCAGGAGGGAGGGAAGATCTAGCAGTCCTTCCTCCCAGGAGGGTGCATGCGATGTCCATCGAAGGGTCCTCGGGTGAGGCATCCACCCACGCAGACCCCCGGCTGCTCAGAGACTTCCAAGCCAAGCAGAGAGAAGCCACTCGTGAGTTGTACATACTGCAGGAGGTAAGGAGCTGCTGAACACAGGCTTTCCAGATGGCAGGTTTGGATACAGGCTTTCACAGCCTACCAGCACCCTCATTTAGGGTCTTAAATCTCTTCTGGGATCTGTGCCCAAGTGCCGATTTCCACTAGGCTACTGGAGAACAAGTAGTTTTTCCTGAAGCTGGGATGTAATAGCTACTGTATTTCTGTGGCACTTCAGATTACACTTCTGTAGGCCCTGCAGCCTAAGCTCCAGCTGGGATTGGATTATACTGCTTTTAATTCTCCTGCTGCTGGGTAGTTAAGATAGTCACCAACACAGGCAGAAGCATCTCCCTGCACAGTTGTGCACTGCCAGTTGCCAGGGAGCTCAAGCGATGGCAAAGTTATACCCCAGTGTTTCCAGCACTGGTCATGGCTGAAGACAACACACCAGACTGGAAGGACCTCTGGGTTGGTGATGTGGTGGCCTTATGAAGTGTCAAACACAGCCTGTTGCTCAACGAGCTGTTTTCTTCATGTAACCCAGTGCCCCTGACACAGCTTGAAATAGCCTGGCTAGCAAATAAATTGCAGTGCGGCAAGCAACGTGAGCAGCTCCCTCAGAGGCTCCGCGTGCGCCCAAGGCTGATCATCCGCGGCATAAATTATGGGTTTGCTCAACTCCGAGGATGAGGCTTCTGTTTTGCAGTATAAGAAAGCATGAGCTCAGATTGCCCTAAGCACAGCTTTGATACTCATGTTGTGCAAGTGCTCAGCAAGCATGTGCAGCTACTGCAGCGCCTGCCAGAGAGACATGCTGGGGCTGACGGAGAAGAGCAACCTTGGAAGCTGTCACGACATCCTGAATGCCGAGGATGTTGCAAAATCGCCTGCCGGGGGCTTCCCTGCTCGTGTAACTTCTGGCACCACCTTCCTGCAGAGTTGTCTCTGGTGGCCAATAGAGGTTGCCAGCTCCTGCAGCAAAGCTTCTAGGAACAGACTTGTTTATCCCCTTCAAGCTGCTAAATCCAACCAAACAAAACACAAGAGTTGAGTGAGTTGAGAAACCTACTTTGCACAGTAGCTTGTGTGACCAGAGTGCTGGCTGTCAGAAGCCAGGACTGGCCACAGCTGGCAGCCTCAGAGTGGTAGGGGGCTGGGAGAAAGAGGGAGAGCACTGAGATCAAAACAGCAAAAGCAAACCCTGGAAGCTCTGTCTCCTTGTAGGTAGCTCTGCAGCCTGGGTGGGTGCCTGTCTCCCAGCACTGGCATTACTATGGGGCTGGAGTGTGTCCCTACAGGTGTCCTGCCAAGAGCTGGAACTAGGTTGATGGCCTGTGGTTTAGGGAGGTGACTTTATTTGGGTGATAGAAGGGTTTGGGGGCGGGGGGATTCCCAGCTTTACATGTCACTTGAGTTTGGATGGCTGCAAACTCATGGCAACAGAAAAGCAAGCTGTACCAAAATTAATGATAAGCTACTCCACGCGCAGCCCTGGCTGCTGAATTAGTGGCAAGTTTCTGTCCAAACCAGGGCTCAGACCAGCTAGGAACGCTAACAGCCTGATGGCACGTGTGCGTGGGCACGTGGAGGGGGCCAGCAGGGCAGTGCACAGCTCCATCCTTGGCAAGTGATCTGCAGGGGAGGATTCCTCTGACCTTTTCCCTGGAGGAGATTGCTGAGCACAGACCAGTTACCCCATATCCGCGGCCTTCCTGGACATGCTTGCATTTCACCCTTGGAAATTTTGTCTGAGACAAAGCTGAGGACCTTGGCTGGCTGACATGGAGCAACCCCAGCAAAACAGCAGCTGTGACCAGTCACCTGAGTGTTTGGAAATCCTGGACTCTCAATTGCACAAGTGCAGCTGAAGTACGCCGGCTGTAATGCGCCAGTCGTCCCCTTGTGAGCGGAGATCCCACGCGTGCAACCTGCCGAGCTTACCGCACGCACGCAGCTTCTCTCAGCGCAGGCGCCTTTATTTCAGGCCAGGAAACCCCAAACAGAAATAGGGCAACCCCTGCCTACCCAAGCAGCTTGCTGGGATTTCTCCCTAGCAATGCACTGGGGTTTTTTTGCAGCAAACCATGACCTAGCCGGCTTGCGACAAGTTGCATGCTTTCCCTCACTGCAGAGTCCAAGCCTACTGCTCCGACCTGGCCCTTTTGGGCAGCTTGCAGAGGCAGCCCCGCAGCGTGCCCGGCTGCTGGCTGCAGAGGCAAGGGCTGCAGCTCCCGGTTGCTTTGGCAGGGAGACACGGCTGACGCGCTGGGCTGCCTGCCCCGGAAGATCTTAGCGTTTAGTTGGGCAGGAGCAGGCTGAAGCGGTGGAGGGAACGTTAGCGTGGAGTTCAGCTCCGGGCTCTTTAGCTGAGTATTACCTAATCCTTGCTCAAAGCATGTCCAGATAAAAAATGCTGGATTCTTCTAGCAAGATATCTATTCCTCTCCTGAGGGGCTGCACCCATGGGAGTTGTTGTTATGCATTTTCCAGTAGAAGAGAGAGGGGGCAAAACACTCCAGCTGTTTTCCCCTGCCCTCTCTCCTTCTATGCAGAGGGGGTTTCTGCTACCCAGTATAGCAGTGCCTCGGAGCAAGCCTCGCTCAGTTATCTGGCTGCAGAGGAGGGACAGTCTGCTGAGCCACGTGCTATCTGGGGTGTGCTCCTTTCTGCGTGCCTCAGATCGGGGGGGAAAAAGGAGAGGCCACGGAGAGCACTTCACAGCACAGCTCCACCATGACCTCTGATCCTGACTCACCACCTTCTCCCCGCCGCACTGGCCAGCCTGAGGCTGGAGGGGCACCTCTGGGCCTTGGCATTCCCCTTTGCTTGCGTAGGCAGCTCCTTGCTCCCTGTCCTGGGCACTGGACGTGCTCAGAGGACTCCGGCAAGCAGGCAGGCTTGTAAAAGTGAGGCAATGTAATGCCTATCATTGTCATGTTTATGCCTTTCCAAGGAGCTGGTCTTTTATCTCCCAGCACCACATCCTGCTGCCCTTATGCATCTGTACACACAGAAAAGTCCTCTGTAAGGAGGAAGTGGCTTGTTTGGAAAATATCCTGCAATTCACTCTGTCAGCCGGTCCTGGAAAACAGCTCTGCATGGCTCTGCACTTGCTGAGATGCGGTAAACAAATCTCCCAGGAGTAGCTTGAAAGAGAATGGGGCTTTGTTAGCAGATGCAGCTAAGTGCAGGGAAGAAGCACGCAGCAGGGACCCAAGATGGGAAGGAAACAGGAAGACCTGTCGCTGCTCTATGCATTTTACTCTCAGAGCAGCAGTTGTCTTCTCTATTTCCCTTAAAAGAAAGAAAAGGCAAAGATGATTCACGTCCCATTCCCCAGCTCAGCCTTGAAGCAGCGTTAGTGTGACTAAGGTCCTCGCTGCATCATTTCTTTCTCCATCTGATGCTGAGAAGGTGGTAGCACGGCAGGCTGTGATTAAGTGGAATTTCTCAATGTTGAAAGATGTTTGAGAATGGTCCCAGTGATTAATAAAATGACTTGAGGGGCCATAGGAAAATCTGATCCTATAAATTCTTTTCTGAAGAGCGCAAACCTTTTGAAAGTCCCATGTGTGAAAGCTTAGAGAAGGGCATTTGCATAGAGCGCCTGCCAGCAGGGCTGAGCAAAGGTGAAACCCGCTGGCATGGCAGGGCCCCTGCCCAGCAAGAAATCCTCCTGAATTTCCACGTAGCTCTGGTTACTGGGGTCCACAGCCTTTTACCTTACCTTATTGCACATCGCTGACAGAAGTCTGCTAATTTAGTAGAGCCTAAACCGAGGGAGGCCCAGTGCACAGGGGACAGTCCAAATCTTGGCTGTCCCAGCAGACATCAAAGCGGGTACATTTGCAGCTGGAAGCACCAACTGCTTTAACATCGTAGGTGCTGGTTTTACTGGTTCATATTCCTTGCAGCTCCACGGAGGAGGGGACTGGTAGCACATACTCTCAAGGCAGCTCCGCAAACACCTATTTAAAAGCAGTCCCTGCCCTGGGGAGCTTACAGCTCAAAGCTGAGGCAGAGATGCTGCGGGCCACAAGCCCAGCGCGGGCTGACTCCATGTCCTACGGCAGCATTTTGCCTCTGCTGGTTTGGGGTGCCCTAAGGTGCACGTGTAGGCTGCCCGGGCGAGGAGCAGCCGAGCTGCACGGGGTGGCAGTGGCTTTGCCCCAGTCACACACACGGTGAGCAGCAGGGATGGAGCCAGCCCCGGCCTTTGCCAGCCCGTGCCACTGTTGCTTTTAAGGAGGGGTGACGTTTTACTTTCTCATTATCCTCAGTGCTGTTAAGGAGCAGGCTGAGCCCTCCTATGCTGCAGCATAAACCACTATCTGTACCTCAGTTTTCCCCACTAGGGACTTACAGCATTCATACTACAAGTATTTTGAGAGGCTAATACCACATTCGGTCAGGCTCACTGCTGTTGTTGCAATTTCTGATTTAAATTGCTGGCTGTTTGCTAGCAAAAACATTTCCTTCCCTCTCCCTCATTCCTTTGGTATTGATCAGCCAGTTCTGTCCTGGCTTCTCGCTGGGAGGTTTTCTCCCGGGACATCTGCAGCCCCAGTTGGCACATGCTGGAAGCACACAGCTCTCGCGGAGGCCCCTCCTGGGGACTCTTAAAACCATGCCAGCAGCATATCTGACACTGCACATGAGATCTGTGAGGTGCTGTGCAAGGACAGAGGGCCCAACAGGTTGACAGCAAAAAGGAGATGCTCTGGATTTATGCAGAAGCAAGTTCATTAAGTGTGTGAATACAGCTGTGCGATTACAGCTGTGCAAGAAATAATTTAGCTGTCAGCAGTAAGAGCAGTAAGACACTGATGTAGCTGCTGCACTGCATCTGAGAAGAATCATCCTATCTGCAGCTTGATGCAACTCATGCTGCATGCACACAGTTCAAATAATTTCCTCTTTCCTCTGCATTTCTTGTAATGCCAAAGGCAGCTGTGCGTGTCGAGCTCTCACTTTTAAGAGCAGATCTTCAGTACGTATTTCGATCATGTGAGTAGGAGCCAAAAAACCCCCCAACTCTTGTTGATGGGATAAAAGGACTTACTTCCCAGCCACGAGAGCAGTCAGTCATTGCAGCAAGATCCTTGTCAATCATAAGTCAAACCCATGCAGTTCCCTTATCCCTGTGCTCAGGGACCACAGAGCTGAGCAGGTTCCCTGCTGAGGCCTTGATGTCTTGCAGATATTTGCATTTACCATCACTGCCTCTTTTTCTCACCACGGCTTCATAAAAAAAGGTAAAATGAAATCCCATGCAAAGCAGCTCAGTCACTCTGCACCAGCTTGCACTTTCCTTTCTGAAGAGCTCCTGGAGGCTCAGTTGAGAGGTGGTGAGTTCCTGCTCCATTCAGTGGAGGTTGAAAGCACATGATGCCTCTCTGCTTTAACTCTCTAAAGTGTGATATTTGCAGTGCTTGCTCTCATTTTAGAGAGTGCTTTGTTCTGATTGTCGTGACCGTTTACATCCACTGCTGGTGAGTTATGTCCTGAACTCTGGATTTCCACAGGCCAGGGGCAGATGGATGAGGTTAAGCGGGACCGTGCTCTGCATGCTTCAGTGATCTCACACGTCTTTGACTTCCTCCTGTGGTTTGCTGAAGCAGGTCCCCGATAGCTAACAGGATCGGGCTTGGGGTGCCAGGCACTGAAGTGCTGCAGGGACAGGGACATCTCCTGCTCCGACCACGACCTCTGATGTCGGGAGCACTTGTGCCCGATGGCCGGCCCCAGACGGGGACCGAGCTGCCACCAGGAGCAAACAGCAACCGCTTTGCATGTGTCACAGCGCTGCTCGTCGTGCTAAGTGGTGATAAAAAGTGATTAAAAAGTCTGCCCTATCATTAGGGCACACCTGCCTTTTAGTTCACCCTTAAAAAGGCCCCTTGCGATGGGGCCCAGCAGTGCTGCATCCTTCTTCGCCTCTGCTCTGGGCCAGGGTCATATCCAGCCTGGGCCAAAAGCTCTCAGTCTCCCTGCGGTGCCAGCGGGCAGACGCGGGGGAAGGGACACAGGATCACTTGTGCCGTGCCAGCACTCTGCACAGCAGCAGCATCTTCACCAGCACAGCATTCGCCTGTGCACCCCACCTCGGGTGGGATGCCTAAAGGGAGGCTACTCCCAAACGATTTCTTTGCTCTTCTCAGAGACAGGACTCGGATGCTCTGGAGACTGGAGGTGAAGATGATATTTCATGTGCCATTAAGCAAAACGATTAATAAGGCTCCATGGAGCTGTCTTTATCCTGTGCTTACAAGGAACATGCAATTTCTATTGACAGCGTTCAAGGGCCCAGCTGTAAACTCAGTGAAGCAGAACAGCTGCAAAGATAACATTTTTCTTATGGTGATGTTGAGAAGCCATGTGCAGTGGCATTTCATGACGAACGTGCTTACAACGCAAGGGACTTGCCTCCAGGAAGAGGACACACCGAGCTGCATTTGCTTTATTGCTGAATGAAAGCATCTGCGTGGGAAATACCTAACACTCCCTGGGTCATGTGCGTTGGCTTCACGCCTTGGGTTGAATCAGTCTCGAGACATGGGCTAGGTCATACACTTGCCACGGACTGATTTGCAGCCCCAAAACTTTGAGCGCAAGAGTGCTCTCGGGATCAATTTTGAAAATACCACCTCCCGTGAGCTGAGTTTTCTTCTTGGTATATTTAGAGCAGCCAAAAGATGGAGTCAATGGGTAGAGGCAATAGGATGTACCTCTGTGAGGGGGGTGGATGCTGTGATGGCAAGAGGCAGCCAAGCAGACCTGATGGAAGGCTGCTAGCTGTAAGGCTAATTGAAGACTTGCTCCTATGCAAGCATGAGGAGCTTAATAGATACGATATAGATGGCAGAGGGATGCAAATTTGGGGGTTGGCTTTTCAGAGACGACATGGCAAGCCCCAGGTCGGAGGTATGCCCAGTTCACATGACTCAGGAGAAGAGTGGGAGAGGAAATTCTGTTATGTTGCAACCACAAAAGCTTAGGAGAACAAATTTTTCAGGTGAGTGAGAAAACAAACACCTGAAGTTTCCAATGAGTAAGAAAAAATGAAATACATTCTTGTTTTCTGAGTCTACAAAAGTAATCTGTTTCAGTTGGGAAGTTCTCAATATTCTTTTAATCATACGATTTTTTTAAACAAGACATTGTTTCTAACAAAGCAGAGCAAAACATTTCCTTTGCAAAATGGAAAAAAATGGCTATTTTGAGTTATTCCACTTGTTCTTCAATTTGAAGCAGAAAATTTGGAGATATTGGCACTCACCAGTCTTTGTGAGAAATGTCTGTGGTCCTACTTGTGGCACAGAGCTGCCATGTGCTCTACTGAGATGCTCTTCTCTAATTTTGTGCAATGCATGGGTGCAGCTCAGTCCTCTTGTCTTCTGCTCCTCAGCATGGCTTTTTTTTAGGAAGAGGCTTCCCAGAGTACCACACCTTAGGAAGGCTTGGTCATGCTGCCGTGCACCTGGAACTGCTCATGGAAGGAAGCCAACTGCCAAGTAACCTGCGCCGTTTCCCTTTCCCGCTTTGCCCGGACTTCTGTGAAAAAAGAAATGAAGATTTATTGGTTCCTTACTCCACAAGTCCCTCAGATGCAGGAGCGGCTCACAGAGGGAAGGGGGTGACCTTGGAAGTCAGCTGTGTGCAGAAAGGAAACTGGCTTTATGTGCCATCACGCAGGGGGAGAAGGCAATCCGGGGCAGAAGTCCCAGCCTCTCCTGGACCTGCTCACCTCCCTCCCCCTGGACAGAGCCAGAGGGGACGATGCCGCGGGGGAAGCTTAAGCATTTCTGTGTGAAAAGTGCTACTGCTGGACTGTGAAGGGGACGAGTCCACCACCGACCTGGGGGACCTGCTGACCCGTGTCTGTTGCCGGCGGTGTCTCACCTAGCTTTTGCAGACCGGTCACACTGCTGCCATTTTCCTCTCTGCCTTCTTGCCGTTTCACAGTCGTTGAACATGCCCTCGTGCTGTTCGATCACCTGTTTAAACCTGGCCGACCGCGAGCAAAGCCTGCCAGCCTCCCACACTGCTGCTGGCTAACCCCTTTTCTGCCTGATTATTTCAGTTTCCACATGTTTGAGCTCTGTCCCACGAGGGTGATTGTGAAGGCAGGAGACATGGCAGTTTGTGAGCTTTCCCTCGCCGTGGTGGGGTGGTCCAACAGCTCGGCCCCACACGTTTCAGCCTGCTACTGCTGCTGGGGGTCAGGGCTGCAAGGACACGAACACGGAGAGGTCTGGGGTGGATGAACAGACGATGTTGCATGTTTTACTACAGCTGTAGTGTGCTGTTTGAGAGGAGGTGAAGGTCAAGTGTGCTCGGGGGAGAGTGGGTGGTGTGAATCCCCCTCCTCAGGAGGGTTTTCCCCAAGCCATGCTTGGCACAGGCCCGGGTAAGGAGCTTCCATGCAGATTGGGTGAGGGCTCGTTTGTTTGTTTGCTGGGACAAAACATCTCGGAGAAGCTGCTGCCAGGAGTCAGATCTAAGTTTTTAGATGAAATCCAGAAACATCAGCCTTGACGCACGCCGGAATGGAACCCATCCACCTAGAAAAAACTGAAAGAAGAGAGTCGCTTCATTCTGCGTGCCACACGGGCCAGGCAGCCATCCTTACCGACTCTCAGTCCTTCTCAGCTCAGCACACACGCTGTGTGACTGAGACATGGCATGTCCTTTTTCCACACAGAGAGGAAAAACACCACACGGGTCCTCCCATGCCACAGGAGCGAACACTACGGGCTCTCCTTTAACACCGGTCAGTGCTCCTCCGGGGGGGCTGCATCTCGCTCGACCCCTGGGCACTCCCCGGAGCAAACAAGGAGCATTACTGCAGTGGAGCGGCAGCGCTCACAGAGGTCTTCCATAGGGCCTTGGGAAACTCCCTCCTCCAAGCTACTGAAATTCAGGGGTAATAATTAACCGAGTTAAGTGTTGCACTGTAACTATAGCCGTGCGCCCTTCACGGGGTGCGTGCATGTTAAAAATAGTTGTGTTTTAAGGCTCTTTCTTGCAGGACTTTGCACACATTTGCTTGTATTTTGCTTTCAGCTGGAGGGATGAAGAGCTTCCCTTGAAAGATGTGCAGGAAAATGAATCTAAATTAGCTAAAACTGTGAATGGGAAAAGTATTTAAATTAAAGGGGTGCAGGCCTGTTTCTCTGGAGCAGGGAAGCCCCTGGGGCTGGCGATGGGCAGGCAGGAGGCTGCACTCCCGCTGCTGGAGAGGCGATGGAGCCCGGTGCCATAGCTCATGGCTGCTGTAAAGGGGTAAAAGTGCAGAAGGGAGTGAGTGGGGAAAACCCCAGCTCTCTTCTGACAGCGGCTGGAAAGTCCTGTTTGGAAAATTGGACAAGGAGACGGTCCTGGGAAAATCTGAGTGCTGGAGCAAGGGGAGGGACGGCAGCCAAACCTCCAGTGTGTTGGGGGGAGTCTCTGTTTCAACCCCTCTGGCGGCTTCTTACATTATGGCCTGACGGATCTGTCAGCATTTAAAGGGAGCCTTTTGGCCCTGATGTTAATGCTTCAGAGAGCTGTCTGAAGGGACGCGGAGGTGAGAGGTGCCAGAGCTGTGACAGGCGCTTGCTGGAGACAGGGGGAGGCTGTGCAGCGGCCATCCCGGGACCATGTGCTGTCCTGGCTGGTGTGAGGGGCCAGGTCTTCCCTGCTCCCTCGGGATCCCACGCAGCTCTCGTTCTCCAGCAAAGCACAGTGCTGGGAGCATGGCGATTCTGGAAAAGCCCATCCTCCACCCCCCTGAAGTGAGGGCGGGCTTTCACCCTGAGAGAGAGTCCTCCCTGCCATCCCTGCACTCTGTTCTGCAATTCTTTCTTCTAGGAACAACCAGATGCTTAATTATTTCCACAGCTCAGCTTCTGCAGAAAAATGATCTGTGCTGGGCCCCTGCCCAGACCAGAGTCCACCATCATCAAAGATTTTCCATTAAAACCAGTCACAAATGATGCTTGTCCTCCTCCTCGGATATCACAGTATCTTTCCTCAGGTTTTGTTGCTGGTTCCGCATTTTCCTTTCCTCACTCAACCATCTTGCTCATCCAGACCTGAACTGACGCTGTGGGGCAAAGGCAGCAGCAGTGAGGCTGCCACTTTTGGGGATGGATTAAGGGTCCCGCTGGCCTCACTGCCTTTTGGTGCCTCGAGTCCTGCTGGGGCAGGCAGGTAGATGTGCCCACCAGCTGGATGCAGGGCGCACGGTTGGTAAACACTGTCCGTTGGCCCCTCTCTGGCCCTGTAGTTCATCTTGGTGTGCAAAATGCTGAGTAGTCAATAGGGAGCCCCTTCCTAAAGTCAAAAGGCTGAAGGATGAGGAGGAGGACAGCAAGAGTTAAGGCCTCCAAGTTAGGGCTGTGGCCCCTCGTGATGTCCAAGCCCATCAGCAGGCAGGCGGGAGGGCAGCTCCTGGCACTGCCCGTCCCACCTCTCTCTGCTGAGGGAGCTGAGAGACCCACAGCTGTGTGTCAAACAGCCCACACAGCCCAAGCTGCGTGAGAGGAGCACGCGGCACCAAAACCCGAGAGCGGCAGAGCAAGCAGGCGAGGAGGGCGGTGAACGGTTTTTGCTCATGACTGCAAAGGTCAGGCTGGTGCTGGAGTGAGTGGGAGGATGGACCCCGCTCGTGCACCTCCCTAGGTGCAGGGCTGCCTTTGGACCTTGCTTTTAACAGTTTCCAAAGCTGCAGTGAATGGAAGAAAAAGGTTCTCACTTTACTGGGGGAAAATCAAGGCCCTGGGCTCTGCTCCCCACCATTGCCACCCTGGCAGCCTGCATTTTATCTGTCACCACCATAAGGGTCTTGAGAAGTCCAGGGCTGATGCTGAGTGAGCTGAAAGGCAGGAGAGCAGGGACTGAAGGTCGCCCCTGGGTTGTGGTGGGGCGAGGGAGGCCTGCAGGGAGCTGGAGCGCGAGGAGGAAGAGGAGGGTGTGGGAGGAAATGGGGAGTTCAGCTCTTTGTGAGCAATATAAGGAAATACGGGAATATCCCTGTGGGATTATCAAAGAAATTTACAAGCACGGGCAGTGGGGAAAGGCTAGAAACAAAAATGCAGCCTCATGCTGTGCAATGTCATGATGAGTGAATGAGTTCATGGTGAGCTGGTGTTGCAGGACAAGAGGGACGGGGGACCTGCGGGAAGGTGCTCACCCTGGAAGGGAGAAAAGAGCAGGCAGAGGTGGATATGGGTGCTGAGGGCAGTAAGAGTGGAGGGGCCAGGCATGGTACGAGCTGAGGAAAGGAAGGAGGCTAATGGAGAGAGGAAATTAAAACAGAACTTCACAGGACCTTGATCTGCAGCAGCGTGGTTGCTCTTGAAGCTTGCTGAGCCACCCAGGGCAGGTGGCAAAGGTGCTGAGAGAGAATTTTGAACCCTGGCCCAGTGCAGGGAAGCACCGGCAGGAGAACAAGCAAGAGCAAGCTAGTGCACTCTGCTAATAGCAGCTGTGGTGGCTGAATAAGGAAAAAGCGATGCTGGCAGAATAAATGCGTAAGGAGTTCTTGCTCTGAGTCCTACAAATGGGACCATGCAACATATCTGCCAGAGTGCCAAGAAGGTAGCATGAAGGCAGGTTATCACCAAAACCACTCCCAGAAGGTCTTTCTAAAGACATAGGTGTGGAAAAGCCAGAGACAGGGTGGACACACAGCAGTTAAGGGTGTTTGAAACTGGGGTTGTGGGGTGTGACCTACAGCGGACAATCTTGTTGTATCATCAAGTGAAGAGGCAAAGCTCTGCACTGAATGGCCCCACATTAGCAATGCAAAAATACACAACATGCCCTAACCTATTTTGCTAACAAACACATATTCTCACATTAATCTCCATCCTACCTGCTTTACCTGTGGTTTCTCTGCATACGATACTTGGTTACTTTTGCGTGGCTGGTAGAGGCGAACAGTAGCAAAACCAGCATGCCGTACCTGGGCAATGATTTGTTTAACTGCAAAACTTCCTTGTACAGTAAAGCATTTGCTTCATTTATTAAGACATTATAGAGTTCTTGCAAGACTGTAGCAGCACCTTCCCAAGATACTGTTTGTCTAAATGTTGCAATGGGCAGCAGAAAACTTACTGCTGCCTCCAAAACTACTCGACCAACCTGGTACTGCTGATAAGTGCACTTTCCTCCCTCCCTCTGGCCTTCGAATAAGAAGTATTTGCATTCAGATGTTATCTATTTAAATATTTGCATACCAGGTCCAGCCGTGTACCCAAGCACTTCCAGAACACGGATACCTATAGCTGGTGCATGCCTCTGCAGGACCTTGACAGCATTTCCAGCTCCCATTTTTTGCAGGGGGGGAAACTGAAGGGTAGCCAATGAGACGAACATTGCCTTTTCTACTCCCAGCCCTGGCGACATCGTGTTTAGTCAAGCAAGGCTGAAAGTCACTCAGGATTCTTTGCTGGCAAAAAACCTGTAGCAGCAGGTGGATAAACCGCCCAGTCCCCATCCCCAGCTCAGATTTAGTGGTCGTTTGGAGTGCAGGGTGAGTGCCCAAGAAGAAGAAGGGTTTGGCAGATTCTCACCCAGCCCCACACCTGGAAAACTTTGCAGGTTTGCAATGCAGGCCCTGTCTGCCAGAAGGAAGTTTCAGTGCATACACCTGGGCTATGCTCATGCAATGAGAGTGGAAGGGAAATAAAAATGACTCAGGATGACAAATTCATATAATCCTTTCCACAATGGCCTTTGGCTCCCATGCAAATTAGGAAGTATCCAGCCAGCTGTGGTACTCTTCCTCATACCAGAGAGCCCTCCTTAGAGCAGGTCATGGGTCAGGAACCCCTCAGGAGGAGCAGGGCAGAAAAGGGAGTGGGTGTTCCTGTACAACAGGGAGCCACGGCCTTCTCCAGTGGCCTGAGCTGGGCCAGGTGCCAGCAGCACAGAAGTCCCCTGGCCAACACTCTTGGCAGAGCTCAGTCCTGCGTCAGCAGCTCTGCTGCACCCCATCCCCGTCCAGGGGGTGATGGCACAGAAGGAATGAGGCACGGCCGCCCTTCACGCAACCCATCCTTTACGTGGTCACACACTGGGCTAAAACCTGTGGCTGGAATTAGTCCTGCACCGCAGCAGGCTGCCAACAGATAATCAGGTGCAGGTGCGGATTTGAGCAAAGTGATTCTGTCTGTCTGAATGCTGGAGAGAAGCACACAGGAATAACTGGAGCAGGTTAAAGCCACATCCTCCACCGCTGTGAATTCACCAAGGAGAGCTGTAGCTCCTGCAGCCGGGAAGGGGGGAGGCCCCACGCCTGAATTTCAGGGGCAGAGGGCAGCAGCACGTGCTCCCGGGCGTGTGCTCCTTCTTCCCGTGGAAAACCCCTTTGGAAAATCCGAAGGTGTCCGAGTTCAAACCGGAGCTGAGCCGGATGATAAATGAGAGGGCGAGCGGGTGCGGGGCTGCACTGCAAACCTCCAGCCTCCGCCGGCAAGTCCCAGCAAGAGCTGCCGCCGCGTATTGGAGCTGGAACGAAAGGTGCCACGAGGGCGGGCGGGTGGGTGCTGCCACAGGTGGCCTCAAAACCCCTCTCTAGCGGCTGGGTGGCCGGGTGCTTGGGTGACGGAGGGGGAATACCAGCCCCCCGACCTGCCTGCCGCAACGGGCGCAGGAAACGACGCCTACGTCTGCTTCCAAAATTAGCTGCAGCAGAAGGGCTGTGAGAGCTGTGAGCTGCTTAGATGTCTGACTGCTGTGGAGGTAAACCACCTAAAACCCCTGAGCCTGTGACCCTACCGGTCTACTAGGTGTTAAATGTTTCTTAAAAAGCGAACCAGGTGGATTCCCACGTATATCAGGATGACAAGGTGGGCAACGAACCATAACACAGACCAGGTACAGTAATATTTTTTTAATAAATACATATCTCACATGTACCAAAATAATTATAAACAAAAAATGTACAGTATTTACACAATATACAATTGCTAAAAAGTGTAGCAATTATGACACACATGGTGTGAAACACACAGTTTCCAATGCCCACAGTTAACATTATTGCTACTTTCTTCTAACAGTCAGGAGGTCACCAGTCCCTTGGTTTGACTCCTCCACCTGGGACACCCCACCAAGAGCAGCTGAGGCCAGTCAGTAAGGCCAGGGAGCACCACCAGCCCAACACAGATTAACACGCAGTCTCCGAGAAGATGGGGGGTTGGTATGAGCCTGCCTTGTCACGAGGCGACACGCATTCCTCGTGGTACTTAACGCCAGAAGATAGCTCTCTGTAACCAGCAGGTTGGATGTGTAGTCTTTGTAGGGCTGAGATGATTGGCTATGTGGCTTTTTATCAGGTGGTGTGAATAATCACAGATCTCTACTGATGTTACACATCCCACTCCTGTATTTAAACACAGGCCAGAACCTGGAACCGTCCTGTTACAATTACGTGCTCCTTGCTGGGCAGTGTAGTATTTCCCTCCTGGTTTTTCCCTTCGCATTGCGACTTTCTTTTTAAATGAAGAAAGTCAGTCCTTTTTCTATACATATGTACACAGTCACTTCTTTTCCCAGATAGCTCTGCTTTAAAATGCCAGCTGTCGTCCTCCAATAAGGCAGTCATCGTATATAAGCTGCAAGAAAAAACAAAAGGCTGTTAATGCAAAACTCTTACTGGGAGTATCGTATCCACTCTGGGATAACTGCCAAATTCTGCATGCCCTGACTTCAGCAGCATATAAAATTTCTACACCGAGGTGGTTTCATTTGCCATTTAGCAGCACTGAGAACATTAGAAAAACAAATGCTGGGGAGGAGAAAACCACCCATTAACTTGAATTTTATCTCACAAGGTTCTGTAGGTGTCAGCAACAGAACAGTGTTCAGACAACTGTGTTGCATGAAGCTAACCTCCGTTCCCTCATGTTATTTTTTACATTTTATTCTTAAATTTATTCTATTTATCTGCTCGCCCCAACTGCCATCTTGCTGATGGTTGATCACATAGCCTTACTTTATGGGCTATTTATAAATGTCTGTTATGCCTGTTATGCAGGTAAGGGGTCACTGGAGCGTGTCATCAGAGCAGCATCACCAAAAAAGAAAAACCTACAAAGGGCAAGATTTTCCCCTTCTCTTGAAAAGGTGCAAATAGCTACTTACTTCATCCTCTGTGAATTCAGGCTCCGATTCACTGCTCTCCTCGTCCTCACTTTCTGGCAACATCTGCAGGTCAGCTGTGGTCAGCTGCTTCAGCTGTTCCTGTATGCTGGAGTTGTCTCTTCCCCATGTGAGCTGATAGGGGGAATAGCCCTGGTAGGTCACTTTGTTCACGTCCGCCCCATGTTTCACCAGAAGCGACACCAGGTCTGAATTCTGCAGGTCGACAGCCAAATGTAGTGCCGTTCTGCCATTGCATGGCTCCTGCGTGAAAATAACAGAAGGTTTGGGACGTTAGGAGAGCCACTGCCAGTGCCAGACCTGTTGATTCTTACGACTACACAGCCCTGCTCGGTCAAATTCACAGCATACATTACATACCTGAGCATTTACATCTGCTCCCAAGGACAGCAAGTATTCAACAATAGCCAGGTATCCTTGAATAGATGCCAAATGGAGACACGTATGTCCTGCAAAACACAAATGAAGGGAAAATTTGGGTAAGTCTAACCTAATGCCCTATCATTCAGCTAAAGTCAAGACGATAGGACAGGATGGTATCTAAGTGTGCACTTCATCCATGACAAAAGGGTGTTTTCCAGAAGAGCTTTCCAGCTTCCAGTAAGTACGAATAACAGGGTTGGATTTTGGAAAGATTTCTTGGAGGCTTTATTCCAGTGTTTGACTGCAACTAACTGTAACCAAAAAAAAGGAGCACTGCAAAAGCACTCACTAAAAATGCAAAATTCAAAGCTGCGAGAGCCAATGATCAACAGTAAGGAGGCCTACGAGGCAGTGACATTTTAAAGAGGTCAAACACTGCTGTGTGCTTTGGGCTCCTCAACTCTCAAATGGGCATAATGATCCTTCTCCAGCCCCCTCGAGATCTTTGAGCTCTACGGGCCATCAACCCTGCCCTCAGTACAGCACACCGATATCGATGTACAACAGCGTGCCCGTACCGTTGTAGTTGGTTGCCTGCAGGACGGCAAGGAGGTGGTGCGGCTGGCAGTACTGCGTGAGGACGCTGACGCTCCTGAGGGAGCCCTGCTGGCAGGCAATATGCAGGGGGGTGTTTCCTCGGAAGTCCCTGAGTTCCAGGTCGCATCCGGCCTTCAGAAGATGCTCGGCAATTTCAGGCTGATCGGTGATCACTGCCAGGTGAAGAGGAGTCTGCAGGCAGAAGAGAAAACACAGACCCGTAAGTTACACTGCAAACTTGGCAGCAACATCTAGACAAGCAGACCCCTTGACCGCTCGGTGATTTGTTCCCCCAGTTAAAAACACACCCCCTAAACTCAGGTCTTTATGCGTCCCAGCATGTTGTATAGTTGCCCTTTAGTCTGGAAGTGATGAACTTAGGGCTCTCCGGACACCGAACAGTCAATCCATATGAAGGCTACAATTAACATCCCAGTAAAGAGGGATGCAACCCATTGCATCATATTTGAAAAATGCGGGTGTTAAATGCCACTCTCAGGGGAGAGGAAGCGTCGTACTAAGGCTGGCTGGAGCCAGCTGGGGACTTTCCTGAATGTAGGCTTTGATTTAAGTAGGCTTGACTTCATTGATTCCATCAATTAAAAAAAATTCTGAAAAGGACTTTTCTGGGTGGGAATTCCCCAGAGGGCTCCTGTGGGGGTGGCGGGGGCTGATCCGGCTTTGGGGCCGCAGAGGCGCAAGTACCTGGCTGAGGTTGTTCTGGAAGTTCAGGAAAGCGCGGTCCCCGGCCGCCTGCCGGATCACCTCCAGGCTCAGGGCTTTTTCCTCGTGAATAATCGCCAAGTGGAGAAAACTGCGGAGGGGGGGAGGGGAAACAAACATCAAAACCGGAGCGACGGCCGCTAGAACCCCCACGCGAGCCCCCCCCGAGGCGGGCGCGGGGCCGGCCCCGGGTCACGCGCGGGTGTCGCAAGCCGGGGCTTTCGGCGGCCGGGGCTTTCCACGCCCGCGGGAGCCGCCTCTCCCTGGCGCCCCTCCAGGGACTTTCCGCCCTCCCCGCCGCGCCGCGCCGCGGCCCGGCCCGGCGCCTCCCCGCCGGCAGCACATCCTGTCCCGTCCTCAGCCCGCCCCGTCCCCCCGCCGCGGCCGCGGCCGCGACCCCCGGCCCCCACTTACGTGTCTCCGTCCTCCGTCAGCTGCTGCGCCCAGGCGGGCGGCTCGCGGGGCTGCAGGCGTATGTCCTCCAGCTCCTTCACCAGCTGCCGGTACTCCTCCTCCTTCATGGAGTCCAAGCCGCTGTCGTGGCGGTCGTCGAGCGGGAAGCCGCCCGGGCGCTCCTTCTTGGCTTGCTCGTAGCCCTCCATCACCGGCGGCTCGACGAGGCGGCGGGCGCTGATCATGGCGGCAGGGCTGCGGCGACTGAGCGGCGGCGGCGGCGGCGCTCCGCATATACACCCGGGCGAGGGGATTTCTGCGGGGGAGGAGCCGCCGAGGACGGGAATTTCCAGCCACTCAAAGCCCGACCGACGGGTCTGGTCCTGCTCGGCGCCGCCGGCGGTGGCAGGGAGGGCGGACCGGCGCGGGCCGGCCCCTTCCCGCCCCTCCGCCGCCCCGGGAGGGGAGGGGAGAGCAGGGCAGAGCTCGGCCCGGCCCGGGAGGGGACTTGGCGTTTTTCCACGGCAGGGGGGAAGTACTCGCCTCCCTGGCGTCCCCGTCGGTACTTCCCTGCCGCGCCCCGGGCGGCTGCCCCTCGCCGGCTTTCCCGGGGGGCTTTCCCTGCTTTTCCCGGGGCTCCCGGCGCCCCCTCCCCGGCCCCGGCAGGGCAGCGGGTGTGCGCACCCCTGCGGGCTCCCGTTGCGCGCCGCGGGGCTCTTTGGCCCAGGGTCCCCTTGCCCGCTGCAGGGGTCCTCGCACGCTGAGGACCACCCGCCCTTGGTGGGCACTGCTGGCCGTGGTTGCGCCCCGCTCCCCCGGGGCCCCGACTTCCCACCAGCTTGCTCTTTGGTAAGAGGGGCTGCGGGTGTCTCAGGCCAGAGGGCCAGGCCGTAAGCACCCAAAGTGGTGGTCCTCACGCTCAACAGAAGCTCCCCCCCCCCACGCGAGGCGCGGCATAGCGCGACGGCTCTCCTCCACGGCCCTCAGCTGCGCAATGGCAGGTCTATTTTTGAGGCGTCGTTTTGAGGGCCGCTGAGGGGGGCTCCCCGAGGAGTCGTTGACCGGCGCTCCTTTGACGAGCAGGACCAGGCTTCGCAGCCATCCCAGGGCAGCCAGGTCGTGCTAAAAGTTCAGGGAACCAAACACCACCCAGGGCGACGCGGAGGCTGCGACTGCATCGGCACACGCGTCTGCCCGGCTGGTGCTTGGGGTGGGGGACCGCTTTTTGGAGAGAGTATCGCGCAGGACTGGTGTTGCGCTGTCACAGCACCTGCAAGCATGGAGGTGCTGCCTCAGCGTTCAGAGGGTTTCACGGCTCTGCTGTGGAAGTTTTCACTCCGTTTCAGTGCAGTGGGATCGGGAATGAACAGAATTCTGCACCACTCCTGTACAGCCAGTTCTGGTCCAGGAGTAAACAGGCCTCTCTTAAAAGGTACGTGTCCATAACGGAGCTAACCTTTTTAAGAAGAAATTACATCTTCTGCCATTAGTCTTACTTTCTCTGGCCATGCCTAATGATTCTTCTCTGCTCCTTTTTACTGCTGTCATGCCATCCGTGGGTAGTGAAAACTGGATAAATGTAGGCTCCCACATGGATAAAAGGCATTGTCTGCAGGGCTGACAGCGCTGAATTTTTCCCTGGTGAATTTTTGCGTCTACTTCTTAGATGTGGGGGATTCCCATGAAGAATTTTTCTTCTCTTGCAACTATTGCTGGCCTCGCTGAGTAACAGTGTCTGCACTTTTTCCCCTTTTGTCATTTTCCCATGGGATGGCATCCTTTTGAACAAGAACTTATGAGAAAATCCAAAGATGAAAGGGGGAGCCAGAGGAGAGGGTGAATGCCTGACTTTCTATGAGCAGATGTTCCTGATTTTCAGCCCAGCTGTGCCATTCCTGAACTTTATTATTCATCACTTGGCCTGGGACAACCCGGTGGTGCTTTTGGGCAGGTTTAGAAAAAAGCCATACAACTCCTTCTTTTATAGGTTAAGGGTTATGAAAGTTTTGCGAGCTTCTTGAAACGGTTTCCTCTTTTTAATGTAAATTGGCAGGGGAAATTTAATTAGCAAACGAGTCTCCTCCTACTTGCTTCCCTGCAAAAGAGGGAGAATGGGAGTTGGAAAGCAAGCTCCTGCTCTGACTAGCAGGGGAATCAAGCCCAGCCAGGACCACGCTGCCTCCGGTCGGAGTTTTGCTAGAACCATGCAGAAATTACACTTCAAAACTTCCCGTCCTCGCTGTAGTGGCTGGAAACAGAGTTGAGCAAAGCGAGTTCTTTGCCTCCTTCTGTAAGTGACCTCCAGCTGCTCTCACAGGCAAACGCGGGGCTATTTTTAGCAAGCATTTGCCAGCAGAAACCTCTTTTTGGAGGCATGCGAGGTGCTTTTCTTTTGTGTGCGTTTTAACTTGGCGGTACTGCAGCCAGTTGTAGGTGGCAGAAAGGAGATGGAAAATGTTTTCTGGATGGAAAGTTGCGCTGAGGCCAGCCCACTTCCTGCCCCAGGGAGATGCTGCCACCCCACAGCGGCTCCGCAGCCTGGCCCCAGGCGTCGTGGGGGGGCCCCAGACATGGGCCAGCACCCCTGGGTATTAGGCAACCAAAAGCGTGGATTGAGAAGGGATTCAGCCCTAAACCCTGATCCACATGTACGGCAGCAGCCAGCCGTGGATGTGGGGGCAAGTGGAACCCTCATTACCGTTAAAACAAATAAAGCCACTCTCTTCTCTGTAACTCCTCGCAGCTAACAAGGTTGTCGCACAATATTTGCCTAAAGGGACAGCCTATAGAAGATGGTATAAAGCAGAGGTTTTGAAACAGTGGTGAAGGTCATTGATGCTGCTTTTGTGCTACTGACGTACTGTCCTTTTTTGTGAAAATGAACACATTCTAGCAGTTCTTCTATACAATTTTCTACATGGTCCGCAAGAGGAAAAGAATAGAAAGAAACAAACTCAGCTTTTGGAAATACGGTTTTTGGATATAGGGTGGACCCTTTCACAACTCTTGGTTTCCTACGTGGCCACTCACGTGGGTGTTGCAGTTCTGGGAGGCTCAGACTTGTCCCCACGGTACAGAGCAGCCTACCTATCCAGGGACAGGGGTTAGCCCTGCTGAAACAGGAGCAAAACTTTATGAATGCTGCAGTCATCTGTGCCAAACTGACCCCTCTTTGTCTTCTTGTGTATTCTGGTTTAATACCTCTGCTATGTCTGCATTAATTTCACAGGAGTGTTTTTTATGCTCATCAGCCTGAGAGGGTGTTAACGTTCTCTGCATTTTTTTATTTGGGATTATGTTAGCAGTCTCCGCTGCCTGGTCCAGCAGGCACTTCAAGACCAAGGGACTACCTAAAAGTCACTCCAACAGTGTAAAAGGCTGTAACCTCAAGGGGTGGTTTTGCACCTGATACCTAAGGGCTAGATTTTGCAAAAGCCTCCTCCACTCCAGGTGCCCCGAGCACTCAATTGGCAGGGCTGTGGGGCTGCAGGGATGAGATGTTTGTTTTCATTCTACCTTGCAGAAAGCAGCTGGCAGGGCTCCGACAAGCAGCCTTGCGTGCCTGAATACTGAAAAGGGGCAGTAGGGTTTTAATCAGTTTTTAAAGTACATGAAAGATTCTCGTGCTGCTGCCTCCAGCAAACACATTAAACTGTAATTTCCTGATTGCCACACTAATCATGAGAACCGTCTAGTGGCCTAGTGCTGTCGCTGTGCTGCTGTTGATTTACCAGAGTTGGTCCCTCAACTTCATCCTTTTGTGATTGCTGCTGCAGATACCTATTAACTGTTTCCTCCCATTTAATCTCAAGGACTATGCATGGCGCTCAGTAAACGTCCGGGAAATGTAGTTCACAACATTCAGCAGGATCTTGGTCCGGGCTGTTAAAACCAAAAGCAAAGCAAATCAGTAAAGTAAACCTGCTCTCTGCATGTGTATGTGCACATGCAGATACCCCTTTGGAATAGGACTCCAGTTTATTGCTCCAAAAGTCTATGGACTTTGCTAGTGCGATGGAAGCCAGGGAACACTTAACATTGTCATTCTGATAACATTTTGCAATTAAAATCTGCCTATCTCAGGCTCCCATTTACAGCTGCTGTAGAGATAAGAAGCAGGCAGCTCCAAACAATTAGTCCAGTGGTAAACAAGAAAAACGTGTTTCCCTCCTGCTTTCTAATAATGACTGTTACTAATTTGAAAGCTTTAAAAAAATGGCCGAATGAGAAGAAGGAAGAAGTTAAGCAAAGTCCATTTTTGTCAGCTGGGATGAGGGGTGATGGTGTTACATGTGCCATGTGGCCTGTATCCCTTCCTCCTCAAACTTTTTCATCAGAGGCCATTATGGGACAGTCACATACTCCAAAAAGCGGTGTGGTGGATGCAATAGGAAGCATTTCTCCACCTTATTTGAACTGACATAATAGCCAAGCAAACAGTGCGGGGGGTAATTTTTGGCACGTGAAGCCAAGGTCCAAATTAGGGCATTTAAAATGCTACCCATGTCCCACAGATACAGAAATGGAGTTAACTAGGATATCCTGGCCAGAGTCTAATGGACCTAGATTTCTGGCTGGCTACACTAGTGTCTGTTTTTATTTTTAGACTGCAGCTTATTTTTGGCATCTCTTAAACTGATGTATTGCGTCCCTGGAAAGATCTGCATTTCTCTGCATGAACTGGGGGCTGTTTATATATCAATTGCTTGCATTTCTGGGGATCCTTAGGGATGAGGTGTACTATATCAATTTAAACTGCTTTTATTGTTATGCCTTAAGGGTAAATATAGGTCAAGTCATTTGAAATCGGCTATCACTTGGAAGACAAGTTTTCTCTGGTGCCATTCCCATTTCTCGTGTGGAAGTTTTGTTAAAGCATGTTGCTTGCAAAGCTTTAAGCTGATGCTGGCTGCCTGATGCAGCAAAGCTTGCTGCCAGATGTGTTCCGTGTAGGAAAGAAGAGACTTGAGCTGGGGGAAGAAAAGAGAAGCAGAGGCAGGACTCTTGAGCTTGTTGTACAACTTTCCCTTCAGCAATATGAATAAGGTTGCTCCCCACCAGTACAGCCCCCTCTGTGGTTGCAGACAAAGTGGAAGCACCTGACAGGAAAAATATGAACTGGGAGCACGCTAATAATTAAAAAGGGACTTTCCCCCTGCAGGCAGCTGTGACATTTGGTAATGTTACAGTCTCTACTTCTTCCCAGCAAGTAGGAATCTTGCAAAGGTGGAGAGAATGGCACGGTGGGACCATGCAGAAAACTGACCCGGTGAGAATTCGGGAGGGAGAGCTCTGCCTGGCAGAGGGTGAGCACGGGCAGCCAACGGGGCCATGCCGAGGAGGGAGCTGCTTTCCCTTCCATTTGGATTACGGATTGAGAAGGTCAAACTGGAGCTGGATACAAATTTCCCTGGGGTATTAGATGATATTTTGAGGAAACTAAAGACCTGAACTGAGTTACGCTGGGCTGTCCGAGCAGGTGGCTGCGCATGGGCAGTGAGAACCATCTGTTTCAGCACGTAGTTTGCTCTGAGCCTCCTTGTGTTCCTGTGCAACCCTCGTGCTTAAAGCTGGTGGGTGCAAATCATCCTGGATAAACATAAAAAGCCAGTACGCTGCTTCTCCATAAGCAGCGGGAGCCCACCGCCGTAGACAGGCACACAGCAAGCCTTAATTAGAAGCTGAACTGCGTGTGGGCCCAGGGATTTCCCTGGGGACGGATGTGGCAAACGCAGGGGCTAGTGCACTGAGTGCTGTGGCTGTGTGCCTGAGCTAGCAGGGGAGCTGCCAGGGGAGGAAGCAGGAAATACTAGACAATAGTGAGAGCATAACCCTGACAGAAAAAAGAAAAAACAACAGAAGATGAACTCTGGGCTGGGTGCTTCCTGAAAAAGCCCTGGGACTGCCAGCTGAGGGACTGGCTCGAGGTCGGTTCCTCCTGTGCACACCCTCTTTGGAGGAAGGCAGGCTCTCTGCTCCTTCTCCTGCTGACAGTCCTTCGGAGCCCCGATGCCCAGCAGACTGCATGGCTCTGGGAGGGGTAACCCCGATTTGCCACCCACAAATTGCCTGAGACTGACAACGGGTGTCAGCGGCAGCTGCTGCTGAGGTAGTGGTGCTAAGGGAGGCTTGGCTTTAAACGTTCAGTGCAAAACGCCCATCAGGGTGCTCCGGGGCACTGCTTGGGAGGTTCCTAAGGTTTTAACCTCATTTTTTTCTGGAGTGGTTGTGGGCTGTGCTTGGAGCTGGAGCACTGGCTGTGCCAGCGGGGAGTGTGTGCAGCGCTGCCCAGGGCTGGGTGTGCTGCTGGGGCCACGTACTGGTCCGGCCCATCCTTCCTCCACCCGTACAAATGGCTGTTGATGGGAGCAGGGCTGCAGTAGCGCCTGGGGTAGCTCAGTTATTCTCTGCAGGAGAGCGAGCTGAGAGAAGAGCTCCAAGGGACAGCAAAGAGCTAGGCTGCATTTATGGGGGTGTTAGGTGAGCTCTGATTTACAGACTGAGAAAGGCTAAAGGCAGGGATGTTAAGTGCAGATTCTTCCAAACTCCAAACATCCCATGCTTTGCATGCTCTGGGTATTGCCTGCACTCCCAGGACACAGGTTCTCCAGACCGGGTTATAATAAAATCCTCATTTCCTTGCACAGCTCTCGTTCCCTCTTATTCCTATTTATTTTCATGCAACCAACTGCTTACTCTGAGCACGACCACTCCCGCCCGGGGCAGGTGATGGCTGACGGCGAGTTTGGGGCCACCACGACTTGTGGGAGCCAGGGGATGAGCAGTGCCGCCCTGCAGGGTTGTTTCACCTCTGCCACTCGGGCCGGCGGTCAGAGTGTGGCCTTTCCTGCCCATCCTGCGGTACCCAAGCTGCACATAATAAACGGGAACTGGAAGCAACAGTGCGTCTTTCAGAGGGTGCCGGGGCCAGTGATTCATTACTGGAGCTGCACTGGGGAGGAAGGGGGAGCAGATGGAGATAGCACGCAGATTTTCCAGCCTGGACGGAGTTTAAATTTATCTCTCTCCAAGGCTGCATCTGTTCCTGGGATGATTTCCTGCTTAGTGTGTGCCTTTTTGGGCTCTGATTTCTTCACATTTCGTGGGCATTGTTTAATAACTTATGGCTGTGGTGTTTCCCAGACAGAAGTATTTCTCTGGGATAAGCTCGTGCCTTTCTTGGGCAGACAGTGTGTGCACAGGCAGTAAATTCAGTTCTTCTGCGAACTCCCTCTCCTGTGTGTGTGCCATGGTGATGTCTTGGAGGGCCTGTGCGCAGCATAGCCCCGAGGGCACGCGGTGCCAGCCTTCCCTAGATGTCTGGGAACCCTGGACAAATAGGGAAAAGGTAATCCTGGAGTTCTTCCCAGGCCAAATTTCTGAGCAGGGAAAAATATAACTTGCTTGGGAAAACCCTGACCTCTGGCAACACAGACTTAGGGCCACGGGTTTGGTTTTATGCTTGAGACAGGAATTTTCATGGAGGCTCTGAAACACATTTGTGGGAAAGCCAGTGAGGGAAGCGAGATGGGAGGGGGTGATTTTCCCCAGAGCACTGCAGAGAAGCCATATTGGTCCCTCTTTGAAACAAACTTTTGACAGTCACACTATTTAACTCTTCTTCTGCCTGCATCCACAGACTCGAACCCTTTTTTTGGGCTCTATCCCCTGCCTCCCAAAGCCCAGCATCCCACTATGGCCACCGCAGCTACCTCCTGTATCCTCATCAGCTGGCAGTTCTTTGCCCCTGCAGAGCTGGGAGGTAGAAGACATCACAGTCAAAGTATCCTCGTCTCCCAGGAGCCTACAGGAACCTGACCCCTTGCAGGACTCAGCTGGCTGTACTATTAACTTGTGTCTCACCCTCCATGTATACATACAGCAACACCCTGTCCATCACTTTGTATTTGTATCATCCCTTCTAAGGAGAGTCCGCACACCCCCACAGTTTCTGCTGTTCCTGTTGTGGTGGTGTCACTTGGTGTGTCTGTCTGTCCCACTGGCACTTCTGTGCTCTGACCTCTGCCCGGGAGAGCCTCCTGGTGCTGCTTGGCAAAGCTGTGTGCCCATGTAGTCTTGCACTTCTTTAAGACATGTGGGATGTGTGTGAGCAATCAGCTAGTGAGTAATGAACAGCAAAAGGGCACCTGTGGCTTGTGTGCATGAGATCCCCTTCCCCACCCTTCCTAGCGAGCAGCGTCAAGTCCCCGTCACCTCAAGGTCTCCCAGGCTGTGTGACCACGGAGGAGGCTGAGCCCTCCTGCGTGGGGCTAAGCGGCAGCTCCCAGCTCTCTGGGCTGGGGGTGCAGCCCTCCCTGCTCCCCTGTTGGTTGGGAACTACCTGCAGGTCTCTGTGACTCCTTCCATATGTTTGGCTTAGCTGATCTCAAATGACAACATATAGTAGGAGGAAAACCAGGCCAGATCACCCAGTTTCAGGCACAGCATGACTATATGAGACCTAGTCACACTCCTGTATCCCTTAGTACCTTCCCTCAGCTGCCTCATCTAGAGGTCTCTGATAAACATTGGTTTCATGCTACCAGTCCTGGGGAGCACAACAGTGGTCCAGGGAGACCTCGTACCTGGAGGAAGCTGTTGATCACAAGGAAGCTTGCGTGGGTACACTCTTGCTGCTGGAGCAGCAGGTACTGCTCCTTTGGGCTATTCGAGACAGCTCCAGGTGGGAAAACTTTAACATCAGCTCTGAGCTCTCTACATTGGCGTGGTGCTGTGCAGGCAGAACCTTACCTACGTCCCTCCGCATGTGGTGAGGGACGCCCGTGGGCAGATGCCCAGAGCTTGACCACTGCACGAGCCCTCCCATGTAGGCAGGCACTGCTGCGGGGCTGGGGCTCAGCCCCGCTGCCCCACTCCCCCAAACCCAGGCTGAGCCTCTCTGTGGAAGAGGAGGCAGGAGGGCAGCATAAGCGAGGTCTTTGCACATGGGGGCGAGGGTGGGGTGTGCTTAAGAGGGTGGAGGAGGAAATATCTCAGCTTACGTGGGCTGTTGCACTGCTGCCCTCACAGGTGGCACCCGCTCAAGCGGAGTTTGGAAAAACCCCACTTCAGCTTAGTTTAGCTCAGGTTTTTTTAACCCTGTTGGGGTGAGCTGCTGTAAGAAATCATCCCACGTATGATCAAGCACGCGTTGGCAGAGGCAGGAACAGTTCCCAAATGGTTCCTTTCCCAAGGACCATCCGGAGGCACCCAAATGTGCTGTCTTACAGGAAGGATGGAGCCTCTGGGAGGTGGATTGGGCAGACTGTCCTTGGGAGCCCAGCTGCACACTAGTTTCAGCTGCATCATCAAAGTGAGTCATTCAATAAAAACAATTAGCTGAAGAAATATCACTAAACAGTAATAATTATCCAAATGTCCTAGCATTGACCATTTAGATGACTAAATCCACACAATCAATTGTGTTAGTGAATGCTAATTCAAATCTAATAACGTTCTGGTTTATTTGATTATGTATAAAGAATTCACCTGCAGTGTTATGACAGGATGGGGCTGCGGAGCAGCTGGGTGCTTGGGCACCTGCCTGCCCTGTGGCCTCTGTGCACGTGTTGTCTCCGGGCTGCCAACAGCACACACAGTGTCCACCAGTCAGGCTGGGGAGCAGCAGAAGAGCAGGGCGATGACGTCTAGGGGCCCTTCGACTGGGCAGGCAGCAGCTTTCATGGGCTTCGGAGGGACTTGTGCCTGCACAGAAACGTGGTGTGGCCTCTCAGGAGAGGCTACGTTCTCCTTTCTGCCTCCTTGCCCGAAGGGTCTCACGGGGCTCTGAATCTCCTAAACTGGATGACTGGGCAAAATCACACAAGCACCAGAAATCCACATCATCTGCCTGAGAATAAAGGGGTATGGAGGGAACTCATGCTTAAAAACGACGATTACAGTTTCAGCCAAGAACAAGTCACACTCTTTAACTCATGTTGGAAATGGACCCTCTGGCACAGGCTTTTACTCTCTCCTCGTGTCCTCATCACTGTGGTACCTCAGCATTGGAGGCACACAGGTCTTCTCCGAAGTGCTTCGTGCTCTGGATGGACCGTGAAACATGGTCCATTTTATTACGTATGGACGTTGTTTTGTTTCATCTGGACACTGGCATCATGCTTGCCACCACAGTACCTGCATATCTAGAAATGATGGATGTTACAGATCCAGTGGGATTCAGGTTGGTGCTGGAATTGCCCTCAGTCTTCCCGCAAAGGTGCAGTGAGCTCCTCCGTCCCCGCTGCCAACAGACCTGCTCATCTTAGCTGATATCTGTGGGTGCTCGGAAGAGATGAATTCAGGAAAGCTTGGGTTTTATCAGTATTTCAAGAAAGGAATTGGCAAAGGTACCAAGAAGGCAGCTTGCCCTGAAAACTGATGTCTGCCGTGGTATTTTCACATCTCTGTAGAAATTGTTTATGTTCAGCTCTCCTCATGCTCTGCAAATGCAGGAAGGAGCGAGCGCGTCTGGCGTAGGGACCGGTGACGCACTTTCACAACACAGGGTGCCAGGGATGGCGGAAACCCGGCGCCTCTGAGGTCAGCGGCCGTCAGGCTGCGCTCACGCCTCTCACGCTGATGCCCCATCCGTTGAACCACGTTGTTCCCCTCGGGTGAAAAACAGCGCAGGCATCAACAAGGTGAATTTCTCCCGCTGCCCACTATCTGTTCTCACTATGACATTGCAGGGTTTTCTAAAAGGGGCTAAGACGCAGTGAATCACCACGACGTGCCGCAGCAGGACCGGCTCGGTCCCGCTTGCGCTCGACATCTGCAGCAGGTCTGGCAGCGGGGGCAGGAGCTGCCCCACTGAGGTGGGAACATTTGCCATCAGCTGAGGGAGCCTGGCTATGCTGTTGGTAGCACATGGGGGCAGCAGGAGCAGCCCTTGTACCGCAAGGACAGGGCTTCTCTGCCTGTCTGCTAGTATTAACGTTCATTTGCTCTCTGAGGCAGGCTGGGTTTATTTTTTTTTTTAGGTCATTCTGTGTAACATAATCATATTGGAGTAGAATTCTTCTACCTAATCAAATGAAACTTCATGTAGTTAGTTTGTCATTAGCATTTACTAACGAATGTGATTGTGAGGATTTAGTTTCTCACATGGTTAATAGGAAGGCATTTAGGTAATTACAGCTGTCTAGTGTCTTTCCACTGCTAATCGCTTTTACTGCCTGGTTCATTTTCAGACCAGCAAGTGAAACTCTGGCACGCATTTGCGCAGGGAAACTGCCCCTGCAGTTACATGTTGCTGTATCCCTGATACGTTGCTTTGTAGGTGTGAAGTCACTTCCCAGCTCCAACCTAAGTTTCATATGAACTTCAGAAAATCACAGCCTTGCTGTGATCCAGCTTTCCCACTTGGCTATGCCATGCCAGGTCATGTAGTCCAGCAGTCTCTCTCTGACACTGGCTAACTGGAGACACCTAGGGAAGAAAAAATATAAGCAGATAAATATGTAATGGCCCTGCTCCTCTGCTTTCAGAGCTTTAGGAGCTTCCCATGCACCTGTGTTTGGCAGCTACTTGTGGGTTTAGCTGCAGTGAATTTACCTAATCCCTTGCTGGGCCTCACCACATCTTTGGTCTCCACAATATCTTGTGACAATGAGATTTAACTATGCATGTACTGAAAAGAAAACTACACCAAAACTTCCTGGTGTTTGTTTTAAAACTACTAGGTGGTATTTTAATTGAGAAAAAGGAATACTTCTGTTATGCGAAACAGGGAATGAGATTTGTTCTTCACCTTTTTAGGCCACCTGTGATGTGACTGAGCTGTTACCACCCTCTGCTGTCTCCTTTCCAAGCTTCAGCTAGTCCTGCTTCTAACTTGGTTAGTTTTTTCTCATATGAGAGCCTTTCCATACCTGGTCACCTTTCACAGAACCTATTTTTTTCTGGCTATCTCTTTGATACAGGGTGCAAATTGTATTTAAGAAGGATTTATAGAAAGGTAAAATGATGTTTTCTGCTTTTTTGTGCATTTCTTCCTATTCATTCTGATAATTCTTTCTGCTGTTTTGCCCGCCATGGATCCCTGATCTCAAGTATCCACCATGGCTCTGAGATTTGTTTCCTCGTAAAAACAGTTAATTTAAAACCCGTGACATGTATAAATAGCTTTTCCCCCTCAGGTGCTGTGTAGTGCGTTTGTTAATGTGGAATTTAATGCAAAATCTGACTTCTTACTGCTCTGCTACATCACATTATGAAATATTTCGCACTTCTCAGCTGTAGTTTAATCTTTTCTGAATAATTCGGTATCAGCTGCAGCCTTTGCTGTTTTGCTTTTCACTCCGTTTACTAGATCACTTATGGATAAGGTAAAGAACTGGGGATTGTTTTCTTCGAAGACAAAAACTGGGGGAGGAAACGTCTATTATAGAAGCTAAGCGTAGTATGTTACAATGCTGATGATAATTCTCATAAACTTTTGTGTCATTGCTCTGTCCTTTGATAGCGATCTTGTTAGTAACAAACACTTCAGTAGCGGTTTGGGAGAGTACTGTCTTTTTAGGAGCTAAATGGGCGAAGGGTTTCCAGCCGGCAGGGGAGATTTCCGTACTGGTAAGATGAAGAGACCGAGGAGGAAGCTGTTTCTGGCAAATAATTAAATTAAAATTAAGATGTGTGCCCACTGGTCTGAGAGAGAGGAGTGCCCGTGTACCCTCAGAAAGTTTAGCCCCCCTCCCAGCCGTCGCTCCTCAGTTTAGTAGGGCTTAATTTCAAACGACAATTCTTGTATTTTCTCCTCACTTCCCCCTCGTCCTTTCCCGTTCGCTCCTGTGGCACGTTTGGTGCGGCACCCTCCGCCTCCGCCCGGCTCCCCCCGCCGTGCCGGTGCGGGGGAGAAGGGGAAGGGGAAAAGGGAAGGGAAGGGGAAGAAGGGTGCCGGTGCCGGCGCGGCCAGCCCCCAGCCCCGGCGCCCCGCCGGGAGGAGCCCGACCCCCGGCGCCGCCCGGCGGCCGCTGTCCCGGCGCCCCCCCGCCGCCCGGCGGCCGCCCCGGGGAGGTGCCGAGGGCGGTGCGGGGTTTCCCTCTAGCGGTGCCCGAGCCCGGCAGAAGACCGAAGCGGCCCCGCCGAGAGGCCCGGGCCGCTTTGCGGGAGCGGCGGGGCTTCAGAGCTCGCAAAACGCGTCTCGCCTTCAGTGACCGACCCACGGGGGTGGCGGGGTGTCTCCCCGCGCGTTGACCGCCACGGGGTGTCCCGAGCCCTCCTCGCACGCGTGGAGTCCTCGGGCGCTGTTGCGTTCGGTTCGACAACGGCACCGTTGGGCGCAGCCCGAGTCTGCCGGCCTTGGGCGCGGCCGAAAAGCCCGTTTCGGGGCGTCTGGGTCCGGACGCGCTGGGCTGCCGGGGCGTCGAGGTTGTTCGGTCACCGGATGCGTCTTTGGGCAGTGTGGCTCTCTCGCCCATTTGCTGGTACCTAGTATTGCAAGCGACAGACAGAAACTGAGGAGAATTGGTGAAAATACGCGTACTTTAAATCTCCAGGGAACAAAGTGTGAAACGTATCAGAACTGGGGTAAAATACCATGTATGGACAAGAAATTCTTCGCAAACAGGAACCAAAGGTGTTCTCTAGCCACTACGTGAACCTTCTAGTAAGCTCCTTCTCCACAGCTACTTGCAGGGCCTTCAAGCTTTCTAGAGATGTTCTGGGCCAGGGGATTTTCACACCCTTTGAAAACTATCCCACGTCTCAAGGCAGTTGAAAGCCAGTAGCTAAATCCTCCAGCTCCTCTTAGACCTGATGTAAATGCCACCAACACGTGTATTGCAGAGATCCCTAATGGCAAGAGCTCGGTGCGGTACGGAGCACGCTGGCTTGAGCCCAAAGGTGGGGGGGCCCTGCCTGCAGGGTGTCCTGCCCAAGGATGGGCTGCCCTACACCCCACCTTCCTGAGCAATTTGGAGTTACTCTGGGAAAGCATCATTACACGCCTGCTCCTCCCTGCCTATTGCCTGTGATTGCTAGAAAGCCCGATGCAGGTGTTTGTAACCTGTCCTGTGCACCATGAACCTCATCAGAGACATGGGAGGAGCAAGGAGCAGGACCTGCAGACCTCAGGCTCTAGGGCTGTTTGCATTAAATCGTTGCCTTGTGCCATTGTGTCACTGTATTTTGGAGCAAACCTCTCCCCTTGCTCAGCCTGACTGCACAGTCTCTTCTGAGACAAGCAATACTGTGGGCAGGGCAGGGCTTGAGGGAATGCCACCTCTTGCTGATCCACATTTGACCATCTTGGGACCCTCATGCTGGCAAAGTCACTTAGATTCTCTACTACTGCCCTTGTCCTCGCTTCCTCCATGTACTTTCCTGCTTGTCGTGGTTTAATCCCAGCTGGCAACTAAGCACCACGCAGCAGCTCACTCCCTACCTCCCCAAGTGGGATGGGGAAGAGAATCAGAGGAGTAAAAGTGAGAAAACCCATGGGTTGAGATAAAGACAGTTTAATAGGCAAAGCAAAACAAGGAATTAATTCCCTACTTCCCATGGGCAGGCAGGTGTTCAGCCATCTCCAGGAAAGCAGGGCTCCATCATGCGTAACGGTTACTTGGGAAGACAAAGACCTTCGCTCCAAACGCCCCCCCTCCCCTTCCTTCTTCTTCCCCCAGATTTTATTGCTAAGCATGACATCACATGGTCTGGAATACCCCTTGGGTCAGCTGGGGTCAGCTGTCCCGGCTGTGTCCCCTCCCAACTCCTTGTGCACCCCCAGCTTCCTCGCTGGTGGGGTGGGGTGAGGAGCAGAAAAGGCCTTGGCTCTGGGTAAGCACCGCTCAGCCAGAACAAAAACATCCCTGTGTTATCAATACTGTTTCCAGCACAAATCCAAAACTTAGCCCCATACTAGCTACTGTGAAGAAAATGAACTCTACCCCAGTCCAAACCAGCACACTGCTAACCTTCCATCTCCCTCTCTCAGTCCCTTCCTCAGCAGCTGCTAGAAGCCATTGAACGGCTGCACTCTTCTCATCAGCGTCTTGGTGCAGCTCCAGCTTCGTAACCCACCAGCTGCACTGACTGCTGAATTGCAAACCCTCTTTTTTGGTTTTCATGTGTATGTGCCATCTTGAAAATGGCATTTTGCAAGGATTGTCAAAAGCTCTCCCTAGTAAAGCTCCCTAAGTATGGTGCATCCTTCTTCATATCTGTTTTTCCTCTTCCCCTTCAGAAAGACTTCAGATCTGGGGAGACTATGTGGCACACTTCATTGATTTGGGCAGATGAATACGTGAAAAGATTATGTGGGTCTTCTGATGAGAAAAGGAAACATTGGTTTGTTCCTTGACATCTGGCAGGGGAAGCAGGTGATTCTTCTGATTATTGCTCTTAAAATTAAAAAGCTATTATGGGTACTTCAAAATGTTATTAGTGTGTTGAAGTAGTACTGTTGATAGTTAAAATAAATAATATTGATTAATTAGTGTTCATTAATGTTATATCTTTTAAATATTATTGTTACTATATTAAGTCTTGTAGGAACAGCTTTAAAGGTTCTTAATTGGCTTTTACTTAGGCAAAGCACCAGCATCAGGAATGGCAGAGCAATGACAGGCTGACATGCATCCAGCTCTAGGAGGGATGCAAGTGTGGGACTCGGGCAGAACTCGGACACTTTGGTTCAAAGCTGTGACAATGAGAACTGTCTCTCAGCGGCTGTCTGAGCCCAGCCTGAGGTCTGTGAATGCCACACTTTCATGTGGCAAAGGACTTCCACTGCTGAGAGTCCGATGCTTCAGCCCCCATGCAGACCCAAGGTTCTCCAGGATCATCAACCCATTATTCTGCAGAGCCTTGCTGGAGCGGCCTTGGGACACCGGGGGCAGCTGGTGCTTTCTTTGGAAACCACCTCTGCTCTCTTTTTTCACCAGGTCAGTGGTTAATGCACTGGGGACCTGGGTTGCATCCCTTCCTCCCGCTGTGTCTTGGGAGCACCCAGGCCGGTGGGTCTCCCATGCCTCACCTTTGGCACGGTGCTGCTTCGTGTAGACTCTTCAAAATTTCTTTTATTGTGGAAAAAAGAGCAACTGGGAAAACATTTAGGAAGAAGAGGTGGTGTCAGCTCCAGTCCCTGCTCATGGCTACCCAGTGGCTGCTTCATGGGAAAGACAAGCTCTTGCTGGAACAAGGCCTGCAGCCCTGGACACCCCTCTCCCCAGGTGAGCACTCCCTTTCCTTCATTGTCTTTCACAATCTCCTGAGGATGCTGAATGTTTACAAGAGGTCAAAAGTGAATAGATGGAAAAGCCAACCTATTAAATCTATTAAAAACAAAGCCACCACTCAGAAATTGCCTGAGCCAAAGACTGCTGGCAGTTGCAAGGGTATTCAGAGGAAATACCACTTTATGCCTTTCTGTTCCTGTACTTTTCCCCAAGCACCTGCTTTTGGTCACCGTAGGAGACAAAATACTAGGCTAGATGGGCTTTCAGCAAGCAAACAGGGTATTTTTATAAAAATATGTTTATAAAATATAAAATATATTTATATTTCTAAAGCTACACAGGCCTTTCTGTGCTGCCTTCTTGGTGGTGTGTTACAAAATCCCAAGTTTGTTGTGAACGAGTCTTTGGCGGTGATTCTAGTTGTATCAGAAAGCAAAAAAATTGACCAGATAATAAAGTAATGAAAGTAGCGTCATTAAGGTTGCATTAGAGGGAAGACAACGTCAAAATAAGGGGGCTTGTAATCTTAGGATTGTAACTTGTTGAAAATTCCCAATCTGATGCCCTCCTGTGTGTACTAGGAAATAGACTTACTTCACACAGTAATACTCTATTTTTAACATCGGGTCCCTCCCTTGCCCAGATCACAGAGTGGAGGGTGACTAGAGTCGAACGAGGAGGACAGGGTGAAGGAGAGGGTAGCTGGCGGAGTCCTGCCCCCTTCTGCCTGCAGGAGCTGGTGGGCAGGGAGAGGAGCTGCTGGTGACCACCGAGGATGGCTGCCCAGTGCCGTGAGACCCTGCTCCGGAGAGCCTGCTGGTGCGGGGCTGGGTGTCTTGAGTGAAACCACGTTTTGCAACAGAGGGCAGAGACAGCTCCTCGTTTCTGGGTGCTAACTGAGGGCACCTGGTGCTCAGTTGTAGAAATGTTTGTCCTCACCACACCTCTGGTCAGCTAAAGCTGTGCATGGCTGACAGCTCCACTTACTATCTAGTCAAATTTCTACTTCAGAGCCCAATTGTAAATTTCTTTTTCACAGGAAACAGGATTAACTCACAATAGATACAAGTACATATTTTGAAGGATGTATCTTTGTTTATAGAGTGTCCATGCAGTCATTTATAGTTAGGTACTTTAATATAAAAATAACACGAGAGAAAGTGTTTTGATGGTGACAGTGCTGATAGCCAAAATACTATCTAATGCTCTACGTGCAAGTACACGTATAGGCCATTCTTGCAAAATTGGATGTTTTGGTATAATCATTCTGCTGTTGTGATCAGATAATGTGTATACAGGTAGCTTGTCATGTTGCCAGCCTGATAAATCTGAGCAGATAGCAACTGATACTAAAGACGGTCTGTCCTCTGACATACAAGCACTGTTTGTGGTGTCTAATGCTGCAAAATTAAGCAACAATGGGTAGTCCCTCTGCCCAGGACCTCTCCAGCCTGGTGGGCAGATTTCCTGGCAGCTTTTGGCACCTGGAAGTGGATTCTGCTCCCTTAACCCCCAAATTTTCACGAGCCAACAAAGGTTCTTTGTTCCTGTCATCTTTCATAATATTTTGAGTTCCTTGTTTGAGTCTGGTAACACTTCCACTTACCTTAATAGTTACCTTCCTGCCTCAAACGTAACATTTTTTTGTTATTTTTCAGGGTAATATTTATCAGCTTTTCCCATCTCCCTCTCTTCTGCCTGGGGAGTCTTCCCTCACCAGTAGCACTGCTGGTCTTTGGGGTGAGGTTTGGGTTCAGGGGTGGGTTACGAGTGCCAAATGTCACTCGTGCCTGTACAGCTTCTTGGTCTGCAGTAAAACTAAGGGGGATTTCCTTTGGGACACCCTGGATGCGGAGCAAGACATGGAGATTAAATGTGGGTTCATCACGCCTAGACTGAGTTGCCTGTGGTCCCAACTGGGCCACAGGGAGACCAAAAAGACTGTCCAGAAGGTCTGGTTTAGGCTATGGTGAGTTGCCCCTGAAGGTGTCTGTCTCTCCACTGAATGTGGAAGGCATTTAACCAACTGATTTAGATTACACACCTATTTTTTAAGTGGCCTAACATTCGGTGACATGAGGAGGGACATCTGGACCTTATGTTCCTAGAGTTAGTTATTGTCACATGAAAGGTGCTTTTTTTATAAAAAAACCCCAAACAACAAAACCCTAACCGGTTTCATAATCTATTAAAGGATGGCTGAGAGCTAAGGAAAAGAGTGTATTTTTCTAATACGTTGCCATAGTTGTGCCTTGCCTGAAAAAAACAGTCACCGTGAAAAAAGACACCTGCAACTTGACATGAAAATTGCCTCCCAACAGTTAATGAAGATATCGCTTCCCTCTGTGATGAAGTTAAAATGTAATTAAAGTTATGTTGCTTTGGAAAACTTCATTGATGGTGTGCTGGGTAGAGGGAGGCAAGACTGCGGAGATGAAACGTACTGGAAATTAGCATGAGGTGTTATGCACTCACAGCAATCTTTCGCATGTCCTGGCAGTTTGTCATGAGAGTGTCTGTCGAAGGAGGTGATGCTTTGACTGTGATACGCAGCGTGAAAACATGCGATAAACAGGAAGGCTGGCGTGATGGGGAATTTTCCTGAGTATTGGGTCTATACTTAATGTAAGCAGATTTTTAGGAGGGGGGAAGTGTGTGTCAATAACTGTTGGCATCATTTATCTGTGTGGAAGCATGAGAGAACTTCTTTTCAAAGTGAGAAGAGATATTTCTAAAATAAAATCTTCTAAAAGATTATCTGCTCATATTTTGTCCCAACATGTCTAGAGGTTACAGTGGAGACTGCAGCAGAGAGAGTTAAGTTCTTCACTCTTTGTTTTTATTGTCCGTTCTTATAATTAAAATCACTGGAAACTGTCATTTAGCAGCAAATTTAAAATAAAAAGAACAAAACTTGCACAAAGTCCCCAAACAAAACAAAAAACCCTAGAGGTGTTGACACATCCTATCATCAGGTTTAGAAGGTAAGTACAAGAAAAACGATTGTTATCAGGTGTGAATTAACATATAGTGAGTTTGCTTGCAACTGAAGAAGGTGACAGATATAACATATGCATTAATAAAACTTCAAATGAAAGGTATGGCCGTCATTAGGGATGGTACTTAGAGAAATGCTATTGATTCCAGAAATTGAATTTAATTTGATGGCTTTTACTGTAATTAACGCAAGGGTTTGTACCAGCATAGATCTCTTAACATTATTATCTAAGGTGACAAATTATGAAATTAAATGTTCATTTAAGATGTAATTCAAATTTTCTAAAGGTTTTCTTGAGTCAATGGGTCTCAGTTAATTTCCTTAGAGCTAACAGACCTGATTTTTTTTATCCTGCCATTTTTCTGCCAATGATGGTACTCCTGATTTACATCAATGCTGCAATGAAGGCAACATATACAAAGGAAAAATTCACAGGTTCTGATGAGTTTTTGACAGCCCCTATTGCATATACTTTGCAAGCTTGAAAAGGTATTTCCTTTGTAGCATTAGATTTTAATGGTACTGAATGTAACGTGCACATACAATAACAGTAATTCACTTTCCTTGTGTTCGATCATTTACCTTGTCATATACCTGCTAGATTCAGGGTCTGGTTCTCTTCTCTTTTACACCTGTTTTACCCAGCGGCTGTTTATTTTGATGGAGTTACTCCTGATTTAGACCTGTGTATATGAATCTGTTATCTGAGAGAGGTAAATTAATGCTTTTAATCAAGACCACTCTTCTGCCTACCCATCAACATCAAAGCCTAGACATGCTATTAGTTATTGAGAAAGGAAGCATAGTGTGAGTAAGCAGCCCTCAGCTATCTCTGGCTCCCCATTACCAGAATTTTAGCACCATTACTTCAAAACCATGAATACTTTTATCCTCACAGTCACTTGGAAAGGCTATATATCCCCATTTTACAGACCAAAGACACAAAAGGATGCAGAATTTAGGCAGAAATTAGGTACCTACATCCAAATCTAATTCTCAAGACCACTTTGCCTAGCTGCTACCCAAAGTCACCCTACTTTGAAGGTGCCTCTGTTGTGGACACTGAAGTCCCACATACCTGAAGATTTCTTTCTGGCCATGCCTTGAAGGACCTCGGTCTTGCCAGAGCATAGCAGCTGCATGTCTAAGCTTTCCCCTGTCAGAGCCTGTGGCCTCAGCAGGACTTTCCCCACTGGAGGGTGAATCTGCCACCACGTACTCAGAGTGTGCTGAAACCCTCAAGGCAGATTTCACATTTAACACCAGTGGAATCGCTTTCTTTTTTTTCCTTCGCTTTTCCCAGATACAAAGAGCTCTGGCAGCCTTATCACTGGTCTTATATCTGGTAGTTGAATGAATAAGATCAGTCTTGCGGGATGTAGGTGTGATATCAGCAGACCCTCTGTTTGGGAGGATTCAGATCTGTCTCTGCATGCTTCCAGTTAACTGCCCAAGCCAAGGGTTAAAAAGGAGGACTTCCCAATTTACTGAGATCCACTTATCTCACTGAGGCCTGGTGAAGAAGATGTAGTGCACCCTCTCTGTCTCTGCATGCCATCATCTCAGGCGGAACCAGGCCACTGTGCTGAACTTGTTTCCTCAGAGGTGGGATAATAAATACTGGATTTTGTGCTAGATTCCCTGTGGTCTGGGCAAAATATTCCTGCAGGCAGCCCTGCTATGAGGTACTAGGTAGAACAACTGTTGGATGAAGAAGTAGGAGCCATTCCTGGAGCAGAGACTGGAACAGATGGCTAGGTTTTCCTCTGGTTGTCTTAGCCACTGAGCAACAGAGTTGATCTCCCCCTTCCCCCTTCTCTGTGAGTATTTAAATAACTCGAGAACAGTGACCTCATCTCTACAGAAGGAGTGGAGAGTGCCCCAACCTAAGGAAGGCTGGAAATTAAGATGTAGCAGCCTCAGCATTGCCCACTGGCCACCTTACGTGTTTCCCTGCTCCCTGTGATGGCAGCTGTGAACGTCGCTGCGCGTTGTCCTCAGCTCTCCGGGAGGTGCTGGGCGCTCGGGCGCGGGCTGTGCTACCTGCCAGGGGAAACTGACACCTGCGGGCTGGGTGACGAGCAGTAAGCCGGCACGGCGGCGGCCAGCTCCTCTCCGGGGTGCGGTGGGATTAAGGACCGGATTGAAATGGCACTGAGGCACTTAGAGACGAGACATCCAGCGGGATGGCGGGCCCGCCCGTCGGGGCCTGCCCCGCTCCCCAGACCCCTGATTAACGGAGGGGGCCCCGCTCCCCAGACCCCTGATTAACGGAGGGGGAATAACAAGAGCGGGGGGGCCTGGTCGGGGAGGCGAGGGGAAACCGGGGGGAGCGCGGCGGGGCCGCGGCCGGCAGCGGGGCCGGGCCCGAGGGCGTGGTCGAGGGCGTGGCCGGGCCCGAGGGCGTGGCCGGGCCCGGGGCGCGGCGGCAGCCCGGGCGGCGCCCGGCGGAGCTGTCCCGCCCCGCGGTGCTGAAACGCCTCGTAGTGACAGCGCCGCCGTGGCGGCTAATCCCGGCCCGGCCCCCGCCCTAATCACGGCCGCTCTCCAGCAGAGACCAGCGAGTACCGGGGACGAGAAGAGCAAGGGCCAATTAATTGTTTAAAATACACGGTCCCACGTGTAGACTGCAGTCCCTCTTTATTTGTCGGCTGATTATAGCTGTAATTGCTTTGCTATTTATCCGCGGAGCAGCTTCCCCCGTATTGAGGATAATGGCATTAGGAGGCCTTGTGAAGAATACTAATTACTTAAACCCAGAACCTGAAATTTCAGGTCTTAAAGGCAAATGGAGGAATTAATTAAAAAAGGAGATTGGAGCCAGGGTAGGCGGTTAAATGCACGGAGACAATACACGTGCTAGGCTGCTGACCTGAACAATGTTCCTTTCCAATGGCAATGGCAGAAGAGAAAATGGGGGAACAAATTGATATGCAATTCAGCTATAGATTTATTTTGAGACAGTTAGAAAAGTGCACCTCTATCAAAGCAAACATCGTGCTCCAACACTGTTGTAATGTGAATTGATGAAAAATTAGTAATAGTTACTCCCAAAAAAGAAAGAATTCTTTAAGCTTAAAAACTAAAAGATGAACTCTAATTTTACTTCTGCACGTGTAATTTGTTGGAGAAGTAATGAATAAAATTATAATTAATAATAATAAAGATAATAACAAGTTCCTATTAATGCCTATAAATATCTCTTCGTTAATCACATAATGACTAATAAAAACATTCAGAAAGTAGTTAAGAGAGATTTTTTTAAAAACCAAATGGCTAAGAAATATAATCCTACTGTACCTCAGTAATTGTTAAAGGAAGGACCCATTATCTTAATTATGTTTATGGAGCAAACATTATTTCAATGTGATAAAAGATGACATGGCACTAAAGGTAAAGCTACAGCAGATGTTACATGAGTAACAAGCCAATATGCCCACATTCTGGTAATTTCTTCCCTCCCTCCCCCCGATATGTTCTCATTAATCTGTGATTAATAAGATTTGAGTATAGTAAATGATGTTGATCTATTGTCTGTCTTTGTCCCACATCATAGAGAGAGCAATTTGTCAGCTCAGATTTTGTGTGACTACTTAATAGCAAAGACGGGGAGAGAAAAGATGCTAATCTTCTAATTGGCATCTATAGAGAAAGGTCTAAGAACACTGCCTGCCTGGAAATAGCTTGTGTGCAATTCCTATGCCTGCAAGGCTGAGGTGGACAGACAGCCGTACAATCCTGGGTGCCCATGGAAAAGGAACTGTATGTATCTATCACACAATCACCTGCTGTCCAAAGAGGGACTGGAGAGCAAGGCGTGCCATAGAAAAAGGTGCAATTGCTAACTCTTCAAAGTCTGTTATGTTTCAGCCTGTTACATGTCAAGGGAGTACTTCTTGACTGGCGTGACTTTAACAAAGACAGAAACCCTCCTCCTTCCCAGAGCAGAAAGAAGAACAAGGCGGGGGAGGAACAGGGGGCAGTGATGGAGACCAGAACAGACCTCTCACTGGGAAAATCGAAATCAATGGAGGGAACATAAAGTGCCCAAACACCTTTCCAGAGATGTCAGGTGAACAATGGCTTCATGCTAAGATGATGCCACTTAAAATTCAACTGACCTCCTTAGGTGCTAAGATTACCTAATAAAATGATTGACTCTCCCATAGGACAAAATACAAATAATTTCGCAATTAAGTCACTAGTCCCAATTCAGCAAAGCATGTAAGCCGCTGCTTAGAACTAAGCATGAGGACAAGTGCTTTGCCTTTCCCCCATCCCTGGGTGTCTATTTGATGTCCTCCAAAAGGTCAGAATCAAGATTTGTTTTTTGGGTGCAGTTGAGGAATGGATCCCTCTGGCACATCTACATCTCAGCAAAGTGCAGGTTTGTTTTGTGCGATGATTTCTTGAGTGGTGAATGTAGCTGAAGAGTTCCTCATTCAGTTTAACCACCAGAGCCATTCTGACAATACAACTATTTAAGGCAATGCAGTAACTCTCTAAAAATACCATTTTTTTGAGGACTTATGTCAGTTTTTTACTGGTGCAATTTAGGGCACTTTTCTGTGTGTAGTTTTATCAATCCAATGGGTGGAACCAGTAAATTGCATCGAAGAAGGGTGGGGCTAGTTAAACCAGCTTTGCCACTTGGAAGTTGTGCCAGGGGCCTGAGCATAAAGTTGTTTCTACCTATGTAACTCTTGAGTGGATATAACATAGAAAATCTCTACTGTCTCTGGTTTAATGCTAATGCATGTGAGCAGGATTTAATGGAAACTGATGAAGGATAAATATTGGATAAAGAGATGTTTCACTAGAGGAAGAATAAAACCACAGACACAATTGAATCTGATTTAAAATGGAGAATAGTGTAAGGAAAGGAGTTGATGGTGCGGAGGTTAAAAAAATGGCTCTCAGTAGTGTATATTTAAGTTTAAAATATTTACTGCCACATTTCACAGACAATCACATTGCTGTTTGAGGCCACCAGAATCCACTGCTCAGGTGTATGAACCAGTACTTCGGCATGTACAACAGCCGTTGTGGTGGCTGGGCTCTGCAGCGAAAAAGCTGTTGGGATTTGGAGAGCAGATGTGAGTCTAGGCAGGGACAAAGCAAATGGGGAAGTAGGGCAAATTGTCCCATCTTGTATATGAATTTACAAAAATAGAGCATTTCCCTGCTGCTTGGTGATGTTACTTGTGGGCACGCTGAGCACAATTATCACCAAGCACAGAGCCTAGCCCTTTTTCTGCCTTTGGCGGGGGGTGAGCACTGACATGTGTCCCCATTTCAGGCATGGCAGAGAGAACGCATCCAAACTGTCCCCATGGAAACACCCAAAACTTTCCCAGTGGAGCTCCCTAAACAGAGATGCTGGAGCTGTCCTGGATCTATTAATCCCACAATGGGGAGTGCAGTGCCAAAACCCTTGCCTAAACTGGGACCATGTGAATGAGCTGAAGTGTAGTAGTACATCCATGTTGGCATGCCTCTGTGCTCTAGCTTGTCTGTCTTTCAGAGAAAAGAAAATGTCCATCTTGCTTCTGAAAGTGAGCTCGTGCAGCACAATGCCAGGCTGTCAGGCAATGTAGGTTCGTGGTCTGAAGCTTGGGGCTCTGGTCTGATGAACTCTAATGGCACACTTGCTCTTCTGGACTGCTGCAGTAAAGCAAGGAAGGATTTCATCATCCAAAACTAGAAGGTCTTGGGGCATGCCCAGGACCAGGGTATGGCAGCTTTGGAAAATTGCAGGGTATCCTGGACCATCTGGTTGCCTCCACCACCCTCCTCAATTCCCTTCGTAGAGGAGAGAGGGGACCTGCAGCCTGGGTGGACTGTACTTGACCAGCCTGTTAACATGGAAGTTTTCTAGATTTCCCTGTAGTGGTCACTGGGAGAAGAGGGGAAGAACACACACCCCTTAACTCCAGCCTTCTGCCACCATTTGAAGGTTTCTTGGTGTCAGGATGTAGTGCCACAGAGATAAAGCCCTCCAAGACTGCACACATCTGTCTCTAGGCAGGCACTGCGCGAGGGCAGGGGAACCACAGGTAGCCAAAACAATAACCAGTAGTCATACATTCCTTTTTAGAGGTTAGGGTGCTTTATCCTGTCCAAGATACAATGAAAAATGTTCCAGATCACGGGGAGTTTCAGTCTAAATGCATACACTTAAGGTAAGCTCAAATCTCATGTAATACTTTTGCACAAATATACATTGTGGCCAAGTTCAAATACTGAAAATTCTAGTTATTTTTTAAAAATGAGGTTAGTTTTTATTTTTAAAATGCTCAGAGCTGTGAGAATGGGAAGGTTTGTTACTCCTGTAAGCAAGTAAGTAAGCAAAATGTCCCCAAATGCTTGCTCTGAGTAGAGCAGGAGGTGCTGGGAGGCTGCAGGTGGCTGTCTGTGATCTGGACTTTATCTGACAAAGTCCTCTGCATCAGGATGTGAATTTATTGCATCTGTCCATCAACACAGCTCATTACATGGAACTTGAACTTAAGCTGTCACATATTTTCCAATAGATTAATCTCTATCTAGCATGTGAAGTTGTTGTGAGCGCTATTTGTTATTTGATATTTCATGCTCTCAGCCTGTTCAAAAAGCTGCTGAGTTAAGGAAGATCAAAATGCAGAGTGACATTTCTCTTTAAAAAGCCATTATTACAGAAAGACTGCAGGACTGTTAAAATGTGAGAATACAGTGATAGTAGCGAGTGTTATAAAACTGTTATTTTAAAACATGACCTGCTTTCTGCCTGTCCCTTAATATCACTGTGCTTAGAGGGGGAAGGAGGCTGTATTTGAAGCAGTTATCTCCTAGGCAGGCAATAGCATCTGGTGATATTAAAATGTCATCAGTTGAAAATATATGCAACAGCATCAACCTCATTTGAATATGAAATGCAATGACAATCCAAGGCAGACAACTGCTTGTTTAGAGTGATATCTGAATCCAAAGGCTGGATCATCAATAATAGATTAAGGTTTTTTTGCTTGTTGTAAATTAGAGGTTGGATGGGTATTGTCATTTTGTTTTTTAATTATTTATCACATTAGCAAGGCTGGCTGTTACAAAACACCAGGCAGAGTAAAAATGTAAAATACGAAGTGAGAAGAATTAATTTTAAAATCTGACACTAGAATAAAGCTTCAAACCTCTGTATCAACTACACTGAAAATTAGATAGCAACATTCTGGTAGTTCTGTCAGTCAAATACAGAAGCAATTGTTAAGTGTTGATAGGCAGTGGATAGAAGGTGTAATCCACTGGGAAGGTTTTGATCCAAAATGAAACAGTTTTCTACCCCCGCTAGTCAGGCAGAAATCTAATTACTCTCTTTTGATCTCTATGGAGAGGTAAACCAAAGAGTTATAGGTTATGGACAGTTTTATTGATTTTTATCTCAGAAATCAACAAGTGCAGGCTTTACACTTTACACATACTTGCTTAGCTGGTGTTAGGATCAAATATTTCAAACTGGCTTTCCCTGCTACCAAGTCAATAAGCATTTTAGTTGTTTTGTTCAAGTTGTACTGTTGATGTTAATATTACAGAACTTTTTTACACTCAGAAGCTTTGGGGAAAAAGATAGCCAGGTTTATATTAGGGTGCTTTAAAGCAGAAGTCTAAACATGTGTTTTTCCATCTACTTGTTTTTTTCTTGCAAGACTGCATTGTTATATTATGGCTATAACTGGACAAGCATCTGTATTTTTAGCTCTGTGTGTGAGAAAAGGATCTGCATTGTAAAGGCAGCAGAACCAGAGTCTGAACAGGAAGGGTCTCTCAGTTTCTGGAGGTTTAGCATCCTTTCCATTGACAAGATAGAGAAGGATAACTGCGATGGAGCTGGTAACAACACCTAAAACTATTTCTGGAGTGCTCCCAAGATGTTTCTAAGGTAGTCCTGGAGTGCAAGGGTGGAGAAGGCTTTCTGTTTCTGGAGGTTGCAGTGTACCTTTGAGATAAACCAGACGCAAACTTCACCGCTTGTATTCTAGCACTGAAATATACCTTGGTCCTTTGTCCTTCCTCTGTGGGTGCAGACATTTCCACAAATACGTGCTCTCATCAACTGCCGTTTACAGAAATATTTAATCTCAGAAAAACCCCAACCTTTCTTCTCCAAGCTACTTACCATAAAACCTATGTAATTTTTCAGGGTGAGTTCAGACATGGGCCGAAATGATCAATGGAGAGGCAAGTCCTTGTTTTTCATGCAGACCCTCCATAGGCATTTTTGGTTAAGTTTAAATATATGGGAAAGATTTCACTGCTAGTCTTACCTAAGACCTTGGCATGCAATCATGTCCCCAGTTCAGCAAACAGGAGTTGTGCCATCAAGCTAAAAGATGTCAAGATTTCATGCCTGCTTTTTAGAGGTATAATTATTTGGAGTCTATTGTTGCTAATTACACATTTTCATGCAATCTAATTGGTCTTCAAGAATGTGCATCAAGTCAGGGTCTGCTTGTTCATGCACACAAAAAAGCCAGTCACTCACATTTAACTCCGCTGTCAGAGCCACAGGCACAGACACGGAGCCCGGGATGAGTGTAGCTTCGAGATTATTTTGATAGCTTCTCTTCTTCGTGTCCTGGGAGATAAGGCTGTTTCTCCCACAGCTGCATTTTTTCTTGAATGACTGACAACCCCTTTAGAGGAGATCAACCCCTTTTTGTGCCCTTTCACTCACTCGGAGGTTATCAGCTAAAACTGCACTCAGCATTCAATCACATCTTTCCCCTGTGGCCGTAACTCCTGTTAACACAATTAACCTTCTGATGGGAACATAAAATGAATCTAGGGAGGGAAAAAGAGCAGAAATACATTCCCATGTTAAGGATTAAATGGCCATAGTGCTTATAGCAGTGTTTTTTTACCTCTTTCTCTTCCACAACATTGTGTATAAGGGGCTATTAGCAGGAAGTTACCTGTCACAAAATTCTTCCTAGCAATCCCAGCAGCTTTTATTTTATAGGCAATTTTTTTACATTAAGGTTGATGGAAAGTATTATGGGACATAAAACTGGATCACCAATCAAATGAAAATTTCTCTTTGTTTGTGTTTTGGTTTGCTGACCCTCCCTCCAAAAAAAATCTAAATCTGAAAGATACTGATAGACAGCCAACATTTCCCGTTTTTTGGGGGGGACGGGGAGATGATGGGGACAAATAATATCTGTCTTCTTTTGGGTTGCTTTTTCTACGACAGTGTTTTGAAATGATAAGCAGAATCATTGTACGTTCATCTTTGTTTTCATTTACTGGCTGTGTTTCTGTCCTGAGCTCCGTATATCTCTGCATGTGTCCCCCCGGCTATGCTCTAGCATGTATCTACTCTAAGTGTGTTTTAGCCACAGTATTTTTGAGGTGTCTAAGTACACCCCCAACCCTCCTGAAGCTGGAACATGAATAGTCATTCAATTTTTCCCTTTTTATCCCCCTCGCTGCTCCATGGGTGGCTTGTTGTCCTGAAGAGCCGGAGGGCTGGGGTGGGCGCCAGCTGTGCCCCCTTGGGCACCACGCACAGGCTGCAGCCTGCGCCACCAAGGCTGCTGTGCAGGTCTGGTGCTGAATAAACCTCTGGTCTGGCTCTGGCTCTCACTCTGGTTAAACTGAGCAAGCTAATGCTCTGCCTCGTTTTCCTCTACAAAAATATCTGTGGAGGATTTTTCCTCAGTTTTAAGCACACCAAAGTCCCTGAGCGAAGAACTAGGCATGTATTTGAGCTGCTAAGGTAAAGCACTGGGAGGACACCCCCTTGGGTCCACTGACTCCCAGCAGTGAGGCTGAAGGTGGGACAGGGTTGGAAGGCACTTGTTCTCTGACCGACTGAGTCTCTACCCGCTCGGTGGTCAGGAGAAGGGCTTGGAGACACCGGGCCTCTGACTTCCTCAGGTCTTGCCTATTCTGAAGTGTTGTCCAGCAGCAGGTACTTGGTCCGTGCATGGTTTCAGTACTCCAGGTGTTTGCAGGACTCTGGGGTGAAACTTGTAACTGGACAAGGGATGGAAAATAAATATCACTTTCCTAGCATAGGCGTGTCCCCAGGCACAGATAGTCATTCAACTGAGGCAGCAGTTAAGTGAGATGAGGCCATTTTGTGTTTTCCTGTAAGATTACAATAATGCTGATTTTGACTCTACCCCATCTACCCCATGCATAAAATCAGTAAGCATCCAAGTCTAGCTGCTAACGGTGTGCCTGCACTCTTCCTTTGCTGGTTGAATTAGTTTTATGCAATGCCTCTGGTGACAGACTTAGGGAACTTGGATCATTGTAGCATCAGGTATCTAGCATGCAAGTGCCAAATTTGTATTTTCAGCATCCTTCACAGAAGTAGAGCTAATAGCTTAAATAGTTACTGAAGCAGGCAGGGAAAGAAAACAAGCCACTTTTTAATATCTGTAATTCTTACAGGTTTTTGTATGCTGTGCTGTAAGGAATAGGATTATAATGCACATTGTAAAAACAAATGGAGAAGGCAGAATAATTCCATTTTTGGGACAGACTTTAATAATGCCCAGTCTGATTTGCACATTGTTACATTTCCAAGTTTCTTCCTCACTTTCTTATTACAGCCCTGCTCTCCCAAGTAGGGGGCTAGGGGGTGATCTGCATGTGTGTGGACTTTCCAGTGTTGCTGCCGTAGATTTGGAAAAGTGTCGTGAGGTTAAAACTTACATTGAAAACCCCACAGTTAATAATGCTGGAATGTGTCCCTGGCAAAAGAAAAGAAAGTATTTGCAGCTAGACACAAGTGCCTTGTGCTGCTGAAGAAGTGCCAAGGGAGCGCTGTGAATCTGGCAGTTTGCAGATGAAGCAGCTATTGGGCTTGTAAGAGAAGAATGAGGAAACACAGTTGATGGGAAAAGGAAGATGCAAGAACATCAACTGTCAACCAGAGGTTGGGCTAATTTTCATTGTAGGTTTCTTTTCTCTATTTCATACCTCTTTTGTCTTCTCTTTTCAGTTCAGATCTGTTGGTTGGTTGCCTATCCTTGTCCTGAGAATTGATTGTTGCATCCATGGGAGATTGCTGGCACAAAGAAAACACAGTAATTAAAGTGAGGAAAGCTGATGTCAGGCTTGCTTCTCCCTTTCAAAGGAACTAAGAACTTCACCAGAAAACAGTTTTGTTTCAAAGCAAACTTCATTCCAGTGGATGCAATATCCATACTGACACAAATATGGTTTACTGTAGCTCTGTAGCAATGAAGGACAACTGTGGAGCTTCACAGTAGTGATCACCCTTAAGGTAAGGGTACAACAGAAGAATTCATATAAAAAGGCCAATAAAGGATGAGGCAAAGTTAAATAAGTTTGTGTCCCTGGCTCACTCCAGTATCCCTTGGCTTGCTTTTCACAAGAGATACCAGTCAGCTGTTGCCCTTCCCCACGCAACTGCCTCCAACTCAAGCATCCTCTTATGCGTTCCCGCTGCAGTATCTTTAGAGGACACAAAATCTGCATGCGTTTGGCAGGGTCGCAGGGAAGTAGCCACGAGGAGATGCGGTGTGTGTTGGGGCAAGTGTCGCACCCACGACATGGTGCAGAAGTGCTTTCTGCTGAGCTGAGCCAGCTGTGAAGCTCATAACCCAGCGTGCTGGTGGGCTGAGGGCAATGTTGGTAATTCAGGTTTTCCTGCTGGGGAGAGAGACATGAGTATAAACTGAATGGCGGTAAAAATGTGAATTCAGGACATACTAAGCAGTTCTTATCCTCCTGAAAGACATGTGTGCTGGGGTGTTATGTAAATCCTGAAAGGATACAGCTCTCAGCTCATCCCGTTGTTGAAAGTGATTAAGCCTCTGCGAGCGCTGGGTGCACAGGCATTACGGCTCAGCATCCAGAGGGGGATGCACCCGGGGTGACTTATGGTGTTTAAGGGCTTTATGCCTTCACTCAACACCTACAGCTGTTAGGATTTCTTTTGCTTGGTTTCTGGAGATGGCAGGACATATACTGTTAGTTTTGCCAGGTCCCATTGAGATGCAGAATATCATGGACTCTCTTTCTTTTCCTGGTTCCACACACAGATGTGCTACTGAAAAACAGTATTTGAGAGATGGCACTGTGTCTTTTCTGCTAAACCAGGTCACCTTTACACAAAGCAGCTACCACATATGTCCTCCTTCAGTGCCTGAGACCCACAGCTATATCAGGTGGATCTGTCACCAATCTTCTCCCAGAAGAGCCTTGCTATATTTTTCAGTCCATGGCACCTCAGATTACTTCTTCATGTAAAAGTTCAGTGTTGCGGTCCAGCCCCTGGGAATTACAGCATCTGAGCTGGCTCTGCAGTACCGGGGTGATGTGGTTATTAATCCTTCTGATAGGGCTGGAGCAGTCACTGTCTGGTGGAAGGGCCTGTGTGTTACTACATAATACATCAAACCTCCAGTGTGGCAGCTTCTTCCAAAGAGCAGATAAATTTTCCACTGCCCTGTGTGCCTCTGTGCAGGGCTCTGCCATCCTGTGTACCGGGGATCTACTCACCAGCATTGGGGGACTCAACCAAGAGAGGGCCAGGTTAGGTTTGATTATTCTGAAAAATGTGACCTGCTTAAGATGCCACTTAACACAACTGGGGTTTTTGTAAAGGAGTCTTCTCACACAGTTCTTGGAGAAAAGTAAAAGGGGCTTAACTGGGAAATAAACTGAAACAATTCTGTAATATAAATTATTCACTCCTCATCTTTTTCTGGTGAAGGTGCTGGGACAATCTCCTGCACCAGTGACTGTGGGAAAGCCATACCTCCACCCCGTCTTTTTATTATTTTTTTTTTCACTTGAGATGTACTCCTTTTGTTACAACTCCAGAGGATAACTGAGGCTGTATGGGTCTAGGCTGTCCACTGCTGTTTTACACTCTGCATTATCTGGTTTTGCTTATCTGAAGCTGAAGCTCAGAAAACAAAAAAAGAAAACATGGGAAGACGCTAACAAGGTTGAATCTGCTGTTTCAAAACATCTGCTATTCTCCATTTTTCTGGGCTTGTGCTTCCTATGCCTTTCCTTCCAGTAGGCATCTCGATGAAACAGAAGTAAAATCCATTGGTCTGCATTTCAGAAAGTAGTCTTTAAACTTTCAAACACAGTAGATATTTTCACCTGTATTTTCCATGCACAAAAACTGGATGTGGAACAATATCAGAGCAAAATTGGCTACAGCAATTTACAGTTCTTCTACTTTTTCAATTATCCATTTTTCCCCTTATTGAGATCTTATTCATTTTCATTTACTTCTGCAAAATCTTTTTTCCTGCTCGCAGTACCATTATACCTTCCCCCACTATTTCTTTGAAATTAAGTGCTTGGTTCTTTATCTTTTCATCATTAATTACCAATGTCTTTTTGACCTCTGCTTTGTAAGCTACCATGTCATATTTCTATTTCCTATCTTTTAGACTTGGTTTAGATATTCTTTTTCCTTTAACGACCTGCTCTGAATAGCTTTGTTCTTGTTTTTCAGTCAGTTCCCAGAATGGCCACACAGCTGAACCTTTGCCCTCCTCTCTTGTTTTTCATCTTGTCTCTATTATATCAATGGCCTAGTTAAAAATGTATTTTACAGCTCCCTGTGGGCAAGCCGCTCTCCGTTTTTATAATTATGCTGATTATAATCTATATAGGTATCTCAATAACCTTTTGCTATGATTGGGGGCCAGTTAGCACCTCTCTTTTGAGGGCCAGATGTATTTGGGTGTGAACAGATGTGGGTGCCACTGTAGGACTTGCAGTTTGGTTTGGGAGATGGGAATAACATGAACAGAAGCCACTCTATGAATGTTGGATTAGTGAAATGCTAGTTTAAAGGGCTGAGGATTTTTTCCTGTGGAAAGATTGTGAAATTTTTTTTGGCAAGCTCTTCAGTGAGATGGGTGACACTCTGGTAGTTCAGGAAGATTCAAACCTGTCCTTAGGTATCCAAATTATTTCTTGGGCTGGTTCCACATATATCATTTCACCATGCCTTAGAGTGGCATTTTCATTTGCTTCTTTCTTCAGAATCATTCCCAAAGTTTTTTATTTTGTAATTGAAAAAAATCAAATAGTTCGTAAATTATTTTCCTGTCTTTGCCAAATCTCCCATTAGCGTCAGCAGAGTCTCATTTAGCAAGCGAGGTTAGACTCTACCATCGCCTTTAAGTATTCCTTTCTTGGGGAGGGATGGCTAGGAAGGAAGGACAGCTGGTTTCTTCAAAACCGTGAGAGTGGCTGGGCCTTCTCGCTAAAATATATTTTATAAATGTGTAAAGGGAGACATGATAAATGCAGGCATTTGCTGTCATTTTGTTCTTTTAAATAAATAACTGAGTATAATGAGTCTCAGCCACAGAATGAACATAATGAACCTCCAAAAAAGATGTTGTCTGAGAGTAATATTTACCACTGAGGAAGGGATTGTTACAGAAACAAAAATTGTTTAGACGTTAGTGGGTGAGATAAGAATCTATTAAAGGAATTAAAAGCGAAGATGATTCATCACACATTTCTGCTTATTTGTAAGAGACACATGAAAGGCAGGGATTTCAAAACATTTGTATTAGAAAAACATCAATAACAAAGCCCCCTTATTTAATTTTTCAGTCTCTCAGGCTTCAAAAGAAGATGTGACTTTTCCACATTTGCCTTGAAAAACACACAGCACTGGAAACTAGCAAAGGCTCAGTTTGCTTTGCTGCATTTCGTTTTTAGATTGGTCACCTATACATTATATTTACACCATTTTCTTTGGTGCAAAAATCTAAGAACTGTTTTCATTGCATTGAGAGTCAGATTTCTGATACGTTTGAAAGGGGTGAAGTGTTTCTCCCAACGCTGCTGCCGAGGCTGCTGTGGCACGCCGAGGAAAGTCTGCCTCACCTCCTGCTCGGCCCTCACTCCTGCACCCGCTCCCCTTCTCCAGGCCACCTGCCGCCCTCCCTGCTAAGAAAATCGCTCTGTAACAGAGATCAACAGAGTCAATCAACTGTCTGTGTTTTGCTTTCCCCTGTCATTGGTATGAGACCGTTGCAATGGGTTGGTGTAAAGATTTAGGTTTGACAGGGCCATACTTTTATGAGGTTACGTGGGTACTGGAGCAAGGTCTCACAGCACAACTACGGTAGAAAATTTGTCTTAAAGTGTTTTTCATAGCAGAATATCGATAATATAATAAGATAATATAATAATACTGGATTTTTATGGGTATGTTTGCTATGGGGGATAATAGACAACACAGCAACAAAAGCAAGAAATAGAGAAAGAAGTGAAACCAAAAGAGAACGTGTAAATAAACAAGTAAGCTGTTAGCCAGTGCTGTGACCATGTGAGCTGTTGGAAGAAAACAGGAGTTACAGTTTAGCAAATCCCAATTCCTTTTGTTGTACGGCCCAAGTTTTGCCAACCAATATTCTGCTAGATGTGTCCTGTAAGTCGAGAATCTATTAAACAGCCTTTGAAAATGAACTGGCTTGTACCAGCTCCTGCTAATTTGGACGGGGCAGGGGGGTGTCAGTAAAATCCTGACGCGGTGGAAAGCGGCAATAATTTCCCCAGCATGGGAGTGGTATTTCAAGGACCAAACACACTTTTAAGGCTGAGCAGCAGTAAGGAAAGGCTGAGCCGGGGAGGAGAGGGAAGAGCTTGATTTGGCTGTTTCCCCCAGGGGAGCCGGAGCCGCCTGCCTGAGCATCACCGGGAAAAGCTGGAACGCCGCTCAACCGCTGCGGCTCCGCTGCCTTCCTCTGCCTCTGACTCAGCACAGCACACTGCTACAGACGTAGCATTAGGTCTAGCCCTACAGCTCGCTGGCTTTGAGGAAACCTGCGGCGCGTTCGGGAAAATGAAGCTGTGCTGAGTTCAGGGCCGCGGGGTCAGCGTCAAACTCCTGCCAGGCTTCTCCAGTCTGTCCACTGGGGTTCCGGGCCCCGTGCTCATTCCCCGAGGATGAGAAGGGTATTTGAGGCGGGAGGAGAGGGGACGGAAGGGGCAAGGAGGCCCTGCGATCTCGCATGGTCCTCTGAAAGGGGCTCTTGGCTCTAGGAAGGTGGGTAGAAAGTTAAGGGAGCTACATCTGCGTGTGGCGGTGCCCTCCCCGTTCCCCAAAACACCACGATCCCCTGCACGGGCTGGGTACAGCAGGCACTGAAACCTACTTTCTGAAGCTCAACTTTATGAAAAAAAGGAAGAAGAAAATCCCCATTCTGAGAATTAAGAAAAACTTTATCAGACTTGTTCATTTTAAAGGCAATTTTTCTCTTTACCCCACACCATTTAAAAATGCCAAACTGCATATTTGCTCCCACTTAAAAGTGCGACGAGCCTTGTAAACATAAATTGGGCACATTTCAATGCAAGAGCCGACCATTTTGCAGATTCGTAACTGTCCAAAGAAAAAAATGCCTTTAGGCTAAGAAATACCACACAGCTATAGGAGTCACTGCCTTGCTTGCTACAATGCTCAATGCTTATTTTAAGTCCTAACTACACTATTCTATATTGCTGTTTTCATTTCTGATACAGTTCTGCTTGTGTATCTTCCAACTGAACATACTGTGCTTCTGTTTAACTGTCTATTTATAGTCATAAGAGAAATAAACATATAAAATAAATGCATCTTGATGCATAGCTGTGCAGGAGTACAGATGTTTTATTAATGAAAATGAATCCAGCTTTTTGTAAGTCATGGCAGCAATATAACATATCATTGTTTGCTCCTCCGCTAGACGGTCCCTGCTGTTTTTACATAGAAATTCCTGTAATACTTAATGGACATCTGGAAGAATTCAGCCAATTAATCGAATTCACGCAGGAGCTAGGCTAATGGCTGTCTGAAAGGCAGATTACATTAAATCAAACTTGCAATATGAATGAAAGTACTTAATCATACATGCAACATTCATTAGACGCGGCACAGCAAGTGTTTTGATTACTTTAATGAAAGATCAGGTAAAGTGCATCAACTGAACAGATTGAAGAGACAGCATGCTTACAAATGTTTGATTATGTTGACTATCAACAGAAACAGTGCCAGTAATTTATAGCAAAACATATCTGGAGGAAGAGGAGGAGGATGGAGTCGGTGAACGTGGGAGGGGAAGTGAAATTTGGGCCTCGCCTCCAAGCACTTTAAATAGCGAGATAGTCAGGATAGCGAGACTTTAATCAAACATCACAAAAGAAGGAAAACATGTATTATTTGGAGAATCCTGTACGGCAACTGCTCGGGATCACTTATGTTTGCAGTACTTAATGCCCGATGCTGGTTTTGAGTCCCCTGTGTTTTGTCTGACTTCGGAGTAAACAGAGCTAAGTCCTAACCGGAAAAAATACTTTCAAAACAATGAGATGCTTGATTTTTTGGTCTGCAAAAGGTAATGATTTTGGCTGGGTGCTGCTCTTCCCCTCGGGCTGTGCTGGAGACCCCCTCCAGCCGCCCCTGCCCTCGCCCTCTGCGGCAGGCGCTGGCTCCCGGGGAGGAGGGCGCAGCTGGAGAGGAGCTTTGGCTGCAGATCGTCCGGAGGCACTGCCGCATCTTCCCTTCCCCGACCTCGTCAGCCAGCACAGCGTTTCGTCGTTGCCCCCCCGGTTGCCAATGGGTGTTGACCCACCGAATAAAGGGCCGAGTCTCCAGCCTGACGCGCTTGCCCAGAGCCAGGGCTGCAGCCTCCCACCTCTGAAGCTTCATGCACGATGGGCGTTTGCCAGGTCTCGTCTGGGGACGAGCGGGGTGACTGCCCTTAGAAGCCGGAGGTGCACTTTTGGAAAAGGGCAGCAGGTCTCTGGCTCAGCGCTGCCTTTTCTTTGTCCTCCTCCTTCCTATTCCCTGCATGGAGATGAATCGCCATTTCTTTTGGGAGCTGTCACCCTCCTTCTTGCTTTTGTGAGATGCAGTCACCGAGCTCAGATGTGGCTTATTTCATGGATCTTGCAGTTTTCCGGCTTGTTTCTTTAGGGTGCTGCCCTGCCCAGTTGTTTGTAGCCAGCCTTCTGTGTTGGTTTGCTCTCCTTCTCCCATTCCCTGCCACTGTTTTTCCTCATCACCGTTTCCGTGCTCCATCTGCCCCTTTGCAACTGTTGCTAATGATGATGGCTCCTATGCTGCCATCTGCTTTGCAGTGGCCAGTATGTACCTGCAAATTATTCCTCAATAATTCCTGCCGTTCCTTTGCATAGGCGAGCAAAGCTGCAGTAACATCCTTCTGGAAGGAGCTACCTGCAGCTCGGGCAGGAGAGGGAACTGGGAATTTGGTGGGACCTGAAGAAAATGGAGGGAGAAGTAGACAGGGTACTGTGGAGTGGGGATGTGAGAAATGTCTTGGGCAACAGCCCTGGGGAACTGCTTGTTGCCCCTCCGAGCCAGAGGAATTTTATGGAGGAAGCTGGCCTTGCCACAGCAGCATGAAAAAATTTGGGAGGGGGGGTGGGGGGAGAAGAAAAAGGTAAATATTTTCCTAAAGGCTTGGCTCCCTGCACTGCATCCCCACGGGGTCAGACATGCTCCAGCACCAGCACAAGAAGAGCAGGACAAAACGTGGCCATAATAAAGCATTTTGTGGCTGTGATTGACCTGGTCCTGCTCTCTGCTCTCCGCTCTCTGCTTTCCAAAAACCTCCCGGACTGAGAAAATGTGAATGAAATTAAGCAAGCAAACCACAGGTTTCTCTGTCCTGCCCGGACTTCACTGGAGGCAGGCACAGAGCTGCCCAGCCCCGCATGCAGCACAGGCGCGACTCAGGAGCTTCATTTCTCCCATCCTCCTGCTCTCTCATCCTCTCGTGTCTTCGGTTGTTGCTCTCTTTGCATGCAGAACTGTCCACCTATCTGCATGTACATCTGCAGGAGCGCAGCTGGGACTCGGCCTCGCTGAAAGCCACTATTGCTATTCATATAATTAATAACCATGACCTTTCTGTACAAGGAGTATCTTTTTCAGTGAATTACAACATATAATGATGTTTGTAGGAAACAGACTGCCGAGTATCTCATGCCAAAGGAAGCCAAAGCTTCCTATTTATGACATGGCGAGATCAATAAAGAACTCCATTACAGGCAAATTTGTCATGGCAAATGGCTTCAGCCTGTGGGGTACGAGCTGAAACCAGCTGAAATCTGTAATGAAATAACAAAAGTCATAATGGTCCCATCCCCAATGGATGACTTGTATGAGTTTGGGAATGTCGGGCTGCTCCCTGGAGAAGATCTGGTGTCCCCACAATGGGCTAATGCAGACAGAGGTGGGGAAAAGCCAATATGCAGGAGCGCTCATTTGGCCCTTACGCTGCTGCTGCTCACTTGGGGAGTAGCTGCAGCGTCACTTTCCTCCCAATATCAGCTTAGTGATGGCAGCGTGGCAACACCAACAGCATCACTTCATTTACAAAAAAGAGGAAGGCTGAATGTTTTTGTAGTGTCTTAAAGTCCCTTCAAATCCCTCTGGCCCGAGTACCTTCACAGAATAGTGTTTCCTACCTTCTCTTACAGAAAGCACTTTGTTAATATTTGAGCAATGAAGAAAACACAGCAGCTGTTAGCCTCGTTTTCCCCTTGAGGCCGATTGTCCTCAGGTAAAACAAAACACAATTAAGGTACCAGCAAGGTCAGTGATATTAGACAATCCATATCCTCACAATGCAGATATTTCCTTCAATGTCTGTCACCAGCATCAAATCCCCAACCGCAGCAAGATAATTGGCAGCCTCCTTCCAGGGGGAAGACGAAACGGCTTGTGCTGTCACCAAAACCAGCCTGGATTTTGTTTGCGTAAGTGCCGGAGCCTGGGGGTGGTATCGCTCATCTAGCTATATTGCTGGAGAGTCATGTATCAAGGACAGGCTTCTGAGGCGGCTTCTGTCTCCCTCCTATTTACTGCTCCCTTAATTACAAACCAGATGTCGGGGGGAAGATTTAAAAGTCAACTTTATTTGAAATTCTGAAATATAAAAAACTTGACCACAACAATTTTTTTTGTGGTGGGGAGGGGAAACATGAAGGAGAGAAATGTTCTTTAATCCTTTGCTTATAGTTATTTTCTATTTTATTTTTAACTCCTATTTTTTAAAGTTGCGGTTATTTTTCCTTTTATTAAGTGGCCAAAGGCATTTCTCTTTTTCCTTCTGCCCCCTCAGCCCCCAGAAGAGTTTTTAGGTTTTTCTCTGAGAACCAGACCTCACCCGAGACCTTTTCCCTCCCAGCCCAGATTGCTCTCATACATTCCTCTTGCTGTTTATGCCCCAAGACTGTTCAGAAACATCAAATGCAGCTGCCCGCTCGCTTAACGACGTTTTGTTTGGGGACCACATTACAGCTCCCCTCCAGCGGCCGCGCAGGCTCCCAGGTGTCAGGCAAGGAGACAGCGCTGGCCCGCAGGCTCTGCTGGAGACGCGGCTGGGGCTCGGAGCCATGGGACTCCTTCCTCGCAGCCAGAGATCACGGTCCGCAGGCGGTGCCTGGGCGTTCGGAGGGAGGAGGACCTGGATCAGGAGCTGCCGGTGCCGTGCTCTGGAGCCCTCCAGGCAATCGGATGGAGCATCCTCCAGAAGGCACCGGGAGCTCTCTGCTCCAACAGGGGAAAGTATCTGCAGGAACCTGAAGCCCGTCCTTGCTTTGGACGGTCCTCAAGAGGTTGATCCAGCCATCATTGAGTCCAATTGCTGGATCTTGATAAGGCTTGAATGGGTCTCCCAGGCTTATTTTAGCAGCACAGTTATTGACAAGGGTAGAAGTCCCTTCACATGAAACGGGAAGCTTCTGCCACGAGGGAGGCCGAGCAGCACCGTACCACTCTCGTTTCCATTCCCTACACATACCAGCATTCAACTCCAACCAGAAAGGAGGGAATGGTCTGAGGACGTAAGAGGAGGAACTGTGTCCTCTTGTTCTCACCCCTCCCTACCAGTTCCCCAGGAGTGCCCGTGTCCTTTCTGCTCACCAACTACCGCATTTTTCCACTAGAAGTTTGATTTCCTATTTACCGTGGGATTAACCCTTTGGTTAATCTAAGTTCATCTATGGATGACTCTCATACATGAGCAGCCAGTATGTTTGATCAAGTCTAACCTGATTTTATCAGACTGGAGGGAATGCAGCATATGGTCAGGAGCAATGGCATCGTTCAGTTTCTTGTTTAGGAAAGCCTCAACCTGAAATAAAGTTCCCCTGCTGTACGATGTGCAGATGGGCTTAAGAGCTGCACTCTCAGCTACGTGATGGGACTAATGGAATTTAATAAGTCAGTGGGGAAAAAAATCCAGCAAATTTCCACAAGATTTGGGGGTGTGTGTGCACAAAATTGTTAAATATCCTTATAAATTATCTGAATTTTCTAATGATAAAATTTTGGGACGGAGTGAAAGCCGAAAGCAAGAAGACAAACCCATGTAACCGTTTGGAAAGCTCAGAAGCTGCGAGAGCCGGGTATAATGACAGTCACCAGGGCTAAACTCACTTGTGAATGTGGGGAGGGAGGAGAAATAATCTACAATGACCCTGTGAGTGGGAGCCAGGGCACTGGGAGCAAGCACTGGAGCAGGGGCAGCCTAGAGAAAACAATATGGTTATTGACACAAATGAATCGCAAGGTGGCTGCAACAATTTCAATCCCAAGATAATTTTGCCAGTGTTTCTGTTACAGATCCGTGGGCACTGGCACATGCTAGAGCAAGGCCTATGATGGGATGATGGGTTCTACAGTTTTGGGTCCCACCTCAGAAACTGATAATAACCTGGAGGCAAGCGGAGAAGGCTACAGGAAGGCTGCACAGCGAGCGCGCTGTGGAGCGTGGGGCAGACGAACTCACCAAATCACGGGAAGAGCTGAGAAGTGCAGCAGAAGGAGCAGCGGGTGGGGAGGTGGCACAGCAATTCCACCTCTGCGACTTCAGCAGGGGACACTCTAAGCTACCTCCCCCCAGTCTTCCTGTGACCCCTGGGCCATCCCAGACCCAGAACAGTGAGGGCCTGAGGAAACTCCCTAACGCAACTCCAGCCTGCAGCTTTTACTGGAAAAATGTTTGGAGTCTCAGTAAATGCACTCAGTGCACCTGCTTTCCAGCGGGCACTTCACCTCCCACTGCACCTGCGTAGGAAAAGGCATCGTTGGGTTCCTCTGCCCTTAGGACAGAAGCTGAGCTGGACATTCCTACCACTAACTGCTTTTGCACCACGACAAAAGCAAATGAAACAATACTGGGAACGTTGCCTTCAAGGGGAAACCGAAAGAACTATTTACGTATCGCTTGAAGGAGCAGTATAAAACAGTGGCTCTGTAACCAGAGATCCAGTTGTTCAGTGAGAAATGTAGCTGGGAAGTCCCAGTTACAAAGGTCAACCCAAACGTTAGGCAAAAATCATGCAGCCAGTCAGCGGAGTGACCCAATTGCGCTGCAGCACGGCTCGTTGGTCCCAATTACAGCAGTTTGTACGAACAAAGGGTGATCTCTAGCCCGCAGCCTATAATCTAATCTAAAATTCAGTGCAACCGTGAAAACGGAGAAAAATGGGTGAGGAGAGTAATATAAAACATGACTAAGACTTCGCTAGGCAAATACAACCAGAGTACTTACACAGACAAGTGGCTGAGCATTTGGAGCAGGTGGGGCAAGTTCTGTTCTTGCGTGAAGGCTTCAAATCTTTCTTGCCACTTCTGGGAAGCCCCTCGATCTAGAGGGGCCGGTTCTCCCTTCCTCCCGGTGCCCTCTAATTCCTCCTGCTAGGGGCTGCTCCCAACGGGGCGAGTCCGACCGCGCTACCGCGGCGAGGGATGTCTGTCCCTGGGCAAGGGACGGAGGAGGGCTTTGGCGTGTTCATTTTCAACGGCACGCCATCTTGTGTATACCGCGAGCAGTAGGTCTGCGGGCAGGGGGGCACTGTCCTGCCTCCAAAACCGGGCTCGGGTGAATAAACGAGTGATCAAACGGGAGATGCTGGTAACGGGCGGCGGGGGCGGCGCGGCAGGTGCGCTACGTCCCCCGCTCAGACAACGGCGTTCCTGAAAAGGCGCCGAGGGCTTTGGCGACCAGAACTACCGCCTTGCTTCGGGGGCGCGCAAGCTGCCGCCAGGCTCACGGGCCCCCCAAACGGGCCGGGAGCCGCATCGGGGCGCGGTGCGTGGGGAGGTCGCGGCGATTTTGCGGTTTGTTGCACCGCCACTCGGTCTTGCCTCCCCCGGGCTGCCCGCCCGTGGGTGAAACTGCCAGGGGACCGCGGCCGCCGCCGCTCCACAGCTCGGCCATTTAGCGTTTTGAGCGGCGGTGGCAGTTCTGCTCTTGCGCTGGGAGCTCACCTGAACGCAGCATCTTTCTGGCTGCTTGGGGGAAAACTCCTGAAGCGGCGGTGCCGGAGGACGCAGCGGGCTCCCGGCTCTCGCCCCCTCCAGAGGAGAGCCACGCAGGCCGGCCCGGCGCCAGCGCCGGAGGACGCCTGCCGGCACAAGCGCCCGCGGCAGACGCTGCTGCCGGGACCCCCTGCCCCGGCCCGCCGCCTCGGACCCACGCTCCCGGTCCCACGCCTCGCGCAGTCCCGCCGTTTTCCGCCGCGCCGCGCCGCGGGGTGCGCTGCCGGGGACACGCCGCCCGCCGCCGCAGCCCGAGCGCGCCCGCCCCGCCGGTGGGGAGCCCCGGCCCGCCCGCCGCCGCCGCCGCCGCCGCCGCCTCCCCCCGCCGCCCGCGCCGGCCCCAACTCCTCATTGGCCGCCGCCGCCGGAGGGAGGATGACGCCCGGGCGGGAGCGGGCGCCGGGGGTATAAAGGCCGGGCGGGCCGGTGCCGCCGCGCTCCCGCCGCCCCGCCCCGCCATGCCGCGCGGCTTCCTCGTCAAGCGCAGCCGGCGCCCCGGCGGCTCCTACCGGGCGCGCCCGCGGGAGCGGGACCCGGACCGGGACCCGCCGCCCGCCCCGCCGCCGCCCCCGCCGCCCGCCGCCGGGGGCAGCCCCGCCGCCAGGCAGGGGGCGGACGAGGAGGAGGAGGAGGGCGAGGAGGAGGAGGAGGAGGGCGCCGCCGCCGCCGCTTGCCCCGCGACGTGGCCCCCCGGCGGCGGCGGCGGCGGCTGCGGCGGCCCCGGGCTCGCCCCGCCGGAGGGGCCGGCCGCCTGGGGGGCGGCCGGGCCCTGCAGCGCCGCGGGGCCGCGGGCGGCTCTCTTCGAGCGGTGCCTCAGCTCCCCCGCCTCCGCCGAGTCCTTCCCCCTGGCCGCCTCCTTCCCGCCGGCCGAGAAGCTGCTGCTGCAGCCCCGCACGCCGCTGCCCGCCCCGCCGCCGCCGCCGCCGCCGCCGCCGCCGGTGCCCGCGCTGAAGCGGCCGTCGCGGGCCAAGGCGCCGGCCAAGAAGGCCAAGGCCACGCGGAAGCTCAGCTTCGCCGACGAGGTGACCACCTCGCCCGTGCTGGGGCTGCGCATCAAGGAGGAGGGGCCCGAGGGCCGGCCGGGGCCGGGGCCGGGGCCGGGGCCGCCGGCGGGGCGCACGCCGCTGGGCGAGTTCATCTGCCAGCTGTGCAAGGAGCAGTACGCGGACCCGCTGGCGCTGGCCCAGCACCGCTGCTCCCGCATCGTGCGCGTCGAGTACCGCTGCCCCGAGTGCCACAAGATCTTCAGCTGCCCCGCCAACCTGGCCTCGCACCGCCGCTGGCACAAGCCGCGGCCCGGCCCCAGCGCCGACGGCTCCGCCGCCGCCGCCGCCGCCGCCCCGCCGGGCAAGGAGAACAGCCCCGAGCGGCGGCCCCGCGGCCCCGCCGCGCCCCCGCCGCCGCCGCCGCCCCGTCAGCACCGCGGCGGCGCGGACAGCGCCGGCGGCGCCCCGGCCCCCCCCGGCCCCGGCCCCGGCCCCGCTCCCGCTCCCGGCCCCGCGGGCGGCCCCGGCGGGGAGGCGTTCGCCTGCCCCTGCTGCCAGAAGCGGTTCCGGCGGCAGGCCTACCTCCGCAAGCACCTGGGCACCCACGGGGCGGCGCGGCCCGCCGCCTACGGCCCGCCGGAGCGCGGGCAGCTCGCCTTCGCCTGCCACCTCTGCGGCGCCCGCTTCCCCTCGGCGGACATCAGGGACAAGCACCGGCTGTGGCACGCCGTGCGGGAGGAGCTGCTGCTGCCGCCGCCGGCCGGGCCCCCCGAGGGCGGCGCGGCGGGCGGCGAGCGGCAGGGCTTCCCCTGCAAGCACTGCCCCGCCACCTTCTTCAGCGCGCCCGGCCTGGCGCGGCACGCCAGCAAGTGCCACCCGCCGGAGAGCAGGCAGGTCCTGCTGCTCCAGGTGCCCGTCCGGCCGGGCTGCTAGGCCGGCGGCCGCCCCCGATGGGATTGCTCCGGGAGCCCGGGCGAGCCGAGCCAGTCCCGTCCACGCTGTAATTCCTATGGAAAGTCGCGGCACCCGCGGCGACGCAGGCGGAGGAGCTTCCCGCGGACTCCCCCCTCCGCCCGCCCCGGCCCCCGCCGCCTACCCCGGCCGCTGGGTTGCGACGCTCGCCCCCGGCCCGGCCCGGCGGAGGGGTCGGCCGACGGGCGGGACCGCCGCCGCGGACCGTGCCGAGCCCCGCGCCGGGGGCAGGCGCGGCGCTGCCCGTCGGCGGCCGGGGGGCGGCCGGGGGGCGGCCGGGGGGGTGGGTACGGCCCCGGGCTGGCGGCGGCACGCCGGGAGCCGGGCCCCGCCGGCATCTGCCGGGATGCGGGCAGTGCCGGGCCGGGGGCGGGAGTCGGCCCACCGAAAGTACATCTTCCGTGGCTACTCTCGGATAGAAGTACAGCTGTATATACGATATTTAAAGAGAGGAATTATTTTTCGTGAGAAAGGGAGCCTGATCTAGTGACCTTGTTTTGATAGCCTTAGCCCCCCCAGCTTCAACACTTAAGTTATCGTGAGGTGTTTTGTTTGCTGTACTCTGTACTAAGATAGTCGAGAAGGTAAATGTTCATATTAAGTCAGTGTCGAGTCATATGATAGCTAGCAAAACGTATGGAAAATTAATCGTGCTGTCTGCTTAATTAAAATACCGGGTGTTGATCTTCTATAGCTAAGTACGCATCTCCCGCTTACTCTGTGTTTCTGTACCCTGGCGACCGGGCGGTAGGCAAAACGCGCGTCTCCGGCAGCTGCCCGTTCCAAAACCCGCTCCGCTCCGTTAGTGGCTTGTTAGTGCGGCACGGACAATAGCGAGAAGCGCAGCTGGGTCTCGCCAGGCCGGGCAGTGCGCGGCCCTGCCAGACCCCGCGTCGTGTTGCGGGCAGGCAGAGGGTCCCTGTCCGCAGCCGGCCTTCTTGGGCGGCCTCCGACCCCTCTCCCCCACAAGCTGTGCTGTTGATGTGAGCTCCTTCGAGTCTTGTGGCCAGCTGAAACTAGGACGTGAAACAGCCTTTGGGTATGTTGCTAAAGCGCAGATGACAGGCTACTTTCCTTCTCCCTAACGAGACCTACCTTTAGCAAAGCAACCTGCAGCGTGTATTCCCTGGCTTGAACAGCGGTCTGGCCAAATGCTTTGAAATACCATCAGATTTACCAGCTACTGACATTTCAGCCGGTATTTATTTATTTATTTAATTTCCCCAGGCAGGAGTGCTTGTGTCTAAATGGGATAGCAGATGAGGCCAAAAATAAGGGCAAGCAAATTCAAGAAAGGATTTAGAACAAAGCTCATGCCTTTCTTGAATTCAGCAGGGCAAAGAGGGTTGGCTGGTGACTTCTGAAGAACCGAGTTGATCCCAGCCCTAGTCTTCGTTCTAACTGTCTCAAATCAGCATGCAGAATATTTCAATCTTTTGATTAGCATCCCCTAAAGCAATTATTTATGTCGTTTTAGATTTTGTTACACACAACAAAAGATTCACGTGTATCACGCCCCAAGGCTGAAAGCAAGCGATAAGTGCTTTTTTTTAAATGTGCTTCACGGACTTTTTCGTTTTAGTTCCAGGACCTGGACAAATGAATTAATACAATATAACCTAAAGTAGCCAAGATTGGCTGTCCGATGCAGACGGCTAAACTCGCAGCTCGCTATTCTCATATGCCAGAAATAAAGCATGTTATTTTAAGTTGTGCATTTTTCCATCATTTGTTGGTAACAGAGACTTAGGTAAAAATGCCCCTTTTATGCAATTAAATGAGTTCTCCCTCCTCACAGTGACAACAGAGAAGGTCACTGTGTTTTTTTTAAAATCATCGCTCCCCTTTCTTCACTTGTGCAGTCAAAGACGAAGGGCTCTGGACCACAGAAACCCGATGATTATTAACTGCTCCTACAATTAGCACGCAAACAACCAGCCTGCAGGAGGGAACGTCCTGCGCTTTGCGTTACCTGTGGAGCTGCGTGTTTACTAGATCTGGGGAGAAGTTTTCTGTACGGCGTTCTTGTGATGGGTTGGGAAAAAGCTCCTAGGAACTTGTGTGTACTTTTTAATACAAATGAAAACTAAGCTGTGTATCGCACTTAACTGCTCCACTCATAATATGCTATTCTTCTATAAATTGGAGTAAGAATCTAATCACTGAGGTGAATGACTAATATACAAAAGGTGGTAAGAATAATTTTATTGTATTATTAAATAGCATGTCTTCTCTTCAACCATTACAAATTTGTAGATACTACATGAATGACAATACATAATCTATCTTTTTATTGTTGCCCATATGATATATTTACACATGCAGTTAGTACCGATGTCATGCTACATTTTGTTAACAGCATTTTGTTGTTTGCCAGACTCAAAATGTGAGCATTTCATCTTCTGTAGGAAAATGTCTCTGGGTGGGTGGAACACGTGTACTAATCTGCACTCACAGCGTTGGAATCGTCAGCATTTCAGGCCAGGCTCCTGGAGCATGTTCCCTTTTCTTCCCTAGTACATATCATCAGAGCAATGAATTTCTTTCAGGGAAGTGCTTTTTTTTTTTTTTCTCTTTTTAATGTAAGAAACAAGAATATACATCTAGATCCAGCAGCCCAGTGATAAAGGCTGAAAACCATGAAAACTCAATGGCATTTACTATTGATACCACTTGGAAAAGCAAACATTATAAAAATATTTGGAAGCCAAGCATAAGTAGAATTTCAGCACAGTGATTTTGTTTTCTGGCATAGATTATGGCATCACCTGCACGGTTATGAAATGATACGTTGCTCTGTGAAGAAAGAGTTGGTGCTACGAGCAAGTTATTTTGTTTGGACTCTGTAATGCTTGAAAGGCCGTTGAACTACTTTATTCTTAACATAAATAATCTGTACACATCCTGTGCATTAACATTGTGACATCTGACAAAGACTTTACAAATGCAACTTCAATTTAAAATTGTACATTCATTTTCAAATTGTACATAATTTCTTTCTTTGTTACAGAGAAAATTGCAATGGGGCACAATAAATATAGTGTAATCAAACTGCAGTCTCCAATTCCATATATGACTCAAGATCAATCAGAGTTAAAAATGACTACTGTTAAGATACTGTAATCATCCAGGAAGGTAAAAGGTGCAGAGGACAAACTGCACTGCAAAAAAAAAGAAAAAAAAACCCAGAGAAAAAAAAAACCTAAAAAAAAAAAAAAAGGCAGCCTGGAGTTTGATAAAAAAACCCAAAAGCTAAAATATTAAAGTAAAATTCCAGTGTCACTGTTTAAAATAAACATACAAGAAAAGGGGTAGGCAGGGGACGGGTGCACGCACATTAGAGACATTATCCTTTAACAGAAAGCGGTGAGTTGCTGTGGGAAGGGTGGCCGATTGCTGTTCCCTAGAAAGCTGCAGGCATCTCGCCACTTAGGACTTGTTGGCCGAGCCAGAGGAGCGGCGCAGTTTCATGGACATGCGGCTCTTGCTAGTCCGAGGAGACATTGGAGAGGCTAAGTCTGTTCCATCCACCTGTGCTGTTGCTGCTGCTGGAGGTTCTCCCGGCTGAGTCTCTGGGCAGAAGCCTGCAGAGGACAGCAAGAACCAGATGGGTCAGTGCCGCCTTCCGCGCTCGCAGCGCGGGATCTATTCACAAGGGGCAGAGAGGAATTTCAGTGCTGCTGTCACTCCCACAGCATCTCCTAGCCCTTTACCAGCTGTGGGTGATGGTACTGCACGTGGAGTTAGCCACTGCCACAAATCCACCTCTAGAGAAAAGGCGATGCCAGAAACCACTGAGCTACGGGACTGCAGAACCCCCTCGCTCTCGGCAACTGAGGCAGCACTGAAGTGGGCGACGTTCTCCCGCTAACCGGGAGAACAAACACCTCCAGTTCCCTCGCAGGGATGGGGAGTTGTTATTCAAATCACAACCCAGAAGAATCCAGTCTTTAATGAGAACGTGAAGGTTAACAGCTCATTGCGCATGAAGGGAGCTCTAGGAATGCAGCTGAAGAGGTGGAGTGAATCGGGGGCCGACTGGGAGAGCAAAACCTCTTCTCCCATCGCAACTTCAAAAGGCAAATTCCTACAGGGCCCACAAGGCAGAAGCTTGAACAGATCATACTAACTGGATGCACTATATGTTAATGTTTCTTTGTAAAAGGAACAAGATGAATTTGAGGTAACGGTATGTGGTTCATGAGCCCAGTGCCCAGAGCTACACTCCCGTGGGCCCCCAGTCCTCACTGCAAGAGGACAAGGCTTTTCCTTACAAACAGCCCGTCTCCAAATCTTCTTCCATAGAGACACAAAAGGAAAAGGAGAAAATACAAAATCAAAATTACATTCTCCTTCCCATGTACAGGAAATTAACACTATGAACTCACATCCACAAAACTGAACTGCATTTTAATTAGCCATTTACACAGACTGACAGCCTGATTGAACTCAGCTACCTCAGTCGCCACTGATCGCTTCTGACTCGTATAAATTATGGACAGAAGCTTAGTCCTGCAGAAGTCAATGGGGAAACCCCTGCTGACTTCGGTAAGCTAGAAATCACTTGCTCTTTCTTCCACATCATGTTATTACTGCTAATTCTTTAAAATAATAATGCAATAATCAGAACTGAAGATCTCTCTCCCTCAGTATACGTTTCATATATCAAGGGGTGCAAAAAACATTCAAAACTGATCATGATTTATTTTGAAAGGCTCTTCTAAAATCAAATGAGGTCATCAGGTAAGGAGTCTAAGAGTACATTTAAAATACATTGTCATAAAATTCTGCGATTTAGTGCCCTGGCTGTCCTCCTTGCCTGGTCCAGCACCTGCCTGCTCCAGAGGGATGGCACGGTACTTTCTATCTTTCTCAAACTGACACGACCCATCAAAGTGACTGGGAGGAGAAAGGGCTGTTATTTGTTCCCCAGCTGGTGACAGTAATTCTGTTCATGAACTAGGTACTTCATTGCCAAACAATCTGGAAAAGCATGATAATGCCTGACTCACTGTGCCTTGCAGAAAAAGGCACGCAGGGAAACATGCACTCTCATTCTCTGAAATTCTATCTTGTTCTAATTTTACAAGGAATTAAAGCATTTCAAATGGTGGAAGTTAGAGAATAGAAAATAACCGTTGTTGTTTTGCACAGCATACCATTCACAGCTAGCGTGAAAGACCTTCCGTTTCAAGCCTTTGCCCTTTACCTTGATGTGGCCAATGCTTTCTAGTGGAGGTTTTGGAAGGAGAAGAAATATCACAGCATTTCTTTCTTTGTTGAGAATGAAGAAGTGATGAGGAAGGAGGAGTGGAAAGAAGTGAGGAAGGGGGAGGAGAAAAGATAAAAGATAACAGGTGTGAGATATGAGACACGAACCGCAGAGATTGAAGGGTATTAACAGATGAGCACAGAAAAAGGAAATTCGAATTTCATTATGCAATTGCTGCTCATGCTACAGGTTAAAGAGAGTGATGAGTTAGTTATGTGCAATGAAGCAACAGCTCTGAAATCCGGCGTCATACTTACCAACTAAGCATTACAAGAAAAAAAAGGAAGAGAGAGAGAAAGAAAAGAATTCTATGACATTATCCAGATCCAGCAACCTTATTCATAGCAACTGAGATACATCCTAAACATTGTCTGAAATGCTTGCTTAAAGTCTGTGAAAACAGTTTAATACTCACACACATACACACAATCGAGAAAGAAAAACAAATGGCAACTCGATATATGGCTTCTGCTCCCCAGCTGTTTCACAGTATTAAGTGTGCTAAAATTATAGCCAGTCTCAACATGAGACTCCTGAAATCACGTAAAGAAGAAAAAAACAGAGTATTTAAGCTAGTTAGTCTGCATCAAAGGATCAAACCTTAGTGTGACATTTTATCACGGCTTGTCTCAAGCAAACCTTAACACCCCCCCCCCCCCCGTTATTTCAATTAAGGTGTTATTCTGGTCACATCTTAAAATTTTGTTTCTGATTCCTGCAGACAGAAGCACAGATTCACATGTAATCCCATTTTTTAAAGAAACTGACTTAGAGCTATTGAAGAACAGAAGTCATGTAACATGATTTTCACATCTGAACATATCACACCAGAAGAGTGAAGAATAATGGCACTTAAAATATATTCAAAGTCTGACAGCAATCAACAGACTGAGTAGTAACTAAATTTCTTTGGATTTTAGATAAGCATATATATCTCTATATACATACATACGCACATACACACATGTGGATATTAAATGTGGTATATAGAAATTCTTCAGGTTTTGTTTCCCCTTCACAGTTTTAAAATCTTCAGTGTAAAATGTTACTATCTTTATCTCTCTATGGAATGAAATATTTAGTTATCCAAAATATAAAAATAGGGTTAAATAAGGCAGCTTTATTGACAATTGACCTAGAATCAGACAGTCCTATAAAATAAACAAAATAGATGTGTTAGGATTTTTAAGAAGTTGAAAAATGTCAGGAAGTAATCCATATTTTTCATCTCGTAGGCCTTGACAAGTGACAAATACCATAGCCTGATGAGCTATGGTATTTTGGGGCCATAAGGTAAAGCTGTTTCAATTGCTTCTGAACAAGGAGGTGGATCAACAAAGTTGAAATGTGACACTTTCACACTCCATTGGAAAATTTTAGGATCTTCTACTAATATTGTGTTGGTTATTTGACTCAGAAATTAACTATTTAAATGTCACATGGAATCCTAACTACACACTGGAATCCTAACTACACACTGACTGAGTTAGAAGTGAGGTGAGGTGGAGGAATCCGGAGGTATCGTTAACACACGCGCTGCCATGACTCATCTCGCGCATCACTTCTGACTTTCAAAGAGGTGAAAAATTCACCAAGCAGAAGCCTGACAGGGTGCTGATGTTAGGACAGAGTGCTGCATAGTAAGACTATTCTCAGTGCTTCTGGCTTTATCACACCTTGTGGATCAACATGTTCCTGAGTGCCATCTCTGATAATTTGTGCATGTTGGTACATTTTGATCGTTTTTTAAGATACGTCAGTCGTACCTGTCCATCCTGCTCCCCCCCCGCCCCCCCAACCTGCAGGGAAGAGGGCAATCATTTTTGTACAGCTTGTGCCCTTTGCCACTCTTACAAATTCCAGTCCAAATACAGCCAAGCTGCCTGTCATGCTCAGCAGAACCTTGCTAGAGTCAAGTCAATTAAGCCTCTCACTAATTTTGGGAAACAAGGAAAGGAAGCAGAAAGTGCATGCAGAGAGAAGACTGCAAAAGCAGCTGCAAAGCAAGACGAGAAAGCGAGGAAGAGATGGTCTAAAGATCTGGAAGACTGGAACTGGGTAGGACAGAAAGAACTAAGAGCCAGACATGAGAAAGAACACAGCAAAAAAGATTCAGCTTATGGCAAAAGAGCAGCAGAGCCCATGTCCAGTGAAGAATGCTCTTCAGAATCTGGCTGGAAACGAGTGTTGGGTAAACCTGTTCCTCTCTGTCAACTATTACCTGTGAAATCCAGTGGCAAAATTCCCAATCTTTTCCACTAGTGGAGATTCAGGCAGAGGTAAGACAGCTTACTACCTATTATTGCCCTATCTCAGTCTGCAGGAGGTGGTGGTTGCAGTTTTGCCCATTAATCACGTGGCTGTTAATCAGTGTTAGAGAATTTCTCTTTTGCCCTATGCCTTAAAACAAAAATGGAAGGAATTACACAAGGAAAATGTTGTCACAAGACAATGATTTCATAAAGTCAAACATTCAAAAACTAGGAATTGTCAGGATTAAAATTTAATTTTGTCCCCTTGTGTGTATGCCTGGGATGCTTTTTAGTTGGACAATCATACTCTTTTTTTCAGTGGACCCATTTCATTAAATGTAGAAAGTTGATCCATTTGGGTTTCTAGCAGTCCACACTGAATTTACTGCCTCAAAGTGCTGAGGATCCTCAGCTTATTATCACCCAGGTGGTTGACTTAAGGAGAATAGTTCAGAAACACATAAGGTTTCCAATATGAAAGTTTTGGAAAATTTCAGTAAGTTTTGAGGTTTTTCTCTGATTTGGAATGAAAAAAAAAAATCTTCCTAAGTTTGGCCTGGAAAAGGGATAATGAGAAACTCCTCCCAGCAGAGATTAAGATGCAGACTGCTGAATTTGAGTTTTTCTTGTGCAAGGCTGAAGTATCGTGACCTCTACATTCCCCTGCTTCCTCGCCTGTCCGATGGCATCCCCACTTACTTTGGGAGTGGGGTGGCAGAATTGTTCTGAACACAGGGTTGAAAAATACAGGAATGATCGTTGGGATCAAAGTCTGATGCTTTTATCACAAGGAAAATACTACGACTAATGTAGAGAGGCCCCTTCTTTATAAGGTTTCCTGCACTGAGGTACTATTTTTAGTAGGAAGAGAGGGGAAAAAAAAGAAGATAGAGAAAAACGAAACCCAAGAAATCAGTACATTTTAAAGCTCAGAATCTTAGCATCATGGGGTCAATAAGCCCTTCAATATCATTAAGCTTACCATTGACAGTTCCCTCAATCCATTCTGATGTCACAGAAATCTGGTTTACTCAATAGCTGTATAGGAGGAGTTACTCTATTTAACAGAGTATCTGCAGTTACTCTATTCAACAGAGTCAGCACAAAGTAAAAAACACAGAGGCAACTGAATTATATTCTGTGATTAAGTGCAGGTAAATCTCAATTTTTTAAAATGTACACACCCACTATGCTAGTCAGGTTCCTAAACACGGGAACGTGGACTTGTCAGATATTTTGACAGGGTAAACTAAGTATCTAGATAAATCAGCAGCAGCCACAATCACACTGTATTGAAGAGCAACCACTGTAAGGAAGGAAATGGCTTTTGCTGAGGGCTGAGCCTTTGATAAAATATGTCAATCTGAGGAAACAGAGTTTGTTACCGAATGGCATGTTCTCTATTTGCTCTGATTATCATAGCTCAAATGAAAAAAAAAAGGCATGCTGAAACCAGCCAATGGGATCACAATAACAACAACAAAATTGCAACTCCTGGTAATGGGCTGTAGCAGCTTCACAGTTTCTACAGATCTTTCTTAGAAGAAGACATCGTATATAATATTTTAGAAAAATTAATCACAATCCAATTAAAGAATCAAGTCTATAGTATCTAAAATGTGGATTTTTTTTCTAGTCTCTTCTGCTCAATTATTTTTCATTAAAGAAAACAGACATAAATTAAATATTTTGTATTTAAAAAAAATAATTGTCGTGTATTTTTAGAAGCTGGTCAGAAATTTTCAGATGACATGGGTATGTTTGGCAGGCAGCCTGCAAGGTTTTGTCTGAGTCATCTTAGGGGCGATGAATGTGTGTGGATTCCCAGGCAGGACTCTAGTGCCACTCCTATGTGCAATCCTGGCACAATGCAGAGCTCTGTATCTATTTTTTCAAGAAATCTGCCTGTTGTAGGGACCCTGGAAACTTAGGGGTATCTATTTTTTTTAACAGAACCTCTGATGGACTCTTCCTTGGGATCACAGTCCGTCAAAGTTCTGGGTCATCCGTAGCCACCTCGCTCACAGGTCTGCCTTTGCTAGAACTGGAAACCAGTGGTTTCCAGGCTAACCCCAAGCCCTGGCGTAACCTTTCTGGCAGATGCCTGCAGCGTTAATTTATACCTGCCTCAGGCTTTAGAATTGGTGCCCTCCAGAGTCAGCTTGGAGGTAGATGCTGTGGTAGTACTCCAGGCACTCCGTCCTGGAGCTGAGTGCCAGAGCCCCAGGAGCCCCCAGGCGAGCAGGACTGCCAGAGCATCCCCAGCTTCCCTGGGCTGAAATGAAAGCTCAGAATCAGGCAGGTCTGGGGACAGGTCGTTAGACTCTGATGCATGTCCATCCTAGGAAGCTCCTGACTGCTCCTGACACCGATGTGTTGGTCAGTTCCACTGCACAGCGCAAGGTCCAGAAGAATGTGGCCCTCAGGACAGGACATCATGTTTCGTAGTACGTAAACACACACACGCATACATGCAGATGTGAAATACATCACCTCCTATTAATGAGGTTCCTGCAGAAAATTATTACATTTGATAGAAAGGCTAAGTCTAAAATCAAGTTTCTAAAAATCATAATATTTTTCCAGATCATGTCAGAGAATACCAAGTATGACTAGGACAATTTTTAAAGGAATACAGGAATTGCCACTGTAGAGCACCAAACTAGTACAGAGAAGCAGCTTTGTTTCACCCCAAAAGAATGAACTAGAGGACGAGGGCAGAACAATTTAGTCTGTAATGAGATTTCCAAAAGTGAATAGGCAGAACTGATACAAGTGCCCTAGAATATAGAATATACACTAGCCATACAAAAGTGTCTGGTGTTGAATACTTGCTGAGTGCATTAGGTAGGAAATGGGGCAAGGACTGGTATATCCCTGGTTATTGTTTTTATTGTTTCTAGTTACAGATTTTTCTTATTCAAATGTTTTCATACATTAAATTATGTTACTTTTTTAAAAATACTGATTTAATTAGTTTTAAGTTACTTTTAATTTTCTTTCCTTTTGGTCTTGACTATTTGCACTAGCATAACTATACCACTTATTATACCTTGAAACTGCACCTCACTTCTACTTATGGTTTATACTTTCAAGCGAAGGAGTCCCTACGTTTTAACCTCTCTGTCATTCTTTCTGTAGCCCTATCACAACGCTTCTATAATTTTAGAGTTTATTTCTGCATATTTTTGCAATTTAGAAATAAATTTTGAGATAACAACTTGCCAAATTATTCTTATAAAATTTATTTTATTTTGATTTACAGCTTTTCCACAGAAGCTTTTGGATTTTTTAGTCATTAAATAAAGGTTTTTGAACAAGGAATTTCAAGTGTTACACATTCTTCTTCTCCTTCTCTCCTATGTTATCACTGCAGAATGTCTTACAACATCAATGAAAGACAGTACAGGGTACAAAACACACCACTGCCATCCAGTACTACTTGTTCATGCTGAGAAACAAAGGTCAACACGATAAAGTGTTACTCATTCAACAACTGTCTCTATCATTAGTTACCTTAATCCCAGAACCAGTGTTAGTGCTTCATGCAGACCTGAGGTTAGTAAAAGACTAAAACTTTAAGAAGATGTAGTGGTCATTTCTCAATCAGTGTGAAATTCTTTTTAGTGTGAACAAGGGCAACAAGGAAAGTTCGCATACAATTTGGTTACAAGCTTAGTGCTCTAGTAAAAGTAAGAGGAACAAAGGGGTTTTTTGGACACTTTGTCTTACCTTCAGATAAACAGAACTGATATTTAATGATCTAAAAAGAGGGGAAATAAAATAATGAAATAATCATAAGGAGTTCAAGAAATTTCAGAACAGGAAGGCCTTGAGTTACTCATTTTCTTTTACCGATTTTCTCATTAGTAACTGAAAATGCAGTATCCTCTTATAAAACAGGTATTTTACTGGAAAGCAAAAATTACCTTAAAACCAACTTTGCAGCTAATAACCTGGAAACAAAACTGCTGACTGCAAGGCTCTCATATTTCCAATTTAAAACTTTACGTTCTAAAGATGTAATGAGCCTTAAAAAACTTTCTTATGAGGAAGGTGTACTAAGATTAAAGAACGTATCTACCTGAACCAGCCTAGATAAGGAGTACCAGGGCTTCCATGGAAACTTTATACAGGGGAACGTGATAAAATTCACTGTAAAAATACAGTGTCTGGTTGCTATATTAAAAGCAGCTTCCCAAATCTTAATGCCAGGCATTGGCTCATGATGTCAGGCAACAGAATAAAGATTTAAAGGCAACTTTGCCCGGGTTCTCCAATATGTACATATAGTCTCTCTGATTAATGGTAACTCTTAATGATGTGCAAAGGTCTGATTTTTTAGTCTTTATAAGTAAGGATACTGCATTTCAAGTAAGATTGTATAAAAACAGTTCTTTACTGTACTTCTTACCTGTCTCTGAGGGCAAATGATGGTAAGGTGCTGGACAGAAAACCTGAGCAGCAAAATCCTCAAATGTTGTAGGCTCTAGGTGATGTTGAACAATTGTTTGCAGGTATCGTGCTCTCTCCTCATAACTGGTTTAGCCAAGAATTAAGGATGAACTTATATTATGTACTATAACTGCTAAATATCAGTGCCTAGTAATTCAGAACCCTTGTTTTTGGCAAATACATATAATGTATTTCAGTGACTGTACACACACTTATTTTTAATTCTTTACATACCTATATTATCTGATACACTGAAGTAATATTAACCATAAGATTAAACACGATTCATGTAAACCTTATGGTTCAACTATCTTTTTTTTTCATGTCTGATGCAAAACTTTCTGAAAATTTTTTTTCAAACAGCAGCAACATAAATACTCTCTTTTAAGTAACTGATTTGCCTGTACTCTGGTCACAACTAAATATAAAAACATTACAATTTTTAAGAGGTATAGCATGAAAAATAACCTTAGCATTAACAAAATAAATGATTTTGCACTTTTCCATAACAAACTGCTTCCATAATCCCTAAACACACACACACACACACACACACACACACAGAGTTAAGATAAATACATAGTGAAATTTCAGTATTGGGAAAAACACCTCGTCAATTATGCTGTTAAAACAAGCAAGAATATTTGTAAAGAATCCGCAGGACCCTTAAATACTGGCTAACAGGGTGTCGGCAGGGCACTGACAGCAAAATACTGTACTTCTTCCTTTTCCCTGTGTTCTCCCTCTCTGATATTATTGACAAGAAACTGGTATCTTGAAGTGTTGTTGCTTTTGAAGAACCCTCTCCAGGCTTCTTGTTCCAGCAGGTCTGATTGTGCTGTTAGCACAGAGAGAGCGAGAAAAAGAGAGACTATTTCTGCTGTTCATGAAAGCAACTATGGAAAAGGCTGTCAAAATGTAGAGCAGCAGGCAGCAACATACAATTATCAAGAAAAACTACCATGCTGACTTCATGTCGTATAGTTCCTGAACTGAGAAATCAGTTAACCTTTTCTCTCACAACTTTCAAAGTCCTCCAGCTGGACTCAATATGTTGAATGAGGGAGACCTTCTCCAGTTATTTTATAGAACCGTAAAGCGATCAGAAATTCTCCCTGGCATTTATGCTTGTGCACACTCTTTTTTTCATATTTTACTTGTAGATAGCGAGATCATTTTCTCCTTACATAGTTCTGTTTTCCAAAAAAAAAACAAACCCAAAATAAAACCAACCAAAACCAAACCAAACCGAAACAAATCAGCATGCTGTGGAGGAATGCACTCCGAATCAGTTTCTTGAAGGTTCTTGGTTCTGATTTCAGGTTTGCTGCTCTTTTGGGGGGGAACTACCTTTCTGACTCAATTTCACCACCTGTGAAATGGGGATAATATTCATTGATTGCATCTTTTATCATTCCAAACATAACAACTGCATTACAAGTGATAAGTGTTTTTAATAGCAAGTGCTAACATTTATAATAAATAACAATATTATTTTCAGTTATGATAAGCAGTAAAATTCTCAGCCCCAAGTTAAAGCTGGAAACAATACCCTTCATCTTAGCTTCTAAAACTATACTTCAACAATTACAGAACTTTTCCTACAAAGCCCTTTTTCAGTTGCTTTCCATAAAATATTTACAGTAGATTTTGCAGTATATCTAAATATGAAAAAATGTATAGAGAATATATTATCTGAAAAGAACTTCTAGTGAATAAAATGATCTTGATCATATTTCGTTAGATCGCAACTTGGTTACATAGTGCAACTGGGAAACAATTTTCCCTCCAAAATCTGTGTTCCAGATTGTTTCTGGATCCTGAGACAGCTGAACCTCAGCAGAAGTCCCAGTCTGGAGAAGCTATGATAGAAGCACTAGGACAAGAGAAAATATAAAAATCTCCCATTGTAATGGTTCTTAGGTTGGGGGATAAACACAGTATTGAGCCTTAACAGAGGAGGGTAGTATAGCAGAGTTTTTAAGAGGCTATGTATAAGTGGTAGAGGATGAAACTGATGGTTGAAGTCTAAATAATACTACGTATCTCACAACTTGTTGAAAAGCACTTTTTTCATTGGGGGAGATTCACAGCTGCTGAATTTTCTGCAGTTAATAGAGTCCTTTGATTCACAGCAGTGCCCCTTGCACAAAAAATACTGGCCTTTGTGTATTACCAGAAACTAATTTTCTATTTGGCTGAAAAGGGAAAAATGGGGTTATTGCTTCTCCCTCCTACAGAGCTTTTCATTATGCCTGATGCACTCAACTTCTAAGCTCTTCTGAGAAAAAAAAATAACTGAAGAGGCAAGAGGTAGAAAAATGAGCTTGTTAGCACATTAGAAGTGAAGTATCTTGGTGGGCCCTAGAAATTCCCAGTGGTGTGTTAACTTATCACTCTATGCATGCTGGCACTGATAGTCTCCCAATTGATCACTCTCTTTTCGCACCAAAGGTGCTGCCAGGAAGCAAAGGCTGAAGGCCCACAGGAGAACAGGCTGCTATCAAAACAAGCTGTTTTTAAAAGTCTGCTTGAATGGGTAAAATGTTTCATGAAAAAGTAGGGTGGAGACACCTACCTGCTTTTAAAATGCTCTACTTTCAGAGGTCTCTAAAGGAAACCTTTTAGTTTATCCTATTCTATCCAAAGCTTATACACAAATAAGGCAAAATGAAGGAAAGTTACTGCTTTGAATGTGACAAGGACATTCCCATTCTCCAATCTAGGTACCTGTCTCCTAACCAAATAAAGTAGTCTTGACACAGATGCTGACTGAGGAGAATAATGATGTTTTCATTACACAGTGGAGAGGACATGCCTGTATCAGTTCTAGAAGTCTAATTCAAATGCACACTTGGTACACCCAGAGAAAAGTAATTCAGCTAGCCAGGTTGCCACTCGTCCTAACAATCCACAAAACCATCTGCAGCTTGTTAAAAACAGAACCCCGCTTAAAAACAAAACAAAAATCTGCTGCGAGCGCCAAGTCCAAAACTTGCCGTATTCTGCACTGGGAAATGACACTCTCTCCTCTGAAGAACTCCTTTTCTGTCTCAGAGCCTGAGTAGCTGAGATTGGGGTACTTTTGTCTTCTATTCACTTACACTTTGAGAACATTCTAGTATTTTAAAACTCAAAATTTGTACGCTTTTGTGGCTGAGATAATCTAGTTCTATGCTGTATCTGAATGCAACTATCTGCAAGAGTGACCATAAACCCATGGTAGTTAATTTCTACATTACTCCTAATAGGCTAGACATTTATTTCTTTAAAACGTGGCTCTCTAGGGAAGAGTTATTAGCACCTACAAATTGAGTGGCACATACAAACTCAATGGCAAGTAATAATAGGGCAATGCAAGCGGTATTCTTACTGTGAGTGGATGTTGCCACTGGCATCAGCAATTAAGATGGAATGGGAAGGATGCACGGAGAAACCAACAGAGAAAGACTGGCACAGAGAGTGACTAAACACTTAAAACAACAGTGTTGTGAGCTTTCTGCTTCTGAAGAAGGTGCTAACTAGAACAAAAGAGAACGGTTAAAAAGATAAGATATACATTAATTATACAGGCACTCAAATCTGTCAGCTAAAAACTTGCAGATATATAATCTGCAAAAAGCATAACAAAAAAATCTAATGACTTAATTATACTTTTTCAGAAGATATGGTTCTGAAAAATACAATCAGTACAAGAAAAAAATCAGGAATCGTACCTTTATAGGTCACTCAGGTTGTGGTCACTCACGTTGTAGTCACTCCAGCTAAAATGTCATTTGCATTACAATCCATTTTACTTGTTCTCTAAATCTGCAATTATTTCTATTAATACTGAAAATACTGTACTTTCCATTATTACTGTAAATACACAGGTTTTTTTAGACCTGTTGATTTGCATTTGGGAACAAGCACCAAAATCCTGGCTGTCAGATCACCTACTTTTGCTTAATCTGGCTGAAAAACAACATCTCATGTCTTGACCTAATAGCTCTCCATCACTCTTGATTGTATCACTTTCTTTTTTAACTCAAGTTCTTTTTATATTCCTATGGCAGAACACATCTACACCTTGCAGATTCTTTTTGCATAATCTAAGCTAAAACTTTTTCTAGCCGTCTACATGAATGAATTATGTAGGCTCTTACTTCACATCTCAGTTCCTGCCATGTCCTTTTCTCTGGCCTCAACAAATGAATTTTTACTCCTCCTTGTATCTACCTGGAGCATTGCAGAGCCCACTTTCTGAACATAGTGCTTAGATGGGGCATTCTGTGCAGATATCACCATCAGTCTGCCACTCCCTAGCGCAAATGCAGGCTACTTATTTTAACTTTATAGTCCATACTGATTTGATCAATTTTATCAAAATTACTCTTGCCTCCAGTCAGTTAACGCAGACGGTCACTCTCACCTTGACATTTTTGGACAGGTACTTTAGCACATTTTTCCCATGTGGCTTCTCATGCCTAGCACCAGGTCTTCGTAAGTGTCCACAAAACAATCCCCCTTCAAACTCTCCCCTTTGCTATAATGTTTATTGAAAAAGTAACAAGGAAAACACCTTGGAAGACTTAAGTCCGTTCTTGTGTAGGTCACATAACTATTTGTGCTGTCTACTATTGTTTCACATTTCCCTGAATTTTTTACCTGTCTTCAGTTTTGTATTTGGCTTTTTTACTTCTGGGGGACAAACAACATGTGTCTTGTGCTGTACTCCATCTCAGTATAATGAGACTGTGGTCTATGCGAAGGATATATATGTGCCACAGTAATACAAGCAAAACAGCTCTCCTGCTTGCATCTAAATAAAATGCTTTACAATAAATCTATCTAGTATTTTGCAGTTCAAGAATAGTGGATACATGATTACTATGTTACAATCATCCAGGGAATACTAATCCTAAAATGTCATTAATCTGAGGCAGAGAAAAAAATGAAGAAAAAGCAGTTTCAACATTGAGTAAAATTTCCAAGACTTTAATTAAGGATATGGCACTTCACAATTCTGTAATCTATTACTAGAGCATCTAAGTGCTAGATTCACAAAAGGGCTGGAGAAGAAATCCTTGTGCCTGCTCCGAAGACCATTTGATAACAAATGCTTCCTGAGCAGCGACTGGGATCCAGGGACTCTCCCCTCCCAGGAAAGTACCATAACCATTAGGCTACACCGATGAGCATGTACTTTCCCTGTGATTCAGAGGAGATCTTATTTTATGAAACAAAGAGCAATTTCAGCAATGAACAGAAGTCCCAATGGTTAGAACGGTCTTGTAAGAGGCAGGAGATGGGGCCTCACAATTGGAAACTGCTCTCTCATTTCCTGGCTGATTGATGTAACTAGGGAGTAATCTCCTGTTGTGTTTGTATGGGCTCTAATCCAGTGAGCAGACCTTCAAAACTCTTAGCATGGCTGCCCTGCAGGTCAGATGAGCAAAGAAATACCTACCTACTCATTGGATAAAGAGAGGCATGACCTGGGCATTTGGCTGTTCAGGTTACGGCAAGGACTTAGGCAGCTCTAGTGCGTGCTGATGCGGGCAGATCTCCAGGGAAGGGTGGCACTGAAAGCTTTAGATACCGGTGACCTTCAGAGGTATCCAAGGTTAGGCATTTGCTGCGTGGAGATTCTTAGCACCTATATTTTGGACTCAGGCACTTATAAGGCCAGTCGGGAGGAACTTGGGTCAGATCAACAGAGTAGTTATATGCCTAAATGCTCTCAAGACTTTTGGAAAAAAAAAAATACAGAAAATGCTTTATAAAACAGATTTCCTCAGCAGCTTCTGGAGGGAAGGATTATGCAGGGGAACCTACTCAGTGGCAGAAACTTCAAAAAGGGCTGAAGAGATGAACAGTTCATTAATACACTAAAACGGTGATGGAAATAATTGTAATGTTAGATCAACATTTCATTTGTTCAACAAAATTTAAAAGGAATGCATTTGTGAAGTACCTAAAGTCATCAATGGCAGAAACCGTATTTTTCCAAAAGTCAAAAGAAAGTATTCATCACTTCAGATACCACAATAAAATGTTATGCCTCAGCTTCCATTTTAGTTGATGACTTCAAGATGATGTCTGGACGATTTAAAATGCATCAAGATCACTACAGTTCAGGAAATACCCTAGAACTATGAAGTTCCAAGTTGCAAACTCAACAATGCTTCAGGCATTCCTACACCCCTACCAATGGGCTGGTCAAGTCCAGTAGACTGATAATACAACTTTTTTTTTCTTTTTTAGGAAAAGAAAAAATGTCAGAATTATAACAAAAGGACTCCCTTTGTGAAAGGGAGTAAAAACGTGGGCTTTTCACTCAATTTTTTTCCATCACTGTGCCTCTCATTCAGAAAAACTGAACAAAAATTGAAGTAAGACACTTCCATGAAAGTTTTATTCATAAGTCTTCCCTCCTGATGCTTATGTATTTATATATAGATGCACGCTGGTGTAGTATATCACAATATAACTGTATATTGGAATATGTGATCACAATACTGACGGTATGTAGTACCTGAGATTCTTTGATTCCAGTGCTAGGAAAAAGAGGAGGTTTTGATGATTGCCTAGAAATACCTCTTAGAAAAAAGCCAGAGAACGCATTTCTAAATAGCAGGATGGACTTTTTCAGGTTAAATTGTAAACTACTGTCAGAAATACATGTACAGCTGCATCCCTGGCAGTTCCAACTGTTAGCAAAATCATCTAAGAAGTCAATATATATTGATATGATTGTGGAGTGTATGACTTTGTCAGCCAGGCATTTGGAAAATAATTTAGACAAGCAGAAACCAAAGCACTGCTCCATCCTTAACTGGAAAATGAAAATCCTCCACCCAGAGATACTTGCTTGTAAGATCAATGGACCCTGCAAGAGGTTTTTTAATTGCATGTATACACTATTTATATAAATGAGATTAACAATATTTTAAGAAAAGCTACGTAAAATGGCACCCTCTTGTTTACTACATTTGCCCCCCCAAGCAAATTTAGAAGCACACCACTTCTTTTCTAGAAAAAACCCAGATTTGTAGTATTGTCAACATACAAAAATGCTTCCAGGATATTAAAGACCAAAGGAAACAAAGAAACGTGAGGCACAGTGAATGGCATATGTTGGTAGGACATTTTAAGTTTCCTGCTCTCCGGCCTGAAAAGGTGTGCAAACCCCACAGAATTAACTGCTACAGTTTGAGGCATGATGAAAGCATCAATTTTATTGGGCAGATTTTTCCTAGTAAATTACAATTCCTGACATCAAAATGTGAAAAGAGGACTGCCTCCTGTAAAAACATAACAAATACAGGCTAGGACCAAGGTTTTACGGAAGGTGAAAGGAAAAGTTAGCCATAGCAGAATTTGACTTCCTTCTAAAGGAAGACAGGACAAAACCCACACATCACAGAAATTGAAGTTTTTTCTGGGAAATCTCACTCTGAAAGAAGAGATTGTGCAGTGGTTGTCACAGCAGCTGAACTCATACTGAGTCACAGCAATTTGTACTCTTTGTTGGCTCTTAGAATTAAGGACGTAAGTCGGGCTGCTATTGATCCAGTGTTGGAAGCCCTGCAACTAGCTGCGCTTTGTATGTGGGTGGGTGATCAGTATCAACTGGCCACACTGAAAGGAACAGTTAAAGTTCTCTTATATTCTGAAAAGTGACTCTGCAGAAGTGGCATCACAGTGCTCCCTATTTATTGCATTTCAGTGACTTCCACATCAAGTTTGCCCAGTATACAAATAAAGAGATCTTTTTTTTTCCAGCTGCAACTTCTGTTTACTTAATTCAACTTGATATCTCAAAGTCAGCCTGGGTTCTTTTCTGTTTCTTAAATACTGCCAATATTGAAAACGGCATATAAATATTTTGTTCTGTGCATCTGTTTACACAGCTATTCTGTAAATGAAAGCAGCTTCTGCATATGCAATTGGAACTTAGCCACAACACTGATGATTCATAAAGCAGAATTCAGTTCATTCTCCTCATATCTGATGCAAGTTATTTAGGTGAAAGAGAAGAAAAAAAAATTACTATGCTTGACACTACTAAACAGGTGAAAGAATTAAAAATTTTATAGTCTTCTAAGGTGATTTTTTCTCTACTGAAACCATATTTTCAATACTAGTGACAGCACTTTTGCAGTAAAATGTAGCAATACATTTTCTTACTCATAAAAACAGAACATAAAACTCAGAGGAATCAAAGTTTTACTTTAGAAGTAAACTTTTATGTTGCATTTTGTAAAAACATTTTAAAACTGCAGAATGGATGCAGTGTTAATTATCCCAAATCACTGATTTTAGAAAGTAATGTATATGTGACAGTCTACTAATTAATGTAGATATATCATTAAAAAATGAAAATAAATATGAAAAATAAGTAACAGGCTAAGCCTGTGGAATTTAAGCAAACATAAAATGTAATATCTAGCATCTTTAATAAAAATCTTTTTCAACACAAGTTGTAACTGCAGAAGGTATTTCTGAGGCAATTTCTGAGGTATATTTCTCCATGAATAAGGGAATATATAATAGATAAATCCATACAAATTATAACTCCATCTTTGCAGATCTTGCAATTTGTTTCCAAAGCATATAGTTGCATCAATCTTTAAATGAATATAAAGAAAATTACTTTTCATTTTTTACACTACTGAAAAGTTGAATAAATCTGTGATAAATTAAAAGTTATCGGGCAAATTATAACAACACATACTTTTGCCATTTAGAGGCCTATTTCTTTAAGAGTACTAATCGCACAGCTAAAGGAGATTACTTTCAGTATATCTACCCTATGGTTAAATGGTTAAAAGTCCTGCAAGGTTAGCACAGGCTAGATAAAGTCACAGCCACTGAGCGTTTCCAAGTCAATGCTATTGCTTTCTGCCTAGTTTACCACCACAGTATATACTGAAAGGCATTGACTTCATCTGAATTTATATAAGAATCTTCATTTTTTGCAGTGTGAGCACTTTCAAAATTGCTAAATTACTGCAAGAAATTGTAACCGATGCTTACATTTTCATTGGAAACCCCAATAAATTTAACATTCTGCAACACTGTCCTTCTAAGAAAATCCTTGATATATTGTTTATTTTTATGTTGTTCCATCAGATCTTACAGCTAACTAAATTCTTCAGTGGTTTATAACATCATCTAGGAAGAAAAAGCTGTGATTCATCAGTGCAGACAAAGCTGGGCTTTAATCCATTCCTATAACCATATTGCCAAGTCTATATTGTTTACATTGCGTCTCAATTAAGAGACAGGCAGGACACCTGGTACTTCTTTATCTAAGTCCCACGGGCTGCCAGATGACTCAAAATCCATAACAGGTGCTAAGGCAGTGTGAGTGTAGCACCATTAACACAAGCTGGAATTGGATAAAATTTGGACTATGCTTAACCACTTAAAACACTCAATTATGAAATGAAAAATGTAACCACTCTGCACCAAGCTCCTTTACAAAAGGCACTTCTAAAGCTATGTAGAATCAAAGTGCAAGTGTAATGGACTTAACATAAATTTTAATTTTAGTATAAATATTCTCCAGAATTAAACTATATAAAAGCCAGCTATAGAGAGAAGTTGTGTAACCATATACAAACATATACTTACTGAATTGAATGAATTCTAATTCTGATCATCTGCTTAGGCAGCAAAAATGAAAAAACTGATGCTCAGACTTCTAGCAATTTCAAAGTTAAGGGAAAAAAATCTGCATTAACAATACTTTTTGAATTCTTCAACTCTGTAGAACCCAGAAGCTATTTTATTTTAAAGGACTTTGGCAAATGAAAGCATCTTATGGAAGGATTTTAAAACCGGCAAGGTTCAAGTGAAAAACTATATGATAAAAGATACTCCTTTGCACCAAAACATCTCACTGCAGAGCTCTTTTCAGCACTTTTTCAGCTAAGGTGACTGAACTAAGCATTAAGCTTAGACACTGACAGACACACCTCAGGAGAGAAAAAATGAGTATCAGAAATTTTACAGTGGACAATTACTTAAGAACTATCTGTATCTAAATGTGCAGTAATCCAATTAAGTTTCTATTTAATATTGTAATTATCAAGAACACAATATAGTGATTTTATTACCAGAGTAAGCAGTAACAAAGTACAGTAAACTGTCATTTAAGACAGTGTCACAGTATCTATGATAAGCAGCATATTGGCTTAAACTAATGCACTATATGCCTCTAGGGAACGACAGGCTCAGAGACTGGGTTTTAACATCAGAATCTACCCATTAATCTTGACTTAAATATAATCTACTCTGCAGTAAGAGGAAGAATGGGCATTCAATGAATTATCTGTTTGAAATATAGCAGGAGCATATTAACACAAACATATAGTAGAAAGTCTCAGTTTCGGTACCATGTATTGTGTATCGTTGGTTTTACAAACCCCGAACTGCATTTTAGCATGAAATTAAAAAGACAGTAAGATCAAATGGCTAGCAGTGTTGGGAGGACGAATACCTCAACACTGTAACAGACCGCTCCTTAACTTCACTGGCTGTGTGGTTAGAAGACCAGTGACAGTGTTTACAAACACCCCACTCCTCCATGTTGTAGTAACAGGCTACAGAGGTGAAAACGAAACAGTGAGGGAGGCGGTGCCGAAGCCCTTACGCGGGCAGAATTCCTACTCCAACTTCCAGGGAGGATTTGTCTTACTAACGTATCCACGACGGGAATCGATGACCCTACACGGTACGTTGTGCTAATTGTTCTGAAGCCCGTTACAGCCACCGCTGCTTCGGGCCCTCTCTGGAGCGATGCTCCTGCCGGCAGCGAGAACAGCTCGCGGGCAGCCGCTCGCCTGGCAGCGGCGGGTCTGCCGGAGGCGGCAGGGGCCAGCGGGGCAACAGGCCGAGGGGCTGAAGTTTAAGGGTGCTGCACCAAATGTGCCCACCAGAGCTGTTAAAGGTGTTGCGGTCATCACTTCAGCCCACAAACAATGTGGAACAGTATAGGCCAGGGGGAACTGCAGCCCCACATACTAACTCCTGGTTTTGGGAGGGGGATTTATCCTCACCCTGACACTCAGCTTTACAGCAGTTTTAACTCAAGTAATTAAGGCTGATGCGTGTAAAAATACAGAAGCAAAACTGGCTCTTTGCTCTCTGTTATCAGCATGAATGCTCAAGCCCACTCTTCATACATTCAAATGTTTAAACTTCTATCTTAAATACTTTCTCTCTGCATATATGGACATATTTATTGACGAGAGAAACAGTAAGGAAAACGCCTTTCATGAAGACATCACTACAAACTGTAAAATTACACAAATATGAACTTATATTAACAGTAAATATTGTCCAGCAAAAAGACTGCACATAAAGACATGTATTAATTTGCAACTCCACACTACACAGTAACAAAGAAAACTTCTCACATGAGAAATTTCATCATTAATTCCAATCTGTACTTTAATAAACTTTATGACTACCTTTCTTTTTTTCTTTCATAGTTGAAGAGAATGTTTTTTCTTTACCCTGGGTTGCTGCAGTACTGGTATGAGGTAATCTACTTAGAAGTCTCTTCAGAAGGCAGTAAAGTCGATTTTAAAAATGATTTTTAAAACTCGAAGACAGGCTTCTTCTATTTAAATGAAGAAAACAAGTATTAATTTTCAATTACTTCCCTCTTTCTTTATTTTGAAGGGCAATTAGTAAAGCAGCCCCTTCGCTCTCCTCCCTAGTGCTGTCAAGCTGTTGAGAGCAGTTTGCAGCACTACAATGGTACTATTGTGAACACAGCCTGGGCTTCCTTCCCACAGAGAGTTAAACGGGCAGTTCCTGCTGCCCGTGATTGGTGTCCAGCGAAACAATACTTAAGAGCCAGGTTTTATCAGTTCCACGCCAAAGAAGTGAAGCCAGGGAACCCAAGCCTTCATATCATGCTGAACCATATGCCAACCCTGCTGGCCCCAAAGGTTTATCACTAAGAATCAGGATCCATCATGTCCCCTGTGAAATTTCACTTCACATACCTTCTGTGAAATGCATGGCTTTGCTGAAAACTGACCTTTTTCCACAATTGGCAAGAACAGATGGATGGTAACTAGGGTTTGGCAAGCAGAAATTAAAAGATTTTCTAATAGCTTGCATTCTTCTATGTTTGGGAGGAGAAGCATTCAGGAGATAGATATATTTGTGATCAACAGATCTATTCAGGTGCAGTTAATCAGCAATTAAACTATTTTCTTAATGTCTAGAAAGTATATTGAGATTAATTTGATTGGTCAGGCTATGATTAGGACTCATGTCCTTCGGACTACCATATGGTAATTCCAATTACTGTAATACTAACTTTTAATCCTTGCTTTATGTTAGTTTATTCCATTTTTCTATTAAGTATGTGGCACATACAGAATAAACTATATACACACACATACCTCCTTTTTTGTTATAATTTTGACCTGTTTAATTTGTAAATATTGTTACATGAAGTATATTCCATCTCCAGCTAGATGTTTCCACATACTGACAGGTATTATATATAACCTCTTTTTTCAGTAACTGAAATACAGACCTGTAGGAGAACAAAGACAACCACTGTGCTAGTTTCTATTAATTTTTTTTTTTTTTTGGTACCTATCATCTTCTAATCCCTCTGTTGGCACTGGAAAGCACGTCCCAACTGTCTTGATTACCATATGCAGAATGATGCAGAAACAGTTTGCCAATATCTTATTCAACTCACCCGAAAACATCATTCTATCTCACAGACATTACTGTTTGTCAGTTTTGCTTGTTACAAATCATCTCCCACATTTCCCACCAATTTAAATATCAGAATCAACCATACACAATGGTATATACTTATTCTTTATATATACACAGCTTTTAGTGTCTTAACATACAAATCTTTCAAGTTGCTTGCAAGTCACTTATCTGTTATTAGAGGTGAATTTATGACTAGAAAAGGATCAAATCAATAAACAGTGCTGTCTTTTGTGACATAAAAATAGGGCTTAAGTAGTTCAAAAACATTTCTTTCTTTAAATCTTAGAAATGTCAGGAAAAATTGTTTAATCTTCCCTGCTTTTATTCACATACTTCTGAGAGCTATCAAAGAAATCTGTATGAATTTTAACACCTTAAGGGGGCAAGAGTCTTAACATTTTAACAAAGGGCTTTTGTTATCCAAAATGTTTATTAATTAATAAGGTTAAGTAGGTATTAACAAAAAACCTGTCATTTTGTGTTATGTACAAAGCAATCAACTCTGTGTAAGATTGAACTAGTTTATCTTTTCCATTGCAGTTTAAGGACTCCCAGCCTTCTCCCTGCAAATATTTGTTTAAAAGAGGGATCTATACACAACTGAAACACATTTTATAATGAAAGAGCGATTGCTCTACTAAATTCCAGCTTACAACATACAAAAATTTCCGACCTTAAAAAGATGCAGTAACAAAGAACTCCCCTCCCTCAAGCGATCTGTACTGACAGATCCAAATTCGGAAGTTCTAGGAGACTGATAAAGTATTGCACTGCTTTTCAGGGTAGCCCAGTGACATCCTTTTATTCTAAACCAGAATGCCACCAGCATAAGCCTGCCCATATTTTATACAGAAGTCAGGAGAACCAATACCCCCTCTTCAGATGGGTAAATTCGATTTATGAAAGAATGTAGAAGTAAAAGAACCTAGAATATATTTTTCTTAACAGCAGATTTGAGTCTTCCCCATAATTGTCTACAACATTAACAGAGCACTCAGCTCTTTCTAAGTGCAATTATTAGTAGAAAATGGTATTACTAGAGTCAATCAGTTTTGTCTGATTTGATATTTTGCTTCTTTACCACTTTCAAGAGTCTTATGCATTTCATTAGGGAAGAGTAACTAATAAATAAAGCTATGCTACTAATTAAAAGACAAGTTATAGATATCTTGCGATGATAACATTATTACCCTTAAACCCATGTGCTTACACTAGACCTCTTTAACAGGTGCTCCCAGCATCCTAGTTCATATCTGAAGACAGCCCATAAGAAGAGCTAGAGACAGAAGAGCTACCTGGAGTAGAGAAGGCAGGTTCTGTGGAATTAGAAGCAGGGCAATTACTGAAGAAAATATGTTTACCTGAACACGTGCAAATCCAGAAGTGCTGCTAAAGAAAAGTACGTATGTGTGTTTTGCAAAAAACCTCACAGACTATATACATGAAAATATACTACATTACAACATAGCTTTCAAGCCTCACACTTGATTTATTCCTCATATTAAAAAATGCATAAAACACAATTGAAATGATGTGCATGTCTACATGAAAATGCAGTAAAACCAGCAGCTTGGTACACACATCTGCAAGTATTTCTCCAGCAGTTATCTGAAGTGTCTATATGACAAACACTAAGGCAAGAGTTTAAAAACCTATCACAAATGTTGGTTCAATCAGTTGTCTCTAGTGGCTAAAATCAAAGGCATTTAGAGCAATGCTTTGGAATTATTCATTGCAAAACAATCCTATTCTTTCAACAGGTAACTAATAAACGATGGCTGAGAACAGGCTTGCACTACCCCTGAGGTCCAATTGTTACTCAGAACACTGCCTACTTTTGCTCCCTGGTGTTGCATTTTAACTCTAATTGCATGATCAAGCCAATAAATTGGACTCAGGGGACAAAAAAACCTTACAAAAATACCTACCCTGACAAAACCAGAGGTTGCAAGAAAATGCACTTCAAACAGGAGTGAGGCAAGACCAGACAAGCGAAGGAGAGGTATCAAGGCTTGAAAGACAGTCATTAATACTGACAGATTACTGTAATTCTGGCTGTCAAGGTGATCGATTTAAACAGCATATGCCAATCAATACTCTCCTCATTTACTGAGCAGCATGAGATATATAGTTAGGTAAGATGTCCCTAAGACAGGATTTCAAACCATACTTAACGAACATAAATAACACAATTTATGCTTTGGAATCTTAGCTGTTTTTTCATTTGGCCTTTTTTTAATTGGGCAAACTTCAGTGGGATGTTATCCATAGAAAAGTTACTTTAGATGATTCTATTACACCACATTGCCATTATGTATACAATTCCTTTACATGAGATATTTCAAACTGTACCAATTTTCCATAGAACATATTAAAATACTAATCTTGAGTATGAACATTCTTAAATGCAACAGTTGTTTAAGTACTGTGCATTTTTTTTTTTTTTTTTTTTTTTTTTTGCATTAGTGGTTTGCCATTCTGAGTACTTTAGCCATCCCTGGTTTACAAGAAACCAAATCTTCCTGGTATTTCCCCTGGAATTTTCCTTACAACAGTCTCTTATTGTTCAAATATACTTGTGACATCAGAGGAAAAAACATTAATTGGATGTATTAGTTCAGGGGAAAAGTTCTATAAAGATAATAAAAATAGCTATTACTGTCATTGCATACCTACAAGTAGACACACAGACACACGTGCGTGACTCCATACAGAGATATAAACCTTCCTCTTATATTTAAGTCTTCTTGTAATGCACAGAGAAACTGTTACATGATTCCTTGAAACTGAAATACCTGAACAGTCCATTAAAACAATCAGATATGTAAAAATGCCTTGGAGGTCTTCAGTGTTTCATGTTATACCATTATATGCAGCCATTTAATTAATCACACTTTGAATTATTAAAAGATCAAGTGAGTTGTCAGCAGAACTAGGATTTGGGAGAACAGCAAAACTGAGCAAGTCAAAGTACAGGAAAGACTGAACATCATATTCTGTATCTTATGATTCTTGCTTGAACTTGGAAAACAATTTCCGTTGCTAAACAGTAAAAGGGACTTCAGAAATAACTCTATTTTCTTCTGGAAAAAACAGCAGGGGTCATATGATGAACTCATCCATGGCTCTCACTTGAACTCATATCAGATAAGGCTATAATGGTATGATTCAGGGAAGGGATAAGCATTCACTGAAATCCTGAAATTTTCAATTATTTGTTGTAAAGCATATAGAGTAGTATCTAAAAAGTGTACCAATCATTATTTTTAATGTCTGTTTCTTCTCACTTGCGATGACAGAAAAATCAGTAACAGGTACGTTAAAACTGCATTAAATGTCCCATGTCAAAATTGTATTGCCAGAAATGTAGCAAAGTTTGCTGAGAATCTTGGCAAAAAAAATTCTAAACCAGAACATATTAGAAGAGCAATTATAATGGCATGGATTATTCCTTTCACTATACCAAAATTAATCAGTGGCACTGTGAAAAATGAATTCATAATGTATATTTAAGGAGAGAGAGTACGCCCCTTATGCCTTTTCCATTTGATACACAGTTATCATTGATGCAGTATCGCTGTATTCATTTTTTTCTTACAGATGCTCATGCATTATTGGACTTAGAGGAAATGAAACTGGCATTGCCAAAATCAGTGCTTTCCAGCTTTAACTTCTAAGTTTCTGTATTAGTGAGAAATCTCCAAAATCTTCATTTGAAAATGTAAATCATACAAATATTCTTAATTAAATGAGACAAATATGGCCAGAGAATCTGCAGAATAATACTCTTTGCTCACTAGATGTCATTAATAATGAGTGCTTTCTTTCTAAAGATAAGCTTTCCAATGTCTGCAATTCTATCTTGAAGCAGACAACGATGGTCAAGCAGGCACAACAAACAGCAACACTACCAGTTCCAATAAAACCCTTTCTTGGGGCAGTTGTGTATCACATCAAGTAAGAAAGCTTCTTCTGAGCTATGAGGTTTTAATACAGAAGAAACTTTTAACAAACCACTCAAATACATTATTTTATTCATAAAGAATTTACTGTCTTGTCAGATACCATATGGGGTTAATACTTCCCTTCTCTGGAAGACAGCTGTCTAAAAAGGTTAGCTACAATACATCAAGTACCAACTGCTTAGGAATACAATGTCAAAACAAGATAGGGGGATGTAAATTTTCCAGTTTTGATAAAAAAAGATTAACTTAGCCAATCTTTTATATTAAGATTTATTTTTTAATATTTTGTAGACAGAATAATTACAACAACATTATATTTTTGCTATTGAAATTCATCTGTTTCATATGACCAAAAAAAAGAAATCCCAAAAAAGAAATTCTTGGCATTAGGTCAAAGACTTCATAGATTATTATAAAGAACTGAAAATTATGCTATGATGATTATGGATAAAAGAGCCATCTATATTGCAGGTATTCTAAAATTTCAACAAATTTCAGGTTTAAAAGATGCTAAATAGGTTTTCTTACTGTGTGTCTAGCTACATATTAGGTAGCATCCTTTGGGAGTGGAATACTACGTAAGGCAGAAAGCATGGTGTCTGAGTTGCATCATCTGACGTGCAGATAGTTTGGAATAGTCGTTAACACTCCAAAATTTGTGGACAATGTGCAAAAAGTAACATTAGTTGTTTCACAATTGGAATTTCACTCCCACAAGGTTTCTACTATTTTTTCTGTTTTGTTGCAATAATTTTAACAACTGGAGGTGCCTACTACACCAAGGAAAGAACATTATCCTGGTGTACCTCTTGGCATCTGGTTAACATCTGTTGTTTATCCAGGAAGTTCGAGCAAAATTTTATATCAAGCCACTCTTTCTGTTGTTCAAAATATTTAGTATTGATCTATTTCCTACACAAGGCAGATTCTGAATTCAGAATGTGACAGTGCTTGCTCTGAGATGCAAGCTGTGAATAAAACTATTCCTATCAGGAATCTCAATGCAAATTAGTAAATAAAGACTATTTAACAATGCCCTAAATATTGGCTTCCTTATTCTACATCATAGCGAAAACAATTGTTCTCAACATTCAGTCCCGTTATTACACCTGCAGTTATGAGTCTTAAGAAGTTTTCCTAGCATACATGCAGCTGGAGTGTATTCAGGAGACAAGCATGTACTTCTTAAGACAAGGACAAATGCAATGAGAAGAAGAAACACATCAACTATGAGATAGAGAAGGGGGTACTGCTGTTTCATTAGCAAGAGAGTACAAGTATTTTGTCTGTGCTACCTGCTACTGTGTGCATGTATTGCGCCCATTGGTAAGGGGCTACTGTTACAAGACAGCCAGGCCACCAAAAGATAGTGAGGGACTGCAGAATCCTTGAAGGGGAAACTAAAGCAAATTCCACAAATCAATGCAGAAACTCCACCCAAAATGGCAATATTCTCTTCATGCAGCTGCAGCAATGAATACGTCAAGCATCAAGTTAAAGCAGGATACCTGCCATACGTGACTGATGTTTGCTGATAAATTTAGTAAATTTTTCATCTTAAAATACTACAGTACGGAAACATATCATTATAGTATTCTGAGCAAAGAGTAAAAACACAGAGCAGATGAAACCTTTAAAAATCATTAACAAAATCAAATCTTAAAAGTGTTTTGCTATCTAAGTTTGCTATCAGAAATGTCAAAATAATGTCAGAAAGAGGAAGGTGATTGACAGAATATGTCAAGCTCAGAAAGCTACTTCAGACGGTACAATACGTGCCTAAAGTCAGGGCAGACTATAAAAGGGAGATGAGCAGAATTTCCTGTATCCATGCAACCATTATTATACTATTCACACGTACTACCCATTGCCACATCGTGATTAACAGACTAGCGCAATAAGGGAAAAGTTGCAATCAAGTTACATGAAGAGGACTGAATATCCCTGCTGATTACAAATGACAGCTGATTTTTTCAGTCAGGTCTGCACTTAGAAAATGCACTAACTCAGAGTTCAGATAAGCCCTCCTTGGAAGTAGGAGCGCCAAACTCAGTGCCACTTTCTTCACATCCCATACACAAGCAAATCAACACAGTCCTAGTTTAATTAAGACTTCACTGTGATCCATCACCACAAAGATCCACAATGCAACGTTGTAAATATTCCTCAAAAATAGGTAAGCACAGACCTACATGTAATATCATCAACTCCACACTGAGTCAAAAGGTGCCCACCAAGTATTACACAGCACAGTGAAACGAACCACACACCTGCAGGCACAGAGACATCCTTACACTGATGCTGGCTTTGAAATTAAGTATTTCTGCTGGCCTACTGCAGTAAAAGGAGAGCTAATACAGAAGTGTAGGGCTTGAAAAGTGTTCTGGTTGACAGAAGTCTCAGGTATTCTTGTTCCCTCAAGATCCACATTCAACTGAATTTCTACTAACCATCATCAAAGTTCCTAATAAACTAACACTGCTCCAGTATATGAGATACTCCCAAATAAGTAAACAAAGATTAATTTCGAGCAGATCACTTCAGAATTCTCTTTCACTGACACCATTACAGTCCTGGACACATGGGAAGCCTTGATTATCAGCTTCACTTTTCCAGCTGGGTCTCTGCTTTTGGTGTACCTTCTAAAAATAGCTTTTCTGTTCCTTTTTTCTTCCCTCTTTGAATATAGTGTTTTTACCACTCTGAGCCCTCTTTTTCTTTGCTCCAGCAACACTCCAACACAAGGAAAGACTGCTTTGACCAATAAGTCCTGTCTTCCACAAAAGACATCAAGTCTGGCAGGTTCTCCAGAAAAGCTATTTAACCACAGACCACAATATACTCCTGCCCCCATGCCCTTCAGTCCACAACAAACTTAAAAGCCAATAGTGAACTGCTTCAGCCATAGCTAAAATATGTCAGAGGAAAAATGCAGGAGACACTAAAGACAATCCTTGATGTCTTCAATTCCCCGCTACTGCAGGAACATAATTAGATTCAATTTCCAAATATTCCTAGTTAACAGACCACGTCCATGTTACAGGAAACAGCCACCAGTCTTTGCCATTCCTGTACAAGGGGAGTTCCTTGTTGACCTCAAATCTGGCTGTGGGTTGAACACCAAGAGCATGTCCATGATGTTTTTAATCAAGAGTTACTTAAACCACTGAGAGCTAGGCAAACTTTGAAGTTTAACATTTTTTTGCTGCTCTCCACTGACACAACTGACTCCACCATAACCTAATTCAAGCCAGGGAAGTTTGTAGAGATTTTTCTAATGTCACGCCAAGCAAACAGCTTTTAAAGAACTGCCCACACCCCCATTTTAATTTTTAAAGTATTACACAAAACACTGATTATAAGATACTCCAAGCCAGGTGGAAGAAGAATTCCACCAACTACTTAAAGCCACTCTTTAACATCAGTGCTCAGTCAACTGGTGCTTCACAAGCCTACCAAGTGATGATATGAAACCCATCAACCAACAGTATCTCATATTAAATATATGTAATGTTTTCCAGTTATCACACTAACCATATTAGGAGACAAATATCAACATTTTAATGGAGGCCACATTATGCCATAAATGACATGCAGTGCTTTGATGCATATAAAAAGTACAATTTGGAGAACTCAAAAGTGAATGTGCAATATACAGCTCTTACGAACTGGCCAATTCCTAGACATTGAGCTGGCAAGCTATGTCCAAGGAATTTATTACAACCTCCACATTCTGTAAAGAAGTTTAAACATACAAGTTTGTGGGATTTTTTAAAACAGGAAACTTTTGGTACTAAAGTAAATTGTTTTCCAATTGCTCATCACTATACATCAATATAATGCTATAAGCCATCACTTTTCATAGTATAATGATGATAATACATTTTAAATCCTTTGATTAAGCCACTTGAGTAATGACAAAAAGATCGGACCTTTCCAAACATAAAAATACAATGAATCAACATCTGTCGTCTACAGAAATGGCACAAACGTCATTTAATGTGATCACATCAAACAACATCCATCATTCATCTGTAAATCCACTTCATCATATCTAATCCAAAACTCTTAAGTATTAACAGTCAGCCTTAGAAAAAACCCCAGTATTTTAGCAACAATCTATCACATGAGAAATACAAGTATCTACAGCTTGGGTGGCAATTAAGCACAGAATTTCTCTTGATCAAAATTTAAACTTACCTTTCAATTTATGAAATTAAAAAATAGTATGTTCTTGTTGATTTAACTAACAGGTATATAACAAAACTCAGTCTTAAGAAGGGGAGAGTTATAAGTGACTGACTTACCTTATGTTTTTTAATTTCTGGTTGGTAAATCTATTCTTCCAAGAGCAACCCTTTCAGAAAACTACAATTTCAGTTCCAACAACAACAAAAAAGAGGTAATATTTTCTGACATCTTTACAAAGACACTAACATCATTTTGACAAGAACTTTGTATTCTGAACTGAATAACAAAATCTGTATGACAAAAATGTAACAAATTTCTCATCTTGAAGGAAAGCAGCATTCATATCCTTCTTGGAACTAGATTAATACTGCATAAATACTTGAAAGATTATTAACACCATGACATTGCTATTTTAGAAAGTCTACTCACAAAATGGTCATTAAAATAATTTTGTTAACAAAAAGTGGTAAGTACATGTTATAAAACATTAGAAACAGGCAATTTTTCAGCACTGAATCTATTCTTCACTTAACTAAAAAAAGCTGGTCTTCACCTGAATACTACTCTATGGGTTTAAGTTTCCTAAAGGCACCATCACCATTAAAAAAAAAAAATTCCCAGTATTAATCTGACAAAAATATAAGATGACAGAAAACATGAAGATCATATCTGTAGAACTGTAAGGGAATGTATATGCCTTGGAAACCATTTGAGTGAAAGGATACAAGTTTTGGTATAATGGGATTAATGATTTCAATGCACGGCTTGCATTTATAGCTGTTGCACGAACCATAATAGGAAGAATTTTTCCATTCACAATAGCACCATCAAAGAGAGGACCAAAAAATGGAACCTGAATAAAAAATTAAGAAATTCAACATAAAGCAAGATCTTAGCTATAACTATTAGCAATCAACATTAACAATAGAGCACTCAAATATATCTTTTTTTTTTTCCCCCTCCTCATTGCTAGATAATCAGACCAGTTATTGTGCTCCATGACAGACTTTTTCTCTTGTAGAAATATACAGCCATATAACTGCTTGATATCCTTGGTAACTGATAACACAGCATTTGAAGAAAATTAAGCAACCATTTGAATACTATGTCTCATCAAAGCTTATTGCCAACATTTGCTGCCAAAATCCTAGGAACAGTCATGCATATGATGTTTATGAGGTTGAAAGGCTAGATGACAATATTGTAGGTGGTAGTAAGCAAAAGGAATAATTACTCAAATTTAAAAATAATATTTATCATGGCTTTAGATATAACATGTCCATAAGGATCAACTCAATGTGCAACTGTCATACAATTACTGGTGGACTGACCCTCACTTTCCATTTTCTTTTCTTCTTCTATCTGTTCTTCTTCCTTTCTATGATATCTGTACAAATGGATTGTAAGCACTTTACTGGAGGAATCTGTGGTGAAAGTTTGGCCTCTTTGAGCCTTAAGTGTAAAGCCTTATTTGTGAGATCAATAGAAAACCTTGATGTTTAGTATAGGTAGCAGCCCAAAGGTTTACAGAACAGATGGATCTTATGTTTTGGCATTACATTTTTCTCTAATCAATCATCATTTTGCAATTAAAAAGAAAAAGAAATTAAAGCATGTGAAGAACAAAGTTTGCGCATCAGGTCAGCAAAGGGAGCAGAGTGTACACTAAATTATTCTTCCTGCTAAGATGCAACCAATGCTGCAAAAGAATTTTAGGTCCCTGTATTATTTTTGCCATCAGTCATTTAATGTAGTTTTGAGAATACTGAAATCTGATGGAAGGCACTTCTTTTTTCACATACACGAACCTCTTGTTGGACTAACAACAATCCCTGCTCTCAGCAGTTTTATTTTTCCTTCTTAATCTCTGTACTTAAAGTAGTAAAAGAAAGAATATACTTATTAATTAAAAACATAAGTAACCCAGTAATAACAAGACCATGTACTGGGTATCATTTCACGCCTATCATCAGATAGAGGCAGTCATCGTATAGAGGGAATCAGATTTCTGTCATACCTCATTTATTAATATTAGTGCTTCTAGAAAAAAATTTAGTATTTAAAATATAGACATTCATGGCAAGTGACATCACATGCAGAAATTATGCAGTACATGACTCATGACTACTTTTACTTAGTCAGTGTTCGCTACCCTAAACCACTGTTTTAAGAACAGGGACAGCACACACATTTGAGGAACAGTCATTAGAGTCTGTGTTCATATGCCTAAGAGCTGAATGGTTTTGCTTTGCTGAATTAATCTCCAAATTCTTGTGTGGAGTCAAGGAGAAAGCGAAAACTAGCTTTGAGAAGAAGAAAGGGGAATATGACATGGATGAAGAAAGCTGGAGCAGGCTATTATTCAACTACCAGAGTCACATAACAAATTTGATAAAAAAAGTTTGCCAAGTTTACCTTAATATTTAAATGATTACACAGAATATTCTAGCTTTGTTCCCAGTTTATGATGTTAGCAGATATGCTTGACAGGGTCAGGCCTTTACAATTTCAAGTTACTGATTTTACTATGCATTGTACTCATTGAGCTCCTCCTCTTCCTCCTACCACCACTGCAACTGTCAATGTTAAAGACACATTGCCTTGTTGGATCAACCTATTATACCAAAACCTCAGATCCTAAACAAAACGCAGTTCATATTAAACATACCAAGGAAATGCAAAATTTAAAAAAAACCTTACCTCGGGCTTTTTCATGATCTGGATACTGAACATATGGTTTTTCATGGGATAGATAACTATAAGAACATCACCAAATTCTGTTGGAATTATTCCTCTTCTATAATCTCGAGTATGCTCTGACCAGACAATGTGTACTTCATCATTTCCTAAATGTCTCAGCTGGAAAAGCAGGGATAAAACCCCATCAGTTTAAATATATTCTATAGCCATACAGTTATACTAAATGCTCGTATTTCAAAAGGACAAACCCACTAAAAAGAAACGAAGAAAAATGAATAAAATAACCAAATTACACTATAGTTCTCTCACCATTTCAATGACAGTATTAGTTCACAGTATTGGTTTGTGCTATAAATTTTTATACATTGGTACCAACATCTATTTAAATTAACAGATATGTCAATATGTTTTCTACTGAAAGCTAAAATTTTATTGGTATTATCTCAAGAATGCAGAGTGATTCAATCTGATTTACTAAAATGCTTTCAAGATTACCATCACCAACAGGCAGCAAATTATTAAATTCTATACGAAATTTTAAAGTGTATGAATGAACATCTGTTTAAAAGCTACATATCTGAGCAGTCTTTAACCTCATCATTCTAGCCAAATTCTAAACTTGATACTACAAACAAAAAGCTATTAAAGTAGAATAGCTACTGCATTTTCCATAGCCCCCAGATTAACTAAACTAAATGCTCATTACCCATGAAACCTGTATAACTTCGTAAAAATAACACCCCACCACCCCAAAAAACTCTAAATGGCTCTTGATTTGGCTCATAATGGCCAGACAGGTTCCTCAAAAACCATGCTGTATCCTCAGTTGTAATCATACAACCAGATTAAGGAATATTTTGAACACTTTGGAATTATCTGCACTGCAGCTCCACAATGTTCCTTCTGCTAAACATTACCATCTGATAAATAAGTGTTAACATCATGGAGAGAGGCTTTACGTATAGTGATCAAATACATTCAGATTATTAAAAGTGAGTTTCTTTCCGGTAAGGGTGATTTCTGAAAATTCAAGCTGGAATCTCATTTTTTCCTCCTTGTGCATCACCAGTTACAGCTGACAATTGCCTTCACCCACAGTTTTCAGTTTGTTTGCACAGCTTTAGGTAGGTAGAATTTGTCAAACAATTGCCTTGATGTTATTCAAAGGACAGCACGGTGAACTGCTGTTAACAGGTAACATGCAGATACTAATCTGAGCACTTACAAGAAGTTATTGTATATAAAAAAGGCAACAATCTTCTGTACTCATTTTCAGAACATAACTGCACTTTAAATAAAAGCAAAACATATACACAGTCATCAGAGAAATTTCATTGCAAGTATTCACTTGTTTATATTACAAAACCTCCTGGAATGCTACCTTCATCTTATCTGAAGGCTTATACCTGTTGCCAGCAGCAGACTTTAAAAAGAAAAAAAAAAGGGGGGGGGGGGGGGAAGAAGCTGCCTCTGCTGTTCTCTGCTAGCTTTAAATTGCATCAGACTGAAAAACATTGGTTGCGTTTCTATAAGAAAAGGATTTTCTTCAGTGTTGGACTGGACAAAGGACAGATGGCACCAATACCCTACATCTTGTCTGATGCTCAACAAGTTGGTTGTTTTGCCTGGACTAGATCATACATACATCTAATCTACAATGACTGCAGTTCCTTTGAAGTGAGCTCTTCTTGCCTCTTTTGTAGAGGGCTCAATTATTTTGGACAACACTTAGGGATGCTCCTGTGCCAACTGTAAACCCAGCCCAACAAAAGAATTGGTTATAACAACATTCACTATGCTGAGTTTTATTTGACTAGATTAGAACAAAACCAGGCAGCAACCTGAATGATGTGCAACACGCAAACACCAGCTGCAGAAACCTTGGATGACGCTGAACAATGACGAACGTTGTAAAAGACAACTAACTGTGGAATTGTTCGGAGGGCCTGAACCTCTCCTACCTTCCTCGGTGAAGTGACAAACTATCTGCTGAAATATGACAATGACAGAAGGGTATGAGGGCCTGACGGGCCCGCACTTAGAAGCGAGTGAAGAGCTCAGGGAGGATGAGGCTGCCTAACCAAAGAGAAAACAAGAGGCAAATCAGTTTAGATATGAAATCTTGTGGAACGTGAAAAAACTACACGATCCTAGATTGAGGGAGAGACATCTGGTGCACTGACTGAACTGAACTCATTGAACTGACTGCCAAAAAGCAGAACTAGGACTGATACACCCTTCGCTGCACTGTGCTGTTCCTAATTCAGCAATATTGAACTATTTACTAGAAGAATTAGCCCTCCTTTATTTACCATCTTTGGACTCAAAGACGACAAACTCATACACTGTTAGAAAGAAGGGATGGTGACAGTGTACATGCCAAATAAACGGCTTTAAAATCCAAAGCAGAGAGAGTTTAGATAGTGCAGCTTCTTGAGGGCATCACTGCCTCTGAATTTCATTTATCAAAGGTTGCCCCTGTGCACCTGTTACTGATACCTGGAATAATCAGACAGGACATCAGCTCCTGCACTTCTGCGAAAGCTACCCAGACGGAGCATTACTACTGATGCACGTTTTCACATCAGATTGACATAGATTTTGGTGTGATAAAAGTGTATTGTGTGGTTATTTCAGGAGGAGGACTACTGACAAGGGACACATATTTTTGGATGCCAAGTGTACTGAAGCCATTAGTGACTTTTCTCTCCAATTTCAAAGTTTGCTTTATACCCCTCATAGAGGTGTAAGGATACATTCCAGGCTAAAAGCACTAACTTCATCAGAGGAAAAGGAAAATGAATCGGATTATTCCAAGGAGTTTCGAGTCCTGTCAGGTGTATTTCATCTCATGATTACTACCAAGAATGATTTGGCAAAGATCCAGTTTGAGTAAAGCGTAGAATGGCATCTCTGTGACATATAATGGATAGAGAGTCAAAATCAGTTGGTGCAGGTAGGTGGATGATGGTATGAGCTGTGAATGGTGGTTTATAACAAGCTGTAAGGTACTCAAGATCAAAAATATGATCAATGCTTTGTTTCCTTTATAGGAGGTGGAAGACTGACAAAAACAATAGACAAGTAAACAAGACTGGGTGTTGCTGATTTAATCTTTATGTTTGGAGAATAATTAAGTTCTGGATAAGTCATTCTGTTCCTTTTTCAAGAGTAGATCAGAAGAAGCTCTGACACTAACGTAGTGCTCCTTATTGCTTCTTTCAGATGGCCTCACCTTGGTCAGCAAGCAAAGCTTATGAGAAAGCTTGAATGCTGGTAACTTGACTCATCAACAACACTTGATTCATGGAAGAGATCCAATACCTGAAATTGCCTTGAAAAGCTTTCCAAGGTCTGCTACGTTTTGTATAGGTTGTATAGGTTTCTTTTTAGAAAGAAGAAATTCAGTTTTTCTTCTTCATTTTTCAGTTCCTTATTGAAGGAGCTTGAAATTGAGCAGTGCTCCATGACAAAGCTCTCCTGCAAGCACAGCAAACATTTGGAGAATACATCATTCACTGTAATTATTACACCACAGGAGAGCCAGAGCCCGACCTCTTTCAACTTTAATCTGGATTCTTTATGTCTTTGTATTGAATTGGAAGCATCCCAGAATTCAGTGTCCTGGACACAAGTGGGACTAAGATACTGAGCTACAACCACCTCCGCTCACTGAAACCTAAAGAACAGACAGCAACATGGTTTCCCAAGAAGAAGGTGCGGTCCCAATGTCATCGAACAGAATCAGATTTGGTGCACACAGAATGTGCAGGTGCCAAGACTGAAATCTGCGTCAATAGTTACTCAAAACTTACCACCACTTGGGTAAGCCACTACATCTTCACACTTATTTCCTGACCTTGTCCTCCTAAATTTACAACTTTGCATGTGCATACATCACAGCAAGCAAAACAAAGTGCAAATCCCTATTGCAGACGTAAGGCACAACAGTAATATAAATAATAAAAATCTCTAAAATAATGTTATACTTCACATAACCAGTAATACACTGTAGCTGAAACACCTGGAACTATAGGTTACACACCAATATCCTAAAACACTAAATACTGCCTAAATGCAGATCAAACTGCTCTAGAGAGTTTATTATCTAAGTATAAGGCAAGACACAAAATGGAGATGGACAAATGCAAAGGAACTGTAAAAAGGCATTAAAGATTAGAAAAATGTCTTTTATAGCAGCATTCTCCAAGAATGAAAGTGTCAAGGCCAGTGAAAGGAAGGTTCAGCAATCAAAACAACAGTTTAGGATATAGTTGAGAAATTTTAACTGTGTGTATGGAAAGGCTATGTTGCAAGAAGCGTTACGCAGAAAAAAGAACAGAGTCTTAAGCACAGACTGAATGTAAGAATCCAGAAAGTGGACCAAATTAAAGATGATTTCAGGCTATGGGCACAAGTGACAGGCACAATGGTCATGTTATCCGTGGTGATCCAGAAAGGTGGCAATGAGAAAGAGATTAAGAGCTCTGTTTTAGCCATTTTAAACCTGAGCTGTCGGGAAGACAGCCCTGAGGAGATGTCAGACACAAACAGATTTTTTTAGGCTTCCTTTGAAACTCTACTCCATTAAAACAAATATATAAAAATGACCGACTGTTAGGTTACCTGAAATTTCAAATTTAACTCAAAATACTTTAAAATATTCTTACTCTATAGCCATCATCATGTGTCAGCTCTCCTAATACATTTATGTTAACCGAATACAAAAGAAACGTGAAATAAATATAACCAGGAGGGATGATCAAATCTAATTTTGATACATTAGTGTCATATGCTGTACATGTTACAATAGCAGCCAGACTTAATACTAAGCTGCAGGCTATACTGAAATTTCCAAATGGCAGATTGTTCTAAGTGATACCAAGTATAATTGAAGTAATAAACGATAGTAAAAGCAAAGCACACTGTCAGGAAGAATTTAAGTATTTACTTTTTAAAATTAAATGAGTTAGGTTTGGAAAGGCAAGACAAGTGAAATAATGCAGGGCTCAATTTACAGAAAATTCCTTTTATTTATCTGTTGCATTAACCCTTGAACTCTTGCCAAAATTACTATAATTTCTAATACCCACTTACCTAAAGGAGGGAGAAAAAAGGCTATTATATTTTCTTATGATACAACAGCTAGCCCAAACTTCTTTCTTCTTCAAAAACGAAAGCGTTCATTATAAAATGAACAGAAGGAGCAGAAACATCTGAAGTAATGGCATAATGCAGCTACTTTTGCCCATTAAACGTAGGCAGCACTGCTGTCTACAGCATATGTACCCTCTAGTTTAATTTTTCACAAAACTTTGTTTCAAGAACTATGGTGTGTTTGTTTAGTTGGTTTTATTTTAAGCAACGTGTATTTAATTGTAACTCCAAAAAAATATTGTGCTGATAATTTACATTTATAAACCTTTGAGTTCCCAATACATGTCGATACTACATAAAAAAACTAGCTATAAATACTGGGAGCTATCTTTTACGTGGTTGCGACGATGTCACACATAATCTAGAATCATGTAATACACCCAAAGCCCAAAATGAATTAGTATTCCAATCTTTAACAACATTACTAGTTTTTATTTACACATCTTGCGTATAATATTCTCACCTACAATGCCTTCAGTCCTTTATCAGGCTAAGGAAGGAGGAGCTAGATAGGTGATAAACTGTAGGGGCACACACATAAGCTTTCTCACTCTCTGAACTGAGAGTCTTCACCAGTTTCATTTAATCCCGATATTGCCTTTGCAAATTTGTTCTTGTAAGGGTAGTGTAAATAGTTTTTACTCTAACCTTTAATTTTAAGAAAAACAAAATGGATTGCATTATGAGCATTAAATGCTTAATTTACTATTTGCAAATTAAATACCTATTTTATATATGCATTTCAACGTTAAGTTTCTTTACACATTCAGAAGATTTTCACCTGTTCTCCCTGAATTCATGTCTTTTCTTGCTGTTGTTCATGTCTTCAGAAACAAATGCTTCAGAGGTATCCAAGGCACTTAAAAGTTTTATTTACTACTCTGTAAGACTGATGGAAAATAAGTTTAAAATTGGCTTAGCCTCTGAAACAGCAGAATCTTGATTTTGCAGTGGCTCGACTGGCAGGAAGAAGTTTTGTTTTAATTTAATTTGATTTCCATTTATAAGATGAACCTATCATGCACCTCTAGGCACATTTACAATATAAAAACCAGCAGCAGTTCTAAGCCAACTACTGCAAGTTTGCTTGTTTTTCTCCCATTGAATGAAACAGACAAAGAAAGCACATGAAAGACCTGTAGAGAAGCTCAAAACTCAAGTTTCTCTGGAGGTCATGAACAGTACATGCACTCAGAACAATTACAACTCTTAGCACACACACGGCTCTTAAATGATTTTGAGGTCCCCTATAGTGTGTACGAGCTGGACAGCATCTCATAAAACGCATTCCTTTTGCTGATGTATTCAGTCTAAGCAGCAGGAGTAGTTGCAGAACTAGCAAAAGAATTAAGCCTGCTTTCCTACTTATGTCTCCTGATACCACTTGCTGGTTTCTCCCAAGATGAAAACTTCAGTTGATGCTTTTCTCAAGTTTGGGATGACTTTCATAGCATCTTTCTCTGGTGCTCGTTCCTTGATGTCTAATGCTTCTTCCCATGCAGTCATTACCTGCTGAGTAGGAGCACGGAGAGTCTCTCTCACTCTGTCTCCTTTCTTAGCCTATCTTCATTAAATATACATGAAATTAACACCTTTGAAATATCTCTCTATTAAATTTGATTGAAACGGGCCAAAAAGGTGTTAGGGAAGGGAGGAGAGACAAAAAGGCAGGCTCACAAGCCTCCATTCATGGGGAAACTGGGCTCAAAAAGAAGAACAAAAACCACACACTGAGGAAGAACAGGAAAATAAGTCGCACAAAAATAAAGTAGCTTGATTAAACAGCCCATCAGTAGCTGAACTACAAACATAATCCTAATCTTTCGATACACCTACATATCCATACAGACCTCAAATATTCCAAATTACTGACGAGTGAGATTGTGGGCAAAGGAGGAGAGAAACAGGCTTGCGGCAAGCTGGAGTTGTTAAAAAGTCCAGCTGACACTATTTTCACAAGCTAAATCACAGGAGGCCTGGACCAGCACTGAACCTTGCCTGGCAGGAACAGCTATATGTAGATTCAGGGTGGTCCTGGAAACAGACGTGAGATCTTGCCTATGTGTTCTGCTGAAGTCCATGGCATTTACAAATTATTAATTATTAATTAATTTTTACTGTGACCCATCTTCCCCCTTGTCAACACTCTTTAATGCTCTAATTCAAACAGATTATAAACAAACAATGTAAGGATAATTATAAGCTGTGTTTTATAAAACCAAGTTTCTGTGTAAAAAATACAAAAGCCAATCAACTTGGAAAAAAAAATATACACACTAGATATTCTAGTGTTCTACACTAGAACAACAGCAACAATCTTCTTTTAAAATTAGTTATTTTTGCTATTAAACCACTAACAACCTAAGTATTACCCTGGCTCTACTTCAGGAAATAAAGAACGGAAAGGATCCAGCACCATAGGCATACAAGAAAAAACATTTCTTAATTTAAAAAGAAAAGAAAAGAAAACAGCAAACAAACCAACCTAAGATGCAACAGTGAGAAGTCAGAACTCATAGTCAGTCTATAATAATAACAATAATATTTTTTTCTTCAAGTTGAACACAAAGAACAAAAAAGTCATTAATAATTGAAGCTTGCCAGAGGCATGGCTATTTCTCTCTTTACTAACTGTCTACTGTCTAATTTAATTACAAGTATTAAACTCCATGCTGAGGTCAACCAGCTTCAGTTCCTCCAATATTACACTTCAACCAGTGCTCATTAACGTGTCTACTGAATGGATTAACACATCTGAAGATGTATGTACGCAGGACAGGGGACAGTCTAATGATAGCCAATTGTTCATTTATAATAGGACACATGTTCAAGACTGTAACTTATTATCGTTAATGTGGAATTTATTAAATTCTAAAGAAAAAAATACCAATGCAGCAAACCATTTTTTTCTTAATGTGGCTATGAGAGATCATATCACCGTTGAGCATCTGTGCCTGCCCCAAGACAAAACACCTTATATACAATAAACATTGTTAAATTCTTTATATTTTTAACTTTTTAAAAGGTAAAATTATGTTAATAGCCAGCACATGACTCTGAAGAGAATAAAAAGTCATCTTAGAAAGTACTCACCACATATTTATTAATTGACATTTAAAGTCTCAAAGTACTACAACATCATTCAGATTTAATGCTTTTTCTTCTACACAAACCATTATCTCCCTGCATTTTTCACCAGTACACATGTGATCCTGCCAACAGCTGCAGTGATGGCAAAAATCACCAGTATGGCAAAATTAGAAATTGGTAGAGAATAATTCATATGGCTTAACCTACTTCAGTAAAATACCAACCATTAGCAGGTAAAGGTGTTATGATATTTGATGTTTTTTAGAAAAAGTTACTGGATTTTCTTTGACTCTAATTTCTCTGGGTTTATTACCAAAATAAAATCTGTTATTCAGAAACACCTACCTTTTTTGTTAAAGAGTCATCTGAATCAGAAGGCATTCTTGTTGAGACATGAAACATTACTTCTACTGTCGAGGTAGCAAAATATGGAGTGGTCAATCCAGTGCTTTTGTTTTTTTGCAGTCCTCCCATAAAGCCACAATGATTTGTGAGATTTACCTAGAAATAAAGCCCAGAAAGCGTTATGAGAAAAAAAAATTATCAGATGATAAATACATTCTTTACATTTTAAAATGCACTTTCAATTGAATTTTTAAAAGTGAAGATCCTTTTCACAACAGTACAGTTATGCCTTTCTAAAAGAGCTCAGACTGGCTGACTAGACTGGAAATCAAGTGCAGTGGCATTCCATATTCCATGGTCACCACAGATGCTGCTGGGAAGATGAGATTAGAGAAAAGGAAAGTTTGTGTGAATGAATATATACTGCATTATTCCCTGATCAGTTGACTGTAGTCACTTACATGCGCTTTTTGAATTTTTTAAAATTCTGTGATGCTATATCAGCCTTGACCTGAGCTCTGAAGAAACCCTGTATGGGAGCCAGACACTTTTAAATTGTCTTGTTACCTTCCATATATTTTCTTGAGAAATTTTCATTCTGTGAATATGAAAAAAATCACAGGAAACTAAATGATAATTTGTAAGTAAGTTTGTAAGTCTTAGTTCTATGGGAAATAGTTTGGCACTGAAATAAATAAGCATGCTTAATGTGCTATTTCAGTTTTACCATAGTGCCTAAAGAAAGTTATCTCTCAAACGTGAATATATTTAATCTCTGCCCACATGGGGTATTTTTCCTGTTTTGTTAAAGGATCCAGAATTTAATGTTAAGAGGTTAAAATATTAGATGTCTCATCATGGAATATTAATCCAAATTATCAACTCTTTAATCTAGCTAATAAAGGCTAAGAGAATTAACCCACTAAAGAAGGATATTTGAAAACACTGTGATTTTTTTTTTCTCCTGAAGAATCAGGAATGTGGTAAACAAGCATCTATGTTTGTGACAGCAGACTTCTAGCAGTTTTCCTCTGTTCCTGTGGAAAAGTCAGAGCCATTATCAAATAAGATGGACACTCATGTGGACATTCCTGATGAATGCAAGTTGCAAGAGGAACAGAAAACCTGCAGTTTCTTATGCAGCCACATCCAGCAGCAGGAACAATTCCTGTACTTCTGTGTGACAGTGCTGAGTTACAACTTTACAATGGAATTTAATCTTGTGTGGTCAGAAAGAAAGGATGCAAAAAAGGAAATCCTCAAAGTATCCAACTAGTGACTAAAGAGCTGCAGGCCCATCTAGATAATGGGGTGCATCATGGTATTTCTGACTGCTGGAAGAGACATGGAGTGGAGTGTGTGAACATATACACGCCTGCAGGGGAAGGCAGGAAGAAGGGAGCATGAGAGAAGCTGCTCATTTGTACTTTTTGGATTCCCAAGATTGAGCAAAGCTCAGACTTCAATGGACTTAACACTTTACAGGCTTACAAGGAAATCAAGATGTGTCCTAATCAGTTCATGAAAGCGAAGTAAAGGACTGTTCATTAAAGAATCATGTCTGCCTGCACAAACTTTCTTAAATTGAAAGAGTGTAAAATTAAATAGCTAGTATTGCTAATGAAATTAAACCAGAATTCTTGTCTGCATCCTACTTGCAAACCGGTGTATTTTAGTACCTGTGAGTAATGCTAAAGAGCCAAAGACTTATAATATTTAGAGGGATCTGTAATTTTCTGTGTAAACAAACTTAGGATAGAAATGTTTTAATAAATACCTCCCAGCCAAGACCAGCTACAAAATCCTCATAGGCTTGACTTCCTCCAGTATTTGTAAGAATGGAGTGTTTATCCTCTTGTCCCTCAGCAACATAAAACACTGCAATCTTGTGTGTCTCTCGGCTGTAAAACAGAGGATGGTCACTGCATGACAGTGCCTTTACTAATATGAAATCAAAATATGCAAACAGTACACACAGAACATGGCTTTTAAAACATTGAAAAAGACAGTGAAAGTAAAGTACAACTATAAGGCTTCCCTTTGAATACCTTCTCTATTTTCATATTCCCGTCCTGTCTTTTCTAGTCTGGTCTTCTCTAGAGCCTAAAGCTTTGCTATACATGAACAGTATTTACCCCTTTCATCACTTCTGAGATTTAGGATGGTGCTGGCAGTACCAATTGCTAATAGAATAGGTGGCCTTCTGAAAAGAGCAAAGCCTGTAACACAAGCATTATCGACACTGCACTGCCCATTAACAACAGTGCCTTGTGAATGCTGTGGCAAATGCAGCTTATGCAACTGATTGAAGAATCTTTAGGTACTATAGGAATGTCTTCTGTTCACAGATTGCTGTTAAATAGACACTGAAGCAGCTGAAAGCGGTTTCTCACACTTCTAAAGCCTCCGCTGGATTTTATTTCAACTTCTACAAAAACAATTCAAAGTTCTTAATTCTGTGCTGCAACTCCAACTAGAATTTCATCTCTTCAACTAACACTACTGGAAAACATATAAACAATTAGCTGAAGCTAAAATGTGATTTATCAAATATCTTTATCAAAACTTTGATATATCAAAGTTTTAAAACTATTTCATGTTATACATACAAATGTTCGCAATTTTAAGTTATTTTGGAGTTTCTTGCGTCTCATGGTATTCTACTTGTAGTTTAACTCTACAAATAACACCAATGTAACTTCAGTATAACACCAATAACTACAATACAGTGCAAAATGTATGAATAATTTACAAAACACTTTAAAAAAATAGTTCAATTCTCATATCTATTGAAATTAGAGCGATTTAAGTACAAGCACACTTAAAAGAAATAAGTAGGCAGCCATTAAAAGAATTTACCATTGTCTTGAGTCCAAATTTCGGAGTTCTCGAAGTAACTTCTCATTTTTCTTCAGGAGATGAAAGCTCCTTCTAAATAGAGAAATTTGTAACTCTCTTATCACCTGTTCACTGATAGATACAGAATGGTACAAGAACATTTCCAGGTCCATTCAAGAACAGTCAACAAATGCTTCTGCCTTTTCAATAGTTCTTTCGTATATAAAATATTAAGATATCTTTTAAAAAATATACAAGCAACTTTTTTACTGCAGGAAATCTTCTATATCCATTATGGCCCTGAGAACAACCTTTAATTCTTTCCACTTTCTTCTATCAACCTATTGGATCCAACTGAAATCAATCTTTTCTCTACAGAAGAACAGACAGAACTGCCTTTGATGCACATATAACCTGCACACTTTACTAGGCTAAAATGTATGTGCTTAGTGACAAAAAATGCTCTCATAATCCAGTGTCCTAGGAAGCTAGTGCATTGAACACAAAGCTTTTGCTATTCTGAATTGCAGAGGAGAGCAGAACATAGCTCACTAGTCACCCAGCCAGCTGTAACAATTTAAACAAAAACCAAAACAATATGTTAGAAAAAGAAAGGCACTTTTCATTTCTTTTAAACTGCGCTTAAGATGTTTCCCACAAAACAAAGTGGAATGAATTTAAGAGCAGTACTGTTCAAAACCAGACTTCCTTGAGGAATTAAAGACCCAAATAAGAAGGGTTAGAACACCAAAATTTTGTGGGATTCCAGTGATATCTCAGTGACACAGATTATTTTTGTTTTACAGGATATCTGTTTCCCTTCACAGTAAGAAACTATTTCTAGTACCCAATTTGACAGCTATGGCAAAAGAAGATTTCAGGAAGACCCTTAAATTCTAGGATGCTAATATTTGTACATACGCACATGTACATGCAGACATACACCTAATACACCCCCACAAAAATAATAGTGTAAACAGAGACATTACTTTTGTAACTGAAAGTGGCTTGTCTCCTGTTGTTCTAAACAATACCCAAACATTGCCAATGTTGAAATAAATAGTAGGGGACATATCTTTCTCGTTAGCTAACACAGATGCAATGCTTTGAGGCTGCATGCAAGCATGCTCTTAGCAGGCAAAGCAGCAGGACACTGTCCAGCATCACAATAGCTGAGAATATGACACTTTCAGAGTCTTATTCTGGCATAGAAAGGTAATGATTTTTTGCAGGAACATACATGGGAAGCAAAGAAAGCAAAAAAGATGCCTTCTTTATCCATGGTAGTACCCCTTAGTATAGTTGGTGAAAGGATTATTAGAAAAGATATCACTCTTGCAATTCACCTTCCAACACTGTTCTAAGGAAAGAATATAAATAGCAATAAAGGCAACAGGTTCCTCCTTTCTGTCTCTCTAAACGACAGGTTGAAATGCAGAAGAAAACTGCCATTTTCCCCATAGTTGCACATCCCCTCTCTTCTTTTGTTGGCTGGTGTGGAGTATTTTTGGCTTAACCCACCCTATGATCAACTATTATTATACGGTAAGAATAGCACAATTCCTTAAAAGAAAGTTCTTAAATTGTGAGTCTTTTCTACTTACCTTTTATCCCAAGAATTCATTCCCAGTATACTGAGAAGTAATCTGCAATAGTAAAATGCTGACTGGGGCTTTTGTGAGGTTGGCTCATCCTGCTCCATAGCCCTCATATTTAAATCATTGAAATGCTTTTCAACAAACTCCCTCTCTTCTGTGTGCTGTTTCAGAATTGCATTGATGACATCGTTCTCCTGCTTCTCTGAGATGCAGACTGGTTGAGGAGCAGGAATGTTGAGTGAGACACCAGTTCTCTGTAAGCATTCAGGGCTTGTAACACCTAAATACTGCAGGAGCTCATCAAGGGCATCTTCTTCATCCCTAATGGTATCCCACGTTGGTACAGTGTCTCTAAATTTCCTTTTTACTTGGAGTGTAATTCCATCCCTTGCAGATACATCCTCCACATACTCAAAAGATGAAAGAGCATCTTCTGTTTTATCTTGTTGAGATAATGAAAGTGCAAAAGATGTTTGTTGTGAAGATCCACATAAAGATGACGGTCCATACAAAATGGCTGAATCCCACGAGTATTTGCCAGATAGATCTCGCACTATAATTCTAACATTTGAATTAGCAGATGCAAGTCCAGCAGACAGTCCTCCCCCAGGCATGTCATCTTCTGCTTGGATTTGTATGCAAGACACCAGGGAAGTATTGTTTAACACAAAGAATTGAAGGTTTGGGTTCTCAAAAAGTTCAGGAGAAAGTTCAGGACTTTCACTGTATGGATTGTCGTTGTTTTCACACACTTGACTGGTTAGCATAGCAGGACCTCCGCTCATAGGATAGTGGCCTAAGTGGTTGACTAGATGTGTTATCACAGTACGAGCAGCAACAGAAATTAATCCTTGTTGCATGTGAGTTTTCACTGCAAGAGGAAGAACACAGGTTTTAAAAGAAGAGTTCAGAAAACAACACTGAGATTTATGTATTTCTTTTGGTCTCCTCTTCCTTGTGAGTATTAAACAGAGGATGGGCACTGCAAGGTTAGGATACAGCCAACTCAGTAATGCAAAATATGTATTTTGACGAACACTGGTCTCATATATAAATAGCATGAAAAATCGTAAGATAGTTGAAGAAGCATCTTCACTGTTTTACAGCCTACCATATAGTTTTGTAATCAGCACGGTTCCTCTAAAATACACAGTTTCTTAATCTAGTGAAAATAAATCTTAAACTGCTGATGAAGTAGAGATCATAATTGTGTTGTAAGAAGTCCATTTCCAACTGCAATGGATTTTTATATTTATACACATCATTACATTGTGAAAAACAAAGGAACATAGATGCACAAAAGCTCTAATCCATCTTAATTTCCCTGGGGAGCATACAGCTGCAGGTTAGGTTGAGAATAATACTGGATGATTTTAAAGTACCAGATCAAAGACCAGGCTATCTATACTGAACACAATCTAACAGTAGCAAAGTTTTCAAAAAGCAAATCTCATGCTCCTACTGCATTTTAAGAAGTTTCAGTCTGGAAAAACTTGGAGGGAGAAACAGAAGTTAACTGTGCCTATCTTACATGCCATTCATCTTGTGAGTTGCACTGGTATTTCAATACGCTTTTGCCTCCTCCTTCTTTGGTGCATACCTTCCACTTGCATGCAACGTTATCTGAATTCACAAGAGGTATTTCTTAATGTTTATACCACACGCTGCTGACTCAATACTTTATTGTTATTGGATTCTTCTATCAAATCCACTCTACATTACCCATGAAGTACTGAGCTGGTCAAAGTGATTCTGTCAGGCAAGACAACCCTCAACAGGCTGAGGGTACCCACTGAAGAACCCATACACAAAAGCATTACACTGTAGAAGATCATAGGTAGAAGAGAAAACAGAATCAATATGGCAAAGCACATATTTCTGCAGCCCCTCTCTTATAACAGGACTGGATGCCCTGAATTTGGGACTTACAAGGGGAAGATAAAGCAAGACTGTATTCCTCAGGATTACATCATATATTTTAAACTATATCAAACATTGAAAACTGCTGCAAACACTTCCCACCTTCTTTCTCACCAAAAATCCATCAAATTAAAATGTTCTGAACCACGTTAATTTTTCATTCAGTATTTACTGAGAAAATGTAACCTCTTGGACGTGTAAGTATGGTAGAATTAACTCATTTCCCTTTATGTGGTGTATTTATACACAATAAAAACTTATGTTTAATGAACAAATTTCTTTTTGCAGTTTAAGGTGTCTTAATTGGTTTAACTGGAAGAATAATGGCAGATTCATAATGTATACTGACTGTCATGACAGATCTTTAGTTTCTGAAGCACTGGATGCATTCTGCATCAGCAAAAATAAACAATTAATATATATTTGCCCCCCCCCCCCCCCCCCCCAAGGTTTGGGTAAAACACGTAAGAGACATTTAGGACTCTGGCTCTTCTCTACCTTTGGGGAGCACTAGATCTGAACTGCAAAAAGGGAAATATTTCATCCAGTTAATAGTTGGCAAAATCAACTTAATTTTTACACTATTCCAAAACTCAGATAAACTCAAATATTTTAATGAATTAATGCCTTGAAAACCAAGATAAAAAATTAGATATTATGTTTTTATTATCTATGATCTTCTTAATTTTTAAAATTTACAAACACAAAAACATTCAGTGAAGCTGAATTAAATGTCCAGATATTGATAGCATACAAGGAAATTAAGTTATAGTGCCATCTGCTGAAATACAAGAAGGAACTGTAAGCAAGTTTATACAAGACAAAGAGAAAATGAGTTGGATGCTTGGAGAATAATTTATCAGTGCAGTACTAACCAGCACCTGGACAATGCAGAGGCTGGCTCATCTTTGTCAGGATATTTATGCCAAGTGTTTAGCACTTGGCACTGCACAGATAAGTAAGGGAATATTCTTCTTGGGTTCCTAGGAGCAAAGACATGTGAGCTTCCCATTTGCCTGAACTCTCACACTGCGTAGGTTAATGCCTTCAGTTAAGTTCTGCTGAAAAACCTGAAGAAATGAGAGGGACCTGTTAGCATGTAAGTTATTACTATTACTGTCTTGTGGCAAACCCTAAAGATCTCAAACCTGACCATGGCTGTATTGTGTCTGTGCATAGATTTACTCCCTCAGGACCCTAAGGGAGATATGGAAAAGAAAGGTGATACAGTGATACAAAGAGTGGAACATCAAATTTAAATTTGGAAGGTCCATTCCCAGTCCTACCACAGTCTTTCTCTGAAGATTTTGGTCCTGAATTAAAATAAAAAATAAAAATAATTGGGATATAAATCTGTTATTGCCTCTTTTATAAAATGAGAACAGTACTTCTCACTGAGACTTCTCTCAGAATACAGTATTGTTGATCTAAAAATGACACAGAAAACTTAAATCAGAAGTATTAAGAGAAGCATACTGAAAAGTAAAAGGTAAGATGTAACCTGTTATGTCAAAATAAAATAAAGCAATCTTGAAACATTATTGCCACACAGCAAATCAGATTTTGGTGATGGTTTCCCTTAGCAAAAAAAAAAAACAAACCAAAAAACCAAAATCAACAACAAAAAAACCCAAACAAAACCCCAACTCTCCAAAGCCAGTATGTTTTTTGAAAATGTGATAATTTAAAATTAAATTAATGACTTAAAGGATACATATTAATAATTTGTTCCTAGAAGCACATCTCCTCAATGAGGAACAACCGGACATTCAATATATTAGAACTCTTAAAATGAGTATCTAAACCATGCTCTTGGTTTCTGGAGGGCAGATCGAAATATGCAATAATGCAAGCCATCACAGCTTTACAACAAATTCTACAAACTAAGTCATACCGTTACATATTAAAGCAGTCTAGCTGGCTGCTTTGCCAACTTGTCTTCCTGCGTGAACACATCTCTGCTCTCTTTACAATGGTACAGTCTTTTGCTTGGGCAATGTAATTTACACGTGTACACGATCATTTGGTAATTTACTAGAAGCATGTCATATTGGCTATTTTTCTCAGTCCCTGAAATTACCTCTTTTGTGGAAAGGCTGAAGGTCCATCACCACTAATTTGTATCAGTGGCATGAATGGAGGATTCCTGAATTTCCTTAAGATGTGTTGTTAATTCTTTAATTCAACTTTGGCTGAACAGCTTCTAAACAACTACAGTTATGTAGCAGAAGAAAAAAAGTAATGACTGAGGGCGGAATTTAACTCTCCACATCCTTTTAGCTACTTAAAGAAGGATGCACCTGTACAGACTGATTCATCTTAGTTAGAAGCCCAAACAGGAGAATGGGATGAATCACTTTCTGGAAACTCTTCTCTCTCTCCATTACATTTAGAGGGACCCTAAGAGAGTTCAGTTCAGCTTAGCTACCTGTATTTTACATTAGCTTAAGGAAGTCTCACTCCTGTCTAATTTTAAGCTTCAGGTGTAGAGAGATGCGGTTACAGAAAACCCACCTCTAGAATATCCCGTACAAAACACAAACTGTGCTAATCTGGATGTACCATGTATAAAGTATTTTTTTTTAAAGCGTACTTTTTGTCTCCTTTCAGTAAAATGGCAAACAGCAAAGCCTTAAAAGAAAAGTGCTTTATATTTCTGTTTTTTAAATAAAAGCTAAGACTAAACATCAGATGGGGGGAAACTTTCTCTTCAGAAATTGAAATACATTAGGGAAAATGATCGATCTATGCAAAAGAGTTTAAAATATGTTTGGAGAAATACGACAAATGGGGGAAATCCATGAAATGAATAATCGATAGACCACTGTATCTATGCAACGTAACTACTACCTTCCAATCACAACCATCTCTAACAGATTTGTGATCTAAGAAAAACAGGTTTCAAAATGTTTTTGCCCATAATTGCACAAAAAAAATCCCATAAAATATTATTTCCTTATGACTAGACTGTTCAATAGTCTGATTTTGCTATCTATTAATATTAGAAGATGTATAGCACTTCTTGTTTAATGCTACATATTTTCATGTAACCAGCTTCCCTGTTAATACAAGGGTCACAAAACCCCCTCAGTTTTACTTTTTCCTAAATGTTTGCATCATTTAATATAAACAAGGAAAAAGCTCTGAAGGAGAGGGTCCATTTTAATTCTCCCTCACATTTGTTTATGGTCCTGTAATGACAAGTAAAAGGCCAGAAGCAGGTAACCAGATCATGCCACAATGCAGTCCAAGTTAGCTTTTGCACATCTAAACCATACAGTGAATAGCTATAATGCTATACTATCCTTGGAGAAAGCAAGCCTCTGTCAGTGTGACACTGAATCCAGGCTAGTTAGGTGCAGTTAATTAGCACAGGCAGCACCTGTACGCCTGTACTGTAGCTAGAGGAAGCTGTTGTCGATACTAGCTAGAGGAACAGTTCATCAGCCTTCATGTAGACGAACCCTGTGTGTCCTTAGATGTATGAAAGCACCACAGACTTGCTGTCTGCAAGTTCTGATGATGCAAGAGAAGCTTCCTACTGATGTCTTTATTGTCAGCTGTTAAAAGTTCATTCTGTTTTAAAGATAACATTTTAATATACTTAACAATTTCAAAGTTATTCTTTGTGTATCTTATACTGCAATCTACCACTTTACCTGTAACCTGCAGAAAGGAGGACAAAGACAATTTCACAGATAATCCTAGGTGTAACAGATTCCTTGTGAGAGATAGCACTTGGAAAATTACGGAAACAGAGAGGGGAATAATCCTCTTCTCTCCCCAAATAGCCTGTTTCCAGAGGATTTAACAAATCTTTATAGCAGGGCTTGCTCCAGCCTCTCAAAAGATCCTGTCCCCACTACGCAGCTTATCACTGAAAGTCACGTATCTTCATAGTCTCATACCACATCATACTGTGGCCAAGTGTCCATAAAACTTGTGATGGATCTGACCTTGAACAATGAGAGGCATAACATGGTTATCACAATCACATCTATTAAACTGATCAAAAGCAGCCTGTCTTAAGAATTCTGGCGTTTCAGTAGTTTCAGCTTTGCTTGTGACCTAAGGAGAGTCTAGCAAACCCCACCCTGTCTTTGTAGAACTTCCCCGATTTCCCTACAACTGCTGTCGTGCCCATTTCCATTCCTTCATAAAAGATATCATGATAACACTTTTACTTTACTAAAAAAGAGGGTGACCCATTGGCATACTGCCCTGCAGCTAGCTTGTACTAATTGACCCCCTGTCTTGATCGAGTCCCAGACTTGTTATCCACTAAGTTTACTCCTCTCACTCCTCCAACAATGCCAGGGAGAACAGATGCTGTGTGATCAGTTAAGCACTGCCAATTTTATTCTCTGCCTGGTAATGTGGACTAGAAGTGCCAAGGTTGCAAGACCACGGTTGCATTATAATGCTGTAGTTTGCCAATTAAATTTCACGATCTGACTTACAATTCCAGAGCCCTGAAACTTTAAAAACATATGGGGCTTCTTTAATTCATCTGGAGAGATAAAAGGAACATCTGAAATTACTTTTATTTAGAAATTTAACAAGAAATCATAAAAGAACAGATCACATACGGAAATGCAAAATGAAGATATCGATGCTAAGGCTTTGTGCAACTACATTCATTCAAAGAGAAATCTATTCAGGGTTGTCTTTTCAGATTGTCAGATTAAACAAGCCACACGGCATTTGCTGCTAACCCATAATTACAGATTATTACAGAATACAAAAGATGCCAGGCATAAAAAGCTACTACAATACACTACACTGTAATGAACATGCAGTGGAAGTTAATTTTGGCAAATGCTTTAAATATTAGCTTTACATAATATGTGTAGGTGAGACTGTAATTAGGACAGAATGAATCCTTCGAAGCCTCTTTCATTCTGACCCACCAGATGATTACTTTTTACTAATAATACCACAGCCATTTGACAAAAAGCCAACTATAGTACCTTGCTTCATTCTTCAGTAAATTTAATAATTACAGCTCCTCCTGCCAATAGTTCTCAAATCAGACTTGTTCAATCCAATACTGAGCTTATTAGGGGACAGCTCTATGTTTAGAATTCTTTGGCCAAAAAAGTACTTGAGGATGATGAAGCATGCCTTAGACAAGGGCACAATGATTAGCCATTTTCTCTACATAAAAAACAGCACGTAGTCACTACAGACCACAAAATCACCTGCTGTTAGCACACAGCTGCTACAAAGAGCTTCTGCATTTATCTGGTTCTTAATACCTTTAAGGAAGCCTAAACGGAACAACTTAATATGGAGGGAGAATAGCACTACACGGAGTTTCTGGTATCAGTATTAATCTCATCTTTTTCAATTTTCTTCTCAATGTAGCCATTTGATATTTACTAGATACACTGCATAATACACACTGTTCCTCTGTAGCTTAGTTTCTTGATTCTTTATTTTTATTTTCAAGTTCTGAAGAAAATGTTCATTCCTGGGTCTCTTAAGGTTCTAAGCAGATGACAGAAAATTTCTCTCTTTTTAGGTAACTCTGTGGTTTTAAACAGTGTAAACAGATTGACAACAAATTAGGATAGGTTAAAAAAAAATTCAGAGAGCGCTTTCAATATTGCAAGCTCATATAGGAAAAAAATCCAGAATATTCTTAGAAAAAGGAGCAAAATTAAGGAAAAGATAAATTAATTTACTGCAAGTAAAATGAAAAGCAACATTTATCCATGTTGCAGTACTTAATGCTTTTTGCTGATACACAGAGCACAGAAGAATCCATATCAAATCAATCTTCATGTTGTTCAGAAGATACTTATTTCAGTTAATCGAACAATAATTGCTTAAAATTATGTTAGCTCATTCCATACTAATGGTTCTTACCTAGTGTCTAGGTATAATTTAAAACATGCTTTAGACTAACACTTCAATACTGGAAACCAAGATAAAATCTTTTTGAAAGAAAATATATTTAGGCAATTTGACAAACCTTCAGTGACTGGCTGAAGTTTAGAAGACCTCTCCGAGTCTGGAGAATGCAGTGGTTCTGGTTCCTTCAAGCTTTCTAAATGCATAAAAGGATCATAATCCACACATGCCAGATCAGAAAGGCTTAGAGGAAAATATTTAGGGTTGCTAAAACACTGAGACCCATAGACACATCCATGCAGAACCTAGAACAAAACCAGAATTTCATGACATTAACTAGTGAAATTTCTACTTGATAGATTTGTAAGAAATGAAGTTTATTTTTATTTAAATTTTTAAATTTATTTGTTAGAACCAGGCAGGCAGGACAAAATGTTGGAAAATTTTATATGCTTAATGTTTACAGAAACAAACGCTGGTCTGCAAAGAAAATTGTTAAAACAGCATCTACACTGAAGTGGAATTTAACAATGAAGAAACAAGAAACAAAACAAATCACTAAACTACCTTTATTTTTAGATCTCCTATCTTCTTTAATTATGTATGCTAGGTCTAAGCTGCTGGAGGTTTTAATCCCCTTCCCTTGCAAAAAAATACCTATCTTTGTTCTGTGTCCCTAAAGACAGTAATTACAACTTACTGCTTTTTACTTCACTTATTGCTAAATAAAATTGCTTGGTATATAAAGCTACACCCTCCTATCTTAAACATATAGCTGGTCTTCTACAACACAAACATCTGCTATCAATATAACATACAAAAAGGAACTTGGTTAAACATCACAAAATGTAAAACAAAATCAACAAAGAACAAGCAGTTACAGTAGCATGTACGAGAACTAAGATAGCACTCCACATTTCAGCAGTAGAATGGAGGTCAGCTTACATAAAACTTGCTGTCTTCACTTCCATGAAAACTGACACTACCTCCATGCATAGAAATTCTCATTTAGCGAATAAAGAAACAGGTACCTTATATATACAATTAAGAACAGATCTTTCAGTCTTATCATTTTCTGCTCCTGTAGTGTGAAGAGGCTGCAGCAAGGTCTTTAACGGCAAGGCCATTATCCAATCCAATAAGCACAGAAGTAAAGAAACCACCAACTGGAACAAACACTTTCAATTACAAATCAATTAAACCAGCACCTGCTACTTCACATTTATCACTGCATTTTACTTCTCTGTTTTACTTTTCTCAATTCAGTAGAGTCAACCTTCTGCAGTAATGGCAGGTCACACTTGTTTAAAAGCCACTGTATGTTCAAAACCTACGGCATCAGTAAAAACTTTGGCTACTGAGATGTTTAACAGAGACCATCCATACAACAATTTCTCATCATGGTCAGTCTGTGAGCAGATATCGTGCCTAAGAGGATACCCATGATTTTCCAAAATTGATTTGTAGGGCGCTGTTTTTAAAATGACAGATTACACAGGTACAAATTAAGGCTGATGCACTATTCTGCACATAAACGTCACTGTAATTGTATCAAGGATTACAAAAACCTGAACTATTTCAGCTGCATTTAGTGCTTTATAAATAACACAGAATTTCCTTCACAACATGTCAATAACACTATGTAGCATCAGGTACCATCTGAAATAAATCCAACTGCCTCCTGTATTGTAGGCTACTCAGTCAGCAAAAGAATCAACACCCTCTAGGGGATGTTTTTAAAGACTGTAGAACAGAATTAGATTAAGACACACATACACACCAAATTATTAATAACTTACTGGCTTCAAATAATTATTTTTATTTTTTAAAACTTAGCTGTGGCAGAGGAAACAATTCAGATAAATAGCTGCAAGATTCTCTAAAATATTTCCCAAGTTAAATAAAAGTCTTTCAAAGAAAATCCACTTAACTAATTTACTAATAAATAACATATAAACATCACACTCATTTCACAAAAAACATTACAACTTTGTCTCTCTGAGGCACCGTAGAATAAACCTAATGATGAAGGGCTCTGAGTATTTTTATATTAAACCAATTTTTAAGAAACCCATTAGGACTAAGTTTGTCGAAATAGGTAAGCCTATTTTTTGTATGATATTTGATGTAGAATGATCAGCATTAGTTCATGGGGAAACTTAGTGATTTATGGGAAGCATCTCAGGTGGAAAGGTGGCTAAGCTTGGCATATCACTGTAGTATACAACAGCCCCTGCCTCCTTGCAAGCAGAGAGGAAAGGCAAAACGGAGCTCTGGAAGCCAAAATGAGCAACAGGCGAATGCCAGCTCCTGTGGGAATGGGTAGCCCAGAATGACAGAGCTGCCAGTGACAAACTGCACCAAAGTGCCCAAGCTTAAATGACCATTGAGCCCCACAGTCCTAGAGAAAAGCCAAATAATTCAGAAGAGATACAGCTTTCAGGAGGTAGAAAGTACTACTGTATCAGGTGAAGAAGGAGCCTGTCTTAGCTAGGAGACCCAGGCCCACTGAAAATACAAAAGGATAGCAATCGTTTTGAAGGATGACAACAATCAAATTCATCTGAAGGTTACGGGCTATCTTGCTCAAGAATGTATTCACAATACAAAGTACAAAAAATCATGATCTTATAAATAATCTGAAAGGTATTCTCTACAAGTTGAGAATATATTTTCACTGTAAGACAAGTATGAAAAGTCTACATTACTGCTTGTAAGTACACTGAGGATAAGGAAGAAGACGACTTTCTAAATATTGAAAACAATCAATCAATCTCAATTAATTGTAAATGCATTTTTTCCTACAAAAACTTCAGAAATTCACTTGTATAAAGAATACTGCTGGAATTCTGAGAAGACTATACTGTATTACACTTAAAAAGCCGAATCCCTACTTTAAGGCACAGCTTAAATTTTATAACAATGCTATGTCACACACCTTTTTAATTAAACTGACACATTAAAAAGAAATGAAAAATATTTACCCTCTTGTCTTGTTCATAAGAGGAAGCTTCTGTACTGGGTAGTAGATGGGTAATAGTTGCTATCAGAATCTGGGGAAAATATAGCATAGTTTCTTTAAAAATGCTGTTTAAATATTTAAGTTTAAAATAAGTTTTTAAGCAGGTAAATGTGACACAAGACTAGATTCATGGTTAAATTCTATTAGAGTTATTTTGAGACAAACTACAGTATACCTTACGACTTTTTTTTTTTTTTTTTTAAGTAAAATCCTTTTAATTGAATTTCGTGGAAGACATTGAAGGAATATGTTCAGCTTGACTGACGTAGGTGCATTAAGGACAATGAAATTACACAGCTACTCCAAATATTCAGGCGTGAAGAGAACTTAACTCAAGACACTTGGTAGGGTGCAGGAAAGAGCCTGACGTGTTTGTGTATGGGGCTATTTGAGCTCCATTATTTCTTAGAACTACTAGAATTTGTAAACACCCTGCCTCTACTTAATCAACAATATGACTGCAGAAGAGCAGAGAAATACTTGCTATACCTCTTAAGAAGCTTCCACATGATTCCCTTTCCAGTTACCTGGGAGACCTCTATCTTTTCTCTGTGGTTCAGCCTCACAGAAGCCATACTCTACCTCCTCATTATTTAAAGTGTATTCAAAATAGTTATTTTTTTATTAATACTGAAACACTTTAATGCAAAGTATTTTGCATATGAATATGCAAAATACAATTGTAGATATGTATTTTAAATAATCACTTTCTCACTAAACTTCAATAAACATATTTGAAGATATTTAATATTTTAAAAAAATTGCATTTTATTGACAATATTCTCATGTAAACAATGACATAGCTCTACTGGAGAAAAAATAAGCCTAACATAGCCATTTTACATGTTAATATTGGAGTCAGCAAGTAAGTACAATGTGAACCCACACAATTAATGTTTCTACTAACTTAACATTTTGTGAAACAAACTTGTCAATATTCTGGTATTTTAATTTCAGTGAAATACATTTTACTGTTACATTTAACAGAATTAAAATTTTCAAATTTTTAAAAATTACTTACTTGAATAATTCTTAAAGGTGAATCAGCTTGATAGACTTGAAGTCTATGTACATAGTGTATCAGCATGTTCAGCATACTGCAGGCAACTTGGGCTACTGTTTTATTTGGAAACTAGAAAAGAGAACACAGCACAGTAACAATGACCACATTTCACATAACAGTACGTTAGGTGGTAAGGTGGTCAGGAATTTCGGTGATGGTTTTATACATATAGTTTATTGTGTACCTATTTATTGGAGGAACCAAATTAAATTTTACAAAATTTAAAAGGAATTAGTTTATAGTCATAATCAACTGTTAGCAGCTAACATCAAAGGTTTGGGACAGACAATTAGGGAGTTGCACGGAATGAGGGAAAGGGGAGAGGAGTCTCCTAACTAATTTCAGACCGGTTAGTACAGTATCATGAAGCCAGAAAGAATGAATTTGTTTTCTTGTTACCTTAATGTTTATGCATGTTAATGCATCACTGCAAAAAACCAAGGATCTCATTCTGAAATCAGAGGTCTTTGTTGAGAACCAAGGCAGGTGAACTGCTATGTATCCAAAATGCCAGGCATAGTACTAATAGCGAGACTAACTGTTCTCTATTTGTCAGTGACTGCTGCGTACAGCACTTGTCTGAATGGAAATGAATGCAGCTCGGCTTCTGTGCTTAATTCCTCTTTTCTCTGTTTTCTTTTAAAGGCAGGAGAACGTTGCTGCACTGAAGCCTGCCTTCAACAGTTACTAAAATATTTAAGTTACTGTGTTGGTCAAGGCAAAATGTACAATTAGTCCCCAGCCTTGGGAGTGGATGCACATGCTGCTGTATGCTCCTAAGTGGGAAAACAAAGAAATGAAGAGACAGGGATATGTTTCCTTCAATTATTAGTGCGCAGGACATGTAACTGAGGCTGCTTCTTTTGTTGCACTTGCCTTAAAACATTATGCTGTGCACCAAACAACAAGCACAAAGCGAATTTTACAAGTGAATTTTATTCATCTAGGACATGAAAATCCTACAAAGCTGTGCTAAATGCGAATCTGAGCAAAATGGTTACCAGCACAGCAAAACTACAGACTTGAGAAGGCAGCACAAACCACACAGAAGAAAAAATAACATGCAGCAGCCCCAAGAGAAGGATTTCAAATACATTCTTATTCAAGAAATTACTCTTGAATTCTTATTCAAGAATTACTCTTTACTGAAAACAACTTTTCCAAACCACAAATCTGATGAACCTCAAATCACTCAGAAGACAATTAGTTAATTCATGCTCTAATCATGACAAATCCTATTCTGTTTCTCTAATGAAGATGAGTGACATCAGAATTCCTGCATTATTAAAAGAATAGAAAAGTAGTTTACACGTTTTAACTTCACTTTACTTAGCAGTGAAGCTGTCACAGGTGTATGCTGCAAGGTGGCTAAGTGTCTACCTCTGAACTCAGAAAAGGGTAGTTATGTTGCCAAAATACTTAGATTTAATTTCTTGGCTTCTTAGACTGTTTCTTAATCAATCCAGTTCTAGTAACTTTTCAGGGCAGGGTACATCTCACAAACCTAAAAAAAAAAAAAGCTTTAAGAAAGCTGAAATGCCTGGGCAATGAAGCCTGAGCAGAAAATTACGGATTTCAGAATAAAATTTTTGGCAAAAATTTGAAGGTGGAAAATACACTTGAAGAAAACTCTGCCCTGGGCCAGCTTATCAAAGCAGAGCTTTTTTTTACATTTAAGGTCTTGAAAAGAAAAGGTACAAGCATAAGAAAAAGTATGGAGTACAAAGCTTTAATTAACATTTTTTGTGTTATCTATGTAAGCATAAAGAAGGACTATGAGCGGCTCTTACAAGCCAGCCACAGAGACAGAAACCAGAGTACACACGGCAGTTAATTCTTGTTCTGACTTTCCTTGTTTCTCAGTGGACGCAGTTTCATGTTATTGTTGGCTTTTAACTAAAACGTGGCAGGCATCTTACACCTTCAAGTCTTCCCAGAGCTTATGACAAGAACACCACTATTTTTTATCCCTCGTGAGACAGCCTCTCTCCATGCTGTGAAAGTACACTGTAAGAGCACAGTAAGCAGGGTACAGATTCTAATGTTCAAGCTCGACTGACAACCAAAAAAATTAAATGAAATTGAAAGCATAACAATTTGATTATAGAACTTGAGATCAAATCCAGATTGCTGGAAACATCCTTACAAGCTTGCAGGAAAACCCCAAAGTCACTGGAAAGGACAAAAGGGGTGGACAAACCAGAGCAGCTTAATAAGGAATATCCAGATTACTGAATTTAAGAAAAAATTACCTGAGAAAAAGGCCTGGAAACTTTTCAGAGTGTTTGAATAATCAGCTGTTTACTACTTAAAAACAGGGAGCTTTTTTTTTTTATTTTATTTTTTTTATTTAAGAGGATCATGAGAATCTAAAATGGTTTACACAAATCATTGAACCTCTATCTGTTGTCTGGTTGAAGAGAGTTTTTACTTTTCTTTTTAATTTAAGACAGGGTACAAAAGTCAGTGGAGACCTAAATTTAACAGAAAGGCTGAAGGGTATAAAGTAATGAATACAAATAAAGTTCAGAACTTGTGCACTCAAATTTTCAAGTCTTATTCATGGGAAGAGCACTGATTAGGAAGTTTTAAAATCAAGAATATGAGGATTGGCCCAAAGGGATCAAACCCTTCATCTGTTCCTTAAATCTATCCCAGCATGGTCAATATATCACATTTCAAATGAATGCACTGATACTTCAGAACAGACAGTTATAAAGCTGTGTGTCCTGGAAGGACATTTTCCTAAACCCTAGCAGAAACAGTGGATTTATGCTGAATAGCAAAACAATTCACCCATCTCAAGTCAGCTGCTTTGTTCTGACTTCTTGTCCAAGAACCTTCAGAGGTGGCACAAAGGCGGCTGTGCAATGCTACAAACATCTCACCTGTCATTTTCTATCTCTGGAAAATGCTGTGTGTTACAAAGCATAAGAATTCACTACTTCTATATGATTTTATATTTAGTAGTGTAACTGCGGACATAATTTTTTAAAAAGTTACTCAATGGAAAAAACAAACAAACAAACAACAACTTTCAATGAACCAGCACTTTGCCTGGTACCCAACTCTCAGGGTTTTTCTCAGAAGGGTAGTCTTACCATTACTTTTCATCTTTGCAAAGATCCTTTGCTTTCTGGATGTTACATCAGTAGTTTAACCTTGTCCGTACTTGCAAATAACCTATGTTTAGCACTCACGCATCTAAGCCTGCACAACACAATTTTGTGATGTATCTGCAGCATTTTTGAGAGGAGCGGGGGGTCTGGATGGCTGGTTAGGATCCTTTGTGCTCAGACTTCAGCAGAGGTTAATGCAGATATAGCAGTATCACCACACTGCTGGGAGAAGTGCTAGCTATATTCAGAGCTGGACGGCAGTTCTGAGTACACTTGTTTTTCAGAAATAGGCATGTAATTGTTGCTAACATTTCTACTCAATGTTATTTGCTCAATTGTACTTATCAGTAAGTTGGACTAGGACTATAGCTCCCTATTGATTCATTTCTCCTGAAAATAAGAAAATAATCCATTCTGGGAGTTCAAATCTCCGACTACTTGGAAGCCAGGAGATTGCTTAGGTAACAAATTAGAGCTCATTTGTTTCTCCCATGATATATTTATGAACTTTTCATTTCATGATTAAACTCGATTGTGAATGTATACCACTGCTCAGAACAGGAGAAAAGCCAACATGCTCTGGACACTTTTGCCAACATAAAGCAAAGTAGAAATATAAAGATCTTTGTCTTTTCATTCAAGAAGTAATTTATGTTTAATATAAATGAGATACAAATAATTGGTTTAATAAATACGTCAAAGAAAAGTAAGAGAAATCAGAGTGAATGTCAGGATTAAAAATAGTTCAAACTTTGATAGATTGCAGAAGTAAGATAAAAACAACATAATTTACCTAACACCAAACCTCCGCAGGAACTTGATAAAATGCACTATTTAAGGGATATTAAAAAGCAAGGGGAAAACCCTGGAAGAGAGTATTAGTGAAGCTGCAAAGGATGAATGTGATTTTGCAAAACAGGAAATTGCAATTTAGAGTCTAATACTAAAAGCCCTGCAGCTACCCATTTTAGACAGACCCAAATCCTGCTTCACAGGATGTGATTCGCTAAGACGCTTTTCAGATTCCCACTGCTGAAAAGAAAAGTTAGTCCCCAACATCTGACACAAGCCATGTATAATAGGTGTACACCCTGATTTTTATCAACATGTATATACAGAAAGACTAGACTATTCATTGAATTTTCATGTAAACAAAGAGCATGTAGAAAGGTTCTGAAAATAAATTGGGAAATATTTAAAAAGTTGAAGATATTGTTCATAAATATGCAAGTTTGCATAATGCTAGAAAATAATATGCTTTTTAATAATATTCTAATCATTGCATAAGATATGAACAAATATGAAAAAGATCTGAAAAAAGTAGGAAAACAAAAACACTCAAGGAAAAAAAAAAGCCAAAAAAAGTGCAGCTTTTTAACAGAGATGATGAAAGGAATATACTGTTGATATACTACCACCAATACAAAATCTTGTGACCAGAGTTCAAAACCAGTGAGACTAGTTTCAGAATAGTGTAAACTGTCATTCACAAAAGGAAAGGCAGACAAATGTCAGAAAATCTCTTCTATTCAGAAGCATCTTATAAGCATTGCACCACAATGAACTAGCTGTATCTGAGCAAGCTGCATTTCCAGGTGAGAATCACTGTGCATACTAGCTATGTTTAACAGATTCAATTAAAACAGCAAATACCAAAACAGTAAATCATCCTAGATTTCAAGAACCTAGTATTAAGTAGTTATACAGAATTGTATGGCGACTATCAGAGACTGTAAAGTTTTATCTTACAAATTAGTTTCAGAACCATTGTATTGAGTGCAGGTGGGAAGGTTTTGGTAGCAGGGGACTGCAGGTGTGGCCTCTGCGGGAAGGGACCAGGGACCCACTGCTGTTCTTCCTATGTTCTCCCCACTCCTGCTGGGGGTGGGTAAGCGAGCATTTGGCTGCTAGCCGGGCCCAACCCACAACACCCATTAAAATGGAAAAGTTAAATCTTTCTGAAAAATTGTAAAACTACCCAGTGTTGCAGCATGCTTCATAAAAAATGGGAAATACATTTAATGATAGCCACAAAAACAGGTGCTCTTTACTTCTCACCAAAATTAGAGGTCTCATTATTCTCTTTCAACAGGTAGTTTATTCACATAAACTTTGATGCCAACTCTTGACCTGTCTTTGGATGCAGATTTTTTCTAAGAGGTACTGGCCTGAATGACATGTCCTGGAATGAGCAGAGAAAAGCACTTTGCCACAGGAAATCAAACAGCCTCCACCGCTTCCATGCATGCAGCATAAGTACTCTACATCTCTATCTAAATATCTGACCAGAGCTGAGAAGCAATACTGCATAATGCAATGGCTCTCAAACTCAGAAGAGAACAGGCACAGAATGTAATGAGGACATGGGGATAATGGGATCTGGTTGGTGGAGGGAAGAAGAGGGCAGGTGAGCAAGAAGTACGAAAAGCTTTGGGAAACTTCTGCTTGTCCTTTGCATTTATCACCTTCCCACTTTCTTCCCTGTCCCCCTCTTACACTAAATGCTCTGCTCAGTCTGGTAGCCAAAGCGTACAAGGCAGCAATTTGGCTTGGGACAGGCTTTTTGCATATGATGGCAGATGGCTCACAAAACTGGGATCCCTTCCAGTTACCTCTCTACCCTGGCCTTTCCCTTTTGCAATGTGTCAGGAGAATGCACCATGGAGGCTTTAAGAGTACTATTAATCAGAGCTGGGGAACCCAGGATGCCAATTAGCGAGGAATGTGACTTCCCTCGGCATCCTTGTCTAGTCTAGACAGGAGACACAAATGCTGGAGAAGGAAAGACTCTGATGTTTCTGTACTCCAGTGTCTTTGTATGGATCTGTACTGGCTGTACATGGCAAGGTTTTGTAATGGAGAGGCTACAGGGGGGCCTCTGTGAGAAGAGGTTAGGGGCTGCCCCATGCCAGACACAGGAGCTTCCAGCCAGCTCTGCAACAGACCCACCAAAGAATGCAGCTGAGCCCATGTGCCAAGTGTGTGGCGCCTTCATGAGAACATATTTAAGAAAGGGCAAAAATGCCGCACAGGCAGAGAAGTGGGGGAGAGGGGGAAGGAACAATAAACAGCTGGCAAACATGAAAGCCAAAGAAGGAGGACGGGGAGAAGGTGCTCCAGGTGCTGGAGCAGAGATCCCCCTGCAGCCTTGGAAAAGACCATGCTGGAGGAGATATCCACGCTGCAGCTGTGGAATACCCCACACCGCAGCACTGGATATTTCCTGAAGGAACTGCAGTCCACAGACAGCCCACATTGGAGCAGGCTTATCCTGAAGGACTGCAGCTAGTGGGAGGACCCACATTGGAACAGGGAGGAAGGAGTGGCAGACAGGAACTGTTACGGACTGACCATAACTGCCCATTCCCCATCCCCTGTGCACTACTTGGGAGAGGGCAGGAGGAGAGAGCAGAGTTGGGAACAAAGGAGTGAAGTTGAGCCTGGGAAAAGGGGAGGGCAGAGAAAGGTGGCGTTTTAAATTTTTACTTTCTCATTGCCCAAATTATCTTAATTAAAATTAAATTAAATTTCCAAGTCAAATCTGTTTTGCCCATGATGGTAGCTGGTAAGCATTCTCCCTGTCTTCATCTTGACCCACAAGATTTTTCATCCTGTTTTCTCCCCCTGTCTTGTTGAGGAGGGGGAGTGAATAAGTGGCTGGGTGGGAGTCAGGCCCTTACACAAGGTTAATCCACCACAGGCTCCTAGATCTAATTACAGTCAGATGCGGAAAATCCTCTTGGAAGCTTGGGTCCAGGATGTGGGAAGGGGTATAGCTGGACAAAGTTGGGCAAAGCCAGTAGTGGTTTGCTGGAACCTGAATTGCAAAGATTATTTATGAAAGTTGGGATGATGGACAAACTATTATGCTCCAAAGGGTGGAGGTTACAGTGAAGTGGCTAATGACATATATTAAGATAGCAATCCACTATCTTATTTCCCAGCACATAATTTCCTCCAAACTTAAAGAAGGGTAAAGATGTCTTTTGACAGAGTTCAGAGATCCACCAATTAAACTGAATTCAGTCTTTTGTAAGGATTGAAAATGAGACTGTGAAATGAGGATTCTAAAATGTGACCATGACTTTGAAAAGGTAAAGTATCTTTACATGTAAAGGCAATATACTTTGTAAAAGTGTTAGTCTCTCACCTTTAAAGAAACACAAATCACATTCAATGCTTCCTTGATCTGAGGATGATGTGATTCATGAACTAGCTCCTCACAGATCCAAATACCAAGGCTGCAAAGAGCAACACATCTGCAAAACAATGTTGGAGGATAAGTTCTTGAGAAACATGCTACAAGAATGTGCAATTTTTATGATTCATGGTATGTCTTGCTAAAATCTAATAAATGTTTTTAATATTTCAAAAAGAACTACACAAAAACCTTTATAATGCTGTAACATTTAAAAATGAGAAAGAAATCCCAAGTACCCTGATGAAGGCATAGGAAAGGACAGAGGAAGCACCCTTCTGAGCAACTGAAAAATCCAAAAAACATCAAGAACTCCTGACAAAGTAAAAATTGTGGTATGAGGTTCCTCCTCCCTAAGTGAGATTTTGCTTATATTTGTTTAGAGCTTCTGGGACACAGAGACATGAGAGGGGAATGTTATTCATTCATAGATATTTACCTTTTTTTAGATTGACAATAAACAAGGATGAATAGAGGAGGGGTAGATGAATGCTAGAGACAGTGTACATATTGTGATTAAATACTTCAAATTTTGTTGTTTCTTCATTTAAAATCAGGAAATAGAAAAGTGTAAAGGTAAAGAGTATTTACATAAATGCATTCAAATCAGCAGAGATGGATGAAATTTGTTCAGAAATGTTAAGGAGCTAGCTTAAGCAATCTCTGAATCATTAGTAATTATCTTCAAGAACACAGGCTGCAAATATATTGGAAACAACTTCAGAATTCAAAAATCCTCTGGATAAAATTGGTGAGCAGTCCAAAATTGACAAGACGAAAGCTGCTCATGGGAACTGCAAAGCATTACATCTGGGAAGGAAAAATCATATGCTAGAATAAAAACAGAAACAGAAGTGGCTATGAAGCCTGTGCTGCAGAAAAAGGATTTTAAGGCTACACAGAATCATGAAACTGCTAACAAGTAGCAAAAATTCTACATGATAGTGTAAATAAGATGTCAAACCACCCTGTTTTGTGCATTGTTGTTGAAATCTCAATTGCAAGACTGCCTTCATTACATCCTGATTAATACAATTTAAGAATAAAGACAAGCTTGAGAGAGTCTAGAAAAAAAAGCGACAAAAATAATATACACGCTTTGGGAAATATTACATATGGAGAAAAAGTTGAAGAGACTACTGGGTCAAGATCACAATTGAGGAAGGAAATCATAAGAAATCTTCTGATGTGCAGTAAGTCACTGAAGAGTTTAGTTTCCAGCAGAAAAGATTTCTCCTATACTGTTCATAAAAACAACCTGACTGAAAAAATAAGGTAAGTATTGGAACAGTCCAAGATTTTTGTAACTTTCTTCTTGGAGAAAATTTTCAGGACCGTTTAAGCAATCTACTGCCAGGAATGTTTTAGACATACTCCAGCCTTGGAGGAGGGGGAGCTTACAGAAGTGCTCCTGGTCCCTTCCCAATCTACACTTCTGTTATTTCCACAGTATGTGTTTCAATCCTTTTTGAACAAAAGAAAGAAAGAACATGGCATGGATTTAACAATGAACATAGTTTGTGTAAGCTGACTCAGAAAATAAACCTTTAGTATATAGAAGAGTAGACAGCTCTAAGTCCATGTTACAATTTTAAGTTTTCCTCATGGTATTGAGATCCGTTCCACACCTGATGACCTACTGATGTGAAAACTATTCATGAGTTTGTGAGGTTTCTACTAAGAACACTGGTTTCACTATCATTATTCGGAGTAGTCTCTGAAAAACTGTAGTTATGTGGCTACAATGTTGTTAGCAAAGAATCACAGCCTTAACAGAACAAGCAGGAGAAGAGAACACAGAGTTCGTTAACCTATCACTTCTTTTTCAGACTGAAAGCAGCAGGAGAGGAATTTGATTAATACAGTTATTAATCTGTATAGATGGAGGTCTGAGAGTAGAATGTATTTCAGATAACTGACTTCCCTGAAGCTCAGCTGGGTCAAGTATGTAATGAAACGCAAAACATCGAGCCTCTGTGGAAGAGATAAGGAATACAGATTTATAGCTTGGATAATAATAACAGCACTCAGACTTGCTGGAGATATAAAGCTATGTACCTAAGTTCCAAGAAATCTAAGTTTTTTCGTAGGAAACTGCAAAGACAAATAAGCCTCTATCAGTGGCTGAGCTGACATGGCAAAATCACAACGCCCATCCTGAATACGACCTCTGATAGTATCCAGGTGAACTCCATACTGCTGTGGAGCAGATGGTATCAGAAAGGTTATTCCCAAGAGAGACAGTGGATAAACTACTGCCGAGGAGTGAGGCAGTCAGGCTTCAGGAGCTGTGGAAACATCATTATCCCCACAACGAAGACATACCCATCTCTCTCCCAGAAGGAGAAGAGGGACACAGGCAACCCAAAGAGACATTGGGAATGTATTCCTTTTTAATCTTCATTTAATGTTATTACACACAATGGTCCAACCTTGTATTGTGGGGGCAGCATAACTCAGCTTTCTGAAAGGCTGGGCATGCACATGTGCCTGTGCTCCTACATACACAACCTCACAGCCAGACAGGATATGGAGACATGCAGGATGTTCCCTTCCTCTTCCCAGCCACACTGCCAGAACTGAAGATGCTAATACTGTGTTCTTCAATGCCACAGGATCAGTAATAATGTTCTGAACCAAACGAATTTAAATCGCCTTTTTCAAAAGCAAAGTGGAGAATGTTGTGCTTTTTGGAACTCAGTTTCATAAAAGAACATGAAAAATGAAATGAAAATTATCTCAGAACATTCCTTCCTTCCCCTGTGTTGAGAGAGATTATCAGCTCAAGTGAAGAACAGGTAAGTGGGGTGATGAAAACTGCTCTTTGTTTTCCAGCAAAACGTTTTAAGGTTCATTGAACCTATCTTTCCAATAACATTTTTCAGGCACTTGGTTCTAGTATCTTGCATTTGTTAAGTAACATTTATTAGCTGAGCATGTACAGACAAGGCACATAAGTGTGCTCTTCCTTGGTAGGCATTACAGATTCTTATTCCAGTTCCATACACAAGACTTTATAACTGAAAGCCTCAGGGGACAGGGAAGGAGGAAAAAAATCCTAAGCAAATTAGGAAACAGAAGAGAAAACTGCTAACTATCTTCTTTGAAGTTCTCTATTTGATGAAGATGCCTAAGTTTAAGCATCAGAGTAATCATTCCCAGTTTAATGCTTCACTCAGTATCTTCTGCTTCTTTTCCATACCATAAAGAAAGGCTCATGTAGCTTGGATTATTTCTGTTTTTCTAATTAAATCATGTGGTCTAATAAAAATAACCATACCTCCCTCGTAAGTGATCTTGTCCTTAAATCAAACTCAAAAATGCCTCTCTAATACAGAAAATCCCTGAGCCTAACACCAGGGTAGGCCAGGAGAGCATACAGCTTATATTCTTACCCATATTAACACGCTTTTCTGTCAACCGCTATCAGAGAAAGGATACTGGGCTAGACCAACATTTGGTCTGACAAAAAACGTCTGTTCTGTTATTATCTTTATTTACAAACAATTTCACATTCACATGGTAGACGACAGTTTTGATAGTGGTAAAGAAAACCATGAACAAAACATATACAAACTTTTACTTTAACCTCTTCAATATATCCAACTCAAAACAGTATAATAAAGAAAAGAATCTTCATTTAGAAGCTCTTTGATGACCTACCGTGCAGGACCAGATGGCTCCTCTCTTGCTGAACTTAACACGGTTTTAATTATGAGTTCCTAAAACAAAGAGGAAAATATTCACTGGTTTACCAATAACTCCATGACATGAAGTGTGTAGAAAATTAGGATTTTTTTATAGTACACACAGGTATGTTGCTTAGCTGAGTCTCTAGGTTTGTGGTCAGATGAACTGTTTGCTTACCACTGCTCCAAGCTTCTAGTCTGCCCCAGATGCTCATTATTGTGCTACCCCAAGAATATACCACAGATTACTGTCCTAATGTTGGCTGATTAACCATTTATCCAATTCTTGCCAATACATTTCCATAAAATATCAAGGCTAGGGGGAAAAAAAAAAAAAAAAAAAAAAGCGTCCCCTAAGCTAGCTTCTGTGAATAGCCCTGAAGGGTATTACGGAAAGTATCTATTACCTTGAGGTTTAAACAAGCCATTTTTTCCCTTCCCAAACTATATTGATTTAAAAAGTCTTTGGAAATAGTTGCAGAACAAGTGACTACAGTGCCTTAAGAAGGATGTCAAGAAGAATTCTGACTCAAATACAGTGAAATGCCCTAAAGCTGTAGGTTGCTCTCAACAAAGCTCAAGTAAACAGCCATTTATGCAATAAAAATGGGAAAGAAGGAATTCAAAATCAGTCCCCAAAAGGGAGCAAGGTGTAAAGCAGTTTCTGAGCCATCATCTCTCTCTAAATTGAAACAGTTTGAAAACTTGTGGGGAGCCTTTCTTAGACATAGTAATCACACCTGACACACATACAGCAATTAATCACACAAACTGAGCTCTGCCCAGTTTCAGTATACTGGCACACTACCCAACTCTGTGTTACGATAGAGAGGGTAAGGTCTCCATTAGTCTTTGCTCTTTGTCTAAAAAGAACATACTGATGTACAGAGGTTTTGTAAAGCTCCTAGGAACACAGGCAGATTTCACCAGTTGTGAATTCCCAATAAATTAAATAATGTATCTTGAACGTCTCAATCTTCTCCTTCTCAGCTGATTAAATCTGTGAGACTGCAAAGAGCCATAATGAGAGTAGGCTTGAAAAGGTGAGATAACACATCATTTTCTTTTACAAACATATGAAAACACTTTATAATTAAGTTAACGGCAATTATAAAGTATGTTTAACAAGGTAAAGTTTGACAAGATTTTATGGGATCTTAAGCCTTATAATCTATTCTAAATGATTTCTGAAAAATTTTAGACTCTTAAAATTTTAGTTAATGTTTCCTAGAATAACATCATATTAAACATATACTTGGTAGCTGAATACCATCCAAATATTCTTAAAATTCCTACCTTAACATCCGTAAACTGAGACACAGCAATGTCAGGAATGTTTGGGTGAAGAGCTGGTAGTTCATGATATAAATTGGGAAAACAGACTAGGGATCCTAAAAGAACTTGTGCTTCAACTCTTGGTGCCTAAAAGAAAAAAAAGGTGAAGAGAAATATATATTCTTACTGCAATCAGGAAGCTGATGTTTCTAGCTGCCTATAAAGAGAACAATGGCTGAACGTCTGCACAGCTATTTCCCTTCTCCTTCTGTAAATTTTGTAGAGAAGCAAACCACAACCACAGCCCCAGGGACTGCTACTCAGGCACACCCCAGACTCCCATGTTCCAGGATGGTCAAAAGGAAGTACAGGAATTGTTAGGACTACAAACAAATGACTGAGCTGCTAACTAGGCTCAGGTCTTCAGTTCACCTAGTTGAATAGGATGTGGAAAACTACGCGAGGCATTGCTGGACACTACAGCTAACAGTGTAAGAAGCTGACAGAGGTTTCAGATAGTACCTTGAGTGAAGCTGGATTTCATAGTTGGTTAAAGGGGGAATGATGTGAGAAACAGTCAAAACTCACAGACAATTGGAGGGGAGTATTGAGCTTTGAGAAAGTACAGTCATGCAAGGCCAACAGCACCTAGGTAATCATATCAGTATTACTATATAAGGCTGAAGTTGCCTGGGTAACAGTATCAGAAATACATCCAAAATAGTGCAAACAGTAGCAGATTTGAGTTCTCAAACCTGATCAAAGTCATTGCATAGCAGAGATACGGAGGAATAAATATACTTTTAAAATGAAGGTACAGTCAAAATGGACATTTATTTTAAAGCGCAGATAAATGGCAGTCACAATTCTGAGAACTCTAAAGTAAAACAAGATTCTCTGCTTCAACAGCAATTTTTGCATTCTTCACATATTTTCTGTAGAGGACTTGCACGAGTAGTGTTCTAGAATAAACCACTCACAACATCTGTACTTGCTAACAATTACATTGACTACTGGGGACAAGTTAACACCTTAGTCAAGGAAAAATACTGCTCAGTTTTCTCTCAAACCCCTTGCACATAAATGAGAATGAACTGATGAATACTTACATTGAGGAAAGAAGACGCAGCCACTCTTCCTGCTGCTACAATGAAATCCATAATAAGCATGGTGGCACCAGGCAAACCAAGTGAAAAGAACTGAGGAGAGCAGTGCTTGATGATTGTATTGACAATATCCTTGCAGGAGGAAAAGGGAAAAAAGGAAAAGAAGAGTATCAACAAGATGACCAATGAATGAAAAAAAGGCAGGTATTCACCAAAGGTAGAAAGTAAAAAAGCAAGAAAGCAAATTCATTGTGGCAATTAAGACACTCATTACTGAGCAAAGAGTAGCATAAAAAGATAAATTCCTTAAGTATACTCATATTAATAGAAGTAAACTGTGATATACTTTATAGATCAATTTACCCTTAGACACTATTGTATGAGGTTGGTACCAGGTCACATCTTATAATCATTTACATTTCACTTTTAAGAGTTCTATAAATGATTAACCATTCATTTAAATATGTACAGAAGAGATATAGTGACAATATGAGCTATTATACCTTCTTAACAACATACTTAAATCCTCTCCAACAAGAATCACCTGACTATAACTTTAAAAAAAGGTGTTAGCGTCTTATGTATATATCCATAGGGAATCAAAATATAAAGAAAGAATTATAATCAAGTGGTTTATAAAATTTCTGGTATATAGTTATTCAACACAGCATACTGCATTCTTGTAGACTTAGGCAGTTTTCTAAATTAATGTAACATGATGCAATTTCTTCAAAAGTATTGGAAAAAGTGTAAAATGTTTTAACTATTAAAAAACATCCCAAGTTCACAGACAGGCAAAAAAATAACCCTTTTCCTCCTTTGAATAATTCTCCAATAATAGCAATATCCAACTAAATGGCAGTATGTTATAGGAAGATTTGCAATCTAACAAGAAAAGCATTGTAAACTGGTTGTTAGAGGACAAAAACTGTCCATCTGTCCTATGCATAGCCATCTGTGAAATAATTTTGGACTAGTTCTATTTTGCCCAGTTAATGAAAACAGGATTTTTTGAACCTTTGATCTCTCCGTGCCTCTAACTGCTCCTCAAAAAAGCTCACGACCCCAACTTTTTCACACTTCTGATGGAAGCCTTTAAAAAGGGTGTTTAAGCTATACAATATTTTCAGACTTGCTCATATTAAAACCTATGAAAAAGATCTAGTCCCACTGATTATAGATATACTCGGTATGTCTCAGTTTGCTAGTCCCTATACTTGCTGTAGAAATAAACTACTTCAATGTAGTGAGCACAATTTACTTTCCCTCTAGCTAAACTGCTGCATCTGGGAACAAGTAAGAACAGTAGACCTTAGAGAGATCTGCTTCCTTCTCTTTCTTTCCTTGCATGCTTCAATCTGTAACATACAATCAGTAGAAAAATGAAAGAGTACCTTTTCTGCCCTGGTATTTGCTTGAAATGGACTACAAAAAAAGCACTTCTGATTACAACCAAGAACATGAGGGCCATTTACCAAAGTTTAGAAAAAGTATCAATCACATAACTATTTTCAAAGACAAAGTTAAATTAGTCATCTGAAAATCCACTCAGTATTTTTGATAAAACAATTTTATTTTTAGTTATACTATTTATATTAACCTGAATGTCATAATTAAACTTACTTGATCAACATGAAGAAGTCCACAGTGCATTATATTGTAGAAATGAGTTAAAAAATCCCTGTTTGGAGAAACATCTTGTCTTCGCTTCATTGTCTTACAAATGAGTTTATAAGCATGTAGCTTTCCTTGTTTGTATTTATCAGTCAGCATTGTTGCCTACAGTTTTAGAATGATATTTATTATTCATAAATTAAAAAATTACATTAAACACTATTCTACACCTACATGAGCTTTTATTTCTGTTTCACTGCTCAGTGCTCAAATTTACCTTGAACAGCCATGGTGTTAGGATTCTCAGTGGTGGAATTAAAACTGGTGGAGATGGTGAAGTTAGGTTATCTGTTGAAATACCAAGATTGTCTCTTATCTGCAATTATTAAAAACAAACCAAAAAGATAAACATTTAAGGGAAATATATTAAGGTGGTGTTTTTTTCCTTCTGAAAATCCTGCCCTATCAGGTCAGGTTGGAGAAGAGGTTCAGTTCTTTTACCTTGGCCAGATTCTGCCACAGTTCACACAGGTAATCAAAAACCTGGGCATGAATCTCTGGATCCATGATGCTGTTGACATCTCCCAAAATTCCTAGCATTCGTCTCCACATCACAGTAGCAACATCTGCATGCCATCCTGTAAGTGTTCCCCCAGCCATCACGCTGCAACATTCTGAGGGGAATTCACTAGTTTCTGTAATGGAAGAAAAAAGTATAGTGAGACCTACCTCTCCAGAAAAAGAAAAGTTCTGATATAACTATTACATACATAGTTTTCTTAAAACCAAAAGGAAAAAAAAGATCAGGCTTTCAGAGTAAGATATTTCTTACCCATTCAGCCACTTCAACGCTGGACGTGTTTAACTATATGTCTATTATCAAACTCTGTAGAGGAAGAATTGTCCTGTTTCTTGTATTCTTTCCATAAATAACATTTAAGGTCACTACTGGAGCCCCAATAAGGATCTGATGGACCTAGTAAGGCCCCTCTTTTTGTAAGTGCTGTCTTACACTCTTTGGAGTCAATGTATCTCCAGAACTCCACTTGCCTGCTTTCCAGTAAAATTACATTTCAACTTGACATTTTTCCCAACAAAACAGAAAGACTATTTTCCTTAGAATCTACTAGGAATGTATGAAGAGAAAGGTGAGAATAAACTTGTCTCAGGCTACTGTTCTTTAAGCAGTAAATTTGTATGAGTGGAGAGGCAACATTCAGTAACCTGGCACCACAGTCTAACTCCCACCTAGCTCTCTCTACACATCAGTGTTATACGAATAAACGTTCTTTTTTAGGTGGAAGGTGATTAATCCACTTTGTCCATACAAAGAAAACTTCAATAGATTATGATGGCTACGGTCTACTTGGCTCTCACTTACCTAGCTAAACAGCCACACTAAACTAGCTAACGAGCCACAGTTTTAAAGCAGTAGGCATTGAGAATCTCCTTTCCGCCCCCTCAGACAGATTTTCAAAACACCTCAGCACCAGAATTTGCTGACATCTTCTGAAAATCTTGCAGCTCCCACAGGCATACAAAATCAAAATTAAATCTGAATTCAGCCTAATCATATAGCCTCTTCTTTTGAAGATCTGGACCACTGTGGTAGAGACACTAATGGTTTCTAGGTTGTAGAGTTCAAAGTACAAAGCAAAATGATGATATTTCTGTCTATCAGTAGGCCACTTAAAGGAAAAGAGTCTCAAATATACATCAGAGACTCTTCTGTTTTCATGAGACCAAATAAGGGAGAAATGGGAACTTACTATTTACAAAGTGAATGTATCCTAGAATTCAATAGCTAAGATAGCTGAAGTAATTATAAATTTGTTTAAATATGAAAAGGAAAAGAATCAAACTTCCAAGGACAAATTATAACATTACTTTAAAATTACATCTTATTATTTGTACATCAATGATAAAACAGTCCATGGCAGGGCCACATACTAGATTAAGCTGCCATGACTCTAAGCATCAAAAAGAACAATTATAAATATGTAGACTATTAATCCACTGCTAACAGTTCCAATGAAATGCAAGATAAAATGCAAAAGGTTTTTGTTTGCTTTTAAATCACCATAATTAAATATTTTTAAAAGTGCAGATGAAATAGCCTTGTACAGGATTGTCTACAACTAATGTGACACTAGCTACTTCACTATATGGCATTGGAAAGAAAGAAAGTAGTTGTTTATATTTTCTATTCCAGATATTGCCTAGGTCATCTGGCGTCTGTAAAACAGAGTGGTGGAGCTTCTCATCCAGCTGCAGATCCTTCTGCTCAATATGATCTGCATGAAGAGTGGCAGGAGAGGGTGTCTGTGATCGGGATCCAAGAGCAGATTGGATTGGAGAAGCACTTTCAGACCCTGCAAATGCAATTTTTAACAGTTACCTTAAAAGCCTTTTCTATTTTCTTGAGCTACTGAAATGTTGTCTAAACATAGCAATAAAAGAAAACTGAACTACTTCTATGTATTAAATCTGGGCAAAAAAAGATATAAAAACTGTAAGCACATGTCCCTGTGAATGGTGATCTGAAAGAAAACTAATTACATGCAGGAAAGCTGAGTGATGAACATCAAAATCAGATAGGTAAATGGATTAATAGAGCTCTATTTTAGGTCCAAATAATTTTAAATGTGTTTGTTCTGCAGCACTTTCAGTGTTCTGAACCAGTCAAAATTACCTCCGCATTCCCTCACCTAAATTTCTCTCCAGCAAGTTTCCTGGAACAAGTGCTCTTCAAGGTTTATGGATGCATACATGTTTATTTATAAATAAAAGCTCAAACCAGTAATGGACAATTTTTTATGTTTATCTGCCAATTGAGCTGTGAAAATCCATATGGAGGGAAAGTTCTGTAAAGTTAGAGGAATGTTATTTCCTCTAAGACAGGAAAATACAAGTGTTTGAATGGCAGTGCTGCAAAGGCATTTTTTCCATGATAACCACTGAGCAGCATCTTCTCCAGGCAACTATTTGTTCTCCTCTACCAAGAGATCTGTGGAGAGGGAGCAGGTACTTGTACTTTTCTTCTGCGCTACCTTAGTTCCACTTCCTGAATTTGCCTAATGATCATTATAAAAAGCTGAGTTTGGTCAGAACAGTCAGATGGCAGAAAAAAAGAAAACAGATATTCACCACATACTTCCCTACACATCAGCACATGTTACAATGAAAGAATTCAAGCCTATTAATTTTAACTCTTAGATAAATGTAACTGGGATCCAAAAATATTATAATGATATGTGAAGTTCAGTATTGGAGATAAACTGAACTTTAGGGACAGCAATGAAAAACTGAGTCTTTTAAAATAGTAATTTTCTCAAATTATTGGCTGCAAAGCGTTCTTTCTTGTAAAGCAACAAATTTAAATAACTTGACAGAAAATGTCAGTGTTATCAGAACAGAAATTGTGGTAAACAAACTTAATTACATTGTTAAACTGCAAAGGTCCCTATCTCATTTAAATGGCAAAGCCAACGAAGCTTTCACCATCAATTTAAATCAACACCTCTGTGCAGGAGAGATGGACACTACTGCTTCACACACAGACTACTGTTTAACAGCAACAGGTAACGATACTCTCCTCTCGCCACTGACCACTTGTTTTCCACATGCTAACAAAGATAACGTAAAATACACACTTAAAAGCTGTTCAAAGAAATACTTTCCTACTTCTCTTCCATTCTGCTCGTTAAGTGGGGATGGATGAAAGCAGATCAAGAGAAAGAGGGAGAAAGAGTGATGGGGAAGAGAGAAAGCAAGGGAAGTGGGATAGAGAGGAAAGGAAAGGGAATGAGATGGGGAGAAAGAGCGGGCAGGGGAGGGAGGGAAACAGACCTTCATATGATGAAAGAGAATGGACTGAAATAATTATGGAAAATTTGCTGAACTACTGGAGTCTTCTAAGAAGCACTAAAAGATACTCCAGCATATGCGGATCCAAATTTGACTGAGACTACTATGGGTTCAACTTGTTCTAGGACTAGTAAACAGAAATCAATAGTAAACTCAATCATTTGCTAAAAATATGAAATAATGCCTACATGCCAAGAAATCTGCCTCCCAAAAACCTTCATAGCAAAACTATTTAGAAAAAAGTAGTCTTCTAAGCAGCAGAACCACTGAAAACTCGTTTCTTACGAGCATGTTTTGAGGTTGAGTTTCTGCATGGATTTGCTGGTATCTAATACACTGAATTCACGTTGCAGCCTCCCTGTCATGGGACTCTACATACATGCAATTTTCACTAGAGAGCTGCCTATCTTTCATAAAACTTCAAAAAAATAGCGTCCTCCTGTTTTCTTCTATGTCAATTTAGCAGAAGTTAGACAATGGGCTCCAACACTGTTGGGGGCATGGAACAGTCACACAGAGACAGACAGTGTAATTGCACAAGTCTTGCTTCCTCAGGAAACCCAGCTAAATGCATGTGACACACAAAAACTGCCTCTCTAAAACAGTGGTCCAAACAACAAGAAAAGACAGCCACAGAATCTCTCAATGGACAACTCAGTCATTAATTGCAATCTTATCGATTCAATTACAGTGCAAACTTGGACAAAAATATCAAACAGTAATGAAATTATTAACATATAAAACCAAGCAAACAGAAAAAGAACAGATTTTCTGTGGGGACTTTCAATGAGCACACTGTAAAGGTAAAAATGAAGAGAACAAAAGTCAAGCTGAACATTGTTGAACAAGCTGAACAACAATGTCCAAGAAAGCTCACACATGCTTATTTCAGCAGAAAGGCAATTTTAGAAAGTGAAAATTGTGGCAGGGGAAGTAAAGATGTCTTTCAATATCTCTGAAAATGCAGAGTTTGATTTCTTACAGAGAACAAGACATTGAATGTAGGTATAAGTTTTCACAGATAAACAGGTACTTGTTCCCAGGGTTGTAACAGGAATGGTAGTGCATAACGGTCATGGAACAAGGAGTGTGAAAAAGAATATGGACGTCTTTACTTCTCATTTACAAAATCTGGCAAGAAACCATTCTTCCAAATGCTCCTCAGAGAGGAAGATTCTCTCTTTCAGAAAGGAGCCCATTCAATTTGGATTAACTGCATCACTCGGTGGTTGCTAACTGAATTGTTATCTTCCCTCTCAAGAAACAGTTGCAAAGTAAACTGGTGGAGCCTCAAGCTCGTCAACTGAGGCTGTGAAACACTGCTTCCTTAACAGGCTTACTTTTTCATGAAAACAACAGGGAAGGTACTAAACGAAAAAGAATTCTTAAGTTACACAAATGACACTGATCTTACATGGCACAGTAACTAACATTTTGCATATTAAAAGCTCCCAGTTACACAACAGACAATATAGAGAGAGGTTACGATGGATGTATATAAAAGAATCCCATGATGCTTCAGTGTGATAAGCTGGTTTGAAAGTGCACTGTCAAAGCCTTCCAAGGAAAAAACTCTTCCTGAAAATTAGCTATTTGACTACTAGTAATAGAAGGACACTTGTAAGAAATCTAGCATACATTATGGGATAAGAGTTTTCTCACTGGTAATTGTATAGATTTTTCTCATGAAGGGTTTAAAATACATTTAGCACCAAGCCAAGGATCATATGGGTAACTAAGTCAGACAAAGGTTTTCCACTCATGTTATTTCACACACTACTTTTCAAGAGCAATCAAAAAATAACTGAAATCCAAGAATCATCTTATATAGAGTATAGATTCATTGCAGAAGCTGGATTCTTCAGGATGGGTGGAAAATTTCTGAAATAAATGCCCCCTTTTTTTTTTTTAACTTTTTTTTTTTTTAACTACTTTACCAGTAATAGTTGCAGCTTCAGCAGACAATGGTTGCTGATTGAGACTACTTGTTTCTGAATCTATGTGGAGTGTAGTTAGACTGGCCACTTCTTGCTCCTCGGCGCTCTGTTGCTGTACTGAAATTGCATCAACGTCAGTGGAAGCTGGTGTCCCTGCCTCAGTGCCAAAGCTGAAATCTGTATGAGGAAAGCACTGTATTAACTTACAATCTAAAAATACCACTAATAAAAATCAAAAGCTCAGGACCTCCAAAATCCTCCATGGAAAACTTGTATGTACATCTCCTATGCTACTAACACACAGTTGCAAAATTCACATAAAATGTAACAGCAGAAAGTAATTGACTATTATGAATATTCTTATTTCTGTCACAAAACTGTGACTACTTTGGAGAAGGCATTCCTATTGCATGTCCTGTATTCTGTTTAGTTGCTGTAAGTGCACCTACATGAGACGAAAGTAAAAATAATGGAAACATACATTAAGGAATTTATTTGCAAGCTGGAAGAAATATCCAAGTTCATTGTTAAAGCACTAACTTCAAACTAAAAATATTATGGCAAATGATATTCTAACAAACAGCTTTTACAACACTAAAGAAAAAGCATCACACTGAAATTTCGGTTTAAATACCATCACATAGTTGCATAACATCTACATATCTAAAATTTGTAACTTCTTCAATAAATTCTACCATATAAACATTATTTCTCTCTTACATAATACATGAAGTCATAATTCCTAGCAAACATAATGACCCCTTCTGTTGAACAAGAGCGGGAATGGATAAATGAAATGAATGAAAAGCATTATGTTATTACACAAAGCATATTAATTTTACCAAACACACTAATTTTACCATGATATTACATTTAGTATCTCGACTAATCTATAGCTACACAAAGACCACTGTAAAAATATCAGAAGCTCTTCTTTAAGTTTTACCTAAATATTTTCAAAAGAACTAAAATAACTTCCAAAATAAGTAACTTTTCATTTTTACATTTTATACAAAACAGACGGATACACTCCAGGGAGAAGACAATATTGCTTTCTAACTTCTGTTCACTGTTGTTCTGCTTTTTGCACAGTAGTATTCCAGTGCTGTTTTGTTTAGTATACTATAAACACAATAGCCTCTCTCAAGAACTCTGCTTGCTCCATTAACTTGCTAATGATTTCAATGGGAAATCAAAATAAGCTCACTTTACAGAAAACTGCTGGCATACAACTTTACCAAAAAGAAAAAAAAAAAGAAAAAAAGAAAAAAAAAGAAAGAAAGAAAAGGGAAATGTACAATCAATCAATCAAAAATACTATTACTTTTGGAAAAATATACTTGCTTTCAAATTTGCGGCCATCATACTGGAAGGCACTGAAAGAGTCTGAATGGCTATCTGAACTGATGAGGTCACTGCTGCCTGCGCTGGCAGGTGAGGTCCATTCAGAAGGCACGCCTGGGTCATCTATAGGACGCATTTGGTTCTGTTTGTTCAATATATCAGGAAGGTCTTTAGGAACTTCCAGGCTGCCAGGACTGCTTCCTCTTCTTGTCACATTCTAAACATTGAAGAGACATAAATCAGCTTACAAACCCAGTGGCTTATGTACATAAAATGGAAAAAGCAATCCCACATTTGCAAAGATCAGAATATAAAAAATAGTTCACAAGTACCTAAACCAGAAATTGTCGTCATACTTCATACATAGCCAAGGCTTTCCAAAACCCCAGACAGGCAGCAGTAAGTGAAGAATCCATGCAGTCACAGAATTTCATAAATACAAATTTTATTTGCACAATGAATTTTTGGGCACATACCTTAAAAGGCTAGGATTCAGACTAGCATGTGCCACAAATGCATTAGGTAAGACTTGAGAGAGAAAGACAGTAAAAAAAAAGTACAATATCCCCAGATTATGTCTAAATTACTAAAGAAAACTCGTTAACCTTGGTTCCAGACACAAGCAGAAAAAAATGTCAAGGAATTTTGTGTTTTCTGGCCTATAGGCTACCATGCTACAAGCAAAAATTTTATGTACACTACATGCAAATGAAATTACTAATTCATGCATTAATTTTCTTACGATGAAGTGAAAACCTTGGTATTGACTTGGACACCAAAGACAGTATATAGCAGAAATAAGGCATATAGATTTGCTCATGTAAGTGAGGTGGTATTCTATTTGAAGTCTTTTTTTAAGCCATTTTTTTTCACAGATAGGACTGTTTTCTTGACAGGGAAGACAGATAAAAGTATAAAAGCCATTTTATGGAACGGCTTGAAATCTTTATGCATTATGAGACTGAACATGACTTCCCTTTACACTAGGCCCAGTCAATTCTCTATTCTTTTACTACCCTACTACTGATTATTTACGCAGACTGACAAGCTTTTCATGATACAAGGTTTTAGCATACAATAGATATAACAACCTAGAACTAAACTTAAGTTGGTACTCTGTTTTAAGAAAGCATATCTATTTTTGTGTGCTAGATTCCAAAAGCAGAGGCAGTTTCAAAATATTTATTCAAACTTATCTTGGCTATTTTTTGCTACCTAAGAAAAGTATCAATTCTCTTGTCTGAACTATTAATAATCAATATTCTTGCCCATCTATGTATTCTCTCTCTTCTTCTGTGGCCACCTGCGATGATTTCTATTTTATTAATTTGCACACTAAGTTAACTTTTTTTTTATAGACATCAAGTTAGCATTTTTGTCTGGTAACTCAAGACTTACTAACAAGAACACTTTGCACCAACAAGTTTCATAAACATGAGTTCAATACAAAAGAGAAAAAAAGCATACATTTAGACAAACTCTATAGGTCCTCTCTTGCCATTTATAAAAGATGATGATAAATAAACAAAATTTTTCTAATCACTTCAAAGAATCTTCTTCTGCCCCTTATTAGCAACAACTAAATCACTTGTTGACAACCTTCTACAGAAGCATGTCTTAAAATGATCTTCTTAAAAAAAAAATCTTAAAAACTTCTAAGCAGAAAAAAGAACAATTTTGAAACACTACATTTAAATTGTTACCCATTCTGTTCTTCATTTGCAACTTCTTTTTTTTGTATTTCCCCTTATCTCTTCAAATCAGTTGTCTCATTCTGTAAGCATTCAACAGTAACCAGAAATTCTTCACTTAAAATTGATTAAAATGTCTCATTATGACATTTCAAACAACATGACACTTCTGGAAAAGTGTAGGAAGAAAGCACATGAAAAGCTGGTTCAACTAGCAGAGAACTATTTACAAGAAATTATTCAATGCTTCTAAGTGAAATAAAAAAATGAAGGAAAAACATACACGAGTGTAGTTTCGTAGCCCATTGGCACTGACCATACCTGTAGAGAATAGTACCATACTACAGCACAGCACCTAACTACATACCACACTGAGGACTGCAAATTTACAGATAAACTATTATTCTGAAAGTGTCTGTGTACAAAGATCTTTACAGCTGAAATTAAGGCTGTTTAATGCAACGAGACTGTTCATCTGACAGTAACTTCTGCATTGCTTCCGCAATGAAGACTTATTAGATATGAAAACACAAATGCCATAAAATGGCATGAATCTATGTCAAAGGCAAGAAATAATTGATATTCTTAATTCTTCCCGATTCATGAAATCCAGAGAAATAAATACGTTTTAGTGAACTGATTTGTAATGTCATTGACAAGTTCACGCATATGTGCAGACTTATATATTGAAATGTAGGAAGTTTAAAGGCTTACCAGTGCACTACCACTGCGGAGTCTCTCAGCTATAAATTCATCCATGAGGTCAGGAACATTTGTATTGCTATTGCCAATATCACTATCAATAGGGTGCAGTTTTTGACTCATGTCCTCTCTATTAGCTAAAAGCAAATGAACAACTGTATATAGTAAAGAACACATCAAGACGTTTTCAAAACAAAAGGTAACAAATGAAAAAACCTGCTAATTAACAGAAATAAAAAAAATCAAAATGGCCAAACATGCATTTTAAGAATTTCCCTCTTTTAAAGCAGATTCTACTTTAAGAATTAGTACGGCTTCTTCTTCCCACTAAGCAGGGGTTAGTCGATTTCCAGTACCACCTTTAAGAGCAAGAAGCTTATAGGTAAGCACTACTCAAAGTTGTTAATGCTTGCTTTAAGGATACAGCATATATTCTTCCTCCATATCACAACAAGTAAGTAACAAATCCTAAAAATTTTGTATGATTCCTACAGGGTCCTTCTTCATTGCATTCCTAATGAAGAGCAATGTAGTGGAAAAAGTAAACTAGGCTGTAGTATGTACTAATGACAAATGTCAATGTGGCACTGTATACAGCTAGTATAAATAGTGCGAAGAAAATGTTACGTAATAAAATTACATGCTAGTACATGGAATGAAAAGTCAAACTCTGGATGGTCAATGGTTATGAACAATTAATTAAGTTCACTCATTTATCAGTGTTATATTTTTGATATAACTATACTGTTCATATTTAACTGTGGCTGTTACACCTGACTTCATGATCTTCACCTTGAAAGTCTTCAAGTTATTCCAGTTCATGTTTTCTCTGTAAGAATTTTTCTCTCAGTGTCATCTCTCATGAGATCACAGTGTAGTTTATTCTAATCACGAGGCTCTGTTAAATGCTATAGATTTCAAACAAAAGGTACTTCTAAAATTAGTGCTTTCTAGATATCTCTTTTTCAGAAGTCTAGATTCTGCAGAGCAGCAAATGGCTTTTTTGAGACCCATGACAGTCACGCTCTCGAGGTGCTATGCTTACAAAGCCTGCCCTCAGGTGGCATTAACATCTCGATGCAGGATGCATTACAGAACCCTCTGTTAATCATGCCAGCATAACAATGGGAAAAAAGAAAACCTACATTACTGCTGAAAGTTAATTTATTGTTCATTTAAGGTTACGTGAACTAAGACAATGGATATTAGGGTGACAGCCTTCTTTTTTGATCAGTCCATAGAGGTCTCATAGTTAGCAGGAGAAAGACTATCATGAGACCTTCATGAACATCCATGATTCCAATAAAAAAGAAAGCAATGAAAGATGTTGCAAAGATGTAACTGCATCCATTTTGATGAATGAATACAGAAAGGCCTACAGCATGTTTTGAAAAAGACTCAAACAAAACCTTATGATTAGACTCACAGAGAACTGTCATAATGAAATCATTCCAGTAATAGATTTCTGTTCCAGATCATTTTTTAAAAGTTATCTAAACTGACCTCCAAATGTAAATTTGAGGGGCTTTTTTGTTTTGGAGTAGGAAAAGGAGGAAGAGGAGGAGGAGGAGGAGGAAGAAGAAAACACACTAAATGAACCAGAAATACAATTAGCTTAACCTAGCTGGTCGAGAGCCAGGCGATTCTGACAAACAAGCTACACTCAGAGTGGAATAGCACATTCTGATAAAATATAAATATGCCAATCATTCAGTAGGCTGAATTTTAAGGCTTTGCATGGTGGATGAAAATTCAAAACTCTCAAGGCTTAATCCTTTATTAGGTCATTTACTGTCTCTTCCTCTTCCCTAACCTGACGGTCTTCAGCAGCAAAGAGGTTCAACTAAATATCTTGAAAAGGGAAATTAGTAATTTAAAGTATGTAAAAGTAACTTATGCTGGGAGAAAAATCAGCTGGCTGTAGGCGCATGCATAACCAAACAGGGAAAGCAGTGATCATCCCAAAGCCTTTTGATTGCTATCAGAGCTTGCTTCAGTTGCATTAAGCCAAACTGGTGCTGCCTTTCTCCTTTTGCGCTCTGCACACTGTTAGTGCTCACCTGCAGCTTTCCTTCCAAAATAGCCCATTACATGACTGTACAGATCCCTCAGTGGAGCCTCTGCTGGCATTCTGTTCTGCCTCTGTGGGGAAACATTTGCCTTCGGCTTCGAAAGAGCATGTACAACAGTTTTATAAACACCACCCAGGGAGCCCTGCTGTTGTGCTGACTCCTGACCTGATGCTCTAAAGGCACTACGATTATGGAGCTGATTAACAGCAATACCTTCTTTTTGCAACATGGCTGCTTGAGTTTCTGTAGATTCCTTAATTTGCTTGCTGCCAGCTGAAGCAGCATTGATCGCATCTAGAGGTCTATATATTCCAGGTCTAACCAGCTCTGTGACAGATGATGAGCTGGTGCTTGCACTGGTACTGCTGTTGCTGCTACTACTACTGCTACTACTGAAGCCACCAAGTTTACGAAGTCTTGCTTTCCAAGCGGCCTCTTTGCTCTCAAGAGGGTTGTAAAATTGAACCGATTCTGTAGATGGCCTAAAAGTAACATGAACACTATTTCTTTTTTTAGTCGTTATTTTCATGATTTTGGCCCTATGAGTTACAGTTTCAGATATACTCCTTTTAGTTGGTGACAGTTTGCTTGTGCCTGTGATGTGAGGCATTTGAGGGTTAACTTGTGCTTTAGGAAGAATTTTCTTTGCATGCATAACACGCGAGTTGGTTACTTTTTCATTTAACTGGGCACTTTTATGCTTTTCAGCTACCGCTGCTTCCACAACTACATCTACATCAGCTTCAGTGGCTGCTTGCCTGTACAGGTATCTCTTCCCTTCTTTGCTGCTAGGACTACTTGACCCATGATCAAACACGCTTTCATATTGTTGATCAATATTTAACTGCCTGGCTTTATCGAGTGCTTGATTTCTTGTAAAAATGTCTACTTGAGTAGGTGCAATATTACTTATAAAGCCACTTTGGTTTTGTTCTAGGTGCAGCTCTGTGTTACTGGCTCTTTCTGTAACAATGATGCTATTCGTGCATTGACCAGTCTGATCTCTATTTTCTAATCCATCCAGTGGTAATCTATCATTCCTATTTACTGATGTATCAACTTCGTGAGCAGAAGCCTCACATTTATCTATCTCAAAGTTACCGCAAAGTTCTTCTTTTTCTTTAAGATATTCTCTCAGAGAGGAAAGGAGATCATCTTCACCTTCAAGGTCAACATATTGGCTTTGTTCAAAGGCTGTGTTTGCAAATTCTACCGGCCCTATTAAATGACAAAGATGGTCATAAATACTATCCCCAACTTCCAAGGAGGACTCTCTGCTATTTGTATCAGTGATATGGCTTTCAGTGGATTTATGCATTGAAGAGGTCTCAGCGGAACTCTGTAAGCTTGGAGCATGATGGGATGAACTGTCAATGACAGGAACTGCACCTTTGGCTCGTTCAACTGCGAATGGTTCCAGGATGTCAGAGGTGCTGCTGCTTCGTGGCAGTGGCTGTTCCTCATTTAATGCACCAAAAACTTCACTTGGAGCATCCTCACTCTGTGAAAAATGTCTGACTCGAGGTGGACGTGGAAGAATTTGAGCATCATCAATGTCTGTAGGAAAAAAGTATATGTAACATGCACTAAAATTTACATACAGAGACAATATTTATTTACCACTACATCCTAATTACGTGACTTTAAAAGCCAGGAAAGTCCAGAGCCTTGTTTTCTTAAGTACAACAAAAATACTTTTTCCAGTACTAGAGTGTTAAAAACACACGCACATAATATCCAGTACAGAATGTAATATAAATGAGTTAGACCATCAGAACACAGTTTTAAATGTTAACATGCATGAGAACAAACAGTGAGACCATGGAACGTTTGGAAATACAGTTAAAGCTAGGGCTGTGCCAATAAGTTCAATAATTCAACCAATATTATTCCAGCTACTTTGTTCAGGAAATGGTTACCTGGAATACAAATTAGTTTAACAGTAGTACCCTTCAAGGAATTTACATCTTCAGAAAAATGCACAACTCAAGAGAACCAGTAAGCTTTCTAGGAAATTAGAATTGTCTGTTGAAGTGGCAAACTATTGCTTTTTCATAACATGTATGAATATACATAAATTACTGAAATATCAGAAAGAATACTATCATGCAATATGACTATTATGGCATATGTAATACAGTGTATACCTAAAGACTAAAGCTTTTAAATGACAGGGAAGAGCTGGCCCTATATAGAAAAGATGACTATACATAATGGATAAAGATATACCCTTTTTCCCTAAAAGGATGTTTTGTCTCTCATCTTCAAAATGTGAAACTAAATACTTAATGGAGGCTTACCTCCCCCTCTTCTTCCAGTTTCACTCAAGCAAATGTGACATTTATGAGAATTACCAAATTAAGGACTCTGCTACTGAAAAACATCCTGCAACCTCAAAACAGTTAACATTAGAGTAAAACCACTTTTGTTTATGAAAAGACCAAAACATTTGTTGTGACCATTTAAATTAGTGATTCCTTGTCTCTCTGAAGACTGCTAATATGTTAGCATCAGTACAAATCATAGTTAACTGTAATGAAAGCTGCAGTTCCAACATGGATCACCTAGGAATTGTACAGAAGTATCTTCAGCTCACTTCACATCATCCACCGTAATAAAGAAGCTTCACACTCCTCTTCAGATTTCCTGATATGTTTGTTATACGAACACTACATACTATCAAATCACCAGTGTAGGCAAGACTAAGTGTCTCTTACAGACAATTCAACTAATCGCAAGAATTCATGCTATCCCTTGCAGTCTTTTTACGGTATAGGCACTTGAACAGTAAGGTAGTAACAGACTCCTCAATTTTCTATTGGTTTCTTTTTGATAGAATCCTTTATTCCCCAGATTTATTTTTTACTACCTACCACTTAAAAAGTTGTAGATACGTTTTTAAAGTCAGGAATAACAATAAAGAGCTTAAATGAACACCAAGAGTTATTTGCCACAATAAACAGACTTACCTTGTTGTTCTATCTGGAGGGTTTATCTTCAGAACGGCAATGGTGAATTTACTTAAAATCAGCACAAAATTTAAGCCCCTTTCCCTCCCCTAAATGTGATGTTAGTGCCAAAATAAAGAAATTATGTTGAATTCATTTAAAAATATTTCATATTATTACTTCATGGATCTCTATACCTATTTCAGTAATATTTAATAATGATAATCTGAAGTCACCTTAAAAACCTGTTTTGAAGTGCTCACTTTTCTGACAATGTTAGGGCTGGAGCTGAATTTTCTCATATTTTCCTTCTGAGCAAAGCATATAAACTGGAGGCAGGAGATACATCTGTACTTAACTAGAAGTATGTGTTGGAAAATGATGAAAAGTGGTATTTCCATGCTCAATTTTTCAGAGAAGTTGAAATTTGAACGCTAAAGTTTGGCCTGATACAAAGTTTACTAACTGTGAAGAAGTTATTAGACAGGAAATAGAGGTGACTGTATCGGAAAAAGAGAGTAGACATCCAAGCTATTTCAGAAAATAAACATGAACTGAAAATCATCATGTAAGGCACAATTTATTATCCCTTTCCTCTCTCTTCAGCTTTGATAAGCAACAAATTTCTCATTATTGTTCTTGTTCAGCTTATTACTAACTACATGAATTAACACCATCTGAAATGAATGGTGTCTCTCTCTAGTTGGAGCTGTTATTTCAAACTCTCTATTGACTTAGGCAGAGATTAACACAGGCTATGCTTATATAGCCTCAAAGCTATTTCTTACAGCTGCAAAGAAAGGACCATAGGATTCAGTCAAAAATACGTATGATAGTGTTATGTATGAGATTAATGTATGTAACTATGATACACCGATCTCATCTCGAGCCCTCAATATGCATCTTTCATACCTTTTATAAACTCAAGCTTACCTAAAGCAGCAGCCTAAGGATTGCACACTGTGCATGCATGCAGTGATTATGATTTTCTAGGATGTGAAAAATTACTGGAGAACTCCAAATGCACGCCAAGCAGCTCCACAGATTGAAATAAATTCAGCTAGATTTATTTCAATGTTGATCCAGTATTAATTTTAGGTGCTCATGTATGCATGACTAGCACATACAAGTACACAAACATTTTCAAACAAACATGTAGTGCTTGTGCCAATAGAGATTTCTTTTTTGTAGAACAGAGGAAGAAATTAAGGAAATGACAAGTATACTGCTATTGAAATATCAGCACTGAAAACACAGACAAAGTTTAAAAACCCAAAGAAACAGCTCCTTCACAACCAGGGCTCACCCTTGCACACAGGTATACAGTCAGATTGGGACAGCATCAATTCCTAAGGAGTTTTTATTAACTACATTGCAACTGTGCACCAGAAGGCTGTGTATCTAGCACACAGCACGTCCTTAGAAGAAATGCTGGCCTGGTTCCTAATATGTTACAGTGAGGAAGAGATTGAAATTGGTAGTTCTAGCTAATCTCACCCAATCACAACTTTCCTTCAATCAACCTTACTTCTCCTTTTTCTGCTAAAAGGCAGAAAGGTAGTTTTTCAGCATCAAGTGTGGAGATAGGTAAGCTAAAATACAAGCTCATGGAGAGACACATTCTGGCAAGGCAGAATGAGTGCAAGTAGAAGATTCCCATGTAATGTTGAGACAGGATTATATTTCATCATGGAAAGTTAGTTCAGAAAGTGGAGAAAAAAATAACATGTTTTGCTTCTCAGCTTTCATTTCAATTCTTTTATAAGAACACACTCATTGTGTGAGTTTCAGGTATTAAAGAATAACTACAGCCATACTGACAATACAATTATGATTTCTTTGTATTTCATCTTAATGATTACTTACTGATTAGGAAGCAACGTTGTAAAGAGCTAATATACATCTCCCTTTCATGTTAATATTTCCTTTGATTCTTTTAGTCCCAGTGGACAAGGAATAGTCTCCCATCTGCAATTCATTAGTCTGCTGTTGTGGCCCATTGCTTCCAGGAATCTTGCCTACATCTCACCGACGCTTTTTTTCATGAGTGGTCTTGTACTTGAATATCCTCAACACTTCCAGGAATGAATGGTTATTTTGCTAGTTATCCTGTAAATGTGCAAGACTGGATTTCCTATGATTCTAACAGGTTAAAAGAAAAGCTCTTTGAAATATTGCAGATTTGCAACAATTGCACTATACCAAATCACTTTCCTAAGTAAACATGTTAAAGCATAAATCTCCACTTCCACTTTCTGAATCCTATTTGAAAAGTTGCAAATGTTCTGCACACCGAAATATAGCATAACTTAGAAACTACATGAAGGAATTACAGTCTCAAGAAAAGCATCCTCTATGATGCTAGATGACTAGATGTCAATATTGAGCTTTTGCAATAAATTTTGTTAACCTACTGACTGATCTTCAAGCAGAAACATCATGTCTCAATAAATAACTAATTATAGTGGGGTGTTCTGCCTTACTCTTGAAAATTTATATACTGTACTATACATAAGGTAAAGGTTTTGCATAAATGCTTTCTTTTGGACTACCTGTCAAGATTCCCCAGTGTTCAGTGAGTCAATCCTTCAATGAGGAGTCACAGCTAAAAAGGACCTGAATACTACTTCAGAAAACTTAAGATTAGGGCATCCTATTAATTTGAAATATCCTTTCCTTCAAGTTATGTTGGATCTGAAAGTCAGTTTGGATAACAGGAACATTCATATAATCGTGAAATAAGAGGAAGGGCTGTCACAGCTAGCTAAACATCATTCATTACCTAAAGCATGCTTATGATAAAAACAATTTGATTACTTCCCAAATTACATGCTGTATATCTAGACACAGAAGGCTTTCAGATACAAATATATTTACTGTAAGAAGAAAAGGCAAGGAAAATTATAAAGCTCCATATTTAAAAAAAAAAAAGAGAGAGAGTGCAATAAAAAAAAAATCAGAAAATTAAAAGAGCAAAGTGCACTCTGATCCAGTGGATAGTTTTTCCTTTACTCTGCTACTTCCCCATCAACACTATAATGGCTTGCTTCCTTCACTAGAACTTTTTAGTCTTCTGTCAATATTCAAGATTCTTGGGCACATTGTGAAGCTCCTTCAACATCCATCTGTTTGAGAAGACACCAAATCCAGGAAGTGCCTAGGACTTTCTATGTTAGAAATGCAAAGGTCTGTAAAATGATTTCACTTTTAAGAACTACATTGGTCGTGCAGTTTTTCTATCAGATGAGTATCAGCAGAAAGGATAATAGCAAGAGAACCATCAGGTTTGGGACACATTAGAAGTAAGATGCAAGCCAGGACTTTTCAGAAACACGGATGATAAAATTGACTGCAAAAGCACTTTTGCCTTCTTTAAGACAGGATAATTAAGTATCAGTGACTATATGACAAAATAATACTTCAATATGAAAGCTCATTCCCTTCTGCAGGTGCTCTTAAGATCTTCATTAAGAATTGACTATTTCCAACAATGTTATGGCCAGGTAAGATATATTTCCTAATAGGGTTTTTTATAGGAATGATACATGAAAAACCTATCTTCTATGTTTTAATAATTTATATCTCAGAAGAGATATCCTTTGCACTCACACATTTGGTAATTTACTACATATAATTTGTATTTTATTATTCTTTATTTGTGGTGTCAAGATTTGCGTTCAAATACTTTATAATTTTTCACTGTGAAAATCTGGTCTCTCTAGAGTGGGTTCCCTGATTCTCCATTTATGTCTTCAGATTGAATACTAAGGCACCAAGTTTCTGTTTCACAACAAGATGACTTAATTTTGGACACATAACAAAATACAATTATGAAAATACAGTTCTTGATACTTCTTGAGTAACAAAGGCAGGCAGGAGAGACAGAAAAAAAAAACCCGCCCGCCCCAAAAAACGTATCTTCCTTAGAGAAATTTTGCCATTAAGTCCTTATATTTATACATAGTTTTGACTCTATATACAGTCTTCCGGCTGTACTTTCTTTTTTTTTTTTTTTCCACTCAGTGAGACAAAGGCATAATATGATTGTCAGTCTTAACACACCACTAATTTACACCTATGTAATAGGTGGAGCGCAGGAAAAAGAAAAAACCCCATTATTTGTAAACTTTCATGCATGCATTTTTAAAATATGTGCTAATTCTAATCACTGAACCTATTTGTTCAAACAAAATTATCCAAAGAAAGCTACTGTCAAACTTCTAGCCAACCGCCCTGCTGGACCAAACATGATGTTGAGGAAAACTACAACTCCGTAAAAAATGGATCATTTGGAAAACACCACCAAAACACAGCACCTCAGAATTCCAAACTTTAGAGATTTTTAAATGTTTTTATATATTAATGAAAAACAGGCACACTGTAAAACATATTATATGATACCATATACTTCAGACATTCTTCTTTCATGGGAGCTAAAGTATAACATTATCATTCATGACACTGAATTAAAACATTTACGTAGAAAGATGTAAATGGCAAATCAAAGTAAAATTAAGTTCTTCCTTTCTCTCCCTCACTCATCACAAATAAAAACTTTAGATTAATTGTACTCTCTGGTATACAGATGCTATATTACTGTTTACCAATAAATTGAAAAAGCAAGAGATTTCTCCAATTTTCACTTTTATGATAGTAAACATTGGCACAGCACTAACTTCTAACAGTTCCAGAATGAATTGCAAAATAGCATGGTATTTTACATAGCTCAAAATATTCATTCTTAATCTCTTCCCCTCTCCCCCCATCCCCCAAGTATTTTTACTTTGAAAAATTTAATGATTTAGCAGAATTTGAAAGCAGAAGGTTTAAAAAAGTGATAAAGGGGGTGCAGAAATTAGCAGAGGTGGCACTACCTGAAAGCTCATCAGAAAGGGGAGTGAGAACAATATCAGGCAAGAAGGGTTTGGAAGTATGGATCAGAACAGGAGCACTTTTAGCACTGCGTATATAGGCCGATGGCAGAGCACATTCACCAATGGATCGGCTTCTCATGGCTTTAAAAAGGAAAAGAAAGAAGTGGGGAAGGAAAAAAGAAGAGTGACTATAATGAAAGGCTTGTGTCACAGAAAAAGCAGCAACAGAGAAAACAAAGATAAAAAGGAAGAAAATTCAAAAATTAAAACATTTCAGCACGGCAGATATTGGCAGAGCTGTAAGAAAGAAAAAAATCAGTGGACACATAAGACATTTTGAGTTTTTAACTTTTATGTAAAGCAGCAACAATGCCTTTATTATGACGATTACAGAGATTTTGCATTCAAAATCAAGAAACCGATTTACACTTTTTTTCCCATTGCATCAGGGGTTGAAAAATCAAAGTCACTCCACAAGCACTCAGAACTTGAAATTTTTTAACAGAAAAAGCAACTTACACTACATTTGCATTTTTCTAGTTTCCTTTGGTTTACTCCTGAAAAACCATCTCTGTATTTTACATATACCCATACTCTTGAATTTATGATTCTCCAAAAGAGATTCAAAAGCATAAGGAGAAAATGACCAGTTCTGTGTGGAGAAATTCGCAATACAACTTGTTATAGTTCCAAATTAAAAATGAAGTGACTCAAGTGAAATGGTTTGACAACAAAAAGCATTAAACTGTCTCTTAACCATAGGGTCTGGCTTTTAATCAATACTGGATAAATCTTGCTAAACTGATCCTAGTTCACCTTTCCGTATTTCACATCCTGCCAACAGTCCTACGGAATGGAAAACTTACATGGGAATTGTGGCATCAGGATGAAGGTTATGCCTGCAGCTTTTCTAACAGATTTAAAATTAATCTTTATGACATCTGTTTTCCTTTGTCAGAGTAAGACATAGCAAGAACTGATACTGCATTCACTCTCAAAGTACACTTGACGTTCTTCAAAAAGTAATGTTCATTGTTTCAAGCAGCTTCCTTTTCAAACTGTTGCAAATTTGGTAACTTGTTTTAAAATAGTTGCTGATAAACTTCTTTTAAGGAAATTTCAGTGCATCTTACATAAATATTGTCAGTACAATATTTAATATGTCTTTGATCTTTTCTGTGTATATTTTCAAAACAACATGGAATATAGACTTAGAATCTTAGTGCTCCTGATCTGTATGGGAATCAGAAGTACATAAATGGAGTGCAGTGAAAGTTGAGCACATCACACTTCTAAATCAGGTTAAATTGTCCCTAACAGCAACATGCAGATAACTTGAGTAGGTCAATGTACATAGAGCTGAAAACACATTTGACAAATGCAGCACAACTTAAGTGGAGTCTTAACATCAGTTTGAAAAAACAATTCAGAAAGACAGACATTTTAAGACTGAAGCCATTCTCTGTTAAACTTAGTTTATAAGACAGAGACAAATTTAAAAAAAAAAAAAAAGGCAATTATGTGTAAGGCTTTAACATGTCTTTGTTTAAGAGATACAGTAATAAGATTCAGGATACAGTGATAGATGCATTACATTCATCATTGTGCATCTTAAAATTAACGTAGGCAAGAGAAAAAATAACAAGCTATGTAGTAAATCTTAAGGGTCTTTTCCAACCTAAATGAAACTACAATTCTAAATAAAGCAAGCTTTTGAGATCAGATACTGTGTTGACTATAAATCTTAACATAAAGCGTCTCTTGTAATTTGACTGGATCTCTTCCACCATGTTACATTGATACTAGCAAGGGGGGGCAGAACCCATTTAAAATTTGGAAGGTGGAAATTTTATGGAAACTTTTTAAGGAAAAATTGTAGTGTATTATTATTGAAAGCAAAATTAGCTTTGAGATCCTGTAAAAGGAAAATGTGATCTCAGTGAATTCTTATTTTAAATAAAATCTGTCACATTCATTGAGGTAGTTAAGTAGACACAGACTTAATTAATACCAGAATGTAGACTACTTATTTAACAGTTTATAACCTTCCACTGTTGTCTATAGACAAAAGCAGAACAATAGGTTACTAAATTCTTTATGATCCGCTATTTTTGTAGGACTAGAATCTGCTGCCTAAGTCACAAATTCTGTACCTAGCCCTACAGAAGATTTTTCAACCCATATGCATATCAAGTTTGAAGGCCCTTTTCCAAAAATTACTTTACATAAGTTCAGGCTAAAAATGTACACACTGCATATCAGAAAAGCTGTGATTTTTATTTGAGTAACACACACATAACACACAAATTTGGTGCAGCAATAAATGTGTGCTGGCATGAGGATGGCTCAAGAACAGAGGTGCACAGGTGTACACAAAATGTGTACAACATAAAACAGATGAAAAAGAAACCCAGCTTTTTCTTACCATAAATATTCAACATGCACATCCCCCCTACTCAGATATAAAGAGTATATTACTCACAATCAAAGGAAATATACTACATATCAGATATGCAACATATCTGAGGTCTGACTCAGTTCCAGGCTTAGCTTGTGGAGCTAATGTTAAACTGAAAGAGAAGATCTGAGCAGCAAAATGTTCTATAGAAAATTTTACTTGTTGTGACTATAAACCAGTTTTTTTTATTATGTGACCCTGTGTTAACTGGCACAGATTAAGAAGCATCCCAACAGCTCTCTTAGCAGACCTGAGAGACAATAACAAGCAACTGTTTGCAGACAGTTAAGACATACGCTTTTGTAATATATTCTTCATTAGTATTTTAAAAAACTGAACGGTTTGGGATTCTGGCTCTGGCAACTCTTTTTGGGCTTTTCGTCTTTTAAAATCACCCTACTAATGCTGTGGTGCTTGTCCACAGATGGTATTCTACCCTATGAATGGAGCTGAAATTTTAAGTGGTGACAGTAATACAAACTTGGCTTATTAATATCAAATATGTAAGATAATTGGAGGAAAGGAACAAAACCATGGAAGCTGAAGTACAGTGAAACTAAAATCAGATTAGTTTGCTGCTAACCAGGTCAATATATAGCTTGATTAGGATAAATTGCAGTCATTTTAGGGCTAACATCATATAAATAGCCATCTTTCAAATAGCTGCAAAACAAAACCATTAATAAATTGACCAAACAACATAAGCTTTTGACAGAATATCTGAAATATTAACAATTTGGGAAGGAGAAATTTTAACATAAGCTTTACCTTGTTAAGATAATTAAGATTCAAAACAAAAACGCCGCAACAGTTAATTGCAGACTATCTACAGAGAAGTAGAAATTACATATAAAGTATCTGTGATGCATAAGAAAAACTTTAGTCAAACTAGGTGCTGTCAAGCATGAGATACAGGAAAAGCTGTGTAGCATTTGAATGCATGAAAAGACAGGAAATTTTGGAGTAGTGACTTTATTTTCTCATGTGTTTGTACTGCTTATAGACCAATTAACTCTCTCACGCTCCCAACAGCCTAATAAGAAAACAATTTTTTTAAATGGAGAATTTTGAAGAATATTCAAGTAAAACCTTTGGCTAAATAACCTCTGTGACTTAAAAAAAATTGCAAATTAATTTCCAAAAAAATTTTTTTTTAAAGAAAGAAAATGTTAATTTCTGAAACACAATTATATATTCAACTGCCAATATGCATCCCCAGTTTCTAAAACTGTCAGAATGTACCTGCTTCCAATAAGTATCAGTGAAGCAACACCACACAATGCCTGAAGCCACTACTACTACAGAGATAGTAAAATAGCAAGAGATAATCCTTAAAAGTTTCTTCTTTTAAATGAAAAGTAAAACCAGCTTAATTTTCCTTCACATAAGGAATAGCACTGAGATCATCAAGATGAGACAACAGGAGTAAAGAAATTTGTAGTCCAGTTCATGTTAAGATATTCTAAGCAAATCATACAAACATAAATGAGTCTTCTTTTGAGTGATCCACCTAAAGCACTGTTTAGCATCACTCATTTCTAACACAGGAAGTGCAAGTAATGAAGTTGAGAAATCGATGACTTCAGAAATGGAGAACTGCACACACCTGTGCCAATCTTTCATTAATGCAAGATTCAGACAACACGTTTTATAAACTATGCAGACATATACGTATTTGTCACACTTTTCTTTGCACAGCTGGAAAATACTCAACCTATTTTTTTGCACAGTTTATGAAAACACACACTTAAAAAGCCTTCTATTACCCACCTATCCATACCATTGCTGTAACCATCACAATTTTTTCTCTTTCATATACACAGAACACTATTATTTTTCCAACCCAGCTTAGGCATGTGATCAAACTTACTTGGGGTAACTGTGATTCTAGCAACCACAAGCTATTCAGCTACCCTCTAAGCACATAAGGCTGCATAATTTACACATTTAACTCATTATTATAGATAGTATACTTTGTGGAGAGAAGTTATCCACATTGCTAAAAAAGTCAGTTATTAATTCCTTACCCTTTCTCAAATGTCACTTATATTAGCTTTTACAGATACGTACCAACTGTTTTCTGCCGTACTATGCTTCTTGCCTTTTCTGTTCCTGGAGACCCAGTGGTTGTAGCACTGCGCTGCCTCATTGGTGCTTGTCCAGGCTGATCACGGCTCCAGCCTCTAGAAAAGGACTTATCAACGGAAGATTTTGGGAATTCATGCCCAACTCCTGCAAAAATAGAATTGCAATTCTATTCACTGCTATTCTGATATCATCAGATATTTGTAGCTGTGCTCTTTCCAAGAGTTTTAAAGCTGGATAGAATAAATTATGTTACCAAAGCAAGCATGATTTCAAAAGCTAAACAGCTCATTACTGTTTTTTAAATATATAAGCCTACTCACAGCCAGCATTAACACTGAGGGATACTCAAACTTTTTCAGAAGTGTTGGTGCTATTAAACTATTGTGCTTTTTTTTTTCCTGACGGATCAAGTGCAAAACCACAAGAAAATTGGGTTTACAAAGGTTGTAGCCTGATAAAATATGTAACTAGAGAAATTTTTCCTTTGCTGTTCCTGTTAGAGAAGACACACAAAATGATACATTACAGACTACTAATATTGTGGGTTTTTTTCCAAATAATCCCTGACTTTTGAGGAACATGAAATAAAGATGACAAAATATTTTAATATGAAATGCAAAAGCAAAAAAAATGGGATGATGGGTTCAGAGAACAAGGCTCTTTGGAAATTCACAAAAAAATACTATACTAAAATTAAGAAAAGATGGACCAAATTCAGATTTGACATTTATATTGAAGTAAATAAAGCTCATATGAGGAGCTATCAAGAACAACTCCCTAAAAAAAAAAAGTGAACTAAAGACTATTTGCAATGTATTTCCTTATCCACATTGAATCATTGAATAGTTTGGGTTGGAAGGGACATTAAAGATCATGTAGTTCCACTCCCCCTGCCATGGGCAGGGACACCTTCCACTAGATCAGGTTGCTCAAAGCCCCATCCAACCTGGCCTTGAACACTTCCAGGGATGGGGCATCCACAGCCTCTCTGGGCAACCTGTTCCAGTGCCTCACCACCCTCACAGTGAAGAACTTCTTCCTTACATCTAATCTAAATCTATCCTCTTCCAGTTTAAAGCCATTACCCCTTGTCCTATCACCTTGTAAAAAGTCCCTCTATAGCTTTCTTGTAGGCCCCCTTTAGGTACTGGAAGGCTGCTCTAAGGTCTCCCCGGAGCCTTCTCTTCTCCAGGCTGAACAACCCCAACTCTCTCAGCTTTTCTTCATAGGAGAGCTGCTCCAGCCCTCTGATCATCTTTGTGGCCCTCCTCTGGACTTGCTCCAACAGGCCCATGTCCTTCTTATGTTGGGGGCCCCAGAGCTGGACGCAGTACTCCAGGTGGGGTCTCACCAGAGCAGAGTAGAGGGGCAGAATCACCTCCCTTAACCTGCTGGTCATGCTTCTTTTGATGCAGCCCAGGATACTGTTGGCTTTCTGGGCTGCAAACGCACATTGCCGGGTCATGTTGAGCTTCTCGTCAACCAACACCCCCAAGTCCTTCTCCTCAGGGCTACTCTCAAGTGAACTCATGTAAACAAAAATTATGCTTGATAAACAATTACAATCATTAAAAGGGCATCTTCTTGGAAAGCGAGCACTAGTACAACATGTTCATTATTATTAGCTAACGAACAGGGCCAAAGAAATTGGCATAATTTGTATGGTATTTATTACTTCCAAAGCTGGATTTAACTCTGCAACTCACATATAACAACAGAGGCTTTCTCTGGAACTCTATTACTGAAGGCCAACACGAACTCTTCTCATGTGGCTCTGTATGGGTGATACAGATGATTCAGAATGGTTTTTAAGCCTATATTCAAATAACTATACACATTCTTATCTGACATCAGACTTCTCTCTCTTTTTTTTTTTCTTTTTTTCTAAACCACAAGAAAAAGAAGAAAGATATATAGTATAGGAAAACAAAAATGCACGGTGGTCTGAACAACCTCTCAGGGTCAACTACAGAGAAATGTATTTTTGTCCAGCTGTCACACACCAGAAGAACAAAAGTGTGAATAATGCTTTTGCTCAAGATGAGAAATTTGGAAGCATGTGAAATGTTTTTAGCAAAAATAGTCTACAGGGACATCCTCTTTAAGACAGGGAATCCACATATATTACTTCTCACTGACAAACCATAAGATATTAGTAGAAAGTACCTTCCCTCAGGTTTGACTAGAGAACCACATCAATCAGAATACAGAAAAATAAACAGTAGACTAAAATTTATACTTTTTTTCCATTTTTATTACTCACCCTAAATATAATCCTGCTTCTATTAGATATCAAAGCACTTTTTAAAGCAGAGCAATATCGTTAGCCATGTTTTACAGAAGTGGAAACAAAGTTAGAAATGATTGCTCATGGTCACATGCAGAAAGTCAGTCTCTGGTCTGGGAAGGGAATCCTGGTTTTGCAACTCTCAATCCAGCCCTCTATCCAGGAGGACAGACTTCCTGTCCCTTACCCATTCCAGAACTGTACCATTATAAGCAAGTAGCCACCTCCTCTCCCCATATTATGTCCTACAGAGTATTTCCTGCATTGTTTAGGAATCAGTTTAAAAACCGGTACCATTCATATGGATTATTAAAGGTATCCTTTCTCTTAAATAGTCCAACAAGGTCACTTTGACAAAACCTGTCTTCACCATGGCTTAGTGATGAATTAGTACCCAAACAAAACTATGTTCACCTTACATTTCATCTTTAAACAACATTCATTGGATTTCAGGATCAATATTCCAATTGTGCTTGCAATAGCCACTTGCTAGCTAGCTATTTTTTACCAGACATATAATCATTGTTACTTTCAAGAAGTTATGATTCGGACTCAACTATTTAATTGCTCTGATAAAAGGAGAAAGGCATAACCCACTACAGTATAACATTTTAGGTTAAATTCAACACACCTTTAAGAACTACATTCCATATGTGCCTATTTGCAGGACTGAATCTGAACGTGAGGGTTTTGTGGTGGTTCTAAAAATCAACCTTATCTGAAAAAAACTGGGTTATTTTAGGTGATAGAGAGTCCTAATTAGGTATACTAAAAAGGCTAAACCAAAATTATGCTGTGCCAAACATCTCATTACCCCATCCCAAATTCAAATGATGTGTATACAGTGTTGTCTTACCTTTGCCTTTGTGTTTTTTCTGCTTCTGCTCACTCAGTTTATCCAACGGCAAGTCACTGAGGTCCAGGCTATACAAGTTTCTAGCTAGCACTTTAGTTAGTGTCTCCATTGTCAGTGACCATTCAGTGGCAAGCTCTTCCCAATATGTCAGTGATGACATTACAGACAGCAAGTCATCCCAAAGTTCTCGAGAGATGTACACATTTAGATTCGCTTTGATCCAAGCTACTATAAGAGTCTAAAAGAATAAAGTGAGAAAAGTTGGGTTCTGAATGTAAGATGACAACATTCAAATCTTACTGCTTAAAAGGAAGCTTCTAACTGCCACAGAAATTTCTGCATAGTCCTGACACTCTTGTCATCACCAGTACAGAGACTTTTACTTTACAGATCCTATTTACAGAGAAGCCACAACAGCACTCTGCAACTATAAAGTTTGAAAGGATATGCTACAGCTTACTGCAAGGAATAAAAAAAAAAAAACCAAAACCAAAACCCCCAACAAACCAAAACAAATCAGTTGGTTAGGAATGGATGGCATGGAAGATTTTGTGCTGACCTGACCTAATTTTGCAATGGAAGCAGACTAAAACTGCACACATTGCCAGTTATCCCAACTCAACTAAGGAACAGCAATTTTTTAATTTCATAGCACCCCAAAAAACATTGTCACGGTGTCATTAAATATAAGGACAGAATGTAACAAATGTAGCCAATTCTTTAACCCACACCCTTCAATGTTACCTGGGTAACATGATCAATGATTTAAGATGACAAACCAACAGTGGTTATTGCATCTAATCTCTTGGTCAAAATTAAGCTGAATTAATTAAAGTGAATTTATGTTTAATTGCCTGGAAAAGAGGTCCTGCAAGTCTTCCAGCTAAAGTGGAGTTTTTTCTGCCTTGATACTGCAAGAAAGTTTGGGGTGGTATTTTCAGCACAGATTCAGTAACCCTGAGCAGCACAAGTAGCATCTGTTCCCTGCAAAACAATATTAAACTTAGAGTTACCATTTTGTTATACTTCTATATATACCAGGATACTTTTAAAGATAATAACCAAGCTTGTTTTGCTCAAACAAATTCCAAACAGGACATAGTGATTACAAGCAGCCTAACTTGGTTATTGCAAATGAAATTACTCCAATCATCTTTTCACACTTGAGAGTCAGGAATCCCTGTCACCCTGTAACATCTTCTGCCAGGTCATTCAAGTGCTATCACCTCCAACAGCCTGAAATTACAGGCAAAGTTTTAATTATATATCCAATGTGAGCCTTTACTTTTTGGTTTTGGGGTTTTTTTTGTTATGAATGACAGGTTTTGGCAATGTTACATTATCATTAACATACTTCATCAATTATTTTGTGTTGTGCAATCTTTGCCATCATGGTCTAGAGTCACTTCTTTACAGGGATGTGAAACTGGGAAGAAAATACTGATCTAGTGGTATCTGTTTGCTGTTATTACTACCAAATTTCCCAGTGGCTAGCCTTGAACTGACTCTATTTCCTCACAAGAGGAGACAAGCTTCACATGACATGTAATGCCAGCTCTACTTACCCAGAGTTCAGGAAATATTAGTGACAGATTGAATACAAGTGAAGTTAAAATGGAGTACATCAGCCATTTGAAATCCCCTTGCTACTGCTTCCTTGCAATGGAGAATGGTGGCAATATACTGAATCATTAGAGACAGCTCTTTAAAGGATAGGGGAAAATAATAGAAATTAATTTGAAAGTGGGGTCCCCTGTACCTGCTAGGCACCTTAAGCACTGGAAAGGAACAGAACAGTTAAACAGTATATGGACTCCTGTACACAACTACAGATGAAGAGCAACCCACATCTGTATAATAGTTATCCATGCTTATCTGAGGATTTTTTGTTTATTTTTAAATAAGGCTGTGAAGCTTCATGGCTGTTTTCATATTTTAGCACTTTGACACATAAGCAAAATGCCCTGGAAAAAAGTCATCAGTAGCTCCTTAACGGTAGTCTGTATAACCTAGCTTGCTTCTTTTTTCACTGAGGGCTGAACTACCTCAAACTAACTAGGTGCTTACTACTGGCTTTAACAGAGCAGACAACCTCTTCCCCTGTGGTAAGTTGCCTGTGATGTTAAAGTTCATGTATTTGCTGATTTAGAACAACTGATTCACATAGTCAATACCACTCTACTGGGTTTACTACCAAGTAAGTTTTCACATTTATCTTGTGAACTAATAATCTAAGATAAAAGCATTAGCATTTTACCATGTCTTCTTGTCCATAGTCACTTGGACTACCATGTGACGGTAGATATTAAGAATGCGTTTACACATATCAGTGTGTTCATCCAGCAGAGCCTTAATTTCATTTGCAGGTTCAAGAAAGAATATATTTGAAGAATTTATTATAAAAACCTGTAAGTAGAAAAGATTGGATGTTATGAGCTTGAAGCACTTTGACATTTTCAGCAGCTCAGTTAATAGTAACCAGGAACAGAAAAATCTACGATTAACAGAAAAGGCTGCATATGCAGTCAGAAGTATATATTTAAATATAAGTTAGCTTGACATGATAATAAAACAACAATAAGACTGATTTTTTCCCTTTTTTTTCTACAAAACATATTTCTGTATTTTTGCTCTCATAGACAGATGGTACAATAAACTACTCTATACAATTATTTTAATATGATGGACAAAAATGACCCAGTAAAGTAGTCCACTGGACAAAAGTTCCACCTGTAAACCAGGAACTGACTAGTATAATATATGCTAAACTACCTGAAATAGTCCTGGTACACACTGTGTGCTTCAGCATGACGAGGCCTGTATTATGTTCTGGGACACTAAAGCGTTCATCCCACTGTGATCAGCGAGGCTTACCAAAAGTAGGAAACACTTCTCCAAAGTGGCTGACTTCAGTGGACAGTGAATTAGGGCTTTCAGAACAAAAATGATGAAAACAAAGTAGGCAAGGACACTGTAGGAGTTACAGGAGCTACTACTAAAGTGTTGTTACATTTTTACGTAAGTTTAAGAAGTATTTGAATCACAGTGAGCCCTAGATTTCCAATTATTTTTTACCTCTCTTCCTTAATCCACATGTACAGGAAATCATTGGTTCTACAGTTGTAATTTCCCTCTACTGAGAACTTGGATTTTAGTAATTAAAAACTATTAGTATGTAGCTTTACATTCACTAGCCTCAACTAACGAGCCTACCCTACTCTAAGTGCCTAGAAATAAGTCTATGCAAAAATTAAATGCGTCAAATGAACCTTCGTCTAAAAAAACTTCAACGTGAACAATCTCCCAGACATTCTCAGATGTTTAAAACTTGGTATACATTGCAAATAGAAAAAGTACTTCACCATTTCATTTCTCAGAAACGGTTCATATTCTAGTCATTGTATGCAAAGATTATGAAGCTGAAATTATTGTAACATATGTGAATTTAAAACTGATTTCCGTTACAAAGTTTATTTCTATATATAACAGTGTACACCACAACAGGAAACCCTATTCAGGAAATCATTCAAGCTGTGGTAAAAATAATGAGTTCCAATTAGCGTGGTCACCCATGGTAAAAGCACACACAGTGGAATGGCAAATGCACATCTGTTTTATTTTGTTCAGAATCAGTTTTCTTACGGATAAAAGAGTATTATGGAGGCTAGAGTCACATACACACATATATGTATGTTCATGCACATATTATACATAAAATACACACGTTTTATACGACCGTAAGAGCTTTTCAAAGACCCTCAAATTATACACACTTGATTTTCTATATCCTCAACTTCAGTGAAGCATTTTGCTGAATATTTGAAATTAACACAAATTCTACCCTGCCAAATTTCCCAGAAACAGAAAACTTCTGTTAGGGAATTTCTGCAACTCTCCATTCCTCAAGGATATCACTGAAGTACAGTGTTGTTGTGTCTGATCAAAATTTTGAAACGCTTATGTACTTATCTAGTCTGTAATTCAGATAAAGATGAGAAAATATCCCAGTACACCTTATTATTGAGATTAGGAAAACCACAGGTAATGATGTTTTGTTTGTGGTGACTAATAGCTTAAAGAAAAAAAAGCTTCTAAGCATTCTCATTAAACACTTAATTAGAATAATTTGAAGACATGGCACTCAAATGAGAATTATTTTTTCTGTTATATGATGAAGAGCAGAATACATGCCCTAATGCAAAATTAAAAGCTTTTTTTACTGTGTTATCCAACACTTGTATATACATCGTCCTACTTAAGGTCACTGAAGATATAGTGAACCACTGCCATTATTCTAACACTATTTATCATTTATCATCAAATTTTTAAAATCTAAAATAATTTAAAAAATTCAGAGATGCTTTGAAGGACCATGGGATTCCCTTGCAGGAGTATTACATTATATTCCACTCTTTATGTGCCGGTAACAAGAGCATTATTATTAGGATGAAAATTAGATATCAAGTCTATTTCATACCTGCAATACTGACTGTACTCCAGCTCGTACATTTTGCTCTTCAGTATCAATTTCGGACATTTTATGCAAAGTGTCTTCGTAACAGCCATTTCTTGCCCAGTTTGAATTTCTAACATGACTGGAGTTCATCCCTTTTTCCTGAAAAATATTTTTTCTTAAAATCCCATAGATTTGTAGACAGGTATTTTGGTTTTATATTAAAGGAAAAAGGATATAATAGATATTAAACAATGGTAGACAGATGTTTAAGATGCATCTTAAAGACAAAACTACATTTTAAGAAGTTTGTAGCGATTATTTTAAAGTATCTGGATGAAATAACTACTGTTTTCCTCATCCTTTTATTTGTATATAATTTTTACACAGCTGAAGGTTAGCATGCTGTATAATCCACATCTTGAGAATAGTTCATAGAACTGTATGAAATTTTAAATTGAACCAACCACATTAAAAATCTACAGATAATGGATCAAATTGGTAGCCCATTAATGCACTCTTTAATTACCATTGATTTTCCTGAACAGATGCTCTGACATCAAATTAAACCACATATAATCTGTCGAGGAGGCCAGTTCTCTGTCTACTAGCATATCAAAAAGATGCACAATTAACAAACAATATTTTACCTCTTCTCTTTCTTTTGCTTTGTCTGATGAATTGTGGTCAGCAACATTTTGATCACAATCTACAGTTGTGCACTGCATTATTTCTTCAGGTTCCTTCATAAATAAAGGCTTGTCTTCTTGCTGAATCCATTCCTGATACACCTTTACCACTTTCCTCATGGCAGCTGCTTCACATATCGGCAACAGAAATGCCTGTGAGTAGAAAAAGAAACAAACAAAAAAACAGTTACAATACTTGAAATCAAGTTGGACTCTATAATGTACAGGTTCTAAGGGATAAGGTGGGGGGGGAGGAAATACAGCCACTGTAGGATCCTAACAAATAAATTACTCCTAAACCTAAATGTTTGCTCATTTTCTTCATCTGTAAACTCAAAACATGAAAAAAGTGTTTTAACAAGAGAACTTGTCAAGGAAGTACTTGGAAAACTTCACTGCCAAAAAGAAAGATATGAGAATCCATACGTGCATATCTACTCAACACCTAATCTGCTGAAATTAAGACCCAAACACTCATCAAAAATACACAAAACAAATGAGAAGAAGTTTCTATTACAACATCTTCCATTCAGAGGATTTGGAAGAGTAGAGTTAAATCAGTTATAAATGACTAAGAAAAATTCAAGTGACACACATTACTGGTAGCCACGTATCTTATTTTTAGCTAAATGAGTTTTTACAAAACAGTATCCTTAAAACAAATGACTACCTGAAAAGCCTTCAGAATTATTGTTTCAAAAAAGCGTGCATTTGTGTCAGTACGATGGCTGATCACTGCCCTCTTCCGGGGGTTTTCTGTATCTGCTGTCCTGGTAACAACTAGTCACAGATCAGAAACTTTTAACATTAGTCAGATTTTAACTAACTATAAATACATTTACCAAAGACCATGATGCCCTAACTGTATTAAAAAAAAGAACAAATAAACTACACTAAAACATAACTTTATGGACCCCATGGTATGAATGTTGAAAACGCATTGCCCATGTCTTTAAGGAGGGCCCACTTGACACAAGCAGTACCTTCTCTCTCTGGACATAGACATTTCATACCAGCATCACACCAAAAGAATTTTTCTATGTATTACAGAATTCAGCTGACAAGTTTATCAGTCACACACAATCACTCATCAAGTCCAACAGTCCTCTGCAAGACCATATACATTTTTTGTACCTTGGAGCCTAAAGTGCATAAAACTTTTTTTTCTATAATCTTCCCACCATTCAGTACAACTTAAATTTCCTCCTGACTGGAATAACTTAGCCCTAATGTTTTAGAAATATTACAAACATCTGGCATATTAGAAATGAACTTACACTGAAAACTTCTGGCTAAACAAGGACCTAAATGAGATCTCATAACCACACATGAAAGCCAAATAATCTACATAAATCACAGAGTGCCTTGTGAAAAGAACAAAGACAATTACCTTTGCTGTCCCTTGGGCGGGGCGGGGGGGGGGAAGTTTCTAAATAGACCATCAATAATTTAGACTCTACATTCAATGTCTCAGACTCTGTAAACTCCTGAGTGGCAGTTGAATTCAGGTAACTCCATTATCTCCTTCAGCAACGTACCCAAGCTCGTCAACACATTGTATGTGGATAAGCTTCTGACATTTATTTGCTTCATTTGAAAATATCCATTTCATCTAGATATACTGGAGTTTTAAAATGTTTTGTTTTCTTCTGTTTAAAGCAATTAGTGTCATGCATTTCAATTGAAAGTTAGTATATTTTTTCTTTACTATTATTCAGAAAAATCTCTTCATCTTTTGATCTATAGCATGGGGCATAAAGAAGGTCTATCTTGTTCTGTTCTCCCACATTGAACTCAAAATTATGTATTTTCACCTTATAAATAAAGACTCCATATTCTGGCATTTATTCTCAGTTTTAATTTGTTTAATAGTTTCCAGTTCAGAAATACTATTTTGAGTATGCTCAGCTAACATTTCTGGTTGCAGTAAAGTCGGAAGCAGAAGCTGTTACCTTCTATAGCCATCTGTCCCACTCTTCTGATGAACACTGTCAAGGTAAGGACATTTGCTCCTAAAACAGCTCTTTAACAGCTGCAGACTCCCATAGGAGGCTTATTTTAATATGCTTGGTTGTGAGCTCTAATAGGTACAGGGTTGATGTATGAAAAGATCAAACATTCCTGCCTATGGGGAAGTAAAGTCTAAGTTAAATGTTGTCAAACTGGTTATTAAAGAAATAAAGTTAGAAAAATCAGGAGCCAGGGATATTCTACACAGAAAATATTTCAGAGCGTGTTAACTTTTCAATTCTTAAACCTTAAAGGCAAGATGACAGAAAAAAGCCTGTACATTTATATAATCTTCTGCTTAGCAAATGCTCCTGAAAGAAAACTATGACATAATCATCATTTACAATAAAATAATCAAGATTCTTGCATTCTAAAGAGGGTTCTTTACCTGTCGAAAAATCTCAGTTAGAAAATTAACATTGCTTCTTTTAGAAGAAAAGACTTTCCGGACAATTTCAATATCGGTTAAATGCTCTTCATCAATACTGCAGAGGCTGGAAGAACTTGGTTCTCTCTCTGTTAGAGTACTTGTATTAGAATGAGATTGTTCTGGCTCTGCATTTTTATCCTGCTTATCAGTACTGTCATTTTTGCTGTCCTCCCTTGAAACCATGCTAGCAGCTGCTCTCTGAAAAAAAATTAAAGAATAGTCCATAGCTCATTTTTAGTACAACAGTTGAACAGTACAATTTTAAATTACACTGCTGTATAACTTAAACAGTACAAAGAATTCAGGAAAAAAACCCCAAACCAAACCAAAATAGGATTCACTGCATTTCAAGGCTTCTCATGTCTACTTGATTAAAAACAAAATAGCAGAATTTGAAAAAAAAAGATCATAGCAAGTCCTTCTAAAGTGAATTCATAAGCAGAAAATTGTTTACAAATTCCGTTTTTAAAGTTCTTCATTAGTTATAATTATCAGAGGAGTACACACTACTGACATAACAATTAAGAGAAAAACATGAAATCAAACACTTTTTTCTCTATTTGGTTTTACCTGAATATTCTTTGGCACATTTTCACCTTCCATCCCAGGAATATGAGGTCCTGTATGAGGTTTTGGCTCAAGCCAGAAAGACACCAACCATCGAATGACAATAACACGAGCCTTAATAAAAGGTTCCTTTGTGCAATATATTGCCTCATTGGTTTCAGCATCTTTCTTAACCATTACATAGTGTGGCTTTGGTCTCATTTGTGGTATATCTGTAAGGAAACACAACATCTTAAAAATATGTGCAGAGGGAAAGCTCTATATAAGAAAGATATCCTAAAACCATAACTAATGTACATGAACTTTCAGAGGTGCTGTTTTTTCATATTCACTGTTGCAAAACTCATCCCAAGACGTGCCAAAATGGACATGATAGAGAAAATTTCAAGACTAGACTATAAGACATCAAAAGGCTGTAATTTTCTCCTGGAGGGAGACAATATTGTCAGTCCAACAGACTTGTTTCTGCTATGCAAAACCTTTAATTTTTTATCTGAAAGTGATTTCTATAGCCTTACATCCTTGCTTGCATTTCTTTTCTAAACAAGTAAGCACATTTCTTTTCATTGTTTTCAGCTTTAAGCTACACGCTATACTCAATATTTAAAGATAGACTTCAGCAAACTCACTACTTCACACTCTCATTGAAAACTACAAAGGAGTTCTAAGTATCAAAATAACTGTTAACTAGACTAGAATATGGCCTATACAAAAAAACTATTTTCATATAGAATTAAGATATTGTCAAATTTCTTCATTATTAAGAAGTGTTTATAGTTAAGTTACTAAGCAGCAATTTATGTAACTCACACCATTTTACAGCCTTTTAAGAGTCCTATATGTCACTTACCCCTACTACCAAACCTACTGTGAAAAGCAGGTGCAGTTTAGATGCAAGGGATCACCACATTTCCTAATGCATCCCTAGAAAGATCTCTATGTTTGCCTGCAGCAATCCGCAATAAAGGAAAATAATTAGTGATAAGGGTCAAAGTTCTTTACTGACACAGATCCCAACCTCTAATCATGGCTACAATGGGAGAGCTTTAATTCTAAACTGTATTCTAACAGCAGCTGCAATAAACACAGCCGCTTCTGGCCCTCTAACAGGTGAAAGATTAATAGAACAGAGAAATCCTGTTCCAAAGCCACATGAGTTTCACAGCTTCATCTAATGCCACATGTGCACTAGCTACTTTTGCTGGACTTTGCTACCAGAACAAGGGTACCTGCATCTTCCCATGATTTAGCTGAAAGATGATTTTGTGGCAATAGCTTCTGTACTGGCTTGAAGGGAATGCAATGAATGACGCCGAGTGGCATGCCAGCTAGCAGGAACTGTGATTATTTGGGGTCTATAACCTACAATTCCATTTTCTCCATCCCATGTTCTACACAATTGTTCAGAACTGTTCAGCTCTTCTGGTTCTCTACTGTGCTAGTGACAAAGATGCTGACATGTGTCACCAGTATTACTGAATCTACCTCACAAAAAAAAGTGACAGTCCACTCAATGTGGATGGAAATGGCATGTGCAGTAAAAACATTAAAGATGGAGTTGGGGGTGGGGTATGAACTGACACGGACAGTTTTTAAATTGTGCATAACGCACATTTCTGCAGGGACAAAAATCAACAGCACAGTTCAACTCCAGCCACGTATCAGCCAACTCAACACTGCAAAATGTCATTTCTGCATTTCACAATGCAAAACAGGGTGCAGAACAGTTCTGCAATACCAATCATCAACCTGAAGCAGCTACAAAACTTTCAAGTGTGAATGACATTTCGCTTGGAGTGGTGTGCAAACTCTATTCCTAGTTCTAGAAGGGCAAGTATGAGATCAGCTCCAATACAAAAAGTAGATGAAAATTCGTCTGAGGACTGATTATGACACGTGCTGTCAGAACACATCCTGCTGCTGGTGTTTCAGTATCATGGTTTTCCACACACACAAAAAAGCCCCGCAAAAAAAACAACAACAGAAAAGCCCCAAAAAGGAGGCGGCATGGGAAATGATGGTCCTATGAAGAGTGATAGATTGGACAGAGATGGTATTTCAGCACTGACTCAACTCTTCTATAGCTTGTGGTACATAAGTAAGAGATATATTCCATGGTTTTATGGGCCAGAAGGTAGTTCGAAGATACTAAAGGTGGGAGTCAAAGAAGATACAAAGTAGTCATGCTGAAGAACATAAAGTTGTTTCCTGACTATATCTTCCTAATGCAAGGTCAAGAGTTGTTTTAAGGAATCCAGCACAACTTCTATGAGGTTATGGTATCATAATTCAGAAAGAACAAATCTGGACAGCAGCAAAGAAATAATCAGCTACTATCTAGGCAATTAACTTATGACAGCCACATACACTTTTAGGCATTTGAAGTGAATACAGCCTACCTGCCAGACTGCTGTAAAGGTTACCTTGTTAACATTACAACTATACAACACAACACCAGGCACCAGCACTGAGGGTATCCAAGGTGGTATATCTCAGTGTCATTTCAACAGCCACATATAAAAGTAGTGATAAACTCTTCATGGTGCTGCTAAACTGAGGAAAGTTTCCAGAACAGACTTTAAAGTCACATCCACTATTTTTAATGGAAGCATTATTTTTAGAGGAAAAAACTACATGACTCTTGCATACCATCCACCTAGAGTAAGTAACAAATGCACAGAATACTTTTTAAAAAGCTTACAAAGAGTTTATTTACTACAAATAAAAACCAGTACATTGTTTTCATTCTGTGGAAAGCAGCAGGTTAGTAGGAAAATTAAAAATTAATATATCTTAAACAGAAGCATGTATAACAGCACAATCAGCAAAAAAGGAAGCAAATGCCTGGTAGCGCAGTATTTAAAGATGCAAAAATCGGTTCTCTCTGCTATCGATTAGCATTCAGCAGGGCGTGAAGACTGCAATACTAACAATATTTTCAAAAGGACAAGACATCCTGTAGACATGAAGTAAACATGTCCTTGCAGCACACTGTCTCCTTTTGTAGTTTCATTATATCCTCTCAAAACATTTTCTCTCTCTATTCCCTCTTAACTGTATCATGTGCTGCAGCTGCTTCTCAAATGTATCTTCCTTCAGTCATTTCTTGTATTTTTGTATTTCTGTCCATCTTGGAAATAGCTGTCAAGGCTCCAGATGAGGACACTGATGTAAAACCAAAGCAAAACAGAAGCTTATTAGATTGACTTAAATAGCCCAAGAGGAAATACTCCCTTCCCCCAGCTTTCGATTTTCCTTTCCATTTTGTTTTGGGCTTTCCCCACCCGCTGGCCTTGCCCCTCTGAGGACTTGATGTAAACTGGTGCCAAAAAGGCCAGGAAGCTGAGGTGGTAGAAGACATATACAGGGTAGAAAATTAAAAGGCTAGCAAAACCACATTTATAATGGTGGACACTTGTAGTTTTAACCACGCTTAACTTTTTAAGGCAATAAAGGGTTCAGAAGGAATGAAGAGCTGCAGAGAGCTGTAGGACACCCACTTTATTGTTTCCCTGTAAATGAAGTTGCCCATCTAAATGGCTTGGAAATGGCACAGAAAGGCAGGTTACTATGACTGAAGAAACAAAGCCCCTAGAATCTTACTGCCATATCTGTAGATCTTACTAAACAGTTTCTAAAGACTATCTTACCGAATCTAAACAGGTGTTAAAAGGCATTCAAAACAAAACAAAAGAATCTCATGGGCTCTTCTAAGCCTGTATTGCTCTTCTAAGCCTGTAATACTCAAGCCAGAATTTGGCAGAAGCACAGTATTAGCCTCTTGTAACTGGAATGCTCAGCACTTGTTACTGTAACCAATACACTTATCTGAAAATCTACCTTAACAGAAAGAAAAAAATCTCAATCCAATATACTGTCTCTAGTAAAGCCCTGTACCAATGCTTGCTTACTAAAACTACTGTTTTGATTTATACCTCATGAATTCTCCTAAATTAAACATTACACCAGTAGCATAAGAACTGGTTTTAGCAGCAGGCTCAGTGCCCAAGTTTGCCCTTTTTTCTGCCTCAATGCTGTCAATTTTGTTCAGAACAGGCACAGGATTGTTTTCAACTAAGGTGGAAAGATACAAGCCAGAGAAGAACTTCTTAGAGGAGAAAAGACTATTCTACTTACCAGTGTTTCTATTGCTTTCAATACTGTATTCTTCCCCTTCCCCAAATCCTTGTCATTGTTGCTGACTTTGCACTGTTTAAGGCACTGACAGTAGTTTTGGAGATCTGTGCCTGTTTCTTCTTCTTGTTCCCCATTGTCCTCTTCTTTACTAAGGCCTTGGAATTTTCTTGTTTATGGTTCACAGAAAAAGAGAGGACTACAGTAACACTTCTATGGAAGACACAATCAAGATCTTCATAGAAAGAGAATATACTGTTCCCACATTTCTTGTTTGAGGACGTCAAGCAGCAGTAGGTTTGCTTTCTCAGCATTGCCTACCATCCCTCTTGTAGCTATTTTATCAGTGAACCTCTTCAGTATCTTCACACAACTCTTGTTTTACTGTTCTTCATGGCTGGATTTATACTGTTTCTTCCCCCCCAGATGAGAAAGTCCACTGTTTGTCTTTCCCAGGAGAACATGGTTTTGAAACATCCATCTCTGAAGAAAGCCACAATCCAAACACATGTACATGGACCGACAGAAACTAAGACCTTGTCAACAAACTTCCCCGACAGCTTGAATTTAGAATATGAAATTGCGTCTGGAGATCACTACTAATCCTTGTGAGATGCTGCATCAACAGGTAAGAGGAGCTGTGAGGTTTCCATATTATTCAAGTAATGAAATGGCAGCTTAAAGCCTGTGTACGTGGTATTGCTTTGCAAACTAGAGTCTTGAACTCTTGTCGGCTTACAACCAACATGTGCATGGGTGTGTGCAAACCTGAGCTAGCAAAATCAAGATTTGCAAACAACGTTCTAGTTTAGAATGGGCTAAAAACCTCTGAGCAAAACTCTAGTTAGGTTTGCTTATCAAACACCTAAAATTCCACTCTCTATATGGAAAGATATATTCTAGCACCATCAGCTTTAAAGACTGTGTTAAACCCTAGCTTCCTCTTCCTACTGCAAGCTCTTGACAAAACATAGTTGACATAAGCCCATAACTAACTTTGCCCTGTCTGAACTATGAGCAAGCACCATATGATCCAAACATTATGATTCTGTACAGATAAAGCCAACATCCCCCAAAGAACAGCACATGAATACCTTTTATCTCAGCAGCCGTAGTTTCTCTTCAGAGCACAACTTAAATCAACAGAGGTCACATTAAAGAACTGTTTTACAAGAACATTTAATTTACCTGCATCAGGTTGACGCTAATGAAAGGATCAGGTGCCTCCACAAACAGAGAATTGAAAACCATGAACAGGAACCATAACATGCTCTTTCATAAGAAATACTTTTGGAGAATGTTCTTTATGGGAAACACAAGTCAAGCAAAAAAACTGCTTTGCTATACTCTCTATTACAGAAAATGTAATGATTTCATCAGCTGTATTAACACTTACCAAGTATAGGGTTATACAAGCTGGTTTCCTTACAGATGTTTGGGAAAATAGAAGGTAAGTAGTATTTCTTAAAATTTGAGAATAAAAATGAAAATCCCTTTTCCTGGTTTTCCTTGTTCTTCCATTCTAAACTCTTAACCTTAAAAAAAGAAGTTGGATAAAGTAAACATCTAGAAGTAGAAAAGAAACATGACTGATGAAATGTCTTCTTTATAAGTTATTTCTCTGGAACAAAACCATACACATTTTAATAAACACTTTTAGAAAGATGGAACAGAAACTGACCAGGAAATGTCAATGGAACAAAGACTATCTACTTTCAGGGCAATGGGCCTTTAGAATAGAATATACATACATGCATACATATCTCCTCAATGTAATTGAATAGAATGGGTGACTAATATAGAGATTAGTGACATGAAGTTCTTTGGCAGAACTTAGTATCAAAGAAGTAACTATTCAGCTTGAAATTATCAGTGCCTCTACAGAGACTTCTGCAAGACTTTAGCATTCACGTAGTGAACAAGTTCTATGATACCTGTTTCAATGACTTACCTAAATTTAAACGTAATACTTTCAGTTCATTACAGAGAGGGCAGCTGTCTTCAAGAATGTAAGGGGTATTTTTATTCAAAATGAACAGTCATCATTAAGCTTACCCTACAAGTCACAAGTATGGTGACCTCTATTCAACGTGGGAGATGCTGGGGGCAACAAAATGAGGTTGCAAATTATTCCAGCACCGCAAGTTCACAGAGTTAAGATAGATAAAGGGAAGCCATTAAATGTTTCAGTTTAACATTGGCCATATTTGTGCACTGTCCATCTTCTCTAGCACAACCTGCAAAAGTGTGAAGAAAAACTTAGGGATAGATACCCAAACGGGTTCTGCTGGACAAGTCTAACCCAGAAGGCAGTACCCTGGAACACCTACAGCATGTTACGTAGTCAAGCGGTTCGCTGGGCATACGACAGCACAGCAGGCTCAGAAGCAGCATGTGCTAACTGGCCAGCAAATCAATTACATAAATTGATAGGAGCTCTTGAAAAGCCTAGGACAGGGCATGGCAAGTACTGGCTGAGATCATGGAAGTGTCAAAGTACGAAGGCAAGGACATAGTGTGCACCTGAGCTGCACACCGTGGACTAGATACTCATTCAAGTCTTCATTTTCTGTGCACAGTTCAGCTCCATTATCTGCCTTTTAGGTAGCTTGGGATCTGCAAGACCTTTTATCACCTTGTGTTCACAGAGTAATGCCCCCAAGCAAGTGTAATCTCAGCAGTGCAGCTACTGTCAAGCAGAACTCAACTCATAACCTTTGTTAGATAGTAAGTATTCCAAATATGTACTGTTTCCCAGACTTGCTTGTCTTTTGAAGAGGTTCACTTGCTTAGCTGTAGCAGTAATCCCAAATTTTCTCTGTGCAGTGTACTATATTACACCTGAGCTTACAAGTCTCCTAAACCTAAAGTCCCAGAAAATACAGTTAAGACATCAACAGGAGTCATGGCACCATCCCTGCAAGATCTGCGTGGTAAATATCTTGTTGATCCGGGGGGGGGGGGGGAGGGGGGGAACAAACCACCACCCCCACCCCCCCAAACCAACCCCCAAAAACCCCAAACACACAAGCTCTTGCTAGAAAGCCATAATCCCTGTATCATGCTCTAAACACCCTGGAGCATTTCTACTAACTAGGGCTTTCCAGTAGCTCAGTGTTTCCATTAAAGAATAGAGAAGCTGTATGGTTAATCTACAGTAACAGCAGAAATTCCAGAAAGATAGCTGGAGGAAAAATATGACCCTAAGCACAGACACTGGCAGTCCCAGTCTTACAGAAATAGGATGTCAGACTCAACAGTTTGTTTGGTTTTGTCAGCTAGCCTGAGTACAAACCTAGAAAAAAGGCCAGCAAAAGTTTGGGACTTGTTAAAAGCCTGTATCACAAAAATCCAATGCCTTCAGTTAGAAGTTTCCCCTTAGTCTGAAAAGCAAAGTCCCTGACCACCACAAAACCCACATAATAAGAGCAAGCCCAGTTGATCCTTCTACTGGTTGAAGGCAACAGGGCAGGGAGGGGGAGATGAAAATGGGAAGGGAGATGGAATTAGCATTGCTGAAAGTGACAGACAAGTCTTGTTTTTTCTCCATGCTGCAATCTGATGCAAGACCCTGTGGTAACAGACCTATGAATCTTCACACAGAAGGCAAGTGAAGATTTTCTAGGAGAATTCACTTTTTATGAAGGACACTTGAGGGAGGGGCGAGGGGGAGGAATGTTTAAAACATTTTCATATACATTTCCAGTGCTACTAGTAAATGTCTTCTTGTAATGAAGAAACAGGTGTTAGTTGTTTCATATTTGTTTGCTTGAAAACTATTGAACATACCTGAATTACTATGTATTTCAAAAGTGCTTCTAAGAAATAGCTTGTTAAATCTTCTTGTCCTTTATCTCCTGATTGTGGAGGAACAAGTGGAGTGATCTCCTCTATAGTCACTTGAGCTATTTTAAAAGAAAAAAAAAATAAAAAAGGAAGAAGAAATACACTAACATTTAGACATTTCTTCCCATGCATAAATATCTACCAAGTTATCAAAGTAGAAATGCACTGGGATAAGATGAGACAGTTACAGGCAAAACAATCGACCCACAGATTCATGAAAAATAGGATATTTTAGGTAATAAACCACCTCAGAACTAATTTCTTACATATATAAAAACACTACAGATAATAACTAAGTTCTCCCTATGCACCTTGGGAATCTCACCTGCCAAGACCCAATTTTTCCAAAAGGTGTAATCCATTTCTTCTGGAATTTATGCAAACAATAGTGTAACTTGTGTTGCACAAATGCCAAATCTTTATTTACATCTCTCGTGATTTTCTTCATTTAGCAGATGATCAGTTACACTTGTGTTAAGTTTTACTAGCTTTATCCTTCCTTTGCCTCTACAGTGAAGCTAATTCAGAGTTTGTTTTTCTTTTGTTCCTGTAGTTAGATGTTCTCATTTCACTCTGCTTTTCTATGCTGTCTATATCCCCTCTAGATTTGTTCCTCCTTTCCCGCTCTAGAGCTATAACACAAGATAACTCCAAAACAGGGCTTAAAGTATGTAGTAAACTTTTATCTGCAGAGCTATACTGCCACAAAATTAATCTGCTAAGTTTCAGTAAATTTAAATACCAGTCAAGCAGACACTGCTTGCTTCTACAAGCAATGCTTGTGTCAGCTCTAAAACATTGGGTGGAGGTGGAGAAAAGGCAACAGCACTTAACGTTCAGATAAAAAAGTGGTTATCTTCTTATTCACATTTATGTGAAAGCACAGTTTGCACTTATGACCCCATCCAATTGCAATTCATTAATAAATTAGCTTAAATTCCCATTAACAGGAATAAATTTAGTTAGGATGCAAGAGGCTCCCCAAAGTAACCAGTATCTGATACTTACTGCTAGAGTTAAGTAGTCAAATGAAAAACTGTCATAAGAATCATCTTAAGAGAAAAATCATCCTCACTCTATTGATTAGTGTCAAGATAATGATCTTCACATTAAAAAAAAAAATCTAGAAAGTATAAAAAGCTTATCTCAGAATGCTCAAGCCTTTCCACTGATGCAGACCTTTCTGACCTCAGGTTTTGCAGTTTACAAGGTCCAATTCTTTTGGAAGACACCAAGCCTCAAGAATACCACAGCTTCAATTGCCTGCTCAAACACAGGCACAGCAGGAAAAGCAACCATTTGGCTTTACGTATTGCCCTAACAACCACTATTCTCTTGAAAGCCATACCAGAAACTGCTTTGTATAGCTTGCTCCTTAAGACTATGGCCAAAGCCAGTGCAAATGTTCAAAACAAGCAGAACCCACCTGTGCAAGTTTGCAGCAGACGCAGCATCTGCTTGTAAATCTTAAGAAGAATTACATAAAATCGGTCAGTTTATTTTCACCCACTATGTGTTAAGCTGCTATAGCCATACTTCCTAAAAAAACACAAAACAAAACAAAAACCAACCCACCCTGAAAAACAACAAAAAAAGACAAAGTTACTATTGCAAGAAGACCTGATAAACTGCCAAGAAACTCATTAACAGCTCCATAAGCTCCCTGGGTACATATGTATGTTACTGCTTTGTTACTTCAACTTGTCTCTTCCGTGCTGAGAATGGAATTATGGAGAGAATTGAGTAATATTAAAAATTACTTACTTTCTTGAACATTAAGTGGAGGGTTAATGAGATTATCTAGTGTTCGAGGGCCATATTCAGACTGTGGTGATGAAAATCCAGGAATCAAGCAAGAAAACATCCACAATTGTTCTTTACTACAGTTATTCTGAAGTGCTTGCAACCACAAAAGAAAGAGACGCACACCCTCTCGCCGTATCTTAAAGGTAAAAAGCAGAACAAGTTAACTTGTCCCAGAACATAAAAAAGCATTTCCATTTGTCCTGGAGGGAGAAGGGGAGTGGTAGAAAAAGACAAGAATAGACACACAGTATGACCACCAGCAATCAGCAGAGCCAAGCTAACACATCTGCTGCTCCTGCTGAAATGCAAGGACAACCCTGGCACCTTCACTGCTGTTTGCCTCACAGAATCCCTTACACAGGGTTTTTGAAAGAAGAGGAAGAAAACCAACACATCTAGTTACTTGTTTGACTACTGTACTGGAAGAATTTTTCACAAAACACGAAGACCGTCGTAGAATTTCTAAATGTGTTCCTGAGTTATAACAACAGAGTGAGCTTTTTGCAGCAGAAGGACCCGTTCTACCCTCTTCTATTCCTTCTTCAAGAAAGGTGATGGAGTCCTAGAGCTGTCCCCTCATGGCACTCACACTGGAGAATTTCAGCACCAGGCAAGCCTGCAGGTGGTTTACAGGGGAGTGGCATGGTTGGTTGTTCCAGTACCAAAACTACTTGTTACACTTGGGTGGCTTTAGTCCCATGGTCAACCACTATTAGACTACCCACCAACAGGTCTCTTTGGCATAGGTAATCTTCCACTTCTAAGACAGCTGAGGCCCAAAACCACAGCCTGAGCTCCCAAAACAGTTTCCTTGCCCTTAACAATGAATGCTTAAGTCTTACTGCTGCTTTAGTGCAAAATCCTTCAAACCATTTGCACACATTCTTAACTTGGCTACTCAATATAAACACATTACTACTGTGAGTAGTTCTACCGAGATAAAGCTCATGATGTGAAGTCATTCCTTCATGACACACAAGTCATGATCTGGTTCTCATTCCTGTGCTTTTACCATAAAAATTCACCCTTTTGTTCTTATTTGTATTTTAAAGTATTTTACACAAAAGTAGCATGCAACTTTTTCCAATACCTTTAATGAATTTCCAGTATGAAGAAGCTTCTTTAAAATCAAACCTGAAAAGAAGAAAAAAAAACCCCATGTGTGTGTTTGTTTGTTATTTCTTTGTTAAGAGTAAGATGTCAGAGTTCTCGGTCAGACTTGATAGTAACTTTTAAACAAGTCCTTGGCAATCTCCAATTTAATCTTGGTGAACTTGATATCCTCAGGCAACTCTCTCAATGCCAGAAGGAAAAAAAAAACAAAGATCACCTTTCATAGCTTCCTCATGCTCCATACCATCTTTCCACAAGGACTTTTTGGTATGTGTACATTAAAAGTAAATGATTCTCAAGTCATTAATGTGCATAATATCAACATCGCCCATTTACAAATACATACCTCACCCCAATTTTGAAATTTATTGCCAAGGGAAAAAAAATTAGGGAAAAAAATATAAATTACAAAGCAACTTGCCACCTGCCCTTGTTCTCTCTCAGCCACTATTCTATTTCCAGATTCCCAGACTTAATTTTAACTAGAAGAGCATTCATTACACTGGTGGGTTTTTTGTTGTTTTTTTTTTTTTTGTCCTTCCCCTAGCTTGCAAGAGTTTCAAGACCATAATCCCTGTTACGCCACTTAAAGGTTAAGGAAATGAGTAGCACAAACTACTAACAGCTACTAATAAAAAATAAGGTTTAAAAAAGAAAAGAATCAACTTACCAATACTGTGAAATTGCCATCTCTGATGAATCCTTTCTGGAAGGAGCTGCAAAATTTTCTACGAAAAACAGAACCCAAGGATCTATGTTGCAGATATCACTCTCAGAAGACCAAAGAGCACTTTCACAAAGGCCACACATCAGAAGCTGAAGGGTTAACTTATAAAATTTCCATACTGCTTTCCTTGGAAGCATTACTGTTCTTTCAAGATAATCCCACTCCTAAAGCTAAGAAACCCAAAAGCTCTGACAGACTGTCTGGCAAGTCCTGCATTGGAGACTTCAGATGTTACTGCAGTTTATCTGGCTCTACTGCCTCCCTGCTGGATATTGCTGCTTATAGCATAGGGAGTGGAATGGGATGAGTATCTGTCTCAGTTGCTCTGGTTCACAAGTTGTATTAGGTTATTCCACCTCTCTGGTGCCTTAAGCTAGGACGCTCAGCTGTCAACTTGCCTCTGTGGGACCTGCAAGCATTTGTTTCAGCCTTCTCAACAGAGGGGTAATGAGCTACAGCAAAATAACAAAGACCTGGGGCAATAACGGTCTAACACCTCTCCAGCTAGATTGGAGGATGATCATCTTCAGATGGTAAAAAATAGAGCACAGTTAGTGACAGAGGCAGTTAAAAAAATCTATTATGTAGCACTTCAATGTTTATGCTAGAGGCAGTAGCAATGTGTAAGTAACCCGATTTCCCAAATGAATTCCTGGCCATGGCCCTCCAGCAGCCTGTGCAACTGCTTCCAAAGCACAGGTCACCTAACATCCCTTTATGTAGGAACTAGTGAACAAATGAACTAGCTCTCTTCAGATTCACTATCCTTGTAACAGCTAACCCTACACTTCTAAGCACCAACATACCCCCCCCCCAAAAAAAAGGAAAAAAAAATCTTGAATTTGTATTCAACCATGTGATAAACATTCATCAGCTTTCCATTATACATATTTCTAAAAACCACAATCCTTGTCCTATAATTAGAAGCCTCCATCAAAAAGGAAAGACAAGAACTTGACATTCTAAGCTATTTCTAAACTATAGTCTCTGCTCAGAAATGTTCCGATTTCATTAAATGAGTTTCTAACTCAATTAAGTCAAGATATGCTTTTGGTAAGGATATTGTGAAATGCTATCTTCAAATAATAAATCTTTTAAAAAATAAAAGGGATCTATAAAAACTAATTCTGCAGTAGTAATCTATTATGAGAAAAATCAGAGATAACATGCAATCAAAAGGTGAAAAAGATCATGACTAATCAGAGATCACCTTTATAAGAATTTCGAAGTGTATAATACATTGGAAGAGGGGGGGGAAAGACCACCACCAAAAAGCAATGAACTATTTGCAGATACAGAAAACATCTTTTTCCAGTTAAGACATCTTCCTGCAAAACAAAGTCAAATTCTTTTTCTTCTCACACAAAGCACATATATTCAACTCTAAGCAAAATGAAAAAGGGATGCAGTTAAATGTAAAGTGTATTTCCAGGCAACTGTAGAATAGCTGTACTGTTACTATTTAACAGGACTTAATTCAAAGCAAAAAACTCATACAGGAATATTCAAGTTATCTTACCTCAAAAATAAAAAGAATAGAATCTAATTCTTCTCTCTGAGACTTGTGACCTAGATGCAATTAGAAATAAATAGAAGATACACTTTCATTATCAAAATAAAACATAAAGAACACTGACAAAGATCCTTACATGTGTAAAACAGAACCATGCATTTCTACAACCATAATTTTGCATTTCTTCTGCAAATTAAAAAAAAAAAGTGTATTTCATAGTCATGGTTTATAACAGTTACAGTTTGTATAACTTTCTATTATGGCATCAACAGCTGGTAGAGATTAAAATACACAATGTCTTGTTAAACAAAACTTAGAATAATTCTGCAGAACACAAAAAAGTATAACACCTTAAGAATCCTCACTTTGCAAAAGGGCAAAGCCAGTCAGAGAATAAACGCCCCTTGCCCACCTCCACTGCATGCACCTCTAATTGCCCTGCCTTTATTTGCAAAGTTAGTGCTCACACATATTTCTGCACAGCTACTGTTGCCATTTGTGACAACAGACACAGTTATTTATAACACCCTGCTTTATAATAAAACCACAAGCATCAAGACAAAAAGTGTTCTATTTGAAATACTTACCTTTCTGTTTAAGACCTACTTCAATAGTCACAAAGTTTTCAAAGAACACATAATATATATGTGAGAAATGTAGGTCGAAAAACTGTTTGAGATCAATTGATTCTGCATTTTCTGAAAAATAGAACAGAACATTGTTTTTATTTCTTTCAAATACTCAGTCAATCACTGCACACCATTATCCAGTAGTAAGAACTGAAGATACTTTAAAAAATATATTATTATGGGTAAAGAAGTTCTTAAAGTTTTTATTCTTTTAAGCTGAAGCTAATGATGGCATGCCATAAGTGCGTAGTGAATTTTAAAACAGGAAGCAGTGTCTTGCACACTCATTGTTTGCATGACAGTAATGCCTACAAACCCCAGTCATGAACCAGAATTCCATCAGGACTAGCACTGTACAGATGAATGTTGTTTTAATTGTTAGTTTAATAGAAATAAAGCTAATAACGCTGCCCAAACTACAGCAGAAAGACCACCCCTGTCCCCAACTAATTACTAGACACAACTAAGCTTACTTAAGAAAGTGGGAGAAGGATGATAAGTGACGACCACCTCTGCTCTGCAGAGAAACAGGTTGGGAGGAAGGAAACAGCAGCACTGGATTCCCACTGCTGCCTCCTTACTCCCTCCAAACTCCAACACGCACTTTACTTTTCAGCCTGGCCCAGTCCCCCCTGTACTCCTTTGATTGTGTGGTCTCAGGAGATCAGAAGCTGGGACCTCAGGGATATCCTGAGGTGGAAACATCATCTTAAGCGTAGAGGGATGAGCTTTCTTGTGTATCCCAGGAAGGTGTCTAGACTCTCTTTCCACAACACCCTAGATGGTTTTGTGCAAATCTTCAGTTAAAGAAATACATGATGATCTATCTAGATTAATTTTAAATTGATAGTTTTAAACAATCAATTCTTTCAAGCCTTAGTACACACTGAACCAAAAGACACTCCCTATCCTGTTATTTAACTATATAAGACTAGAGAAACTAGGTGGACAGAACAATAGTATGGAAGCACAGAGGAACAGGGAGACAGTATTTTAAAAGGCAAAACTGTCCCCTTCCAGAATACTGATGTGAAACAAAATTAAAAAAAACATGAAGAAAGGTGAGGCAAATGAAACCTTCATAACCTTCACCTGCTCTATACACTGAGGCATTATCTTTCACTGTAGATATATCTTTCAAGTCCCCCTCTAATTCTTTATTGGATCATGGTTTTTTAACCCTTTTTAGAATGACATCAATCTTCATCTCACATGACTGGAGATACAACTGGTGGAGTATAAAGCACACAAACAATCTATTGAAAGCATGGCCAAAAGCATGGCATATTTTCAATTCTATTTTATTATGTAGATCTAGAGGACCATCAACTCAATTTTATCACAAATATTGCTATAAAGGTTTCCAAGACATGTTCAATTTTTGCAGTACCACATCATTCTGCCAACGTCTTGCATAATCAGTGTAGTGGAGCCAGAGTGCTCTTGGAGAAGACAGTGCTATATTAACAGCTAATATCAACTCCTAAAGCAAGGCAGCTTAGCTAGCAATAAACTTAGTGGTCCAGAGTGGCAAGCATATGTCTGACCATCTACAAGATTACCAAACTTCCAGTTTTGCAGAAACCGCTACACCACTTACAGATCAGCAGCTGAACTGCTAGAGTTTAGAGTCTGAAATATTAAAGGACAACAAAAAACAATTCCACTTTAAACAAACTAGACCATGATTTTCAAGTGGTCAGGGCAAGTGCACAAGAAACAGAGCTGTGACTGGAGCATAGACACAACCATTATAACCATTTCCACTCATGGGACAGAACCCTAAGTGAGTTCTAGACTATGGACAAGAAAATAGAGCAGAAAGCAAATCAAACGTGTTTTGAGATAGGAGGACTGAAGGGAAAAAGAAAGAAACATTTGAGACTTTCCAGGGAAAGGAGGGTGGCAGAAAATAATCTTTTAGTCCATGTATTTAACTGCTGTAGGAGAACTGCACGTAGAAAGCAGTGGAACGGTTCACCTGATGTGAAAGAGCAGAAAACACTAGTTCCAAACACTGAAGGGACTGGAAGCAGTTAAACAGGGTCTCTGCCAATCAACACGCAGGAATGCTGCATTTTTGCAGGCACATTAAATGTTTCGTTTCCTGAAACAGGCCCTCATTCTTTCCCCAGACATGGGTCAACTATGAAGCAGACAAATAAGAAACCCAAACCAAATGGACTCTTTTAAAGACTCAATCTTAACACAACAGTTTGCAGTTTTTGGAGACACTATTCCTACAGGCTTCAGGCAACAAACAAAAGGCTTGCCCACATAATCAACCGAACACTGATTCTCATTTCACCACATAATTACTGTGTGACACTTGCATACATACAACTAGCACTGTGTTAAGGTATTCTGCCTTTCCAGAGTTTGGGGTGTGGTGTGGTGGGGTGGGGGGTGGGCAGGGAGGTGCAAGAATTTCAGAGGATGGTCTCCCCCCCCCCCTTTTTTTTTTATTTATTTAAGAACAATGTGGTGCCAATCACCTCAGAAAGACTCAGAGAAGCACTGGTAAACCTGTATTATAACCAGTAACACCCAACTAACACTAAAAGCATACCTTCAGAATACAGCTATAGCTTTGAACAGTAGGATGAAAGTAAAAAATTCCTCGATGTACCTTTTCTAGCAAATGCATTTCACCCTGATTTCTTACTAAGATCACACTTGGTAGGATAATCAAAAGCAAGTTTTTGGAATTCAAACCAGTTAACAACTGAACTCTTGCAATAAATTCTATCACTTCAGATGGAAGAAAATAAAAATATAACATTTTATTTAATGAGAATTTTTTCCTGGCATTACCTGAAAATACTACTTATTAAAAAAACCTCAGAGACTATTTCTGTTAATGCTGAAAACCAGCATTCCTTCTAAGGGAGGGAAGACACACTTGTGCATCTGATAGGTTTGCCACCTAGAGCAAAAGAGAGTATCTGCTCATCATCAAGGGACACCAATAGTGATTCAGCAAGCTGTTGGTCCAGAAATTTGGAACCTTGCATTGGTCAAAAAGTTTGGAACTCGTTATGCATATAACCTGACCAAGAATTATGGCAAGAAGGGGGCGGGGGGGGGGGGGGGGAGCAGATACAGCATGGAGATAATAATGTAGACCTCAGAAGAGTTTGATCTGGAAATCGTCTAGTCTGGCCAGCTGCATACATCATTCCATTTCACAGCTACCTCTATACTGAACACAATCCACATGACGAATACATGCACGGAGAGACTATTGCTCTTCCCGATTACTTTAACGTTAAAACTTCCAGCTATACGCTGCTGTTATAGCTTTCTTCATTAAGGAACTGATATTTTTTCCCTAATGAAAGTGTCTCTAAAACATTCAGTTCACCTTTATCCTTGTGATCAACTAAAGATACAGCTCTCCAATTCTGTCATCTTAAACCATTTTCTCCAACACTAGGTCACTGTCTCTTCTCTATGCTCTCCCAAAGTATCATGAATGCTGCACACAGAGGTAAAAATAATTTCCTCTACAAGGACCATATGTGTGTCCTTTTCACACAGCCTTGAACTGGGAATTTGCAGGAAGTTGCTTGTCTGCTTTGGCTACTTAATCTTTTTTGCCTTTTTAAGAAGAGACATAGCCTTGTTTTTACATGAAGTGGGATTACACAGAAACAGGCTTTCCTCCCTAACTTACAGTGCATTTATTTATTTATTTTTAAACAAAAGAACTTCATATTCTCCTGCCACAGATTCATGTACTAACACAAACGAATGTATTCTTTGCGTTCTTGGTACTTATGACCACATTGGGAGGAGGGAAGGACTCAGAAATAGATCTGGCACCATATAAAGTAGTTAGAAGTTTCTCAGAATGGGAGAGGGAAAAATGGGACATTACTGGATTCCGACAATGTAAAAACTAAAGCTTCTACTGTACAAAGCATAGTTCCGGTACACTAAATCCAGATTTCCAGCATCATTTATAGAAGCTGTTTGTCAAGAAAATAGTTCTCTTCATGCTTCACAAGAGCAAAAACCATGTATCTTTGCTGATTTTTCCTTAATTTTCTGTAACCTAAAAATTGGTACAAATCTGATCTTTGCATTAAATCTGTGCATTCAGTGGTGCTTTTGGTTTTTTGTTGGTTTTTTTTGTTGTTGTTGTTTTTTAAAGGAGAAAGTTACGTTTAAGCACAGAGGCAACATACAGCTGCTCTGTCCTTCCTCGTAAAATTTTTCTAAAAGTAGCTTTAGTTTTTTCTAGATTCAGCATTAAGAGGGTAAGGTATCTCTTTTGGTTTAAGTTTTAGAAGTTGCATTCAGCTTATGATTTCTGTTCTATTTTGATGCATCAAACAGAACTGGACTAAAAATGGAAAGCTAGTTATCTAAGCTATCTGTATGACACTCACGATGAGAGCATTCAAGTTCCAGATCAACTGGAATTCATATTTCCATTAAACCCACTGAAAACTGGAAGTTCTACTATTCCCCACCCTACAGACTAGAGCTGTAGCAAAGAAAGACTAAAGAAAAAAACCAAACCAACAATCCAAACAAAAACCCCTCCACCTCTCCTACTAAATTCTGTGCTTACATGTGACTGTATTTTTAGGAACTTACTTTCCTATATTTTCAAGTGGCCAACTCTTTTCTTAGGAACTTATTTTAATGTATTTTCAAATGGCTAACTATTTTGAAGATTAATTTTTTTAAATGTTCTGAAAGGTTACATCCTTTTCAAGTATCTCAGTAAGATATTAAAAACTTAAGTGCCCACAGTGTTCATTTTAGGAAGGGAAGATTCTGGGCCAAAATTTACTCTCACACAGAGTTCTGTGGCAGAGCAAATTTTCTGCAATAAATCCCATTTGCTCCAATGTTTCAATTATCAACACATTCTTTTTAACCAGGAATAATTTGCAACCACAAAAGTATTTCAATAAAAATGTAACCCTTTAATATTACACATTAGAAGGGTAATATTTGAATAGCATATCATACTTAAGAATTACAATGCAGGAGTACCACCTCAGAGAGCTTAAAAAGTGACTTTGTCAGATGTATATTTAAACTTGTAAGGGATCACCTGAGCCAGATTCTACAAAGCTTACAAGTTTGCATGTACAACACACCAATCCTCTGTAGGAAAGGGATCTCAGTGGGCTTTAACTTACATTATACACAATTTACCCTCCCTATCTCTTTTGTTTTCTACATATTACCCTATAAATGATTATAAACTAATCCACAACATCTATTACATATTTATAAATTAGTTGAGTTAGCAAAGGGAAATGCATCTATACTATTTAGATGGTTGCCTGCTGTATGAAATGAAAATATTATAAAGTACTTTCTGCACAGGACAGAACTTTAAAGGTAAACAATCAAAATACTGAACTTAAAACTAAAACAAAAACCATCACACAGATCTTAAGATATATATTCACTTTTCTGAAGAGTTCACACAAAGCATCGCAGAAATTTACTGTAGCATTTAACAAAATAGTCTACATCATTACAAATCAAGTTGTGGTTTTACATTCAATTTTAAGCATTTCAGAATTTAATAGTATGTTTACACATAAAATTGTTACAGCACATAGTATAACAAAAACATTACCCTGTCTCAGTCCTAGACTTACTGGCTTTTAAGTCACTTTCCCTCATCCTTACCCAGAAATAAAATACCAGTGACAACTGCAGCAAACAATGACCTGGAAGATGGCCAGACTTCTATTTCTGTAAAGCAGAGGCCTGCTATACGCTGAAGTATTTCAGTATCAATTCTCATAACAAACTGATGTCATTAGAAAGCAAGAGGTTTCTAAGCATCCTCAATTTCAGTTAAAATACAATCAAAATAGCCAATAGAACTCACTCATTCTTAACTCTCCAAGCTGAAAAATTTAACGGCTGCTTTACAGCAAAATAGTACAGAGGTTCAGTTACATACTGACAGCCTCTAGAACAGAAAAGCATGTCATTTAGAAAAGTTAAGTGGAAAACCTCCGGAACTAACTGGTGGCTCTGGCATAGTTAACAGACTGTCAAAGTGAAAGAGACCCAAAGTGATAGCAAACCACATTTCAAATAGTGAGCTACAAATGCAAAACTATTAAACAAGGGCTTCACATTAGCCCTTACTGTTTCAGATCACTAACAGCTACTTAACAAAAACAATTCAATTTTTTTTAAAATGTGATTTTGTCAAAGAAAATATTCTTGATGTTTTTGGTACTGAAAAAGGAACACACTTCAAGAAATCTTTTAATGGACTTCTATTTTGCATCGGACAAGTCTGAACTCCTGACCACCACCATCTTTTAGATACAAACATACAAGGAAAAAAAAAAAAACAAAACCCACAAATGAATAAGCAGGTTAACAACACTAATGAACATCATCTACATACAACCTGTTACAAATTTTAACACCAGCACTCTATAGGAACGAGCAGAAGCAGTTGACAGGTCTCCAAGCTAATTCTTTCAGGTTGCTTGCAGACTCCAGAAGAGTTACACTACTAAACTTTTAAGAAATGCTTCTGTAACAATTCACCCGTGTTCCAGAACTTAAGCTTTTATTTAAGCAACTTCAAACACTTCTGTAGTAATGCACTTATTTTCATTCTGACTGCCACAAGCTAAACCCATAAACCCACACAGACCGTTCCTCCAGATCCAAGCGTCAGAGCCACCTCTTCATCTAGCCTGGGGCTTTGACCCAACTCCATCCCTTACCCTTCCAAGCCAGCAGCACTGGCCACCGGTGCTCTCTGCAAGTCGAGTGTAACATTAGCCAAAATCCTAAAGCAAAGCAATTCTTCCCCCTTTTCTCCTGGCCAAAACAGAACAGAATGGGTTCAGGGTTAAGTCAAGACTGACAGAACATCAAGTCTAATTTCTAAAACTGCACTCAACCCACAGCCAAATCCATGAATTACAGTGGTGACATGTCCTCTGCAGTTAGAATTACCGGAAAACAAAACAAAACAAAAATCTACAGCTCTTGCCAAAAATAACACAGCTTTGCACATCCACAGAAACTTCTGGAACAGTTATCTCCAAAGAAAATTCCAGGCAGCTAGTTTTGCTGTAGCTTCTTACTCACCTCTCACTTTAACAACCATAAAACATTTATCATTTTTTATAGTATATAAGTGATATTGTAATGAGTGATGTTGATGATGTGCAACACCAAGGAATGCCATCCAGCTGAAGCATTAGGGCTGACTGCCAGTGAAATAGATTTCTTAAATTAAAATCCCTTTAGACAAATGCAATCTCTGTTTAAGTATATTGTTTAATATTAAACAATATATCAGAATGGATGTCCAATGCAGCCTCTTTCATTCTGTTTGGTATAGCTTGACTTTTCCCTTTCAGAGATTGCTTACATGAGATGACGAGCACTAATCAACCATGAACAAAACAAAACAATAAAAAAACCACACCACACTTCAAATACTCTATTCTTTTAGTGTTACATTTTACAAGCATTCTCTCCATGGTTCCAGAGATACAAACAATGTATTTTTAAGATATCAGATGCAAATAAAATAATTTATGGGAAATAATATATTCCTTTTTCCTTTAATCTGGATTAACAGATTACAGGCCTGTAACTCCTACTCTACAAAAAAAATGAAGAAGGAAAAAAGAAAAGAAAAAATTTTTAAGAATTCAGCCCTAAAAGCAAATCTTAAACCAAGTATATTCATTTGACTTGCTTGCACACAGTAAGATTATGCAGAAGTCATTAAGTATTTAAAGGTTTTAGCTTTCCTTTTTTTTTTTTTAAATACATATTTACAAATTCTGCCTGAAACTACAAATTCAACAGGTAGCAGCAACATATGCAATATCAAAACTAGAATAAAACAAGAAGTCAATATTGTTAAGGTATGACGCTATGAAAGGGTCACATATTTAGCTGCCTTAATTATTTACAGAGTTCTCAAAGCACTGTTTTAACACAAGGACAAACCAAACTTGATTTGGTGCTTGAAGGATTACTAGAAGAAAATTTATGAACTACCATTTAAAACCATAGAATTTTAGTTTGATGTTGAAGTCTGATTAAACAGTGCAACACTGATTATAAGAACAATGCAATATTATTTCCATGTTATTTCCTCTTAATCATCCTAAAAATTGCAATTAGCTGCTAAATCACTGGGGACTGCTAAAAATACATATTTTTCTGGAAAAATCACAGGCTTCATTCTGCAGGCAATATCTAATTCCGTAAGGCACACTATGTGCCTCCACTTCCATCTGCTAGAAAAGTCTCAGTGATCACACCTGCACTAACTGCAGCTGGCAGCCTTCCTTATAGCAGGGCCTTGCTTCTGACAAGGCTGAGCCACTGCCATACAGACCGCAAGGGAATCCCATTCCACGCTCCAGCTCAAGGCTGATACGCTCTAACCACTGCAGTAGCTCACAGTAAACAAAACTGTTACAGCCTTTCCAGCGTTTAGTAAGAAGACAGAAGAATAGTTTGATAAAAAGTCACATACGGACCAAGATAGCATTAGGGAACTGTACAAGACTTTAAGGTACTTCCCAGAACTAAAAAAGGGGGTGGGGGGGGGTGGGGGGGGAAGGAGGGGGAGGGAGGGGGCCGCGATGAACACTTCCCTACAGGAAGAAACTAGTAACACCTCAAAAGAATCACATCTCTTAAAGCGGATAGTTCCAGCTGTTTCAAGAAAAATACTGCAGCAGGAAAACAACGAAAGGCAGATTACCTTCACTTACAGACTGGTATGTCCCAGGATATGAGACTTCAAACTCTTTAAAATTTTTCTCAGCATTTCTTAGCAATAATTATTAGTACTTGGAGGTTTCCGAAAGGCTTTAACCTCTATTAAAAAAACCTTATGCCTGTGACATGCGTAAACTGGTCACACATGATATTTACTTTAACAAATAATTTAATCAATTCTGAATTTGTCACCTGACGGTCACTGAATTTTCCTTGGTTCCTGAATTACAAAAAAGGCTCAGTAGAGCGATACTGAAGCAGAGCAGAGAACCAGCCAGATACAGGAGACTGGAGTGAAGTGGCAGTTACCTACAAAAGAGTTCCAGCAAAAAAATACAAATGCATTTCCCCTGGTATGCCTATAACTGAGTTAGTCTAGCACTCAGGAGCTTTCCAAGCCAAAAATCTTTTACTGTATCTTCAAATTTGGTAGGCCTTAATAGACTTTTTTCCCTAGTCTTTTTCATGTATGTTACATATTTTTCATGATCTACCCCTACAGAAAGGGATTCCAAAGCTTTCAGCATCTTTTCACATTAAAGTTTTACTCTCATCCGAGTTGTTCCCATCTCTAAATCTTCTATACACTGACTATAGCAATAAGACTACTAAAGCTGCAATGATATTTGGTGTAACGGTACACCACTGTTTTACAGAAAATTTTGTGTCTTTGTATCTCTTATGCAGACTAATTTGCATTTTTTACTAAATTTAAACTGAGTTGTCACCAATGACAAGATACTTTTTTCCTGAAATGATACAACTCACTGCAATCTAAGTTATCTTGTAAAAGGCATTTAAATAATTCCATCTAAAGGACACTACTTTTAATTTGTTAAAAATAAACGTGACTTGCCTCTGTGCTATCCACTCAGTTTCATATTAGGTTCTCTGAAATTGTTCAGTCTCTTATGGTTTTTACTAACAATCATATTAAACTATCTTAAATATTTTTAGATAATGCCCAACTTGCACCATTGCCTTGCAGGATCCAACTGTCAATCTTTTATCATAATGAATTTTTTTAGATTTCTCCTCTTTTGCTAACAGACAACCAGCAGTCTATAATTCACAAGCACTCTGCCTCTTTTCATGACTACTCTGTTATTTTAGTTTACTGGAGAACTGCTGCTTTGGATGCCTTGAAAAAACAGAGGGAAAACGAACTAGTACTCCCTTTCCTCCCCTCAAGTCTTAACCATGAATCCAAGGCCATGCTTCAGTTTATCATTGCTGAACCAAAGACTAAAAAGTACAGCAAAAAAAAAAAAAATTAACTCTGGTTCAATACACCTTGCAGGCCTACTGAAAGGATTTTAAGTTTAAAAACAAGAGAAAATTCTCTCCTTCTCCTGGACATGAAACAGCAGAGAATTCTCTTCTGGATAGTATTTTAGTCTCCAATATGCAGAGGCTAAGAGCAATAAACCAGACAAATCATTTTTCATTCATAAAGATGCTGAAGAGAGCTGAAGTTAGATTTCCTCCCTTATACCCTTGGATTGTCTGTTGGGAATAGCTAGGTTGGCTCCCCTGAGCACATGGAAACATGCCCATTATTACGGTGGGGGAGTTGTCACCGAAGAAAAAAAGATCAAACAGGAAAACGCAGCACTACAAGCTGCAGGATGGTGCCTCCATGCAAAGCCACCTCAGATAGCAGTCTATCTTATGTGGGCACATTATTTTTTTTTAATCTGGTCCTGCAGACTAGTCAAAGAAACAATTGGAGAAGAAAGGGCACAGAGCTCATGCTTTGAAAGCCAGTTTAGGGAGCAAACAAATTTAAGGAATAAAGCAAGGAGGTGATCACAGCAGAAGGCAGACTTCAAATAGTCTGCTATATACTGCTCTTCCACTACAGTGGGAATACATAGAGAAATATCCTACTCCCCTGCCCCCCAAAAAGACCTTGGTTTTGTACCTTGCGCATCTAAGAATATCTGCATAATGACAAAATCTTGTAGATGCATCTAAGACAGATAAGCTGAAGAGCACTGTTACACCTTTCCCTACTGACAGTCACACACTGTATTCACCCAAATTTGGAGAAAAGATATGTGGGAGCTGTGCTTCAATGGCTGAGATATAGGGGGGGGGGGGGGGGGACACAGCCATCACATAAAAACATGCCCCAGCAGATTTAGTCTGTCCTACAGCCAGTAAGCAGAAACCTCAGATTAGATAAGAATGTCTGCTTGACATAAAGCTCACGGCTTGCATCTTACAGAATGCATCCAAGTATTAACAAAGCTGAAGGAAAATCTTGTAAATAAAAGACCAAAAACAGAAACATCAAATGTAGAACAAATCAAAATCACACAGATTGCTTTGCAGACTAAAGCAAAAGTAGAAATATTCAACATACATTAGCTAGGAAACCTAAATTTAGAGAGGTACTTAGTTTCTGTATAGTGCTCTTTCCTTTTAAGTTTCAACTGATGAAGTAGCTAAAAATAAGTATAAATCAACATAAAACAAGCCACAACTGGCTCAAGCCCAGCTAGTTAAGAAGAGTGGCAACATGCTGAGTGAGGCAAGAAGATACACCTAACTACTGAATTGTCTTGGATAGCTAGCTACCCAATTATTCTCCATTTCAAAAGTCTAAATAATTATTATGTTGCAGAAAATAAGTCATGCGGCAGCAGATGCTGCCATACAGGAACACCTGTTACTTCAAACACCAATACAAAAGAAAACAGGGAGCAATAACCGCTTTCCCTTGAAAGAATCCAGCTTTGGAGGCCAAGGACAAGGTACTTAAATACCTCCAGACTGTGGGCAGAAGCCAAAATAATCCATTCAGTACTCTGCACTAAATACAGAATGCAGTTGCCCTTGACCCAGCCCTGCTCACATGTTTATAAACTGTCAGAAGCAACGCATACATTTACAGAACTGAAGGGCCCAAGAGACGCTCTAGTGCAAACTTCTTTTCTCAAGGACAGCTTGATGACAATGACTTAGATTTTTACAGACACATGCATCTAAAAGATATTTTGGAATGGTTAACTCTGTTTTTTTCCCCACTGTTTTTTCATTAGGCAATTATTCCATATAATCACAATTTCTAATTCACTGGTCAGGTTAAACAGCTGTTTGCATGGAACTGCAGCAGTACTTAAGTGCTTATGTTCCCTCCTTGACCAACTGGTGAAGCAAAAGTGTTTCCAGACTAGCTGTATGAATGCTCCTCTACATCTACTCTAGTGAGCACTTCTTGTTGTAGCTCTTACCTTAAAAACATACACAAACGTAAGTCGTTACTGTAAGCATTTATGGGAAATGGACTAGGGAGTGACAGGCACCATTAGCACTCACCAGCCTCTCTTATTCAAGCGTACCGACTTAGCAGCATTTATGAAGCTCTAGAGAAGAATTCACGGGGGAAGCACACCAGCTTTTCACCTCCCTCCACAGCTGCCAAACGAATTCCACCTTCAGATGCGGTGGAAGTGTACGTGCCTCCGTACAACAGCGGGGAGCGAAGCATCCCCCGCCGGGTCCAGCGGCCCCCAGCACACAGCTGAAGCCTCGCCGCCGCCGGCCCCGCGATGCCGGGCGCGGGGCCCTCCCTCCGGCCGCCGTGCCCCGGCGAGGCCGGGCCGGGTGGGGTCTCTGGCCGGAGCAGAGCCCCGAGCCCGCCTCCCGCCCCGGCGCCCAGCCAGCCCCTCGCAGCTCCCGCTCCTTCCTGCGCCGGGACTCGGGGCCGTAGCCCCCCTCTGACCCGCTCGCTCCCTCCCGGCCGCCTCACCGATGAGGACGCGCAGGTGCTTGAGGCGGGTCAGCGGGTCCTTGCGGGTGTCCAGCACCTTCTGCGTGGATTTCCGCACGTCCCCGTGCGGCTTCTTGGAGAACATCCCGCCGGGCCCGGCCCCGGCGCCGCGCTCCAGAGGCGGACAGCGGCCTCCGGATCCGCCCGCTCCGGGGCCCCTACATAGCCAGCGGCAGCGGCAGCACCGCCCCCGCCTCCTCCTCCTGCCTCCGACTCCGATGCGGCGGGGGTGGAGGGGCGCGGCACGGAGCCAACTCCCCGCGGGGCCGGGGGGGCGGCCGGGCCGGGCCGGGCCGGGCCTAGACTCGACTCCCCCTTCCTCCTTCCCCCGCTCTCCTCCCGCTGCTTCACGACAGCCGTCAGGTGCGACCCCAGGCGTCCCTATGGCAACCGCGCCGTGACGTCACGGCCGGCGCTCCCCGGCGCACCTCCGAGCCGCGGCGGGCTGGCGGGCGGGGCTCCGCCCTCCCCCCCCGACCCCGCCCCCCGCCCCCCGCCGGGGGCAGCCGCCCGGCCGCCCGCCAGGTCGGTCGGTCGGTCGGTCGGTCGGTCTCAAGGCTGGGAGAGGCGGCGCGGCGGTGGGCAGCTGCTTCTGCCCGGGGCTGTCACGGGTGTGCTTGCCGGAGGATGGAGAGCAGGCACCGGAGCGGGACAATTAGGGGCTCGCTGCAGGATCCTCCGCGCAACTCGGCGACAGCAACCGGTGCCGGAAACTGTACTTCAGCTGTTTATAAGTAGAATGTAAAGTTATCCCATTATACGGCTACTTCTGGCTAGAGAGAGGCGCTGAAGTGTAGTGAGGTAAGGGGGGAATCCCGTGGGGAAAAAAGAAATAAAATGCAGGCGGGGACCGTGTTCACCAAGGCGGTGACTCCAAACCTTTACTCAAGCCTCAGTTGTGCAACCGGCAACGATGTGTCTCACAGTTCCTCTTTCCACACCGGTCCTCAAAGTGCCGCAACTCCTCACCCCGAGCTCTTGCCCAGAGTCGCTTCTTCCCGGTTTTGCTGCCTACGCCTTCGACGGCAGCGCTGGCATCGAGACTGAACCATCAGGCATGGCTGGGTCCAGCGTGACGGTCAGGCGCGTCCTCATTTCGTCTGCGCTCCGTCGGACACTCGTGCCCACGTTGCTCCTACAGCGAAGGCCAAAGTGGGCTCAAGAGACCGCAGGCGTCCCAGTCCCACGCGGAACCTTGCCAGCAAGGCCTGCAACAACAGCTGGGGAAGTATACGAGGGGCCGCAGAAACTCTGCTGCTGAGGGCTGAACTAGTAATACTGAAAAAGCCCAAAGTTTCTCCTAAAAGCCTGACATTGGTTTACAATCATGAAATTTATGAAAGAGAGAATTCTTGGACTTTTCAATAGACAGCTGCTGTTGTATCACTTAAGACTCATGATTTCCAGTGTTTCTTTGCCTGGACGTTTTTAAATAGTCCCTGGTGCTCAGTTTTGCTTTGAGGAAATCGAGTTCCCCGAGCTAAGGGTCTGATTAGAGCAGCTGGAGTTTTTAATATTGGCAACATTTGAGACTTGTAAAATTGTAAGAGTTGTCAACATTTACATACCTGTTACATAAATAATGTAACCTGAGTATTTAAATGCATAACCAATAACAGCTAATATTACAAGCATAAGGGCAGTGGGATTTAGTCAGCAGGGCATCAGTGAGGGAGTCTGTGTCATCTGCCTACCTATGTGGTCTGCCCCAAAGCATCTCATATTCTACCATCTCTGTAAATGAGATCTGAAGATTAGCAGTGATAGGTAATAGCTAGTATTACAACAATTTATTTTACCATAACGCAGTACATGTTCGTTCTCTAAGATCTGACAATGATACACTGATTTATGTACTTTGTTTTCTAAATTTCATTAATTCTAAGCACAGTTTTATACTTCGATGATCTTTAAAAAATATCTCTTCTTTCGAGAATTTGCTTGCTTTTCTGATAATTTTTAGGTCTTTAACTCAAGACAGAGCTTAAAAATAATAACCAGAGTAAGAGATCACCAAAATATTAAATGACAGGAGGGAGTGGTGCTAACCAAGCTAATAAAGGCTTCTACGGAGAACCTCCTCATACAGAGCACACCGGGCAGGAAGGGCATGTTCCATGCACAGCAAAAGCCATGATCTTGCAAAGGCTTGACTTCGAAGCATGTGACTTCGATGCCTTTGATTACACATGGAGTACTAGGTTAGGAAATAGCAGGATTAGTTAGGGAGGGGTTAGGTTCTGCTGCATTCTAGGTGGCTATTGCTGTACCCAATTCTTTGCGTTTCCACTTTAAAGAAAGAACTTTTCAAATATTTTTGTCCCTTGTGAGGGGACCCCCATAATTAAGTTTAACTGAACTTTTAAAGGAGTAGTGTAGACAATTAAGTGCTGCAGAACTTTTTCCTCCTTCTTTTAAGTCTCTCTACAGGGCCCCATAGGGCACTCAGAGTAGTGTGGGCAACTGGGTCGCATTCATACCATCAATTAACTTCTCACAATTCACCTAGGATTTATGATTTCCAAAGAATTCAGCTGTTGCCAAGTTCTTTGAAAAACATGAGTATTTTTTTGATATATCAAAGAGAGCACAAACCCTTCAGTTCTAGCCTGCTTCAGCAGTCCACATTTCAAATGGATAGATTATGTTTTGGATTCCTGCATCCACCCCCAGAAATTCAAGTTTCTGGAACTCCTGCTTTACTAATATTTACAGAGCATTAAAGTCCATGATTAAAAGTGAGTTAAAATTACTCAGAATTTCACTGAGTATTTCCCTTCTTTCAGGTAGCTAGCATGAGTCTTAAACCTGATCCCTCAGAGGTGGATGCTTATATTCCACTGAAGAGCTATTTGCCCACATGATCCTTCAAGAGACAACAATAAATTTAAAATAATTTTTAAGAAGCGTTCCACTGCCGCTCCTATCTTCCTATTTAGCTCAACAGCTGATCCCTCTGAGGCTTTTCTCTAAGTACTCCTATTTCTACTTTTCTCTGCTACGTTCCATAGTTTCTTTCCTATGGGGGTTGTCTTGCTTTTGAGAAAGAAGCCTCTCTAAATTGCACCCTGGGCATTAGGATGGTGTGTTGTAATCCTCTGGGTATATATGGCTTTGCCTGTGCCACTGTATTGCTGTTTGGGAACCATCCTGAGTAACAAATTTTTAGTCAACTTAATTGGCAACTATTTAATTTGAGAAAAAGACCCCCAAACCTAGATATTTAAGGTTTGAATAGTCAAAACCAGGGTTCTGCACAGTTTAGTACTCTAGGGTAACATATTGATACTGGAGATATCAGCCACTTTGACCTACACAGTCAAATATGAGGTTACTGGAAGTTATTTCTAATATGACAATAATGGAACAGCTAGCTGTTCCTTTGACAAAATCCTGTTCCTGTGCAAAAAAGCACAAATTCCCATTTCATTTGCACAACCCCATATCTCACAGATGAAAACTGGAATCTATATGCTTCTGTAATTAAGGCAAAGAGCTCTTCATGAGCATATACTCTCCTGAGCAACCAATTCTTGCTTTATTGCTTTTTTTGTTAAGCAGTATATTGGCATTAGTACCTTTGCGTTAGCATCTGATACAAAGTCAGAACACTGCAGCCTTTCCAACGACCAAAGATCCCAAGCTTGAATAAATTTTTCATGAGCTACAGAGTTAATGAAGCCAGAATTCCTCTGAATTTGTATTCTAGCCACTGAATGCCATGAATCACCTCCTTCCATAACCATAAACCTTCCTTTGCTTAGTCCTCCCCTACCTATTTGAGATGGGCAAGAGGCCCGAGTGCAGCTAATTCTTAACTATGTGTACACAGGTTGGCGAGCTGAGTGCTGTCCCTTGGAAGGGTAAAATCTAAGTTACATGTTTCCCTCTACGGGACATTAATAGGGCTTCTCTGTATCAGATACTGTTTCACAAAACACGCAGAAACTTGGTATCTTTAACACTTGTGCTCTGGTGTAAAATTACCTCTAAATTAGACAATGGCTTCCAAAGTAGCAGGGAGAGTGCAAGTGAAAAAAAACCCAAACCAAAACCAACCCAACAATCATTACCTAAGCTCTGTTTTCTTAACACGCTAGGACTATGTCAGCCATGCTCAAAGAACAGAAGGAATATATGGCCCATCATGATGAGAAAATTTCATACACATGAAAGTTATTTTCAACCGAGATAACCATTACTAATTCCTGTCCAGTGGTGCCAGAGAATTTAGACTTTTGCTGTGCAAAGTCACCTCCAACTCACAATGTTTGAATTCAAATGTAAGCACTAGCACTCCATATCTGATATGAAAGAGGTTTTGAAATGTGAATACACTGATACAGTGGCAGTTACAACAACTTTTTTTTTAACCAAAAGTGCTCAAACACTCTCTCTCAACCACTCAGATGTTTTCTTTTTCTTCCTCAACTTATGAAATAGTTTTGCAACATTAACAAACCCACAAAAGAACTTCCAGAAGAGAAAAGCCCTGCAGAAACTCTGCGTGTCTGCCAGCCTTTTGGGGAGAGCCAATTTTGCACAGATTGTTTCCTTTCTATCAAAGGAGATATTTTGGCCCGATCTCTCCCCTTATCTCACCTGCAGGAGTAAGCAGGGTCTTTTAGAAATAAGTCATATCTCTTTGAGTTTATTTTGATTAGTAGTTTTAAGCTTACTTTACACCATTTGCAGCATATACCAGAATATCTTGCCTACATAATATACGAGTTGATGGAGGAATACGATCCAATAGCCTTCAACCATAGCTAGTAACTTGCACACCAAGACTGCTACTTTAACTTGCTGCTGACCTTGTCCTGCAGGGAAAATAGTCTTTTCAGTGTTCTTGTTACCCACCTCCTAATATTGCACTTTGAAATTGAGGGTGAAGAATCAGATTTAATTTGATAGAGCACCCAGTGTATAATTTCTTTGTGATACTGGATAAAAATTATTTCAAGTGACATAATTTTGTTTGCCAGGGTTCACAAATGAGTGCTACCAATTCTTTCTTAACCCATACTACAGGTGAGACCCAAGAACTGACTAAAACCTTGCATTTATGTTCCAGATAAATTTCTCTCAGGACTCTTCTTCCATTGTTAATAACACATACTGATAGACCTGGCTAGTACGTTGATGTCTTGTCCCCTTTGGAGGACCTCACCCCCCACAACCAAACTTGTGATGACCAGTCCAAGACAAACTACATCTTTGAACTGGGAGAAACTCCTAATGAGAAGATATTTCAAACTCATTAAGATGTAGTGCACTATGTTGGATCAAACACAGTGAAAGCTCTTTCATCCCTGCTTCTCCTTGAAGGTTTCCTCTATACCTGTATCATACTGACTCACATTATATATCTTTGGCTTCTCTCTTTACAATCTTCTTGTCAGAAATACTCAATTATTATGCAGTTACTCACTGCAACAAAAGCTGGCAATCAGGTTGATAATCAGAAAGCTAGTAACTGCTTTTCAGATTCTAGAGTGATACATGTTTCCACTCACTGTCTCCATTCAACAAATTAGCTGTAAAATCACAATTCTGCTTCCTAGTTTTTTCTGAAGATGTCTGGTCTAACAGCCACCACGCTTGTGCCAGGTTCCACTTTTCTGTGTGTTTCACAGATGTGATTCAATAGCCAGCTTCAGATTATTGGCTTAGAGTGTCCAGATTAAGTCCTAGGAAGATGATGCCTGCATTTCCAAGCTTTTCCTTTTCATGTGTGTGAGTTCCCATCTTCAGACATCCTCTCCCAAACTGGGAAAGGAGATTTCACCATCTGTCAAGGGCTGTGCTGGCCAGCATTTTATTTATAATGATTGTTATCACATCCAAATTTTTTTCAGTACCAGCTTTCAACAGAATTGCCAGTTTTGAATTTTACATTGTTGCCAGCTGTCCCTGTTAATGGACTATGCTTCTTTCTAATTGTTCAAAAATACCACATACCAGCTGTTAATCCCCACTTCCCCATTAAATGCAGAGCTGAGCTCGTGAGGATAATGACAATCACCTTCTTCTTAACAGCTATTTTACTCTGATGGAGGCTATATGTCATGATCAAGAAAAAATCATAGCTTTGTAGGCACCTAATGCTTCCTTTCACTTATCTTGATAAAATGGTCAATCCACAGACTGGTCCTCTGGTAGCTGACTGGATTCCTAACTGGTATGTACACACAGTAAGACACAAATCTTTGCAAGTCCTCTAGTAAGCCAGCCAGAATTTCTTCCTTCCCCCCTCCTTCTAGCACACACCTGGCCCTAGCTAGCTGATTAAGATAGGTGTTGCCACTTTTTATCTTAAGAGCTTATAGGTGATCTGATTAATTAACTTTATGATTCTGGGAACAAATGATAAACTGCCACTAGCACTGTGCCACCATATATAGCTCCTGGAAATACCCTTTTCTCTTAGCTTTTCTAGTACTCCATTTGGGAAGTCAGGTTAACTTCAACTAGTACCTTTTGGTGTTTTTTTTTTCTCAAAGACAGTAGATACTTGTATTGCTTTAGCTAGGTAATCTGCCCCTCTCCTGGCTACAAACAGAATAGAAGCAGCCTGTAAAATTCTGTATTACTAAAAAAAAAAAAATTGGCTCAATTCCCCATCCTGGTTGCTGATTTTCACTGTGCTATGGGAACTTGGATTTCCTTCTGGGGCTTATTTTTAGCTCCCCTAGACCTAGTTCCAACTGTTTGGATGGGAAATTACAATCAGGCCAAAGGTTTCCTGGTTTCCTGCCATTCCTCTCCCTGCAACTGCTTCCAGTGTTTTTTTTCTAGTCCAGAACATTTGATTTCTAGTCTTTTTACCTTGCTAGTCCAAAACACAATACCCGAATTCGAGATTGTTAAGACCTTTTTTATTTCTGGTTTCTTTTTGTCAAAGCCCTGCGGATCTCTTAAGAGAGATCTGAGATCCAGTTTGGGAAATTGGCTGGTTTTCTCTGGGGACGCCTCCTGCTCTTGTTTCAGGCCTTCTCCCAACTCCTTTCAGCCATTTGAGTACCGGACAGCACTCCTAACACTTTCGCCGCCTCAGCTCAAAGGAACACCGGCTTAAAAAACAGTTCCGTGGTAACCGCCTCTAAGTTTTTAAAACTATATGAACCGGCACCCGGCCGGATTTTGGGATCCCGCAAGTCGTTTCTAAACAGGGAAACACCTGAGGAGGTCGCTCCGTCGAATAACCAGGGACGTTAAGGGCGGCCCGGCCCAGCCCCCTCGGGCAGCGCCCCCTGGCGGCGCTCCCGGCCCCGCGCCCGCCCGCCAGCACGGAGCATGCGCCGGGCACGGAGCATGCGCCGCCGCCTCGGCGGGGCGGCCCGCGTTCCCCCGGCAGTGCCGTGCGGTGCTGGGAGCGGGGGCCGCGGGGAGCGGGAGGGGAGACCCCGGGGAGAGGCCCGGTAGAGCGCTTGGGGGACGCGGAGGCAGGAGAAAGAATCATGTCTTCGGCAACGACAGCTGCCCACTGCTGCGGAGCTAGGGAAGGACTCGTTCCTGCGTGCGCAGCAGTTCTTTTAGAAATCATGGGTGTTTCCTGTCATATACTTAAAATTATAAAAACTGCCATGGGTGTGGAGAAAGCACGCCAGGTTCTGCTGGGTCCCCGGTTGGCTACAAAGCCAGAGACGACAGAAAGAGAAGGGAAGGAGTTTGCACAGCGAAGGATGGGAGGGTGTTAATTTTGTCTAATATTTCTCTCTTGGTGTTTTTGGTGAAGAGGTGGTATACCTACATACACTCCTCTTGGTGGAGATACAGGGAAATCAGTTGCTTTGGATATAGAGAGATGTGGGAGAAAAGAAGTGGCTAACATACAGTGATGGTTATTGTGGGCGAGGTGGGCAGCTCTTGCCACAGAGGTAGAAGTCCACAGGGAAGCTCAGAAGTTACTAACTGCCTCGCAATATAACCTGTATAACATCTTTCCAGACTGCGGGGAGTGACTAACTCTGGATCTCTCGAAATGAAGAACTGCTGCTGCCATGCAAATACAACCTTAACTTCATTGGAGCAGCACATTGCGTCGCTGAGACACACGGTGCTTCTCTACTGCTCCTTCACCTGGCCCAGACTTCAGAAGTGAGCCTGTGCTGTACCAGCAGGCTCACCTTTGCCCCAAAGGTACTGCCCATGCTTACCTGCAGGCCACAACCAGCTGCGTATTTTGTGACTCCTGACGATCCCTGCTGGACTTCCCTGTGCATGCGTATGTCCTGAAGTGCAGCTAATCAGTCCCTCATAGCAAGGGGACAGTTGGGACAGCTTGCTACAGTAAGCATCATTTGTATTCAGTACATCTTACAGAGCACAATTAACGGCAATCGGTGAATGAACAGAGAAGTACCGATACTCAAAGCCAAAAAAACCTATCCCAACCCTGCACAAATTGCAGCGTATCCATTTAGTCCCTTCTCACATCTGCTCTCCATGGTTGCTGTCAGCTTAGGGGACCAAGTCAAGTCTGATTTAATTTAAAGCCTATCACAGAACGTGAAACTGGGGAAGAAACAGGTTCTGGTGGGGAGGTCGCTATTCACAGGGACCTCTGTCCTCTGGAGCCCAAGCGGGAAGGTGAGAGGGAGGTGCCGAGCCTCGAGGGACGCCTTGCCGGGATGCGAAGCTCCTGGGCAGCAGCGTGGGCGCGGCAACGGTCGAACCCGCAGGCCCGCTCCCCCGCCCGGGCCACCCGCGGGAGACGCGGGCAGGTGCGAAGCGCTCTCAACTCTGCCTGACCGCGACAGAGCTTCTCAGTGGCGAGCAGCCCCGCGAGTGCCCCGGGACGGGGAAAGGGGCGCGGGAAGCCCTCGCTCCCGGCCCGGCCCCCCCACGGCCGCGGAGCCGCGCCGCCTCCTTCCTCCGCGCCGCTGCCGGCGGACGACAAGTCCCAGGGTGCCCCGCGCGCGGGCTAGCGCGACGTGCTGGCGGGGCTCGGCCAATGGGAGGGCGCGGAGGGCGCCGGGCGGGGTAGGCTGCGCAGGCGGGGAGAGGCGGGGCGGAGCGGAGGGGCCGGCGGCAGCGGCGGAGCGGCGGCGGGAAGGGCTGTCCCAGGGCTCGGCGGCGGCGGCGGGGACGATGCCGGTCCATTCCCGGGAGAAGAAGGAGAACAACCACGATGAGATGGAGGTGGACTACGGGGAGAACGAGGGCAGCAGCTCAGAGGAGGAGGAGACCGAGAGCTCGTCCGTGTCCGAGGAGGGGGACAGCTCAGGTACCGCGGCCGCCCGCAGGGCAGCGCCTCTGAGGGGAGCGCCGCGGCCGTTGCCTCGGCGCCCGGCGCGCTGCCCCGGGGGAGAGACCGGTCCCGCCCCCCGGCTCCGGTGGCTGCCGGTGCCCACCCCCTCCGTGACCCCGCCCCCCGGCCCGGCCCGGCCCGTGCTCCGGTCCCGCGGCTCCTCTTCGGGCCGGCGGGGAGGGACGTGGCGGGGCGCATGGGCACGGAAACCCCACTTCGGCCCGAGCCGCCGGCTCCGGAGCCGGCTGGCACCCGGGCTTGGCTGGCCGGGCCGCTCCGCTCCGCGGGTTGTGGTTTGTGCCCTGCTGGGCTTGAGTGCATGGCCTGCAGGGCGGGGGGTGCTCGCTAAGGTCTGCACTTGAAGGCTTGGCGTACATACATGCATGTGCATGCTTGCACACGAAATACAGGCATACATGTGTGTACATATGTATACACGTACGTATTTCCTCATACGCAAAATCGTGAGTTTCAGTTAGATGTTTTGAGGCCTGTCTTTGAGGGGGTATTGGAAGCCCTGTCAGTACCATTGGCCTCCTTTGCAAAGCATTTCAACCTCTGCTCTGTTGAAGGTCCCTTCCTTTTTTCATAGCTTTCTCTGGACTGTAGATTTTGAATGATATTAGTAGGTGAAACCAGCTTTAAAGGATTACTTTTTCAATACTCGATTTCCACTGTGTTAGAAGAAGGTTATTATCTGCTCAAACTTCACTTGTTATTACAAGGGATAAATTATAAAATGGTCACTTACTGGGAAACATACCGATCATCAGATTCGTACATTGCTACTCTGGAATCACTGGGGCCTATAAGTAAGTAAGTTCCATAAGCAGGATCTTTGTCACTAGAAGGGCTAGCTGAAAAAACAGTAGCTGTGTTCAGTGCTAGTTGTTGTCCTGATGTGTGTTTCTGGCATCTTAAGTGATTTAGAGTGGTCTGCTGGGATTCTGTCCCATGCCTGTACTAGCACATTGACTTGTGGCACAAGTGCTGGGCTTGGCACAGTGGAGGGTTTGGAATGCCATGAACTTGACAAATTAGGCAGCTGTCAAATTATATTTTTACATATGTTGCCTTCTGATTGTTTTATCCGTGTGTGTTAAAGTCCTCAATGTACAGTTAATTCTTCATTTTTGTTGTTAAAAGATCTGGGAGATCTTGAATGTTAAATCCTATAGCTTTTATATTCACAGTGACTGATGCAGTTTGGGGAAAGCCCTCCTATGGTGGTTCTACGTGGGCTTGTGGAGCTTGCCCTTGTCTGGGCTGTGCATGGGCTAGCAAGTTGCTGGAGCCCCACAGGTGTGGTACAGAGACAGCCAAGCTGACTCTGCAAAAAGTAGAGTGAAGACTCTAGTGGTGCTGGGAAAGTGTGGCTGCCATACTGGGAGAGAGTATAGTCACTCCCTTAGACCCTGATCTGAGTTAATACTAAGTCTGCACCAGAGTTGGTCCCCCAGTAAAGGCCATGGTTGATCCATAAATCCAGGTAATCTGCCCATGGTTTATACAGAGCTTCCTGTGTTTTGGTTTATATTTTTCCTTTTTCCCCTTCTTGTCCCCTATGCCTTTGAGCTGGCAAGTATTGCTGATTGAACCCCATTTTACAAGTTAGGCTGCTGGTCCGTGGCTGTCCACCTGGATAGGATTGCTGGCTGCCACTGTTCTGCCTCTAGTCCTTACCCACTGTTCCTGGTACGCTGTGCTTTCCTGTCCCCTTTCTTGCACTGCCTTCAATGCTTGATGGGCCTTTGTATGCTAAGCTGTCAGAAGAACAACCCATTAAAGAAGTACCTAGTGAAAACATCTCAGTGAAGAATCTGATATGTAAATGGGAGGCACTGGGGACTGTGTAAACCAGTGGTTAGATAACTGCAGTTCGATAGCAGCAGAAGTCATAAATTGCAACTTTGTGAGAATATGTGAACACCTCCAACTTAAATCAGTTAACTGGACACCTACACATTGTTGTGAATTTGGGACTAATGATTTGTACGGGTTTAGACAAGAAGTCTCCTGGAGCAGGGAGTTCTTTACTTCTGGGCTGTTCCCTCATCTGAGGGAAGATCTTGCTTCTCTTATCTAATGCAATGCTACACAGGAGATCTCTTCAATCAGTGAACTGTGGACCACATCCAGGTATGGGCTTGAAAGAGTCAGCAAAATTGTTATAAACATAGTGATTTTATTTTTGTCTGTATTAGCGACTGATTTAGCAAAACAAGAATAGAGAATAAGTAGCTCTTATTCTAGAATAGAGTAGGTAGTGCTGAGGCCCCTACATCTCCAAAGTAGTTAGGGTTTATTTCAGATTATGTAGCCTGAATTGAATATGTTTGGTTGGAAGCTGCCTGAAGGACAAGTCATTGTTTCAAACCCTTGTGTTCACCATAGATTTTGGAATACATTTGACAAGTATGTGGAATGAAGCTATGGGTTTAACTCGATAGGAAAATAACTAGGTTTGTGTTCACCAAAACTGCTGCAAACTGACCCAGTGCCTGATAAGCTGGACTGGTCACGGGACTGGCTTCAAAGCTATGCTGTACTGAAACTTGAATGTGTGCACAGCTTTTATAAACAGTTGGCCTGTTGTAGTTGGAGAGTATATTGATAAGAATTACAGATCTGCTGCCGAGTAAGGCTGATCAGTCTTTCCTTACCCTTGTTCTCTCAAAGTGATTCCATTGAAAAATAAGGCCAGAAAAATGTGCTTAAACTGTCTCGTGTTGTTTTGATGAAACCTAAACTAGGCAGCATCTGTGTATGCTGGTGGTTATGCTGGAAAAAAGGTGAACTTGAGTGAGGGTACCAGGGCAAGCAGCTGGAGGTAATCATGTTTTAAGTTGGAAGAGCATATCTGATTATGTCCTTGTTTGCACAGCAACCTGCTCTGTTCCTTTCAGATGTGACTTATGAAAGCATGCTTCAGTTTTTTTATTATCAGAATTATACATGGACTAAAAAGGGAATACTGTATTTTGGATAAGAAATTCACGGAGGCGGCTTTTCAAGAAGTTCTGATATACAGATATACTCTGTTACATCTTTCAGGGGAAAACAGAGAGAGTGCAAAGGAGGAACATACAAGCTTATTGGGCAGTAGGTGGGTGAGGCACAGGGTTGTGAAGGATTCCTTAATGAGGTCCAGGGGCAGCACTGCAACAATAACCACTGCTTACTTAGCCCATCTTACCCTTCCAGTTTGTATTGTAGCTAGGTGCCGTCTGGGAATGCCCTTTCTTCATCTTTTATTCTAGCTAATCTTTATGTCTAAAAAAATGTAATTTTCTGTGTGAGAAAGGGAGCTTGGTATAACAGATGTAAACTTAACTCTTTCTCTCCTCCAACTCCCTGACTGGTGAAGAGAGAAATGTCTGTTAGTTCTAGCTTTGAAGTTTGCTCTTTTTCAAAATTTGCCTTTTCTCCCATTTGTAGTTGTACTAATTGATATTTTTAAAGAAAACTTTGACGTTTACATGTCCTCAAAGACACTTTGGTTGATTTTTCTTGAAGGCAAGCAATTGTGTTGTCTTGCCCTTGTCTTGGTTTCTTCTGGGATTAGGGGGTAGGAAGGGGGAATTGTGTTTTAAGTGAATGTAGTCTGTGAATGTTTCTTAAAAACAATACAAGAAGCTCTCCAGATAATTTCTATTGCATTCCACAGAGGAAATGCTTTTAAGGGAGCACTTAAAAAGAGATGATTACAGGAAATTACATGCTTGTCTCGGTGTCTTGACAAATATGAATGTACTCCATGGAAGTATATTGCTCCTACAGACATAAGATGATTAGCACCACAAGAAATAAGTCTTAATTAAAAATAGTAATAATAAAAAAAGAAGATTTTGAAGGAAAGGAGTTTTTTTGTTAAATTTGTCATTTGCTTTACTTGCATTCAGCCTTCTTTTTTTTTTTTTCCAGTAGGTGCCTGAGAATACGGAAGGTGCAGTTAGAAGAAGCATAACTTGCCCTTGAGAGCTGGCACTGTTTCTGTTCAATTTCTCTTGCTGCTTTGTATTTAGTATTGGGTTTTTTATTGACCAGGATATAGGATAGCATATTGGAGATGAATAAAAAAGCCACAAGTTATGCTCACCATCCCAGATGAGAATTTGGCTATTTTTTAGAGAGCTTTATATAGCCCACAGCTTATTAAAAAAAGCTATTTTAGGCACTGTTACGTTTTAAGTACTATGGGGTTTTTTGTCTTTAAACTGGGCTGCCCTAGTTACTGAGTTGGACTGCTTGAATACAGTAGGAAAAGAATGACTGTGATTTTGGAAGTGTTTAAAAATACCCTAAATACTTTGTGCGTTATGAAACTTTATGGGAAATCTGAAGTGTTGAGACAGGATGAGCCTATTAGCAAGTGTTTTAATTTGAAATGAGGACTCTTCTACCTCCAGTGATGTAAATTTTCGACTGGAAAGCCATGAGATCTGATCCTAAAACCTCTTACTTTTTCAGTACTGCATATTCCCCAATCTGTATGTTGTTTAAGGCCACGGGGAAGAAGTTCCATAACTGGGGAATTAAAGATATTTCAGGACTCTGAAAATCTTCATTCTTTTATGAATCTTACTGGAGGCAGAATAAAGGTAAAACAATTGAAGAGTGACTTAGCATGTGAATTGCCATTCAGTATGCATGATGGGTAGAATGTAGACTTCTAGGCAGAAGGTCAAAGACTTTTGAGTGTATACATAGCTGAGGGGAGATTGGAGAGAGCTATGTGTTATTTCAGTATCTACAAGAGAGTCAGCTCTGTCCTCCAATACCAACGCATTATAGTTTCCTTGCAACACAAGTTTAAAATTTAAGATGCAGTCCCCTTCCCCTCCAACAGTGGGTGTTGCACTGATCCTCAGCCAAGGTTACAGTTCGAATCTGTTTTCTTTGATTTGTAGTCCCTAAATTTACACAAACAATAAAATACATGTTAATTTAAGGAAAAGCTTCTGAGTTAATTCCTTACTAAGACATACTTAGAACCAAAAGCGTAGCTGAACACATCTGAAACATGTATTTGAGTTTGGGAATGAAGCGGGAGACCTATCAGTATGCCAGTGCTTGTTCTTGTCTGGCTTCACAGGGAGGTGCCTTCAAATTTTAAAGAAGCTTTATTTTTATAGCACATAAATGCTTTAGACAACTCTTCAAGTAATTTGACTGCCACATTCCTTAAATCTGGCCAAGTTGAAAGTTGCCTAATCAATTTTGGCTTGAGTATTACGTCGGACAGCCAAATAAAACTTTGCTCTTTAATCTAATTTTCAGCCTTATTCTGGGATTCAGGATCTGCCTTACTTTTGAGAACAGTATTTTAAAATAAAATAGTATCTCTTAATGGCCTGATACTCTTTTCCCTCACCCTCCCCAGTGTGCTAAGCATTCAGTGTATTTTTTTGAAATTCTGTCTTTAAATTTTCTCATTCTGCTTTCGAATACTTCAGGTTGTATCATGTTTTAAAACTTTCTACATACTCTTTTTTGCTTGTACTAACTGTAGCATGACAAACTGCAGTAGGTCTCTGATTTGGACTCGTAGGTACCGTTGTAATACAGATTAATACTGCTCCACTGCCTGCTAGTTTTCATATCCAGGCAGAAAGGGCTAATGTAGTTTTTTGTCTTAAAAGCTTGTAATAATTTCAGGAAGAAGCCATGTGCAGAAAACTTCATACGTTGAGAAGTCTAAGTGGAAGATCTGAGTTAATCAGATCCGCCAAAGTAGCTGTGCTGGCCCTGAAGCTACTCCTTTCACCTCATCGCCTTTGCAAATTGCCATATTCTTGCAACAGTAAGGATGAAGACTTGCGTGCTCCTTTCTGTACTTTGTGTAGGGGACGGCATAGAGCAGTTAACTGTGTCTGTTGGAAAAATGCGAGTGAGGAAGAAGCAAAAGGCTGAGGATTGTTTATGGTCTAGAGGAGTGAGTTCAGGCTGTCTCTGCTTGGTTCAGGATCCTACTTTGCCTTTCTGTCAGGAGTTAGGATTTTTCTTGACAGAGTAACTGCTTAGATGGATATGGCCTCCTTAGGACAGCCGCTTCTCAAACACTTGGCTTCTTTGTACCAGTTCAGCGCCAGTTCCTGACTGCGTGGCCATCCCTTCTTCTGCATGTCTTCTACTGGCTGGTAGTTGGTCAGTTGTACCATAACTGTAGAGAGCTAATTCCTGGAGATACTGCTGCTATAAAGCAGTTTCAGGACATCTCTAACTTCTGAATATGGCTTAACAAAGCTGCCTTTTCTTCTGGGAAAGGTGGGAGAGAGTCAAGAATTTTATAGCATAGTTTTTCTGTTTCTTACTCTTAAGAAAAGGCAGTGGAGGTAACAAGTGATGTTTAGTAACATCAGATTTCTCTATGGCAAGTGGTAAAACTTTTGGCCAAAAAGTGGGTATGTATTATACTTTACAGTTATGTGCACTAGGTAAATTAAGAAAAAAAATCAGGAATATAAATTGAAACAAAAACTGTGGAAAGAGTTTTATGCAGCAAGAGTAATTAAATTAAAGCATATAAAATCAAGTTTCTGCAAAATTCTAGACTTTGCAGGTTAAGAAGTGTTTCATTAGAAATGCAGTCATTAAGATGAACAGATATTTCTACATTAATATTTCAGCTTCAGAGAACTCTCCCAATTGAACAGGATGAAACCTGTTTTCAAAACGAAGTGTTGCTTCTTTTTTTTTTGATGCACATTATTTTATATGACAAATGTAACATTGAACTGTGCTTGCTTTGCAGGGATTACTTTTGCTCATACTAACTCAGGATAAACTTGAATTTTCAGTGGTGGCTAATAACTCTTCATGCTTAATGGTGCTTTTTGTCTCCTGTGGTATCCAGTGTTTAGTTTCTCTGTTTCACACATTCTGAGGTACACTTTGTATTATCAGTCATGAAATTTAACCACTCGAACTCTTACAGTGATGTTGTTTCTTGTTTTGAGGAAGAAAAATTGCATTTCTTCTAGAATTAGATCTAAGTTTCTTACTTTGTAGTTTATACGGCAAATGATTTCTCATATTCTGCTGTAATATAATGGCTAAAATTCAGGCTTGCTTCAAATTAATTAGAAACAAAATATCCAGTTTATTTGGTTGTACGTTACATTGCTCAAAATAAATTACCTTTTTGTTTATTCTTAGAAATGGATGATGAGGACTGTGAAAGAAGAAGAATGGAGTGCTTGGATGAAATGTCCAATCTTGAAAAGCAATTTACAGACCTTAAAGATCAGTAAGTATTTTAATGTTTTAAGTGCCTCATTTGAGGATCCATTCTGTGAGAATATTGTGTGCAGCTGGTGTTTCTTGTCTTTCATATATGTGGATGCTACTTTTGGAGAAGAATAAGGATTGGGAGTTCTGAAAGTATTTGCAGGCAGTTGCTCCAGAATACCTTTATTTATTTATTTATTTATTTATTCTCTCTTTTGCTGTAAGAAAGGTTTTGAAGTGTTGTTGCAGTGAAGGGCTAGTGTGGGTCTATTGCATCAAAATCCTTAGCAGAACCAAGGAATTGTGATTTAGGGAAATTTGTGGATTTATTTATTTAGTTATTGAAGATCTTTCTCATCCTTTTATATATGTGGGACAGACTCAAGCACTGTCTTTGCTAAGTAAGAAATTAGGGGTTTTTTTTTGCAGGGTATCACAGCAGCTTTTATAGTTGGTACCAACAAAAGTTTCTTGTGGTTACTGCAAAACAGTTGCCAATACTAAAAAAAAATGAAAATACTGTTAGCTCTCTGTAGTTTGCCATAATATGCATATCAGTAGTAAAGAGCTAGTAATTAGAAAAGAAAATTAATAGCCACAGTTACTCAGAAGTGAATCTCATTTGTATTAGAGCCAGTCTTTTGTATGTATTTTAAGTTGGCTTTTTTCACATGCCCAGACAAGCTAGATGCATCTGTTCCAATTTAAATAGGTGGTAATCTGTCAACTAACTTGATCAGGTACCTGACAAGTGAAACTTTGAGGAGACCTTGTCTATTCTTGGGCATGTATTTTAATTGAAAATCTAGTCAGGTGTCATTACAGTTCAGATGCGTGTTTATATTGTGAGATAGTTCTTTCTACTGCAGAACTGAGACAATTTGCTTTGCCGAACAGGATGCTGTGAGTTCTATCTAATAGGGTCTGGAAAGAATTGCCCAACAAGCAATTTCTTGCTGCAGTGTCTAGAGAAGACTGTTTGTCCTGCTGTTGTTCTTTGGGCTGAGCATGGCGCAACCTGGGAAATAGAGCCAACTGATGAGTATTGGAGCCAGTCAGTACTGACAGGTTTGGCATTTGGAAAACTGCCGGCTTTTGAGTTCAGTCCTACTCTTCCATCTGTTGGACAGCTTGGATGACTGAAAACAGTTTGCGGAAACAAACCATTAAGGGGTGAATATGAAGGAGGGTGGTCTTGGGAGGAAGGAAGCAAGTATTTCGGTGGATTTAGGGATTGTGAATGGTGTTTGGGAGGTGGTAAGGCTGTGTTATATGAGGAGGAAGGCACTGTGTAGGCACTGGTTAGTTGAGAGATTGGGATGTTTGTAGGGCTGGAATAACTGTGATGGTGGGAATACTGGGAGAAGCATTAGAATGATGGAAGAAGGATGAGTGAGTAGGGGCGTGATAAAGTTGGGAAAGAAGAAAAAGATGCATAAACAATGGGATGTTTAGTCACAACCAATAGCAGAGATGATGAAGTGATTGCGTCTGCCTCCTCTTCCTTTTCAGGGAAACTGGATACAATGGGATAAGTAGGGTTTACAGTGGTTGATAGCAGTTACCCATTTTAGGCAAATCACTGTTTGAAAGTACTGGATAAACAGTTTTAGTCCATCAACTGCTGCGTGGTACCAAGTGCTAGCAGCACCCAGTCCCTAAGTGCTTGCTCTGATGGAGCTGGAACTTGGTGCTGTGTAATCGAATGCTAGTGATCCACCCAGTCACGTGTGCTGTGCACCTGTGCTTATATTCTAGATAAATAATTCTGCTGTAGTGCTGTGTTAACCATTGTGTGCATAGCATGCTCATCAAGGATTGAGCCCAGCAAATGGGGTTTCGATCAGCTGCAGGCTATGTCAGTTGACTGCAGGACAGATTGCGTGTATCATACTCTTAACAGTTTGCGGGTAAGAGTGAGGGGAGTGATCACTGACTATTGCTAGGTAGGTGTATGTGCTTGAACTATGGAGTTGTCATCAAAGTAAAATGATGAGCAGGCTGGTGGCAGATGAATGGGAAGTATTTCTCAAGGAGGTCTTGATGTATCAGTATATATGAACTTTCTGCTGTCTAATTCATTACTTAACCTACGCACTTTCAACAAGTAAAAAAGCAGCGTCCCTGTCCCAAAGACATCTGTTATATCTGTATAAACCCATATAACAAAGATATATCTGTGTAAACAGATAACATCTGATGTGTTCTTAGCACATACAACAGGGTTTGTACGTTTGCCTTAATTCTACAGCTTTTGATTATGGGGTGCAAGGTAAAAAATGAGAACAGGAAGAACTGTTTATATTGATGATTCTACCATTGAACACTATATTTAAGTTATCAGTTACAAAGAGCGGAGCTTTATTGTGATTTAAATACTTGTAATTGATATTACATTAAATTCTTCAAAATGCAAGCAGATTTCTTCATTGTCTGCCAGCAAATATCAGCTTTTACAGAAGAAGTGAATTCTAGGTAAAAATATTTTAAATACGCTTTGGCAGGAATGGAAGATGTCAATTACAAATCATCCCTTGATATTTGTGATAGTATGCAATATGTGGATTTTCACAGGAGATTAAATGAGCCTGCCTCTCTTTTTCCTTGGTTTATGGTAGGGTGGGAGCAGATATGTGAACACGAAAGTGAATGGGTGTTTCTATCCACAAAATGTCTTTCTCTCCCATGATGTAACCATATTGTTATTATGTATTGTAGCACCCTTTCCTGTCCTCTTCCATGTTGATTCACCTCCTACTCTGTCTCAATCCTATTAACAGCTCTGCGATTTTTTTTCTTCTTCCTTAGACATGGAGATACATTTCACTTTATCTCTACTTTTTACACTTCTGATTGTCTGCATGTGTTTTTCAGAAACGCTTAGTAGACATGAGGAATATTGTTCAAAAAGAAAGTATGTATTGGAAAATTCAAATGGTAACAAGTCTTAACTTTGCTTCAGTGTGTGTTCCATAACATTAACAGAGAGATGCAGAATAATAGTTCTTTTACAAATATTCTAACTTGTGTTTGCTTTTAAATAAAACACATATTTTTTTATTTCTATTATTTTAAGACTTTACAAAGAAAGATTAAGCCAAGTGGATGCAAAACTACAAGAGGTCATAGCTGGAAAAGCACCTGAATATTTAGAACCATTGGCAGCTTTACAAGAAAATATGCAAATCCGAACCAAGGTGGCAGGTAGGCATGTAAAATGAGTATTGCTGTTTCAACAGTATAAACTTGCTATGCATTTTAAGGTCAGTCTTTTTTTTTGCTTTAGAATTGTTGAAGGAGAGTGTTTTAAAGTTAGAAATACTGTGGCATAGTTTTAAATGTAAAATATTTTTCAAGTAAAAATGAATAGGTTGCTTACCTCTTTGCACAAGTTGCCCAATAACATGACACTAAAAATATGGCTTTTTAATGTTTCATTTAATGGCTGTCTGTCTGTGTGTAGTAAGCACAAACATACTGAATTAAAAACAGTAATAATTTTTATTAGAAGATTTGGGATCGAGTCTGCGCACTGGTCAGTGTTGAAATGAAGAGATATGTAGGTGCTATGTCATGAAGTTCTTGCCAGATCATCTTAGATGATCATGTTTTTTTCTGTTCTTCTAGTCTGTTTCTTCTACTCCTCTGCTCCCATCCTCCGGTTTCATCTGGGGAAGGAGGACAACTCTTGTCCTTAGCAGCTTTATCATCTAAGCTGCATTTTAATTATTAAAACTAATGCTTAGATAGGCTTTTATGCTCATGGAAGAAGCAGACAAGAACTTTTATCTTCTTCTGGGATACAACCGTACAGTCATATGGAATGGTGGTATTACAGGAAGACAAAGTTCTGTACTTCCCTATTGTAAGTTCTTTTCATGTTATAGCTCAACTCATTTAGGAGTAATTCAGGTGTTTAGGGGTTACCTAACACAGGCTGTCAGAGAGCCAAAAGGCAGATAGTCATGATCCCTCCAGCCAGAGAAGCTATGCTAATGTCTTTTCTAAGAAATTCAGCAGAAGCATGGTGCAGGCAAACTGGAAAATGGCAAGCCTGCTTATACTTTTTGTAGTACTAGTGCTACTTCAGTGCTACTCAATATGTCATCATTGGTACTTTTGACTTCAGGCTACGAAGAGAATTTGAAATCTTTTGGTCTGTTGCATTTCACTCCCTCCTGGTCTTCTCCATAAAGCTTTTCCTCAGCTGGTGAACCAGAATTTCTGTGGTTTAAGATCTTAACTCAAATTTACTTGACTAGTCCTAAGTAGCCCACTTGGGTTTCACAGAAGGTTTGCAGATGAATTTGCAGAAGGTTTGATATAAAAGCAACCTTAATCCAGGCTTCTGATTTTCAGTTTTAAATGTGGCTGGCTGTAAGTGCTTTCATGTAGGTGGGTGTGGATAGGCAGAATATTACAGGCTCTCCCGATTTGTCTTCAGCAGCATTGAAGATCCATGTTCCAATGTAAAAAGAGCCCAGGGTGAAAATTAAAAAGTTTCCTTGAAGTTGAGGGGTTTTTTTTTATTTTTCCTTTTTTCCTCAACTGAATGAGATTTGATAAAATTATTCCAGAGAAAGCAAGTATCCTGGTTTTGGCCAGAAAAAAGTTAATTTTCTTCCTAGTGGCTGGTATAGTGCTGTGTTTTGGATTTAGGATGAGAATAATGTTGATAACACACTGATGTTTTAGTTGTTGCTAAGCATGTTTATAATAAGTCAAGGACTTTTCAGCTTCTCATACTGACCTGCCAGCAGAGGCTGGGAGTGCACAAGAAGCTGGGAGGGGACACAGCAAGGACAGCTGACCCAAACAAGCCAAAGGGATATTCCAGACCATATGACATCATGCCCAGTATATAAACTGGGGAAGTTGGCTGGGGGACACAGCAGCTTGGGGATTGGCTGGGCATTGGTCAGCAGGTGGTGAGCAATTGTATTGTGCATCACTTGTTTTGTATATTCTATTATTATTATTATTATTTTTATTATTATTTCCCCTTCCTTTTCTGTCTTATTAAACTGTTCTTATCTCAACCCACGAGTTTTACTGGTTTTTTTTTTGTTGGTTCCCCCCCCCCCTTTCAATTCTCTCCCTCATTCCACTGCGGGTGGAGTGAGTGAGTGGCTGTGTGGTGCTTAATTGCCGGCTGGGGTTAAACCATGACAGCAAGAAACTGCAGAACAGGCTTATTTGCTCTTACTGTTTGAGAGCCTTGAGAGAAGTGAGTAGTAGCAGGGCTTGAGCTCCAGCAGGTAACCCCTAAGGACCTACTTCTACCTGAGAGAGGGGAGGAAGGGGTGAAAGAAGAAAGAGCTAAACTATGTTTAGCTAAACTATGGATATAATTGCATCTGGGGTAGAAAAGAAACTTGTGTTCCTCTGCTTTCTAAGGCACTGAGCACTATTCACACAAAATTTGGATCTTGACTATTTCAGCAAGTCAAGAATACAACTGTTTCTTCTAGAATTATTCATACCGGTACTGCTCAATTTCAGGCAAGTAAGCAGTGATTATAAATTGGTAGACCTAGATATGCCAGCCAGCCATAAATATTACAAAAAAACCCCAAAGCCAAACCAACCAAACAAAAAAAAACCAGCTTGACATACTGATGTAAGAAGAACATTTTGAATTCTAGATCAAAAGTGACTTCGCAGCAGAAGGATGATTGACATAATATTTTGTGGTTTGTTTTTCAGAGGAATTGCCAGTGGCAGTATTGTTCCTCTTGTACTGTATTAATTTATAGTCAACTGAATTCTAAGGGAAGTTGTTTTGGGGAGTTCTTCAGTTGCTAGGCAGCACCAGCGTGTGTGCAAACTTAACTCCTCAAGATGATGATCTGGAACAATTTAAGTATTTTGTGTTGAATTCATTGAATATATTAAATCAAGTTCTATCTGTACTTGCCACATACTACGTTTCAGATACCTTTCAGATTTTTTCAGCTGTCTGTTTAGTAGACACGTTTTCAGAAAGGCATAAGAAATGCTTCTAATACTCAGAAGCAGTATCTTTTGTATCACAAGGTAGCTATTTCTAAGAATGGAACAGTCTTGTTAGTTGAGGTGATTTATTAAGGTCATGCATTATAAAGTAAGCCTTATTCCAAATATTAATTTGTAAAAGCTTATTCTTTCATTCAATTTTCTAGCTATTTAAAAACTCTAAAACATTATTTACAACTCTAATTAGAAAACAGAAGAGGCTATTAGTACTTCATGGTTTTGAAAACTGAGGATATACAGGACAATTTGATCAGAAATATGAAATAGACCTATTTTTTAAAGTTAGCCTGACTGCTGGTGTAATTTGTTGACTGATAGGGGAAAAAGTTAAAATAGCATTTATTTTTTCCTCAACTCTTTAAGAGATTACTTGTTCTTATTTTTACTCTGTAAAGCAGCCAGCCACTGTACATGCCCAATATAATATATCTGTACTTTCCAGTATGTACATGTTTTGGGACTTGCAGGCAATCTTAAAAGAGAATTCTGAAATCAGATATACTAAGGAAAGTAATATTGCTGTGATTTGTCTGATTACAGGTATCTATAGAGAGCTTTGTCTGGAATCTGTGAAGAACAAGTATGAATGTGAAATTCAAGCCTCTCGACAGCACTGTGAGGTTGTGCCAGCTATTTTACATTGATAGCTAATCTCATCTAACTTTACTGTGTGTCATGGTTTCCAAGTGCAGTGCATGTTTTTATTATTGCTATTATTTGCTATTTGAATGCAATTGCCTTGTGATATTTAAGCTCACGTAAGAGGTTATTCAAAGTATATAAAAATTAGCTTTATATTAGTTTGGCTTTACATATAAGTGTAGCTAAGGTTTCTTATTTTTCATTAGCAGGTTCTTATTCCTACATGATTTTTTTTACTTTATTCGCATTCCCACATGATTTTTTTTTTTACCTTTGTTATAAAAAGATTACAAAGGACAGTAACTAAAATATCTGACATAATTTTAGCACAAAGCACCTTACATTTTAACAACAACAACAATAATAATAGTAATAATAATGTCTTTTTAAGATGGCTTGGACAGCCAGTGATAGAGTTGTCATTTCAAGAGCAGTTACAGGAAGAATATATTTTTCTCCTTGAACATAAGCATTCCTGATTATGTGTCTAACTACTAGATACCATAATACAGATGCTCAAGTATGTGTATGTCCAATGCTGTAACATAGCTGCTTATATCCTGATGTTTACATCATAGTACTCCTCAGCCCCCCATTACAGTTGCTTAAAGGTGTTTTCTTATGAGTGGTTCACTACATTCCTGAAGTCTGTGGCTCCTATTATACCAGTAAAGCAAGAATATGCATGTGGACTTCTAAAAAAATTGCCATTTTCTTGATGCCTTGGGAAAGAACAAGGTGTAATGAAGGACCACTCATTACTGACTGTCTTTGCTCCTGTGAATATTCCTGAGGTTGGACAGAATCCTGTAGAACTTGCAGGGTTTCTCATCCATGATTGAATGATTTGCTTTGGCTATATATTATTTCTCTTTAAGGTGGTCCTTGTCCCTTGTTTTACTATTATGTTTCTACTGTGAAACCTTCAGAATTCAAATATTCACCATCCAATAAGGGTCTCTTTGGGGAAAAGCTCTTTAAAGTCAGCAGTGCTGCTTGTAGAATCACTGTTCCACTGAAATATAACCATTCAGCAAGAATGCCTCTGATGCCTGTAACAGCTTTTCACACCTTATTTGTCACCAAGTGCTTGAAGCAAAACAGATGTCTAAACACAAACACTATTTAACTTTAAAATGGTCTCAGAACAGATAACACTCATTTGACATTTCAGGTATATGTAAGAGGCTTCCATCTTTTCAATTCTACTGGGAAATTTTTTTACAATTAGGGGTTGAAAAATATATGAAAGGAGGTCTTTGGAATTTAAATACTTTGTAACTTGAAGGGAATGGTAAACATGACAGCCATTTAGTAGAACAGGGTTCTTTGTTCCTCAACTGTTTTGCTTCACTCCAGCATACTAGTTCAAACATTGGTAAAGGTAAGTTTCTGTTAGTATGCTATGCTATGGACAGAAGCAGTTGAGATACAGACATGTGCTGACTTGGCTCTAGGGACTGCAGCTTCTGGCAGAGACATAGTAGCAAATAGCTAGAGGCAGCGACTTGTGCTGCTTAAGCTGTTTTTTCAGTAAGTCCAAGCCCTCTGTTTTCTAGAGTTGTTAAAGAAGTTGCTCAATGAAAATTAACTTTAAAATGTAGTAATCAGCTGTATTTCCTATTTGTGTTTTGGGAAATGTGCAAGCTTATGAAAGAACAGTAAATTTATTTCCTTGAGGCTGGAACTCAGCTTAATTCCAAGTTACTGGTTTAGAGAGGTTAGTGTTTTTTGATGCTGCCTTTAAAAGGGTAACTGATCTATATAGACACTATGTAATTTTGGTATCAGTCCTATGTGGTGGACTGTAATTGAGAGCAGTTTACTACAAAGTTGATTTTCTCATTCTGAAACACTTAAGAGATGGAAGAAAGTGTAGACTGCACAAAATGCTGTAGCAAGTTCACGTCAGAGTGTGGTTTTGTTTGTACATAAAAAGTGGTAATGATACATCTAACATTGAAGGCATTATGTTAATCTATTTGGATCAGAAATTGCCTTTTAATAGGATGAACTGGCTAACTTTTCTAAAGCACTGCTTTAGAAAAAGTGTTTCTCACAGCTTTAAGGTAGACAATTTTGCTCTCATAACTATCTAGATTATTTTATACACTCCATAAATTTTTCTGTGGGAAGGTATTTTTCAGATGTATGAAAAGAGACAATTATAAATACTGTGGTAATAGCTGATAATTCTCTATAAAAGACTGCAGGCTTATTAATATTGGAGGCAGCTTAATAAAAAGCTTTCCATTAAAACATTAGTTTTTCTGATTTGTAATGAAAGATGGCATAGAGGTCACTACTTTTGTTATTCACTGTGAATAAATCTTTGCTATCCAAAAGGAAAATACTGTATTTGTGTCAAAATACAAACAGTTATTCTGGAGATCTAGCTGCATGCTTTTATATACTTAGTTATTCTTGGTACTGATATTTGATAACTATATTTACACTTAGGCCAAGTGAGCGTGCTGTCTTTAAGGAGTTAGGATCTCATGCTAAGAAAGTGGATGGGGGAAATGTCATATGCTTTATGGCTTCTGAAAAATTTTCACCTAGAGGTACTCTTACCTTCCTTCCACTGAGGCTTTAAATTGTTGTCATATATATTTAGATGATAGAACTTAGTAATGTAAAAATGTGTAATTTCTTGCCTTTTTAGAGTGAAAAGCTTCTGTTGTATGATACTGTACAAAGTGAACTAGAAGAGAAGATTAGAAGACTTGAAGAAGACAGGCATAGCATTGACATTACCTCAGGTGGATGGAAATTCAAAGTTGTTGGGTGCTTTTTGTTTGTTTGGTGTTGCTTTTTTTGTTGGGTTTTGGTTTTTTTTTAATCTTCTGGTAGCTACTGATTAGTTGACTGTAGACATACATGTCTAGTGAGTTTCAGGTTATCCAGTAGAATGCTATTCAGCTGCAGACTTTGGGTGGGGGGTTGAATTTAAGCTTAAAACGAACTTTGCTCCAGTAATTCTCAGCATCACTTGTGTGTTTTGAGGGTGTTAATCTATGACTACATAATCATGTAACACCTTCATTCTGTTCAGAAACAGCATCTCACCAGAAAGTGTGTTATTTTTCATTTTTGGACAATGTTTTCTGCTGTAAAAATGCTAAACATGTAAATGTTTCTGATTTGTAGCATATTCTTGTTATGTCTTTTCAGAATTGTGGAATGATGAGCTACAGTCCAGGAAGAAAAGGAAGGATCCATTTAGTCCAGATAAGAAGAAACCTGTTGTTGTATCAGATATCCTTTTACCGAAATCATTGTTGTTTCTAGTAGTGTTTACTGTTTTATAGCTAGTCTTATTAAATACTTAATTAATAAAAGTTGGAGTGATAATGCATTCTCAAAATTGATTTTTGCATGGCCGATGTTATTCTAATTCAGATTAGAGAAACCATGTTGACACATCCCATTATGAAAATTGAAATTAAGATTCTCTTATCTAACTACTAGTGTCATATAGAGAATATTTCTAAAAGTTGCTTTTTCTAACTCTTTAAAAAATACAGCTTTAAGGCAAAAGCATATAAAAGTTAGGCATTATGTTTGCAAAGTATAACTTGACTTGTGTAACTTTTCCTGTACAGCTTTGCTTTCCCTACTGGGACATCTTTACCTCAATTTATTACTTCTTAACAATTCCGTAGACTTTAGAACCCTCTTTGATTAAAAGTTTAAAATTTCAAGAACTGAGATGGTTGCGGGAGGAGGGGGGGGTGTTTGTGGGTTTGGGGTTCCTGTAGAGCGAGTATAGTATTGAAGAATTTTGCACTGATGACTTCTTCATAGCTATTGACAAGCATGCTGTGCAGCTGAAACTTTTTAAGGTATAATACCTAAGAGACGGTATCCTCTTTCTCCAGAGAAAGAAGGAGATTCCTTTGCAAACTGAGTGTTCTCTCTACTCCTACCCCCAGTCTAAGATTTTTATAGGATAGCGATGTGATGGCTTAGAAGTTGCCAGAATCATGCAGACTACCTAAAAGAGACCAACTTCTAAGTATTGACATGATACGTTATAAAGGCCATTTTTTATTGCTAAGCTGCTGCAAAAAATTCAGCTACTTCCACAAGGTTTTATAATGTTAGGAGAAGGTGGGAAGGAAGAAGTTTCTGAAAAAACTGTCATCATTGGGACACCCTTCTTCAGGATGGTTTTTACTGGAACACACTCCAGATGTCATTATTAGGACAAATCAGCCTCTTTTTCCATTAGGATGTGTCATAAATTCAGTTTAGTAGAGATGTTTTTTAACTAGTGCTTAAAAGCCAAGTGGTAGTAACAATGCAGGTACAACTGGCTTCATTAGTTTCTTAACTCCTTTTAGTAATTTCAGTGCCAGGTTGTGTGAAAGTGTATTTTCTATAGCTCTCAGTCATCCCTGTGTTCAGGTTGTCCATATAAATAGCATCAGATTCTGTGAATTATGAGCTACCTTGACATTTTAGAATACATTCCAAACAGAAAATACTAATATAGTATTAGGTCTAAAACCCCAGCAATTTCAGGCAATTCATAAGGCTGAAAATACTTTCAGTTGTGAAGTAAATTAATTTGCTCTTTTTGCTTATGATTTTAAAATAGTTGTGAATTTGTCAGTTTGTACACATCTGTGTAAAGCAAACATGTAGAAATTTTACATGGCTTTTGATTTGTAATTCTTTGCTATTTAGAGGAAAACAAATTTGAAAATGGCTAAAGATTCTTAAAATTTCAAATGGTATGTAATTTAAAGCTCTCATATCCCATTTTAGGGCATTTAGTTTTTAAACATTCATAGCACCTTTTTCTAAACTTGTTTTTCAGAGTTGAAATGGGGAGAAACAAAATAAAAACTGAAGACTGTTGAAATGGAATAACTGTGCTATGTGGAGTTTTGTTTTGAAGTTCATGTATTGTTCTAATACACAATTTTTACTTTACAGTTGATAGTTCAAGGAAGAGGCTTTGTCTTTCTACTTCCTGGTTTTTGAATATTTGATATTCAGAGATGTGGTGCTGTCTACACTTTTCTGTCAAAGAAATATCATGCAGAATACTTTAAAAATAATGATTTTATTAAAGCTGATACTAGTGTAGATGCTGATTTGCAGTGGTATATTGAAATTGCAGTGAATTTTAATTGTAATTTGTAGTATTTCAAATAGAATGGGATAGAATGGTTGTATCACAATTGTTTATCTCATCCTCCTCTTGAACTCCAGTAGTCTGAATATCTACATACTATTACTTACCTCCTTTTAATAAATTTTAAAGTGTACTTCTAGGTTGCATAATTCAAAGATGCATTTATCTTTGCTGAGCTTTCACTTCATGTAGGTGTTCTTTCTGTGAAAGATGGGCAGAACAGAGCTATTAATATCTTTCTACAAACATTAGAGTATTTTTATTATTGCTGTTTAAAAGAGTTTTCCCTAACTTTTCACGCCCCTATATAGTTTATATGTTACAAGACCTTGATATACTTGAAGACTGGACAACAATAAGGAAGGTAAGATGAAAGGATTGAATGCCAGGGGCTGTGGGGTTTGGGTTCTTGTCTAATCCTTTTGCATCTTAAAAATATGTAAATGTGTTTCTTACATGATCAAAACTCTAAATAGATTTTTATTTCTTTAGTAGTCAGCTAATCATTCCAGTTCAAGCTATGTTATTTATACTTTTTCTGATTCTACCCAAATCACGCAGAGGAATCCAATAAAGTGGTGAAAGAGGTTATCTCTGAAATGGGTAGTCCATCATTTTCCATGATAAAGTGAGCCTAAAGCCTGTGTCAAGAGGGTCTGCTTTCTCAAGAGTCTAGCATAATTGGGTAGAAACTATGATAGAATAGTTTGATAGGATTTTGTTTTAAATTAAGATTTTTTTAAATATATATCATATGGTATGTTTTCACATAGTAAATAGTTTATTTTAAGAAGATTTCTATGCTTTGACCTCTCTTATACTTTTTTTTTTTTTTTTTAATAAAGTCAAATGCTGGGTTTTTCCCTGATTATAAGACAATGAGGGTTTTCAGGAAGAAAAATTTGTTTGACCAGTTGATGTATTTGAAAAAATAAATCCAGCTTTTAAGTGCAGAGTGCCTTTTGTCATATCATTGAAGTAACTTGCTGTAATGAAGCGCTACCCTTGCCTTCCACCTGTAGTCAGAAAATTTCTGCTAGTACCCTAGTGCTTCCCAGCTTACGGAATAGCAAACTACTGAGGTGAATTCAGAAACTTGGTGGGAAATGGCTTTGAGTCAGTTTCCATCCTGCTTTTATACTTGTACGTATTTCCTAAACAAGGAGTAAAATGTGATGTCTATGTGAATACTTGTCTGACTTTTCTCTTCCTATCAGGTCAGATGAACAGACACAAAATAGCTTTCCCTCAATTTCTTTCCTGTAGTGTAACATGATTTTAAGCAATAGCAACAAACCCAGAATCTACTGGGGATTTTGCCTTTTCTGGAAATAATTTAAAAAAAACAAAAAGCAAGCAAGCAACCAACCAACCCCAAAAAACTCTTAGAATTTTTTTTAAACCTACCTTAATACTATGTGTAATCTAGAGTTTGCCTGAGAGAAAATTTGTGAGCTTATAACATATAAATCAAAAGAGTAGGTTGTTCATATAGCATTTTGTTTTTCAGAATGAGTTAATGTAATTTTGTATTTTCTTGATGGAATTACGTAACAGCAAATTTGAGGATTTAATTTAGAAAACCTCCTGAGTTATTTGAAGTCAAAACTTACTAAAGAAGGTGATTTTTTCCACCCTCAAAATGCTGTTTTATTTGGTTACCAAGTCACTGTTGAATACACTTTTATTTTAGATTTGTTCTGATTGTGATTTTTGCATGTGAAAACAAGTATCCTGAGCTACACTGCACATAACTTCACAATTAAATCCAGCAGTTAAGGAAAAAAGACTATGCTTGCTGACTAACTTCATTTTCTTTTGTGTTTCAAGGCAATGGCTACACTGGGGCCACACAGAGTAAAGCCAGAACGTAAGTAAACATTGTCTGGCTTCACAAGACAGAACTTGCTGTGTGCAACGATGCAAACTCCATCTAGGCAGATCATATTTATTTTATCCCTGGTATAGTGATGGAGGGTGGGGTGAGGTAGCTGGAAGATGTGGCTTTTATCTTTACCCTCTCTCAGGTGCTGATACTTGTAGATCGATTGCTGATGATTGTGTTGATAATTTTCTAGATTTCATGTGTCAACAAAACCTTAAACTTCTAAAAGTGGTTGCATTAATTAATATTAGCAAGCTATGCTGGTGTTTACACAAGATGAGGCAGGAAACTGAGAGCATCTGGACCTTAGGTGTGCATTCTAAACAATGCTCACATTCACTGCAAGCAACAACCCTGAAAAAGTAGAGCTATGGGAAAGGAATGGTAATTGATACTTGGCACTGAGGTGAGAAGCACATTAATGCTAGGTAAAATCAAATACTTGGAGGTGGTGAGTAAGGAGGAAAAGGGAGCGGAGGCAAGCAGGTGGTGTATTTCTTTAGCAATGTATTGCTACCTGCATGTTGTGGTAATGAGCTGATGAAGAGGTTTCAGGTTCTGCCATTTGAAGTCTTCTCTATATTGCATTAGTTGATTTGTGAAAATTCATATCACAGATATGAAGGTTGTGGGGAAGATAGCTTCTATCAGCAAATGGAAATATAACTTTTAATTTATCTGACTGGAAATAAAAAGGTATCTTGCTTCCAATTTTCTTGCATTCTTGAAATTATTAAGAGAGAGGTTACTTTTGATAATGGAAAAAAATGTGTATTCTATGTAAATAACTTGATGAAAGTGTATTTAAACATCTAACTGACTTCTGCCAAGTCAATGTTAAATTATTTTATTGATCATTTTAGCACCTGTCAAAATAGAAAAGCATCTACATAGTGCTAGATCTGAAGAAGGAAGACTCTATTACGATGGAGAGTGGTATGGACGTGGACAGACAATATGCATTGATAAGAAAGATGAATGTCCTACAAGGTAAAGATAACTCAGTTTATGCAACTCTGTACATTCATGTTAAGCATTAGATAGGATGATGGCATTGAAGAATAAGGCTTATTTAGAAATACTGCCACTTCAGGAACATGTGTAGTTCACCTTGGGAGACAGGCATTATCAAAGAAGGTTGAGTGCTGGAGTTCTGAGAGAGGCTAGTAAAGGTTGGACTTCACTGAAGGTAATGAGGTGTTTGTCAAGTTAGGATCTCACTAACAATTTAAGCTCTTACTAGTTTCTGAATAGCCTTTGAGTAAGTTGGTTTTGGGGTTTTTTTTGGTTTCGTTTTTTTTTTTTAGTATCTTGGGATTTTTTTTGCTTTGAGATTTTGATCTGTTGGCCCATCCAAAAATACTTTATTATGGAAAAACGCTTTATACCATTAAAGATGAGCTTTGTTTTCAGTTGATTAATGCTCTGAAAGAAAAGAGTTGGAACTTTCTTTACAGTATTTCCTTTTCGTAACAAAGGTTCTACTTGAGAATGGTCTAAATATTACAGTGCAAATTTGGTTGAATGTTTAAGGTATCTAAACGTATTTTCTCTGTATGGATTATATTTGTAAATTCTAAAAGATGGGTATATTTAAAACAATATTTAAAATTAAATTTATATCTTACTCTTACTGAATGGGGCAAATCAGTCTAAGTGCAGTGTTGATTGAACATGCACAGCTACCCAGGAAAATTAACTTTAACTTGATATAGCAGTAGTTTACCGGAAAACTGGCTATTTCTTTTCTTCCCTGTGTATGGTGAAGGGGAACAGATTTGGGTGATTTTAGTGTTTATTCAGGGCTGACACAGGAACGTATTTTAGTAAACTATATATTCTTTCTGAAATTTAAAAAAATCTGAATTAGTTTAACGGAACATAGCAATTATACCGGGCCAAGAAAAGATCTTGGTATCCAGTGTCTGACAAAAGCCAAAAGCCGATGCTTAACAGGGCAAGCATACAGTGGAACTTCCCAGCTTTTCAAGATTTCAGCAACTTTTAAGGCTGAAGAGTTCCCTGGAGGGAGTTTTGTCACAGTCAGTATGTGATAGATCTTTCTTCCATTAACTGTTTTAATCTCTGGTTTTGAGCCTTTTTTTGTCATCAGTTCTACTTGAATTTTTTTTTCCTAGGGGGTATGGGGAGGGGGTTGTTTTCACTATTTGTGTTAAGGTTTACCACAAGGAGCATAAAAGCAGGGTTCATGTAAGAGTGATTCAGTAAATCAGGCTTTGACTTTATTTCCTATGTTCTTGGTATAATGACTAACAGTTGAATACTTTTTCTGCTTTAAATCTTGGGCTTGAATCTGTTTAACTTTTTTCTAAATACTTTGTATTTGAACTAATTTCTGGGTATGTTTTCCAACAGATCTGGTTTTTACCATGGGTAGTCTGTTGTTGTGTTTTCTATGGGTGACTGTTGTTCTTTTAAACAATTAAAATATTTGTACATGTTGAGGTTTTTCTCATAGGAGAAGAAAACAGATAGATGGCTGAAAAATTCAATACCTTCACTAGGCACACATGCAGTTACCAAAGAATTCTGTTAAAACTATCCTTACAATGGAGCCAGTATCTTTTGGGCCTAGCATTTACAACTAATGCATATTTTCATTTACTGTATGGAAATATAGCTGCAGTTTTGAGGTTATTTATTAGCTTATGAGGTTTCTAAATTCTTGTTTTTCTTCCCCTGACCTTTCTTCCCTCATTTTCTGTAGTGCCATAATTACAACAATCAACCATGATGAAGTTTGGTTTAAAAGACCAGATGGAAGCAAGTCCAAGCTGTATATTTCTCAGCTACAGAAAGGAAAATATTCAATAAAGCATAACCACAACTGACTGTTGCTAACCAGATATGAAAGAAGTGGTATTGCCATGCTTGATGTGCCATGGGGTGAAAGTTGTATTTAATAGTGTTTTGTATTCCTTATAAATTTACAGCAGTATCTGATGTGTATTTGTAGTGCTGTATGTAAACGTCATATGGATGGCCTTCAGAAACCTGAGGATGTTAAATCAAGTTGACAGACATTTTACCTCTAAATTGGGTCCAGTGCCTAAGATATGAAGTATGCTCTTCAAGTATAATGGCTCAGAACTTCTGGTATTTGTAAAATGGGGGGGGGAGGGGGGGATATTTTTTTCCATTGGTGATAAGTTGGTGTGATAAAAATGATAAACATAGTTACCAGCAACTCACTTCATTTTCAATGAGCATGTCATGCTTCTTTTGTGGATGTAAATTTAGGCTGTTCAGCTGTTGCTTTTGAATAGATTGTAACATGCATAAGCATTCTTTTATCCAAAGTGGACTGATTTATTAAAATTATTGCCCTTGACAGCTCTGCTAGTACTGACTGTGTTATATTTTGTAAGGTTTATTATATTGCTTGTAATGAGACAAAGCCAATATTTTGAGCTATGTTTTTTGAGGAGCACTTTTCTAGTTTAGGACCCTATTCTATAGTAAACACATTGTTGGTGATTTTTTTTTTTCTTGTTCCCCAGATTGCCAGCAAAATTTATGCATAAAGTAGATTTTTCTTCTTCCCCCAGATTGCCAGCAAAATTTATGCATAAAGTAGACAGTGTTGCTCCAAATTGTGTTATATGTAGCCCAAAAAGAATGACTGCGGGGATGGTTATGTAAATACTGTTGCATGCTCCGCTTGTTTGGTGCACAGTTATATGAAATACTATGAATCTTTTTTTCAAAGAGAAAATATTTTCCCAGGAATCATATATCTGGGAAAATTTACACTGACTTTTTCACCAAACACTATTTTCCAAATTTCTGTACCCTACTTCTTGTACACCAGAATTATTTCATCTAGCTTAGAAAGCTGAATTTCTCTTAAATGTTACTGTTTAAGCCACGGAGAAAAGTCCTAAATCCTTGATGTTACTGTGATGTGCTTGGAACATCTAGAATGATAGATGGGATTGCTGAAGAATTATTAATGCGTTAGTTATGTGCACTTTAATCTCCACTTACAATGATTCTTCTTGGAGAAAGAAAGCATCCATTTGCTTTAAAAGATCACAGCAAATAAGTATTTTTATTGTAACATATAAATGTTTTATTCCTGTATTAATTGTCTCTTCTAGTGCAGGGTGGTAACTACTTTCCAAATGCCAAATCAGTTTCTTCTGAGTGATGCTTTTCTACAATTGTATGACATTATTAATCAAATGTACATAAAAGTATCAATTGACATGTTGGCTTTTAACAATATGAACTGTATGTATACAGTTGTTTGATAAACTTTTTGTAATAAAATATTCGTATTTTTTAACTTAGTATATAAATAAATGATCTGTGGTAGTAGACATCTTTTATATTGTTTTGCTCTTTGGATTTCTGGTCTTGTTGGAATTGCTGATATACTGAATGCTAAAGGGAAATCTATCTAAGTATTCAGAAGGCCTAAATCTTTTTGAAGACCTTTGACTTGCACTTTCTTCTGAATTTTGAGAGTTTGTATGTATATATTTTGTTTGTTTTTACAATTTTTTTCTTTAATATTTTATGGAAGCACTATTCTGTGCTGTTTATAAATCCAATGTAAGCACTGTTAAGAACCTCTTAGCTATTGACGTGCTTGAAATCATTTGTATTTAGGGCATGCTGGGGACCCTAAACTGTTTCCATAATTCACCCTTTTCCTCTTTCCTCTCCCCTGTTCTGAACCCCTCTAGCTGCAATTGATTATTTCTAAAGCTGTTTCTGATCTGATCTCCTTGGGTGCAGAACTTTGCTTTGTACGGCCCTGCAGTTTGGACTAATACTTGGTGAGTGTGGCTTCTTTATTCAGAATAAACATCATTCAAATCAACGTGACCGGTAATAAGCACAGCAATATGTGTTAATGATCGAACAGCTGGGATCTACCTGTTCCATTACTAGAAGTCCAAGAAACCGAGCTATGGCTTTCCATTTTACATGTAATTACTTCTCTGTATATGATTGGAAAGGTATGAGGTTGGTCTTTTTTTATAATTGGTTAGTTGTTTCATGCCTAGACAAATTATGTTTGGTACATGCTATATAACTTTTTAATATTTGAACAGTTAATGCGTTGCTTGTTCCATCATAAAATGTAAGAGGTGTCTTCAACAGATTTCAGTCCTTTGAAGTACAGAAGTTTTTAGCCTGTTGTCCATCTGTTTTATCTTTTACACTGCTACAGTAAAGCTTTTCAAGCCTTGGTAGGATTGTTTTAACCTACAAATAGGATTAAGGTCTGTAAAGTGCTGAAAGGAAAAAGATGTTGGGCATACCATTTATTCCCTGAGATACAGTATGTGAAAAGGGAAGTAAATGAAGAACAGGCATTGAGTGACAAAAATAACTTTCTGTACATGTATAGAAAAGGCTTCTATATCAATAGTTATGTTTCAGAGGAGATGCAGTTTGTTTTTTGCCAGTCACACAGAGCAAGCTGATCTGTTCATCTTTCTCATAATGAAGTTTCTGGTATATTTAGTTGAAATGCAATTGATTTAACCTGACAACGCTTAATGCGTAAGTATCATGTGGAATTTAGCTTAGGTACCTTGTAACAAGCAGCTCTTAAACTTTCTAAATACACTTGGGTTTTGGCACTTTGTTGCACTGTGTTTGCTTTAAAACTATAAAAATTGGCTATTTATAGTCCATGGAACATCTTGTTTTAGATTTGTAGGCTGAGGCCTGCATAACTAGCTCACCACCCCCATCAAGTGGCAAGTGACTATCAAGTACTAAAATTTTCACTTATTTTGAAAACCTACACTGTCTTCCACCAAGAGGTTCAATTTGTTCTGGGTGGGGGTTTTTGTTTGGTTTTGTTGTTTTTATTCTCTTTGAAGTGGAAAGAAAAAAATAGGTTTGGGCTTTTACCAAAAGAGAGAAGTACTAATACTGCTTTTAGTGTCCTGGAGAAATTCTTCAATTATTACTGTGGGCAGAGCTGCTTTTTTTGAGGATAAGGTAAAGCGGTAGGGACAAAATGTGTTCAATAGACCTTGCATTTAAATAGCTAAAATCTTCAGTGCTTTTATCCATACCAGGTTCGTTGGAGCCTTTTGCTGTTCCTTGTGGTAGCTAAATGGGACATGCTTTCTTCTGTCTCTGCATACGACAGCCCTGTCCAAGCACCCTTTTACGAGCGGCCAAGTAAGCTCTGTTCTAAGGGCGCTTGATTGTTCCTAAGGAAGTTTTTTACAAGGCCCTTCTTGATCGGGGGCCTGGTTACCATTGGAATTAAGACCAAGTGGCCAGTATTTTACCTCTGGTACCTAAGGTACCCGAGAGGTGTGACAGTCGGGACGCTGTGGGTGATGCGTACTTCCAGGCAGCACAGCAACTGCCTGGTGTCTGGAAATACTTTGGTGTTTCAGCAGCACGTGTGTAGGTCAGCTGCACGGTACATCTGCAGTAAATCAGCATGGGATTTGCAGTGTACGATTTAATCAAAAGCACAGCATGTATTTAGTAAACCTAATATTTCCTGGAAATGCCAGCCTAACTGTACTTGCATGGCATTGTGGATGCTTTTATTTCTCTATATGGAAAATCTGGTCTTGATGGAACAAATATGACTTCCAATGTTTAAGACTCATTTCTGGTTTTTCTGGAACTGTCAGACTGGAAAGCCAGAAAGTGATGTGCTGTGCTGGCTCCTGTAGACCTCATTTCTAGAAATCTAACTTTCCCAGACATTGTACGTGGAGTTTGAGTGCTGAAACTGAGCTGAGAGATTGGCTAGCAAGCAGAGGACCTGAGGTTAGGTGAAGTGCTGAATGCAATGTTGAAAGGAAGAAATCCCTACTCTGGAATAAAGATTGGAGGTATAAATGGAGCACATGAAGTGTGTGTCAGACACCAGCATTTAAAAAAAACAAACAGTCAGATGAGTAACTTAGCCCTAGTTACCCTGGGCCCTGACAGAGCCAATTTCTGACAGGAAAAAATACTCCATGATTTTGTAAGGAAGGATTGTTTCACATGGCAATGGGTTTCAAAAAAAAAGCTTTGTAGGTAAACTTTGTATTTGGCATTTCCAAGATTTAAAAGTGTCAATGTTACTCTTTCAATATGGTTTTTGTGTATGAAAGAATATAAATGTTTAGGACTCAGGCCATTTAGTAACGCAGTAAATTTTAGTAAACTCTGTAACAGTGTTTTCAGATGTTTTAACTACAGACATTATCTTTGTTGTAAGATCTGACTTGCTAGATTTTTTAAAGACCTGGGTTATGTTTTTGAAGATAGTAATTTCTTTGAACAATAGAAAAATACAGAAAGCACCCAGTGTTTCAGAGGTCATTAGCAGCAGTAGAATTTGTACCCTTTTTTAGCATGTCAGTTCAGCAGGAAAATCTTCAGACATTACCACTGTCTCCACGAATAGAAGCAAGCTGGAATAGGGTAACACAAATGAAAATAAGCCGCATTATTTCTTTGAACTGGGCAACGTTAGTGGATCCTCCTTTTCCTATAAGCAAAATCAATCTGAATCTGTTGGCACATGCAGGAATATAAAATCTGCCTTCCCTCCAGGGACATGGGGTTTGTGGTGCGGGTACCCTTGCTTCTGTGCTCTGGAGACCCATGTTGCTGAAAGCCTGCAGGTGGCAGTCGATTTATGCTGAAGTTACTTAATGGTAGTTTTAGAATTTTCTGTCTAGATCCTGTTAGGTTTTTTTTACTCGGTTTCTTTTAGTTGGAGCACTACTACAACTGATTTTAATCCTAATGCATACTAATTAAGGGATATTTGGAAAGAACAGATAGCACCCGGAGTTCTAAAGAGGGATTATCTTTTGCTACTGTATCGTGAAAGAAAATTGCTATGTAAAGGCTTAGGAAGGAATAGAAATGGATTAGGTGCTTTCTAGTTGCTATAGAAACAAAATATGTAATTAAACAAAATGAAAAATATTACAACTCTTACACTGATGAAAGTACTTAGGAAAGGTTGGACAATGAATGAGTGTTTTATATTGCAGCACCAAACCGAAAAATAAACAGAGGGTTCAGGGTTCAGGTTTATTTTTCTAATGTAATTTTCACCTACTGCATTTTTTGTGCTTGGTTAACTAAAACCAAAAATGTTTTGTTTCCGACTGTGAATCTATAAAAAGGAATGTCAACAATAATAAGCAATAAGTAATGCAGTGTGGATTTGCATCAATACTGTTGAAAATTAATAACGTTAATATTATGTGATAGTAATAATGTGATGAAATTAGTACAAATCTTAAATACACACTTTTTAGGGAAAAAAACATCATTTTATGAGTTTGAACTGTGTAATTACACTTGCTTTAAAATAACTTTTTAACAGATCACTTCAATGTTTCTTATTCTATAAAAGTATATTAACAGTTTCATACCCTTGCTCTATAGCCCTTAAAGACAATTCATAACACAAACTGTGTACCAAAAGAACTTTCCTTTAATTGGAGAGAAAGTGCTGCGGGTTTAGGATGCATTTCAGATAGGCTAGCAGTTAGTGCCAGCTGCCAGAAGAGGGCACTTTGAGGTTTCTCATGAAATGCTGGTTACTTTTAAAGTTTAACTCGAATTCTCAGAATTTTGTTTTGCTTCCTTGTACGATAAAAATTCCCGGTTTAAAGTTCAGAAATGTAGCAGTGATTGTTACTTCTCTTTGTTAGCTTAACTCTGAAGGTGACCACATTCTGCTGTTCGTAAATCGAGGAGGCACTTTTCCATGGAAGGATCTCTTATTTAGCACATGTCAATGTGTGGTCATGGGAGGTGGATGGAAACTGGTTGGCTTTGTATTTTACACCACCACGAGTCCCACGCCACCCCCTCCCCCCCAAAAAAAATTATATGTGGAGAATGATGATACGTGATTCTTATCTTTATTGGTCAGAGTGAAGGGAAGGAAGGAAGGTTAAAAGAAATCCTGCACTCAGTTCAATGTATGATTTCAAGTTCAGGTGATTATGACAAAACATGGCTAAAATATTAGAATCTACCCTATGCAGACAACGTTTACGTTGAAAGTACTTTATGTGGTACATCTGCACTTGCTTGCCGGGCTTCTATGTGGAATGAATCTGTTTTATCCTTTCTTACCATCCTGATGAGCTCATTGCCTGCCTTGATTTAGCACACCTATTCCCAGGGCTCTGCACCTCTCGGTGGAAATAAACAGTAGGAACCATCAAAAGGGGACACAGAGAGCCAGCTCTGCTGCAAAGGCAAAGTGTGTCCAGTGTATCTGCTCACTCAGGACCAAAAGGGAAATAGAGGAAAAAAGGAGAGAGGAGGAGGAAAATACTGAATTCTTGGAATTTTCTGGGATAGGAATTAATTTCAGATCTGCCTGCCTGCCTTTTGTTCTTCCAGCAACCAGTTGCTTCAACCGCAGGTGTGTTTGTCCTCAGGTCCTGTTGTGTTTGGCTATATTTAAACTGATTTCTAAAGCATCTTAAGCAATAGTCCCAGTAACCAACCCTATCAGTATAAGTATCTTTAAACAAACAAAGAAAAAACCTGAAAAAGTGTATTGATTTCCCCTTTGCTTTTCTCTTTTTTAGGGAGGAGGTGAGGGTGTTTAAACACATTTAAGTCCTCCATATTTTATGATATCTGCCACTGCTAAGACCTCCGAAGGCAAAATTTTGCTTTTTTTCATCAGGCACAGTTGCCTGGAGTCTTTCATAGCTATGAAGTAAGCCTACTGTAACTGCTACACTGGCTTTTGTGTTTTGAAAAAATGTTTTCAGGTTTTTTTAGATAGTAATAAATACATGAAATAAACATACATTTTACAATCAAGACCCAAAATTTCACTGAACTGGAAAGATCAGTAATATCACTGCAAACTAAAATGTAATAAACCCCCATGAATTTTGCAAAAATGATTAAAAGTGAGGGGACAGTCACCCAAAAGTGGAGTGGAGATGATCCAGAAAACCACTTGGACAGGTATAATTTACGTGTGTTTTAGTAAAAACTTTGGTTAATTAAGAAACAAGTTTGTTTTGCAATATTATAGAAGCTTCTTTATAGGCATTTGAAGACTCTGAAGTGAAAATATGTTTAATTAATACTGCCTATAAAATTTACCTCTATGTCTAATAAAACATTTCGCACTTTTTTTTTTTTCTGAACCTAAATGGGATTTTCAACTCACCTCTTTTGTGTGGTGTCCATACTTGTCTTTTATGGAAGACGGTGACATTTTCCTGAGAAATAACACCTGCAAAACAAAAAGTACTGAAATGAGACTGTCACCAAGGTACTATGAAGTCTTTGCTTAGATTATGGAGCTGAGAGAATTGCATCTCCAATGGTGCATGTATGTTAAGAGATCCTTGTCATTCATCAAGAGGTGAAATGACAGCACTGTGGGGAATATATTCCAGCTAAAGATAGTAGGTCCAGTGAGAAGAGAGAAACAAGACAACTGGAGTTGTAAAACTCACTAAAACACTCAGAAAAAGATCTTATTGGATGTCTGAGTCCTCTGATCTGCTGTGGATTCCAGTAATGGATAGCTTGTCCTGTCTCCTTGCTTGGCTGCTTTGGCATATTTGTCTTAAGGCTTCCTAAGACATTCTTGCAAATTCCTTGTTTCTCGCTTTCATTACCCCACCTCTTCCAACTGAATTATTTCAAATGCCTATAATGAATCGTCTGGTGGCCACTGCTTTCTCTCTTTGTTGTAAGACTGCAGTGCCCTGGGCTAATACAATACCCTGCTCACAGGTAAGGAGAAGTACTTCACCACAAGCAATGTATTTCAGTATCATCACTAGAAATTTTGTATTATCTCACAATGATGCAAAACTGTCGCAATTTACCTCTCCTTTTAAATGATTAACATCATGCTCCTATGCTATGCTCCAACACTGTGTGTTCAGGATCTGTGAAATACCAAATTCCCAATTTTCTGTGGCTAGCACTACACCATTGTTCTTATACCTACTAATGTTATTACAAATTACTTGACCCTTAAACCATCTACAGCTTCCAAAAGGCTGAGACAATTCACTGTTCTCTTGCTCCCCGACTTTCTTTTAACCAGCCAAATCATTTCCAACCTTGCTTACCTTGGTAAAATGCTCATAAAAATTGTTCTTCAGTTTGCAACTCAGCTCTTGATTGTTTTGGTGTGAGGTGACAGCTAAAGTGTTGCAGTCAGGGTATTTATTTGGTGGCCACTGTGTCACTCCAGAGCAGTTGGTGCAGCTCCTACGATAGGCACAAAACTGTGATGACCAGTAGAGCTGTGCCGTGGTGGCTGAGAGGGGAAAAAAGAAACTGGGAAAGGCTACAGGGTGTAGCGGTGTTCTCCAGCTAGTCTTGCTGTGTCCGGAGCAGCAGTACTGCTGGGCAGCTGCTGCAGGTCTCCTCCACCGCCTGGTCTTGTTTGTGTGTGTATGTTGTAGACGAGGGAGATGTGCCAGAAGTAGAAGAATGCTGGGCTTGGAGGGACCCATGTCAACTGAGGTGGATGCCTTGGGTGTGATGTAATTAGCAAATAAATTAAGGTAATCTTCAGGGCTGGTGTTTTCAGCCTTTGCAACTCCCAAATAGCAGAAATGCAAACCATCACATCTTTGTGACAACGGAGAAGAATGTATCATGGAGAAAATCTTAAACACACAAAAGTTAAGAGTAGTTTACCTCTTGCTGATAAGGAATTACAGGTTTCCTTCTAGTGTGGACAAATTATCTGGTGGGCTGTCTCCAAAATAACTGAACTTCAGTTGCCACTGGTAAAATATATAGTTTGTTCTGCTATCAGGTCCTTGACAATAAGAAATAAGGTTATGGTAAATCATTTGTGCTTTATTAGTTGAACCTACCTTGCTGTGAGATGAAAGCACGGAGGGCAGCCATAACTTTGATGTGTTTCTTTTCCCCAAGCTTTGTTAGAGTAAATATTGAGATACCGTGTCAACTTGCCTTTACTTAGTTTTACTGAGCCTCAAGACAAGATCTAATGGTGGTTGAGTATTTTATTTCTAAATGTCTAGTACACAATCTTCATATACACTAAAAAGAAGAAAATCTTGTCATAACCACCATTTGGAGAAAAAATAAAGGACAGTCTTCAAGAAGGTAGGGGCTGGAAAGGTATATGTTTTCAGATTTCATTGAAAGAGTAAAAGATGTGGCAAAGAGTATAAAAGCTTAGTCTTTTAAAAGAATCTATATAGTACTACTTATATGTATTCTTAAATATTAAGGAAGACCATAGGATATCATAGCACATCCCATTCCTTTAACTGAAATAAGCTGGGATGCTCACACTGACTCCATCATGAGGCAAGGAGGGGTTTGGACCAGGAAATACAGTGCTAAGTATTAATCGAAGTGAGATAGTGGCTGGATGTGAAAGATACCAAAGTGCCCGAGACGCGTGCCCAAAACCTTGGGGAAGCAGAGTTGCAGGTCCTGTGCTGTCACCGCTTATTTCGAGCCTCTTGTGGGCAGGACCCAGAGCAGCAGTTACGCAGCTGAATCTGTTCTCAGGCTCGCTGGGTAATTACAGCGGAGCCGCTGCCTCGCGAAGTTGCCTGAATACTGATGGTGGCCTAGAAATGAGAAATTTAGTGCAAGCCCGACCCCTGAAATGGTGTGGGGGTTGGGGGGCTGTGTGTTTGTTTGTGTGTTTGTTTGTTTTCTTCCTTACCCTATACTGCTTGTTTCTTACCTCTATTACCAGCCTTTCTGGAAGCTGGAGGCAGGCTGCAGAAAGCATAGGGTGTTGTCTAGTAGCAAAAGCAATTGTTTGGTATGCAAACGACCTACATGGTAGTGGTAACTGCGTACTAACATGTGTCCAGTAAGCATTAATGATGACATATGCAACAACTTCAACAAGCTGTGGAAGTGCCAGTCCCTGAGATTTGGTGCTGATGACATTGCCTGCAGGTCTGGGATATGCAGCTTCATCTCTTCAGTACCTGTCCAGACGTGGATGCGTGTTTGAATCAGGGGTGTTGTAGCCACCTGCAGATGATGATTCTCTCTGTGTGCTTGCTCTCTCCTCAAAATCCTGCAAGGCTTTGCCACTTGGCTCCTAAATACCACTGAGAGTTTGGTTCTTAATCTCTGTGCCTGTCGGTCCCCACTTGTAAAATAGCACTTCCTCAGTGGAAGCCATGAGGTTTAATGTGTTCAACAATGGTTTGTCGGATGATTTGGTTGTGGGAACCCTAGAACTAACAAAAATAGCCAGTTATATTACACAGAATGGATTTTGAGCCCAACACAATAAACAAGTTATTTTGCATGTAAGACTATAAAGTGGGATCCAGTTTTTAATCATACAAGGACTATTTTGCTGAAATGGTTATTGGATTGAGCTGCATGAGTGCCTTGAGTGAGGCAAAGTCTGTGCATGGTATGTAACAGCTGACCGTTTTAATATTTTACCATTTTAACAGCAGGAATCAAATCACAAATCAGTTTTGTAAGTGTATCATTTCTGTTTCAAGAATGCACTTGTGCTGAGCAGCCTAAAACTCAGCACCTGTGGAAAAAGTTGTGAGATGCTGTGATAAAACGTACTATTCATTGCAAAACATGGTTACTAAATTCTTGTAGTTGTCCAGGTTCTTTCACTCTGATTGTGTGGTCTTGCTGCTTGTATGACTGGAGTATTCATTAAATCTCTAAATAGAAAGCAAAGGAAAGATTTTTGGGCTGAAATGTGGGGGTTTTTTGTTTGTTTGTTTTTTGTTGTTGTTTTTAATTCTTTCTTCCAGTGTTTCCCTTTTAAATAGTTTGAGATGCATATAAATATTCCTAATGATTAGGCAGTAGTCAGCCAATTCCAACTTGCCTACAAATGAACCATTTTTAATCAGGCTTCATCTGAATTGGGCTCTATCATAAAAATTTCATGCGCAACTTGGAGAAAGCCATTTCTCATTTTAAGTAATGCTCACTCTTTGTGGGTTTTTGTTTGTTTGTTTTGTTGTCGTTGGGTTTTTTGGGGGTTTTTGGTGGTGTTTTTTCTCTTCCTGGGTTATAAATAGCCCAGTATTGTTTGGAATAATATAGAATAAAAATGTTTTCCTGGCCATGTAGGATTCAGGATGTGGGTTGCTTTATTATTGTATTTTATAATACAAGAAAGATTTTTGTTACAGGAGACTAACCATATCCCACTCGTATTTTATTCTATGAAGAAGGCCATCACAGCAAAGGTTATCTCCTGATACCTAATATCAGGCTAATCTCATTATCTCCAGTTTTAACTTTGGAAACATACCTAACCAGACTGTTGTTAGCAATCACATTTGGTGATAATAATTTGGAAAGATTTTCAGCATCACCAGCTTTTGGGATTTGGCGTCCTTCCCTTGGAATGAGTGATTCCAGCCTGGGTGGGCAGCCACGTTCCTGGCTCTGAGGTTACAACTCCCCAGCCAGGACTGGGCAGCAGAAGCACTCCTGATGCTTTAAAGACAAGAGGCAGAAGGCGTCGTAGCTGGTGGAAGAGGAGCAAGAATGACCTTAAACAGCAGCCTTCAGGTCTCCTCTGCCTCCCTCCATAGGGAACAGCAACGTAAGTCGTTCTCACACACTGTGTAGTGAAGTGCTTTCTCTGAAACCTCTCACTGCCTTGTTAGATGTAATTAAAGCTGATGAAGTTCAGAAGCTGTTAGAGTGAAAGGACTGATCGACAAACAGGTGGTATAGTTGAATAAGTCTCATTTCTTTAGAAAAATAAGCTGGGTACATGTATTTAATATCAAAAATAGTGAGCAAGCAAACCAATGCCAGGAATAGGGTTTTGTTTCTTTTGCATCTTCAGCCATAAGTATTATAATGCTTTATGTGTTAATTGTAAATTTAATCCCAAATACTCATACTGCTGCCTGCTGTCCATATTTGTTTTCTTGGGTTACCATAGAATATGTAATTTCTTTTTTAAACTGCTAGGAAGTAATCTAACATAATCGCATAAAGAGTGTTACGGACATATTTGAGAGTTTTCTATGTATAACGGCATCTTCAGGAACTTAATTTTTATGGTTGGTGCAACAAGTTTAAATATGTGTAATAGAAATTCTTCAGTAAAGCAGAAAAATAAACAGGATATAAGGATTTGCAGCTTGGCCAAGTGACAGGGAGTTGCCGTGTACATCAGGAATGCTAGCAGGCATGCTCCGTGGCTCCAGTGATCCCAGCCAGGAGACAGGCAGCTTTGCACCGAGGAGGTGGCGAGCCACATCACCGTTAACCTGAGCAGCTGCAGGCCTGCACTGCACTTATTTAGCAGCTTATATATTGCCTTTACAGCTTTGCTTTCAGGCATGTGCTGAGCACCTATGCCTTGGCCACAGGATAAATGTTGCCAGTGAACTCTAATGATGGAGCCTGCAGGCCTGTCCCGTTCGGTACCAGTGGTTACACCACTCCCGCATCCTTGTCTTTATCTGAAAATATGACAAGTTCGCCTGTGAACGTCCTTTTTGGTTGACAGTAGAAATGAAAGGAATTGTTTTAAGAAAATCCCATAAAAGCTTTAAAGTCCCAAATGGGGTAGGGATCCACACAGCATGCTGTGCACTGATTGGAGACCCACCTGATGCTGTGCAGCTCAGGATTCCCAGAATCTGAAGAGATGTAAAATCATTTTTACTACCCTCTGCTTTTTTATAGTATTAGCTCCACTAAATGGCATTTTAAGTGATACTTCAGAGAGTCTGAATGCCTTTCTTACCGGGATCATAACAAACCAGGACCTCTTGGTGCAGAGCAATGACACACTAATTTTGAGGGAGAAATGTAAAACCCAATGATACCAGTCTGTGTTGCTGGTATGACTTGCAGAGGGTAAATGTACAGAGAAAAGAAGAGTACTACTCTAGTTGCTCTGAATGCCTGCTATTAAATTCCAGATGATTAGCTTCTCTTTTTTTATGCTGTAGGAGTTTATTGATGTTTTATCTCTGTACACATTAGGTACTCTCAAAATAGGAGGCCTGGTTCTGTACCTGAGAAACCTGTGGATGAACTTTTGCATTCCTGGAAGGCCTTCCTGACCTGGAAGTAGGACTGCAGAGGTTTAAAATCTGCTTGTGTAGGTACGCAGGTGCTGGACAATCTGGCTTTCAGTGTTTGGAGAAGACAGAGAATTACCTGCCATCTGTCCGATCTTGTATTTAGAACTTCTGTACTGCTGTAGTGCTAAAGCTACTCTGACTCTGTTGTGTGATTGATAATATTCCCTCCATACTGGTAGGTACAGGTGTGAGCTATAGCATCATTTGAAATTGCTGTTGACTTTGTGTAATATATAATTTGTCTTTTAATATTTTTCATAAGATCTGTTTGGGAAAGCTATGGGAATTTTTTTCTTAGTGGTCTGCGATTTAAAACAAAAACATTTGCTAGTTTTACATATGCTAACAGAAAATGAGGAGTGATGTGACTAGCTGTAAAATGTGCACAATGTGAACATGTGAATTCAGGTTTGGGTATCAGCACGTAGAGGAGCGCAGAGTTCTTCTGGCAGCGCAGTGACTGAAGGACCGCATGTCCTTCTGTGATTTATTACTCAGTGAAATCAAATCCTCCTCGCAGTTTGCCACTGGGTCTTGTGAATGCTGGGGCTGGTACAGCGAAAGAAATGGGAAGTGAACTCTTTTGTGCTCAGTGCCTGCTTAAATGTGCCTCAAAGGATAGCCTGAGGCATCCAAGCTTTGTGGTCCTTGGCTAAGGACTTTGGAGGAAGCCACGAGTGCATGCTTTTAAGAGCTGCGTAGTAAGTTGGGTTGAATTCCTCTGCAAGGTTCTTGATTTTGTGGAATGATGGAAGTTTCACAGCAGGTTCTCTTGAATAAACAAAATTATTGAATTAAAAGTGAAAATACAAGTGCAATTGGTACATTAGCATTTGCATATTTTCCTTTTAAAAATATTTATTTTTCAATCTTAATTTGTGTGCAGTGAATACTCACTTCTAGTAGCTTTTATCTGCCATTAATTTGTTAACATTCATGTCCTGTAACCCAGAAACACAAATTTTGTGATTCTTGGAATAAATGTATATGTGGACTGCTAGTATTTTGAGCGTAAATGGATACTTGGTTATTTGGTTAATGTAAGAAAATCTGATACTCTCATTGTGCAATTCCCTTGCAGCTGCAGACGATGCCAAAAAAATACTTGACCAGCGAAAGAGTGTGCAATCTCTTTACTGTACTGTTGCTATCTATAAGTGATAAATGTTTACTAGCATTTGTTAGTAAATCCTCAGATGCTCAGCACAGTGTAACAGCCCTGTTTTAAAGGCAGCTTCAAGTGTAGTGCACTGTGAATGGGAGGGAATGATAATAAAGGCACTGGTGTGTAAGATTTGCTCCACTACAGTGTCATCACATTTTCCTGGATCTTTATAAAAAGAAACTGTGAACTAATCCTCTGTATTTTTGTCTCAAGTATAAAAAGCACGTTATATTTCGAGAACCACAGCTGAAAAAGACACACCAGAGAGAAGTTACCTTTGGGTTTTAGTAAAAGTTGAAAAGATTACTTTTGAGGTGTAATGATTCTTATCTACACAAATTGTTTTATGGTATAGCAGGCTTTTCTTTTTCCTAACACCGGAGAAATACACTTGTTTATTCTTAACAAATGTTTTTGAGTACTAAATTTTAAAAAAACAAGCAACACCTTTTTGGAATGCTATTCAAGCTTCTTCATCTTTTGGTCTTGGCTCTCCACAGTTGCCAACTGCTGATTTCAGCCTGGCTACCTGAGATCTGATACCCAGTGTGGCTGTAGGTGTCACCTCAAGTACACTTAAAGAATGTGTGTATCAATGCAGTGCATGAAGGTAAAGCAGAGAAATAAATAATTGTAGTGTTCTTTGATGTATATCTCCATTTCCCTCTGCTACTCCTCTTCCTTGAATTATGTGTGTCCTAACACAAGATGGTGACGTTGCCAGTTAAAGCCAGTTTAAGTGGCACTTTCTAACTTCTCCCTGTGGGTTTGTTTTTGCTTGTTGGTTTGTTTTGTTTGTTTTGTTTTTTTCCACTTGGGTTCTCATTGCACGAGACCCTGGCTTTAGCTGAAATTTCAATAAGTAGGTTTTTCTTAAGATTTAGCCCTAAGTACCATAGGTTTGGAAAAATGAGTTCTAGGCACTGAGGTGTTTTTGAAAATCTGCCCAGAAATCACTGGGTATTCATGAGAACCAAGCTGTTAAAGAACAAAAGATGTTTGTAGTTGTATGCCAGTTTGCATTATGCTATTGTTGATCTCTCTTTTATTCCTCTTTTGGTCAGTTGGTTCAGCTCTTTTTTCAATTATTAATAAAAAGTGCACAATGATTAAAAAAAAAAAGGTATTCACAGGTAGCTTGGTAATAATTAACTTTAAAAATAATGGTTTAAAGTTCTAAAAATAAAGTATTAATAAAGAGAAAGGACAGATGCTCAGGCATGCACATACAAACAAAGGCATTAATGCCTTTGCAGTTATGCTTCTGCTGTTCCAGAAAACCAAACATTATGTATGTTAAATCCGGAGACACAATCCATAGTCCTTCTGCCTCAGAGTAGCTGTAGATAATACTAGAAATGGCAACTACTTATCTCATCCTGAAATATCTGTTCCAACTCTTGTGAACTAAAACTGCAGTCTAGTTGAAACTATCTCATCCAGTGATCTTTTTATTTATGCCTTTAATAGTCATGCAATGGGCTTGTAATGCTATATCAGTTAAAATGCTTTTCAAAACTGAGTCTTCAGAGGATAAAGATGCAGTATTACATGTTGTGCTCATCTTTATGACATTTCCTGAGAGACCTAAAATTTCACCCTACAGCAGTTTCTCCTCTTTCTGTCTGTCTCTTCTGAGAATGGAACAAGGTATCTTGCTAGAAAGTGGTTTTTGGTTGGTTGGTTGATTGGTTTTTAAGTCTTTGATATGCTTGAATTAACAGTAAAGCTGCTAAAAGGTAAAATAAAATGAAATATTTTTTTCTTGCTTAAGTCCCTTTGTCAGACATCCTTACCAAATATATTTCTGTGTTTTCAGGGTCATGTTGGCCTCTAGTTTTCTCCATACAACCTGCACAGAAAATGAATATATGCTAATTATATGTTAACTATTAAATCCAAGGATTTCTATTATTCTGGGAAGAAAGGGCTGCAGAAGCCTTACAGAAAAAAAGGTGCACAAATATTGAGTATCCTCATTGTCCCATTCTGATTTATGTGCTGCACTGTCATTTATGAATGGCTTCCCTCTGATTAGATTTGAAATGTAAAACAAGTCTTACTGATCCGATAAAGATTAAAAAGTACAAGCACAAGCATTAACCAAAATCTTCTAGTCTGTGTAATTGATTGTATACCACAGAAAAGCATTTTGAACTATTTTATATGATTGTTAAGACAGTTTTATGGGAAACAGCATCAATCACTAAATGAAAATCTAGTTTCTGTTTCCAAAGGTTCTTCCCCCCCCCGCCACGCTGCAGTGTGGAAAGTTTGAGTTTTGCTCCATGCTGATAAAAATAAAAAATCTTGCAGGGTTGCTCTTTGCAAGACAGAGGGAACACTTTGTATTCATTAGGAAAACTGTGGGCCTAATGTAGAACGCGTATAATCTGTTATATCCAACTGCTACAAAAATAAAAGCCTCAAGTGTTGTTAGCCAAGTAGGCATTTTCTGCTTCAAAATACTTTATAAACTCAGGTTCACATCTCCTTGTTGAAGACAGGCCAAAAATAATATTATGGCAAAATTATATTAGGGAAGCACAAGTCTAACATTCCAGCATAATTTACACTAAGATTACAAGACACCCACACATATGTGTACTTATACACACATGTAACCGCACAAGTATGTACAAATACACAGCAGTCTCTCCAAAGGGAGACTGCAAACCTACTGCGCTATAATCCAATGCATGTAACTGACCCCCTAAACTGCTTATCTGCTCGGATTTATCACAGCTCAGAAATAATCTTATTTCAAGAAATGAAGTATTTTGTCCATGACCGCATAACAGTTTAGTGTTTTATTTTTGAACCTATTTTATAAGCAGAGTCGCTTGATGCAGGATGTACCCGTCTGTAGGAGCGCAAGTTTGGATGTTTCTTGGTGACCCCATAGAGAAGCTGAGCTGCCTTCCCGCAGGTACCGCCTGCTGCTTTGGCTGCCTGGTGCCACGGGCGTGCGTCTGCCTGTAGCCTGAGCACGTGTCGTCCTGCAGCCGGGTATTTCTGTTCCCCTCGGCATCCCCACCTCACGTGTCTGTCAGTCTCCTGGTCGGTCAGAGGAGCCTTTGCTCAGGGACGTGACCCCGCCTTGAGATACAGGCCCCGGGAAGGACGAGCTTTCTGCCGCCGTCTGAATTTGGCGCGGGTGCGGTGACCGAGGTGGAAGGGCATGGTGCCCAGCTCCAGCGGGGCGGCGGAGCTCTGCCCTGGCCAATGCCTGCGGCAGGAGTGCAGGAGCCTGCTGGTGGGAGGCCGCTCTCAGCTGAATCCCCGCTAAATGTGCCACGGTTGTACCAGGCTGCTCGTGACGCAGTAAGCCACCGGCTCCCAAACGGCAGCTCTGGGGGAAGGAGGTGATGCTGAGCCAGACCCGGCCGTGGCAGTCCTTGCCTAGCTCTAGACTCACAGGCAAAGGCTCAGGCTACGAGAGGGGCTGTTCCCAACGTGTGCTGAACCACACACTGCAATACGACGTGGTGAGGGATGTTTAGGTATGTCCTGTTGTTCTCAGCTTTTTTTTTCTTTCTTACCTTAAAGCAGTTTTAACATAGCCCATACTCCCCCGCCCTTGCCTTACCTATTCAAGCTCAATGTATAGCTTATATGCAGCCATATCGGAAATTTGCTCATCATCTGTTTTCAGCAAAGGCCACGTGTTCTATGAGTAGCATATACCACTCCTGGGTGCAGTAGACCAACGTATCATAGAACAAATCCACATACATAACACTTACATTGGTAATTTATAGCTTAGAACAGCAGTCTGTGGCAATTTCATACTGGAAAATATGAAGAAAGAAAATATCGCATCATCCCTATGCCAAAATAGATGCAATGCACATTTTTAAAAACCCATTAGTTTTTTAAACACTGTGATAATATTAACAGATACTTTTTAGAATATTAACAGATGCGTGTTTAGAAAAGAGTGTTCTTTCCCCAAATAAGATCCGTAAACAGATGGAATGATGACAAATTTAATGAGCTACTGAGTAGCAGCAGTGTTTCCTTTTTGTTGGATAAGAATTATCCTTACTGAAAAAAGGAGTCAAATGTTGCAAATGTGCCTATGTATGTATATATTTTTTTAAAGTAAACTTGGACTGTCAGACTGAGCAATAGAATGGCTTGTCTGTCTGATCCTCCTTTTTAACATCCAATTTTGAAGACATCTGTTGTCTTTGCAGGAAGGTGGACCTGAAGGTGACAGTGTCTGGAAATTCTGCTTGTTTTCTAGCAGACAAGAAATTAACTCTGGGCTTCACCCTTGCCCAGGGACTGAGTGCTGAGAAGCGGGACGATGTGGAGCCCAAATGCCCAATTGCCTCTTGGAGCCAATGTTGGAAACCATAAAAGCTGCCAGGGCTGGAAATGAGACTTCTTCAGGAAGGAATGTTTTTATCTGCCTTTTGTGTCATGGGAATATTTTCTATTTGCTTTCTCTTTGCAAAGAGATACTTCATTGGTCTCATTATAGCTGTATGCTCTAAAGCTTTGAGCAGTATTATGTACTTACAGAAAAATCATCTTTGATTGTTATGTGAGCTGATGCACTTGTTTACAGTTAACATGTCTTTCATCTTAAACTGCTATGAGCTTATGAAATTAAAACCAGTACAGTTCTTAGAGCTCTTGCAATATACTGTGCTTACTATAATATGGTAAGATTTAAGAAACATATTTAAATCAACTAATCCTAGAACTTTGGTAATATTTCAGAGAAACATATGCATCATAAAGCTCTGTATGTGTTGATCTCTTGCTCTTGGACACATGCTTTTCCTTTTTATACCCGTTTCATTTTAACAGCCAGTGCACGTGCTGTGGCTCAGCTACAAAACACTTGAAAAAGTTGTGTGACACAGGTATTCTGCTGGATGACTTCTGCTATGTTTTCTTTATTGGATGCTGTATTTTAATTTAAATTTTCATTACTGATTTGTATTACAGTAGCTGCATTTTTCTATGAAGGGCAACTAATGTACTGAACAGTCAAACCCAGAGCAGTAATTAGTCTGGGAGAGATCAAAGGGTGAGCTTCTAAATCCCAACAATTTGATGGGGGTGAGCAAAACCAACAGTCTTTCTTTTGCCTTGGTCTCCTATTAATTTTCACTCTCATTTGCTGCAGAGCAGCTGCTTTCCTGTCAATCCAGTGCACTGCTTGAAAAAAATCCATTTGGATGTCACAAATGCAATTTCAATGGGCATAGCAAGAACAACTACTCTTTAATTTAACCTTCTTCTTCTGTGAGGGACTCACAGGAAAAAGAAATTCCTTGAGCAATGGCATCTCCAAAACCCATCAGAACACATCACAGCGGGAAAGTGTATTTGAAGCCAGTGCCACGTCCAGAGACATGAGTTAGTCTGATTCTTTGCTGAGTGACAGACCCAAACCATGTGTGATTTAAAGGGTGGACAGGGAGGTGGAAAGAGTGAATGACAGACAAATACTCTGATGAGAAGTCGCAGAGCTGGAATGGTAGCATTAACTGCCCACCATTAGTATTTTCAGCAGAGAGATTTCTTCCTTAATGCGCCCTGCTGACCTAGATGATCTCTTGAAATCTATTTCAGTCCAGTATTTTTATGGTTTCATGAGAATATCTCAGTATTTTGGCTAGTATTCAAAATCCTGTTCTCTCTGCTTTCTCTGTCCTATATTGTCAAGTGGCTAGGGCAAAAAGAGAGGTTCGATTCAAATCCCTTGCCCTTAAAAGCAGAGGCTACTGCTGCACTCTGCAAGAAGCCAGAAGATGGGAACACATCTGTGCTCCCATTCGGTGCGGATGGAGAGTGAGGTGGCAAAAAAGGAGATCCTTGCCGAGCAAGGTGGAAAAGCTAACACCACACCCCTCTGGTCATCACATCTTTCCCACAGAGGTTCGTGGCCATTTAAAGGTATGCATATTTTCTTAAGTATTTTTTGTGAATGACAGAAATCCAGATATGTTTTTCCTACAAGTTATCCATAGGCGTACTTTTGCAACAGTTTTTTTTGTTGTTGTTCTAGACTTTGCGTTACGGAATGGTCAAGAATGTGCTCAGCCCTGATTTGACTGGAAAGCTGCCCTGGCCTGTGCTGATGGGACAACTGCATCTCCCTCTCAGTCTGCAGCACGCCCGTGTCCCTCAATGCCAAAAACTTCCCTGTTCGAGACACTGTGAAGTTGGAGACAATTGATTTACGGTTGGGTTTGGGTTTGTTTGTTTGTTTGGTGGTTTTGGTTTTGGTTTTTTTTTTCCATTGAATGCAGACATTGTAGTAAAACAGGATTATTGCGTTGTCAAATGCTGGGACAGGGGTTATTGTCTCGTTCAGCACCTGTAACACGTGGGCCAGCCGTGAATCCTTAGGGCATGCTGACCGCCTGCAAATACAGCCAAATGGAAATTATATCTGTCACTGCAAATGTTCTAATATAGGTTGTTTTAGTGGGGATAGTGGTTGTCAATTTCAACATATGAGCAATCTCTTTGAGTTTAATTTTTAAACTGTCAGACAATTGTAGAGACGTCTAATTCAGGTAGCCATAATGCAACTTTCTTAATGTGATATGCAGGCTTTTAAAAGCACCTCTTTAAAAAGAAGCCCATTTGCATTAGAGAACCTTTCTCTTAGTGCTTTTGTTCTAATCTCCTTTGAAGTGACAATGTCTGAGATCTATGTAAAGCTCAAGTGCTGTGTATGATTATAGGAATGACATGATATTAAGTGGTTGACCTACCTATTATAGAATTTGTAAAGCACAGAACTTTTTATTACATGGTGATAAATATCACACTATGGAGAACTGAAGCTGCTACTTCCCGTTTGAAATGGAGTCATTTTTAAGCCAGCTGTAATACTTTAAATACAGATATCCTTTGCTTTTTCATTAGAATAGAGAGAAATAAATCTTGATCTTTTTTCCCCATCTCTTCACGGTACCGACCAATATTTCAGAAAACAATCCTGTTCTATATTTGAATATATTAAAAAGTGTAAGAAAAAATTGTTTTAGCCAAAGCCTGCTTTAGTTAAATGAATTATTCCTCTGAGTGTAAACAGGCAGGTATGTTAAGCATGTTTGTAGGGGTGAGGCCTTACACATATGACCTTCCAGTCACTCTGTGTTCTGTTTCTAGACAACATTGTGAGAAGACCTGCGTGAAATAGAAGCAATTAGCATTGTAAATCCTAATGTTTTGAAAAGCAAGTAAGAGCTATTAGTTGTGATTTTTAGGAAGATTGAAAAAAAAATCTGAATATAAATGTTATCCTATAAAACACTTTAGCAGGTGCTTTAAGACCAAAAGTTGTGTAAAACGAGCCATCTGTGCCAACTGGGTACTGAAGCCTATGGCTCATTCCTCTGGGAGAGGCAGCACGTTCCTCGGTCTGCCGGCCGTGTGGGGCAGCAATGCGAAAGAGCAGCTTTTAGAAGTGGAGAATTGGAGACGTGGAAGGTGAAGGCCAGCTGTGAAATTATTGCAGTTTGTGGGTTTGTGCACATTTATAAAGGTATTGAAGACTAAGTCGTACAAAGCAGCAGGAGTTTCTTTCCCGCTTCATGATTTAAAGGTCCACAGAGATCTGCTGAGCCTTTATGGTCATAGGCATACAGAGTAAAAGAAGGGGGAAATAATGAAGAGCAGGTGATTCTACACTAAGTAAAAGCAGTTTTCCTTGGGGCAAACTAGTTTGAAAAAGTTTCTCCTGGTGTTATTCTGGTAGAATCTCTTAGGATATCCTTTTGAAATTGTATAGCAGCATTTAAGGTGAAAACATGAAAAAAACCCCATATTTTTTTTCTGAACAGCAAATCTCTGACAAATTCCAACTGTAATGAAAATTACTACAAAATGCATAAGGAAGATGAACACAGCTTAAAGGGTTCCTCAAGTCTGCAGGTTAGACCTCTTCTTAGACAAAATTTCAGTTAAATTTTCTGGAACTTTTGTATGCTGGTTGTGAAGTGGAAAGCAAGTAGTAACAATTAGTAAACAATTAGGTACTGGGGAAAATATTTATTTTATCAGGATATCGGTTGCATTTTGTTCCGTCTTTCAAAAGCTCAGAGAAAGAAAACAAACATGCATAAGATTTCATGGAAAGGGTCATGGAAATCCTGATGTAAGTGGATAGATGTCAATAAAGGACTCATTTGTAACTTACAGTAATTTCTCTGTATTTTTATAGAATTTAAAGCAAAACCTCTTTTTTCAATGGAGCTGTCCTATTGCTTTTAAGAAGTAATCACATATCCCACAGCCAGGTTGATTTAATGATTATTTGAAAATGTTATCACTCTGTATCATAATTTTTTATATTATCAGTTTGAATTTGGAATAGGTTAATTATGCATGACTGAAGAACCCATCAATAAATAATGCAAATCATATGCAGACCATTAAACAAACAAGTAAACTAAAATCTTAGTTCAGTGTTTGTATTGACATCATGAATTCTGTATTCACAGTAATGGGTTTTTTAAAAAGTTACAGCAGCTTGGAAAAAAACCCTGCCTTCTGACAGTAAATCCATGTACCAGTCCACGTGATGCCAATGGGAAAAAACCACCTGTATCTCATTAATCTTAGCTCTCTTTATCAATTCTGCCATTACAGTGGATTTTCTTTGCATTGAAGGGGAGGAATGTTCATTCTGTTGCTTGTGCAGGACTGGCTATTGCCTAGTTCATGTTTCTGGCCCAGTTTCTCTCCTGCCTATATTAAGTTGAAGGTGTCCCCTGCTGGGAAGCAGGGGATTCAAACAAGAGCCGAAGTCCAAATAAGAGGTTTTTTTCCCCCCAGTTTGGACTGCCAGGAAATTTTTCCTCTCGCCTTTGTAGTGTGGTGCTCAATTCTCTTCCTAAACTCGTCTGGGAAGTGTATTTAACCAATTCCCTGTAGCATAAAGACCTAGAACATTGGTGTGGTTTCTCCTGTCTCTTTGTGTGACTCAGCAGTCGTGTTTTTTGGTTTCAGGTTAGTTGTAGAGCTGAGGAAAGCTTTCTGGTGAGTAGCCTGTGTCCATGACCTGTGGCCTGTCCTGACTGATTGCCTGTAACTGTGGGAATCACTTTTGGAAGGAGTCCTAGCTCAGCCTCCTTAAGTGCTGGAATTTCCCTCGGCAGGGGAATTTTCTTTAGTGGTTTTTGTTTTCTGCCCTTCTGCCTCACATGAACGATTTGAAAATGAATGCAAGTCCTCAGGCCTAACAGAGGAAGGTGTCTGTCTTGTTGAGAAGTAACGGGCTTTGTGGAGATGGTTACTTCCCTTCTGCTGCACATTTACCACCTACTATGAGCACAGCAATGGAAATCCATTGCCAAAGTTATGAGTTGTTAATTAGAGCAGAAACTGTGGCAGTTCTTTGCAAACTCACTTTGTATAGATGTTGCATTCAGGATTGTTAGGAGCCCTGTTTTCATTGTGCCCTGTTTTTTCTGCAAAATGTTAGAGGTGAACATTGTACTCAAGAGAGCAGAAAAGACGTTCCTGTTCATAGTGGTTGTGAGTTCAACCATGTTTTGATTTAATTTCATTTTTTGAACTAAAACAAAATAACTTAATGTGCCCTCTAAGAATTAAGGAAATGGCATAATAATGGGTCCTGTACTGTTGTGAATACCGAAACAGTTCCCTTTCTTGCTTGCACGGTCCATTCAGCAGCTCAGAAAAAAGTAAAGGAAATTATTTATGTGTACCTTAAAAACTAAGTTTCCTGCTTCACGCAAAAACAAGACTTTAACATTGCCTACAGTTGGCGTGAATAGTAAAAGAAACAGGAAACAAAAAAGTCCTTTGGAGCTTGGCTCAAGGGGTCTGACACACTACAAGAGAGCCACATGACATCTGCACATTTTTCTGTACGTTAGCGCTGGAAAGAGGATAGAATTACCAGGAAATGTTGCCCCGTGATTTCTGTATTGAAGTGGCTGCATCTGTGCCACCTGTTGATGACATGATTGGAGCATTAGTTCTTGCTCTGCCTCAGCACTATTGATAACTCTGCTTAACATCACCACAGGGGAGGCTTTGTCGGAGGCTGCAGTCACTTCGCCTGAGCAATGGTGTACATAGGCTCCTCCATTCAACTCTTTTTTCTGACATTACCGCATTTGAATGGGCCACCAGTGAAGCCATTCAGTGAGAACATGCAGCAGGGCTCCTGGGTGGCCCGGGGCTGAGCCGAGAAGCCCCGTTAATGGACTGCCGGCCGCGGCCCATTGAGCTCCATGAACTCGGTGACCAAAGACAAGCGAGACAAAGATGTCCCTCAGCGCAACGTGTAGGTCAGCGCCGGACAAAGGCAGACAGTGACCAGTCCGACCTGGTTGATTACTCCGCTGAAAAGGGGACGCCTACCGCGATGGGAGCCCCGCTCCGGCCCCGCCGGGGCTGCCCTGCGCCCATCACCTGGGCGTCGGGAGCGCGTCGGCACTGCCGCTCTGCCGACTTAGCTGAGCTCTTGCTCTGCTCACCGTGGGACGTGTGTTCCCCTCAAGCCTGCAAGCGCCATAATTGTCGCTGCAGATTGCTTATAAACATGCATATAGCCCTCCTGTATATTGTCGGCCTATATGGCGCAGACACATCTCCATGCACGTGAAACGACAGCGGCAGCCGAGTGAATTAAGTGCAGAGTTAAACTTCTCTCATCTGACTATTTGTGCCTATTATTTTGATGAAGGTAACAACCTTTTTCAAACATTGACCAAAGATCTGGTAAATTGAAGATGGAAAGTGGCAGATGCTGTGTCGCTTCGCTCTCCTAAATAACAAATACGTTCGCTATTAAAATCCCCTTCTGTTGAAAGAGGATTTTCATTGCATTTTGCCAGCGATTACAAAATATTTCTTTCAATTTTTTTGTTTTGCTTCTAACTCCCAGCTGCTGGAACTAACAGCTGCCATCTGCAGTCATCAACACCGCTCCGCTAAGTCAGTCGGACGGCAGGTAGTGAGAGCTTTCCTTCTCCCAGTTAAGGAAGGAAGGCCAGGGGGAGTTGTTGGCTCTGAGCTCTTTACTCGGCTACAGCTAATATGGTCCGAATTGGATCGGTGGCTTGAAAGCAGCTGGTTAGCTTTGAAGAGGGATAGTATGCAAGACTACCCCTGTCCTTACATCTTTGTGTGCTCTCCCTGTGAAGTCCTTTGGGGAAGAGATTATGGTTTTCCATGAAGATTAACAGAAGAGCTGTGAGAAACATCCTGAACCCCAAGCATCAAGTAGGTGTTGTGAGCTCAGTTGTCAAATTTGCTCATTTGATGAACTGATGGGGATACAGCTCTGCTCTTTATCCGTGTGGATCTTTGCTTTCAACCTCATGAAAATATCCCTCAAAAATTTCTATGGGTGCTAAATGTCCCTGCAGCTAGGGGAAACCGTGTAGGTATGAATTTATGGTACATTGCCTGCACCTTATTCCCCACTTGCTTCAGGAAAAACCCTTGGGCCTGAGCTATCTGGTAACCAGATGTGTACTTGCTTTGTAATCAACCTCCCACAGATTTAACCCTGCCTTTTCTAGATCACTTCTGTCTTCAAGGTGTGTGTGAGTTTTCTGCAGCAGAAGACAATATGACAAGCTCTCAGCTTCTTGTAAATAACAAATTTCCATTTTGATTGAACATGAGGGACAGAAGAGAAATGAGTAACTTTCTTTCTTTGACATTTTAATACCTTACAGCACATAATCTCTACCAAGTTTTTTGTTTAGTTTTGTGTTTTTACCAAAAAAATCAATAAAGACAAAGTGGACCGAGACCTCAGCAAGAAAACAGGAGGTATGTGGATGTAGAGGTGGGGAGAGGATGCTAAAGCAGCAGGAGTTAGTTGAAAAATACTGTGGGTATCTCACCTCCACACTTTATTAATTTTGAATAGACTGTGGTTTCAGGATTGTGAAACATACAGTTGAAATCAACAATATGAGGAGAGAATTCTATGAAGAAAAGACATGAAGGAGAAAGAAGTCCTTTGAGAATGCTCAGGTTTGTTAAAAAGATGAGGGGAAAAAGGGGACCAAAATAAAGAAAGAGAGGGAGACAGGTAAAACAGAGGACCAGGAAGGGGGAGATACTTGAGACTGATTTGCTCAGGGAAGATTCGAGAGCTCTAATGAAAAACCAAATATATGTAGAATGGCAGGCGCGACTGAGCCAGCGAGTCAGCTGTAAGTGTGTGAGGCCAGAGGTCTTACTTCCTAGGCCTATTTTTTTAATGACAAAACTATTTCCTACATTATACAATCATCCATGACTTTGTATACCTTTTGGTGCCATTTCGGTTGTGATATTTTACTGCTTTTTCCAGGCCAAGCAAGAACTCAGGCAGCTAGAGAGGCTTTGGAAGAATGAGTGGGAAGCCTTCCTCACCTTGGTACATTTTGATGGCCAATAAGCAGGTAAGATAAGATGTGGTCAGATCTATCATGTGATTTTCTTAAATGCAAACACAAAGCAGCAGTACATGGGGACATGTGATTCTGTATGAGCAAACAGTAAATATCCAAATTTATTTTTATGACTGCAAATAAATTTGAAACTTCAGATACACAATGACAAAAATCATAAGACACGGCACCTACCTATTGCCTTTAGAATCTGATTTCAGCTGCAGGAGTTAAGAAAATTATTAGTTTCCCTCACATGGCTACTAAAGACTACAACAGCTCAGAACTAACTAGATCAGAGCTGCTTGGGCCGAGGGCAAAGCAAGGACACAAGATTTTGCTGCTAATATTAAAAAAAGCGAGTGTTAGGAGAAGCAATCAATGCAGTCTCTGGGGGGCAGCACACTACCACCTCCTGTGCCTGGATGTAACAGCCACTTCAACTTCACACATCACCTTAGAAGAATAATTACTTCTACTGCTAAGTCTTCAGAAAACTTGGGTTTGATTTCATTGGGCTTCCTACAAGTACCTTGCATTTATTTTTATACACTGATTATAGGACTATGTTACTTGAAATCTTGTGACTTTGCAAACATTACCAGTTTTATGCATGCTCAGCGATAGCAGTTTAATTCTTCTGTTATGCTCTTGTCTCCTGTGGTTACCCTCTGGTATAAAATTTGACAAAAATACCTTGATCAAAAATGGTTCTGGTCATTTTTCCCCTGCCAGATTCCTGCCAGATTGTTTTCATCACTGTAAAGTGTCCTGACACATGGAAAATCAGTCCTTTAGAATGGATGCTCTTTTTTTGCTTCTTGCCAAGTGGTTTCTGTATTGGGTGTTATGGGATCTCTTCTGCACACATTACTGGAATCCCAGAGGGGCAGCTTATCTGCTTGACACTCCATAAACCTAGTTAGAATCAAATAGGTCTATGGGATTCCCAGCATATATTTGTTCCTATGGTGTTATGAGTAATCTACAACTGTGCAATGAATAAGGAAGAATCCAGGGGTTAACTTAAGTCAGAATTTTTGGGGGTTAACTGTCTTCAAACATGTGTGCTATAACTGAAAATGGCAGGAAAGTAAAGAGGATAAATTCCCTTCATCCTTCAATAGGTTCTATGGTAAAACATCCTGCTATAAAGTAGTAAACAGCACTCTCTTTGTAGCTAGCAGATGTTTCTTCAGGTATTAATTGTGGTTCTCAAAGCTGGAAATGAACACCTGTGAGTGCCCTCTTTAATTTGATTGAGAATTCATATGCCCAATAGGATAGTTTTTCCAGGAGAAAGTTTCAAGAGAAAAGAAAAACTTCTCAAATTCCAGTGGAATTTGATGAATTGGTTTTGGTTGAATACAAATTTTAAGGTGTTGGGGAACATTCACAGGAAGAACAAGGAGAAAAATCCTGAATCTATTTGTAGTCAGTAACCAAGACTCCCACCAAAAATGTATAAACCAACATTCAGATCTTCATGTTGTTTGAGTCAGGAAAGAGGTTGCAACCCAGGTCTCCTGCATCCCAGTAGAATACTTAACAAGCAGGTCAAAAATATGTGTTTTAGAGTAGAAATCTGTGCCCTGCTTGATCTTGATTTTTTTTGTGTGAGTTACAAACTATTTTAAATACTTATTGGGCACAGAAGAGAGAGATTAGCAGTTCAATCACAGTTCTGGGAGACCTGTGTTTCAGTCCCTGATCTTGGATATTGAATTTTTTATTTTTTAATATGAAGCAAGGTAGCTCCAGCTGGAATGACCAGAGCATCACATGAGTGCATTGGGGACTTCTTCAAGGGACTGCTTTTGTGAAACAGATCAATCTTAGTTCTAAAGTTGTGCTCTAAATCACACAGGGAGAAGCTGAACCCTGAGTGTGACTGTCCTCGTTAGTGCTGGAGCACTACCATGGTCTCCTTCTCAGGTTTCTGGAACATTCTGAAATGTTGGCTTTAATCCAAAGCTTGCATACAAAGTACCAAGTGATAGGTATACAAATAGAGGCTTAATTTTCCAAACTGATACTGAATCAACTGTTTGCTTAGTCTTACTAGCAACTGTGGTGTGGTCTAAACTATATTAAAAAAAAATAATCCAAAGAAAATGGAAGAGAAAATGCTGAAACTTGGTTCATCATTTCTAGACCCAGAGGGATGCTGCGAAATTCCTTGGGATGTTGGAAAGCCTTGATGGCTTTTGTAAGTTTGCGAAGGGCACACGGCTTATTAATTGCTGTTGTCAGAAAGTGAGAAAGACAAGAGAGAGGTGTAAGACACCATCATCGTGAACAAATAGAAGACAATAATTCTTTCCATAGCATTTTATTAAACTTTTGGAACAGCATCTAATTTAGGACAACACTGTGACATGATTAAGGCCTTAATTTTCATGTCCATCATTTCTGCAAGCTCAAACAACATTAAAGGGGTTAATTTACAATGCATAATGGGAAAACAGACAGAGAGACTATTAGTGCCACTAGCTAAAATAGCATCTGCATAATACTTAGCCCTTCTGCTAGTCAGTACCGCATGTCTCAGAAATGCCCAAATCCCCATACTTCTTCTTCAAATGTGTTATTTTCAATAGAGAAATCTTTCTCTTTAAACATCTGCACCATCCTCCTCCCTGGCTTCCTGGACACATCATTGCATCCCACTAGTCCATAATAAGTTCTTCTAAGTCATCTTTCACATCAGTTGTGAAATTCTTTCCAAGGTTTATCACTTGGATGCTGGAAATTGCCCAATACCAATGTATTTAAGTATTTGCACATACATCTCAGCTGTTGAATATTGCTGCCTAGAATTATGCCTATCCTACGATTTTTGTATGAAGCACAGAAGAAATTGTCTAGAATATGTGTCTGGCATAACCATTTAATATGCTGTGCTGTACTATACTGAACATGGAATTCTGTGTTGTGCAAGAGGAAAAGTTCCTCTAATACATGAAAGCTACAGAGATTTTCTTCAGAAGATGTGATGGCTCAGAATTATTCTTTTCTTTTAAAAAAATTGCATTTTAATATAAAAATTAATTTGAAAATAATTAAAAATTGGGTCATGTAAAAAGCTTTTGTATCTTTTCTTTTGCTGTGAATGACTGTAAGAATATCCATTCTGTTGCGAGGTCAAGAAAACATAAAAAATGAAGTGTGCTTAAAAGAGGATTTTATCTGGGAGTACAAGCGCTAGAAGCCCCCATGATCTAAGAGCCCTTTTTCAGTTGTGGAAATTTTCACTTTCTCATGATCTGCTATAGGACCTATTATTATACTTTTAAGAACAAATTCTCTAAAGGCTATGCTAAAACTGTAAGTTTCAATATAGCTCCATGGAACAGCTGCAGGTCTCTTAACTTGGCCTCGACAACCATATTTGCCTAATCAGAATCTCATGATTATTAGCTTGTGTTATTCCAGGCCAGTATGTAAGGACCTTGAACATGGAAAAAAAACCCCAAACCAAACCAAACAAGCATATAACGATCCCCTAGATATCTTCATATATTTGGATTTATTTCAAGTGTGACTTACCCTGATTTTCCAAGGGTTTATAAAGACTGGTTTTTAGAATGGTTACAGTTCAGCCTTGTAATGGTTTTTCCCCAAGTCATCGCTGCTTACATCTTAACTTCAGCTCCATCATCCTCTAGTTTTTGTCTTACAATAAGCACTGATCTTTGTTTCAGAGGGAGGTCCAATGCCTATAGGTTTACTTAGAATTTGCAACATGAAATCCTATGTTTAAATGTAATCATGAAATGGGGACAAACACAATAGAAATAAGGCTTTTATAAATCTAGACCATGGCATCTCTTTGTTGCTCAGAACCAATCTTGAGTATAGAACTGGTTTTATCCAGGAGTAATTTTAACACATATGGTCTATAGTTATAAACCGGGACTTCATCTTTCAGAGCATGTTGAGAGGGGACTTAGCATTGTGAGAGCAGACATACGGTGAAGAAGATGTTTGTAGAACATGTCAGAGAAGAGAAGAAGGATGTTTAAGGGGTCAAAAGCTAGACTAGCAGTGTGAGGGAAGCATGAAAATAGGGCTAGAGAGGGTCTGGGAAGAGGGACAGGCAGACGAGAACCTGGGAGCGACAGGCAGCAACCAGTATTGCAGGTGATTCATGGGGGGGTAGGTAGATATCTCTCCTGGGAAAGAGTTTATGATGCCAGGTTCAGTCACAGTGGAAATGAGAGCAAGCAGGGTAAACCAAAAGTAGTAATCTTGGTTAAAGTAGAAAGGATATGCCAGAACAAAGTGATCTCTATTTTCACTTGCTTTTGCAGTGTACCTCTTGAAATGAAACAAAGAGAAAGCAAAGAACAATAACCCACATTTTCTTTTTCTTCTTCTTTTTCTTTGTTATATATCCTTAGTAGAAACTAAAACCATGAGAGCAAAACCACAAGATTCGTTCAGACCTGGGCACTGCACCTGTTATATTCTTATGCTACAGAAAATACAATAGAAAGGAAAAGGCAAAGGAAAGGCAATGAGTCATTCCTTCTGGTCTTTGACCAAAGCATGACACAGGTTTTCCACACGTGGAAAAACTAAAAAACAACAACTAACCCCACCCCCCCCAACCCCCAGCCATTAAAGGCAATTGTTTTTGCAAACAAATGCAATAACCAAGATTTCCTGATCACCTCAAACTGCTGCTTTGTGTAATCCACAAATGCTGGTTTTAATAAGCAGCCTGCCAGTAGGGAGAGCCCCAGAAAATGAGCATAAAAGATTCAGACACGTAAGTGTGATAGTTGCAAGGTTTTTCAAACCTAAGACTTTGCTAACCTGGCTAGTTTGGGTTCCACCTTGTCTCCGGCTCATGGTCACAGCTTGGCCCAGGTTTGGGAGGTGCAAGTCATTAAAAGCTGCATAAGATAGTTTGGGGCAGCTGCCTTGGTACAGTCTATTAGGGGTATTTAGTACTGCATGCCTTGTATCAGACCGAGAGCTTTATTTTAAACAGAGGGTTGGTTGCCTTTCCTGCCATGCTGACATGTCTCCTGCTGAGAAGCCAATGCAGTGGATCCTGCTGGAAGCCCTGGTACCCAACAGGACTCCTGCAAGGGGCATCTGGTAGAGGAAACCATCGGCAAAATGTAAGCCCAGGGTTCCCACAGCTTTGAGCTCTAGGAAAGGTGTGCTAAACCAGTTAGGGGGGTATAGAAAGAACTGGTGCTTCATGTTTCAGTGGAGAGGTAAGGGTGCCTTTGCATCAGGTATAAGCCCATGCCTGAATTCAAAGTTACTAATCAGTCATAACGAACATACAGCCAAAATCTGGGCTCCGCCACGGACTCGAGATGAGCTTCCAAGAGGAGGCATAAGGAGAATTTTGCTTGGGTGTCCTTGGTCCTACCGCAACAGCACACCTACGTGCAGCATGGCTGAGTACAGCACTGCTAGCCCACCAGTATCGCATACGTCATTTCCCCCTGCAGCGAGACAGAATCCTTCAGAAGAGGGCCATGACATTAAATGCTGTAAAGGCAAACAGGATTTACAGACAGCTTGGATTCTGGCTTCTGCCATCCCCATGCTGACAGTTCCTGCCACACTGGTGCTCCACGGGTGAGAGCAGCGGCATGGAGCTGGCTGGGGGAAGAGCAACAGGGTTTGCCCTCTTGTCTCTCCTCGTTTCTTATAGACAATGAAGTTGTAGCCTACAGACTCTTTCTATGAACCATTTTTGGCTGGGGAGGGGGCGCGGGCAGCAGGCTCACACACAGCATCCTTGCAGGTGTCCAGCAAGGAACTTCTAGCAAGCTTTGTGGCACTGTTATCAAGCAAGAAAAGAAAGTTAGTGCATTTTTTTCACAAAATGTTCCATGGTTGTTTGGAGAATGTGAGTTGATGTTGTGGCAAGATTTATCTTCACTCTAGTCTTTTGTTTGTGGTAATATTTCCTCATATGCCAGACTGGGGGTGTAAAGAAGGACAAAGATGAGTGCTTCTCACTTTCAGAGCTCTCCTGTCTCTTTGTGAGCCTCTTTTGGAAAGTGGTGGCTGAAATGGGCTGGTAGGCTGGGCCAATACAACCTGTGCCTCTCAACAGCTTCTTAAGTTTCCAAGGAGCATGTCTGAGCTTTAAAATAAAGCTGTAAAACTGGGGAGAACAGAACTGTTGTAATTAAGTTGGGAAAAGCGCAAGCAGCCTAGCTGTTTCCTGGGACAAGGGAGCCACCATAATCAAATTCTGCAGTTCAGGGTTTGGGGAAGAAAAAAAAGAAGTGAGGTGCCAAAGCTCCTCTGGGACAAAGACCCTGGGTGGATTTGGCACATCACTGCCTCACTGTGCTGCACAGGACTGCCGTGAAAGATGGGGTGGCAGAGCAGCAGCACCAGCACCAGCAGACCACATCCTCAGCAGAAGGACCAGGTCCAGCAGACCAGGTCCTCAGGAGGAGCACGGGGTGAGGAGCACCTGGAGGAGGACAGGGTCGGGACAATTGCTAAGTACTCTGCTGGGGTGGTGGTGTTGCCTGTTGTGAATGGTTGGTGTACGGTTTTTCTTTTCCTTCTTTTCCAGTTAAACAAAGTCTGTTTAAGCCAGCATGTCCCACTCTCTGCCTGACAGTGGAGACGGATTGTCCAGAACCCAAATGGTCCAGGTCAGGATGGTGTTTGATGACTATTCCCTTGTTTCCTCAGTTGCACTCTGCCACTGCAGTCATCTTAGCAACTGTTCATGGGTTTGTAAATCTAGTGGGATTTGGAAACTGAAGAAGAGTTTTTGAGTGGAAGGACAGCTGTTTTCTTGAGCTCACCTCCTGCCCGGCTCCAGCAGACTTGTGTCAGTACAGCCAGGAGGGAGGAGTGGGCTGGGGTGAGCCTGCAAGGCGCAGGAAGGGCTCCACGTGGCACCGCTGCTATCTGTCGAGTGGTGGCCTTCGTGTGCCAAGTTTCTGTGGAAAGGAGAGCGAGGTGGGCTTGTTTTAAGTGTTTTAGTGATTTAGGGATTGAGCCTGGTCCTTGTGGCTGCCAGGCAGTGGTGCCAGAAGGATTACACAGGAAACTGAATTACCCCACTGAAACACCTCCTGAAAGGGCTTTGGTCCTCCTGTCAGCACAGTGGGAGCGAGGGAGTGAGTATCTCCCGTAAACCCAGCACAGGAGGTAGTTGTTCCACTTGCGTTGCACTTCGAGGGTGGAAAAGTCTGGATTTCCTCTCTGATTGACTGCTCTGTAGTAGTGATGGGAGATGTTCTGCCCATGTTATCCTCTTTGATCTGTTCTGAGTCATTTGATGCTGCCTGCTGAATCACCAGTATAAATTTCTTTTTTATGACTGTAACCCTAAATTTTTCCATCTAACTCTTTATTTGATTTAACTTGTTGAACTGTTATTGAATTTGTACTATGTAAACATCTATCTGTGGGACTCAAATCTGACAGAAGAGAAATCAATTAGGGTAGGAACAAAAACCATACTTGAGAAGTCTTGAAGGACACTCAACTATATTTAATATCCATTGTGGACAGGGAAGCTTCTATAAGGTGACTGTTCCCTGACATTGGGAGTGTATTTACCATTAAACCATAATTGGAATACGAGATTGCATTTTATTATCCAGAACTGTTAAATTGTAGAAAGGTTTTATTTCTACCACAGGTCAGAAAGGTGTAAGAGTAGGTTGTACATATTTGAATATTTATATCTTGAAAACAGTAGATAATGAGTATATCTTAAATACTTTTCTTCTGAATAATATATTGAAGCCAAACAGTATTATACTAGGTTCATCTGTATTCACAAAAGGGCTGTATGTTTACTTGAAGCTTTGGCATATATCCTATGCAGTCTTATAGAAGAAATATTTCCATTTTAGAATTCAACTTTTGTAACCTTTGGCAACATGTAGTATCAATGGCTCTTTGTTGTTTAAAAAAAGTGAAACTGTAAGCTATCCAGAAGGATATGCAGGGCATTGCTATAGCAACACAGCCTCCCTTCCAGCACCAAGAGAGAAGTCATGAATAAAAGATGGGGTTCTAAAGACAACAAAATAGAAAAGGTTGTTTCAACCCTTCTAATACCTGACATTTGCAGTTATTTTGTTAAATGCAAACCAAAAAAAAAAAAATGTTGGGAAAGGTCATGCCTTTGCTGAAAGTATGCATTTATATATTGGGAATGTCACCAAGCAGATATACACTTTTTGCATTTATCAGCTTACAGAAGGGGAATAGAAATCAACAGCAGAAGCCGACAGCATGCAATTTCTTAAAATGTGTATATATACATAAAAGAAATAATCATCTTAAATATCTATCTGACCTGAAAAAACAGTAGATGCTTGCTATCTGAATTAACATAATGAAAATATAATGTTAGAAAACCACCCATTTTCTAGACTATACTTGAATTAAAAAAAAAATTGAGATGGAAATTGTTCTTCAGAAAAGGAAAGATTCTCAGCCTCAACAAATTTGTATATTCCTTTAGCTGTATAGAGATTATAATGAAAATAAAGCTCAATCTCATTTTCTTCTGTGTCCTACTCCACTTTCTGGTACTTAGTATTTTTTTGTGAAAATGTCTTAATTAATGAATTAACTGTGAGGCATAAGAACAGCAGTATGGTTCTTTTTAAAAATGCATGTTATTTGTTACTGTATTTGAATTCAGATTAAATCCAGAGAGGACTACAAGTCCATTTCCTGGCTGTGGTCTTGTTTACTAAAAGATTGTTTTAAAATATACCGTTGCTTTAGAAAAAAAATGTATTAGAAAAAAAATGTATTACTCATAAAGCACTGTATTTGAAAAGTAGAGAAACATGTATCTATGATAATCTTATTTAATTTACTCTTTGGAATAATTTGCTGTGTATCTCTGCACTTGGATTTATTCTATTTGAAATGATAACATTGTGATAGATGACTGTCAGTTATGCTGGCAAATCTTCACCGAGTAACTGTAAATGTGATGTAGGAAGCAATGTGAATAGGTAGTGGTGTTAAGACCCCCTTGTCTGTCAGTCCTTTAGCTTGGCTTCGAAGCTGGGAAATTCACTTCCTTCAGATCATAAGTTTCATTTGCTTTGGGGATACACTTTGCTTATAGTTACATCTTTGTCTCTACTGAGCTGTACAAGTATGAAGCAAGACTGTAGAACAACACTGCTCCTCACCATTAGAAAACCAGTGAATTGTTATTCTTTCTTCTGGTTCCAATCCAGTCAATTTCCTGCATTTTGAGGTACAGCAAGAGGATGAGATCTCATCCCAGAGAATCCTGAGAAATGCCTTGAGCAATTTTTAACCTTTAAATGTGGTGTGTATTGCCCTTGGGCTTGCCAAAAAGTAACGCTTTGGGGGAGAGCTTGTTACTTTGGCAGGATAAGTCCCCTTTCACATCTGTGCCACTGCAGAGCTGCTGGTCATGGCCATTGCTCAAAATCCTCTTTATTCTGCCTGGTAGTTCTGCGGTGTGTCGCACGTTGGCACTGAAAGCCTTCCCTTGGGAAGACTCATGGCTCTTTCACAGCCTTGGACACAGGAGGGCTGAAGTTACTCTTGAAGACTTGTAGCTTAGTGGTGATGAGCAATGGTGTTAAGCTTTTCAAGTGAGGTTTTGAAAGGCAGGGTTCTCCTTACTGGCTTCAGTTGTTACATTAGCAATGTAGTCATCAGAACGATGAGTGGTGCTGCTTAGATCATGCATTAGTCAACTGCTCCTAAACAGCCCTCTTCTCCACAACAGGTGCCTTGTCTGAAATCTCATTGACTTTTGTCTCCTACAGTTTTGATGTTTACTGACTCTGGTCACTGACTGGGTTTTTGGTTCATTTATGATCATCCACAGGAAAAAGATAACATGAGCCAAATTCAGTTCTCTGTCTCCCTGCAGAATTCTGGTTGGTGTAAGAGACCTGCTATAAGGCGAACTGGAATGGAAAAAGGATATATCCATATTTAATAATTTTGGAAATATTCAGCCAACAAATTTGTTTCAGTGTGGACATCTCAGGCCATCATAATATTTCTAAAAGATGTGTTTTTCCAAAGAACTATCTCACCATCTTCTATCACAGATGGCCTTCATCTACGCTATTGAAGTTTTTGTAAATGAAGAGAGGTACCTCCCATCCAACTCTGTTCAGCAATACTGTTATGTGACAGTATTACCCTGCAAGATGAGGGAAAGAGGAAAGGCAAAATAACACTGACAGGGTTGGGGGGAAAATGAAAATCTGCAGTTCTTAGGCTAATACTATTCTGATCAGTGAAATTGTACAGTACTACTACCACAAATAGTTAGCAACATGATCCCATGCCAATTGTTAAGGGTATTTTAATACCCTTTCTAATGCAATTTCATAACGATTCCTTTTTCCAGTCCTTGAGGTGATGAGCATGCTCAGACAAACAGCAACCCTTTCACATTCTCTTTGCCACTTTGAGCCAAACCTGTAGTTATTTGATCCCACCATGCCATGTTAGGGCTCTTTGGTTTTTGGACAGCAAATTTAAGTTCCCCCCAAAGATAATTCCTTGCTATAAATCTCAAAATTAGCCTGTTTTGGCTATGCTGTCAAAATTCAGTTTTGTTTCAGGCAGATGTCTGTCTAATGCACATTAACAATGATCTGTTCTTTTTTTTTTTCTCTGGGGATAATGAGAATGTTTTTGTGTTGACCTTCTATTGTTCCATTGTAACTGTAACTGAAGTAGCCCATGCTTTTTTTGGTGTCTTCTTGTAGAGAAGATAGCTCTTTTTCACTTGCTATCTCCTTTTTCCTGGCCTGCCTGTCAACACAAGGTCTTTTTAGCACTGAGAATGGTCACTGCTCTGGTCCCACTGTCTGTGTGCCTGAACACTAGGAAAAGACAAAACAAACTACCTGTAATCATTGATGTGGTCTAATTGATCCTCTCTTGTATTGGCAATTGCTGCACAAATTGCTTTTGCCACTCTCTTTGTGGGAAAAGTGGTTAAAGTTCATCAAACCATTCCTTGCTGCTACTGAGCGAGCCAGTTTTGCATGTTCCAACAGTGCTTCTTAGCCCGTGGATCCCTCTCCTGTTTTTTAGTAGCCTGCTGTCGAAGGCCTTTATAGGATGCTATAAGGTTTACCTTTGTCTTATTCCTCATACTCCCTCATTTGGTACTGAGCCCCCTCTTCGAGCAGCGTGCGGAGCAGCTGCCTCCTCCTCTGCGTAGCAGGGCTGTGTGTACCCTGGCACTCATGACCGGGGCAACTTTCTTCATCCCTCCAGCTGGACTTTGAGGTACGCCATTGCTTTCTTGTCTGGTTGGACACAGTAAACACATAGCCATACAAATCTGCTTGCATACAGGTAATAATACTCTAAAGAAATTGAAGATTTTTTTCATAAACATTTTATTAGTGTATTGGAAGTTGTGTTGCCACTTTCCATGGGTAGCTTCTGCTTTCAAGGCCTAATAATTTTCATTTTAAACATGAAACACAAAATAAATCCAGAATTAAAGTCTCTGTAGGAAGCATGATATGCTTATCTTTTTTTTGTGCCAGACTGCATCTGAACAGAGGATGGTTACTGCTTCTTTGTCACGGCACACGGCTCCACTTGAAAAGTCCCTACACAGAAAACATGCCATAGCAAGTAGCAGAGTAGCCAAAAATACTGAAACTCAAATTTGCAGATAGACCATATTTGACATTAAGGCTAGGTGGAACAATGAGACATAACATGAAATGTGGCGAATGTGTATGGGTGCGTATTGTAAAGGTAAACATGGTGGGGTTGTTTTCTGCAATGTCGGGAGGGCAGTTCTTTACCAAAAGCATTCCAAAATAACTGCAAAAACCCATTATATCAACATACATAAAAATAAAACTGTTTTGACAACTTAACAAGAGCTCTAAAAAGAAACTTACTGTGATTACTTAATCAATTAGTAAAGCACCTTATTTGCTGCTCTATAAATAATAGGTTAAAAAGGCCATGTAGTGCATAGCATTGCCTTAACTCCTAATGGCAAGGATATTACAGTCTAAACAGGCTGGTTAAATGTGCAGAGAAGAATGAAGAGAGAACCTGCCTGGCCACAAAAACCCATCAAAAAGGGAATCGGTGGCAATCTAACACTTTAACCAAGAAACAGGCAAAAAAAGGAAGAAATCTGTTCAAGGAGGGTATCCACACTTATCCCCCAAGTGTCTAACAACCAATCTTGTTATGGCATTTGCTGTTTAGGATTCAGGTATGACTTTGATGCTTATGAAGGTTACAATTCTATTAACAAATTAATGGACCAATTATTCTATTTTTATGGATGCATTGGATGGCTCAATTTAGTATTAAATGACAACAAGGAAGTGATTCCCAGCAGAATTCATTGTTATTCATTAAAACATTTCTGAAGAAGAAATCTCTTGCTTACAGGAATTTCATTCAGGTTTTTACTTTCAGGAATTTCATTCATTCTTCTTAAAAATTTTAATTAAAAACTATATAAGCTGGAAACTGTACTATTCTAGTAATTTCAGCCCCCCAAAAGAGTACATTTTAATGTGTTTCTTGATCCAGGGATTTTTTTCTCCTTTTTGGCCAAGAGAAACATTTTTGCCTAAATCTAGGCAAATCCAGAATTTCCCAAGTATTTCTGGGATACAGGACTTGTCACAAGCTAAGGCAGATTTTTTTTTTTTGCAAAAACCTCTTGGTAAAAGAATTGGCAGAGTATGATTGAGAAGGCTTCATGAATGCCTTGCTAGCAGTCTGTTAAAAGAACTTTGTCTCCTCATCAATAGGTTTTAATATAATTGAAGATTAAATATATTTAAATGGCAGAAAATGCAGCAAACACCTGTTAGGTTCTGTGAATAGATGTATATTCAGCAACAGAAACTTTCATTCTAATGTTTCATAGCCAGACAAAATCTCTTCAGAGCTCCTCAGCTACACATCCCATTGATTACACTGTGAGTTAATTACATGCAAGAGTACTAGGGCAGAACGTTGTCCTTGAAAACCTCATGATGTTGGCAAGAAAAGATGTGCAGGTGATTGTGTGATACCTGGAGAACTTATCTGGCTTCTGTCTCAACTGGGAGCTGGGTCTGTATTTGTGCCAAGTACTCCGAGGACTGTGTTTTCAAGCACTTCACTGATGTTATTGTGGCTTAATATTCACCAGAGGACATCTTTTTATAAATTTCTCCATTAATTCCATGAAATCACAAACAAAGTTCAGTGGCGAAATTGTAAAAAAGGGTTTGCAAGATAAATGGGGTTTCCACTCTTCCTTCACAGCCCCACATCTCCCTGGTTGCTGTGCGTGACAAGTACCTCTGTTATGGATGCATGGTCCAGCATGGCAGAGGTGGGAGGAGGAGATAAGAAGCATCACTTGGAGAAAAAAGACACTCGGTTTTATTTTATTGTTTAACAACGTGCTACTGAACAAAACAAATGCAAAACCAGGGAAGAAAAAAGCTAGCACAGTAAAATTCCTACTGTTTTCTCCAAACTGCAAACAGGTGTAAAGATCCCTAAACCAATAAGCTTTCTATTCTTACTATTTTTGGATCACACTGTGACAAGACTGTGCTTGGACATAATGGACACTGAGATGGCAGGGAAAAAAGCATTTATGCCCTGAGTACCCCCTTAGGAAAGCAATGGGTGTAAACTAGCTGAGATTGGTTTAGACAGAGGCTATGTCCCAGGCAGCACAGCTATTTGAATGCAAAGAAATAAATCAAGAGGGGATAGAAAGAGGAGGGAAGTCAGGTAGATAAATAAAAGAACACACATGGAAATAGAGGAAGAAGAAAAAGAATCTAAAAATGGCAGGAAAAAAATCAACAGGGCAAGGTGTAGAGGAAAGGAGAAAAAAATTTATTAATTTTGAAAAGAGCAGAGGAAAAAAGAGAAAATATTTTTGTTTTCTTTTATTAAAAGTTTGTTGCAAAAATCTATTTACGTGTAGTTGAAATTATTTTCAGTGTTGTCTGTGCATAGATTTGTGGATGCTTGCCTATACCTTAGTTTGTCTAAATTTCATTTCTCTAGAGTTCTTGCATGAGGTGGTTGTGTGCAATATTTTATTATTTTTTAAGTGTATTTGAAAGAAAAATATTGCTTTTCCAGTGTGAAGTGCATAGAAGGGGGCTTTGGTTGCAATCCATGTAATTACAGTATAGAAAATTCCTCTTGGCAGCGGTGCTGCCATTCTTCATTTCCTATCATTTAAATTTTATGCGGTCCTGGAAATTGTTCCTAGTTTCATACTCACTTAAGAAAGTAAGAGCCCCGAACAAAGTCTTTAGTTACCTTTGTTCATCCTTGAATTTTGTTCAAAATTTGCTTCATGGCAGAGTTTTTTTAGACTACTAAGTACATGTTTACTTACATGAACCTCTTTTCCCACCCACTAACTATTTCTCACTGTGCTGGGGTGGCCTTAGTGAATTTATCTCTGCGTAAAATGAACAATGCTTGTCTTCATTCTGTTCTTATTTTGGGGGGAGACCACTGAGCTGGGGGTAAAAAAGGTTGTGGGTGACAAAAGAGATAGAGAAAAAATTGTAAAGGACTATCCATATCCCTGAACTAATTTAATTGTGATCCAGGCAATGTGAAGGCTCTGTTTATGCTGAGCCGAGTCATTTGCTGACATTGACTTTTGTTGCAGCAACTTTCAGTAATTTGAAATGTCAAAAAACGCAAGTCAATATTGATATAAAATTGAGATTTTTAAACATTTGACCCTCTTTTAAAAAAACACACTGAATTGAAACACATCTTGTTAAAACACTGATTTTGAATTACTTTTTGTCTATAGCCTTTGTTTTGCTCCAAATCTACCAAAACTGACTTTTATTGTGCTCACGCATGGGGCGGTGTTTTCAAATAACTTGGGGTCTGCCACAGTCAGTGGTAAAACATGAACAGAGAAGATTGATATTGTTTAGCACTTTATATAAATAAAAATTTGGTATGATCAACCAAAAATAAACTTCCATTGAATATCATTATGGCCAGTACAATGTGGCAATTACTATCACAGAGAAGAAACATTAGTTTGGTAATTAATTTTTGGTTATTTCGCCCTTTGATACACTTAAAAATGAGAATGCAAAGGTATTTCTGGCAAGAAAGTATTGAATTTTTCACACTATGTGCAAAAAATGAAAACAAATTGCTGACAGATTGAAATAATTTCTGTGAGGTCACTCACATCGATGGTAACATGCAGAAATTTTTGTTGTTTTAGAAAGAATTTCTTTTAAGCTCTTAACTAGAAAATGGCTTTTTTTTTCTTTTTTTTTTTGCTTTTTCATCTTTAGTGGTGCAAATAACAATGAACTCTTTGCTGTTTTTTTCACTTCAACAATCTGGAAAACAGAGATTGCTGAAATGATAACAAGGATCTCTTTTCCTTGCAAGATTTTGTATATTCATGTTGAATGATAAAATGCAATGTCTAATCTTTAGCCCAGGTGAAAGGTTCTGCAATTTCATGAAAAAGGCAGGCTTAGTCATATTCACAAACTAATCATTTTTTAAAACAACAACAACGAAAAACCTGGCGTAATAGATTAAGATGATCACAATATACTATTTCACAAATAATCCAAGACAACATGTGTTTTATTCCACTTTCTTATTTAATGGCAGTGTTTTAAATTAGATTTTGATGTTAACTACATGCCATACAGTACATATATCCATCAGTTGTTACAATTCTTAAGGCTGTTATTTTAATCCAGCAACAGATTCTTAGAAACTCATAATGAAAATAAAATTAATAACATTCATTTTATCCTTGCAATCCTTTTCTAAACTCATAATGATGATCTTCCCAGTAATACTGGCCACAGCCTTCTCAAATTCAATATCACTGAAGGCAGAAAAAACACAACTTCTTGCCCATCTCCCCACCTTAACATAATTTACAACAAGAAAGTACATACAAGTGAAGAACCTTTCTTAAAAGAAATTAAGAGAGGCAGCCCAAAGGGTAAAATCCTTGCAGGAGACTGTTTAAAGCTACCAGAGACATCTGCCATTGTGGAACTTCTATCCAAATGAGAAAAAAGAAAACCTTGGCAAGATAATGTAAAACTGTTATGAAACAGGCCAAAATGTTGTTGAGCCTTGACTTGCTAAAAGCATTAGCACAAGTAATAACAGCATTTAAAATGCAAAAGTAGAAAGCCTGACTCTGTAGTTCTGATAAAGTGTAAAAGAAACATTCAAGAAAGATACAATTTTAGCAAAAAAAAACCCCTCAAATGAGTTATTTCTATTGTTGTTTACTAAGCGAGAGCAAAAAGAGAGGGGTTTTTTTCATACTGGAGCCTTTCTGTATGGAGAACTAAATAACGACCTTTGACTTAGCTGTCATGAAAAAGGTTTAGAACAAATTGATATGTGTATAGTAACAAGCCAACAGAAATAAATTGGTTCATCTAACAACTGTAGCAGAAATCAAAACTAAAGTGCTGAACTACTCCCTGTGATGGGTAACTATGACTTTCATCAGCCCTGGTACCTGAGAAGTGGAAAGTGGTAGTTGTGAAGCCAAGATTTTTAAAGAACCTGTAGGTTGTGAGACTGAAGTTCATTAGTGTGTCTGGACTCTATAGTGAGCAGATTGGCTGAAATAATCATAAAGACCAGAATTAGTATGCCATGGTGCTTTAGTGTGTTGTAATGGAGAAGGATTGGCATAACTTAGATATCTAATAGGTGTCTCACCAAAGGCTAACAAAAATTAACTGATACTGGATATGGAATAAGCTTATTCCTGACTTAGCAATGCATTAAAGAAAAGGGGAGTGGGGTGGGGTGGGAAGAATAGGATAGATAACCTTTTTCCAAAAGATTTAGCAGGAGAATAAATGTAACTGTCTGCTATTCAACATATTGCTAACAGATCTAGAAAAGGGAGTGAATGAAGAGACAATTTTTGGCTGATATGAAATTACTTAAGATAGCCAAAGCTTACTGTAAAGAGTTGTGGAAGGATTTTACTGTGTGTTGACTGACTGGGTAAGAAAAGACCAAATTAATGCAAAGTAATCCTCCTGAGGAAAAACCAGTTTTAATGATGAAGCTCACAGTGGTGGACTCTAAATTAGCAAAGAAGATCTTGAAGCTTTTCTGATTAATTCCTTAAAGACATCAGTCCACTTCTCAGCAGCCGTCAAAGACCAACAGAATATAAGGAAGTATTGGAAAAAGAATTAAAAAAAGAAACAGAAAGCTTGATTATGCATGTATTGATGAGATGGGCACACAGTGAATGGTTCGTGGAACTATGGAAGGATGTAGACCTAGAGAGGGCAGGGAGAAGAGCAGAGGGGAAGGTTAGAGGTATGGGACAGCTTCTGTGTGAGATATAACTGTACCAGCACTCTTCAGCTTGGCAAAGAGACAACAAAAGGCGGGTGTGATAGAGGAATATAAAATTATGAATGACATGAAGAAACTGAATAGGGAATGATTACTCACTGCAGGGTACCCAAGGAAACTATTAGGCAGTAGGTATAAAACAAACAAAAGAAAGCCCTTTCCTGCATAACAATATTACATTTTGAGATTCATTTTCATGGGATGCCAAAATTACAAAAAAGTTCAAAAAGTGATTAAACAATTTTATAAAGGAAAGACTGTGAAGAGCTATTAAACATGAGATGGATGATTTTAAACAGGAGTAACTGGCAACTACTGCTCTACTTTCCCTCTTTCATATGTTCTTTTTTCTAAACATCAGCTGCAGGCCACTGGCTGAGAAAAATCTTTTAGTTTGATCTAGCATGTCTGTTTTTATGGAAAACAGCATAGAAAATATGGTTTATTCAGTACTAAATATGTAAGCTCTGATTCTGCTATCCTTTCTGCCGGTCTATTCTCAGTATAAAAGTGAACCAGGTTCATTGGGGTTGCATGATTAAACGTCATGTAACTCATCACTTCAGAATCACTAATCTTTCAGCAATAATCCAATCAAAACCTTCTATCGAATGATTCTTTTTAGACATTTATCATATATCTAATAGTACACAAATATTTTCAATGTTGCTAAGATTAAGGAATAAAACAGAAGATACAGCTTGAGACTCAAACCAATAAGTACAGTGTGGGTTAAGGACAAATGAGAGAGATATATCTCCACAATCTAGCAAGGGATGCTAATCCAGTTTCTCTACAGTCTTGCTTTAGTGAAGCAAAAATAGGGAAGGAAGGAATGGTTCAGTGTTTTCAATATCTTTGTGTTTATAAAATAGTACCAGAAGAACAGTAATCCAGGTGGTTGTCATCCTTTATTACTGTATGAATGCGGAGACTTCCATTCATTTCAAGGGCTGCCCTCACTAAATATGTGGTTTCTGTGGGAACAGAAAACAGCCTGGTCGGAGAATGTGGGTGTCTTCATAGGTCTGCAAAGCTAATATGACAATGACTGTCGCAGATGGAGTGACGCACTTCACTTGTAAGAGAGAAGTAGCAATATGTTTATTGATATAAAACAGTGATTTAACAAAGTTTCATGGTAAATGCGACAGTGGTTTAACAAGATTCGATGGCAAGGTTCACTTGATATTTACTGCATAGAGGACAGGGTCAGACAAAACTGTCAGGGAGACCCTCCCGTTGAGTCACGAGGTTCAGAAAGGACCCCCTTGCTTTCTGAACTCCTTCTCAGAGAGGAGTCTAGGTGCAGCTGGATCCGCTCCTAGTCCCAGGCTTGGTCAACAGTTTATGGCTAAAGGATTATATATGTGCAATCAATCCTTTATATCACTTAGCTAAGATTTCAAAGTTTAGCATGCTGTTAATCACTTTAGCATGTGTCAAGGAATCTCAGCCTCGACGAGTAACCTTGGGAGGTGTCCCTGCTCAAGGGGAGATCCTGGCGTGCAGGCAGCTGCCGTGCAGGAGAGCTCAATGGGCCCTGGGCTGTCCACTGTTTATGGAGTAAGATAATTGCCTCATAGTCATATTTGCATACTGACTACAGATGTTAGCTTCTTTCAAATTTGGCTTGAGTCAGACATTGACTGGCACTGTCGTTAGGTGGGCACACTGCTCAAATTAGCCCTAGTCTATTGTGTTGTTATCTGTCTCCCCCGAATCCACTTTGAGCTGGATGCAGCCATCACAGCCAGATGCATCCATTACGACCACCACCGGTGGTCATCACTTGAGCAGGGTTATGAGAAATACAGGTCAGGTTGGCGGGGGGAGGGGGAGCACACCACCACACAATGATTTGTTCTCTCTCAAGGCTCAACGTAAACAAAGCTGCAACTCTGGGATTGGCACATGGAAGGTCTGCAAAATGTTAGTGGAGTTTTCCTCCCCCCTTTTCTGAGGAGAGAAAATGAGATTCTCCTGATTGCAAAGCTGAGCAAGTTATAGTTTAAATTTGCTCTGCTAGTTGAGACTATTGTGCAAAAAAAGCCCTAAATATTTGAGGCAGAATCAAACCCTTAGAGCTTGTGAGATGGGAGTAATGACAGAAAATGGAAAGGGTGGCTGTTAATGTTGCCATCAGCAACTGAAATGTTGAGATGAACTGTCAAGAATCAAGTGTTCTCCTATTTATTTAAAATTTATAGACAGGTACTATTGTATTACCTGGAATATTTACTTCTGAAAGCTGAAGAATGAACGAGCCTATTTGAACAGGCGCCCTGCTACTCCGGCAGCTTCCTGATGGAGCTGGGACTTGTGCTGCCACTTGTTTCCAGCACAAGAGGTCTGGCGATGTTAAACTTGGCACTGGCTTCATGTGATGATGCATGTGCCGTCTTGGCTCTGAGAGGTGTCCGGGCAGGCTCCAGCTGTAAGAGTAGCGTGTCTGGTGTGTCAAGTTGGGCCTGCTGGAAATACTGTGTGGAGGTGGATATATACAGTGCTGGATATATTGCACAATGGCAACGGGCTGAACGGTCCTGTTGGGTTGTAAGCCTGTGGTGTAAGAGAAGCACTGTCTTGAGCACAGTATCAACATCCCAACCTTTGGGACTTGGGCAGACTCTAAGAACCCTTTCGCTTTGTCCCTGAGCAGGGCTCAGGTACTGTTGCATGTGCTTCGGTGTCCACATTTAGGTGCTTTGAGGAATTTGTGTCAAAAATTGAGATGTAAATTGAATGCAGGTATCAGTAAGGATTAGATTTCCAAATTACCCTCTTGAACTTTCGTATTTAAGTTCTCATCTGCTCTGGCATGCTTGATACATTGTGGTCACTGGCAATTGCTTTCTGATTACATTTGATGTATATTTGCAGCTGCTGGAACCAAGTAGTTATTTCAGAAATGTTCTGAACTCACTTCTTGAACTCCTGGAATGACAGTTTGATGAAATCAGAATAGAAATGGGATTTGCATTTATGCTGAAGTAGAAATACTCAAACCAGAAAATTCCTAGCCTGTGGTCTGGATGACCCAGTATCAGTGTAGGTTTGATTTCTATGGGCTAGTGGCAACAAAATATTGGGTGAAAAGAGAAGTATTCAGTTCCTGCTGTTATTCTGAATTTTGAATAAAACATCAGAGAGCCACAGGCTTTGTTTCTTCTTGCTGTCAAAATGCAGGTAGTAAACCTTGGCCATATTTGTAAATGAGTTCGTATTTAAGGTTGATAATACAATTTGGAAATTATTTTAACAAAGAAAATGGGTATGAATATAATGTTGTGGAGAAAAAGTTTCCTCAAAAAATTTGAGAATGCTGTAAAAGAAACCTGTCTTCTTGGTGACCGTTACCTCCGCAAGTTTGCTTTGGACTCCAGAAATGAAGTTGTTTTTTGGGTTGTACACAGTCACACAAATGCTGGTCCACTGAGATGAGTCTAATATAAGTAAGATATGAATAATGGTTCCTCTCCTCCTGAGATATATAATGTTGATAAAATTGTTGTCAATTCTTTTAACAATATGCAGATTGTAATCCCTGAAAATATTTCCTCTTTCTCTTAGCAATACAGTTTTTACTTTCAGAATTAAGACTGTCAAATAAGCAAAGTTGACAGACTTTTCTTTGAAAGTATCCATCCAAAATTAATGCTTTAAACAACACATTTGTTCCTTATGTTTAGTTGTAAAACTTAGTTCAGCAATTTAGTGTAAATACAGGATCTAGTGCTGTTGTACTGCTTCCATGCGGTTATACTGGTGATAACTAATAACTGGAGGGAGGATGGGGAGAGCAGGCATACTTCCTTTCATCTGCTAGAATAAAAACGATGGAGATAAGATGCAAAATATTCTTCAAGTTAATGCTAATTATGTTTTCCTAAACTTTTTCAGGTATGGACCACATTTTAGCATGCATTATCCTCTATTAATTGCATGATATTTCTATGGGGACGTAGAGCAATAAGGGTGTTGGAGAATGTGACAGGGAATTGTGCTTTTTTTAGCCCCCAGTACTGGCTGGCAAGGTCACTGCCTGAATGGATTTCCTGCTTATAACCTTTTGTGTTGTACAAATAAGAGCTTTTCTGTTGCAGCTCTCAGAAATTATTAAAAAGTTCAATTAAATATTCTAAATTTGAACACAGGTCTTGTGGCTTTCCTTCTGCATTAGCATTTTTGATAGCCTTCAGGTTTGTTTCTTGATTTGAAAATGTGCTTTCTGATATATTCCCTGTCTGGTTGCATGTGGTAGTGTTAAGTTTTCCTGAAGCTGTTGCTGTTTGTGATGAATAGGAACTATTGGAATAATCTGTAGTGATGCTAATTCACATTCATGTGTAGTGCTGCTGCCTAGATACATAGTAATTGTTCCGGGACCCTCCATTCTGACAGGGACAAATATTCATGATGAAGACATCACTGATTTTTAATTAATTTGTTCTTGAACATCAGAATAACACTGGTTTGTTCCTAATGAATAGAAGCAAAAGGATAGGTATATAGATAGAGGTTTTGAGGATGTATATATATGACTTTAGTAATCCTAAGGTACTGTGACACATCGATTGAACACATATGGTGTACATTGTTTATAAACCGAATCTTATATGTCACAATGTATTTAAAATATGAAAGTCTTGGATACTGCAATGCCAAAATATCTCCCATATTTTGCAACCCTCTCCATCCATCCCCAGTATCAAGGCACTGTTGTATAAGAAGGAGGAATTTTCCCTGAAGATAAAATCAGGAGCGTTCCTCAATCAACTGTTGGTTTCATGTGGTAGTGCATGCACCATGTTAGCATGTGCAGAACTGCACTAACCGGGACACCTGTAGGCTGTCATTAAGTTTAAAATTACTTACTTGCAATCCATCCTGTTGTGTTTTCAGCCTTTAAAAACATGAAGATCATTTACTTAATCCAGAGTGGTTTAGTGTATGGCATTATCAAAATAGTTTTCATTTAAAAAAAAATTAGAATAAACGCTAATCATTTAGGGTTTTTTGCTTGCTTCGGTATATGGGCATGCATAACTGTGCAGTCGTCAACTGCAAATGCAGTTGTCTGTTGCCAAGTGTTTTTGCAATAGTTTTTGAGATCAGATTAAGAAACATTGTTCTAGAGTGTTCACTTGGAGTTGGGATATCTGATAGGGGAGAGTGGTAGAAAGAGATATAGGTAGAAGAGAGCTTGTAGAAAAAGCCATTGAATCATTGCCAGCAGCTTTGAAGTGACCATTTTTAACAGCGAAGTTTAGGTGGTGGAATCTATATTGCCTGGCATTTTAAAATCAAAATAGTTTATCTTTCTATAAGTCTTTGAATGCATAAAATAATTAACCCTATTTGTGTCATATGTTCTGTTGGGCTCTGAGTTAAGATGGAGTTTTCTTCAGCTGCAGAGCTACAGGCTTTGCTTTCAGAGCGCTCACCCCTGAGTTTTATCTCCAGCGTTGCTGCTAAGCCCTGAGTGGCCATGGTGTTCATGCGACTGACAACCAGCAAGTCTTAGAAAGTGAGAGGACTGCTTCGGTATATTAATAACACCATGCTTTGTTTATTTAACTGTATTGGAATCTGATAAGCTGGTTATTTGATTGGCTTTTGCTCTTTGTGAGTAATTTCACATGTGTTTTATCTCGTTTAACTTCTTGGCTTCAATCTTCTTGCTTTAGTTGGCAACTGTTAATTTGAACCAAACTGAGAAAATGCTGGAGAGCTTCTTTTGTAAAGACAGTTTGCTAATCTGACTCCTTTGTCCACAGAGAAGTCAGGGAACTGGCTCTCAGAATAGCTTCTCTTTGTTCTATCTATAGTACCCTTAAAGGCCTTTTAAAAATGGTGATTGTGAATTACCATATATCAAGTACAGCGTATCTATATGGGAGAAAGGAATGTAAGAGAAAATAAAATTGCCTTCCAGAAAAATTGTACTATAGAACAGAATGGGAAACCAGGAAAAACTGGTTTCCTTTTCATCTTCTAAGATAAAATTTTATAATCTTTTACACGGCTTTGCTCTTAGTTGTTATCCAGGGAATGAATACTTAAAGTTTAGATGAAGATCAATTAAGTTCAAACTAAATATGTATTTGTTTACAGAGTATATCAATTTTAGAGGGCTTATTAATACCTGTTACAATTTAATATAACATGTTTCTTTATGGATTACTGGAGTATGCATCAGGTTTACTGGCCACCACTTCTCCATATTAGTATTGAAATTATATAATAAGAGAGGAACTTGGTAAACAATAAACAAGCACCTTGCCTGTTCTTACATCAGCAATTGTGGACTGACTGCTTGTTTTTCTAACTCATATGGACTGTTACTGTTTACTGGCATTCTGCTATTAGAAAATAATTTTATAAAATATACTTTTCTGCAGTTTAGGACTTAGCAGTGGTATCTCTTGGCAAAGCAAACTTCTATGAGTTGTATAGCTAAGAAATCAAACACACGTTTTTCAATTTAAAAACTAGCCATTTATTTCCAACTTACCCATATCAGCTCCATTGCTTTCAGTAACTAGCATTGATAAGTTATGCCTTTTAAAGCGCTGATGCTTGATTGCAATATCCTTTATTAGAGCATATTAACAAAATGCTGAGAAGCAAATGCTTTTGGATATCCCAAAAGCTCCAGAGCCAGTGTCATAGTCACAGCTCATTTGGGGAGAATAGTTAATGGAGGAACTGACTTCCACAAAATATTGTAGATAGACTAACTGCAGAATCTTTTCAAGTGGATATACGTTGTGCTTTCCCAAGTTATTCTCAGATTTGACTTGATTCTGTGCTGACTTTACTCAACATTTTCTGGAGACTGGTATTAATAAGACTAAACCAATCTCAAAGCATCCCTATGAAATCAAAGGCTTTTCAGGTAAGCATCTTAGGGCCCATAACCTTTCCCCCTTTCAAAAGTGGGTCTGAAAAATGCAAACCGCATGAGAACTAAGCAGCAACCCCCTTCAGGAGCTCTCTACAACGCAGGCAATATTCTCAGCAAGATGATTACCAGATAATATCCTGTTAAAAGTTTCAAGCATAAAGAATATAAAGATAGAAGAACATGTGAGGCCATACTCAGATTAAGGGAAAATAAGTGTGCAAGACAACAGCAAGTCCCTGGTGTATACCAGAAGGAGCTGAGGACATGTACTGCCTCAGCGTGCGATGCAGCTGTGGCCGTGCAGCCATGCAGTTCTGCAGTCCCCACCCTGACTTGCCCTGCCTGAGTCTCACACTGACAGCTCTAGCTATTTCAGCACAGTGGGGGCACCCCCCAATTCTTTCCACTTTTGGTGTCCACATCCGTTTCCCACAGGACTTCACCTATTTCTTGCTGCAGAAAGCTGGCAAAATGGCATGTGACTTTTTCTTCCTCCTCCTCTCTGCCTTTCCCACTTTCTCCTAAGCTAGTAAGCCTTCCATCCTACTTTGTGCTTTACCTGGTGACCACATTCGTACTCTCCCCCAACGTTGTCCATAACTTCACACTCATTCCTCACAATAAAAGCATGTTTTAGATTCCTATTCTAAAATGATGAGACCTTTCTTCTCACCTACTTCTTCCCTCCTTTTCATCTCATAAATCTCTGATCTCATAGGTGCTCTGTACAAAACTCTACTTCCATTTCTATCTTCCAGTTCTACCCTTGGTCCCCTTCATTTGGTTTTAGGGTCTACATTTCACTGATATTTCTTTCTGTCACTACAGCTTCTTTTTAGATAAACTTAGTGAACAAGTATTCCATCCCTATCACCTGGACTTGTTGGCCAAGTGTGACTGTGACATGGTTATTCCCTCTTCGCCTTTCATTTTGCTCAGATCCTGTCTTCTTCTGATGCTTTCCTACTTCTGACTACTCTGGGAAGGATACCCTTGGCAAAGTTGTCTGATTCACCTTTCTTACAATTTTTATAGTGGTTCTGCGTGGAATGTGTCTGTCCTTCTTAACTGTATCTCTGCATATCTGCCTGTGAAAACATGAATTTAACAACCTTTTCTAACCTGTTGCCTCACAAACCTGTCTCTCTACTCCAGTCTTGCCTTATTTTGTCCAAATTAAAATCTTAGACCGACTTTCATGTATGTCCTCAAAGAGGCCTGTGAACTCAAGTTCAGTTCAGAGATAGCAACTAACTTTTCACTCTAATTCCAGCCAACAATTTCATTTTCCTGAGTATGAACACTGCTAGACTTGTCAGTGAGGCATGTAGCATAGGTTTGCCCTGTAGGTTATTTCTCCCATTCAGGCTGTTGATGATTCTCACCGCAATATTTCAAATCTTTCCTGTCTTTCTTTCCATGTAGCAGAAGTTGGCATTATCTTGTGACGTACTTTTTGTCTTTTGTTGTAATTTGGTTCCTCCAACACTTCTTCATATTGCTGCAAAGATCTTCCTTTCTATGTTTCTCTTACCTTTACTTGCCTTGCTTTGCAAAATCCACTCCCCTTCACTTGCCTCACTAAACCTAAGCTGTTGATTCCTTCTCAAGGCCCTTCACAACCTCTTGCACTGTACTTGCCACCTTATCTTCAAGACTGAGGGTGAACACCAACCTCCAGTTAGCCCGCAAGCCCAGCCTTCTCCATCTACTTGTTGAAATTCCAGGCAGACACGTTTGTTTTTTCCCTGTAGTAATCCTATACCTCCCCCTAAGCTGGGAAAGGGGAATGTTCCTCTAAGCAGACCCAAAATATTTCATTATCCTCCAAGTCCCTGCTTAATATTCTTCTTAACTACAACTGGTACATGAGACAGCATGAGCACAGTCTCCTGAGATCAAGCTGAGCAACGGTAGTTGCTTTATTTCCCCCATTGATCTGTCTGCATTAATTTCCTCTGTACTTGCAACGTAAGTCATCTGGGGCAGAGACAAGTAGCATAAACAGCTTCAAAGTGCTACAGCAATACAGTGGATAAGTAATGATTTTGGAAGGCTGGTACTTCCAGGAGACTTTGAAGTGGTGGCCTACGTTGTGTGAATGCTACAGAACGCGTGCCTCCAGCTGAAGAATGAGAAGGTATTACGGGATTTACTTTCTATTTCCTTACTTTTGTGAAAGGTTTATTTTATTTTATAGAATCTTTTATTGTTTCCCAATTAAGTTATTTGTATATTAATGGTAGCTTTGGATAGCACAGGATGATAAATATTGAAATGGGATGTGGAAGTGATTCATATTTCATGAACTCTGGTCCTGACCTTCTTACAATTACCAGAAAAAATTACATTAATTACACCAAATTACATGACAGGTGGAGGAAGTTGTCATTAGTATCCATTACATACAGCAAGACAGAAGGAAATTCCCTGGGTTTCTGTGGTAATTGACTGTAAACATGACCAGTCTTACATAACAGCAATGCATACTTAGGAGGTGATGTTAGTTTTGTTTGTGCAGTTTTCATGTGAAAAGAGCTTATTTATTTCAGAATAAAAAGGTTGTTCCTGAGTGAAAATCAATGAAGCCTGGATTCCTATGGATTAGGGTCCCCTGTGCCCCTATTGCAGCACCATTTCCACCTCCCTCCATGTCCTCTGTAGCATCCTTGACTGGTCAAAAGCAAGCAGCAACGTGGATGCCTCCTGCCAGTGCATTTGTGCCAGCTGTGTGGGCAGCTGCAGAGGCTGTCTGTCCTCCCCTGGGGCAGGCAGGACATCCTGGCTTTTCCTTTCTATTGCTAACTGCTGGTCTTCAGGAAACCTGCAGGAGTGCAATCATCTATAGGACTTCTAGTACCTTTCCAATTTGGGCTAGTAATGATTGTGTGTGTGTAAAATTAGACTAGAGGTACTGTGGTAAAATAAACCTTATTTCCCTACACAAAGAAACAGGCAAAAATATTTTTTATGAAGGTCAACGACTGAAAATGTGAACCTAAAAGCCATCTAGCAGGGTCAGACAGTATGAGCCATGTTGCCGTAGCATGACATTATGCTCCACCAGGAGCCCCACCAGCCCCTACCACAGCATAGACTTCACACTGGCTTTTCCTTTTTAGTCACAGTGAAAGACGGTGATGAAAAAGGGACAGACTCTGGTATGTGCAAGTTTTCTTAATGCCTGCCATAGCTGAATTGTTTACTAAGCACATTGGAAATTCACATTTTAACAAAAATAACTTTTTCTTCAGTTTTTTCAATGCGAGAAAGAAGCTGAGAGACACAGATAAGATCTTGTTTCTCCTTCACTTTTTTCCTAAAGCCTTTCACTTTTTTCATCCCTGTAGAGCTTGTGGTGCATCCTTTTCTTTTGGTCTTTTTCTTTGTGCCGTTATTCATCCTTAAACAAAGTTTTATCCCTGATGTTGGTTTCTGTTAAGAAAAATAATTTTAGTTTAAGTCTTTCAAAAAGATTTTATTTTAAAAAAAAAAGAGAAAAAAATATGAAGAAGAACTGAACAACTCCCTTTTAATAAATTTTTAAAAAATCTCTGATTGAGTGCAAAGGGTTTAGAGAATGTGACTCTAATAATATACTGTAGAGATTGGTTTATTCCATTATCCATTATCCATATTATTCCATTTGCTTTGTAGGCTGTTTTTAATCAGCAGAAATGTTCAAGTGGCTTAGAAAAAAATGGAGACATTCTCCTTTTCTGGATGTCTGAGCAGAGCAGACTTTGACTTTGGATACAATTTATACATTAACTTTTAAAATATTGGCACAGCTTTTCTTTAAAATGCATAGCCGGATTTTTCATCTAGCACTTGAACTGACAGGCACTAGATCCCTAAATAGGTCCGAGGACTGGGGCCTGAGACCCTGCTAAAGTAACTGACCCTTGGTAGACTGTCGTGTTGAGATCCAGACCCAGGGAGCAGCTTCATGAAGGACCATGTGCAAAAATAGTATGATAAGAACAAATCAAACCACTTCCATAAACTCCAGTTTGTTTCCCAGGTAGGTGAATGTACAATTTGATATATGTGAAAAACCCAGCCATTAACAACAAATAGGTCTTACCTTAAAAAATGCAATGAATCCCCTATTTGAGTGATGAAGCAGTCATTATGTTCACATAAGCTCTGTGGCTTCAAAAATGTAGTATAACCTCATAAACTAAGTTAGCAACACCATCAAGAGATCAATACGTCTCAAATCTTTGCAAAGAAGACAACAGAATCTGTCAGGGGAGGCAGTGGAGATGAAAGGTGTGAACGAAGACTTAAAAAAAGAAAAAACCTTGAAGTAATCTTTTTAAAAATGGATGAATGTGGTAAACGCGCAGCGGTATGCCACGCAGCAGCATCTGAGGGAGTGATGTGGTTAGCTCACGTGGCTGTGACCTTCCAGCCCACCTGGGGCAGCTAGTGGTGGCCTTTGGCTTCAGCCCAGGACCAACCTCAAACTGGGGTTCCCACAGAAGGGGCACTGTAACTCCTCTGTCATCGTTGTCTAGAGACCGTCTTTAAACAATTCAAGGTTAGTGTATGATTAAAAAACCTTTCCTCTTGCTGTTCAATCAAATACTTTAGAACAACAGCCCAGCACTCAAGTTTGGGGAATAAATAACATATTTCTGCTATAGGTGCACTTCGTCATAAGACGAAGGATGCTAAGAGAGCCCTGAGGCTGGGGATAGTTGTATTGTATATAATGAGAGTTCTGCAAGAGCTAAATGTTGTCGAGATCACAGGTGTGGAAATCCTGGAGAAAAGAGTAAGGTTTGTGCTTTGCCTTGCACAGACTGAAGCATGTATTTGCTGGATCTGTGCAGAGGAAGCTTTTCTCTGAGGCTGCCTGACACAATAGGAGAACTTGCCTTACACGTGGAATCAGAATTTAGAAAGGTTTTTGTATTATAACAAATACACAAACCTATTAAGCTACGGTGGAGTAATCCAGGCCTTCAGCAGCTTAGCCTGAAATGTCATCTGCACATGCCAGCCCAAGATGGAGAAGGTAGAATATATGGTGCACAAGATTTAGCCATTTCACAGTAAATTAAACAGGACTTCTGAAACCTTTTGAAACTGTATTTTTGAAAATTTGTAAGGTTTAGCTTGCTTTATAAATGTTAAGCCTTGCTGCCCTTTTCCTGGAAAACTACAACACTAAAAGAAAATTTACTTCTTTGCTATGTTATTACAATTTTTCTTCAAGCCAGTATTGAGCTTTAGTACTTAGTACCATTTAATGCTGTGTAATCATTTAAATCCACTTTAATGACTTTTGTAATATAAATGTTTTAAGTATAATAACAATTATTTTAACAAGTGTTTCCTGATTCCAGGCATGTGTAAAGAAGATGGGGTATGTAATATGTCTGACCAGATAACCGCTTTTACAAATTATATTCATTCTTCTTTATTTAGCTGCAAAATGAAGAGAGTTCAGTGTAGTTCAAGGAAAGCATTGTGGTAAACAGACAGCTTAAATGTGAGCAGTGTAAAGAGCAGCAGCTTGCAGAAATATTGCTATAGATACTAAGACCGTATCCTGCCTCGCTACGGACCACACATAATTGAATCATGTTCAATAGAAGGCCATTACAAAACAGAGCTGATTTGCAATGCTAATGTGGTGAAGACAGCTGTCACTGGGAATTAAATATGATCATTCAAAGCCTGAATAAATGAGGTGCCCATTATCTTCTGGCTCTGCTGCAGCCTGCTTAAAGAACACAAATAAATGATACTGTCTCAATAACCAGCTCAGTTTTGTCTTCTAGCCATAGAAATATGAAGAAGACAGAGGGAAGAGGGAGGGCACACAACAACATCAACAACAAAAAGCAGAGTCAATTTACAAAGACACGCAGAGAACCAGTGCCCTAGGACTCCATTTTCAACAGAATGGTATTTGTGGAAAAATGGAGAAAAAGCTCTTTAACCAAGCAAAGGTGTTTTAGTGTAGAGCAGGCATACTTATTTACAGAGAAATAGTGACAAAACCCAGGTATCTAAAAATCAGTCAGTGATTTTCCAAAAGAAATCAGTCAGAGAATCCAAAATGTCAGATGAACTGGCACAGAGTCTGCCAAGAGTGATAAAGGGTAAGTTCAGCTAAATTTCTTTTCCTTTCACCACCCAGTGCTTTGAATATCGTAAGGTATTTCAATTCAATTTTAATGCGAACCGTAATGTATACACAAGGAAAATGCTGATTAAGGTGGAAGAAATTTGCATTTGTTTTAAAGAAGAAATTTCTGGGAAGTTTGTGTCATTTCGCAGACACCATAAAAACCAACAGTGGTAAGAAGAAGGAAAAAGAAAAATTAATATAAAAATTAAGGGTATTTCTACTGCAGGTAAGACCATCACAGCCAACTTACTAGTCCCTGATGTAGCTAGTTGGATCCTAAGCAGAATCTGTCTGGTTTAAGCTGCAGCTGGGCAGTGCTGTGAAGCAGCCAAACCCAAGCGAGAGCTGCGCGGTGCCAGGGATCTGCATTCCAGAGGTGGGCATCCTCCGGCTGGCCTGCTCCATGTCCCGGCCGAGCAGCCTCCTGGGCTGCAGCACCGGGATGCTGGCAGAAGGGAGCACCGACAGCTGCAGCAACAAGCGCTGTCTTGGTTGGTATTCAATTACCAACTCATGCTTATGGAAAATACTGTGCAGAATTTGCACTTTACAGGAGAAAGGAGAGAGAAGGCAGAGAAATAACTTGCAGAAATCATATCGATAGCGTGTATGCATGTGTGCAAGTGCTTCTTTAGACCTGTGATATCCACGACAGATAACCATATATGAAGGACTATAGAACTGCTTTTCTTCCATCAAAGTATTTGCCCACCCACCGCCTGTTCACAATGTTTTACATTTTCCAATAGGAAAATCAGCTGGCAGAGCCTGGAAATGGTCAAAATAGGCTGGGCAAAGTGGGAGGAAAGATGCTGAGGTAGCTATGACCAGGGTCCCTGTCTCTTGTAATACTGGGTCCCAGGGCACGTGACTGGTCTGAGACCTTTGCCAGCCCCGTGTAAGTATGCAACAGGCAACAGATTTCACAGTGGAGCTGGCTGCACACGTGAGAAAATAATGCTAGTCTAGAACCGTGAACTAACTGCAAAGAAAACAGAGGTATGAGCAAGAGATTAACACATTCACTGTACAAAACCAGCAAAAAAATGAAGGCTTAGAAGGTATATGACTGTGAAAAATTGCATCTGACATAATATTAAATATCAGCAAGTGTAGGGTCATATATATGGCACAGGAAAGCAAATCAATAGGATGGATACAAATTGGGGATTAGCTCTTTAGAAGTCAGCGAGTTTAGGGATGGGTGGAGTTTTAATGATAAATGTGAAGTTGCAGATGCAAGCACGGGCTGGTTTTGGTGGGATGTGTTGTGAGTCAGTGCACAAATGAAAAGCAACAGTGTTTGCAAGACACACAGCATTAATGCATCTGCACTTAAAATGCTGTGTTTACTTATGTCCTCACATGTACTGAAATGCTTATGAAGACAAAAAGAAGGACATTTAAGACGGCAGAAAAACATAATAGAGAGTACATGTGGAATGACCGATAGCACCATATCTCTTTTCTTTAGAAATCAGGTGTGAGAGGAGTTTGAAGGCCAGAATCCTTTGATATAATAAACATTTTGTAAGTAAACTTCTCCTGTGAAATGAAATAGCACAAGGCCAAAGAAATACAGGTTCAAATTTATTATTTTAAGTTCTTTCATCTATCATTTACCTGATAACTGTACAGTATGCAAAACCCTTAGCTGTGAGCTGCTAAATTGAAAGGCCTATTGTGTCCTACTGTGAGAATATCCTTAATGGATTCTCTATTTTCACAGTTTTGCTTAGGGTTTAGTATTTTTCGTGTTTTAAAACCCAGGGAGGGAAAACCTTATATTCACTGTTTTTAAACTCTGTGGGTGCAATATAGCACCTGTACATTTAGTATCAAAGCCTTTGATTATGTTTAGCTGAGGGGGTTCTTCTTCCCTGCCCTATTCCTTCCAGTGACTCTTGCATTCCCTGTAGATTTATGCATTTTACCACTTCAAGAACTTCAAAATACATTTTAATTGCTAGGTAACTTTCTCTGTAAGACTCTGGCTGATGCAGGTGTGTTGGGTTTTTTTCAATGTGATTGGCAATGCCACAGTAATGGGCAGCCAGAGAATGAACCAGGACATGGGCAAATTGTCACGCACTGTGTGATGCTGCAGCACTGCGCCCATGGGTATGACACCTCTCACAGATAACTGGAACATGCACAGCAAGGCCTTTCAAACACTCTCCTCTGACTCTGGTCCTTTCTTGGTGAGACTTGGTGCAGGATTCTTCTCGGATCCCTTAATTCCTCCCATCTAGCAGCCCCCTCGGTCACAGCATTATCTTTTCCTTCTTCTCCTTTTTATTAGGTGCTTTTACTACCAGACAGATTGTTATGTCCATGTGATCAGCACTTTTACTGCCAATATTATTGCATTTTTTATGCAGGGGCTACTGTGTTTACTTCACAGCAGGAAACGCAAGTCTCATTTGACAGCTTTCTCCTCAGGAAAGCCCTTCCTGTGTCACTGGATGAATGAATAATCCTGCTGCTTTACAAAGGAAAGCTAGGATAATTCAACACTTCCCCATCTTTAGTAAAGCACTTGGTGTTTTCATGTGTTGTAATTGTAGCGGTTAAAACTGTAGATGTGGCAAATGGTGAGCAATTCATATATTTACCAAATGCAAGTATGGCTTATCCACAAGGTATCCTGCTAGCAGTGTAAAAGCAGACTTTAGTGTTGCTTAATAAATGACTGTTCTGTTAGTAACTGAATGTTTTATGACAAGATGACCCGCTTAGTGGATAAGGGAAAGGCTGTGGATGTTGTTTACCTGGACTTTAGTAAAGCCTTTGACACCATTTCCCACAGCATTCTCCTGAAGAAACTGGGTGCTCATGGCTTGGATGGGCTTATTCTTTGCTGGGTGAAAAACCGGCTGGATGGCCAGGCCCAAAGGGTTGTGGTGAATGGAGTTAAATCCAGTTGGTGGCCAGTCATGTGTGGTGTTCCCCAGGGCTCAGTTTTGGGGCCAGTTCTGTTTATCAACAATCTATCTGGATGAGGGGATCAAATGCACCCTCAGTAAGTTTGCAGATGACACCAAGCTGGGTGGGAGTATTGAGCTGCTCGAGGGTAGGAAGGCTCTACAGAGGGATCTGGACAGGCTGGATCGATGGGCCAAGGCCAATTGTATGAGGTTCAACAAGGCCAAGTGCTGGGTCCTGCACTTGGGTCACAGCAACCCCATGCAGCGCTACAGGCTTGGGGAAGAGCGGCTGGAAAGCTGCCCAGCAGAGAAAGACCTGGGGGTGCTGGTTGACAGCCGGCTGAATGTGAGCCAGCAGTGTGCCCAGATGGCCAAGAAGGCCAACGGCATCCTGGCCTGTATCAGAAATAGTGTGGCCAGCAGGACTTGGGAAGTAACAAGTGATAGGACAAGAGGAAAGAGCCTCAAGTTGCACCAGGGGAGGTTTGGATTGGGTATTAGGAAAAATTTCTTCACTCGAAGGTTTGTCAAGCATTGGAACAGGCTACCCACAGAAGTGGTTGAGTCACCAACCCTGGAGATATTTAAAAGATGTGAAGATGTGGTGCTTAGGGACGTGGTTTAGTGGTGGACTAAGCAGTGTCAGGTTTATGGTTGGACTTGATGATCTTAAAGGTCTTTTCCAACCTAAATGATTCTAAATACCCTCTTGTGGCTAATTTGTCAATTTAGGGTGATGTTATCTCAGCATAGAGAGAAATAAAGAATCACGAAGCACTTCATTAGAGAAAGTAAATTTAAATTCGCTCTGCCATGTATGAGGAATCAAGCATATAAGGTGCTCAGAATGAAATGGAGCAGTTGTCATTTTAACTGTAAGATATATATTTGAGTTGTACCAGGGGAGTTACAAGAAAAATAAAACTATGCACAACCTAGGCAAAAAATAAAAACCCAGGAAGCTAGATGGACAAGTCCTACAGCAGGCAAGGGTTTTGTCCCCATCCATCTGCCTCCCCTTTGACATTAATAACAGAGCTAGTGAAGCTTGATTTCACAAATTTTTGGCCTTAGGCTTGAACTGCAATAGTCCCTGCTCCCTCCTGTTCCCCTTATACTTCCCTACCCTACTGAAAGAAAAAGGACAAAGCATGTATAGACACAGTATTTACCATTTGACTTAAAATCAAAGCACTTGTAACTAAAGATCAGGGAAAGGGGGAGAGGAATGGAGCAATGTGTGGTGTTACTGTCAGTAGCTGGAGCGCTTTCTGCCTATTTCAATTCTAAGCTAAGCTTAATCCTTTCATGTTCTTGCTGCTAGGCTCCTTTATTTCAAATTCCTCTTGAATGTTGCTGAAATCCATGGGAAAATTCCTGTCCATTTCCAGGTGTTGACTGTATTTATTTTCCTGTGTCATGGTATTTAAGTACGAGAGTCTAAATTTTCTAAAATATACTCTTCTTCATGATACCTAGATCTTGTTTCACTTCCTATTTTATCTAGGTATATAGAACACTTAAGAAAGAAGAGTACAGGTAACGATGGTATTGCTTACAGAGAGGAATGGAGTAAAATCCTATTTGGATCGATCTTCTTAATACAGTTAAGGAATGCAGCTTTTGTCTACAATGGAAACATGGTGAGTTTTGGTGTTTGGGTTTTTTTAGACTTGCAGAACTCACAGATTAAACCAGCATTTACCACAGTAAATGGTAAGTAATTGATAGAGACTAATTGCAGTATCTCATAAACAATGACTGGTGTTAAATGTTGATCTTCATTGCTTGATTTTTGAATAGCACTGCAGAACTCTCTGAGATATCACTTTTTATAAGACAAACTTCACTGTTTCCTAAATTCCTGACTGCATACTGCCTCATAGCTCTGCATTAGGGCTTCAGGTATTGCCCAGCTCTTATTATCATGGTGTACAAGAGTTGTACTGCAAAGTGAGCAGAACTTCACAAAATCTTTGAAACCTTCAAGTTTCTCATTACGCATTACATTTAAGTAAGTGTTGTGCTAAAGTGTTTGTGTTAACGTTGATGTGGTTGGATACATAGCTATGAGGCTGCTGCACAGCAACAAAGTGTATTATCTTTACATTATGAGACCACTGTAATTTTCCTATGTTATACTCAAAATATGAAAATAAACTGTAGTGGAAGGTCTTCAGTAGAGCTTTGTTCTCAGCTAGCATTTTTTTCAGTCATTTTGTGTCTTTCCCAAATGTTCTAAACTGTATTCCATTTCCTGTCAAATTAATAAAAAAAAAAACAACACCCAAACTTCACACTAATTAGCTAATTAGGGGCCATAAAATGTTCTTTCTGTCCCTCTCTATTTTTATTCTTGTTTATTTCTGAGGTGTGAATGGGGTGGAAAATCCATCCACTAAAAGGGAGATGGAGATAATTGAACTCTTTTCATACAGTCCCAGGTAGAAATCAAATCCAAGACCCAGAGGTGAAAGGTGAGCTCTGTAACTACTATACCAAACTATTCTTGGTAATTATCAGCATGAGCATAATTATTAACATTTCAATTATACTCATAGTATTACATCTCTCCAAGGGGTTTAACTCCACTGATTTTCAACTTGTCTTGTTTTTTTGGTAGACATCCAGTTGGAACAAAGTTGCTGGATAATATTTTTGACACAAAAGGGTAACATACTTTTCAGAATACGTGATCTATATGTTTTGTCCTCAATGACACTTGTGTGCTTCCAGATTTTGATTGCTTGGTAACACTACTTGGCATAGTGAGGTATCTATTTCAGTAGATTTAAATAAATTATTACACAAGAAATAAAAAACTGTATCCAGACTCTTCTCTCTTAAAATCTAAAATTTGAAATTGCGACCTAGATTAGAATACTGCGTCCTTTGATTTTAAAATAATATTCACTCTTTGACTGCTGTCTACTAACTTTTTTGTATGTTTCCTAAAATTTACTTAGCCAATGTAGGAAGCCAAATAATTTATCTATTTTAAAATCTTTTGTGTTTATGTATCTTGTTAACTGTTTCTGAGTATTCAAACCTAAAATGCTTAATAAAATAAGGATTTATGCTCAGTGGGAACCACATGAGATATTTCTGTGCCTTTATTAATTCTGTATAATCATCTTTAGTGCTTGTAGATTATGGTTGAGTTCTAGTTACTTGGTGTTTGAGCATCTCCAAGTAAAGGTGCCATATTATTCTGTATTTATAGAAGTGGTACTTTCAGAAAATGCTTACGAGAGAGACCAGCCTATCTGGGGGAGGAATGGAGACTTCACAGCTTGAAGCCAGTATGACAACAAAAGTGACTACATCCTAAAGATGAGTGAACTCAGCACAAAAAAACCAAAACAATGTTAAGCAGCAGCAAAGGTAGTATCCAATATTCCTGCTCCTCATCCCATGGGCATGAAAGAGACCTTGTTTAACAACTGTAAAATCCTTAATTCTTCATAGGCAAATAGCAAACTTCCAACAGGGCTGGAAGAAAGAAGACTACAGTAAACCTGGGAGAGTATTAAAAAAAGGTATCACTCGGACTAGATGATCCTTGTAGGTCCCTTCAAACTGAAATATTCAATTCTATTCTAAAAATGTTCTAGTCTGGTTTTTTTTCCTGTTCTTGTGTTCGTTCATGGGCACCAACTTTTAGCCACAGGATGCTGCATTAGATGAACCTTTGGACTGATATTGTATGGCCAGTCTAATATTTTTCTGTAAGAACTAGCATTTTGACAATTCTAAGCTAAGGCTGCAACATGGCCTGAGAACATCTGCTATACCAGCAGGTGACAGGATTTATGTGTAATCAAGAATCTAGAGAAAAAAATAGATGGGTATGTTGCCAGCTTGCACAAATTGTTGATTCATGATTAGCACATTTTAAAGGGTGGACCAATTCATTGCACTTTTGTAATGAGCAGGATGTAGGAACCTAATGGGAAGGCTCCAAGATCAAACACAAACTCTACACGGTGTTGTAGATATGTGCATTGCTAGTACAACCATAGCAGAGAAATGGAAAACAAATCACCATGAGTACAAGGGAAGCTTACTGATGGATGCAAAAACATGCAGTAGCTTCGGAGGTCCCTCCATGCATCCCCCATCCAAAAGCAGGATGTCTTTGGATACCATAAAAATAAAATTGTACCTTTATGGAAAGAAATCTTTGTCAAAAGGCAAGGAGTGAGAAAAAGCACTACACTGAGGAGTACAGTAGCGACTTAGGCTATTTTGCACATATTAGTGCCATGCAAAAATTCAAAAACGACCGTATTGTGCAGCTCAGAACAGGAAAATGAAGGCCAACAGATAAGCTGGGTATCTATAAACATATAAGGCTAAAACAATGTCATCAGGTCTTTGGAAGAAAAGCAATCATAACCAACCCAATTGCAGTTGTACAAAAGAGTGATAAAATATCACCAGGAGAAATGTGAACTACATTTAAAATGCCAGATAAAATTTTCAGCCTGAAATGATCAGATAAGTATCAGAACTTGAAAGAATTTATGATTTTAACCAAATTACTTTATATAACAAACAATAAAACACAGGCCAAAACCATATAAAAAAATGATTAGGTACTGTGGCTGTCCTCCAGCCATTAATATAAAATTGCCAAGACGTAGTTAAGAGACAGAAGTGTTTTCTGAGCACATTACACCTGGAAAAACACTGAGCACTTCCACAAAGTAAAACTATCTGCTAGTTTTACTAGCAAAAAAGAATGGAAAAAAACTAGTGAAAATGAATGGAACAATTATGTAAATTGAAAATGACTGCTTAACTGGCCATGTGATATCACCAGCATGTTTGGTTAACAGTGCCTTGCCAAAGTCCAGCTCTGCCACATAAACACTGGCAGTGGGCTGATGAGCTGGTTCTTATCCTCTATGCAAGTAAAAAAAAAAATTTCCTTTGCAACGAATGACTCTGGCACCAGTCTGTCATGTTGTCTGTCCCTCTGCTTTGTCAAAGCTTCCCGCGCTTGCAGCTGAGATGCTCCAAATCCCAGGTGCTGCAGCTGACGTGAACATGTCCTGTGTTCTTCACTATCTCCGTCATGTGAGCAGTAACTTCCTACATAAACTGGAGGTTGCACATATGTTTATAGTAAACTTGTGATTACACATCTGTTTATAATAAAGGTCATCCTCTGCCTTGGAAAGTCCTCCTTTTGAATGAAAGCAAGAGTCTCTGATATGTTTAGATCAACACTTTTGGTTTGTGTTTGGTGTACTCAGGTCTGGGGCCTGAGCCTGGATCTGGAAATGGGGACATCTGATTTGTGAGGTATGGTGGTATGTTGGTACGAGGAAACTCTGAATATACCATGAAGGCCTCCTTCCTGGACACACACTAAGGTGAAATGAATCCAGAGTCCTGGAAAACAAGTAGAGAACATTTGGGCTTCTCTGCATCCACTGCTTGCATGTACACAGTGCCATAAACCAGAGGAAACTGCAAACAATAAGGAAAAGGAGAGAAAAGGTCAGAGATATAAATGTCAACAGCCACAACAGAGACGGATGCTGTGGGGCTGGTTGTAGTGCAGAAAATAATCTTACTCTTTCAATGGGAGTTGAAACTGATAGTTGCAGTGTTCTTGGATGTTGCTGAGTAGGGACTAAGCCAGAATATGCTACTTTACCTTATATTACAGATGCAGATGCTAAAGAAAGACCTTGTGAATGAAATGCAGCCATTTTTGTGTCTCACCAGCAAACAGGTGATTCACAGGGATTCAACATTCAAGCGATAAATCCATTTCCAAAACCCAGTAATTGTTACTACAGGCACATCTCCAAAGAATTAAGAGATTTTTCACTCAGCTATAAACACGTTATTTGCCAGCTGAGTAAGCTTTGTAACAAAAGCAGGCAGTAAAGGCCACAGATAAATTCAGTACTTATCAGTGTCGTTAAAAAAAAAACCTGAGAGCGCCTTTTCTTCCCCCCCAAAACCCAACCAACCAACACTGTCTTGTTTCAGATAAAACTCACCTGGTGTTAGCCAGAAATACTTCTGAATGCATTTTGCAGGATATGATCTTCATGTTTATTAGTACAAGATAGCTGATGTCACATTTTCCTGGCCTCTCTACCATTTTAGCAAACTAGGTGAGCATTTATTGAAAAACATTAAGATGATAACTTGTAACAATAATTAAAAAAATAAGTTAAGGAAAAGTTGTGTGAGTAACTGCGAAGGATTAGCAAGTCTGTGAGAATGGGTTTGGAATATTTTATATGGACAAATGGATACTAATATATGCAAAGCTGTTGAGCTGTTGTGTCTGCCAAAAACACAGGATAACTCACAGAAGAGTTCCTGATCATTGCAACAGAAAATTGGAGTCTGGAGCAAAGTAATTATATATTTGTTTCTGTAAGTTTAAGAAAGATATGTGCTAGCCCTAATTTCGCTGATATAGGTTTATTAGAAAATACTGCAGCTAGGGAAGTGATTATGTACCTCGAATCTATTGTCCTTCATCATCTATAAGTCTGTTGCCTGCTAGCAAGTCACTGTTATGGGCAGGAAGTCAAACAGTTGGCAGAGCTGTGCAGTCTCAGATAGGTATTTGGAGTTCCTGACCGTTCTCAGCCTAGCTACCTACCCAGGGAAAATGGTGTACAAAATTGTATTTAATATAGTGGCAGCCACAGATTGCCTACTGTGTTTATGTCTGATTAAATTATGGCACATTACCACTACATCATCAGTGGGTTAATTCTGAACTTGGTGGTAATGGGAGACACGAGCTGCAGAACCATTTGATGGTGACTTTGCCATGAAATTTGGGCATATATACATTGTACGAGCTCATGTTTATGGCTGTAGCCCTTTTTTCCCTCTTCCCAGTGAATGCATGCTCACTCCTTGAGCCACCATCCATGTGTGAGTGTAATGCTGCATGTCTCCGTGGTGCCCACGCCTGGGAGGATGTTGCAGAGTTGCTTACTCCAGATGGAGAAGCTGCGCTGTCCCCAAAACTGACTAATGAGATGAAGGATAGAAAGGATCTGGTTTTTTTGCCAGAGAAGGCCTCTGGTAAATCATAATGATAGCTGCCTGAAACATTGGAACCAGAGCAAATGGACAGACCATCTCTTCATAGTACTGATGTATGATGGAGAGGGTTTGAGCATCGGGTGTCCACACAAGGCACCACACAAGGCACTTAAAAGACCATCCTGAAATTTGTTAAGAAATTCAGTTGACAGTATAGGTGGCTTATAGTTATTTGTATCATATTCATATATTTTTCTCTAAATGCTTTGGTTTGGTTCATGAGGGAAGTTGTGACACTGGGAACTTAACTTCAATGACCACAGTTATTGGGGGTAAATGGTGCTGTGGAGATCTGTTTAGTTACAGCTCACTAGAAACAGTCAAAGAATAAATCAGCTCTTTTGCAAGAACTGTACTAATAGACATGACTAAGTAGCACAGAAGAAGTTGGAGATGAGCTGTTACGTGGCCATAAGTCACGAGCAGGATTTTTGATTTTAACAAAGGGTCAGAGGGAGGGAGTCAATGGAACAGGAGGAATGTTGTCTTAGCTGCTTGCAGTTGGGCAGCACGTAGATGGGGGAGCTGAGAGTAAGACATGCTAGGAGGGAAGTTGCTGTATTAGAGAAAAACAAAATCATTAAATGGGGCTGTAATGATAACAGGAACACCGGTCTTGTTTTCTTTATATAGAGTGTGGAAATAGATGAAGTGTGAATAGGGTCAGTGTTGAATGTATTGCCTTGAGTGAGAATCTGATGAAAATGAAGAGTCTCATTCCAGGAACATGCAGTATAATTGAAGTACAGATGCTTTTACAGTGTGCAGAATGGTGAATCTCTCAATCCTCCATAATCATACTTCTGACCTTGAGTTATGTATATGCATAGGCAAGCGTATGTGTACAAATGTGCATGCACAGTAGGGATGTGCATCTTCATAACTACTTGTTACCAAGCAAAAATTGTCACCCGATCATTTTGCACAATAGGGATCTCCTGTGTCAACAGTAGCTCCTATGGATCTGATTGAGTCAGCAGGTTCTGCCTGTACTGCTCCTGAGGTGTGATGACAGCCCCTGCCAGCAGAGCACCCCAGTGTCATTGCTTCTTATGCCCTCTCTTGTGTCTGACCCTGGAATGTTTGGTTTTGAAAGGACACTGTTTTCTGCCGCACCTGAGAAACTAGGATTGTACTACTTATATACTCCAGCTTTTCTACAAATCCATTTTTGCTTTTAGAATAGTTTGTTTCCTAACTCTTTTTTTGTCTAATGGTTACAAGTGTGGTGCTAGTATCTAATTGAGGATGCAGAGCTACATCACTCCACTCCACTGTATCGAGCAAAATCAGTTTCCAATGTAGCTGAGCATTTGGAAACCTGAAAAACCATACTTTCCCTACCATACCACAAACTATTTCCAATAGTCTGTCAAAAAAACCCAAACACCCAAACAAACAAAAGCCAAATAAAAGAAATAGGGTCATAGACCTACCTGACATAAGATTGTGTAATTCCACTGCCTCAAGTCAAGCGTATTTTAAAGCATATGATGAACTCGTGCTCAGACTCATAGCCTGAGCATGTAAGGACACCTCCCTTAATGAGGCAAACTGCAGTGTTTTCAGTGGGTTTTGCACTGGTGGTAGCTCTAAAAATCTGCCTGTTGGTAGCAGCTGATGTAAAGAAGATCAATATTTGCTTTGGGTCTTCAATGCTTTAGTTTAAAACCACCCACCCACCTAGCTGGTATGTCCTCTGATCTGTCATTTTTTTAGTGCATATTTTGATTACATTATGTCATTTTTCCTGCACAGAAAAAAATAGTGCAGGGAACTTTTAGAACATGTGCTGATGTTAGCTAGACACACAGGTATGTCTGTACCTGCTGCTCCAGATGGTTTGGCTATATGTCCATGTGCAACATGGACCTTAACAGCACTTATGTATTTATGTGTTACATTTGATCGTGAAGCAGTAATATATTAAGGAATGACAACAAAGGATTTACCTGTATAAACAAAAGGATGAAAACTGTATCCCTGGATGACTGGAGAAACATACAGAGATACTTGGAGCTCTATGCTTTTCCCACTGTCATTGACAGAGAAGGTAGTATTCTGGGGATTTGTTCTTAACCACAAAACTGTAAAAAGGGTCACTAGACTGGTCATATAATTATTATACTGGATAAGACCATACAGCTAAATTCAATAAGTAATAGTAGTCTTCAATTTTTTTCTAGTTTCAACTAATTCTTCTGTACAAATAGGTATTTAAATAACATAGGCCATAAAAGCAGCAGCAACCAGCCAGAGTGTATGTGTATAGAAACTCTCTAATATAAATTAGTGCCTTTTAAAAATCACTGTAAACTCTGTTTTCTGTAATTATAACAAACCCTAGAGTTTTACCCATGTAAGAGTAATTTTTTAGTGTCTTCACCATTATTTTCCTTTTGATTTATTTAACTACATCTAACTTGAGCAAACAATGTTAAGTGGGGAAACAGATGTGGTTAAATAGCCTATAATTATGCCTTTAGTCATCTGTTACCATCACAAGGCTCCTCCTGCTACTATGACCAGGAAAAGTGACCTAACTGATTTCACCAGCAGCCTTGCCAGTCCCTGATGCAGAATAGATGGCCTTATTAAGCAATCAGAAAAAAAAAAATAAATAAAAATCAACCATTACAGTGGAATAGTAATCAGCAGTGTTTATACTAGCCCCACAATGCACAATCAGAACCATGAATTCTGCTAATTGGGTACCTTCTGCATCCAGAGGTGCCTGCAATAGGAAACAAAAGGGACTTGAAAATTAGTGTTTGTAGCAATTAGTTTCTGTCTAAAGGCTTAGCCCAGTCCATGGAAGCCATGATTCAAACAGGGATTATTATAGTAACTATGGTATTTAAATGTCCTCTGTGATTATTCAGCATCAAATTTAGCATAGCAAGACTAATTTGGATTTACTCTTTAAGACTAATTTGGATTTACTCTTTAAAATATGATTGTTGGGAATTTTTAAAGTCCCAAACTGCAAGCCATTTATTTTATGCTTTTTTATATCTCCCACATCAGTTGTTTTCTTTTAAAGATTATGAGCCCATTTCAGACTAACTGTAGAGGTGATTAAATGTGTTTGCTATTGAATAGCTGAGATTTAACTAATGGCCTATTGGAGAGTGTTGGAGTATTATTTTTCACAGAATGATCTGTGCTATATTGGCATGTTGAGGGATTTCATACTTCATATAAATGTGAAGACTGCAAGTTTATTGTTTATAAACACAGCTACAAATTCACACCAGTGAGCAGTGGTATACAAACGTTTAAGAAGAGAAATTTAGGTATGCAATTTTCTGAGTAAACTGTTAGTGCATTTACAGATGGGTCTTGGTGAAAGCTCAGTGGATTATTTTAAATGGGTTACAAAAAGCCTTTTGCCTTTTTCTTTCCTTTGAATCTTTAGCATTTCTGACGTAATAATCTGATAGACAAATCTCTGTGCTTCAGTCCTTACCATTATAGACTCCCTGCTGTAGGTGCTTAAAGGACAAATTAACAGTAGTACAATTCAAGTAACCTCTTCACCTTTTCTATCAAAGCATCAGCTGCATGTTCTTGCTTTGCTAAAGCTCTCCATACGTTTACAGCAGGACTGTGACAATAGCATACAAAAAAAGCTTAGAATTCAGGAAAAAAACCTCAGGAAGAAATAGGAAAAGGGAGGCAAAAAGTCTTTAAGTCAACCCTCAGTCTTAGCTCTGCTCTTTAAAGGTTACACTGAATAACGGAAATGTATCATCTGCAATTTATTAATAAGTTGCCATCCTCATTAGTTAACTGCTGTTTAATCCGTATGTGATTAACTGTGTGACCTTAAAAAGATTGTTATTAATACAAAACATTACATTATGAAACCATTAAGTTATAGGAAAATATTGGTACTTTGAAGACAATCAGAATGATAAGTGTGATAGTTTTTAGAGATACTGTACCAACATTTCCACTGACTGATTGCATTACATATTGATATTAGCAAGTATCAGTATGTAGTGCAATCAGTCAGTGGAAAATGAGTGAAATGTGAACTAATGAGAGCTAATTGTCTCATATAATAGCAAGGACACAGAATTCTATCAATTAAATTAGTCTGAGGTGAAACAACTATCAGTGTAATAATGTTGATAATATCAACCAAATTAGATGTAATGAAATAAATGGTATGCTAAAGATCAAGGATACCCATCGGCTTCGACCCCCACCTCCTGCTAACTAGTGAGAGAGCCTCATGACTTTGGGCTCAGGTTGCTCCAAGTTCTGCCTAATGCACAGCCTGAAACATGCCATTCTGCACTCAGGGCACAGGTACAGAGGGCTTTTTTTTAAATTATCATAATTTGCATCTGGCAAATGGGGGAAGCCTTCTGGGAGGGTGAGGCAGTGAACAACAAAGTATTGATATGCCATTAAAGACTATTGCTAGCTTTGGCACAGCTGCTGGTGAAACCAGGAGATGTGGTGGGTGAGAAATGCTGGCTTGAGCACGCGAGGTGTTGAGGCTTTTGTTTTTTCCTTTGGGAACTACTACAGCTGAACATCGGTACTGCATCATCAGTAATGATCTCATGGTGCTCAGCACTGTTTTCTCTCTCTTTGCTTAGTCCCATTCCGTCCAGTTGCTGTTGGACAAAGCTTCCAAAGCTGTTCCAAAGTTGTTCACAAACAGGTCCCAAACCCTAAATCCACATGGGGACTGAATGGCTAGGGCTAGGTTTTCAGAGATGCTGAACATACAGCAGCTCCCACTGAGACTGAGGAAAGTGCTGGCATCATCAGGCTTTCAGCCCTGGTATTTAGGAGTTCAAATGGACCTAGAAGCCTAACTTCGCCACCTTCTTGGGTTTCAGCCTCTGAAACTTCTGCTTGCACTGTGTATTGCTCTGTTTCACCTCCTTACTGTCAGTCTTTCTAATTCTGTGATCACTATGACCAAGAGATGCCCATTAAAAGACCAAGGAAATCTATCAGTCACTCCTGTAACAGGGCTTGGGATTATTAACAATATGAATTCTCAAAATGAATAGAGAACATTGATCTGGGTTTATGAAATGAGGCAGAAAAGCATTTAATTGATTTTAACAGTCCTAATCACTTGATCACTGCAAATCCCTCCTCAGTTAGCACCCTAGAAATGTAACCTGATTAAATAAAAAACAACCAATGCCAGGAATGGAATGTTCAATGGACAGTGACGTTTTTGAATTTAAGATAAAGACTAGACCATCAGGTTTTGGCTTACATAAAGTTAATTTCAAACTGTTAAGCAGTCACAGCTTCTGGAATTTCTCAGAAACATGTGAAACAACTTGATGTCCAGACAGAGTGTGAGCACTGTGAAGGGTTAAAAGGTTGAAAAATGAATTGAACTTTGTGATGCAGTGAAAAATTATCTGTAAAGCCCACTTTCTGCTGCAAAGCTCTTGGACCATGCTGTCATGCCAGTATTTGAGCTGGTGAGATATGGTAAAAGGTAACTCCCACATAGAGAGAAAATACAGGACAGGGACCATAAAAGCAAGCAGGCTGATAAACTCAAAGGTTGGCAAAATAAGAGAGAGCAAATGCATGCAACTTGTGAAGCAAAGAGAGGAGAAATAATGATAAAAAGTTTGTGTGGCCAGACTTACCACAGCCTTTTTTCTGGCTGAATATAGTAAAAGTTGATAGCTGGTACTGATGCAGTGCTCACTTTGCCAACCTACTTTCCTCCCTAGAGCTACTCACAGTCTAGAATGGCAGAAACACAGAAGAAAGCCAGGGCCACACAGGCCATCAGTTCTACCAGGGATGTGATGCATGCTAATTTGAAAGTGCAGCTTGGAAAAGCACTGTAGAGAATGCCCCAGCAAAACTGCAAAATTTGACTGACGACTGTCATATTCATCTTGTTGAAAATCTGCAACTGTGTATGAATGTTTAAAAATTAGCCATAGAACTGGATGAAGGAAATTTTTCTATCCATTTCAAAGAAAGTGGACATAAGAGTGTTACAATTGAGCCATCTCAATCTAATATCCCTTTCAAGTAAAATTCATCTCCTTGTATTACAGGATCACAGAACCAAATGCTAGAAATATCACCATGCTACAGAAAGCTTGTGTCAGAGAAGGGTTAGACACCTAATCCATCCACAGTGCTGAAACGACATCACTGAAAAAACATGATCACCCACTAACTGCATATTTTATTTATTATTTAGAAAGCATTTGACACCCTTCTATCTCAAAGGCTTAGGAGGATGCTGACAGATGTCGAGATTCAACAGCATATCACTGAACACACCACAGACCTCTACTGTCAGTATCAAATCACAGTGTGAAGAACAACAAGTGCGAATGAACGGTTTCCATTGGGCTGGGCACAAAAAAAGTGCCATTTCAACAGGAATATTGAATTTATTTTGAAACTGCCCTGAAAGGATTTTGACACATGGAAGGAGCAGAAGTTTCCATTCCTGGGACTGTCCTAACTGATCTCTGATACACAAACAGCATGATGCCCTGTACCACAGTGACTGAAGCAATACAGTCAATTCTGGAGGAGAGAACAGGCAATTAACCAGAGACATGAACTGCCCTGAATATGTTGAAAAGAACAAGCACATACACTGACATAAGTCATAAAAATAAAATGCTTTTTAGCAGTAGAAATACAGTTAGAGAAAAAGGGACTCTGTCAAAAACTAGCTAACAATCTTACTTAAATTTTGTATGGATGGAAAAAAATGCAGGAAGGCACTTACAGAAGCACTAAGGGTGGAATAACAAAGGGAAGGCTAGCCAACATGAAGACCAGATAGATGATGGATGGACTGGTGAGGCCACAAAGATACCAGTCTGACTAGAGAAGCACCTGGAAACTGCTACGACATCATCACAGGTCATGCATGAAAACACAGATGTACTTATTGAAGTTATAATAATCAAGGAGTGAATAAATTTGTTAGCTAATTCTCTTAATACATAAGGATAAATGAAATATGTAATGTAGAGTCTTACATGTGATTACCAATGGTTATTTTTAGTGGACCTTCCAGTTCCTTATTGTTCCTTCCACTTTTCATTTAGCAAGACTATTATCTCACCCATTTTTTAGTTGCCATTAATTTCATCCCCCTCATCTGTTAATGGACTTTCTTTCTCTTTCGTATTTACTTCCCTAGCCATAAAAGCCTTTTTAATCCTCCCGAGCCCCTTTTTATTCAATCTGGGCTTGATTATAATGCTACGCTGTGCCCTGGGTAAGTAGCTACGTTGCCCCAGGAGCAGGCCAGAGAATTAAGTAGGACTTGGAGCTCTGGTCTCTCCCTGTGCTCTGCTCCTGAAGGGAGGGCTGGGCTGTGGCTGTGTAACTTCCATTCTAACCAGTAACTCTGGCCGGCAAACCAGAGGGAAAAACATTTTGCAGATACAGTGACTTCTTTCCCCGCTGATCTGCACGCAGGCGATGTGTCCTGCTGTCCATGCCAAACTCTTTGCTGCACCAGAGAGCAACATGCAGCAGGTAATGTAATACTTTGCTGCCTCTGTTAGTCTTGGCTTCAATGTTTTAATTTTTCATAGCCTTGCGCTAGATGAGGAGGTTTCAATGCTGTGCTGGCCAGCATGCACACAGGTACTGTCAAAATGTCACAGTCAGGCAGCCTGGGTAGGGAAAAAGCATCATGTCCTGGTGCATCATCAGTGGAGTTAACGTCTAGGACAGTTCACCTTTCTACTTTTTGACTCCCCATGTCAGCTTTCTCTAATTAAGTCTGGATGTTTTAGACTGGTTTGCTAAGGAAATGGCCCTTCTAGGATTTTACTGCATGTGTGTGTGTACATGTCTGTCTGCCTACCTTTTAGTTACTTTTTTTTTCCTTTCCTTTCCTTCCTTCTCCACTGTAATTTTGCAGACTATTTTCTAAATCCAATCACACAGGAATAAAGAAACCAAAGATGTTAGGGACACAGGTGGTCAGGTAAGGAAAAATCCTATGAATGCCATCTCGGTGGATGAGATGAGAATCCACTGCTTGGTAAAGATTTCCCTCCCATATGGGTTCTCTGGTATCTAATCAAGGAAAATTTCTGCTTGAAGCATTTTCCATGGCTGGGCGACCGGTAAGGTCTTGTATATGTGCCTTCTCTAATGTCAAGTAAGCTCATGCTGTACGTTAACGTTAACTCAATCAAAAGAGCAGTCAGCCATGACCCAAAAATCCATCAGCTTCATTAGTTTAGTTTCACTGTGTGCTAACAACCGCTTTCTCCTCCACTTCTTTTACATCTCTTTACATCTCAGATATATCAGCAATACTTCACAAAGCCAGTGTTTAGGTTTCACTTCCCGCCCCCTCCCTCCCCCCCCATTTTCTTTTTCACAGGAAGTGTCTGTGGTACATACATTAATACAATCTTAATATTCACCTTTTTTGAGGGCTCCCTTGCTATCTTTAGTATGTTTGTTTCCATGAAATCGGATACCCTTTAATTTATGTCTTATGTTTTGTTTTCAGATAGCTTCTGGTTGCTGTTTCTTTATTTTTCTCTAAGAGTTAACATGGTTTCTTGTTCTGGGTAATAAAAGTTTGTAACTTGAGAACCTCCTTAATACACGTGTGATTGTATTTGTTATCCAGCAGAGAGATGGGAGGTCAGGATTTCTCCATAATGGTTTTTACAGGCTGGAGAAATAATTATCCTTCCTTGGCTCTGTGTGCTTTGTAGTCAGAGCTGTTCTTCCCTCCAGGTTTGCTCAGTGTGTGTCATTCCCCACGCTCAGTGGGGCAGGAGGGTTGCCATATGTGGCCAGGAGTCTACCTTGTATAAAATCCAGCCTGTTGCACTGTATTGCCATAAAAACCTAAAGCATTGTCCACATAACTGCATGCAACTTGCAGGGGAAAACCAGTGGGACTAGTTAATCTGCAGAAGGAAAGAGGAGAAAGTAGTTGGATATTTTCTCCATAGTTATCAATCAAAAATGATGGTATGGAAAGATGTCGGAATATTTATGAAAATGTAGGATAAAATTCTGGATAATCTTTACTTGGCTCTTTCTACATTTTTGCCTCTAGCCTTCTGTCCTGAATACACTTGTAAAATAAACAGCAGTTATGACATCTGAACATGATGAATTTAATGACCTAAAAAATATGTTATTGTCCACAACTGTAACTGCTTTCATGTAACTTTCACATTTGGCTGCTGCTATGTTTTATCATGTATATTGCGGCTCTTTTTTTTTCTCCCTTTGCTTTTGTATTGCTTTAAAAAGACAACAGAACATGCTGTGAGTTAATGTTTCACTTGTAAAAGGTTATGGATTAAGCTCAGCTGGTTTCTCAGGCTGACACAGGGTTCATGATTAGAAGAATGAAAACAAACATGAATTGAAAATGTCACTAACCTTTATTGGGCCCTGAAAATCCCTGAGCCTGCATGACAGGAGGCTTTCCTGTTTTCAACAGGATAAAGAAGATTGAAACAAAACAGCACGGATCTTGGCTATTTACATCTTTTAATGAATGCTCTTCACGTTTGGGTCCCTTTGTCAATCTCCTAGTTTTCAAGGGTTTAGCTGTGAAAAGTGCGGATGGTATCACATACTCTTATAAACCATGGAGTAGACATCTGTCTAGGATGCTTTTTCCTCCAAATTATGCTCAGTGTAAAGGACCACGTTTTAAGCTTCATTTACGACTATGCATGTAGAAGGTAGCCAATTATCCAGTCTAAATGTTCAATAGCAGAAAGGCTGAATAAAACCATCTCTAAATTATGCAACCAATTTTACTTTATTAAAATAAATCAGAGAAAACATTTTTATAAATTCTAGATGATAGTGCAGTTCGAACTTTACAACTGTTTAATCAAAAAAACCCCTTTCACTTAAAAAAAAAAATCAGTTCTTGCTCTAGCTGCTGTGGAAGAACACGCTCTGTCTTAGCAAAGGCAGGAGGAACTCAAAGCCAACTCAAACTGGCCAGAGTGGAAACCAAAAATGCCACTGATCTGGGATCCTTTTTTTTTACTGAGGGCACAGATTCAGGCCCAATATCTTAGGCGTACAAACTGAAGGAGTCTATTGCACGGTATGACTGCCCTTCCTCGCCACTAACTCTTCCCATCCGTTAGGGAAGAATTAAGGATTGCACTTGGCCTTACAGACACAGATATTCCCTGCTTCCTTATTACGTTAGACTGCTCAGCTGAGTTTTTTCCCAGTCAAGTTACTGAAACCACAAAAGTATTATCAAATGTTTTTTCATCTAGGCTGTGAAGAAACAAGGTGTACATTTTTCTTCATTTTAAAATTTTTAGCTGCTTGTTTTAGTAACAGCTGTGCCACTGCTTCACTGATTTCATAGGTAACCTGAGAAAATACTTTATGGAGGAAGAACACCAGGGGATCCTGCAACCAAATGCATTTCCTTCTGCTGATCTATAAATGTCTGGTGGATATGGAATTTTTGCCTCACAAAATCACATTTACCTTTTTCACAAAGTGAAGTGAGGCAATATAGACCCACGCTTAGTACATAATTATTTAACATATCCTACTATTTCATGGTGCAACTCTGACCTGTAACCGAGATTTAATGAAGTGCTTTGGCAGAGAATTAATATTAGGGGGAACATAAACCTGCAATTTTTTAGTCTCACTTCATCCAATTATATTTTGTTCTTACACTACATAATCTATTTCACAGTTTTTGGTGTAGGAACAGAGTGAGATCTTACAATAGTTTAACGAAGACTATTTTTTTTTTATCTCTAGCTATTTTAGTCTTTTGCAAATATCGAGGAATGTCATATTTGATAAAATTTCCTAAGGTTTCTTAATGATACAGGAACCTAAACCACAGCTTCAAAACCAGCTGAGGCCTCAGTCTCTAAAGGTATGTGGACATGTGAGTCCTATTTATTCAAAGTGATAAACCAGATTAATTGAGTTAACTGAAAATTAAATAAATGGCTATTAGGTGCTCAAAAACTAGAGTGTTAGCTCTTTAAACAGTTGGGCTTAGGTTGACAAAGGAGGCTTTGCAAGGCAGTATCCAACTTCCAGGTATCTTGCCACACAGTGAATTCACATCTACGATCCCACATTCTCTAAGTGGATGGAGAATGTATGGAGCACAGTGGAGAATTACCCAAATTACCCGTGGGAAGAAATACCAAGGAGTATTAGGGACATGACTACATATCTCATACTGTCAGGTGGGTATCATGCCTTGCTGCTTACCCAATTGCTTCTTTCACCTCTCCAAAGTCAGCTTGGAGAGAAAGCATGAATATCTTCTCTGTAACCCTGTAAATCCATAATTGCGTATGAAGGATGAGGCATGTCTCTGACGTGCTTCTACAGAACAGGACAGCTTGATGCAGTTTGATGGTTAAGATGCTCACATGGAGAACAGAAATTTAAAGGGGATTTGATCCTGCATCCCAAGGAAACACTTATGATACTACTAATGACTGGGATGAGAAGGACTGGAATGAAGGAATGGAAAGCTTCTCCTCCTGGATGTGATTTGTCCAAGGTTAGACATCCTCGAGGAAACATCAGCTCTTGAAGATAAGGCAGGTGGCAGAGGGCCGTGTCTGGGAACGTCAGTGGGTTTAGGTGCGGGATGGGCACCAAATTGCCGAGCACTTTCAGGACTCAAGCACTTCTGTTTGTTCCTCGTGCAGAAACTTAGTGTCCTAGGAGACTTCTCTTGTGGAAACTTGAGGAAGTTTTGAGGATCTGAATTCTTGATTTGGGTGCCTAAAGTGGTATTAAGATGCCTGCATTCTCCTCTTGAATCTAATTCACGAAGGCGACTTTTTTTAAAGATACATAGTGCATGAAAGTACACATAAGTGCTTTATTTTGATTTGTCAAAGGTGCATGGGAAATTCACTGTATTTTGGTACTATTTATCTGGGACACATAGGGATTTTCAGCAGAAATAAGTTAGAATTAGACTCCTGGGCTCTTCAATACCCTTATCTGCCTGTCTGTCTATCTCTATCTGCCTTAGTATAAGTTTAGGCACTGAATTCATTTGCGAAATTATCCATAAAACCCCAATAGGCCAAGGCTCCAGAGGCCCTTATGTGTCTTTGGAAATGTTTTTTATGGCATTTTACTGCTGCATTATCTGTTCTGTGGTAATAGAATATGCGGAAAAGAAAAGAGTAAGTGCTGGCTTTTTCATTTTGTCTCCAGCTCTAATAGTTAAAATCCCATGTTATTTCTCTGGAAAAAAAAGAAAAGAACCATGCTGAGAGCATTTGGGGCAATGTAACATTGTTTAGTTTAATTTGCTAAGCTCTTGAGAGCAGTTTCACTTAATATATGGTTCTATATAATGACTTGGCTTAGTTTGGACTGTGTGAGAGTGAAGCATGAACTCAGGCATAACTCAGTGGCCGTTGTTTTTAGTTTTGAAAATACATGGGCACACCTGATTTATAATCAAAGTGAGGAGCTAGTGATACTTAGCATGGGGAAATTACTGTTCAGCTCCATGCCAGTTTCTGCTAAAATCTCCCAATGTACTTGTGCCTTGGCCCGAGTACTTTTGACTGTTCAAGCAGAAAGGGTCCCTTCAGCAGAGAACTGAGCCAACTGTTTAAAGGGTGGTTTTTTCCCTAATAAAACTTTACAGCACTTCTTTGTGGATTTAGTGTTTGTGAAAGGCCCTGCACTGACAGCCTAGGGAACAGAGGCCCTAAGTTCATTCACTGGCCATGCGCAGTGTAGACAGGGATGGTAGCGGTGCTCCTGACCTGCCGTACTCACACGCGTTCTTCACAGCCCAAACATGATCACCTGTGGTGGATAAAAGATTGATTTGGTCTCTGATGTTCTTCAGTCATTTGGTTTTCATCTGACACTGTCGCAGGGCTGCAGTCTGATTCCAGCTGTGGAGAGGTTTTGTGGTGTGGATGCTTGCACATTACCTTCCTCTTCACAAGGTATACAATAGCTTTTACTGGGTAGTCTTTTTTTTATTGTAGTACTGAAACCAGCTGGATTTGTACCAATAACTTGCAGTGAGTGAAACATCTTTCATTTAATAATCCAGCTCTTTAGCTCAGTTGAAATGTGATGATTAAAACAGTGGAGGAAATGTCCTTAGATACTAGAATTAAAGTAGAAATACTTATGTAGGCATGACCAGCGCTAGTTCTAAGGGTAAATATGTATTAAAATGTACTAAAATCAGTATGCATCTGAGAAGCTGCATACAGTGTATTCAAAGACTGTAACTCAAGCCAGCAAAGATGCTAGAGGCAAGGAGCCCTGTCAGGATTAGTTGGACTGCACATACAGCACATAAAGCTTTGCATTTGACATACATACCCCCTTGCATTAGCTGGACAGGCTGCCCCACTAAAGCCCCATCCTGATCTGAGGAGGTCACATCACTCTTTTCCTCTAAAATGAGAGGAGGGTGCCTGCTGTTCATTGAGCAGCCTAGAGCTGGGAGCGATGCCCAGGATCGGGGAGGAGAAGGACGTTGCCTCCACCGTTGGGGAGGGAGTCGGCGGGGGACCGAGCAGACCCAGCACCCTGGGCTCTGCAGGGAAAGCGGCTCAAACATCTCAGGCAGCCTTAGGCAGGAAAATCAGTACACAGGTGGTTCAGCAAAGACGTGGTACCTTTACGTATAAGAAGTGGCACAGCTCTGAATATCTAGAGCACTTTTTTACAGATATCTCGAAGGTTTAAGCACTGAGAACAGATGCAAACTATAGCTGAGTTTCATGTACTGCTCTTAGGAAGTTGAGGGAGAAATTCTGCCATTTTAGGCTTTGTTCTGTCTTCTCTTTGGGCATTTTTGAAACTACCCAAATGATGGTCTGTGAAACAGTTATGGTGTGGTAATTAACTTTTTCACTGGGGCTTTAAAACACAGGAGAAACGAAACACTTAGGAATGGAAAATGCACTTCTGGTCTGGCATGGGCATTTACTGGAGCTCGCAGGAATACTTTCTAACAGAAAAAAAGATAATATAAAAAACCTTGTTATTTGAGAGAGTAATATCAAGATGATTGGTTCTCTTGGGGAATGATCTCAGAGTGATCTGAGACTAAATGCCTCACTATATTTCCCTGGTGATTCAACTCTGAGAGACTTGTGCCTTCATTGCTAATTTCCCTTAAGGAATCATCTAAAACTATTAAACCTCAATTAATTTGAGGCTGAATTTAGTACAATTGACTGTGTTTAGAATTAAATGCACCAATTCAAAGATAAAGAACTTATCTCACAACAGGGTTGTATTTTGTGATGATACTATTTCAAAGTATACACAAAAATATGGCTGAATGTTGCCTTATTTTTTCTATGCTCTGTTTGTACTTCTTAAAGACCTACTGGAATTTTATACTAATTTTTATGCTTAATTTTGCATCTATTGATAAATGGGAAGCAGAAGAGTTTGACAGAATTAATGTGATGTGCCTCATTTGCCTGTCCACCAAAATCCCACATATAAAGTATTCTTCCTAGATGGCACTGAAATCTCTATATGTTTCCAAGCTGCAGCTTGTCTTAGACAAGCTTATTTCATTGCATTTCATTTCATGGTTCCCTCCAAATGCCTTGTACACAGTACTCCTATATGTTTTCTCATTTAGAAAGACTTGCCAGGGAAGTTAAGATATTTCAAGTAATTCTGTTCATGATCCGCAGCAGGATTATTATAGATTGATGCGTGACGGTATCTTGGATTCCTGATGGAACAACGTCCTTAGGATATGAACCTGCATACGCATGCAGTACTGGGAGGCTAATTGTATTTGGTTTAACAACACTAATTTATTGAAACAGGCTTATTATCTGGCCCATAATTTACAACCTGAGTTTAATGAGTTCGTTTGTCTTTTGTTTCTCTTTTCTCTCTCTCCTTTCCCTCCCTCTACCTTGCTCCCTCATTTTCTCTTTCTCTTTTACCTTATTCCTCTCTCTTTCTCGTCCTCTCGCCCCTGCCCTCTTTCTTTCCCCCCCTGAAAGCATGGACAAGTAGCAGAAGCCTGAGCTACCATCATCACTACAGTCTGAAAGATGAGCGTGTGCAGATAGCACTCCCTTAGAGTCCCATAGCATCACCAGTGGCTTTTGAGGCCTCTGTGGCATGCATTGTCCTTGGGACACTGTCACTGAGATGACGGACAACTCCCATAAATTTGGGCCACCTAAAAATAGGGCAGCTACTCGGTGACTAAGTGCTCGCTGTGCTTTGCTCCCCGTAAGGGAAGATGCTTTCATGCATTAGGGCCAGCAAAAAGTCCCTGCGCACTACTTACCAGCCTCAAAATAGAGCCTATGCCGCACGCAAGTGGCTCCAAAGACTTATTCTGGCCCTCTGTGCTGGAACAACTGTCGTGCAGCATGCGTGCAATGACTGCCTCCTGATGAGGAGTGGTGTCATCTGATGCTAAATGACAAGGGAGCAAACCAAACACAGGAAGGTCTTTGCTTGCTGCAACAGCTGCTCCCGCTGCTAATTGATGCTGTGTATCTGTGGCATCATCCCAGTGCCTATTTTAGGTTGTTTCCAGCTGTGAAGGTTTTTGTCTCACAGCTAGTGGTATCTGTGCAGCTGGCAGAGCGAGGTAAAAATAAACACAACTAATTCAGCAAAGCAATGAGAAAAAATGTACAAAGAAATGTAAAAATAATATAAGCCAAGGTTATTTAGGAGAGACATCTGAGTTTGCGTGGAGAAAGGCTGATCTGGCATGGAAAAGGGTTGATCACCTGCCTGTGACTGCCAAGAAAAGGCAAATATTTTAATGTGAATTTTGAGCTTATGAAAAATGTCAGATGCTAAAATTTTCCAAAAACCAAGCTCTGATGGCACTATTGACAGTTCCTCTACAATGTCCTGTACTTCTGTTTAAATATTTACTGTTTTGAAGAATGAGAATATATTTATTCATTTATAATTTTCCATAAACTCCTTGCCTCTTTCCCAAGCAATAGTTAAGTAACTACGGCTAGTCAGAGGGCTTTTCGTTCCTCTTTTAGTTTGGATATTTTTCTTTCAGAAACAAAACTCGTACCACCAAACTAATTTCTCCCATTTCCCCATGTCTCTTCTGGTAATATCCACGTTAACCCTGCTTCAACTGCTAACAGCAGTAAGGATGGCTGCACACACATTGGGTAGCACCATCCCCACTGCGACCCTAACCATGAGCTTCCATTATCTGCAAGGGAAGACAAAAACAACTGGTTTTGTTCTGCAGTTTAATATATAACCTGTTTGAACCCAGCTTGTATGCAGGCAATTTTAGAGGAAAAAGAGCAAAGTGGAGTTCCTACTCATCCTTCATAATATTTAGAGTTTCTGGTTATTGTAGGAACCTTGACTTTAGAAAATCGTCATGGAAAGAGAAAATTTGAGGCACAAATAACCTACTCCTTGGGTGCTGTGTTTATGTACTTCTAAGTATCCTACATGTTGGCCAAAACAGCCATAAATATGTATAATCAGAATTATGTTAGACTTCATTAAATATTTTAATGTATGTATTTCTGGCAATTTGTCTTGAATTTTAGTGACAAGAAACATAAATACTTTTACCGATATTCTAGCAATATCAGTCCTGCTTTAAGTCTCAGTTAAATCTAGGGGGGTTTCCTCTTTAAGATACATTTTGATCTATTTTATTTCAGTAAGTTTTTCCAGAGTTATTTGTATTTATTTTAAATCTTCATAGTTAGCTACAGTTGTGAAAAATGTAGGTCATGTGTTTGTTAGTGCCAAGAACACCATGAGTTTCATTAACTTAGGAAATTAATTTTAGGTTTCAGAAGGAAAATTTTGACTACAACACAAAGAAAACATATTTAATTCTCTGCTGATTATCTGTTATTCCTTCCTTTGCTTCCATGTTTCTAAATGATTATTTTTATTGTTTTGCCTCAGAGTTTTGGATACAACACCACGAGCTGTGCATCGATACCCTGGGTGGGGAGCCTGCTAGAACAGTGCCAAGTTCTAGCCTGGAAATACTGACCTTGGCTCATTTTAAGTGTGTGATAAACTTCTTCTGTCTGAACTCAGGGAACTGGCACTCACAAGTCAGTCACATTGCCTAGAATGCAAATACATGCTACTTGTTGTAGCGAGGCATGAACTAACAGAAAGTTAAAATAAATGAACCTTACTTGCTTTTATCAAATTGGCCTTGCTCAACTATTCTATTTACAATGTCACTAAGTGTTTTCTTAATACATTCTGACCTGTTTGGTTTTGTAAGGAGAAGCAGTACCTAGAAACACAGAAACAAACATTGCAACAGAAATGGAGCAAGTTCATAAAATAATATTTGGTTAATCTGCAATTATGGAGCAATCCCTACTTTGTCTCTTTGTTTCAGGATATCCATTTCTTCACGTTTCCTGTAAGACTGGGTCCTACACTGGTGTAAAGCTATATTAATATTGTTGCATGTCAGTAGAATATGATATGAAGTCATATCTATTTATACAAGCTGCAAATTGAAGCAGCTTGTCCATCATCACCACATTTGGTGAATCTTAATATAAACTAAAATCTTTAAAACTTGCTAAAAGTCAGTAAGTTTAGTATTCTACCACAGTGTCCACTCTGAAATAGTGTTGAGTGGGAAGGAAATTTGTCCCACTTCACTCAAAAGAATATTTTAATGTTCTCATTTAGGAACAGCTCAATTATAGGTATGTAGGTAAATAAGTAGAAGCTTTATATCCACTCTTATCTCACATTCAAACATCTTCAGTTTAAAAAAAAATATCCTTTTTTAGTTTTACAGAAAAGTATATGAGCAAAGCTCATTATAAATGGATTTATACTGAATGAGCCCTAAACTGGTAAATGGGACTTTGTCACTTGGGGAGACATTGCTCTGGAATCTTAATATTTTCAGTGCATCTTTTGAAATGTGTGCATTTTTTAAAACCTGGACAATGTTCTACCTGTTAATGAAGCTTTCCAGAATACTTGTTTGCATAGCCAGAGGATAGATGACATAATCTATGTACTGCTAGAGGAGGTTTTGTGATTAACTTCACCGAGACCAGGGTTCTATTCAGTGAGTTTGCATTTTGCTTTAGGCTGGGGCAGTAGAATTGAGGCCTCGCATAAGGATGCAGCTCCTGTAAAAGTCACTTGCTGTCTGTCAGGCTGCTGTTCTGTAGCCTGCGGGAAACACCACTGCTGATAAGAACGGAAAAGCATCAAAGTGTAATTTACACAACTCCTTAATTTCCGATTTCTGTTCTGCAGTGCTTTCCAAATCCTGTATCTGATGAGGATGCATCTCACCTGCTTGTGCCAACCAGCCAAAATCCAACAGAGAGATTTCCACAGCCTTTGCCCACAAGCCTGAAATTGCTGCAGTGGAATGAGCATTGCTGAACGAGAGGTCTCCCCATTGCTAAAACACTATCCTTAGTGCATCCCCTCTCAAATAAATCACTCTGGATGATTTCCACAGATGTCCTGCCTAAAGGGACAGTGAACCAAGGAGAAAGAAGCCTGATAGTTGGGGAGATTAAAAACTTTCTGGGATAAATAAAAATTTTTTTATTTTATTTTTCTCAGAGCATCCCATTCCTTTTATCAAGCCACCTAGGTAGATTCTTGAATCCACCTCCTGGAAAGGAAGCATAAACCTGCTGCCTGAGCCGTCTTAAGAGCTTGATCAAGCAGTGAGGTAAGTGCCTTTTACTACATGGAAACTACAAGGTCAGAAGGGGAAAAAGTACTGACGAGATGGTGATTATGAGCATTAATCATAATAATATCAAGGTCTTATATAGCACTTTTCATCAGGAGATTTTAAAGCGCTGTACAAAAGAGACGCGTCTCATTATCTCCATATTTTAGTTCTAAAATGTGACCTCCAATACCTTAAGGCTTGTTCTCTGAGGGGAAAAAAAGACTTCTGGAATCAACAATACTTATTCTCTGTTAAATTTCTAATCATCACAATGAAGAATTTTTTAAATCTACTTGTTCTGTGGACTCTGTAATGGAATTTTAATTGCTTTACTAGCAGCTCAAGACATAATGAATGAATAAATGTAATTCTTATTAGGACGCTGCCGTCAGCTGATTGAACCAGTACATTGGCATTCACAGGGCATATTCAGACAATTACGTTAGCATGTTCAATTACGTTGCTGGTTATTGCCTCATTTGTTGGAGAAGGGTAATTGAATATATAGGTGTTGTGATGCACAGTAAAATGGATCAGCTTAAACCACTTCAGCAAGGGTTAAGCCAATCCTTCTCCTCTGCCTTTGCAAAGGACTGATGCATAGATCTTTCAAAGCATCCTAGCTAAGATCTGGCACAGTAACTAGCAGCTGAGAGGGGTTTTTTTTAATTAAAACAGGCTAACACTACCACAAACAACTAACTGTGCCCTGAATGCCCTACAAAATAGTTATGTTGAGCAAAACAGGAATATTACTGTAGGCTGCTACTGAAGGGTCAGTTTTTACCTTCCGCTGTCAGGAAAATATTTATGTTTTGTTGTGTTAGAAGATGGACCTTGACATCTATCAGCATAATTTTATCATAGGAGAAAAGATTTATGTCTGCAGAGCAGCAGAGAACAAAACTCGGTGCTTGCCCTGCTGCAATGTCCCTGGTGTAGAGACGCTCAAGAATTTGCTTGGGATTTTGTTCCTCTTTTGGGCCAAGGTTGATCTGCACACGTGAGTCTTAATGAGAAGAGAGATTTTTCAGAGTTGTGAGGAGTTTAAATATCAGGGAAGAAAGTCAGAAAAATAAATAAAATTATACCTTTGTCTGTGTTCAGACAAATGGCATTGGTGAGGCAGTATTTGGGAAGGTTAAAAGCCACCCTATGGAAAACACGGTTTTGAGACCCTGCTCCTTGGAAAGAATTTTGTGAAATGATGTTGCTTTTTAAAAGGAGGACAGTTTTGAACAATGACGTGGACACTGACTGTTAAAGCTGCTGCTTCTAGTGTAGGTCTTGTCCCATTTTCACTTAAGCAAAGAAGATTTGAGATGTGAAGTACATACAGGAAAAAAAAAAAAGCAAACCTACTGGAATGTGCTACATTTCAGGGGACAACCTGTCTTTCCACAAAGGGTGAGACATTTTTGTATAGGAACTGAAAGCATTTTTATCTAATAGCAAACTATCTCCTTTTGGCTAATAATAACACTAATGCCAGACACAAGGCCTGAAGTACCATCTGCTCATTTTTATTTAGAATTTCTCTTTTCATTTGGTCTTTTTTTGTTTGCAATAATGATAAGGAATAAATAAGACTGATCACTTAAAACTCTATTCATCAGACTTGTCAGCTCCATTGGAGCTGGTGATAGACCTTATAGATCCTGCACCAGCTGAACTTAATGCTCTTCATGAACTTTACATTTCCTATGTATGGCACTGATGAAATGAGATTGTTTTTCTTTGGACTTCAGCTCAAAAAGGTCTTGCCTATGCTCAAGAAGGAAGATACTCAAAACCCCATAGCAAAATGCTTCTGAACACTGGACCAATATTGGCTCCAGTTGCATAAAGTTTAATGGTATAAAAAAGAAAATTCAAGCTAGCACTTACATCTATCAGGCCAAACCAAATCTGAATTTGCTACAGAATTCAATACAAGTTATTTAACTTATTTGTTTTCCATCTATTTTTGGTCATATACTGTTTGCCAACAATCTTTCAAATATCCTCATTCTTCTAAAGCATTTGCAGAACATCTAATAACTTTTATTCTGCAATTTCTTCAGGTGAGATTTTTGGTATTACAAGTCTGAACTATTTTGACAAAATTTACTGATTGCTTATTTGCAGTCCCAGATGGATAATTGCGATTTTAAAAAATCAAATTTCTCAGTAATATTCTCATTATTTTTGTCATTGTACTGTGGCTATGCCTTCTAAGGAATTAATTTGCTAAGACCTTTGCAATTGATCCAGTTAATACTGGGTATATAACATCAAAGTGAATGTCTTTTAAAGTTTTTTAGAAAATCCTTCAGGGAGTTTTTTGGCTTATTATATCCCTAAAATAATATCTATATGTAAAATGCATGTTGCTTAACATGGGTGATTTCATTTCCAAGTACAAAGAGTATGGGGACAAAGCACTCACTGAAGCAGCTTTACATTCCTGGAGTAAGTGGGTACCACATTTATATCAAAAGGCTTGGAGGAATATAACAGTTTATGGTTTACTCATGTGATGCACTGACTACTGTCAGCTTTCAGGAGTCAAAGTGAACTGAGAAAGTCAGCATTTTCTAGGATCCAGCCTCAAATGAATGCCACTAATCTGGTTATTTCCTTCCAACCTCTCCCAAATGTTTGCAAACTTGCTGTTTATCAAAATAAAGAAGCAAAAAATATTAACCCATATAGCAACGAGGTGAACAGGAGCTGATGGCCATAGAGAAGACACACTGCTTTGTATCATGTCAAAAAAAAAAAAAAATCATCCAGCAGCCTTCAACAGTCCCTTCAAGTAAGAATCCAGAGGTTTTGAACTAGCCGTGGAGTCAAGAGGCCCACTGAGGTTTCTCCAGGCCGTTGTACAGCCCGTGTTCCTGTGAACAGACAGCCCTGTTTCAGAGAGGGGATTAAACTGATTGCATGCAAGGCAAAAGGAAAACTGCAGAAGATGTAGTGAGGATGGAAGCACTGAATGTAAGAAACAAGAGCCAAAAACAGTGAGGCAAATGAGGTGCTGGTTTTTTTGTTAGCAAGGCGAATGGAGTGCTAGCTTTTTAGCATCTTTTTTTTGGTTAATAAAATACGTAAGGACTGCATTACTGATAGCAACTGGGATGTCCTCCAGGCAGGCAAGTCATAAATTAGTTATGTTCTGAAACCTGCTTTTGTTTAAGAGACCATGAAAACAAACCCTGAACATCCAAATGTAGCAGAAATTTGGGGTTTCAGAGGAAGAATTGAAGAAAACACTGATTTGATTAGGAGCACAGATTTCACGCTGTTATTCTCCCTTGAGGGCCAGGTACCATATCCCGTGGCAGTAAATGACTCGAGAGGCATGAATCGCAGCCCGTTACACGGCAGGGTGACAAATGAATGTCAGACTTCCTGCACTGACGTAGGCGCACAACACTAAGTGCAGCTGCCAGTTTTAATGGCTGAGAATAGGGACTTATCCTTGGTGGAGGCTGGCACTTTCCTACTGATGCTAAAGCCCAGCCTCCCTGAGCACTCCTTGAAGGATGACAGATACTGTATCTCTTCTTATATTACCTGTAGCTCACTCTTTACCACCTCTTGGAGAACAAAATCCCTCTTGAGCAGCCTCTCTGCTATTCCTTCTGTTCTCCTGGTAGTCTCTTGGGAAAGCGAGTTTTGGGAACAGCCACCTTTTCCTCCTTCTAGTACTATTCCACCTCTTTGCAGAGTCTTACAATGCACCATCAGTAACAGTCTGTAAGTGAATACCTATGAAAATATTATATCTACCCTGGGAGGTCTTTATGCCATTTATTTAAGCACAACCAGTGTTGACTTTGCCCTCATTTCAATATGGTATTATCTTTCACTTCAACTGTGAGAATTAACAGCTGTGAATATTTAACAACCTATTTTCCAAGTTGGTGATCTTGGTCATAAGGTCAGAATGCCATGGTGTCTTGATTAGTTTAGTGTGTCTCCCCTTTTGTTGTCTGATCTGAATGACAATTACAGGGCAAGTACTCTGTTTTGTCACTGTCCCAGTACAGCAAATTATGTTCTTTTTATTTGTCACATTGCTAATTTTTGTGAATGGATAGCATTGATGAAAAGCTACTTAGCAAATAAGACTTCATTTGTGAATGCAATAAGCTTATTCTGGAGGGAATCTATTTTTTTTTCCTTATCACTGGATAAAATATGTTAAAGAAGATTAATTCTGCTGTGGTGCAATACTTTGACAAGACGTTGAAATCCTTGCATCTAAGACAAAAGTACAGCTACATTTGCATGAGTGAAGAAAAAATGAACATGTACTCAGAGTATTAGGTCTTAAGGCCAGGTTTTTCACCATCTAGACTCATATTCTGTTTGCTCAACATATTTGATTACAGATTTAAAACATTGAACAAAAAGGCAGTGCACACGCACCCCAGGTCAGACTTGACTCATTAATAACTCTGAAAAAAATTAAATTTAGCTTACTATCTTCAAGGCTGAAAATGAAATTTGGGCTCTTTCAGACCATTAGGTTCGGAAATCTCCCACACATCCCCATGGTAATCCCTCCATTGATTGTTGTGCAGCCAAAGACCTCTAGACCTGGTCAAGACTAGACATACTTAACTTGGTGACCCACGGGCTGAAAATGTTAAGGGAAGGTATTGAAGTGACTGAAAATAATACAGCAACAGGTTGTAAGTAAAATAGAAAAAAATTTTTGAAATTGTTAGTGCATGTGTTGGAATTTCCTGAGTTAAAGTTCGAATTTATGTTGAACAACGGCTTTTAAATGGCTGAAATAGTTGGATAGAATTGAGAAAAAAGCACTCGAAGAGAAACTCAGGCTGAGTCCCCTGCAGCATCCAAAATAGCTTTCCTACTACTTTTCCCTTTCTTTGTCAAGTAAGGTAATTAACAATTAGGGCTACATTTGCTTCCAAAAGTGTTCTGGAAAATTCATTTTTAAGACAAAATTTATGAGAAATAAGTATATTTCTTGATAATGTACCGGTGCACATTAAAGATTTTCTGGGTTTTTTCCTCCTGTTTCTGTGCTTTCCATGGTTCCCCATCTCTCTTAGCAGGCAATAGACTGCTAAAATATCTGATTGCTTTGCTACTTTTGGGAAAATCAGGTAGATTGCTTTTTTGTGTGCTGAAGAAACGCAATGCAAGTTTTCACACCACTAAAACTCCTTCTGTGAGTCAATCCGTCTCTTGAGAGCGTGCCTGAGCACCCCAGTTAATTCACTCCAATTGCTACTACTAGCATTTTACCTTTCTACATCTTCTCTCCAATTGTAATCAGCTGCTCTGTAATCATTTGTTTCAAAGTGAAATGGATGTAGCTTTTTTTTATTACTATTTATTTATTTATTTATTTGTCTCTGTATGCTACCATCCCAAACACCAGTAAAATGCATGCCACGGCCACAGAGGCATTATGGCAGTTCTTTAAAGGAGGAAAGAAGATACTAGGCTTTAGAAAATATGTTATTATAAGCCTCAGTAAAGGAAAAAAAAAAAACCCCAACTTTCTTCTTTTGACATTTTTCATTAAGACATTTATAACCTAAAATAAATAACAGAAACGTACTTTATTGCACAGCTGACCATATAATAATAAAATATGTATAAAATTGTTTAAAAAACTTAAGCCTACAGAAGTGTAATGTAATGTGGAAATTACCAGGGAAAAACTGTACAGGAACAAATGTTTCTCCGTACTCCAGCTGCACCAGAAAACATTGTGTATTGAAGGGGTAAAACCAGACCAGGCAGCCCTACCACACCAGGGGTATTTTGTCATGTAACACCAAAGCCATTACACTGCTACATTTCAAGGGCTTATAAGGAGAATCAAGACATCCCATCATCTTTGGTTCCGTGGAACAATGGAACAACACCTGAAATAGAGAGCAATCTCATAGGTGGGGGACTTGCTAAGTTTGTTTCTGTGGTAGTCAGTGAATCTTCTATCGTTCTCCAATATATCTCTAGTATCCATTCAACCTCTGATACCATGAGAGACTCTTTATTCACTGAGGAGAGGTGTTGATTAATAAAATTATGCAAGGAGTTGTCTGAATTTTCTTCTTAGAATTAAAATACTCCAATGTAATTATTCTGTGAAAAATATACATGTTTTCACTGGCACTGATCACTGCTGTGGTTGATGTTCCCCGGTAAAGTCCAGTGTTTCTAGGAATATACTTGGATCTAAAGTAATAGCTTTTTTAATGATCAGTGAAGACTTGGAAGCTCATAGTCCTAATACCAAGGTTATTTTGAAGACGAACCTAAAATAACTTAAGCTGTAATCATGTTAACTCTTCTAGTATTTTTTATGTATCACATTGTTTTGGAGTTGACCCTCCAAAGTGCCAAGCCAGCCAGAAACATGGAGTTGAGCCAACCAAAGTGGTGCTACCTTTGGCTAGTGTCTGGCAGACCTGGAGAGAGACGGTGAGGGTCAGTTGACTGAAGAGTCGTGTAGTCCTAGAGGAGGTGCTGAGGGTCTGGCCAGACCAGAAGGTGCAAGCACCTCCTACAGTCCCATCTGCCTGCCCTGGATGCCTGAACTGTCTGTTGGTCTCTCAGTTAGCACTGGGCTCCTACATTTAGGGAACTGGCTGGTGCCCTCAGTGATCAGCAGGATTTGTGGTCTGACCTTTGAATGTGTGTATCTGCTTAAAAGAGCAGTGGGAGATGGCCAAAATCTTCATTTGACCACAGTTCTGCTTTGGTTAATCAGAGAAAATGAGCAGAAAGAAAAAATGTAGCAAGTGGAATACATGCAGTGCTTACTCTCTATATGCTGCTTTGTTTTTAAAAGAGAGAAACCAAGTTCTCACAGGTTTCCATTTTGCTGTTCTTATGAATGATGATGCCATTCTGAAATTTTTCAATGCCAGAGAGAGGAATGTGTCTAAAGTATTTTTGTTAGGGTCCAGTCCCAGTAGAAAGAAAATAAAATACAAAGGTTTTGAATAATATTTGAATGCTACATGTTTTAAAGAGAAACTTGCTTTCTTCTTGCTGGTGCTGTTTCTTATGTTCATCTCTTTAATGCAATGTCAATAACTGAACCTCTTTTTATTTTTAATCTCCACAGTATGATTTTCTGTAAGTATTCTGTTGAGTCTATGAGATTAAAAAGCAAATAAAAAACCTTATCAGACTAGGTCTAGGAATATAGCTAGCCAAAAATAGGGAATTTCCACTCCATAAGAATACTTCAAAATTTGTTTTTGTTTATGAAAATACCCTGTATTGCTCCAAATACTGTAATTGCTCCAAAATTGCACTGTAATGCTCCAAAATTGATGTTTGTTTCTTTTGGATTAAATATTACTCTATATTTTTCCGAGGTTTTCAAATGCTCCTGCCTTGTTCACTTCAATTGGGTGGGCTATTCATGGAGCTGTACTTCTCTGGGCATCTTGTGAAACGCGACCCAACGGTTGGGAGTCCCCTCCGCAGAGGGATGCGGGAGCTACAAGCCACTGATCCATACCTCCTGCAAAACACAACGGTAACTTGAATAGAGGCATAGATACATACTGGATATGAGACACAATGTTTGTTTGCAAAAAGAACCCTATATATTTCGACTGGAACCAGCTTGAGCCTCGGAGAACTCTTTTCAGTGGAAAACTGAAAATGACAACAGGACTGAAGTAATTAGGCTAATTCTAGTTCTGCAAAAAAAAGAGATGTTTTCGAAAAGAATGGTGTGTATAGCAAAGTGTCTGACCAGCTCTTCTTTGATTGACTTCATGACTTTTCAAAAGAATGGAATGTTTTCCCCCAAAACCATTTTGTTCTATAAATAATCCATGGTCCTGAGAGGTGAGAAGCAGCAGAGGGAAAAAAAATACAAACCAAGGATAGAGCTGGAGACCCAAATCTTACGGTAAGTTTATGCTCAGTGCAGGGCAGTGCAGCAAACACCAAACATAGCGGGCACAGTATGAATCTCTTCCTTTAAAGTTTAATCCAAAGGCCACAAGAATCTCTATTGGATTTTGGCTCAGGCAAAACTGACATTATAACTTTAAATAAGGGTAAGTCACTTGAGTGTGTATATCTGTCTATCTATCTATCTACCTCCAAATACACTGAATAAAATTTAGGAGTTGGAAAGAGAGAGAGACTGCAAACGTGCATATGAAGAGTTTGCCTACTATCAGGTGGAATTCAAAGTTATAATTGTTTGACTTTGGAAATGTGATCTTTCTCTTTAAGTTCATTCTTAGATTTTAAAGCATAATTTGTTTTGATTGAATTTCTAATGTTAATTAGTGAGGCTTGCACAATTAAAGACATCAAGAACATATAATTACGTTCCTTATAATTATACCATAATTGTTTTAGTATGTTAAATGATCTAATAGATTTTTTCCTGTTTCAACAGCAGCATTACAACCATCTCTGTTTTATGAAATAACTGGCAAACATTCAGTAGGTACTTTCAAGCATTTCAAATAAAGTTGTGATGGGTATTCATCTACTAATGAAATATTCATGCATTATATTTTTCTCTATTACAAGTGACTTTCACTGAAGCGCCTAATGCTTGGTTTGCTTAGACAGATATAACATTCAATCAAACTAATGGAAACTGTGGAGTACTGTTATACTGGATATTATTAAATCAAATGCTCTTGATAAATATTGAGTCTCTGATGTTAAAAAGCATTTCTAGCATGATGCATGAATAGTAAAACAATACTCTGGCCCCTAGTTAATAATGTTAATATTACAGCTGTCATCATTTGACAACTAATACGATTTCCCATGTGCATAAATGCTTTAGTCTTAGAGTATTAAAAAATACTCTCCTTATGCTGTTTAAGATTTTCCATATTGTGTATGCATTTGCTCCCAATGTAGAACAATCAGACAAGTTTGTGCTACCAGCAAATTATGTACACTTTGTCTGCTTAAAATTTAATATTTCCTTCAAGTAGCATAACTTTCACCCATGTCAATATGAAGAGATCAGTTTTGGTAATTTCATAGGCAGGAAGCTAATGATCCTCTTACAAAGCAATTGCTAAAGGTCTTTGGAGAATTGTCTGGGCGTATTGGTGCTGTTTCTCCTACTTGTTCTCTGGCTGCTAAATTTCATTAAATGAAACTAAAATAGATCAAATGTTTTCCTGCAATACTTTTCCACATGAGGTTTTTTGATAGTTTTTGCAAGAAAAAACAGGGTGCAAATGTGAAGTGGTTGACAAAACAATGAATAAAACATGCTTCGTGCCAGGATTTTAATGAACAAAATTAAAGTTCAGAGCTTAATATTAAGCTTAGTTTTACCACTTCTGCATATATGAAAGTTGTGACTCCATCGACTTAATATATGCCTAGTCAACATGAACTTTGAGTTCATTTCTTTTCAGATGACACTGTATTGCCTTCTTCCAGGGATCAGAAGGGCCTCAGTAAAGTCAGAGTAAGAGTCAGCTCAGCAGGGAAAGTGTCAAAGGAATACTGGAAAAGAAGATGCAGAGAAGATCAATAATGAAATTGCACTGTTTGATACCAATTAAAGGAATGACTGGACATGTAAAAATATTTCACCAAATATTTCACCTGTTCTGAGTCACCCGGAAAATAGACACCTTAAGTCACACTTGCTATAAATATGTACAATTCACAGGCCCTGGTGAAAAAATTGTCCTTTGTTATCGTGTGCCATGAAGGTACATGATTCTCTGCCTTCACAAAAGAGTTTATGGTATGTGGATCCTGTGCGTATGCAATGCATGATATTCTGGGATCAAGTAACCCCTGCTCAAGGTTAAAAATAAGATCCAGATGTGTTCTGAGGTCTGTATGAATGAATTTGGAAAACTGCCTAAAATCTAAGCCAACCTATTGAGTCACCAGCATGTAGTAGCCTCCTTTGCCACCCTGCAGGCTGTGGAAAAAGTGAAAAGGCGTTGACACCAGGACTTGAAACTTATTCCTTCTTGTGGTCCCAATTCTACTACTTTTACACTGAGTTATTTGATTTAAAATACTATTATACAGTGTTCAGGGACTAGCTGAATAGCTCTTTTGAGATTGCTGTTTTATTTTATTTTTTTTTACATTTAATTTTAGAAGGGCAAAGCATGGTGCTAGGAAAATTAGGAAATGTGTATAAAATTACGGAGCACTGACTCTGTAGGGAAAATGTTTACTCTGCAGGCTTTTCTCTTTAAAACACAACTGCTTTAAAATATCACATTAAATTCAAATGTGTGTGTATTTAAAGAAGGTACAATATATGTGAGGAAAAAAGCCTATGAAGTGCGAAAGGTGGGGCTGCTGTGGATAAGCACTCCTTCTAGCAGAATACTACTACAGTGGTGCCATGAAATCCTGCGTAAGTGGTCAGAACACAAGTAAGAACTGCCTGTGGGTAGTCCCAACCTATTCACAAGCCCTTTTGAACAATTTTCCTACTTTTTAAAATACTGTTTTTGGCAAACATTTGATACTTGAAATACAAAATGCATGAGTCACCTACTGGGATAGGCACAGTATGTGGTTTATTGAATTTAGCTAAATTGTGAGTCATCTATCAATAGTCCTCATAGTGAACGTACTTGTAATAATTTCAGACATTACAAACAAGAGTAGGTATGATTTTTCAAGATTTTTTCAAGTATTTTTCACTTGGAGTTTTTACTCTTTTTTTTGTGCTCCATTTAATGTTGTGGGGAATTGTTAACTTCTTAGTGGTGGAGGATAAAAAGAAAAGGTAGTTTATTGCTCGTCAGTTTAAACAACAAAGACCAGAAATGTAAAACCTGACATATTATAAAATACTGTCTTACAAAGCAAAGTCCTCAACATGAGGTTGAATGAATACAAATTCTTCTTATACAGCTATCGAGATTTATTCTTCTACCAGCATACCAATTTCTATTAAGTAGTTTTAAAATTCAGAGGCAGCAGTTCTGAAGGAGAGAGCTGCAAATTACCACAGATTCTGACTTGCCAGAAACATATGGTAATTTTTTGTGGGTTTTTTGGGGAGGTGTAGGTTGCTTTTTTTAAGGGGAAAACAAGTGAGCAGAAGAAAAAGGAGGTGAAAAGTATGTACGTATAAAATAGCGTCATAACTGCCGTTTGTTGGAGACGAGGATTATAATCTCTTTACTGCAAAAAACCATGAACATTCAGACATAAAAGCATGGAGGAGCTTTCCAAACAAATTCCTCAGCGGGACAGGAATTCAGCATCCCTGTGATGAAAGTGACTGAGTGGTCAGCCCCCTCCAAATCCTTCACTTTAGAGCTGGCCTCTGATAAGAACCTTTCCCTCAATGTTTTGCACGAGCATGAATGATTACACGGGCATTTAAGTTTGCCCCTGACGTAGTTGTTTCAGTAGCTATTTGAGGATTAGGAGCTGCGACCCCCCTTACTGACAGCACAGAAACTGGCTCCTGCTTGGTTTTCTCGCCTCCCCGCCCCTGTATTTTGCTCCTGGGAAGACCGGGCGTCCCCCGGCGCTCGCCTGGGACGTAGAGCTCTGCTCCCCATGCACGACCCTCAGCGAAGGTGTTTGCCCTCACGATGGGCTAACCGGGCTGTGACGATAAACTGGTACCTTGTGCTAAACTCCCTCCCAGAATTATATGTTACCCTGGGGGGGGGGAACCCTCCTGCCTTTACCCTTGCCTTTCCGAGCAGGCTGTGCCGGGTTATCTCCTCGCCGGTAGTGCCGCTCCTCCTCGTTTTGCCCGCAGGCTGCCGGGCACCGCTCTCCCGCGGGCAGGAGGCGGCGGGGCTGCCCGGCGGGAAGGGCCGGCGGCGCCGGCAGATGGCGCCCTTGCACAAGCCACACCACGGCGCCGGGCGGGGCCGGGGGCGCGGAGCGGGGCGGCGGGCAGCGGGGCGGCGGGGAGCGGGGAGCGGGGCGGCGGGCAGCGGGGCGGCGGGGCGGCGGGCAGCGGGGCGGCGGGCCTTCCCTGACGCTGCCAGGTGGGGCGGCGGCGCCTCGCGAAGGCAGCGGCGGCGTAAAGACCCGCCGTTCCTCTTGGGCGACTTCGGCGTCGCCCAAAGGCTGCGCCTCCGCGTTTGGTGGAAGAGGAGCGATTTGGCAGCGGGGCGGGATGAGGCTGAAAATGAGGACGTGCGTCTAAATTGAGCAAAGAGCGCTGGTGATTCACAAATGAGAAATGTAGGGAGGTAAAGGAGGGGCAAACCAAGCCGGAGGTGTGCGATGTAGTCACCAGGGCAGCACCTCTGCGCACACCCTCTGTCACACTGATCATGCGGCACTTCGTGTTTTACTGAGTTTAATTAAACAAATATATATATATTTCTTGTCGTCGCTGTTAAAGAAGATGCTATTATCTGTTAGTGCGATTTCCTCCCCAGGATGTTACTGCTGAATTGCTAATGGTTTATATTCTTTCTAACTCACCAGAAGCAACTTCTGGCTATAATATGAGCCAAATGAATCTGCGTGGGGATTTTTTTATTTTGTTTTAAGAATGAATAACTGTTGGGTTATTAGAGCGAAAGAAGGAGCTTGTAGAATGGCTTGTATGTACACATAAATATCTGTGCAACCAAGTGACAGAGAAACTCAGGCAAATGTGGCCATTCCTGCTGGTCCTGTAGCCATCAGCACTGAAACTTGAATGTAGTGTGAGTAGATGGAAGAGAAGCAACATGAGCTTTTCCCCCTTTTTCATATTTAGCTTCATCTTTGTCTCTCTTTAAATTTCATACATTTTTAGGCACAAATTGTCATCTGGACAAAGCACTTTTTACCTTCTTTGTTAAGCAGTGTGGAGATCTCAGAGGAGTGAAGATAGCATAGGGACCTGGAAGACCATAGTTAGACAAGCTGTTTGAAAAAATGAGTTTTAAGAATTAGATGAAGCTGGCTTTTATGTTTGTAAGCTTTACTCTTTGTATGCGTCCTTCTTATTTCATGCTGTTTATGAATTGCAATGAAGGAATGCTTTAGGAGACAGAAAATTGTTTTCTGTTAAATCTCAGAAAATGGCTAAGTCAAAACATAAAATACAAATATTGTGGTGTTAAACGTACAGGTCTGGTTAACTTAGGTGGACTTATGTCAGTAATTAAAATCCTGGCTGACAAAAGTTTTGAATTGTATATTGTGGAAAACAGGAGAGGACAGACATGGAAACATTTGAGGAAACCATGGCAACAAATGGCTCAGTAGCTCTATACAGGTAAGAAATGCATGAAATGCATTCATAAGAGAAAGAGGCTTAGGAAAAGAAAACTCTGCAGCCATAGGGAACCAGGGAAGCAGTTAATGCCTGACAAATAAGACCAAGAGAAAAAAAAAACACCTCCCCTTAGCATATTTCCTAAGAAAACTTCACACACCATCTCTTTCCCAGTCAGGGTTTATGTATGCAGTGTCTTGGGTGTGTTGTGAAAGCTAGAATAAGTTTGTGCCTACTTACATCGGAACATCAGAGCAAAAAGGCTATGGAATCAGTACCAATGCTCCAGCCTTTCCCAGATCCATGGGACAAGAAGGGTCTGGAGGAGAAATTATGCTAGGGTTTATTGGACAAACAGGTGATTCATCCTTCTGGAGAAAATGTGCATTCTAAAGGACTCCTACAATGACCCCTTGCCCATTAGCTTCTTCGTTGGCTGTGCTTAAGGGAACTTTGTAGCTCAGCAGTCCTTAAAATTTGTCAATAATGTTTTAAATCAGAATATTCATGGCTTCATGGCTGTGCTGGTTTTGGCTGGGAGAGAGTTAATTTTCTTCATAGTAGCTAGTGTGGGGCTATGTTTGGGATTTGTGCCGAAAACAGTGTCGATAATGCCGAGATATTTTTGTTACTGCTGAGCAGTGCTTACACAGAGTCAAGGCCTTGTCTGCTTCTCAGCCCATCCCACCAGTGAGCAGGCTGGGGGTGCACAAGGAGTTGGGAGGGGACACAGCTGGGACAGCTGGCCCCAACTGACCCAAGGGATAGTCCAGACCATATGATGTCATGCTCAAGCATGGAGGAAGAAGAAGGAAGGGGGGATGTTTGGAGTGATGGCGTTTGTCTTCCTGAATAACCATTAATGCATGATGGACCCCTGCTTTCCTGGAGATGTCTGAACACCCGCCTGCGGATGGGAGGTGGTGAATGAATTCCTTGTTTTGCTTTGCTTGCAAGCACGGCTTTTGCTTTACCTATTAAACTGTCTTTATCTCAACCCATGAGTTTTCTCACTTTTACTCTTCCGATTCTCTTCCCCATCCCACTGGCAGGGGCAGTGAGCAAGCGGCTGGGTGGTGCTTAGTTGCTCTCTGGGGTTAAACCACGACAATAGCATATATTTCAGGTTGTCTGATGTGAATTGTTTTTGGAGTCTGTTTTCTGTTTTGAGGAATGTATTGTCTTATTTGAGTACTTACCAGTGTGGATCCAGAGGCACACGTATGCCTTGTGTATGACTTCTGAATAGCAGGGTTTTTTGAGAACATGTATATAATCCCTGACTTCCATGCCTCCATGTGAGGCTATAAAGAACACAGAATTCCTGTCTCTTCCCCAGCACTTTTAAGATGCAACCCGATGACTGCTCAACTCATCCTTTCTGAGAACCTTAAAACCTGTAAAACCTTTTCACAAAGGTGTGAAGAGCTTTTTTTCTTTCCTTGTTTGAAATGGATATTTTTTTAAAAGGTTATATCTGGCAGTCCTGTCTAATAGGATTCAGTGTTTTGCATCCATGACGGCTTCTACGCCAAATTCTGAACCTTTGGGATTCATATATAGGCATGGTCTGTCCTAATGGGAGAAAGTCAGGCCAGGCCCCAGAGAAGCGTTCAGCATGTTTGTCTTCTGTCTGAGAATGCAAAAATTTGGGTATTCTTGGCTTAACATCCTTAACACTAGTCATCTCGATATTTTTAAAATGTAATTCTAACAACTGCTGTGCTGGTAATGTCAGACTGATACCCACGCCTATGACATTGAAGTCTCCAGGAGGGAGCCTCTGATGGAAAATAAACATAGTTCCAAAAATCTTTGTGGGATTCTTCCAAAAGAGGACTAAGAAAGTTTTATTGCTCTGAAGCTAAAGACTCAATGTCCTCTCTTGCCCCTTGCATGGAGATACAGAATACATTGCCAGCTGATGGATATGAAGGGAACCTTGCTACTAATCCCAACATTACTGTCCATACCAATTAAGGAACAGTGGTGTATCCAAATAGAGGATTTACCACCTTGTCCAACAGTGTCCTCTACAGGGAATTAGCAGTTAACACTGATGTTTGTGGCAGTTGTCTCATTTCATAAGCCCATACCTCATCAACCCCACTCAATTAATTGTTTTCATTGGTTTCAATTGAAAAAACTTCCTCCCTCTTTGTGGAAAGGAGCCTCAAGGAAAATTCTGTTGGATCCCACTGGAGTGATACCACAGATGACCATTCTGGCTACCAAGGATTCATAACCATTATTGCGCATCAAAGAAGTGATCCTACTGTCCACCAGCATCTTCAGCCAGATGATCTATGCTAATACTGAGCACCAGCCTCTTTTGCGTGAGCTGGATGAATTGTGTTTGTCAGTCATCTGCAGTGAGAACTATTCTGGCACACACATGGAGTAATCATTTATCCTATGGTGGTGCTCTGAGATGCTGCAGCCAGCCTGGACACCCACCCACACCACTAAAAGTTTTGAAGGATTTTCAGGAACTTCCCATACGACAACGGGGCCCTCAGGGTGCATCACCCACCCCAGTGAACATAAGCCATGGAAAGACCCCATTATCCTACACATCTACAAGGCTGTGAGAGTCCAAGGAGTGCCTGTTACAGCTGGGTAACTTATGGCTCTCCCAGTGCTTTACACCTAAATGTGCCTAACCCACATTTAGGAACTGAAAAGGAGAGAGGAAATGGAAGGTGTTCATCAGTTGCAGTTGTGCCAGCAGAGGCTGATAACTGTCATCACAAATGCAGTCTCTAGGTCAGAAACATGGCCTGAAACCACAGAAAATGCAGGTGAAATGACTGAAAACTTGGGAAGAAGAAAACAAGCTTAAACAAGCTAAAGGCTGCAAAACCACGGGGAAAAGAAAACATTACTTCTTGACACTAGATTCTAATCTGAAAAAAAACGGAGTTCAAGGCTTGCTACAAAGGATCAAAGAGATCAGATGACTAACTGGCAAGAATGAAAATGAGGCTTAGAAGTGGCAGACGGGAACCTGAACTGGAAAGCAAACCAAAGCTTTCTGCTGCTGAAGAGGCTTGGCAAAAAGGATCAAACCATCATGGAGAATGAAAGCTTCAGACACAATGAAGATGAAATAATGCTTGCAAAATCCTAGGTTGTGATAAAGGAGGCCAATTGCTTAAAACTATACCTAAAGTGCCTGTCTCTGCTACTTGGCTCTTTTGTGGAGTATTTTTGATGAATTAAGGTTTGGTTAGTATACAGCATTGAAATTTAGATGATGAACTAAATACATTTTGTTGGAATTTAAATTATTTAAATCATACGTACATTAGAAGCAATTCCATTTGTTACAGGTACAATATCTCCAGGGGGCTGGTGGTGTTTGAGGGGATGGAAATTGGGCAGCAAGGTTAAGTGGTTCTAATGCACGCTTTCATGAATAGGGTATGTGCCCCTCTCTTTTCACAGTCAATATAATCCAGGTAGTGTGGGGGAACTGAACTCTTGTCAGCTCTGTTAATTCAGTTCCTCATTAGCCAGTTGGTGCTGCTGAATTGGTACTCACCCTTTACCAGAAAAGCTGCTAATGTATTTATCTTTGCAGAGTTGTGTACGTATCCGATGAAGCTGGTCAGGGAGGGATCGGTATCTTGGCTGCTGACTGCTCAGCTGCTTCTACCCAAATTGTCACATTGACCACAGCTGATGTATTTATCTCAGGACTCGGATAGACCACCATAGGTTCAGTGGAGATCTTCCCTGCTTCTGGTGTCATTAATAGGCATAAAGTCCATGGGACTACCAAAATGTTTGCAAGCTGTTTGAATTATGGCTTCCTTCAGCCTTGAGCCCTCTTTCTGGCTGCGAAGGCAATCTGCCCTACCTCCAGGTTGCTGAGTTTTGACAGCTCTGTGGTGTGCTGTGATCTGCAGCTCTGCTGGGCTCTTTAGAACTCTTTTGCAAGTGCTAGTGGCTGCTTTGTCTTTCTGGTGTCATCCCCTCATGCTTTCTGGGATGTTGTAGGAAGCTTCTATTGTTAGCTAGGGTGACAAATAAGCAAGAGAATGTGCCTTTACCAGGGACAGCAAGGAGGAAACTCAGAGATCCCAGGACAGGTTGGGAATCATGGAAACACTCGCAGTAACATCATGAGAGGGCTTGAGGGCATCTCTAGTTGCACAGAAAATTTCAGTAGTTGCTGGACCTGCAGATACTTGTTTCCCTGCAGAAATAGCTAAGTCCTGCTGTTTATCCTCAGGATACCATTGTAGTGATCTGAGGATCAGAATTCATAAGAGATAGCCCATTACAGAGAGAAACAGGAGCTTGATCTTCTCTGATGTTTCAGGCACACCTTTGACCTTTTCTTCAGGATTTTATAACATTTCTGGTCCCAGCTGCGGCTACCTTGCACAGGTCTTGCTCTTCCCTGCGTCCTTCTGCATTTGGCATGCTGCGGTGGGGAGAGGTGAGCTCAGATCGTTCTTCGCTTCAGTTGCCTGCTGTTAATGGGACAGCCTTCTGAGGCTCGTTGCAGGTAAGTAATTCAGAAAAACTTCTCTAAATTGTCCTGATGACTGAATTAGCTCCTTGCTTTTTACTGTTTGAGAGATGTGGATGGATAACAAGGGTGAGAGAAAATTACCTTTTTCTTATCCCTTGATCTGGTCCTGAGTACAGCTTGGCTGTAACTGTGCAGTAAAACTGGTGTTGGGATTGATTGCAAGTTATTACATGATCTTTCTGTAAAAGGACTTCTAAGGTGAGCCAGGTGTATTTCAGCAGAAAGGGAGGGAATGAAAGAAGAGGTGCTGTTTCTTGGGGGGTTCTTTTTTAATATTTAAAGTATCTCTAGATACAGTTGCAGAGGCTGGTCCGTGAATTCTGCAATCAGGTGCAAATATAAAGCAGTGAATAACAGACTGAGTGGAAATAAATATTCTTTACAAGGCTGGTTGAAAATTTTTGCCTGAAACAATTCTTCGATGTCAGATAAGGTAGTCACAGGGATTTGAAGTGGTGCCTTTTTGGTGACTGAAATTGTTGAGGCTGGAGTTGAACAAAACTTCAAAATAACTAGAGAATTGTAGTTTTGGTTGGACCAAAACCTTAGCTTATTACCAAAATTATGCAACTGGGAATTCCCACCTGGAAATTGTGGCTTGTTTGTCCACTTTTATCTCTGGGCTGGACTCCCCTATCTGGCTGACTTTTGGGGGGCACACATTATGAAGGCCGGGAGCCATGGACTTTTCAGCTGGAAGGGAAACCACCTTGTACTGAGCCTGGAAAGCCTCGTCCCCAGTGGTGAGTGGCAACACAAGGCACAGTGGCAACATTACCAAAGCTGAGTTTTCTGTATTTGGCCCAAAGCGTTTAATTAAAATTTCTTTTACTCTTTCATTAAAATTGAAAAAATGCTCCAGAGAAAGTACAGTTACACACGTTGCTTTTTTTAATCTCAGTATTCCAGTGGATCTCCCCCCCCCTAGGCTCTATCAAGGATTTCTGTATTCCTTGCAGCTAAACTGTCTGTTGTCTTCCATTAAAAAGCAGACAAACGTGTAGAAATGCTGCCAAATGGCTGTGGTGTGCTCTGCTCTGGCCACTGCTGCTATGTGCTGATTAACCTGGGAGCTGCAGGACCAGCAAGTCCTGCTGGGCCAGCAGGATGCTGCAGCTGGGACCAGCAGGTACCACTGACCTAGTGCAAGGTTCCACAACCTGAGAGCAGCTTCCTGGTAGCACAGTTAAAAATGACAGAACCATAGAGAAATTTTGGAGAATTCAGCTTATATTCTTGTATTACTCCATTACCAAAGTTGTGAGGTGCCTCTTTCTCCTTACTGTTTGTTGCTCTGCCTGTTTTTGAGACTGGCTGGTCTTGCTCTTTGTTCTGAACACTAGCTCAACTTTGGAACAGGATCAGTGCCTCCTTGGATCTCAGATCCTCCTTTTGTGAGAGCAACTTTTTGTCTTCCTCCAAACATCAATGCAAGGGTACTTTCTTCTGCTTGAGGTATCCTTCCTTGGTCATCTCATCCCTTGATATTTTTCAGTGGCTTGACCTCTTGGGTTTTGTTTGCTTTTGGTTTGTGTGTGTACATGCTGTACTATCCCAGATAAAATATATCTAGCATGGGAAGGGCTAAACTTCCAGTTTGTGTTGTGGTATATGGAAAGAATATCTGTGCCTTTCAGAATGTCTGATTATGTTCAGATGGTTCTGTTGACTTATAAACTAAATAGTGACAGGGGCATGCAAAAGGAGAAGGATAAGGAAGAAGTGTTTGTGGGTAAACAGAGCCATACAGGCTTACATGCTTCATAATTTGAATAGAGGCAGCATGGTCTGATAGCACTAAGAATGTTTTTTGGTATTTTTTGTTTTGTTTGTTTGGGGTCTTTTTCTGCAGTTCTGACAGTGACTTACTATGTGCCCTTGGGTAAGTCACTTTCTAAATTTCTTTCCCTTTCTACTTTGCATTTGCTATTTGGATTGCAGACTCACCAGGGAAATGGAGCTTTTCCCCTGACATATTTGTACAGCACTGAACTCAGTAGCACTGTATTCTTAATTAGAGTGTTCAAATATGCATGTAATACAAATAATAATAATAATTAATTAGGCATTTAATCATCATCAGTATTTACATAACATTGCCGGCATTTCATGTGAATGTTTTATCCAAATATTTTGTGGGAGTTTTCCCATGTATTCTTATCACAGTAGTGCTATACATCTTCATAAGGGAGAAACAATATTTGGTTTTTTATGTTTTTGATTTTTTTCTCTCTTTTTTAACTAGAATGTAATATTCTCTCTCACAGCTAATAAAATTTTCCCAACCTTTTAAAAAGGCTCTCTTTGGTTGAAGGACATTGCCCATTAGACCATAACTAGGCTGCCCCTCATGACAGTCACTGGCCTTATGAAAGCTCTTTAAGTAACCTACAGTGTAGATTTCCACAAGGAGTATCTTGCAGATGCTGGAATGCACAGATTTATTTAGTTGCTTTTGGTATAGTTTAACCAGCTGATTCTGTATAGCATGAACTTTATTATAACAAGCTGAGTGTGGTATTACCCCAAAAGTTTAGTTAGCCCATACTGTTGCTAATACTGGTGAAAAGAGTGCACAAAAGTGCCAGATCTCAGGCTGGTGGTCAAATTCGAAAATTATGCATGTGTACGACATCCCCCTGCAGCAGTTGAAAGAAAAAAGGACGTACAAGATGAGAAGAAACAATGCCAGTATTGTAAATGACAAAGTCTCATAAATGGCAGAGATATACATGGCATATTGCCAGGGCAAAAGCAGTTTTGACTGTATTGATTTAACACTGGTGGCAGTGTTACCACTCCATGCCTTGGCCTGAGTTCTACATTACCGCTGGATAGCAAACCAGATTCTGTTACTGCCAACACAACACAGAAGAAACATTGTCTCCGGGAGAAAAGCAACAGGTTTAATTAATTATTGCAATTTGAGTTTGAACCTGAAAACTGCCTAGGTGCCCAGCCACCGGAGCAGTGTGGCAAGAGAGCATGCACAGGGAACTACAGGACTCTTTGCCCTCTCTCTGCAGCGAATCTGTGTGTGGTCTGTAGGTAGTTCCCAACACCCTGGCACAGGGTGGGTGGTCAAGGCCATCTTCTCTGAAGGACTGGAACAAGGACTCCTGTTAAAAGCACTGGTTGCAATGAGTTTGCTGTGGCCTCCGAGCTGCCCTCTTCTGACGGAGCTGTTGTTCTTAGCCCACCAGAAAACATTGTCCTTGTCAAAATATTCTGAGGCCTGGTTGGGTCTCTCATTTGGAGCTAACACAAGGTTTGATAGCAAAGTCTAGATGGAAATGTAGAAAAGACAAATATGCTTCTTAATTTGCATAATATCAAATCAGGGATTAATGAGATCACATCTGCTGTTTGCTCTGTGATACCTGGTATATGATGTTTGCATTTCCTATTTCATATGGTGGTTTGGGGGTTTGCTGGAAGTGGTTATTTTCTCTAAATTTGGTTCACTGGTCCCTATTACTCTGGAGGATAGTGGGGCAGTGCCTCCTCCTAGCAGACCCGTTAATCTGCCCCCGCACCATTAATCTGCCCCCTCACCTCCCATATATTTTTCCTTCTCTGCAGACTAGACCAATTTCCAGAATAAAACCCCCTGCACATTGGTTGTAGTTTTAACCACTGCAGAGGAATGACATTCATGATGAAAGGGAGAGAAAGGAGATCTCTTTCCTGTTCCTTTTCCCTTTTTTAGGTGAGAAGATGTTGAGAGAAAGCTCCATACTGCTACAATCCAAGGCAGAGTTTCTCAAAGAATCTGGAAACACTGTAGTCACTAAAATATTGTCCTGCCCTCATTTTTCCCATGCTTGCCAGCAAAGCTTTGGCAAATTTGGACAACAATTTTTTTTGTCTGCAAACCTAGGATTCATTTCTTGCAGAAGCATTGCACACATTCTTGGAAACATATGCACTCTCCAGTGAATGAGGCACACTGTGAGACTAGGTGGTCCTGCTTTATCACAACATTTAAGTTAAAAAAGTAATTTTACTTCATTCTATTGAGATAAGGAGTAAATAATATGGGATTTGCAATCATGGCAACAAATACAAAAGACAAGAGAAGACAAATTTAGATTGTTTGTTAAACAAGGTCCTTTTTTTGCTGCTTCAGCATCTCAGCTAGCTTGAAAGACTGGCTATTATCTTCTCCACCATACCCCAGAGAGGTGCTAGGCGTTCCTAAGGCTACATCTTTCCTGTTCCTATTTTCACCCTGCCAGGGCATCTTTTCACCTTCCCTGCACTGGAATGCCTTAATTCCAAACCCTTCATAGTAACTGGGCAACATAACCAGTTATTGTGGTGGATTACCTCTTCTCTTCCTCAAGCTTTCTGAAAGAAAGCGGCTCTTGTGGGGCTTAAGTTGTATGTCTTTCCTTGTCCATCTGGCTTTTCTTGTTATAATTTCCTGCAAGCAATGGTAAAATTTCCCAAATTGTGTACCTTGAAAAATATTTTTTTAAGACTTATTCACTTTGATATAGGCATCATTAGAAGACGAAACATGATTCAAGGTGCAGAGCCATGGATAAGAGGATATTTGGGCTAAGAAACAACTATGCTCTGTTAATTAAGTGGGGATGAATAAGAGATGTGTTCTACAAGAGATCTCTATTCTGTATTCCACTTGGATAATGAACAGGTCTGTGGCATTGAAGGGGATGGTCTCCAGCAAGCTTATCTTTGCCAGTCATAGCCAAGCTATTTGGCACACTGGTTCTCTTAATTTTAACTGAACATAAAATGCAGTCAAGCTCCTTTATGAAAGCAAACAACAAAATAAGAGATGTCTGTGCCCAAAGCAGAAAACAGTTAGAAATACTGTAGAAAAACTATCTTTGAAAGACTAAGGTGGTGATTTTTTTTTGGCGGGAGGGGGATTACCATTGTCGGGTAACGCAGAGCAAGGGCAGTGGGTGGAACACAGCTGTGGATGTTTGCTCAGGAAGCAGAAAGGCAAGAGCTGCAGCAGGAGAGGCAGGAGCACTCGTGGCAGCATTGGCCCTGAGAAGAAGCCAAGACTGAACTTGTTTTGAGCAGATTAGTGTTTGAGAAGGGAAGCTTGGAAGTGTGCCCAGATGAACAGTTTCTTGTCTGTTCCTATTGTGCTTGGGGAAGCAGAATGAAATGTATGTTCTTTGTGTATAAAAAAGAGCTGTAGCAAAGAAATATCTGACTCAAATCACAAGCTTAGCCACTTAATAGAAACAATTCAGCAAATCCAAAACATTGGCTTATTACAACTAGAAGGGGAAACAATAAAGTAAACAGATGTAGGAAGGTACGGCTTTTCCATTGGAACAGTCTACTGCTGGAAAACACTGTTTCTACAACATGAATAATTTCCATTAGAAATCCATTCTTTGTGGATGTTTTTAATTTAGCTAAATGTTTTAACTAGGATTGGTTTGACTCTATGTAGAATGTTCTGTTTCAAGTTGGTTTGATAAAATATAAACCTAAATTTCCATGGCAGTGAATTGCCTTTACAAGTAAATGTTCAAGTCCCCACCAGCTCTCTATTGCATCAGCTCGTTGGAGGACTGCCTCTTTCCTCTGTCTATGTCCTTGTGAGTTGCGTGACTTTGGGTGCGCACATTCCTCCTGCTCCCTCCCTGCGCCCCATGAGGAAAAAGTCTTTGCAAAGCCTCTTTCCCAGAGAGCAGTGTGTTCAAAGCAATTTAGGTTGAGCTGATGCACTAGGAAGCGCTTTTCAGGTATTTGTAATGGATTTTCAAGACAGTGGAAATATCTTCCTTCAACTAGAAATTTCAAAATTTGGGGTATTTCAAATCAGATATTTTTTAGAGTTTCAAATTTGGAGAAAAAGTAGTCATTCAGCATGGGTTGTCCTGAGTTTGGACAAAATCTGTCTCTTCCTTCAGGATGGATATTTCAAGTGGCAATCAAAGTACTTAAATCCTAATGATCCCCACCTCTGGTATTCCCAATGCATCTCATATATTCTTCACTGGTTGGTCTGTAAACCCTTCAGGGAAGGAAGCATAATTTTTCTTTGGCATCTTCTGAGGCACCATTAAAGCCCCAACAACAGGAGCAGTAAGAACAGTGACATTATTGATGTCTCTTCTACCTTCTCCCCCTTTTCCTCAGGCATTTTCAGTCATTTGAATTCTCTTTTAACCATGTTGGAAGGAGACATCTGTAAGTTTAAAGCTGATGTAGAAGGTTGAAAAGGGAGTCCATCCGTGTTGTCCAACATCAACAAATCTGAATACCAGGGAAGTGGAGGGCTTTTCTTCTTCACACATAGACACTGACACTCATTCCAGATGGCAGGGACAGTTGTCTATAGTACCTAACAACAACAGAGTTTCAAGTCCTGATGGAAATACCAAAAAATGAATTCATAGCTGAGTTGTCTTAAAATCTGATGATGATTCAGAGCATTATATATATGCCCTTGAGGCTGAGGATGGAAATGCTCAGCTCCCATCTCCTACAACAGTGACCTAAGCACTGAGAAACGTGGGGCTTTCCTGTTCCTTTTGTTGGAAGCTGGTCCACTGTGCCAAAATAAATGCAGGATTCTTGGCATCTGAGAAAGCAGTGACTAGAAGGTTGATGGGCAAACAGCGAGGGAAGCAGGGAAGTGGCCGGTTCTTACCAGTATCAGTTTGGTGCAAATTGCTACCATGCAAAATTGTCTATGCTGGATTTTTGATCTCTAGCCAGTCTGTCTGTTTAGATGAGGCTGCTTTTCATTTAAAGTAAAATAATACTGCAATGGCATAAGGAAAAACACTGTTCTGGGAAAGCCTCTTTTCCCTATTCTGCATACAGTTGTCTTTTGTATTAGCCTTTACTAGATCATTAAATCTGTTAAGGAAGGCATTTTTTGTGGAGGAGGAAGAACCACAGTGGCAAAACAAATAAGTAAATCAGATCAAAACTGGCAAAGATATTGGACCCCACAAAAATTGAGGGGGAGAAGCTGAAATACTCCAGTATTTTCAAAGAAAGAATGGGACGTATCATTTTGAAATGGCTTTTGGATTTTGAAATTGGCACATTTCTAGAAATTCATTAAAAAGCATTGAATAGTCCAAAAGATTAAAATAAAATTACTTTTTTCATATGTTGTATCTTTGGATGTCTTATTTTATAGCTTCTTTACTCTTTGTCAAAAATATGTAATATGTATTGAAACTTGTTTCTTCTTCAGATCTGGAAGAATTTCAAGGACTCCCCATTCCTGCAAAATGCTGTCTGCTCCAATCTGTCTCAAACACATCTCACCTTTCTTCTGGGAATTGCAGCCAGGCAGAATTTTTTTCAGTGAACATTACGTTTCCTGAAAATGGAACGTTAAGGGTAGGAATCAGAACTTTCTATAAAATTAGGTCAAATTTGGTCATGAGTTTGGACAAAAAGAAGTTGGAAAAGAAATTGAAATTCTTTCAATATTTTCAAAAGTAAATCATTTGATGTCTCATTTTGAAACTGATTTCAGAATTGAGATGCTGAACCTGGAAATGATTTTTAAAAATAGGCTAGAAAAGGCAAGTTTTAAAAAATGAAGATGGAACTATTCCTCCGCCTGTTTTTCAGTTCAGCCATTGAACTGGAAAAACAGAATTCATTCTGGTGGTCCAAGCCTGGTTCTCCTGTCCCTGAGAGTGGTAGGCAACCTCAGCAGGCATTTCTTATGATCTGAAATAGCAAGTCTAACAATTTTAGATGTATAATGATTATTCTTTCTGGCATTCATCCCTCTAAACTCAATAGCAAGGCTGTACCTACACGGCGCTCAGCCTCTGCCTTCTTCACCAGACTGGCAGGAGATTAGCCGGTGTAGGTAAGGTCTCATTTTCCCCACTCCCCAGCACCCAGGTGGGCATCGCTGTGCCCAGAGCACTGAGCACAGAAGAACCACCCCAGACCTTCCTTATCCTGGCACCTGCCTTCTGCTGTGGCCTGAGACCCTTTAATTTCCCCCCACTGATGGCTTTGGTTAATGAAGTGTTTCATCCACCTCCTTTCTTTAAAATAAAGCTGAAGCTGTTTCTGATGCTGCTTCTTTAAGTGTTTCCAACTATTACAAGGACATCTCCAGAACAATCTTGGTGATGTAGTGTAAGCACTTACTCTGGGGAGGCAGGTGGAGTTAAATTAGATCTTTTGTGTTGTTCAGGTTAAAGATTTTGTTGTTTTGATGGGTTTAATATTCTCAGCAGCTGATGAAAAAGCTGTAAGCAATTAAAAGCTGATTCTATTAAAACCTCTTGTATGCCTGTTAATGTGAAATTGCTATTTCAGGTTGAGATGAAAAGAACTTTGTGATGAAGTTCAGTTTTTACGCTGTTTTCTGTAAAGTGGGCTTTGCTAGTGGTGATACTTTTTACTAATGACACTGCCAGTCGCTCCTTATGGTGTGGAGTGATTTGTTTGTTCTAAAATGAACTAGAGATTACAAATATCTCATTTTTTTCCTAATGGTTAACCTGAGACTGATCTGAGAAAAATCCATTTACAGGTAAGAGTCAGACTAGCTTTATCCATTGCATCAGAGGACATCCCAGAGTGATCATTTGTGAAAGATTGTAAACAGCAGTAGAACTGGAAATGGTTTGGGGGAATCTTTGCAGAAAAAGAGGCAGACTTCATTCTGAGAGCTGTTAATGGGAATGTCCGTTCATGGATGTGAGAGGTGGTTACTCCTGTTGAGTACTGTGTGCAGCTTTGGACATGGTACTTCCAGAACAAAGCAGGTCACTGGAGAGAGAGAGGCCACAGGAATGATAAAGAAGTCATATTTGCTAAACTGTGTGGAAAGCATGATGTGTCTGGATCAGTTTATGCTAAACGAAGGGCAAGGCAAAAGGGAACAAGACACAGTTCTTTCAGTATGTCACAGATGGTTATGAAGAGGGTGAAGATCAGTTAGTCTTTGTGTTTGCTACAGGGAGGACAAGGAATTTAATGGGTTTTCTCCAAATGGGTCAGTGGTAGTCTCTGCGTAAACTCAGAAGGCTGAAGCATAACCAGAACACTAATCGCAATTGATTTACCTGCTTTTTCAGCTTCCGTGTATTGTGTTAATCATGTTACTTCATAGTCTTACTGTATGATCTTCCTTACTTTTGTAACAACCAGTTTTATTCATAATTTCACTAAGTATTTGTATTGTTGTTCATAATCTAAATATTTGTCCTCACCCAAGACGTGTTGGAAAGCTTGCTTAGACTCACCCAGGCAACCGGCAACTGTGCCATCATTCTCACTTTAGGGTGGCACTCATGGAGCTACTGAAAATGGCCACTGCCACTGTGTGGTAGGTGGTGGTTTGTACCACCTGAACCAGAGCATCATGGCACCATCATTCCTGCTCCTTGGACTCAGGTGGGCACAGGTGGGTGCTCGACACCCCACTGTGCAGAGCAGGGGTGTTCAAGATGTACAGAGGAAGTGTGACATTCAGCAAGGGTTTTGGTTATGCAGGGAGCCCCCAAAACAGCCACGTGCTCTCAGTATCAGCTGCTGAGTAGGGATAATTTTTAATTGATTTGGAGTTTTGGAGTTTGGCACCTGAAACTTGCCTGAGCTCTGTATTAGTGTCTGGATTCTGTCATAAGCCTGGTCCTAAATGTTGAGCAATGAGAGATTTGGTAAGGAAAAGGCTGTAATAAAATCACAGATGATGCTTTTGGAGACATCTATGTGACAAGGTTATAAGCATTTATACCAACAGTAAGATTTTATGTACCTTTGTATTTTATTAGAGGATTAGTCGTATTTAACATTTCACAGAGTAATGTTCCACATGATAATTCTGTGCTTTATGCCCATCTTAATTAAAATGTAAGAAAAGGGGAACATTTTACTCACAAAATGAATATGAGAAAATTGAATTACAACTGATACTCTAGTTGATCTTTTTTTTTTTTTTGAGATGATTAATTCCATGTGACCAGACTGAACATAGGCTGTACAAGTAATACTGAATGTTAAAGAACCCTGTTAAAAAGGCTAGTATTTTTACAAAAAACACTGAAAAAACGACACACAGCATAAACCCCCTGGAACAAAATGACTCCATTCATGTCAATGAAAATCTTGTCATTCACTTCAGTGAAGCCAGGTTTTATCTGCCATTTCACCTCACATTATCTTATAATATGAAAATAAGTTTCTGCTACCTATATAACTAGAGAATTAGAGTACAAGATAATCTCCTCTGTAAAATGGCAGGCTTTTGTTCAAAATGTCTACATTCATTGGTTTTATCTGCCTTATCATCTCTTTTCCTCTCTGATGAATGCAAACTGTTTGGGTAATTTGCTTTGACCAGATCTGTGTCTGTGAGATCTTAAGTGGAAAAACTATTTGCATACTTAAGAATCCTGAGAACAGAGAGTGGCATTATAGGTTGGGATTTAGTTGGGCATTTTTATCCCCTGTGCTGGGCCAAGAGAGACACTTTACATTTATATGTAGCAATTACCATTCCTCATTTTTGTAATTAAACTGTCTGGTGAAAAATTTAACATATAAAATGGAGGCTGCCAGGCTAAGCTTCCTTGCTATTTTCTTTCTTTATTTTTAACATACCATCCCATTAAAGTTTGGGTATCCCTTTCTCTCTTCTTTCCTCCTCTGACTTTCATTCAAAGTTGTTTTGGAAAGTATCTTCTCTCAAAAAATGTGTTCTCCGTAGAAACAGTACTTCACTGGAACTGATATGGAGAAATACTAAGGGGTTGCTTTCATTAGTTTTTCTAAATTAGTTATAGAAATTGTCTCACACACACAAAATTGTATTAGAATGGAAATCGCAGCTGCTACTTTGTGTCATTTTTTGGTTGAAAATGTCAGTGCCACTAAAGAAGACTGTGAAAGATGTTGCTGACAAAAAACTAACCTATGCAAAAAGACGTGCTGTAACAGAACTTGCTGAACTGGCCAGAATTGTGAGTGTTTGACAAAACGCATAAATCTGGCTGCAGGCAGGACCTTCGTTCCGATGGCAAGAGTGATGTGCTGAATAAAGCCCACCACGGTGGCTGCGTCAATACAGAGAAGTCCATGGAAAATGACAACCTTCCTTTTGTCTATGAAAAGTTTTATTTAAAAAAAGATCCAAACAAGAACATGCTATTAGCAATTTTTTTTTTCATTTGTGTTTAATCATCCAAGTGCAATTCAGAGGCTGAAAGAGCAGCAATGTTAATTGGAAGTATTCTCTCTGCAAAAACTGCAAAGCAGGGAGTAATAAATTCAAACTGGAAGTGGCGGGATGTTTTTACTGATAATACTCATGTGCATTTCATTATCCTTTTTGACCCTGGTGGTTGGCAAAATGGAAAACCTATCATTAAAAATGCAGATTTTTTAATATTAAACAAATTTTATGGTTGTTGCTGATAAGAACTGAAACAGATTCGTTAGCTTCCACTAGCAGGTTCCCACTTTTTCACAGGGCTGCAGTGGTCTTTAAAGAGTGTAGGAATAAAACTCAAATTTCTTTCTGTCTCCTATGGTTGTGTTTCAGATTATTTACAAACAAAGATATTTTAAATAATGCTTTGAACTTGTGTTGCTACTCTTACTCAGGAGTGAGATACTGTAGTTCTAGGAATTCTACTTCAGGATGTTTCAAAGCAATTGCCAAATTATTACTTTTTAGACTATAATTACATTTAGTTAGAAACTCACATAACATTTCCATGTTGTATAAATATTTTGTAATTAATTCCCATTATCAGTTATGTGTATCAGCATGTATAACCCCTTCTGTGCATTTATGATGTTGATAATTTTACAGATATTAATTTCACAGTCCTTTGATTTTGTGAATTTCCATAAAAGTGCTGTATTCTGCATGAATTTTCAGGAACATTAATTTTTTCATGTTGCTCAGACTCACAGGAAAGAATTTGCTTGCTGGTCCTATAAAATAGAACTGGCTGTATCGGTCAGAAAACAAGATCTTATGTCCAGATGCTTTATAATTTATATCTGTTTTTTTAAACTATTGAAAAAGTGCAGCCTGTGGGCAGAGAAATCTCATTTCTTAAAATCTGCACTTAGAGAGAATTTAAAGTTGTACAAATGGATTTTAAGTTTGATAAGAAAATTGATTGGAGATTGTACATTGTGAATACATTAGGTTTATAAAGACAAAACATGCATGAAGTGCAATTACTGCTAGTGTTGCTATATTAGTATGAATGTTAATAGCATGTTTGTTTTTGAAATGGGTTATGCATTCTGGTAAATGTCTGCTTGAATCTAGTCATCTGTGTATCACTTGTCTAAGTACTCTCATTTAAGATGCCATATCCCTTCTTGTAGCAATAAAGGGGTAAAGCAACATTAATATTAAATAATTAGAAAAACAAAAGGGGAATGATTAAACATATTTACATAATTGAAATAACACTGAGTCGCAGTGGGAAATCGGGACAATGTTGTCTCCTTTCAAAGTAATTCATAATTCAGATTTTTAATTATGGCATATTCATTCATTTAAAGATGATTCTGGATGAGAGGGCCACTAATGAAATACAATCATTAGCATCTAAACAAAGTAATTTAGAAAGTCTCCTTTCGGGGAAAAGATTTCTAGAACATCATCAATCACACAAGATATGCAAAAACAAGCAATTAAACCACACACAAGAACTACAACAACCTTATATATTAGTAATGTACACATGAAAACATAACTGATTACAATGATTAGAGTAGGGTAGTGTGGTTAATTTGTATGTTATGTAGCAATTTCATGGGAGAATGTACCAGGACAGACACATCACACAACAAATGAATGCCATGTCATTGATATATGTTTTAAATATATTAACGTCGTTGCAGTCAGTGCCAAGCCATCAATAATAAATCAAGTGATGAGAATCTGGAACTCTGTTCTTCAAAGATGCATAACTCCCCTAGTATGAACTGTGGGCTATGGTTTTGTTTCGGGGGTTTATTTGTTTGTCTTTTTTTTTTTTTTTTGGTATTGTATTTGATTTTGTTAAATTGGTAAAATGTAGGCTTAGGAACATATTTCATGAGAGAAGCAGGTGCTGCATTAGTTTCTCATTAACTACTCAAATCCTGCTTTGGGCTTATAGCAACAAAGTGCTCATAGACCTAAATGGGTCAGTGATTTACAGGGTCTTTCCATATACACAATTACAATTCATTAAACATGCGGCAGCATTAAATGGACGGAGTAATTCTGCACGACTTTTAATGTTTGTGTGCAGTGTCCTGTTAAAGGGACACAAAAAGGCTGACTTTAAACACCTTCTTCTTTGGGTTAAATTATAATCTTGTTGGAAACCTGTACCATTTCCTCCTCTCCTGTAAAGAAAAGGCAGAAAGAGCGGTGTGTGCACGCGGGGAGCATCCTGCCGCGGTGAGGCAGGAGCGGCTGGTGTAGCTGTGCTGCCTTTGATAACCACCAGGCTTAGAAGCCAAAATATGTTCTATTGGGTACTCAAAGGATAAAAATACTGGTTAATTTTCAACAGTGCTCCTTCATTTGACTTTACAATTTATAGCAGTGAACATTAATGCAAGAATAGCTTGGTCGAGGAGGAGTTTAAAATTAGAGCACCTCTTCTCATTAGCCCCAGCAGCCTGACCCAGGGTGAACTGAGAAGTAATTTGCCGCCAGATCCTCATTTTGCTTCTGTTATCACTCCTTGTAAATGAAGCGCAGCAATTTATTGTAGCACCTCAAGGAGTCAAGAACATAATGTGTAAAACACATACAAAAAAAATCTTTCTTCACATTCATTAACACCCAGCACATAGAGGCTGTTCACTTTTCACTCTAATGAAGGAGGGGGATCTTAAATCTAAAGCTTTCCAGCCTGTGAAGAAGGCCTCTTCAGGTCATTAGACAGAAGCTGAGCTGGACTGAAGAAAGGTCATTGACAAAAAAGGGAGAATGGCAATATGATGAAAAATAGAAAATGGATAAAAGAAGAGACTTTAGAAAGCTCGGAGAATGGAAAGTACATTTTTGGCATCAGTGATCAACCCTTCTTGTCTCTATGTTCATTTTCCGTTGTCAGTGAAGAAAAGAATATCTGGCTTTTTATTTAGCTGGGAATTGCTCTCGTGTTTGGTCAATTCTCGTTTCATCACCCTTGATCTGACCTTGCAGGAAACATTAATAGGCTTATTTTTAAGGGAGCTTTGTCTGCTGGCTATAAATTCAGCCCTTCATTTTGCTTTTTTTTTATGAAAAACATGCAGTCTACTAGATTTTAATGTATTCTGATTATGTAACTGACAATTTCCCCTTAGGGAGATCTTTTGTCTCACTAGTCCTGATTAACACTTTGGGTTTATAGCTGTATATTAACACCACATTCAGGAATATTAGGAAGCTCCTATATGCAAGTTAATTTATATTGGTAATATAAATGGAGGAACTTAAAGAGGAGTTAGGAGCACTCCCTGAACACGTGCTGAATGCAGAACGTAACATGTACTTAGGGGTGGAGGCTACCTAAGCCAAGAGGCATCGAAACTCATAGAAAATACCCTTTTGTTTTATTTACCCAGTCTCCAATGGCAGAAGGGTTGAATCCTGCAGTTCTGTAGCAGTCACCGTTAAGCGATTGTGGTTTTTTTTTTCCCCACAGATGCATGTAACTTGCACTGATATAACCAGTTATTGACACGTACATGTATTGTGAGGATAAAGACAACAAAGCAGTCTTTTTTTTGTGTGTTACCATTTTTGTTGTTATGGACAAGCAAATATTCTTTTTCTCATAATATATTTTCTCACGTTTGCCTACATCCCATTGCTGGATCTTCCCTTTGTACAAGCTAATCTCATAAATTAGAGTGTATATATTTTACCATAAATGCTTTCCCATTTAGTTAACAGCATGAGACCATTATCTTGTGACAAAACTCTGTTCCAGTGAAGTCTCTTCATTAAATAAGTAATCATCCTTTACATACAATGGAAACTGGAATTAGTAGTATATAAATATACCATTTGAAAAGCCATCATTTGACAACAACATGACCTACATCAAATTACACCTTATTCTCCTAATCCTTCTGGAAACTGGTATGCAGTTATACCCCTTGGATAGTCTTAGACCAAAACCCCCAATACAAATGAGCTGTCAACGTATTCAGCATATCAAAGAGAAGGTAGAGATTATTTTGGAACTCCTCAAGGGTTTGGTTTTACTTTTCTCTAAGAAGCACCCTCGTGAATTATGCATGTAAATAATGCTGCAAACCACTTTATTTGCTGCTGAGCTGGAACAGCAGGTTGCCTAAAACTAATTCTTCGCTGTACCCCCAGTTCTGTGAGCTTTGATGTTCAGCTACTGTCTTGGTATTAGGTTGCGGTATTCTTTTTAACCCAGATAGCTTGGCAGATAGAGGTTAGGGAATGGTCAGACAGGCAGAGCCTCTGGATTGCCACCACTGAAAACCATGTTGAGGTGAAGAAGGCACCAAACCCCCAAATCCATTCATTAGCAGTTAGAACAATTTATCTGCTTGCTTAAGCCGTTGGTTTCATCTTACTGCTGATTATCAGGCAGAGTAGAACTAAAAGGGGTAGACATGGGGTCTTCCAAAAGCCTAGCATGTTGAGCCAATTTGAATAGCATGGCATAGCTCGCACTGCTGCTTCTCCCGTGCATCTCCCAGGTCCACCAGCATTTCAGCACAGGTGCTCACTGGCAGAGGCATCCCGACACCAGTTTGGCCAAGGCTTTCAACAAAGTTATGTCCATGCACAAGTATTTTGTGGGGTCAAATAAAGTACTCCTGGGGTACCGTTTTTTTTTCTTCTTTGACAGTGTTTTCCATGGAATATATACACCTTGTGCCTCTTGCAGGCAGTGTTGGAATTAGAATTGTTGCTGGAATTATGGTTTTCTCTGGAAAACCTGCTACATCCCTTTGCTTGTCTGGGACTCAGCTGAGCAAGTAGCCCTTTTGCTGAGCTCAAAGGAGTATGTCCTGGAGCACCACAGCTCACCTGGGTGGAGGGAAGAGAGGGGATGTTATCTGAATTGTATGTAAATGTCCAGAACATCCAACTCTAATTGGGAAATCATCATTGTTCCAAATGCTGTTTATATGGCTCTGGATGTTTATATCACATTCTATAAGAAGATAATGATAACATGACAGCAGCAGCCCTCATATCTTTTCAGTGGTGCAACACTATGTTTACAAGATCATATGGCATAGAGCCATTAATGACAATCCCAGGGGTTCGTAGAGTGAATTTGAAGCTGGGGTATTTAGTGAACTACCCACACATCAACTCCCTCATGTTGGCTAGCTAACATTTAGCCGGAAAAAAAGCAGGGCTTCCCTCCATGACTGGAGGTCCCATTTTCTCCATGGGTAACTGGGGGATGGAGGAAAGAGGCCACATCACGCCTTCACACCAGGAGCCCTAAGACATCACAAACGGGTCTTTCACTCTGAAGGAAAGTGCTTGTGCCTGATGTTGTAAATACCATGGCAAGTTGAGTATAAGTTATTAAAAAACCCCTCCAAACTAAAACTCCCCCCCCCCAAGGTATAAAAGTGAATTCATATTATTCAGAGATCAATACATAGCTACTGTCTGTGTTTATCAATTTTTTTAAAATACCCAGTGAACAATGTGATCTGAGAGACCTTTAAATGGATGTAATATTTATTCATAACTCAGTAGGGCAAGACTGCAGCATTCTTTTACCTGATATCCAAAACCCATCATTTTACTTCCTTCAACCACTTCCTACTTTCCTAAAAACTGATTAGACATCTCATGTAACTTGTATCTGAGACATACACCTCATTTCTACAGGTAAAAGTGGACTATAGCAGCTCAGACAATAATTAACAATGTTGAATCGGGAATAGCAACATCTCACAGAATATTCACTTATTGAATAGTACCTTGAAACCAAGCAAATAAAATGTTTGAGAAAGGCGGGACTAACTACTTTCAATGTCCTGCAACCTTTGTTCAATAGGTATCCAAATGAAAGATTTTTTCTTTTTTTTGAAAATACTCAAGAAAATGTCTTAAAATTTCACTTGGGAAATTCCTTGGTGATGTTTTGGTCTTTCCTTTCCTGTCCTTTTATTTGAAATTGTTGAAGAAAAAAGAAAAAGGGAGATGGAAGGGAAAAACAAGACAAAATTTACCAACCATAACCTCTATTTTTTCATAGTCCAGTATAAAAAGACAACATTTCCAAAGGCCAAATTATTTTCATGTAACAGTCTTGGTCTTTTTAAGGTCCAAAATACTTGTTATTGAAAACTGCCAGTGAAGTCCTACAGACAGATCTTTCTCTTACCATCAAATCATTTTGGGGGACTGGCTGGTTGCAAGTATAAAAGCAATTATTTTGACAGTGTGTATTCTAACCATGTGTATGTATGTACACTAAAACAAGTGTGTATATACTTGCTTTAATTTTCTTGTATGATCCTTTCTAACCCTTACCTCCATTCAAACCTCCTCTTCCTCCACTCTCTTTTCATACAGCTCTGTCCTACATTTTTAACTCACCTTGAGGTTTAAAACAGCGAAGGCTGTCTTCTTTTTTTACTGGCGAGCAGGATACAAAGAGCTTTTATGCTGATTGTCACCCTGTGTGGTGGGGAAGGAAGAGCGAACTGAGAGAGGTGAGCCAACCAAGGCGCAGAACGGGGAAATGGTCCAGCTCCTGCCCTCTGTAATTCGCAGACTATTTTAGACACTAAAATTGTGACAGCTTGCTCTTGTGATAAAGATGTTAACAAGAAGAGAAAATGACATTAATTTGATCTATTCTTATAGGTCATGCTGAAATGAGACTGTGATGATACAAAATTATAATAATAAATATGGTAGTAATTTCACAATTCTTTATAGATACTGTTCACAATCCTTTCACATGCAAATGTCCTATCCTGTCCTTCATGACAGTGATTTTTTGGTGCCATCCAGACTCTAATTCAGCATCTTCTAATAGTTGATTCCATAATTACTTTATATTGCAAGAACAATGTAAAATTCTAACCCAGATTAGGATCTCAAGATGGCTTTACTTTTATTACGCTTTCCCCTGGGCCTCTAGGAACATTTCCGATTTAGATATTTTCTATGTTTTCAGAAGCAAATTAGATCATCAGCATTCTCAGCTCATAGTACATTAATAACCAGAGACAAGCAGTGTACAAAACACAAAGTATTGGAAAAAAAAAAAATTTAAAGATATTTTTGTATGAATTAAAGTGGTGATTTTTATTTGTTGGTATTTTTAGTAGCCAGACAACCCGACACATTAATTTCTAAATCCTGAAAAGTTTGTGGGCAAATGATTACTTAATTCTGAATGAGATTTAGTTATTTAAAATTCAGCATTTTTATAAGTTCCTCATTCAGTCAGAGAAATACCATCTCTTCTAAGGAGTAATTCAAACAGCAGTATTAAAATTATTGAAAAAAATTCTAATCTAAAATTATAATTCTAATCTAATTCTAAAAATGAGAATTGTGTCATCACAGTGTGTCTCTTTTTTCCAGATTAGTTTATCGCCGGATGATTTTTACTAAGCACTGTTTGCGATTTACCCAGGGAATGGTAGCCTCTCTACTGAACAAAAGATGCTGAGCTGCACCTTCCAGATGGGAGGAGCGTTCCTCTGACTGGCGGTGAGCCCTCATAGTGTAACTTCAGCAGCAGCATCCCCAACGTGTGTTTTGTTGAGTTTACATCTTCTGTATAATCTGGTAGATACAGAGAGTGCATTCTGCTTAATAGCCTCAATTACAGGTGGAAAAACATACGGTATGGAAATCAGTACACACTAGATGCAATATAATTGCAAGGTCAGCATGGACAATGTTTGGCTGAAGTGCTGTTTTAAGTGAATAATTTCAATGATGAAAGTGTATTTTTTCATATTTGAGAGCTAATGTACTGAACTGGTCTTTCAGAAACATTGCTCCAATTGCACTGTAATGTTAGACAGCAGATAAATATTAACAGATTTCCCCAACTTCAGCACTAAGCACATATCTTAGTAGGTAATGTGACATGTAGCTACCCATAATTGTACTGGGTTTTGAAATATAGCGCTCTTAAATTTAGAATGGGGAGTCATAGGAGAGGATGCTGGAGAGATTTGATATTCATAAGCAAAGAGGCAAGGGAATAGTGTCTGTTCACCTGGCACACTGAAAGCGTTGTAGAAGAGCACTGAAGCATAGTGCAATCAGTGGGCCCTGGCGTATGTTCCTCCTTCAAAAGCAACGTTTCAGGATGACTAGATAGATTTTGAAAAAGATAACTATGCTTTCCTGTAAACAAAGTTAAATTGATTTCAACTATTAATATAAGTTATACATAATGCATTCAATTTTGTCTTCGGCTAATGTTGGGATTTACTTTAGTTAACAACTTCCACTGACTTTTATCGAGTAAGATCTCACCTGATGTATTCAGGCAGAAATTGTCAAGATATTGAATTTAAAGTGCTTTTAAACAAGTTATACAGGAGAGTTACAGAAAGGTGCTCTCCTTTGAAGCACCCGTTATTCTCATAAACAAGTAAGCATCAATTTGTTTTCATGTAAGTGTAAAACAGGTGATTCAGTGAACAGTTGCTTACAGACTTGTATGCAGAAGTATTAATGATTTTAGCAGGATTACTCTTGTCGGGGAAATACATATAATAACGAAGAACAGTAGCAGTCAAGAGTTACAATACAAAAAGAAAATCTGCCAAGATCGTAACAAAAGCAAAAACAAAGAACATAAACTGTATCTAAATAAATCTGTGATCATTTGGCATATTTAAGAACAACACATTTCGTTATATGCAGCTATCTGTCTTTTTCATCGTTGTGATTTGTGGTGTGAAGACTCTGAGATAACTATTTAAATTAATTTATTTTCATAATCCTGATTTATTAAGGTATGCTTAATTAAGCTGATTATTACTGAATAACTTCTGCTGAACACCGCAGTTACTCTTTTCCTTAAGTTAATTTTGCATCCTGTTCCACATAGATTATTTCTGATTTATTATGAAATTCAAGAAAGTAAGCATCTGGGTAAAAAGGATGTTGGCAAGGGCCTAATTTACTGCACATAAGTACCATTATTCATTATTACTCTCATTATAGTGCAAAAGACTTAGTTTGCCTTTCAAGTAACACCATTTGTAACTAGGTGGAGAAGGTTAGGAAGAAATACAACTCATTTCTCTATTCATACCAATGGTAGCAGGAACCATTCCTGGAGGGAAGCACCAAATGTGACCTGGTATGATTACCTTTCTTTCTCTCCCTCCTCCCCATTTGCTCTTAAGTGTAGTGTAATGACTTTTCCTTACGCTTACCTGGCTGGGAGACCAGAAGACCAAGCTCTGTCAGACCTTGTGATGTAGCTGCTGTCAGGTACGTGGTATGTACGCTGAGATGAACGTCATGAAACTAAATGAATTAGAAGTCATAATACTAAAAGAATTAGTTTCAGTTATAAAAATTCTGTGGAAAGTTTCTGCTTTTACAGGAAATGTTGATCGGGGGATTTTTTATTTTTTTTTTTCCTTAAAGCTCCCTGTTTTTTTAATACAAGACCAAAATTTTTGAGATAAAGAAGAAACCCTTCTTTAATCAAAAGAGAAAAATGTACATAATGAATTGCCATTGCTTTCAGATTAACTTGCTTTCTGCTTCAACTGTGCGGTCAGGAGATGAGTATATTATGCACTGTGATTCCAAACAAGAGCAGTGACATTGCCAAAAGATAAAGCTAATTGAGCAAGGTTTTTTTTTTTTTACCCTATGGCCCAAACAGTGCAAACAGCCACCCCCTTGAAAACATCCTGCTGACATCAATATTCCCCTCTGCACGGCAGCAAGACTCACACTCTTCCCAGCTCAAGGGAGGTGATGTTCTCTTAAACTCATGCACCATTTTTTGTGCTATTGATATTTAAATGACAATCATTTATGCAAAATAAAATTGATTTTCATGATCTTTTGTAGATAATGGGAATCACTGGAAGGGACAGGGAGACAGCTAGAGACACTGGAAACCCTATGGTGGTCATCAAGCAGACACATCATAGCTGCATCGACACAAAGGATGCACCCATGCCTAGGAGAAAATGTTTAAAAAGTAGCCACTTGCATGCTCTTACTGCATTACAAAGAGGAATACATCTGGGTGCTTTTTTAATTAATGCATTTGGATGAACAAATTTCAAAGGATGTCTATTCCCTTGTTGATACCAGCCTCCTCCAGATAAGAGAAAAAATTTGCTTAAAATAACAGCCGGTATTAGAACAAGAGTAAAACACATTCACCACATAAATGAAATAATTGTAATCAGAAGAGTGGAGTTATCACACTAAGAGGATTTCAGTGAACAGATGAATTCTGTGTATAACATAATCAAATTGTCAACATTGTTTAGTCTAGTCCTACTTTTATTCATTTCCTGGATTTTCTGATTGATTTAAATCATGGTTAATTGAGTAATGAAACATTTAGGAAAGTTCAGCTAGAAGAATAATTTGCTAGAGACGATTTCCACTTGTTCTTGTTACTACACAGTTCACTAGATTCAATACATTAGTAAAAAGTCTGAAAGACCATTAGAAGAAAAGTGGTATTTTTGACTGAGGGGTGCTTAAATTGTGAAGCTACATTAGAGGGCTCGGTAACACCTAGTACCAAAGCCCCAACGCGCCAATAAGATTGGATTTATAAGTTATACAAGAAATAGAAACCTGGGGAATTTCCCAAGGGGGAATATCCAAGGGCTAGGAGAAAGAGGTACCTGTTTTATAAAACACCTTTCCTTGTGATCATTTTATTTACTGATATCGCTGAGTGACAGCGAGGAAAAGCCAGTAGCAAAAAAAAGTTCATTATGTTGTCCTTGTCCGTCAGCTTTTGTCTTCTCCAAGTTCAGAGATCTCGTTTGGGGCTAGGGAATCTATTCATGTTCAATTAGGCTCAGCCCAGACTTGGGAAAAGAACCAATTCTTGCAGGCAGGGAAAGCGGCTAGTCGTGGTGGGGAGGGCAGCAACAAATATTGCAAAACGAGACAAAGAACATCTGTTTGTGCAGGGTGGGCAGGCACGTGCTCCCAGAAAGCTACGGGCATCGGCACGGCAATTGTAAATGGACCGTGCAGTTCAGCAGGTTGATTAAGTTAACTCTTTGCTGGAAATATTGTTCTTGGTCATTAATCATGATCTTACTTGTCCAGACTTTTTTTTTGTGAGAAATTAATCAAGCTTAAAGAATAGCCTTTCCAACTCTGCAGCTGTTTTTTCTTTATCTTACTATATATTCACAGACTGGTCTTAACAATGCTGGCTACAAAGCGGATAGTATGAGACAAGACATTTAACCTGACGTTCTGATAAAAGATACTATCGAAAAAATTATAATTCTTTGAAATGGAAGCTGATGAGGCAAAAATGGACAATCTAAATAACATCGCTCCAAATGGTAGAGGTGGACAAACGACGCTAGAGTACATTATTCCACTCCACTGGATGAAGTGACTTTCAAGGACTGATTAGCTCCATGTCTGAGAGGGTTAGCCCCCTGCCTGTTGTAACAAGTGCCTATGAAAGGGAGAGCTGATCCGACAACTAGCTATGCCAACCGTGAAGTTATTTCAATACTTTCTCTGCTAACAAGTTGATTAATCCCATCATCATTTTGAAAACCTATTTTATATTGAATAAATCATTTTCTAATAAAGAGCAGTTAGGAGGTGTAAAACTTTGACTTCTTCTCAATGATGCTATCAGCTCCTCTGCAGATTTTACCATTTCTGGCTCTCTGCAAGTTCTCTGTGCTGAAGATGATTTTTTTCACACTGACTGAAATGTTTTATTTTAAAAAGTCAGCCTTTAATATCCTAGTGACAACGTCACATCATGAATCTTCTGCAGTGAAGACATACAGATTTTACTGTAAAAACCAATGTTAAATGTCTCCATTATTCTATTCCTTCTCCTCATTTTTCCCCTTGCTATTACTATTAAGCCAAACACGATACAAATAAATGACTGCTCCCTCTGGGGCCACATGACAAATACATCACTACGCACAAGGGAAAGCTCCAATATAATGTCTTGCATTTGCAACATCACATAATTGTTTGGACCATTTAAGAGATTGTAGACAGCCTGTGAGGAAGAGAAAGGGCTCCAATTAGCTAGGGAAAGTGCTCATTTATGTACTCGGAAATGCAAAGATTTGAAAAATACAGAGCTTAACATTCAGTGGAATTGCAATAAGGCAAATTATAAAAATCACAATAAGCATTTTGGTTTTGTAGAGCAGTTCCTATAATGACATAACATTAAAAACCATCCTGAAACCCAGGAAAAAAATGCCAAACAAAAAGACAAACCTATATTTTTTATAATATAAGTCCAGGATTTCACACACATTTAAATACAAATTGCTTTTTAGGACAAGGCTATTTTGTACTGAGAAGCTGTTAGCTTAATAATTTAGAGGAGATAAAACTGGACAAAATTAATAAGTGGCATCTCAGGGAGAAAAAGGTACATTAGTAACAGTCAGAAAGGTTGAAATCCCTGTATTGTACCTAACTGATAAAACCACATAAATCAAATATGTCCCTGGGAGTTGGGGAGTGGAGATGTTCTTCCTTTAGCTTTTAGATGGAGTTCCTTTGCCCACACTAAAAGAGAGGTCCTTTAGCTGACAGTAGTTCTGAACCCTTGAAAACCTCCTGTGGATATTCCAGTCATGCAGCGCTCCCTGCTCATGGGCAAAGTGTCTGCCCATGTGCCGAGACAAAGTCTGGCTGGTGAAGTCATGAATGGCCGGTCAGACTGGGAAAGTTCAGTCCACCTGGAATACGAGCCTCTGTACACATGAAGGCTTCAGGTACTTGTGCAGAGCCCTTCTCCTGGTAGGAATGAGAGTTTCATCCCTTAGTGGGTCATTTATTGTTTTTCTAACATTTTCCCCAGGCACAGAAGGCGTTTTTACCTTGCCTTCCAAAGGGACAGTAGTCAATCGGAGAGCAGTTTGGATGATAGTATTGCAACTACCCGTTGAGTACGTGGGGGGGACAACTGGAGAAAGGGGAGATCTGAGTTGTGAAGAACCCCCAAGCACAATTCAAAGGTGTAGCTATCAGAGGTGTCCCTCTTGCAGAGAAGGGCCTTTTCTCATATGTGCAGTGTAATGATAGGGCATGTGCCCTTGGACCAGAGTGGTTGAGTAAGTCCACACCACTTATCAGCCAGCTAGAGAGAGAAAAGTATCTTTCTGGTGGGGTAATGGGGATGGGAAAAGTGGAATAAGTGCATTTCTAACTTCCTTGCCACCCTCTTCACTTTTACAAATCTTTGTGTTGTCTACTTTGGAGTTCACAAATAAATATTTGTATTTGCTTGTATTAACAGTGTTTTCAAGGTGATTGATGCCCCGTTTCTGGTCATGGTGAGCCTTAAGACTGTGGTCCTGAGGCGACTCTGAAGCCCACTGCTCCAAGCAATGTACAAGGTAACTGAAGACACCTTCCCTAAGCTACAAGTCAGCAGTAGTACTACAGGGGTGGCTGTGAAGGAACAATCTTCGGGTGACCATGAAGAGTGAGGAGAAGGTGTACTGGCTGAGAGAGGTGGTGATGTGCCTTTGTGAATCTCAGGGACTCGAGATGTTCCTCGGTAATGATTTCAGCTTTGCCTTAGTCTGGGTAAGAGGGGTGTTGCTGAATTTCTCTTTTGCAGTAGTAACAAAGATTTTGCAGTACCAACAAAGATTTTTTTCTCTACCTTGCATTCAAGAAGCTACCACTCCAACATCCCCTGGTGTGAAATTCTGAATCTACACCATGCTTTATTGTAAGGTCCATGCAAAAACACAGGCTCTCTGTGCAATAACCTTGGAACAAGGCTGGTGTCCTTTTTCATCCCTCGTTTCTCATAATTATCAGAAAAAGCCTCCTACACCCAGGTGTCACAAGCCACAGCCTGGACTCAGGTCTGTCCTCTGCCTAAGGGAATTTAAGCGCAGGTTTCTGACATGCAGAATTATCAGTCCATACAAGGGGTGGGGGACAGCACAAACCTTTTGTTTCTTCTGAGACATTCAGTTCTATAGGAAGATCTAAAAGTTCCCTGGGCCAGGGAGGGAAGAAGAGAGAGAAAGGAAAGCTCATTTTCTAAAAAATGAAAATTCCTCTTCAAATGTTGGATTTTTTTTTTTATTCTACAGAAATCTGTGTGAAGGGTATTTTTAAGGTATCTGATTAATTAAGCAAGATATTATTTACCTGAGACTCTGAAAATTTTCATGGTACGAATGTGGAGACGTTGCATTAAGGGCTGTTTTGCATTTTTAAGATCTCATATTCTTAGCTAGCCTATTTCAGGGCATAAGCACACCTAGTTAAATACATATCCAGAATTACAAATTTGTTTCCTTTGCCCTGTCTCGTTATTCTTAAACCAGAGGAAAGAAGCACTATCACAGTAATGGCAATGGCTAGAAAAGAAGAAAATAAAAGCTGAAAGTTCTAATCAAAACTGTAATCAGAAAGATGACAAATGGTGAAGATTATTAAATTTTCTTTGCTCCCTTGATGAATTTAATAAAGAACTAATCAAAGATCATTAGAAGGCTTTTGTGCTTGGCCTGCATTGTAACGGGATTGCAATTGGAATTTGTGTTTTAGTGCTTATCTTGGGCTGAATTGGACATGTAAATATAGGAAAGAGATATTTTTAGCATTTTTCTTTGAAAATATTTATTTTAAAATGTCAAACCATTGTATGTTGCTTCTATGTTTTACACAATAAAAGCAGAACATCTTTCACTGTGGTTAGAAATTTTAAAATTAATATCAGTGTTTAGTTTGAATTTTCTAATGATCTTTGATTGTTTCTTCCTTTAATTTTGCAGGAAAATTAGAAAAGAGACATTTATTTCCCAGGTAATTATGTAAGTATTCCGATTGCTAGGACTACTGACAACTCGGAGTGTCATAATAATATGGAAATTCACCTTTTGCAAATCTTCAGAGTTAATTTAGCATTCTTAAATTTTAAAGGGTGCTTTTTAATCTCATTTTCATATCTCCAATTTGGTGCTGGAGTAATAATACTTATTAGATGCAGTAACTGAAGGTGCTATAGTTTGAGCCTTTTTTTTTTTTTTTCTTCTGACTCTTGATATCTGCAGTCTCAGGTTGGATGACGAAAGAGAGATTTTACTTCTCCCCTTTGGCTGAACTATAATTAAAAGGATAACTAATGCTTGAATATGCTGGAAGAACATGTACACTTCAAATACTGAATTTATAGGTAACAAGAGTACTGGTATGAAAAAAAAAATAATCTTCAAGCTCTTTTTAAAGTAACTCTTAGGAGGGTCTAGTTAGCTGGTGATTTATAGCCAACTGGTTGGTTATGACAGGGTAGAGGAGCAGACTATTGATTTCATTTCCACTCGCCCTTCGTGTCACCTGACTAGTTTCTGTCTCCCTAGTTGGAAAGTGCTTACAATAGTGTGCTTACAATACCTGACCTCAACATCTGATCTATTTGTCTGCCACTGAATAGAATTTTGCTCTTACTATTGCTTTAGCATTTGAGGAGATTTCTTGCAGAAATGTGTAAATATTAAATTAACTAAAGAATTGAGAGTTGTGGATCTGGTGTTACAGAATAGTGTGGCATCTAAAGTGGCCTAATATGACACTTCATCATTTCTGTGGGAACAACATAGATATTTAAAGTAAAATTATTAAGACTGTGAAGGACACATAAAAAATTATTAGGGCACTCTGGCAAGAAATATCAGAAGGCTATAACAAAAGAGGTAAGCATGTCCACTCCAATGGAATCTACCCCAAATCTAGGCGTTACATAACACCATATTAGAAATCCTTATTATTGTTATTGAGTAGGATGCTACAGCTTGTGTTGGTTTTTTTTGAGTTAGGATGTAAGAATATCTGTATGTGAAACAATAATTTAAAAAAACATCGATTTGCTACTCCCCAAAAAAAGGCTACTTTAAGACTTATCCAACTCCACTGAAAGGAATGGGAGACTCCACTTGGTAGTGGTGATGTGCACAAGATTCTTAAGGTATTTATTATGACGCAATTATAGTAATTTTGGAGTTACCCACTTTGTCTCTCATGCAATGAGACCTATAGATATACATGCAGGAACAGATCAGCTGTTCAGGTGCTCAGAAAGAAATAACATTATCACCCAATATCTATTATAGATGCACCTATATCCTATTGTTGTGCAGTGTCCAAAAGCATGAATAGGCTTTTCAATAGAAAAATTGTTAAAGAAAAATGGGATATTAGCCTCCAAAATAAGTGCATGATAGTTTCAGGAATAACTCTTTCTAGGACTAGTAAGACATGGGATCAGGATCACAAGGCAAAGTTAGCTTTGGCTTGATTCCATATTATTGAGAAATTGAAAGTGAGAGAAAGCTTGGCCTCTGTGAATTAGCAGGGGATGTAAATTACTACCTGTGTAATGAATAGGTCAATAATTTCAAAGCTAATGTAACTTGACCACATCATCAAATCTACAGACATTGGAAAATGTCAGATAATGGTGAAGTCCTAGCAGAAACACCTTCTGGCATTCAGTCTGCATAAACTGTAATTGTCTGCCAAGCAGTACATCATTTCAGTCTTTTTAACAGCAGATTTTCAAGTATTACAGACTTGTTTGGATGTGAAGGACAGTTCAAGGACAGGGGCAGCCCCTGGCCATTCAGCTACGGATGCAGAGATGCTCGTGCCTGCGCTCCCTCCTCTGCCTCCCGCTGGGAGCAGCCCCAGGCTTAGTCTGTGCAGGGCGCAAACCACGAGCTACCCATGCCATGAGCACTGCTTGGATTTCTTCTTGGAAGGACCTGGGAGGTTTGCTGCAGAGGAGTCCATGAGCAAGCGAGGGTGGCTGCAGGGTAGTTAGCTGGGGGCACAGGAGGGACACAGGGAGCGGGTCACGCTCACAGTACAGACACAGTGTTCACGTGCCTTCAACGAACAGGAGAGGAGAGGGAAAGACCCCAAACTGAGTACTTCACTTGTCTTCATCATCTATGGATGTTTTAAATATTTTTCGCGGTCTGTAGTGTTAACACATATGTGATTAACAACTGCTCTATAATTCTAAGTTTGGTGACTCTGTCTTTAAGGCTGTGGAACAAGCTAAAAAAGAGGGTTTACATCCCAGAGCTAGGAATCTACCAACAGAGATCTACGCAGCTAAAAAATGTGAAGCCAGGTACCTTGAGGGTTGAGAAATGGTTTAAAATGACTTAAGCCTCTGCATGGCCATATGATTTCCCAGGACCAACCACAGAAAATGAGATATTGATGAGCAGGAAGACAGAGGATGGAAGGAGCATTTTTCTTGGGAACCTACTTGAAATAGCTGTGGTAATCTTCAACAGTAAGAAAGAGGAAATATACAGCTTTGAGAAATTTCCAAGTCTTGCCTGCCAAACTTTGGATTTGGGTGATCTGCTATAAGAAGACATTTTATTTCTTTAGATTGGCAAGCCCTAAATACAGGAATGTGGGGAACTCTTGTAGTGCCTGGCATTTCCATGTATTTCCATAGGACATTCACTGGGTTATGGAGGTAACAGCACTTCATGAGCTGGTTTAAGATCTGGTAAAGCATGGATCTGTGTGTAACAAATGTCAGCCCTGGACCATAAACAGCCAGGAAAGATTCTGCACATCATTAATGTAAATGGGAAAGGTACTGGATGTCAGGGGTCTCAGAGGACATTGCAATGGTGAATGAAAATTGTTGATGCTTCTAGGTAGCAATAGTTCATGGAAAGAGGTAAGAGAAAGTGATCAAATATTGACAATGGGAAAATAATGCCAGGAAAACTGGGTTTTGGGTGGTTTCTAGATATACTATATAAAATTCAGTACCTAAGCACCAGCATTTTTCCAAGTGCCTTTCAAAAACATGTAGTGTGGAGATGATCAGATTCATGTTGACAGTATTCAGCATGGTATGTGACCATTTATGCTTGTTTGCAAATTATTTGCATGACTGTATTCACCACACGGCACAGTACTACAGAAAAGATTTTAGAGAGGCAGCTTCCTTTAGGTTTTCTTTCCCATGTAGAAGGAACTCTCAACTGGCAACATGGTTCCTTCTGGTTTATAGGCCGTGAACCTAGGAGACATGGAGTGAAGCAGTTATAATCTGTGCACAGCTGCATCATGCCCCTGTGTCCTCCTATAATGTGCCAAGTGAAAAGAAGGTCCATGGTGAGGATGGGCCAGGAGATTGTAGCAGGACCTACAACGTGAAATCCTGCCTGTATAACATAGAGCTACTGTAAGGCTCCTCTGAATGACACCTAGTTGGAAACTGAGCATGTTCCCAAGCAAGCACAGTTAAACTTGCTTTTGTAATTCCCAGAGAGCAACCACTATCCTCAGCAAAGTGTTTCAGTGACTAATTATCGTCATTATGAAAGTGTCATACCTCATTTCGAGCTTGACTTTGCCTTGGTCCAAATTCCAGCACATGGAGCTTGTTCTACCTTTCCGTGGCAGACTGCAGAGGCCTTTATTACTTTTTTTGATTCCTACAGACACTTGTAGACTGTGATGAAGTTACCCCTTCATATCTACCCCCTGTAGTTAGCTAGATAAATACCATGTATTTAGTGTTTTGCTTTAGGACATATTTGCCATCCTTTTTTTATTGCCATGCATCCACCCTTGAGTCAGGTGAATGCAAGTCTTTTATTTAAGTCCCAGGTCTTGTATCCACTCCTTTTCACTTTGACTAGAAAATCCAGTAAGAAATGATAGACCTGCATTTATTATTCACTTTTATTTTATTGGGGGATTTTCTAAGTGTATCTGAGTGTGCAGGCACTGCGGAGGCCAAGGACTTAATATACCCTGAATCTGAGACTTTAATAGATAGATTTTTTTTTTTTTGGTAACTGTCATTACTTTAAACCCATTGGGTCTCCTTTCCTCTTCAAGAGGAACAAAGGACATTCCAACTCTCCCCAACAAATGGAGGGCTTCCAAAGGAAACAAAGAGATCGGCCATGCAAAATAAAAAAAATCCTCACCTTGCAGCAGTGGGAGAGACTCAGTGTGTTTGGAGGGGGCTTGTGCCCTCGTGAATTGTGTGCATCGCTCCTGCGGCAGTGCCGGCACCACTCATGCTCCCAGAGCTGTGCGAAGGCAGAGAAATGGGGGATAGGAGCTGGCAGCAGAGGACGGCTAAAGCCTCTCCCAGCTGCTGTGGTAGGGAAGACCAAACCCACTGCCTTGGATCTGCACGTAGTGTCAGGTTTGCTTTTGCTGTGTCGGAGTGGGAGGCTGCACGCTGCTTTGAGCTCAGGCTGCTGTGTGAAACCTGTCCTCTTAGCAGGGATACATCCCCTGGCTGTGGAAATCATCCTACACCCCTGTGGTGGTACCCGCATTGTTATATGAGGTCCCCATCCCATTCCCCCTTTTGCATTAGGGCTTTGCCTTCCCTTGGCAAGACCCAGAAAATAGTCCTGGAGCAGCAAGAGTACAGGGTTGTGCCTGGCTCTGTTATAGTGCTTTCTGCCTGGAAATCTCAGGGTGCCTTGCCAGGATTACCCTCCCAGGTCAAACCTAGATTTAACTGGCAGCAAAACCCCAGTTCTGCCTTACTGATAGTTTTATGATTGGTGATGTTTATTTAATTTCTCATCTATCACTGGCCTGGGATTGTAGTACAGTACAGTAAGTATGAGCACAGCTATTTATAGATACAGCAGTAAAGGGATTTGCACCCACTTGGTATTTATTTCTAACTACTGAAATATTTTGAACTAGAGTAAATGGGGGAAAAAACATTAAAATGAGTTTTCTAGGCCCGTGTAATTACATCTAGGTGAAATAAGCCCTGACTGGGGAGAAAAGTCTATGTTCAGATTTCCTCCAAAGCACAGAAAAAACGAAGAGCTGTGAGCCAAGTGAGAGGCAGTGGGTGAGGTGTTGTAGCTTTCTGCCTACACTTGGGAAACTGCTGCCGCAGAAGATAGGTCTGTACTGGAGTCGAAGCTGTGATGGCAGCAGGAGGTTGAACACAGACTTCTGCAGGAGGTTGCTGCTCAGATCACTGGGGTCTGGGATGTACTCTGCTTGCTAGATTGCATACTTGCACTGCCTTCATTGCCGGAGCTAGTTGGATTAAAGCTGGAGTGGGTGTATTTCCAGACACTACAACACTCCCTTCATACTGCTCTGCAGATGCACACACACACGTGCACACACAGGGACACTTATATAGGCAGAGCTTGGAATCACCCACCCCTGCCTGGTCCTCTCCTTCATTGCTGCAGCCAGCACTCTTTGCTTTTGCCAAAAGCATTGCACATACAGGCTGAGTGTCATACCCCGGCTGCCTTTTATACCCTGGCCGATCTTACAATGCAAGAGTAGTTAGCTACACAATATGGAGAGTATTGTTAAAAAGCACCCCCATATTAAAAATCACCACAGAACTCATTCAGACACAAGTGTCTCCTGAACTCGGCTGTGGGTTTGGTAGACTCTTGCCTTGCATCATTTGTAACTGAGCAGTATCAGTGCAAGATGCTACTTTTTCTGGGTTTTGTTTTGTTTTGGTTTGTTTGTTTGTTTGTTTTTAATATACATCTGCATGGAGAGGTGCCTTTCTCTCTCAGTTCCTCTCCAGCCTATGTGCCTCCTGGTACTACACAGCAGTAAATAAGTGTCTGTTGTTCAGATGTTATTCACCATTCCCTTTTGTTCTACCCAATTTATTGATACAGTGTGAGAAAACAAGTGGAGAGAGGGTTACAATGTTCGTTTCTAAGAGCCATAGTGAGTGTTACATTTGTACTTCTGACTTGTTGTCTTTTATTGCATAACAAAAAGTGAAGAAGCCAAGTACTTTGTCATATGAGTAGAAAATACTTGTGCCCAAAATTTAACCCTTCAAGCAATATATAGGAATCAAAGCGGAATCCATAGAGTTTTTCAAATTACTGAAGGTATTGTAGTGCAATACTTCCTATAGTTCTACAGTCCCAGCAAGCTGCTTGTAAAATATATCTTACTGCTTTTATACTTTTAACTGACTTTTCTTTACACAGTGATCTGCAGAGCATGCTCACCCTGCTCATAAATTAGGCAGTATAACTGTAATAGAAACTATGAAGAGGACTGAGTCTTGGACTGAATGTTATCACGCTATATGTCAATAATGACTTTAATTGAGCAGACATTACTAGTGAGCATCTTATGGCCATTGAAGGACTTTTTTCTTTCTCACTCCTTTAAATATCTCAGTTAAATTATGCAGACAAAATTACATCCTAGCCCATTGCATAAAATCTGAAGAAATAATTAAGGAGTTAAATGAAATATTCCTGTTGAGAACACAAAAAGCTTTGGCTGCTTTTAATGTAAAATATCTTCTCATTTACAAACCTTGTGGAAAAAAAAATTGAAAGTGTTTTTTGAACTACTATCCTATTGGTACATTTTTACGATTGGGTACAACTTTAACATAGCTCATCAGAGTACTTAGCTATCTATCATTTAAATTGTGGTGAAAGTAACTTAAAACTACTTTTGTGCTCTTATTGCTTTTTAAGGAGCACATTTATACACAAATTGCTTGGCATCTCTGTATCAAGGCTTTGATCTCCTGCACTATCAATTGTTGGCTCAGGTACAAGAGACTGTAAAATATACAAAGCTGACGGCTCTAGACTCCAGTTGAAATAAAAAAGGAGGCTGTTTATACACAGCCACTTATTAGCTAAGTCAGTCAATATTTACATGTTGCAAGTATAATGCCTCCTTTATGTTAGATAAATTATTTAATTCAACCTCTATGAAAATTCCTTTCAAGAGACTAACATTTACAAATAAGTAACTTTTTAGTTCCTTAACTATAATCACAGCCTGAATACAATCCTTGTCTTTTCTTTTTTATCCCAACTACTTGCTCAGCTTTGATAAAACGAGTGTTTTACAATTGATACACAAAGCCATTTATGATTTGTTGCCATATAATGTATTTTTTTGAAAATGTCATCAAACAGGAAAACTAGCTTTTGTGTTACAGATATTTTCCAAGTTTGCTGTTAATGCTATATGTTAGAGACTTAGTACACCATCATCTGAGAATTAAAGTTCAAGCCTATAGGACCTGGCAGTTGCTAGCATCGCCAGCACGTGTCTTGCTGATAGAAATGCATGTAATGCATTAGATGACATACATCTGTTGATGGCTTGTTTCTTGATTAATGCTTTCCAACAAATTAGGGCTAGAAGCAACAGTGCCTTTCTTCATTTGTGCCTCTCTTTCTGTTGGGACTTTTTGTTGATCTCCAGACTGACTCCATTCTGATCTGTCAAGTCAGCTGTAAGCAGAAGAAGAGCTCAGAGCTCTGTGTCTTCTTATTATTTTAGTACTTGAAATGGCACACAAATGCCATGATTGCAGATGATTATAACAATAAACAAGACAGCACCAGCATCACTCAGAAAGAACAGGGAATGAGGGGGAAAGTATTTCTGGCCTTATGGACATACAAGAAAATATAGACATGTGTGTTCATGCATTTTCATATACAGAGGGTGTTAAATTCTGAGCTCAATTTAGGTTTCCAATATTCTAAAAAATAGCGTGGGTTTGGGGAGTTTGGGGTTTTTTTGCATTAAGATACATTCAGACTGCTTTCAGCATGAGGCTCAGAATCTTTTTTTTTTTCCATTTGTATATTCACATAAAGAAAAATATTTTCCTGCTATTATGTCTTTCTCGCTGGTTTTTATATAGTTCTATCATCCTTCTAACATTTCTGTCGTGAATTATGTTAGTGGCATTTTTGTGTAAGTGTTTCAAAATACGTTTCAGAGATGTAAGAATGCAAGTGACATTATTTGCAGATGTCACCTCTGACAGTTTTAGAATTTTTATGTGTTTCTTCAGTGGCTCTAGTAATGACTGTTATCTTCAGCATTATTATACTCAATAGTTGATTGTATATAGCCATTATTTCCTTAGTGTAAGTCCTTAGCTGTATGAGACTAAAGCTGGGTATGTCCTAACTGGATAAACAAACAGTATTTTGTATGGGGAATGCAGATACAGGTTAGATTTCCCAACGCAGACAGGCATATTCCACTGAGAGGAATAGAACATAAAACAGTATTTTCCATTTTGTACTCCTTAAAAAAGGGAGAAAAAAAGTTTTATTTCTGCTACACCCTGAATCTTCTATTTGTGGATATTCCTAGAAATTCCACTGGTGCCAGTGATTTATTGACATTTGAAAGATTTATGACCCACCTACTTTTCATCTTCTGTTGCAATTCATCCACTTACTGATACTGCAGCCCAAGAGAGCCATATAAAATTAAACATGTGCAGGTGAACTGTTAGAAGAAGGGATGTGACCGAAAGAGCATGGTCCAATTGACTTGGTGTGCTCCTGAGCTATCGGAGGGGTTGATGCAATCCTCCCTCACAAAGCTTTGCTGGTTCCTAGCAAGCTGAAGGGATCACTCACGTGGCCTGCAAACACAGTGAGTTCTAATGCCTTGGTTATACCCTGGTCCCTTGGGGGGGTCACATCTCTGCTCTGGGTCGCCCCTCCGCCAGCCTGCTGTCACCTCTCCCAGAGCCCCGCCGCAGCAGGCAATATATGGCTGTGGTTAAATGCCCTTTGCTCCCAGCTCAGCTTGGAAGCGTGAAAACAGGCTGGATGAAGGAGGTTTGGGAGACCAAACAGAACAGGAGAAGCAAAAAACATCTCATGTGTGTAGCAACGGGAAAGGAGGGAGGGAGGAAGGGATGAGGGAAAGGAGGATTATTTCCAGGCTCTCTGTAAATCTGCAGTGACTTGATGTTTGAGACTTATCTCCTACCAAAATCGTTGCTTGAAAAAAGAAGGATACAAACTTTGCATTGGTGTGAGCAGTTACCCCTCTTGCTAGACCACACGGCTTTCCTCAGCTCAAATCACAACGCCATGAGCATCTCGTCTCACACCTGCATCACGCATAGGCAGGAGTCCTTCTTCAACTACCTGAAATGCCGCCCCTTCCTTTTGTTTTCTTTGTGGATACCTAGTGCCAATATTTAATTTCTGACAAGCCTCAGTGTCGAGTGAGCCTCACAGAGGCTGAGTGCAGGAAGCCTGAGCCAGCACGGGGTACTAAACTGGAACATACCTCTCCACCACTTGAGAGGTCAGAGTGGTGGAGCTGACTCATACCTTGTAGCCATCAGGCTCCTGGGGCTGGAGATGCTGTGGAGCCAATGTACTTGATTTTAAAGTGGGAGAGAGCTGCAAGATCCTCTCTTCACACAGCATTTCCTTCTTGAAGTGGTATTACTGTTGGCTCTAAAGAAAACATGTTCTCATACTAAAGATTACGCTAAACCCCACCATGTATTATTTATAGAGTAGCTCCCAGAGAATATTTCCTAATTTGAAAGAAAAGCTTGTGGATTTTTGATGGCCAAAAGATTTTCTACTCATTTGACCACTCATTTTCTACTCCTATTTGACTACTGTGAAATGATTTCCTGTTATTAGCATAAAAGAGATCTTTTGTGCTGTTGGTCCTTCTGCCTTAAAGACATGAAAATACAGGTTTAAGGTGTCTCGCGAAGGAAAGAAAAATCATCCATTAAGGTCTTTACTATGATCCTGTGCAATTCAGACCTGTGGTCTATGATGAAATGTAATAATGTCCTTTATATTTTATTTATGTTAAAAAATGTCATTACATTTCATACATGACAACTGATTGGTAGCTGGTAGTTTTAGGTTATTTCTCACTAGCCATATATACAGCATATGGTCTGTGAAAGCACAGGAGCATACTTTTAAGTTGTGTGGACAGTATATCAGAGAATCTCCCCATGCTACCAATTAATCTCATAAAATGTTAATGTAATCCCTTCACAAATATGTAAATGCAGTGCCACTACGGGTCTGGCAAATAATAAACAATAGTTACCTTATCCTGGGCTTTTCCTTCATGTAATTCTCAGCAATAATTTAGTCCTTGTCTTCCACTCTGAAGGATTTAAATGGAATGACCTTAATTCTGGTTTTGTTTGCTCTCTATCTACTAAGCAGCTGCAGTGAAGACGAAGACAAACAGTAGATTAACAGTGGTACCTTTTATAAGGCTGATTAGTTCTTAAAATATGCTCAGTGGAAACAAAAAAGCATGAAATGAGGTCTGAGAGAGAGGCTTTTAGTCTTTTCATTGAAACTGCTACATTTCTTTCAGTAACCCACAGATACTGACTTTTCAATGAAATATTTTCTTGGAGGGTGGTTGTTTTTGCCAGCACAGCCTGTGTAATATTTCAGAAGTGCAAGGTACGTACTTCTAAAATAATGTTATCTCATTTATTTTGCTGGTTCAGACGAGAACTTCATGGTGGATGAATTAAAAATATTTACTGATATTGAATATCATCCATTTTTTGGTGATTATATATATAATCAGCTGTTAAAACCAACACTGGAATTGATATGGGTGATAGCTGTAATGGGTGCAGCTGGTACTCCTGCAATTTATAAGCACTTTGCAGAAATATATGTCCAAAGCATGTAGGAGAGAAGTGACTCAAGACAATGGGTTGACAACATGTCTTATGGCATGGCTTAACAGCACCTGACAACACCCTGCAAATTTTAGGACTGGATGTAGGAAACAGTTTATCCATCAGTCAGCAAGGCAAAATGTACTCACCTGAGCTGGTGTTAGTTAAAGCCACTGCCTGATAAAAGGGTAAAATAATGCCTCAATTGGGATTTCTGTTTTTACACTTCTCTCCCCAAAAAGCTTACCCCTTCCGCAGCACATGGTCTGCTCCATTTGCATTACCCGAAGTGGAGGGGAGAGCAGGCTTGCTGATTTAGCTGGCTTGCTAAACCACCCACATCCCCTTCCTGAAGCACCTAGGCATTCCTTAGATGTCTCCTATCGAAATCCTGACCCAGCCTGACCCTGCTTATCAACCGCTTGTTGTTCTTTCAAAGAGTTGAAAGGATTACAGCAGATTAGCTAACACAGCTCCCTTCCCTATATTGTTCTGTGTGCCAGTCAGTTCTATAATAAAAATAAAATAGCAATTTTAAAGCAGGTTTTAAGAGTGGGTGTACTTCTAATTTGCTGAATGTCATGTTTTGGTACACTTGAATTAATTTTTGCATTTTTTTTAATCTGTGTTTATCAGCAGCTAGCTATTTTTTTTGCCCCCATTTTTTTCTGGATCTGGTTTAATTGTAATGAAATTCACCTCATGCCTAGTAAAATTCCATCCTTTGAGAAGACGTTTTCCCATCTGATGTAAAATATGTTTGTGTTCAATATAAAATATGTGTAAATACATTTTTCATCTCATTCTCGTGTCTGTTTTGATTTTTAAAATATATAGCTGTTCACGTACATAGCACCATTAAGAATAGCCACAAGGTATCTGGACATTTAAAAAATGTGCTCTCAAGAAGAACTTCAGTTTGGAACTGTAATGAAATCACATGAGAGTGATCCACACTCTGAATTTCTTGGGAGGGTAGGGGAAGGAGGTAAAATGAAACGGAGAAGGAAATCTGCTACAAAGCTGGGTCAAAGGCATCGTCAGAGGGAAATTCTAAGGGTAAGCCAAGCTCCTGAGCAAGTCACAATCCTGAACTACCAAGCTTGCAATAATGTCGAGTTTAAAAGAAGAAAGCCAGTTTGGACAGTAACTTCAAAGCCTGACTCTCCAATGAGAACTGAAGAACTGAGGTCCTGGAGTTGCTTGTAGACAACAACAGAACAATATGGCATCACTTCCCTTTTTGAAAACTAGTAAATTATTCCTTTAATTTTTATCTTACATTTGTGTTTGACCCAGTGGGCTTCAGTGACGTTAATCCTTACTTATCATGGATGTTTATCATCCTGAGAAGTTTCATATGTTTTTTCTGGCATCAGTAACTTTCTTGGGGTCAGGTCGGAAAACAGGAACCACTTGCACAAAATTCAATGGCGAATGTTGAACCTTGTTTGAATGTGCATCCAAGGAGGTGGTTTTGAGGTGAGCAGGCTCTGGCAGCACCCACACCTCCTGCCTGCAGAGCACCAGTGGCTCCCCGCTCGGTGCATGGCCCGTGTCGGCCAAACCATCCTGCCAGCCAGCTGGGCACCTCCTGGGCTCAGCTGTGCCCGTTCCTATGGGCTTGCTTTTCCCTTGGCCTGCAGATCTGGCCTCATGGGGGAACCTGGACCAGCGAGGACATACCCAGAGAGCTAAAGTTTAGTCTTGCATCTTTTAATGTTGCACAAGTGGCTGTAACAAACTCTTGTCCTTTTGTATGCCAAACTTTGTCCTCAGGGTTTTTTTATAATAAAGCCTCCTTTGAACTTTATTTTCATCTCTCTGGTCAAAGAGAGCTCCACCTGCTCTGCAGAACTGGCAACCGGTCTTCATCCTCACTGTCTTCAGCCCCGCTGGTCACTGTGTTATGTTTGCAGGGCGTGGAGCCATGTAGGACTAAGGGCTCAGGATGCTGTGTGTTTTCTGCTTGTATTGGGAGATATTTCAGAAATTCTGGAAGGGGAGTCACTCTTATTTAGAAGTTGAACTGTGGGTATGAGAGTTGAAATGTTGGCAGTAAGGTCTGAAATCACTTTCTGGGCTTGAGGAGTTGCAAGGGAGCCAACTGTTCACCACCCACCTGGATGAGTATGAAGAGTTACACATCACTTTTCATGCACTTCAAGTTAAAGAGATGTGAGACAGCCCTGGTCTGGAAACCACACAGCCACAGTAGCTGTGTCACTGTGGCTTGACCTAATAAGCCCTGCTGAGGTGCAGAATCACAGAAGATTTGGCAGTTCTGTCATTTTTCTTGATCCCTGTCTGGAGCAAGTCCCTTTCTCTCTGTCACTTGCGACTGTTAGGTATGCAGAAGAAATTCTTATTTTCTTTTTGTTGCCAAGTTATTAATTGATGTTCAGGAGAGGGTGGGAGGAAAGAAGCTTTGTCTGGCTCTGAAAAGCTCCAGATGTGCTTTTTTGAATTGAGGAGAGGAATTAATTAAAATGAGGTAATGATATTAATCTGCCGACTGCAGTTAAGGTTGACTGCAACAGGAGGGGGAGCTCTCAGCGCATCAGGCAGGGGAAAGGGGGCTGGTGGGGACCTCAGCTCTTCCAAACCAGAGAGGGGCTGGGGACCCTCCTGTGCTGCAGCAGGAATAGGGGAGGGATGTCACGTCACCCCCGTCACCAAAATACCTGTGTGACTCTGCTGGGCTGCTGCCACACTCAACCCAAAGGCAGAAGCAGGAATGAATATTCAGTGATGAATGCGGGTGGAAACGCTGACGGGAGGAATGAAATACAAATTAAGAAGCATTGGGATTCTTCTTAAAGTGTGTCTGTTTTGATTGCTATTTCTGTAGATTTTTTGCTATGTATTATATTGTTTAACAGAGCAAAAGAAAAACAGAATACATGTTTACTGTGTACTAAGCTGTAAGTACCTTTTTCAGACATCAGTAATCATCCTTTCCAGCTGAGAAGGCAATACACTTGCAATAGAGCTCTCCAAAAAACAGCAATTGTCCTATTTCAATGTTTCTGAAGCTATCCCTTATGGGAAAGCTCTCCTGAATTTAATAAGGGTAAAATGAACAGGGCTATATAGTAATTTCATAGAATTAAAAGAGAATTAGGAATTTAGCAGGAATTATACCTCTGCCGTAGATGAGGCTGGCATTAACTGATGCGAGGCTGCGTGCAGACCTGCCTCTGCCATCTGAGTAAATAATCTGTGTGCGTGTATGCGAGCGTGATAGACCCTGATTTACTACTCAGTCTCAGCGGTGTTTGCGTGCACGTTCTCTGCCAGAGGTGCCGGGCACGTGTCCGGAGCACCTCACAGCAGAGGAGCGCGGAAAAGCAGGATCGCTGCTGCGGCCAGACCCTGCTCTTGCGTGCGCTTGTGAAACGCGGGGCCAGCTGGAGTCCAAGGTGAACTCTAAGTCAGAGAGTCACTGTACTTCAATGTTCCTTGGCAAATTGTATGAAGACTACCAATTTCTCTAGCTTTTAAAAGTAATTTCTGAGAGAAGTAGAAATTTTGAGAAAACTAGAAATGATGAGGGATTTGGGGATGTAATACCCATGGGAAGTCATTGTGGCACAGATGCCCAAGTAATTTCATTATTTTGATATGCCCACTCTTAAGCTTTAAAAGCACATGGACTCCATGATAGGGCAATCTTTCTTCCGCAGAGAACAATCCATTTTTCTCTTACACGTAACAGTTATTAAAAAGTTTCATATTGGTGGCAAATTTTTATTTTTTCCATCTTCACCTAAATTACTTTGGCATTAGTCAAAGAGCTACTCCTTGGATTATGTGTTTGTATTGGTTCCCCTGCAAGGAAATCAGCATCTCCTACTATTTCTTTTTCGATTCCCAAGCTGACAAGTGGAGGAGCTGAGCACCTGAGAGGCAAAAACTTCCTTCAGGTGCTAAGTGTGTGCCACCAGCAGTCCCCAGTGCAGGAAGCACGTGGGGTACGGGATGATCCCAGCCCTGCTGGGCTCAATAAACAGTCCAGACAAAAAAACCTCACTAAATAAGGAGGAAAAAGGAAAATGTCATTCTCATTTTACAGACGTGAAGGGGCGAAATTTATGTCAACAGGTGTTACAACCCAATTCAAGCCACTCTGTGCAGTTTTTCAACTGCCTGTGCCAGCAGTCAAAATCTCGCCTCACTCCACGTGTGTGGGATCTTGGGCAGCTGAACCTACAAGCACGTGAATCTCAGTGGCTCCACTAAAGATGGTGAGCACATCCATAGCTGTTTGAGTGCAGGTTCTGGCCCTGCCAGCTTTACAGGTAGGCTGCCTTCCCTGCAATCCTCATTTTTGCTGTCTTTCTTTAAGACTCTTGAGTTTTATTGATAAATTAGTGCTGTTTTGCCTGCAAATCCATGGAACTTTGGTGACATCCAGTGACAGGTTCTGCTGAAAGGTGTTTTTTCCCCCTGGAATGACAGGAGAGAAACACTGGTACCCTGCTGGTTTCCCTTAATGGGATCAGCAGATGAATTTGAACACAGGCTGAAAATCAGAGACTCTCAAACCATGTACTATCGATTGTTTTAAGGCAGTCGGGATTTACATTAGGTTTACCTTCAATCTTAACGTGTAAATTGCTGTTGAAAAGGTGTTAATTACTCACAATTTAAAGCCAATATCTTGTCTGGCAATCCCTTTAAATAAGCTAAGTCTCTTTGAAGAACTTTCTCAGGGCTTCTCCCCTAATTTTCCTGAGAGGTCTCTTAAAGAAATTGTCTGAACGTCAAAGTCAAACCTGTGAAGAGTCCCTGATGTTTTAATATTTTTTCAGATAGTTTAATTAATATCAGAGTAAAACCTCATTTCGGGGGGGGGGGGGAAATCAGTGATTACATACTCTGATGGTGATATAAAAAATAATAAACTAACCGTGGTAGCTTACTTAAAAAGGCAGACATTCATAGATTAAATTTTAAAAACCAAATTATTGCATTCACCTGCTAAAGTGTAGTGTTTTAAGCTAAATAGAATCCGGGGTTAAATGACATTGCAAGCTGGAGAGAAATCAATGAATAGTTAAAAACTATACTCAAGATAAATTGCCAAATGGTTAGCATTGTATACTAACATTCAAATTACAGCAATTGTTCTTGCAATAAATATAATTTCTATAGCATTTCCGTAGATTATTCAGTTAATCGTCAGCGCTGTTTTACCTCTTTATAATAATGCACGCTTTCTTTTAAAAAAAAAAAAAAAAAAGAACTTGGTTATTTCTTTGGTCAGGGCCTATTTGCTCCTTTTTTATGTGAGATTTTCAATACTCGGCAATGATGCCGAGCAAAAAAGGTCCATCCACTTCACTTGTGATGCCTCGTGCATTACCTAAAGCACAACAGAACAATGCCAGACAACAGAGCCTTTCTCCCCGCTAACAATGCAGTCACCATGACAACCAGCAGAAGAACGTTTGGCCAGAAAAAGCTGGGAGCTTGGCGGACCAGCCTAATCAAAAAATGGAATAACATGACAACAATTACACTGATGAGTGAGAGGGAAGCTACAGATACATTCAGACACCTATGGCACTGCGGCTGGATGTATTCAGCATTTTTTTTTTTTTTGTTTAGTGTCTTCTGTTTTTTAAGAGCAGGTAAATAGACAAGATCGAATTGTGTAACAGAATGTCAGTGCTCTAGTTAAATTGAAAATTCTTTTTCTTTTGCTGTGCTACTTCAAGCACACTGAAGAGGCTTTAGGAGAGATGAGGTTTTGAAGTGAAATATGTAATAGATACAATATGAGTGTCACAAGGCAACTTTATTTAGCTTTAAAAATGTAAACTCAGATTTTCAAATGCGCGGATGCAAATAAATATGACCGGATTGTGCAATGAATAACTGACCTTGCCTTTCATTATAATTTCAGAAAACTGGACACGTGTCAAGCATTGATTAGAAGTGATGGCTTGTTGTTTTTAAACTAACCCCTTCCGCATATTAGTATCCGCTGTAAAATTTATCATGGCATTTTGTGCAGACCTCTCTTCCAGCTCCAGGGAAACTTGAACTGCAACTGTACATGTGCCACAAATCAAGCAACAGACATAACAATGTACTTCTTCTCTGAAATATCCCAAATTTAGCATTGCGCTAATAGCCTCCTATTATAAGCTCCCAATTGTATGTTAGAAGTTCTGGTATTTTCTTTATAGGAAAGGGGGAAGGGAATTTTCACTGCTATTACTGAAAAATGTGTTTGTGATTTCTATGGTTGAGAATAATTTATACATTTTAGGGAAGGGGAAGGAGGAGGGAAGCTGCTGTTTTTAAATGGCAAGTCATTTGGGGATAGCCAGGAGGTATTTTAGTGATCTGAAAACAGCGGTGGGCACAAAACCCTGGCCATTTCTTTGTGTTTATCTAACAATGGCATGCTGGAGTTGTGCAGCCAGTCCTTTCCATACAACCCCCTGCCTCAGCCAAAACTGCCTCTGTACACCCTTCTGCCCCCTTTCCTGCCCTTGCTGCCTCCCGGGTAAATCTTGCAGCCAGCTTTAGATAAGATATCACATGGTAGTATTAATTATTTAAATGCACAATTAAAACCGCTATCTGAAAAAATGCTCAGGCAAACCCTTGCCCTTGCTTAAAGCACTTTGAACTTGACTGATTGTGTAAAGGAGCCTTCAGAGATTGCAAAGAGAAAGCCGGGGGATTCTCCTACTGGGAGCAAATCTTTGCCTGGCACAGCCGTCAGCCCTCATCACTGAGACTCTACCACGTAGGACAGGGAGACTGCTGGGTGCCAGGGATGGGTCGTGCACAGCTCAACAAACTGAGGGTGGAATACAAGCTAACAGCAAAGCTGAGCAGTGCTTTACATGCAGTGGTCATCACACACTGACATCATCTCCTTATGTTAGCAGTACAAGAGTTTTTAGGCTGCTAATTTCTACTACCCTGCCACTCTCCCACTAAATTCTGCTTTCCCACTTGCATCCCAGATTCCTAGCACCAGCTTCATACCTGAATTCAGTAGGCAGCTAGAGATAGCCCCATAGAGATCCTTAACCCCATATGCTACTTGTTTTGTACATGTACAAAACTCTTTCCCTCTTGCCCTCTGAGATGTCTGCATTTCACTCTGGCACTGATGCTGATCATCTCCTTTGTGCAGCCATCTAAAACCTACCATACCCACTGAAAATGCCTTAAGTGTAGTTGAACTCAGGCTTTTTGGAAGTAAAGTTCCCAGACCACCAATGAGCTCATCTCTCAACATAAAAGCACTAACCCCCATCACACTCATCTTGGACTTGGGGATATTGGTGCTACAAGGAGAGACAAATGCAAATTAGGAGGTGAGTTTAGGTTGTTTGCTGGGCACCATTTAGATTAAATTAGGTGAGGTGTTGGAGAGATTAGATAGAGTAGGTCTGGGTGATAATGGTAAGGCTTAGCAGAAACCTTAGGAATAAGATAACAAGGGGGGAAACTGGAGAGATTAAGAGAATAGGGACTGTGTTGAAGACAAGTTCAGGTCAGCCAGACCTAGGCTGAAGAGTGGAGATAGAGGACACATTAATCCAGAGGAGGCTAGAGCAAGGCTGGGGCCGTAATCATGGTTGTACAGCAAGCTACTGTGCTTGCCCTGGCACCCCGCTGCCCTTGGATCTGTCCCCTTCTCTTACACCAGGCCTGCTGTTGCTGCACCTGGCCTCCTCCAGCTTGCCTAATGAGTGCTAAACGGTAGAAGACCTGGATTTTTTTTCTTATTTTCTTCTTTCTTTTTTTGTTTTCACAGAAGACCATGCCCCCTTGCTCTACTTTGGGCTCTGCACCCCATTAGATACCCTCAGGCATCCATGAAGGGAGGCACAGAAAGAAGACACATCGTAAGAAAGTGGGCCTTCTTTCTACTAGAAGTCGGGCAGCAAAGCCTCCACCTGCCTGTGAGTGCCCTTTGAGATAACTTGAACAGGCTGGTATATCCTTGGGGCAGGCTATTTTCTTTAAAAATCTATCTCAGTAAGAGAGCTGTAAAGATAGAGGCAGGTGCCTGCTCAGGAGATGGGGAGACTCTGGAGAAGAAGGCCCCAAGGCCTGTTGGGTTGTTACATCTGAAGAGACCAAGACAACATGTGCTGGTACATCAAATTAAAAGAATCAGAAAGATCTTGCAAATGTAAAAATTGGAGGCATGCAGAAGGAGCAAATTAGAAGGAAAGGGGACTTACGGTCCCCTTGCAAATCCCTGAGAAAGCAGAGGATAAATCAGGAGCTGACAGAGCTGGCTCCGGCCTCTCGTGTGGCATGTGCCTGAGCATGGGGGGCTCACGCTGCCATATATCTGCTCCCAAGGTGGAGCCACTCACTGGTCTTGTCTCCTCCTTCCCTGGCTGTCCCAGTGAAGAAGGGAGCGGGGAGATGGGCTGTGCAGGTGTGCCGCGCTGGTTTGGCGTGCCACTTACACCAAAAATTGTCTTTATTAGCTCAACAGGGCATGACTGAGACTATGGGCTTTTCACATCATTAAAGGAAAGATTAAATGCAATCACTTGAAAGGCTAATTCTGTCAATAGCTTGCAGCCAGCCCAAAAGCTTTTTTAATAACCCAGTTTCATTTTTCCTTTATCCAGTTCTTTATCCATCTTTCAGTTCTTGCACTATTCCTCAATTTATCCTAGTAGACTAACAATTTCTTATGCTCTGCACAACAAAGGCTTTTGTAAAACCTTAGGTCTGCCATGTCTATTTTATACAGAAGAAAATTCTTAATAAATAAAGAAGGCATGACCTATTTTTGATAAAGTAAAACCAATGTTGCCTTTTCAAATGTTTTTAAACTTCACACATCTAATCATTGTTTCTTCGTGGGTATAACCCATACACCAGATAACCATCAACCTTTAAAATTATTGTACACAAAAGGTAGGTGCCCAGGTAACCCAACCCCCTCAAGTAACATGTCGGTTAATATACATGAAAATACAGTATCAGCTGCTATTCTAAGCAAAAGGGAGGAGGGGAGAGGAGAGGGAGAGGGAGAGGGCACGGGCACCAGAAGAAGGTCCTGTGTAGAAGACATCAATACAGCAAGGGGGCTCAGAGCATGGGAAAGACAGGAACAAGGAATGGGGAAGGAGTATCCCCAGAAGGCTGTAAAGAGGATATTTACTCCAGAAGCCTCTCTTCTGGATCTGAGCTGCCTGCTTACTTCAAGTAAACAAGCACTTTTATTGCTTGCACATGTATGCAACCCAAGGGAATGCTCCATAGCAAAAAAAATCTTTGTGTGTATATCATTTATACACCTTGAAATGTGGTATTTGCTTCCCCTAAAGTGCACCAGAAAGCTTTACATGCTACTGAGGTCAGGCTACCACTGGTCTGTACTAGCCCAGGGCATTTTTTTGCTGTTTGAAATACAGGTGCTATGTTTGCTCTTTTTCAGTCAGACAATACCAGTTTGACTTGATAGATTTTTATTTTTACTCCTTCCTATAGGGCTCACAATTTCATGTGTCAGTCCTTTCAGTAGTCTGGGATAAAGGTTATCTAGTGTACCTTCCTTGAGCACATTGAGCTGTTTGAATTCTTCTTCCACCTAAGACTGAAAATTCTATTCTATTTCTAGATGCTTTTCTGACTAGCCAAGCTGATTTTGTTCCCAGCTTCTACTTCGTTATCCTAAGTGAAACACAATGTAAAATAATAATTTAGTTTGGGGACCATATAGATGTTATTTTGAACCTCATCCTCTTTCTTTGTTCTTTCTTCTCTCTTTATTGTTGAGAGCAGAAAACACTTTGATGGCTACTTTCTACTTCCTTTGGAAAAACATTTTGGGTAAAACCCTGACCCTGGTGTTCCCATTACTTCAATGCTGTGAAAATGTTTGCTTTCTCTTTAACATATAGTAAATGAGAGGTGTTCAAAACTTGCTTCTTGACCATGCTTGATTTTACTGGGCATAAGGATCCATAAAAAAAAGTCAAGCCTTTCTTTATGCTTAGGAGATGTCTTAGTAATACAAATTAGAGTGCAAAAGACAGAGGAAAACATTTGTGCCAATGTTGTATATTGTACATAATGTACAATTGTATATAATCTTATTGTATTGTATAGAATGTACATTATATTTTGCAGTATATATACATGCTAGGTTAGATGCTGGCCCGAATGAACATGAAAACAAAACTCCAGATAGCATTCTGTTTCAATCAATGGAAAAGTTGTGTGGCCAAGTTTTCACATATAATATTGTTTCTATTAAAAATATAGAAATATTTTCCCCTTGCACATCATTCCAATTTTTTTAAAGAAAGGACTGTATTTCTTAGCGTAGTATAATCTTTAAATTGCTGGGGGGGCTTGCAGGGTTCAAATATCTCATTTCTGGTATCTAAAAATCATGATAACTGATAAAAAACCCCTGAAGTCAAGAAAAAACATGGGGTTTAAGTTAGAAATAGAAGATTGCTTAGTAGGTTAATGGAATCAAATGGTAATATTTACACAGTATATTTATTCCTTCACTAGAATTTTTTCTTTCTGCTTTTTATGTTTATCCTTTCCACATAGTAGCCATATTCTGAACTGAGTTGCATTTGGGGGCTTCTGATGAGTGAATAACTTAAAGTACTACCCTTCACCAGGGGTTGTTCGGGGCTATTTTTATGGACTAGTGCATTTCTAGCAAGGGAACAGTGTGCACTCAGAGCTACTTGGAGTACAGCAAAGCCCTTTCTTCTCCCCTCTCTACTGCCCTCCATTCCCCATCCCTCACTGACAGCACGATGACCCAGGGAGGATTTTTGCTCTTTTGTACTGTCCCACTCCATTTCCATCCTTAGGACAAACTGCAAGGAGAACTCACCAAACTCCAGCTGGCAGGGGTATTTGCAGATTTCTGGAGCACAATATAAGTCACCATCCATCCATTGATAGTTGGTTGAGTATCTCATTGAATTTTCAGGGGTTTGGGGTTTGTTTTTTTTTTCTTTCTGCCCCTCTTACATATTCTCCCTGTACTGTTGTGATCACCCGTCTTCTCTTCCTTGTCCAAGGCCCCTCACTTTTCTCTCCATTGAGCCTCTTGTAACTAACTGTAAATAAACAGTTATGCCTCTTGCAGCCTGTCCCAGACAGTCTAGCTAAAGTAAAATCTAAGCTGGTCTTAGCTAAGGAGCTTGTTCTTTGTAAAGAGCTGAGAGATCTCAGTTATCAAGGGAGAGCAGAAAAGTGGTTCATGTTTCTAAATGCACAATAACAAGAATGCTGAAGAGGAATGAACAACCACACTTGCAAATAAGGATCCTGTCTCAGTTTTCAAAGTTTTTGGGTCTTTGTGTCCAGAAGAAATTCTGTATAGGTTCAGTGAATAAGCTTTCTGGAGGAAACACAAGCCAATAGACTTAAAGAGCATGAGGAATGCTGGCGAGCAAACCACCCCTGAATCTGGCAAGAGGTTGAAACGCAACGGTAAGAGTAGCAGGCTGGGAACTTGATACAGCCTTTACCTTTTTCATAATTTTTTTTCAGTAAAAAGGGAAAAGACGGATGATGTTCAGCTGACAGAATATCATCAACAGAGTTGCTGCTTCTCCAGGGACTAGAGACAGCAAGTTGCACACTTCTTTGAACAGCCAGCGGCAGAAGTGGTTCCTCTGACAACTGCTCTGACCAGAGGAGTGGTCTTCTAGCAGGGGTCTTGCGGGACCTGCAGAGGTGAGCTCTGGGCTGTGGGGAAGTTGGAAGCTAGAGAAGAATGTAGTCCTGAGACTTTCCTCAGCAGTGCCAAGTAAGTATTGCACCATAGAAAGGATCAGCTCAGGTCACAAGGGCGATGCTGTGGTGCCCAGGACCCCGGTGGGGATCTCCAGGCTTGCTCAGTTTCTGGTAGGAGAAGCTCAGCAAGTATGCTGGGCCTAGAGTAAGGGACAGCCTACCTCACATCTTTAGGTGAAGAGAGGTATGTCAGATGAGGACTTTGGCGAGGAGTTGCTATTTCTATGTTCTAGATCTAATTCCCGTGGAGCGCGTACATGTGGTGACCCACAGTTGTAAGTCTGCCATCTTTTTTGCAGAGAATCATGGATCCAGCGATTCTGGAACAGATCTTGGTAGGTTTAGACACTACTGTATTTTACTCGAATAATAATAGAGCAGAAGTTACTTCCTTCTCTCTTACTTCTATTCAAGATCCTTCTAATCTACCTTCAGTCCTCACTACCTCACTAAAAGCTCACATGACTTCTGCTTGGCCAAATCTTGGAAAACTGCATTACTGCCCTTTTTCTGCCATTAGCAATTGTCTCCTCCTTCAGCTCCAGTAGCTGTCATTTACCTTCTAGGTCTCCAGCAATTCACATGAAGGATTGTTCTTAGCCATTTTTTTTGCTGAGGTCTCGCAAAGCTTTGTGTCAGCCCCTGTTGCTTCTCTCTTCACATACGTCTCTCCTGACAGACATGAAAGGTACTCCCATCACACCTACCTGCAAGCAGCTGTGGCTAGTAAATACTAGGAAGGAGTGAGTCACAAAGTCACCGGAAACCAGGTGACACACAAACCCCTTCTAAGCGGTATATAGTCATGGTTTTATTAAAAAAAAAAACCAACAACAAAGCCTCTTTTTGTAGCAAATAACAATTAATTGATGTCTTGACAAAAACAAATTAAATTTGGGGTTTTCTCTGTTTTTGTTGAACTAAATAACAAAATGCATTGAGGTCAATGGCTTTCAGACGGACTTTTACAGAAGATAGCTTTTTACTCAGTGCAGAACTGGGAATATTTCTCTCCAAAAGACATACATACAATCTTAAATAAAATCTAATGCAACAAAACAGCAATTTGAACTCTCAATTGTTTTCCAATATCTGTCTATAGAGACATATAATCACTGTTGCTGCATTCTTAAATTGAAGTTAAAAAAGATGGATAAAGAAGTAATATCTAAATGTGGAAAATAGGATTATTTAAGTAGACTCATCTCCTAGGTGGATAAAAATAAGATATTCAGGTAATTTTCAAAAGGCAGAGCTATCTTATACAATGGAGACAGCTAAAAAGTACCATTTGCTAGCCCGCAGTGAATGATTTGTAGTCATCAGGGTCCTGCAGGTAATTGAGGATATCTGCATCGTCGTATTCCGCACTACTGCAAGAATATTATTGTAATGAACCGGCGCGCGTGCACGAGTGTAATTGCCCTCTAGTGCACAGCCTTGGAACTGATCCCAGCTGTGCCATAGGACCGCACTGCTCGAGAAAGGAAAAAGATTCTGAAAAGAAGTCTGAAACGTGGGGAGCCAAATCCAAACCCCAGTGGCGTCAGGAGGCTCTGAGTAGCCATGGATGTGATAAGGGAGGGAATCCAGTTAGCGCACACCAAAACCATCCTGTGGTCTGAACCAACACACGGTAAGTGGAGATGACTGGGGGATTTGCTTCAAAACCTCAGGGCTCCTCCAAACTCAAATGCTAACACAGACATGGCCATTAGGAGCCTAGATAACCGCGGGCCTCTCGTTCTGCATCACTTCCAGTTGTTTGCGCAGGGTCATGTTTCACAGGAGGCTCAGGGTGGACTTCCATAACCTTGTAGCAAAATCTGATCTTTCTGTTAGTGCTGACAAAAAATGAAATGTTCTGAAGGTGCTAATTCTTTCCTCATATGTGCAAGAGAATAAGTCCTGTTTTCCCAGTGCAAATCACAGGTAAAATCCCCTCCATGCTAGTGAGCAAACATTGAACAAAAGCCTGCAAGTAAGTTCATGGCTCCAGCCTCCGAGTTGGATATTTTGTTTGTGTTACTTCTCATTATGTAAGATGTAAGGATTTGCCAGCAACAGAAGGGATTTTCTAGACAAATCATTGCACAGTGCAGTATCTTGTCTCTTTATGTGAAGAAATTATTTGGTGACTTGTGTAGTTCAGATACATGTCTCTCTAGTAGTTTGTTCACAGATTTAAGTTCTCTCTTGGTCCTGGTACTGTGTCTGGTGTTCTAGTTAGTGCGGGTTATGCATGGTTATCTGCCTTCTCTCTGCTTTACTCAGTGTTACCTGACAGTTATCCCATGGCCTATAAAGGATTGATCACTGGCAGTATTTCAGTTCCTTGATTGCTGTGATAAGCTGCTATGGTTGAGGTAGGAATAAAACAATGTAAAGGCTTTAATGCAGTGTTTTCTAAATTTTCCCTTGGTTCATTTTCTCCTCCATCCCTCATATTGCCATCTCACAACTTCTGAGCCCATTGGCTGGTTTCAACCACATTTGTTAGAGCTTCCCACAAGTACTGTAAAAACTGGTGGTTGGGAAAAGGACAGGGACGCACAACATTTTGCTTCTCTGAGGCTTAAGCAGCTGCTTGAGCCCACCAAGGCCTGTTTTGCTTAGCCTGGGGGCTGGCCAGTCAGCAGCCACATGGCTTGAAACCCCCCAATAGTGCAGCTGGGAGACTGTAGGAGGTATCAGGGCCATGGAAGTGGCTTGTTTGTGTAAATGGAAAATTGGAGATATAGCAGACAGAAGCGAGGTTACACAGCAGATGGGAGATGCTGGTGTTATGGCAGCATGAAGATGCAAGGGTGAGAACACAGATATATCGGTAACCAGCTTTACTCATTTGACTGCTCATGGAATAGCCCGAAGATGGTCAAAGGCAGAGTGAGGACCTGAGTCCCTGCCACCCTCCTCAAGCAGGCGTAGCTTCTGTGAAAGCTGCATTAGCACCAGCCTTATGGCAGCATCCCCACCTTGGTTCATCACACAGTCACAGCCCCCGCGCCGTCCCCCAGCAGAAGTGGTAGGAATAGAAGGCAAATACTAAAGGAATCTTTAAAAAAAACAACAAAAACCTCCTGACCTGGCTTTACTGCTCTTGTCTACTCTGGCTGGAAAGTAGCAGTCATTATTGTTTTAATTAATCTGCCTTTTCTTGATTGCTTCAGTCCTAATTCCAGCTTGTAGGGCTGAGCTGCCCATTCTTTGCCCCCCACTACAATTCCCTGTAACAAGCTGGGTTCAAGTTGTTGAATCTTCTTAAAGTCTTTCCAGTATGGGAGGAAGTCTGGATTCCTTTCAAGTCAGTGGTAAAATTCCTGCTGACTTTCACAGAATTTTGTCCATAGCAATTTCAGTATACAGCATCCCTTCAATATTTGTCTTTTAAGACCCCATCAAAGTTTTAAATCTGCCAAAGCTCTATCTGAGAGTTTGCACTCTTAATAGTAAGATCTATGTGTTTGTCAGTCATCAACCTAAAAGAAAAAAGTCAATTTCTGCAGATCATCTTCCTGGGTTTTGCACCATTTTCCATCCTTTCAGAAAGAATAAATACATTTCCAATGCAGTTAGATCCTTTCTACAATAGCACCTAAGAAATGGCCTCTGCCACCAGACATTTGCAGCAAAACTGTGTTATTACATTTAAATTTCCAAGACTCAGTAGCCAGCAAGTTGCTAGAGTTCTATTATAGTTGTGATACATGAACTGCACATTGTTATGGTAATGACATTTTTTTTTCTTCCCTTTGAAGTAGCAGTGTAAATACAAAGAATATCACATTGGTCTTGGAATGATATCTCCTTTGCCTCCACTCTGTGTACCACGCAGTAATCAGACTTGCATAAGAAAAAATTAAAACATGATATAGCTCATTCAGTGTTCCTGCTAGCTTAACAAAGGTCAAAACTAAACCAAAGCATCTGTAAGCATTAAGTTCAAAATAAGTGAAGGGAAATACAAATGATACTTTACCTGGCCATCAGCCATGATGCCTAGGAAGCTGGTCTTCAGGTTCAAGGATGGCCTTGGGACAGAATCCAGAACTACACCACTGCGCTCTGAAAGCATCATGGTGGTTTACAGTGGCGGTAAAAAAACCAACATTGTTTCTTCATATAGTCATCATAAAATATTACAGCTGACCAGATGGTGGAGCAATTACATTTCCATAGTTCTAAATGGCTATTTAGCTTATCCACTTGTGAACTGTTAATTAAAATTGGAAAAGATATCATTCACGTTCAACGGGTAGACATAACTACATGGGACACGCTTAAACTAAGACAAAAAATTTATTAAACCAGAGATCCATTTCCTTCACCTTCTCACCCACCCTAGTAAGAAACAAACAAACAAGAAGTCTTTGACAATAGGGCTGTGGTGTAAACAGATGAAAGGCAGGAAACTCCGGGAGCTGAGCTGTCCTGAGAGCACATGTGTGCAACACTGCACGTTGTTTGCTGCAAACGAGCTGAACCCCTCCAGCTGCATGGGTGAGCACATGCTGCACTGAAGATCACACACACAGAGAGGGAGGGAAGAGCTGCTGTGTGAACATAACCCCCTCCCCCAGAACAAGATAACATTGACACTAACAACACCCAGTGCCATCAGGTCACATTTGTGGGGGTATTTGTCTTAATTCAGCTGCAAGGCAGATAGTCTGTGGGTTCAGCTTTATGTAATAGTTAATTAGTGTGCTATTAAATTCTATTACAAACTAAGGTTTAATTTAGCCAAACAGATATGCAGTTCGAAATACTTATCTGTTAGGGTAATGATATATTCCTATATTGTTATAAAGTGAATTTTTGCGTCATTGCCTTCATATGGGTACACAAGAGATAACTCGTTAACAAACAAAGGAGTCTCAGGGCTGAAGTGAATAAGGCAGGGAAAGTTTTCAGGAAGAAGCAATATCTTTTATTGGACAATCCAATTTAAATGGAAAAAGAACAGGCAATGCTTCTTCACAACTGAAACGGATGAGAGCAGAGAGGGGTTTAATGTAGCTTAATGCACTCACTTTAAACCTCTCTCCTTAGTTAATTCAAGTTAACTTTCCTGAGTGCCTCTGTGTAGACTAATCTGCAGGCTTCTGAAGATGGAGCTGCAATGTGCTGGGAGCCCTGAGCTCCCACCCAGCCTCCAGACAAAGCCACTGGGGGTCTCAGCCCTTCTGCTGTGTCACTCCTTTGAAAGGGTAAGGCACAGGTTCCCCACCACCGCCGGGCCACAGCTGCAGTGTGCCCTGTGGTATCAGAGGGCAAGGAGGATGTGCATGCTCCCCAGTGCGGTCTGTGCTATGCCCTGTCTCCTTTTCCCCCACTCCTGGTGAACCACGATCCTAATTCTGCTGGAGGACTGCAACTGCCTAAAGCCTGTATGGGCTTCTCTCTGCCCATGCAGCAGGAAAGCGCAGTCTGGTCTTATTGTCCATGAGGTTAAAAATACCCAAAACAGCTCGAACAAGAAAATGTAAAGAAAAAAAATGAGGAAGGGAGACCTATGTCTCATCCACCATGCAATGACTTCAGGCGTCAGCAGAGCTCTGTAGTTAACATGACCTTGGTACCCTGGGTTCACTGAGAAAAAAACAGACTTCAAAAACCGATGCGGAGTTTGATGTCTTTTGAAAACAATTAACATAGTAAACGCTTTTAGAGTTTACCTATGGGGGTGCTCAATGCACATTGCTGATCATTTCTGCCCATTTGATTTATCAGTCATTTTAAGTCCTCCTCCTGTTAAATGTAAAATGTTTGAGGGAGCCACAGGAGAAGTGACCCAGACAGCCATACCACAGCAGCCGCACCATTGCTGTTGAGGAGGAATCAGCCAAGTATGTAGTCCACAATTTTTCTTCTTCAAAGGATTTCTGAAGCGTCTGCTGTTAGAGTACCATACGACAGCACCTTAAAATATATGGAATTATAAGTTAGAAATAATATTCCTATCCATTATGGAAGAACTTTAACTTAAAATGCTCTCTCACAGGGACTTTAAGACTTGTGCCCTGTTTCCAACGAGAAGCTCACAGCTTTGTGCCTGCCCTTGCTCCAGACCCCCAGGCTCTGCTGCACTGTCCCTCTCGCGGAGCAGCCCTCCCGCCTGTGGCCCGGGAGGAGATCGCAGCAAGGCTCTTCTCAGTCCACTGAGCAAGAGCACTGCTCTTTCAGAGGACAGGCATGACACTTGACTTCCCAGGCAATCTCCGGGGCAGAAATTGGAGGTAAATAAAATGGCAAGCGATCAGCTAAGCCAACCTGTTTTTTATCTCGCCGTGGCAATTTCTGAATGCAGACCCTGAGTAAGACCTCCTTCGCACAGCTCCTGGCTGCTCAGCTAGGACCGCATTAAGGTTATTTCCTGATGATTCCTTGGGCTTTCTTTGTCATTGCCTGGCTCCTGTATCCCTTCCTTTTAATGCTGCAGCTGTCCTATAAAAGTATCTCAGGTAGTTTAAACTCTGCCTTGGATGGCACTACCAGCACGTAGCGAACCAGAACCCACGTTGATATCCAAAGTCCTGGATAGACTTGTACAACCTGCCCTCAAGCCTGTTTTTACCTCCGTGGCTTCACTACCACATCAGTGAAAGCCAGCACATGATGTGAATATGAAGAACTGGATTTCTTAAAAGCATTAGAAGGCATGGGCTTTCAACAAAAAACAAGGGACAAAAGTAGAACTAGGTGCTGCCTCTTTTTTGAGCCATGTCTGTAATAATCCATTAAAGGAAAAGAGAGTCTGAGCTCTGAGAGCAGAGCCGGCTCGAGCCTTTACACCAGGGAAGGCCAAGTGGTTTGGTTTCTATTTTTAACACTTTGTTTATAGTGCAAAGCAAGTGAGTTGGGTCTAGCTGTATTTTACAAAAAATACTTCTTTAAGTGAGAACTATACAAAACATACTGGTACTCAAAACTCCCAAATTTAAGAGAGCTATAATTAGCATTGGATGGGAATGCTTAAGTGACACAAATTGCAGGTACCGTCCTCACTTTTCTTCATCCAGAGAATCCCAAGTTACTTCACGGTGAATTATTTTTGGAACATTTTGGTGGCCATTTTTTGCTCAGCAGTGTTTGTGCTCATTCTGCATGTAGCGAAGTGGGGCGTCCACATGACTGCGTGTGCTTTAAAGAGAATGACTGAAACCACCATACCGAGAGAGTCTATGGGTATGACCTTTAGCTATATGTTAACAGTCCCACTTGCAGACTATTTGCAGGAATCAGTTTTCTTTTCCTTCACTTCAAAGTCGGATGCTGAATTATATGACTCTCCAATTCTTTTGACTGGTCTTTCTGTTCTCTGAAGATTGACTCATTTCCTGTATTTGAATAAGATAGTAAAAGTGGATATAAAATATTATTTTGCAATTGTAATCAGAATAGCTCTCAGTGCAGATATTAATAGTGAATTCTAAGACTCTGCCCAATAACAGCTGAGTTTATGGTTTCATCGGCTAGATTCTGCTCTCATTTATTTCTTTGTAAACCCAGAGTAACTCCCAGAAGTCAACTGACTTGCTCCGGATTTCTGCAAAGATAGTGGAAGTCTGCCTCTTGCTCTGTGTTTCTTCTGTGGTGGTGGGGATGACATCATCAATCTGGATATATGAATCAGGGCGTAGATGAATCAGGCAAAATTAAAAGCAGTTCATTCTCTAAACTGAAACCTCTGCTTCTTGGATTCATTTGTATAAAGAGATCCATTACCTCGCTGCTTCTCTGAGCCGGGTAGATCCTATTTAAACTCTAACACCTCTATCAGCTTTTACCTGTCATTTTTTCACTGCAGTTCGTACAAAGTTCTCTGAAACACTGAAGCATGAAACTTGCAGAATTCAAAACAGAGGTACACAAACAACAGGCAGAAATGAGATATATTTTATCAGCGAGGCATGTGGCTCTTAGTACTTTTAAGGAGAGGCTGTTGAGCAAGAGCTCTTTTGGAATGCAGTTTGGCTGTTAATTCTTGATTTTACCAGCTGCTGTGTTGCTTCAGACTTTGCAGAAGTGTGTGCGTATCTACATGTGCGTGTTTGAAGCAGTGTAGGAGGATCTCGCGCTGAATCTTGTTTTGCTGGTTAGAGTTCAGAGGCTGAACTGCAGAGTGTAATTCTGAAATTTACCTCTCTCATTAATTCAGTTCAGAAGTGTTCCTTTGGCACACCTGCCCTAAGCATACAGAGGAAAAACATCAAACCCGATAACACGTTGGAATTTTGTGATCATCCCATGCCAGTCGTTTCCTCTCTTGATGCAAACAACTATTATGGCTTCTTTATTCAGCCTAAAGAAGGAAAACACAAACCTGTCTTAGCTCAGAGCAAGGCAAGTAGAGGAGAGTCAGCAACAGGGCAACCACTGCAATGCACATTTTGAGTTATTCTTTGGTCTCAGAGAAGTTAAGTGTTAGATACAGAGCTTCACATTTCTACATCACCCCCTCAATTCTGTGGTAACCTAGAGATAACTTTGGTGTCTCTTTCATGGGCTACAGTGTGTAAAGTACGTCAGTGGTCTGCTTGTTTCCTAATGTGTATGTTTTCCGTGTTTCAAAGATTGCCATTTCACATTATAAACCGTCATTCTGGGAGAGCCAGGGGTGAAACAAACCACAGAAAACAAATTGCTCTCTTATGACTAGATACATTAAAGCCAGCACTTAAGTAACTTTTCTGAGCTCAGTATCTTATCCAGAAGTGTCATCCCAGATGTATGTTAAGAATACCATTGGTCTTTTTTTAAGGTTCGTAGGGATGCAAGAGCATTCTGCAAGCTCCTAGTGGGTGTCTGTTGTCCAAAGTAACTACAGGAGTTAGGGTTTAGCTGCAGTTCAAGTTTCCTGTGTGTTGCTGGACTTTGCAAAACAGCAGATTTTGAAGCATGGTTACAGGCTGGTTGCTTAAGATGGAGTTTGAAGCAATGCTGTGAGAGGCCTGCACATGTTTAACCTGGTGCTGTGCCCAGGTCCAAATCATATCAGCCCTGTGATTAAACCAACAAGACAGGCCCAGTAATTTAGATACCGGTTGCACAGCCAGGGTTCTGCATATCCTACCCACGGTGTCTGCGTACCCAACGGATTTCAGGAATCTGCACCTTCAGGGGGAACAAATTTTAGGAAAAAAATGAGAAAGAGTGCTGATCATATGGGCCAAGATTTGCAAACATTACCTATGATTAAGTTTTGGGACAGCCATAGATGTGGGATGGAGGAAACAGTAGGAAATAGGTTATGGGACTCTAGGGTTCACAGAGACTATTAACAAGGTGCCAGAAAGATGGGGCTGCCTGGGTCCTCATAGTAGAGCAATGCCATGTCACCCACAGTCCACTGACACCTTCTGAAGGAAAGGAGAGGAACAGCAGTCTAGTGTTGAGGTCCTGTTAGAGAGTCCGCAAAGGTCAGGGAAGTTCAAGGTTGTCTCTTGGCACACATCAAACTGCATGGATAACATACCATCTTCATGCCACCTCAGCTTCTCAGCTGGATGTCTGACTCCTGGGCCTTCTATAGGATCCTGAGAGCATTATTGGCTTGACCAATGCCAGTGGGACTGCCTCAGTTCCTTAGTCCGGTGCTAACCCCATTGCATGCCCTTGCAGCCCTTACAGCCACCATTTATCTGGCTGAAGACCCTGGTCCTCTTTGGGAGGAATTCTCCCTGGAACAATGAGTACACATGACACATGCCAAATAATAATGAACTACTCGATTATCTAAACAGGACTGTGGGAGGTAGGGCTGATGGACCTCGCTGAATGCCAGATCATTATTAAAGCTGGGTTTAAAAATGACACCATTTCAGTGCGTCATCTCTTGGCAGACTCTGCCTGTTCAGAGGACCCTTGCAAGGGATCTCACCGGGGGGTACTGTAGAGTGGAGAGCTGTCAATTCATGTGAGGAGGTCTACAGGCAGAAATATTTTATTAATAGAGTGTTTGGCTCTTTTGGATGCTGTGGGAGAGCAAGGAGGCTTTGCCAGTGCTCTTCTCACCTTGTGTGAGACAGGACAACTGGAAATGGTTCAATGCCTGCAGGAGCTTATAATCGTGGCAGAGAACAGTTAATGGGATGCTTTGCAATACAGGTCTAAGGGATGGGGAATCTTTCCTGTCCAAAAGGAAAAGATCATTATGTGTTTCTTGGATGTCATATCCGTGTATCAGATACAACTTAATTCAGGGGAAAAGTAGCATGCTAAGATATGTTTGGCACATACAACAAAATGCACCGATGGACATAATTTGACATGGAGTAAGGCAGGTGCAGCTATTTCTTAACAAAATCTGTCTCCTTTGGTTTTGACTGTGAATGCAGCTATATTTCCAAATATGTATTTGCTGATGTTTTCATTTCTTCAGCGCTGATGACATAAAAGATCTTTGCACTGGGTATGCTGTTTGCTGAGGAAAATTCCACTTGAACTCCAGAGCAATCTGAAGAATTCTGACAGAAAGTTTGAGGGGGCAGGATTTTACTTTGCACTTTCTCTTGACTTAGGTCTGCTCCCTTTGAAAACAGCCATAAAGCTAACATTGATTTCAATGGAAGTGTAAGTAAATTGATACTGATTGCTTTTAGAAGCCCTGCCCTGAAAATTCTGAATTCGCAAAACTTCTGATTTTATTTCTACTGCTACTTTGTGCCTTACAATTTAAAAAGAAAGACCTCCCTACTTAGATTTTCATTAGTGTGAGTTAAACTAATTTATTGTGACCTTTTTTAATGAGCAGTGTTGTTTCCCTTAGACTTGTGAAGTCTGGGAAAAGTAATGCTTTCGAGAGCTTGCACCTAGGAAAAGAAAAGAAATGCTGTGTTAGTGTTGAAACATCTTGTTTTAACATTTTGGAACAGGTTTTGATAATTAATTTTTATGTGAATTTAAGAAGCCATATATAAATACAAGCAATATTAATTTTAAAATAAAAATCTGAATGTAATGTTTAAATTATTTAAATAAATCATTTTTACCCAGCAAAATTTTTCTGCCTGAAACTTCATTTGCTGGCTAACTTAAAAAATATTTGCCATCTGTTTGAATTCCATTTTGGAATTTCCTAGAAAATAGAAAATGCAGTTCCTGACAGTTGTAATATGTAGGAGATGTTTTGCTTAGCATTGCAGAATGAAAGGATTGTTATATTTGCAGAGCTGTGCTCTTTCTAACAAGGTTTGTTAAAACATGGTCATATACAAGGTATTTTCATCTTCTGGAAGAAGGAATGTAGCTCTTATTTTTAAGGAAGGGACACGCATTTTGGAAAAAAGGATTGAAATAATTGGGGCTAAAAATAACTGAGCTCTTAGTGTGCGAGTTGGCAGCTGAGAAGTTTTTGGGTGGATCAATGGGGAAAAACTAAGTAGAAGCCAGGGCCCTAATATTAAGCATTAGTGAGATTGGTATTGGAAGAGCTTGTGTTTGTCTATCTGTCTTTGAAAAGGACCCTGACATAGAAAAGTGTTACAAGAAAAAATCTGGGAAATCTGACTACAGTAAGAAAGTCTGTCTACAGTAAGAAAGTAAAGAGGCATCAGCTTTTTCAGTTTATCTGGAAGAAGTTGAAGAGCAGGCTTGACCATGGTCTGTAATTTCTACAGAGACATGATTTCTGATAGCCCAGGGCTCTTGAACTTTGCAGACCAAGACACAAGTAGGTAGAAAAAATTTAGACTAAAAATAAGGCAGTTTTATGGTGATGCTAATTAACTTTCAGAACAACTTGCCAAGAGATGGAGTGGATTTTCTGTAATTTGAAATCTCTAAATCAGGATCTTTTTTTTTTTTTTTTTACTATGTGTCTTCCTGCTCATCCCTGGGATATAGATAATGTACAGGAATTACCAGCTGGAAACCTCTGTCCCATATCATGCAAAGGATTAAGATAGTCCCTTCTGGCTGTAAGTCTGTGCATATATATTTTAGATAGAGGTGACAAATAAAAGTGTAGAAAGAACAGGATAGAAAGGTGCAGAGGTTGACGGTAGAATTGTCTGGTTACTGCAGATATTATGATTTAATATTCAATCTTTGATTCATTTCTTTCAGGCTCAATCTTGAAAGGCTCAGGTCTTTAAATAAGAAAAGACTGTAGCTGGAGGGATCTGCCATGGGATGGGTTTTGTACCTAAGGCACAGCCAGAGGGGCTGGGGGCGGGGAGGGAAAGTGGAGAATTTGTGAATTAAGAGCAGGCAGACAACCTGCTTATCTTTGCTCTTGTTTTTAAGTCTATACATACCAAAGGGAGTGGATTATATTTATATAGATGTATAGAAAGAAGCTTTTGCTCTAAACAGCTCCTAATGCAGGTGAAAACCATGTATTGATTACTTAAAGAAAGTTAAAATAAAAGCAATTTTTCCCCCATTTCCACACATTGCAGCTTTTGGCCTACCCACTCATAGCTAAAAAAGCATTCTTTCCTGATAATCAAGCTTCAGCTGTCTGAATTTCAGGCCGAGCCTCTCATCTTGAGCTTTGCTGAAGAGCTTCTTTAATTAACCATTATACCACAGATGTTATTGATTTTTTTTTTTTTTCAAATCTGGTTGAAACATCATTGTGCTGGATCGTCGCCAAGATGAAGGCCTGAATTTTTTGTGCACTGCTTTTACTCCTTCTGCATACCTTATTAGTCTCCATGTCTGTTAAGTGCAACCCTTAGTATTAACTCAGAAAATACAGCATTGATTTTTAGCCTTGCAGCCGTGATCTAAGGGCTCCTAATTTGGAATGTGGAAACCAGAGTTCTGCGAGAAGCTCTATTACTGTACACTTCCTACAAGTAAGACCTTTCACTCTCTTTACCTTTTTGCCAGACTTTTGGTGTGGTTTAAAGTTCTTGGAATTGTTTTGTTGCAAGAGGAACAGAGCAACATGTCTAAAACATGCCTGCTTACCTGTGCGTAAATAAACATATGTTTATATATATTACAGAATACATGAGTAAATAAAAAGTCTGATTTGCAAAGGTGCTGTACACCACAGTTTCTAATTATTTCAGCCGGGTTGTGGCAGCTCAGTTGCTCTGCAAACCTGTTTGCTCCCCTTTAGCTGCATAAGTGTAATTTGGGGACCTAATTTTGCTGCGAAGGTTTCAATGTTTTGGCGGCGTTGTTTTAAATTTGACTGTATTTTCCTCTTTTAGCCTGTCATTGGGGTACTCGGATCAGTTATTAGCACGGTGTAACATCTCTGGTAGAATTAGTTCTTGAATTTAAGGACTCGGTTAAATCAAGTCTGCTTTGTCGGGGCGCGGGGGGGGGGGGGGGGTATGTTTTAGCTTGGGGCAGAAGCTGAGTCCAAGCCTTGAGTGAATCTCAGCCTTCCTAACAACAGCGCATTCCTTTCAAAATACGTCTTCCTCTGATGAATTCAAGAACTAAAACAATGACAATAGGTTCTTAAATTCTGATAAGATTTCTCTGAGTTTAGTGATACGTTATTTAAACATAATTTGAAGCTTTTAAAAAACTGTAATGGCACCTCTTGACCTTTCCAAAATCACATGGAGCAAGAGATGGTGAAAAATGTTTATTTACTCTGCATTAGAAGCTAAATCCCTGTTCCTTCTTAGAACCGGTAGTTCTTTTATACTGGGGAACTCATGCATGGCACTTCCATTCTTCAAACAAGAGCTAGACAGTCCTACTTGAACTGCAGAAACAATGACCTGCAGTCTATCCTATGCCTGAGTGATAAACAACAATGCAGACCTCTTGACAAGCTCTGGCATCAAGCGTGGAGTCTTGCAGCTCAACATGTCTGCTGAACAGAAGTTAGAAAAAGAAAAGATCATCTTGTAAACAATTAATTAATGTTTGTCATGAATTATCATTTTTACTTCCTTCTCAAGAGGCTCAAAGGGAATAAAAAGGCATTTTTGCAGGTGGTGGCATTCAAAGTAAGGGCAATCAAATGTTTGAGAGCAGTGGCACAGCACTTTGAGTCTCTAAGGGTGAATGGTGCTAGGATTAGAGCACAGCAGGGGGTTGAGGGTTTCAGGTGTGAAGCTTAATGTTTGTGATCAGCAAAAAAAAGTCTTGAATTTATCTAAACTGCTCTTCTGCTAACAGTACTTCTAGCACATAAATGTTCTGAAAGTGACAAGTGTTCTCATTGCTCTTCTAATGCAAACATGATCTGCATTTGAAAGATGCATCCCTTTTGCCTAAATTAGAATGTGCATCACAAAGAGCGTAAGATGATGACCCAAAAACAGTTCTTTACACTCTCTCTCTCTCTCACTCACTCTCACTCTCTCTCTCTCTCTCACACACACACTTCAATTCACGATACAGCCACAAAAATGTAAACTTCCACTCCTTTTTAGACAGCTACCAGAGCTGACACTCTGTCCATTATTCTGCCTGCACCGCAGGTTTGTAATTAGGATGCTTTACCACCGGGGCTTCAGTTCTTATCTAGCATCACTCACACAGAGTTTCGTGTCTTTGCCGCGCTGTGCACAAGTAGCTCAATTTTATTTCGGTCAAGCAGTTTTGAGGGATTTTATGCTGTGCCATCCTAATGCATGCACACTCCTTACCTCCTCCCCCCGCTTATATTGCTGAACACCACAGAGAAGGTAGCGTGATAGGAGTCCTAACAATAAATTTAAGTTATTCTGAGGAAATTAAAGAGTTTAGGATTTGTGTAGAATGTTTGCTATCCCTGGGAAAGAAAAGAAGGTTTTAGTAAATAAGACCAATAAATGGCTTGTGCAAATTAATTTCTGTCTCTCCTGGGACCACCTCTTTTGCCTTTTTGGAAAATATTTTTCCTCTATTTAACATTAAACAAAATCTTAGTAAGCAGCAGGAAGAATCTGTCCCTAAGAGAAAAAGCATTGTGCAACACAGGTTAGAAATGAAAGCAGCAAGGAAAAAAAAACCTCAGATGTATATACAAATGTAGGAAAACCTGCACGGATCCTCTATTTTTGCTTCAAATGTTTTCATGATGCAATATGCCATTACAATTTGGCATCCGGAGGGAGCATGCTGCGTTCTAGAATTTGAGAACTATTGAGGCAGACAGCACAGGCTGCAGACAGTACACATAATGGTAAATATATATATATATATATATTCCTACATCTTAATTGAACAATCAGAAGAGGGAGTGTTGTCTAATGATTTACTTCATGAGCCTGGGCCGGCCGTGTAAGATTGGGTTAATAACTTCAGCTTTCAGTTCATAAGCTTGTCTATTTGTAAAATAAGATTTTTAATTGGTATAGAAGCCAACTATATGGGAATTTTGACATTTGTCATTGTCATAAATTAATAAATTATTTTTGTAAGATACTGTGAGATAGAAGAGGAAGAGCGGTAAAGTAAAATAACTTCATTTTTTCCAGTCTGTCACATAAACTGATAGAAACTGACAATAATTGATTAGTATACGTTTTCATCAGCTAGCGTCTGGAGTTCAAGGACTAGATTTCTATTCACCCTGAGGTCTTTCCACCTCTCTTTGGCAGAGTGTCAGGGACTCCATGATGCAGCACTTTATCACCAGAAAAATCTCTATTTGTCAAAACAAATTAGTTTTAATCCGTGCTGCGGAAATATCTGTTTCTAGGCAGTGGTGGCAGGAGAAAGCGTCTCAACTCTAGTTCAGCCCAGGGGGATGCTCAGCAGGAGTAACCAATCTCCGGCTCAGAGCTCTCACTCCACTTGATTTAGGCAAGGGTCTGGATGTGGTCCTTCCTACTCCAGTGAGTCTCTAAACCCCTCTTTTGAGTGCCCGTCAGCTGGGCTGGAGGGAGTCTCCATCTCTCTATTTCGGAGTTGTTCTTTTTTGGGTCATCCCTGACCCTCACTCGAGCAGAGGGCTGATCCCCAGGAACCATCCATGTATTCTCACCCGTCTTTGCTGATTCTTTCTTGTGTGCTTGCTTTTTGCAGAAATAAGTAAATAAGAAAGGCAGGTCTTCCAGAATCCCAGTAAGTAATGGGGAAAGGTTTGCAGCCCAGGAAAAGTTTTCTGCCCAGCTTAGTGCAGCTCCCACGCAAAGACAATTTTGAATAGAGAACCCATGACTTGTGCCCCCACTTTAAGGACCCTTTTACACCGTCAAAGTGGCTCAAGGGGTCCCAGAAATGACAGGGACCTGGTCCAAAATGTTTCTGCCTGAATTCCTGTTGCTGGCCACTGGTTAAGGTGGAGGCAGGAAATAAAAAAGACCAGAAAGTGCTCTCTCTCTCCCACTGCCCCTCCTCACCTGATTTCAGACATTTCTGAGATAACTCACCCCCTCCTCTCGGAGGGACCAATGTTTGGGGGGGACTGAGCCGGGACCTTTCCTCTCCGTCAGTCAGGCCCCGTGTCAAAACACTCCTGACTCCCAGGAAGTCGGCTCTGCTGAATCCCGAGGCTTGCCAGTGCCAGTCAGCTGCTGTTTGAACTAAGTCCTGACCGCAAAATCAAAAGTGGGTCCAAAGAAAGCTGTAAACAGTGTGCAATGAGCCATTTGAAGGCAGCTGATGCCTCATTTGGGGTGACATGTTGTGGCTGATGAGTGTGGATGATGTGGGGTTTTCGATAAGTGCCTCATCAGTATCCTCATCATGATCGTGTTGCTCAGCCACGGCGTGTGCCCTGACTTGATTGTAATTGCCTGAATCTGCTCCTGCTGCTCAGGAGCGCACAGTAATATGCAATAAAACAGCAAGAAGTGAATGTTAACCATCTGAGTTCTGACATGGCTGCTTGCAGTTCAAGTTTTCCATTAAGGACAAAAAAAATCTATATAGACACACAAATATGGATATATAATTGCATGCTTAGAATAATTATTGTTTGTATATGCAATAAACTCATTTTATAAATAATGCATGATGGTCATATACAGATACATAGATAGATGTATCTATATACATCTTCTCCCTGACACCTGTATATACCATATATAAATGAACATCACATGCTCATGGTGTGTAGGTAAATAGTAGAGGGATGAAGAGCACCAGGACCATACTTTCATTCAAATTTTTAGGAACATGAGCAGAACCTGTAGTTAAAGCTATGCAGAGTCTTCATAAATCTTAATAACACGTGTGCATACAGATAAGTAATTGATTTTTAGATGCAGTTAATCTACTCACGTAAATGCGTGTGTGTGTGTACTTGTGCAGGTGTGTGGGGGGGTAAGGTACACATGCATATGTGGTTCATGCAGCTAAATTAGTCTTTGGAGAGAGCACACTTTATTTTCACATGTTAGCTGGTTTGGATTAACTCCATAGCATCACTGGCTGGAAAAAAAAAACAACCCCCAAACTTTCTGAACCCTGTGCCTGTGAGTCTGACAATACAAAGTACTGAGAACTTGTGCCCAGGGGAAGCTCTTCAGAGACTTTTTGTAAGGTGGCAACTGTCATTACCCTGTTGGAATCCCAATGCATGAGAGGGGTTCCGAGGTGTTTTGTTCATGCCCAATGGTGGCAACAGAAAGAGCGGGTTTGTTGATGGCTAGTCAAAAAATAGAATGTAATCAGAACGTGGGCTATGCTCCTTTTTAATAAACAAGTGGCATGGATGGTGTTCTTGACTTTAAAATTATGTTCAGCTTTGGTTATAAGTCAGAAAGGTAATAAAACAAATATTACAGTTGTATAATCATAATCCTTGCTGTCTCAGAGTCTAATACTACACCCTTGCAGTCAACAACTTTGGGATTTCTGTATGCAGCTGGCTTTTTGGCATAGTTTGGGGGACATTTAAATAATATAATGTACACAGGCAAACTCTGTTTGCATTCGGTTAATGCCTGATGGAATGAACACGTGGGTTTTCGTCTCCATGGTGTTATTTAAGCATTTCAGTAAAAGTGCACAAAAATGTTTTATTTGCAGCTGCTGTTGTTACTGTGCATTGTCCTGCGTGCTCTGTGCCTGTGTACGGAGGCTACCGCTGTAAGGTACGGGTCCTGCTCCACTGAGACAGAAAGATCAGTGTTAAAGTGAAAGCGGAGAAGAGAGAGATTGTTATTTGCAGACCAAAATCACCAGGGCATAAGATTTTTTAAACCTTTTAAAAATAATTGTCTTTCCCCAATTCAAGCGAAATTTGCTCTGCCTTGGAAATGTCCTTAATATCTTCATTATAGAAAACAAATCTGTACAGATTAAACACTCTAAGTCTGACCATTTGAGAGGTAAGACAATCATTATAATTATAAATACTTCTGTTGTCATGTGTGATCAAGTGGATTCGCTGTTGTAGCTTAAATATATTAACTTTAACCCTTTTTAATTAAGGATTTAGCACAATGCTGACGGAGTCCCTCCTAGAATCCCGCATTCACCCTGGGCCTCTCTTTATGCTCAAAATATGTAGACAAATAGAGAGGAATTCCAAGGAGGATAGAAAACATGACTGAGAAGTTGGAAGGATTTGTTTATGAGGAAAGATTAGAAGAATGAAATGGGGAGCTTTAGTTAAATGGGATTAAAAGCAACTAATCTGCGTAGCATTTATAGTTTCAGCGGATGAAACTCATCGTTCCTATTAAATTAACTATGCTTCATTCTTCGAACTTGTATATCGGATACCTGATTACTACTTTACTTATTAAAAAAATAACTTTTACTGTCAACAATTCTGATTTTTCATCATTTTAAGAAAAGAACCTGCGTTTGTTCCGCAGAGCAAAGTGATAACAAAGGGATGGGTTGTAATCGGGTACAAGCATACGGAGCGTTCAGAAAAGGAATGGCATTTCTTGACTTGGTAAATATTGATTCTGACTATCAGCAGAGAGAATTTTTTAAGGGAACAATAGCTGGGCAAAAGCCCAGATTTTCTCTCAGTAGCACATACAGGTAGTAAAACAGTTTTTCAAAAGGGGGGCTAGTATCTCCATTGCAAGAAACATAGACTACCAGTCTGGATTAAGAATTGGGACAAGATTTAACATTGAGAGCAACCTGACAGCCCTGAGTTACACAGTTTTGCTCTTGAATTACATCATTCTTGCACTTGGTATTTTTTCTTTTCTTTTTTCTTTTTTTTTTCATTTTTTCTTTTTTATTCTCTCTTTTTTTTTTTTTTTTACTTTTTTTCCTTTTACTTTTTTTCCTTTTTTCTTTTTTTCCTTTTATGTACTTAAAGTATGCATTGCCTTCACATGCACACAAACAACTTTGGATGTGACTTATTATTATCATTAGAAACTATCCTGGGAAAAATTTCATTGTGAGTTTTGCCAGGGACTTTCTAGACATTCAGAAAGAGGCAGAATGTGTCTTGAAAAGTTTTTATACTAATTTAAATTAACTCAAAAGCAACAGCTTTATGCAAGTGTAAACCAAATTAATGCAGTGATGAAACAGACCCCACAACTCAGACCTTTCTGAGATCTAAATAGCAAACCACAGAGTCTCAAATACAAGGAAGATGCAGTCTGGTGTAAACTGGCTGGTTTGTTAACTTTGCAGGATTAATGTATCTTCACAAGAAAAGTTTTCTTAAGAAGTGGAGGATAAACAATTCTTTCAGATTGCAGTTTCTACTTAAAACCCATGACAAGAAAAATGTTTTTTTCTCCTTGAAGGTTTGTGTAGCATCAGGATTCCTTTGCATAAAAGAAATACTCCCTAATAATAAGATATAAAGGAGAGTACAAAAAACCCAGTTTCACCCCAGGATGAAAACCTAAGATTCAGCATGAATCAATTGTAAAAGTTATTCTTCTAGCCCTTGTGTTCATAAACAAATGCACTGGCCCAGATGTTTTTTATCTGTATTGTTTAAAACTCCTATCTAGTCCTGTCTGTGCCAGCTGGGATCAACCAGTTTGGTACGTTTGGATGCCACTTCTAATTCCAACCTGGTGCTCTCAGTCCATCCAGTGTAGAAATGTTAATGCAGCGTTTCTTCATCAAATGATTGAAGAAATCCTGCCAGATCCAAGCTGGGATGCAAATTTGTCCTTCCCTTCCCCCTGCAACCCCCCATTCCTGCAACACACAGGATATTACCCCTAATTTTGCTTTCCTCTGCCCAAGCAGTATTCCCAGGAGTGTGGAAGAAACTGTCCCATGGGCTAGATATGCTCACCAGGTTGCCATCCTTGAAACAAAAGATATTTTCTAAGATCTTCATTTTGCTCGAGCAAGCATAGCAATGACCGAACAAGGAGTTAATTGTCAGTAACGGGGGATTTAATGCTGGGTAGGAAGCATGATATCAGCTAAAAATACGATTGTCCAATAGTAATGTTAGAAGTCCTTCACATCTCCTTGCAAGTTCAAAAGGGTATTTGACTCATAAAGAACTTTTTCTTTCTTTAACAAGCTGTAAATTCAGAATTAAACTTGGAATTAAATTCTTAGTTATTTAGAATTACACCTTTTGTGCAGTATGTGTGAGGGTTGCAAGGAAGAAATGGGCCCATGCTGCACCTCAGGACACTGTTTGTGCAGCTTTACTCCTGCTCTGGAACAACTCTACTAAAGCCAGCGCACAGGAGAATGATTTGTGACCCACCACCTCCAAAGGAGTTTCACAAGTTCTCCCTTTTACGGGCTCTCGTTTTCCTGTTCAGAGCACGAGCCTGCTGCACACCTGAATCTGACTCCTTGCCACCACCACGTAAGGCATCTCTCAGAGCACCAGTGGGGCTGGGTGGGCCCTTACCATCCTTTGCACACTTTCTGTACAAAGGCCCAAACCTTCTGGCTGTATTATATCCACCGGTAACATCCAGCTCCTTCTCGGAGTGCTGCTGGTGTGGTGCCTGGGCAGGGGGCTGCACCTGGCCAGGCCCCCCTTGCTCGGAGCAGGGAGCAGAGCTCAGCCTGCGCCGCGGTACACGGCAGAGGGTAGGTGCAGCTGCAGTCTGGGCGAATTGTTCTCTTGCTGGATGATGGTGAGGGAAGGGATTCTTCTTGCCTCGCCGTGGCAAATGTTCTGCCTTCACACTGAATACGTGTCCCGAATATTTCCGTGTTCTCAAGATAACTTCAGAGATAAGGGGCTATTTAACTCTGCCAAATCGTGGCATTTGTTCTACAGGATGTATAACTGCCAAATATTTATGCGATTAACATCTGAATTCAAGCATACTTTAGTAGTACAAAGATGTGATTAGTCTCACCAGAATATGATTTTTTTAATGGACGTGGCTCCTACTTTCCAGCAAAGATTTAATAGCTGAGTCCTGCAGGGAAGTCTCCATTTACTGAACTTTTATAGCTTTAAAAATATCCTAGGGTACATTTCCTAGCATGCAGTGTGGCACAACACAGAATTTAAATGAAATTCCATGTTCAAAATGAGTGAACAAAGTGCATAGTGTCAATCACTAACCTCGTCCTTTCCTGCTTCTAGCCAAAATCATATGAATGACTGGTACTGACAATGGGCATGGTTCCAGTGCTTGGGAGCAGCATTTTTACTCTTCAGCCTGAAGATCTGGAACAGGGGGCTAAGAGGCTCCGAGCACACTTTGGGGTAGCTCCTCAGCCTTCTCCACTCCTCTGGAGATCTTCTGGCATCTCCAGCGTGCAGGGCACAGGCATGGAGGCAGACCGGCTCCCACAGCTGGCCTTGAGCCTCCTCGATCCCAACGCACGCGGGGGAGACGGGAGCAGTGGCAATGGCACAGGCCCTTCCCTTTCATCCCGCCACGTGCGTCTGCGGCGCCTGCCGAGGTCCGGGCGGCTCTGACCCCTACCAGGTGTCCCAAGTGACCTGGTACACGAGCTCTGCTAAAAGCTCCTGGGCTGCAGGAGCCAGCCATTGGGACTCCCCATGAACTTCTCCCAGCTTGGTTTTTAACCAAAGGTACTTTTTCCGCCTTTGCACCATTGCCCTCAAGGTCAGAAAGTGGCTCCTGAGCCCCCTACCAGAGGGCAGAGGGCAATTTGCATGTCAGTGCATTTGCAAATGGAGAAACGTAAATAAAACAGCAGAAGCATCTCAAATTCCAAACCCCACCGCCTGCCGTGATTTCTTCGCACAGTTAACTATGAAAACCCCCAAGTCGGTTGTTATTATGGGAAGAAAACCCAAACAAACCGGAACATAGGTAACATGTTTCACCCCTAATGATGATGAGGACAGTTGGTGGTCAGCCGAATTGCCTTCTGTGTGCAACCAAGGGCTCAGACTATGAATCTGATATAAGTAGCTGGGTGTGCAATAACTGCAGAATCAGCATCTTGTTTTGAAAGGACTCCTGCAAATCCTACAGGAACATTTCAGTACTAGATGGTGTTGCTATGGGCACCAGAAGGAAGCTTAATATAAGAGAAACTGTCTTAGGAATTCATGGGGGATGGGTGTAAACAGAATACGTATACAGGAACCGGAATGTCCCTGGCACTAAAAACCATAGGGCATTTGGGGGATTTTAATGTTCTGCTAATAACATTTTAGCGTAGGTCTTTCCAGAGGGAAAACATATGCTGGTACCTTTTTTCAAGTTGCCTAAAGTGAAGGATAGGTAAATAGGTAATCGAGTTCTGTAAGGTATATCTGCATCCCATGTAGCAGAAGCATAATGAAATCTGGATGTTCCAGATAGATATAATTTCTCTGTAAAAACAGATGTTAAAAACGGGAATGGAAAATGAGGGAAAGACAAGAACTGCAGTTCCCTCTAGCATTCAGGAAAAAGAATCCCACTCTGCCTCTGAGTACAGTTCGAACTTTAGGCAAAAATCACATTGGCAAGGGACAGCTGGATGATTTAATTCATGGCTAGATTTCTCCCATTCTGGCCGTCTCTCTGCCACTGTAGACTACCTAAGTGGATGGTAAGAAAGAAAAAGTAACCAGTGCAGAATAACTGCAAGTATGTCTCAAGACAGACAAAGAGAATGCAAAATTAAATTCTTGATGTGAAAAGGATGGGACAATGAGCCCCTGTCCCCAAGATACCTTCAGAGAGGATTCCATTTCAGCGCTTTCTTTCTTGCTTTCTTGCATTATTTTTCATTGATGCGTCCCAAAGAAAGCCTGAAAGCCTTTTATTATTTCTTATTTTCTTTTTCCTTTTAGTATGTGGTATAAGTTCTTTCTTTTTATATATTATTTTCCTGCCAATGTTAAAGCAGTTCCCATTTTTCTAGTTTGTTTCTGACACCTAGCTGTGATCAACAATGCTTCCCACTGAATCACTTCTTTCATCTATTCAGCTTCTGTTATTTCCCTTATCTCCTCTCCCCCCTTCACCAGCTTACCTCTCATTAACCCTCAGGGTTCCAAACATATTGTATGTCTCCCAAAGATACATATTTTTATTCAGACATAAGTCATTTTTGCTCGCTAGCCTCAGTTTCCATAATTCCCTAATAGAATAGCTGTGTGTAGTACATACTCTTTATGGCACAGTGAACAATAAATCCAGACAATAATTTATACTTGTGCATTGTACGCTGTTCCACTTCACCTTTTTCCCCTTCTGAACTGATAGTCAGATAAAAACTCATTCTTCTCTAATGTAGGAAATATAGTTCAATCCACATGTAAAAATCTGCTTGGCTAGCAATTTTGTTTGACCAACAAAACGAGTGTTTTCTAAGGGTCACTTTAACCCATCACAACATATTTAAAATCACATTTTAACTTTTAAAAGTAGTGGTAGTGATACATTAAGCTACATTTCTGCTAATATAAAATATATGGGGTGTTTCTAGGAAATAAGCTCTCTCTTATGTATACTAATATATTTATGGCTTGTTTTCAGATGTACAACTGCTTTTACTTTTCTGAGGATAAACAATATGCAAAACCCAAGAGATTTAACTCCTGAGATTTAGCTATAACTTTTGCGATTGAAACTGGTGAAAGCAGCTGGAAATACATCCAGCTATTCACATGGACTTCTCTTTCTGCTATCCCTCCAATTAACTGTGTAACTCAGCTCCAATCCTGAAGTCCTTTCCCAGCTAAAATTCATATAAAATTTTCAGAAATGTATGTTGTGTAGCACAAGGTGAGAGTGTAAGTTCAGATGCACACAGAGAAGGCTCATTGCTCATTCTGGTAAATAACACACCTGTGTCAATAAGCTTACACAGGCATATATATTTAAAGTAATATATGGGAGATTATGTAAATACCTTCAGAATTCATTGTGGGTGTAAAAAGAAAACATAGTTTGGAAAACATGTTTTTTCCTTGCTACTTCAAGCTTTATTAACATTGGCTCTAAATAAAGGTTATTTAACTCATGGAAAGATGTACTTTGTTAATACATTAATGAGCACGTTTATTGGAATCAGGTGGAAGTTTTTATCTATTATATTAAAGACACTAAACTGTGTGAATGGATTCATCTGTCTCAACTTAAAAACTAATAGGTGATTTGATTTTTATAAAACACAAATGATTTTTTCTTTTTTAATTTTGGCAACATTTGTCTTGATTTTATTATGTAAATCATCATTATCACTTGAATATATAAAGTATCTTTTACCAAAAAAAACCCCAAACCTTAGAAAAATGAATACATCTTTCATATTTTTCAATGAAATGTTTATACTGGTTTATGGTAAATTTTCTCAAAATCCAGTAAGATTCTAGCACATTTCAATGCAGTCTTTTGAGCAAAAGCAAATTACACCCAAGAACATTCTTATAGGCATCAAAAATAATTGGCATCACTAAAAATTTCAAATTCTTGCCAGAAGCAAAATAAATATTTGAGTTACATTTGGTGCAAGTAGTCCTTGCTAATATAATCCTCAGAGATACTCAGTCCTGTATAACTTAATCTCTCCTTCATCTTATATTTATTACTTCAAAAGGTTAGATTTCTATTACAGAGGAACTTATTGGTTCATCAAAGGTTTAATTGAGCTCCTTTGAAAGTATCATGATTGTCCCTATAAAATCATGCATCCGCAGTAAGTGCATTTATAGAGAACTTACAGCTTTAAATTTCACTTAGAAAAAAAGCCTTATACTTTCCTGCAGGTTCTGAATGCAGATTTACTATAAAATAAGTGAATAATAATACCAGGTTATTTTGGAAAGTGTTCTTTCATGCAATCTCTGCATTTAGCACAATCCCAAAATGGCAGCCCAACAGGTGGTCCTTTCACAGCCGTCAGCCCAAACAATCGGAACAAAAAGGACACCAAGAATCGAATGTTCTTCAGGATTTAAAAAGCTGTTCACTTCCCTTTGTTCATTTTCAGATTTAGCCATGTTCATTATTGTTAAGCCACAAATGCAGGACATTCTTTTTTGACATTTTGCCATAAATAGACACTGACTGAGGCTGACTAGCCAGCTAGCTGCTTTGTCACATGCAAGCGGAAACTACTTCTTCACAAAGCGAACGCATTCCTGGTGCCTCAATGGCCCTGGCAAGCACCGGTTGTGACATGCTGCAAATCTGGCAAAGTCTAGGGTAACAAAAGTATGGGTGACAAAGGCTGAAGTTTCTCTTCCTATATTTTCCTCCACAGTAAGTATTTAATTCTGGCCTAATGAATTTGCCTGGAAGACTGGGTGTCACGTTGACAGGCTCTTGAATGTCTGAAAATATACTTCTGCATTGTGGGCTCTCTTTGGAGGGAACCGTTAGTTAACTGGTAATGATGGGCTTCAGGGGCGAAATCTAAGACGAAATACTTGTTTCTCGGTATTTTAAAAGTTGTGAAAGTTCCTTGTTACAGTGATCTCAGTCTCAACATACGTAACAAAAGATGGGCCCAGTCCTATGAGTCTTTAATGATGCAAGGAGCCTTTACAGCCGCCTTCACTGCGCTGCGAGGAATTACTCACACAAGTAATGGGCGCAGAGGCTCAGAACAAGATTTTTTCCCTCGTGTGTATGAATAAATGTGTAAAACACAAGCTTTGTACAAAAGGCAGAGCTATAATGGTACCTAACTGTTCAAATATAGTAAGTGAATTTATCTTCACAATTTTTAATTTACCAAGTCAAATCCTCTTCTGCTACTGTATCTTTTAAATGTAGTGCACATAATTTGAAATCAGTAATGAAAAAACTCAGTGTTGAATAGATCATTGAATGAAGCCGATGTTCAGTGGTGTTTGCCATCTGGATGTTTGTCTTGTGGTTTACCTGAGCCCATTGTATGTGGAGGAAGCAGTTTATATACGAATGAAAGGGCGAAAGCCAAGACCTGCTGTTGAGACCGTGAAGATACGTGGGCAAATTATTTCACTGCGGGTCTGCCCTTCCAGGCTCCTGAACCCACTGGGGTGTTTTCCCTGCAAACCTTCACGGAGGGCTGTGAGTCCCCATGGTGTTCCTCCAAAGGAGGAGGCTCCTGCCCTTTTTTTGTAGTAGCAAAAATAAAATTGTTCAACTTTTTAATCTAAGAGTGTAAAATCCATAACTCTCATAGATTTCAGGGGAAATCAGTTAGTCAAATGCTTAGGCAACCACCACCCAAAATGGTTATTGGGTGCTAAATGATGAATATGTGTGTAAGAGGACTTTGGCTTATTTCAACCACAAAGTACACACAGGCCAGAAAAGTTAGCTTGTAAAAAAGAGTTCAATGACAGAAAAGTGGGACTTGATGCTCTTTCTAATCTTATCCTTATTCTTAGTTTTATTCTAGCCTTCCTGTCATTCCAAGATTCCCTAACAACTGTTTTAAATCAAGATATCTTTCATAAAGAAAAGTACTTATACAGAACATCTGCATACATTTTTGCAAACCCAAGTCCAAGTTTCAAGTTAAAACTCTGGGGAAAAAAATAATTCTGTTTGTGTGGCAGGGCTGATTCAAGGGAAGAAAAGTAGAAGTCACAGGACACAGAGAAACTTCACCAGAATAAATCAAACAGCACTGAAAGTCAATTAATGCGGAGGTAGAAGCAGGGAAGCATCCAGCTTTACCTCTCTCCAGACAGCAATAAGTCTCTTGCAAATTTAGCTGTCAGAAATGATTGCTTTGTTTTCGACAAGTGGCATTACTTCCTCTTATACTGGAATTAAAATTGATTGAAATTGATTCATGGCTTTTCAATATTTCCCATGCCCCTTCATTCCTTTCAATTTGAAAACATTATTTCAGTGAAATAAACACAGATAGAAACAGCATATATATGTTTGGGGGGGTTGTTTTGTTTTTTTTCTCTGAGACATCTAGGTATTAAAATGAGAGAATGGTATAACTACTGGTTTTTGACTGGGTAGTAATTCATTTTCTGTCAAAGAAATGCTTTCAGAAATGATGTCTTCCTAAGGGAACAAGGTTTTAAAATTTTTTTTTACTGATTCTTCTGGCAAAAAAAAAAAGGAACAAAATAACTATAAATTCTTAAGCAGCCACACAGAAAGGTTCAAATCGGAAGAAAAGTTTTGCTATGCTGCTTGGGAGGGTTTCCCATGTGAAGTCTTGCTCTTGCTGTCGGACCCCCCGGAGGAAGGGCAGCGAGCGGGCGGTGATGCCAAGAGGTGGGGCTGGCCCGGGAGCGGGACCGAGGGGGACAAGGAACCCGCGCCAGGCAGCGACCCGCGGGGGAAAGCAGAGCCTGGCAAAAGCGCGCTTGTGGTTCAAGGAGCTCGTGACGACATTTCGTGGTGAAACCGCCTGCAGCGTAGCTCTGCCTGAACTTCTTTGGCTTTAGCAGCTGTAAAACTGCGTTTGGATTCAGCTGCAGGACCAGTTTACCTAAAGTCTTGCAGCAGCGGAATACAGCGTAATTCAGGCCTCTTTACTCTGTAGCATTGTTAAAACAAGATCCTATTAGAAAGTCTGCTTATTCTTGTCCCAGACACAAGATGTGATAGCACCATTTTAAGTGCAGGACCCAAACACATTTCTTGATATATCATGACAGCAACCTTGTAAGCCAGTCTTTATGATCCCCATTTAAGTACAGGGAACTGAGGGATAAAGCATAGAAAGATCAAATGATTCGCACAGAGCTCCACCAATAACTTGTGGATGTGGCAGGCACTGGCCCAGTCCCTGCTAAATCTTAACAGAGAACTGTAACCATGAGAATATCCTTTCTTTCAGAACACAGAAGTTTGTATTAGTCTAATTGAATTCTTTGTTTTTCAGTGTTTCTACCACTTGTATTTCAGACCTTTGCTGACTTCTGGTCAACTGCAGAACCCCACATGAAGCCAGGGTGCCTTGCTTTAAAACAGAGACCTGCATGTCACCCTTACATAGACCCACTGGCAACAGTCCAAGGACTTCCCTTATACCAGTGGGCTTTTTCACATGTCCCAGGCAGTGAATAATGAGCAGATCACCAAAAGCACAGCAGAAAAAGGGAGGACGAGGGCAGTAATCTGAGCAAGGGGGAGCAGGTGGGAAAGGTAGCAGTGATTGCATAGCTAAATTGTCAAGAATGGGAGTGACTAAATAAAAAGCAGCTGGAGTCACAGGGAACGTGTTGGGATATGGTGAGGAGTGTTGGACTGTGGAAGGATGGCAGGGTTTCTTTCTTATCATGAAGGTATGCTATGTTCTTGGTGATTAGTATCTGGTAAACCTGTTTTTCTAACTCTTACCATAGTAAATCTGTTCCCTCAGAAGGAGGCAAGCAGGCAAAATTCACTGTCATCACACAGCAGTCTCTGGGTAACGGACAAATTGAATTGAAAGGATATAACAATTATTTTGTCATTCATCAAATTTGTGGAGCTACAAAAATGACTATAACTACCTCCCTGAAAGCTAGATGGTGAAGCCAATTCCTTCCTTAGTTAATCCTCCAAGAGCCCTGAACCCTGGTTATAAGCTGCAACATTGATATTAACTGAGAGAAAACTGGTTCCTGAAGCCCGTAGCCATTGCAGGCAGAATCGTGGGGCTCTGCATCGTTAGGAGTCAGAAACACCTTTTGCACTGAGGTGTTCTGAGGGACTAATAGTCTGGTATTCTTCTGCATGGAAACAGCTCTCCTCTATGCAGTTAATGACCTGATACCCTTTAGACTTCTTGGTGTCTGTGTAATCTTCAGCAGCAGCAGCCTGTCAGAGTCACGTAACCAGAATTGGTTCCTTCCTCTCCTGTTAAACTGCTTTTTCTTTGTTTTCATCTCCTCTGTGCTAACAACCCTTCTGTGTAGCATCCTGCAAGGTCAATCTCTGACACGCTCCTTTGGCCCATCTTGTATCACCCTGGTCTCTTCTCTACCTTCACCGCTATCTGTGCTGGGTAAGCGTCTTCTCTTCTGCAGCTCCACCATCTGGAACAACCTTATTTTGTCTCTTGTTGACTCTGTCTTGTTTCAAATTGCATTTGAAATAGCTTTTCACCTTTGCTATTTTTCTCATTCTCCGCTGCTTGCTTGCCTTACAATTGCATTACAGGCACTCGGTGAAACACTTTGGCACAGCTAAAAGACAAGTCCATATACACAAATGTTATTGAACTGTATTAAAGTGGAATTCACAGGCCAGAACAGTTTGTTGTTTGGTATGTGTTATTGTTTGAAAACAAAAGCAGAGATGAAACGCTCCCTCTAAGCGTGGGTTTTGAACTGATGCTTCCTTCAACCTGTGCTGGTGGGTGTATCAGTACTGTCTCTCCATGGGTAAGAAGCAGTTACCATCAGCAACTCTTGACATACTGATTTTTAAATACTCCAAAACATCTCCATTTTGTGGTGTTTTTCCTCCTTTGCTGTTTGCGACATGTAATAATGAAGAATTGTGAGTGTTCACTCTAAAGAAGAATCTCTCTCATCCCCACAAGCTAAGAAATGTTTTTGTCAAACTATTGCAACATGTCGGTGAAGATTTTCCACTGTGTTGAGGAATCCTGTATTTGGCTGTCTCATGTTAAGCTGTGGCAAATAACTCAAGCAAGCATGACATTTGTTGTTGCACCCTGTAACTGAAGTTACAGGCAGTAGAATCTGCTTAGCTGTCATTTGAACAGGCTGCCTTCCCACAGCAGTAGTTTAGTATGTATTAAACAGAAGGCTCTGCCCCCCTCTCCCGTTTTATGATGCTGTTATTTGGTGACATCAAATTCTGAAAAATAAAGGACACTTTCTTCATTCTTTGAATGATTTGGATGATTCAGGGTCTGGGGTTGATAACAATTCTTCTGTATAAAGACAACTACAGTGCAGGTTATTCAAACTACTCCCCATATACCCAGAAGACTCAGAAACGAAACGGAGCAAGACCTAGGTTTACAGGCCAGCGCTTGGTGAAGGCTTGCTCATGCTATGTGTTTTCACAGCAAGAGAGGATACTCTGGTGGAAAACACCTAGCCAGCTTCTGTTCATTTTGACAACTCAAAGGGAAGTGGAAGAGTCTCCATCAAATGCAAAATTCTGTATGTATAAACTGTGGATAAAATAATGTAGCATATGCATGTACAGCTGTATGAGTGACTATGTATAAACTTACTAGAATTATCCTAGAACAGGCTACAGAGGCATAGCTTTTATTCTCTCGCAAGTGTTAGTAGGGGTATAATTCTAGTTTTGAGCCAAATGAGTTTGTGACAATTGATTTAGCCTGGCTGTTGCTACAAACTTCATAATAACAGAGCATATTGTAGAACCGGTAAAATAGGTCATAATTAAGTAAGAAAATTTATTATATTTATGTATAAACAACTTATTTGTATTCATAGTGGATTGTCTCCACAAATCTATTCTTGTCTCAGAGCCAAATAGAAATTTAATGTCATTGTTATGTTTAGGTGAACATCACACTCTTATATTCCCCTCTGTTTGGCCTTGAATAAAAATCAGAGCAACAATAATATAAATGGTATGAAAGTAGTCATGAACAGTAGCCCATCTGTACTGGACAGAATTCTACAAATCAATTAGATGGTCATAAAAAGCTAAACAGATGTGGATGAATCAACTATGGAAATAAAAAGGATTGAACTCTTACATTTATTGTTCATGTATAACCCTTTTTAATAACCAAAATGGGTAAATTACACTAATTAACCTTTAAAAATTTAGATGATTTCTAAATAATAGCTTCAAACAATGCTTATTCTTTTCATTGTTACTTCTAAGTGTTTTGTCCATGACAAGGCAGTTTCATTACAAGATCTACAGAGGCAGTTGTTTAAATGTGCTTTCTCTTTTTTCTTATTTCTCAATCATTAGACTTTCTACAATACATACTCCCACCTCTCCCCCATCAGGTAGCACTTGAAGTCAGAAGAAATCAAATCCATATATCCTAGGAAGCAATGACAAGAAAACTCATCTCCTGGAGACCACCTGAGTTAGGTCTTACTGCTCTTGGGTGGGATAGATTATCCGATAGGACAGCAAATCCTATTCCTAGCCATAGGAGCATGTTATCTGGGCTAGGGCAATGCTGGCAGCAAAGGCAATGTGTAGCCCAACGCTTTTGGACAGGTTGCCTGGACCCTCAGCAACCCACAGGGCTGCAGATAGTTTTAATCCACTTTCTGCCATGTGAGAGGATTATACAGGTTCATGTTATAGCGCATCTGAAATCAGGGTAGAGAGATTCCTATGGCTACAGAAGCCTGAAGTACTCAGCAAGTCTTCAACAGGAAGGGCTAAGGGAAATGCTTTTATGGGGGAAGGGAAAAGGTATCTGTAAAGGAATCTTTCTGGAGATGTTTTTTCCTCTTCAAAGCCCCCCTCTCCATGACCTCATTCAGGAGAGGATGGTTCAGCATCTGTTACTGTAGAAAATGTTTTGTCTGTTCTCGCTGGTGCAAATGATTTGTAAACTAACCAATCAAAAATACATTTTTTATTCAGTATTTTGACTGCTTCCCCTTCAAATAATGTATCTTTGTCATTCTGCGGTTAAAATTTCTCAGTGGTGTTGTAAGGTCTTAATTAAAACAAAAGAGATAACTTATGATGGATTTTAAAATAAATAAATAATCCAGCACTGATCACAATACATTGGATGGAATGGTGAATGGTTTGAGTTTCCTAAATTACTGATATTACCTGCTGATACGAGGGCTGTTCAAAAGGGCACTTCACTTTTGGGTTTATTTATTAAAATCCTGCACTCAACTGTAAGAAATTAGCCTCCTAGAGATGAATCACTCCCTACTCACAGGAGCCTGAAGCAAAGAAACTGATCACGCACACACAGCAGAACTGCACAGTAACACAAGCGCCGATGTTTTACTACATCTCCCATGCAAGGTGCTAAACGGCAATGTGAAGCATTCCTAAGGGAGACAACTTCTTGGCTTAAAAGTGATGCTCTTGGACACCTTCCTCAAATAATTAATGCCAAATTTACAGTGCTGTACAATTATCTTTTTTTTATCTTGTAACTGGAAGCCCTTAATAACTGAGCTGAAGTGTGAAGTGCAGGCTATTGGACTCTGCAAAACCTGGAAAGATCGCTAGGTCAGCTTTCAGGTAAGCATAAATAAGGAGATGGAATGTCTCATTTTATCTGTGAAATTTTACGTATTGCAGCTGGGATACAAGTCTGCCTTGACTTCTTGCAGCAGAAACCAAGCTATCCTTTCAGTTCTTGGTTGGCTACAGAGATTTTAAGCATTTCTTTCAAAGCATGCACCTTGAAAACATCAGAGCAGAAGAGATGTAGCTCAGGTAAGAGCCTTGGCAGCCTGGAACACTGTGCAATCTCTCTCCAGCAGGACATACCATGGTCATTCTCTTTTCCTGCCAGTTTACAGCAGAATAAGTTTGTTGGTGTTGGTAATGTGGAATAGCTATACACTAGAACAATGGTAAACCTGTTCTGGGTAAGTTAATTAAGCAATGCCATTCCTAATTGCCTGCAATTTTAATATATATATAGATTGGGTACGTGTGGGAAAGGTTCACAGAGTTTCATCTGAACCTTGTGATATATCATCCTGCAATGGGTTGCAGTTATTTCAGTGCAAGAGTTCCTCCACAGGGAAACATTCTATACAAAATTATCATTGTGTAACCCAAACCCAGGTGGCTTTTATCTACTACCAAGTTAGGGGTTCACATGGTCCTAACAGAATTGCTTTTCTTACTGCTAGCTCTAGCTGAAGTGGAGAAGGAAAAGATTTTAACCAAGATATAAAGTTCTCTTCTTAACCATACTTTGGTGTGTCCTTTTGGAGGAAAGGGAATGTAAATCAGCCCTGTATCAGTAAAAAGGTCTTGGTTAAGGTGTTGAGACATGTCAACAAGATAGCAAACACTTCCTCTGCTTTTGCTTCCCCTGTAGTTACCTTTCAGACTTCAGCTACTGCAGCTCCACCTATCAGCAAGCACTGTTGTGTTTCAGGTGCAGAAGAAAGAAAACCAGCATAACTGGTAGTTCTGGGAAATGGGTAGTGTAAGAGGTCTATCCTGCATCCCCTTTATTATGGGGGTGTGGTGGATTGGGTAGCTAATCTCTTCCTACAGAAATAGTCCTTACAGTGGAAATTAGTTGTAGGAGGTAAAACCCAAAGAGGCAAAAGGCAGGAAGGATAAACTAGTAAGATCAGTAGCACTGAATACAAGAACAATGTCCAGTTCCCCTGTCCCTCTATGCATAAAAGTCATATAGCAGAGGAAGGGAAACTTCCAACAGTTTGGCAGCCCCCTGAAATCTGCAACTACTTTTAATGCGCAACTCACAGCAGAGAATATCTTTCCAAAGAATTTTTATAGGACAGGCACACTGGCATTAAGTGTACAAGAAATTAACAACTTGAAATCAAAGAACAGCAAAGGTCTAATAACAAAGCAAGATGAATACCTTGACATTTTTCAAGTGTCTCTGTAGCATTTATTTGATAAAGTATATAGGGCTAATAAATTACCATCCAGAGTACTTCTGCTGTTGTCTCCTTAGCTATTGTCTTGCTATAATGCATCTTCATTATGCTTTCAAGTCTTAACTGCTATGTTGCTGCCATCTTGAGAAAGAGGAAAAGGAGAATCCCATGGCAAGACATCTTTCAAGTAGCAGGCAATTCACTGCAGAAAAAGCCACTTTGAAACTGCTAATGCAGCCTTTTTGTAACCAGCCTCCCTTGAAGAAAGCAGCTTGTAATCTATTCCAAGAACTAACCCCAGATGAGGATGGAAGTATTTTTTTTTCTGTATATATATATGCACTTGTTTTAATGTAAACTAACAACAAATAATTTAATATTAAACAAATCTTTCATACCTAGGTAATCTCTTCTAGGGCTTCACTCCAGAATTTTCCAGAGAAAATTGCATAGTGTAAATGCAGTAGACTTAGCCAGCATGTCCCACCGGTACTTGAGTTATGATGCACATGAGTAGAGGCTACTGCTTTGTAAAAGCTAAATCCCTGTGGTCATCCTTCCTGTCCCCAGTTGCAACAGTCATCTCCCACCACTCTTCCAAGTACTACTGTGTGAAGTGTGTGGTGCTAGGCACAATTATATCCACACTGTACTCTTTTGAGCTATGACTCTTGGAACCCAGTACAAAAAAAAAAGTTTGCAGACAGCAAGTAAAGCTTATCTACTGGAGGTAAAAGTTGCAGTCCACTGTGCTGCTTCATCAAAAGACCCCTCATAATATGAGCTGTTAGTATTTTCAACAATGGCAATGCTTTGCATAACAGAAGCAGTCACTGTAGGATACGGTACTGATAATGTAGCATACAATCTGAGTAACAGTGCTACACATATGCAGGTCAGAGCCTTCAACTGCAAAAGTACCTCTTTGTATCCAATGTTGTATTTGAGGCACTCATGACTGCTTGGGTTTATCTCTTCCTGGGTGGGTATTAAACACCTGAACAAGTAATTATCATGCTGTCTTCTTTCCTGGAGCTAGGACCAGAGCTCAAGCAGCTTTGTCTCCCACTTCTGCTGGTTCACCTTCAGAGAAGCATTAGGTGCAGTTGCTATAACAAACGTCAGTCTAGATAAGAACACGGAATCACAGAAAATGCCTACTATTCTTCAAAGTGCAAGACTGTGTCCAGTCAGTACTGTTTATAACACCTGTCACAGAGACTGATACAGGGACATCGATAACATGACTGATGTAAACACAGCAGTTAAGATAAAAGTGTAACAGCTATTTTTCTTCTAAACTGGAATAAAGAGAGACAGCAAACAAACTAAAGAACTGGTATAAATAGAAAATGGTTTATTTAAAAACAAAAACAAAACCAAAAACCAAAATCACACTTCAGTGTGTGGCCAAAGGTCTGACTTCAATTTAAACTACATACCCAGCATCCATGCTTCAGAAGTCATGTAAGCATGCACATGGAAGGAAGGGAAGCTGTTGCCTGCTGGCATGCTCCTCAAAACCTCCCCTGGCGTGGTCTTTAGGATATATTAAGTTTGTTAGCAGGGTAAGAAGTTTGAATTCCTACAGGACACTGAGGAAGTGAAGAACAGGTTTGTCTATTTACACATATAGGATTTCCATAACCATCTTTCAAACAGAAACACAATTTGCTGCATTTCTAACAGCTGTGAAAACAGTGACAAATATGGAAGAAAATGCAGGTAAGCATGCATACTGCAAGGTTTTTTGTAATTTTTTTTTCCTAAGACAGTTTACTTACGAGGAAGTATTTAATTTTATTTCACAAGTCTATGCAAACTACTTACAGGAAAAGTATTCAAAAGATAGCCCTTTTGAATACTCAATCACCAAGAATCACATGTGAAATGTAGCTTTTGTATGCAGGTTAAGACTTTCCACATACAAACAATGCTGCAATCCTCCTTTATAACAGAAGGGAATGGATTATTAGAATGCTATTTCTAAAACATTCTTCATTTTAAAGTAACTGTTTAATTAATAAGACTGTTTTTCAATGAGTTCTTCTGAAACAAAGCTTTCAAGATCATCCAAAAGGAGCTTATATGCATGCTTTGCTTTCATTGCTAAAGTCATCCCCAATGAACACTACTCAGGTCCATGGTTTAGGTATGTGTAAAGCACGATGAGGATTCTGAAAAGACTTTATCGAAGAAGCCGCTCAGCCTCCTTGGACTTGCTTTCTTTTGTTTTCCTCAGTAATGCCTGTTTTATAGCATTGATCTTTTCATCAAGTTCAGCCAATGAATAGTTCTGCTAAAAGAACAAAATAAAAACCACAATCATTTACATCTTGTAATTACTAGAGAAGTGGCCTAGCACTTGATACTTGAGGTCACTGCATATTACACTAAATGATAGAAATACTTTTGCAGAATTGTCTGAATCTAGTCTATGGCTATTGAAAAAAGAGAAAGAATGTAAACTTAGAAGAAACTGACAGTCCTAATCATGGATCAATATATCCATGCCATTTCCATTAGATGCTTGTTTAACCTGTTCATAAAGAACCGAAAATCCTTTGATGTTAAAACACCGGACAAGACTATCTAGATCTTGTAGAACCCAGATTTACAACTGAAGGGTTTTTTTCCTATTGCCCAACATCAATCTCCTCTGTGCCCACTTAACCTGACAATTTTTTTTCTCTCTCCTTACACAAAGAACCGGTCATCATCCTTTTCATAAAAATATTTCACCATATGGAGGATTTTTTTCTTGTGTAAATAAGCCTACTTCCTCAAGTCTCAGATGGCCCACAGCCCATTCTAAGCATTCTCTCCAGTCCATCTGTCTCCGAGTGTGCGGGACAGTAGCAGACAGTGTTCCAGCTACAGTCTCACTTGCACTGAGGAGAAATTCTCTCTTGTGTCCTAAGGTACACAGTTAATGCTTTCCCTTATGTGATAGTGTCATAAAAACAGCAAGTCTAACTGACTTAGGATAACATCAGCTATAATATCAGGTCTTTCTGCAACACTTTTGCCAAGCCAGCCATTTCTACTTTTATTATCTCTTCATAAACTGATAAAGCCAATAAAAAAAATTTAAAATCAACAACAAAAAAAAAACAAGCCACAAAACAAACCCAGAAGACATTACTAGGAGGCTGATCAGAATTCACAAATTGCTTGTTACCCCCAGCTTGATAACACCACAAATTAATTTTATTCTATCATCCTTCTAACTGGTGAAAACACTAACTAACCTACCCTAGTACAGACTCTTAGAAGACTCATTTCATTGTGACACCCATTAACTTTCTGTCTTCTTCCCTCTCTTTCTTTGCCAGCAAGCTATCCAATACTGATGCAGCTGTTTCTGAGAAGTCAGATATTTACTTGGTTGAACTTCTGATTACTTTTCACTCAGAACATCCTAAACTTAAGGTAAACAAATTTAATAGCACTTACGTGGGGAGGTTGAACCTTTCTCCTCTTGCCAGAACAGCTCTAAAGAAAAGACATAATCAAAACAGACTTAATGTTGCACTGACAGAGGACCAATGTAACAACATTGACAAGAGTCTTTAAAGTACAGAAAGAACACTGACTGCCATTCCATGGATTAAAGAAATCTTTTTTATAATTAAGTACTTTGGATCATGAGAAATACTACTGGAGAGCAGACAGAAGCTGTTGAAGCTTCTCCACGCTTGGCAGCCAACAACTATCAGCTTAACTAAAGCTTCCTTCAGACAAAACCAAGATCAATATCCAGCTTTTGAAGCTGTCAATATTTTTTCTCCCTAAAATTTTCATGTATCCACACTAATATTTATGCAAAACTCTGGACAAGAAAATGCTAATTACTGCACAACACTACTATTGCCACCATCACAAATTTTTTCCCAGATCCCCATTCTAGAGAAAATCCTAAAGCACTTTCCATGGAAATTTCAGCTTATGAAAGTGTATGTTTTAACTTCTGTTTTCCAACAACTAGAAGGAATAGCCTGACAAAAAATATTGGTCTCCAACACAAAAAAATGAAACAAAAATTTATAATATTGCTATTGATTTTTAATTGCTGACTCTTCTTTGGCTGGTCTCAGGGGAGAAGATACAAATTAAAATATGATCAACAGTAAGAGACATTCTCCTGTTACATGGGGAAAGAAAAGCAAGATAACAGACAAGAAATTTCTACAGACAAGCAGAGCCTGATGCAGCAACAACTAATGTTCTCTTTGTCCTAATCTCCTTTGGTGAATGAAGCACAAGGTTTACTATTCAGAAAGACAGAACTCTGCCTGAAGACTAGCAACAAAGAAACCAAAGCCACAGAATCACACCAAACAATTTTTAAAGGGTTTACTCTCTCATCCTATTGGAAGTTATTTCACGTAGCTGATCTTTAGTAATCAGATCATGTACAGAAGCCCGAAGGATTTCAGCTGATTTAAGCCATTAATGATTTGTATTGAGATCAAAACTTTAGTCAATTTTCTTGTCATAAGAAACACTTTGGATTTTTGGAGGGGGAGCGGGCAGAATCCAACCTCTATAATACATTTCTTACAAATTAGTTAAGCTCGGGTGGCTGCAATTCCCCCCCCCCAACAAATACTATTTTCTTTCAAATGAGAAATTAGGTAGAAATATGAACTTACATAGATAGTCCACATGAAATATAACCATTACACCAAGCCAGAGTTGTCTATCAAAAGAGTCTGCCCTCTGACTCCTTAGGTTTTTGTCTGTACATCAAAGATTTGAGCACAAAAGTACTGAATGCATTTAGATATGCTGAAAGAAGTTGAGAGAATTTCTTACTACAGATTGAAAATATTCAGGAGATAGTCCTTCCAGCTCAAGGATTTTATCTTCAAGCTTCTTAATTCTCTGATAAATGTCTCTTGGTACAGGACCACCTAAATACACCAGTACAAATACAAAGAAATCAGGAAAAGCACTTGAGTAACTTTTTAAACTAAAGATTGCAAGTTTTACAGGTAAATTCTTCAAGTCCGCTATCAACCAGCAGCTGAAACAAAATGAGCAGATGGGATAATAAAAAGGAAGGGTAATTAATATGATTCAGAGTAAAACCTGACTGATAAGCCAGGGCAGTCAGTGAAGACAATAGACAACTTTATGCAAGTGGATGCAATATGTCTGACAAGGTCCCTGGAACAACTAATGATCACTCTTACAATACCTTTTGTCACACACCAAATGTTACCGCTTCAAAACTGACAGCAGCATCAGGAGGGAGCAGATGGGATGGCAGACCAGACATGAATTCAGCATTGATACCTAAGCTTGTTCTGAAGGAAACCTATCTCCACTGAGCATCAGAGGTTAGAGGACAGGTATGAGTTATGCTTGACAATTAACAGCGTTTGCCTGGCCATAGATGGGAGAAGCAGGGGTGGGGAATGTGTATGTGGAATGGAGGAGTAACAGAGCTTTGGAAAACAAACAAACAAAACCCCAAACTCCCCCAAAAACCCACAAACACAACAGCAATGAAAAACCCCACATCAACCCATCTTGCAGCTGTACCACAGCAGCTTGAGCTTGTTTCCCCATGTAAGAACAGAACTGATGAGATCAGCCTTAGAAAGCATTTTATTTATGCTACATAGTATTCTATAACCTGAAATAACTGTTTATCACAACTAACTACTGCCTATCCCAATTAAAATGATAGTCTGGGTCTGAGCAGTAGTGACAACCAAAGCCTTAGCAAGCTTTTACTCTTTCTCTTGCCACCCATTTCCATTTATTCCTAGGTCTATTAGGTAAGACAATTCTATTCCACAAACTACTGAAATAAGCACTAATGGGTTTCTTGCCATTCATCTATTTCCTCACTTCAGACAGACAATTCTGCAGGTAGCTTCCCTCCTTCAGTTCTGCTCTCTAACGTCACTCAGCAGCTACTAATTAAATCGGCTAACCTCTCACTCTTCTTAATATTGCTGTCTCTTAACGTAAAGGGAAAAGAGCAGTGCTAGCACTAGAAGAAGCTGTTCTGAAAAACAGCAGGTGAGTCAAGAACAATTCTTTCATTCTTCAGAAACAAAAACTGGTGAGCAGGTAGCTGAGGCAGGTTACCTGCTCAGATGAATACTTTTTGCACAGCTGCTGGGGTAAGTAACAAATGATCTTGAGACCTTTGCCAGGAATGCTCATTCAGACAGGAGCTGAGCTGGAATTGCACACTTTCATCCTTTTCCCCTATACTGTAGTTTAGCTGACCTGCTCCTTCAAACAAAATTACGTTACCTATTACAGGCACAATCTGGAAGCAAGGACCCCCTCCTTAGCTACCCCCAATCATTATCCCTGATATGCATAAACTCCAAAGCTACTACATGTTGTAACCTTAAAGCTAGCCAGCCACTTGCAAATTCTATTTGCATGCACAAAAAGCACCTTATTTTTGAGACACCTATACAGCTAAGGATCAAGCCCTGACTGCCATCTCAACCGTATCTAGGAGTATTCTACTCTCCCTGCCACCAGAGGATCCAGTATGCATTCACAGGAATCTAGTAATCTAGTCAGTGTTCACCATATTCTTAGAGAAAGTATTGGCATCTATTCAGTATTCAGAAAACAAAAAAAGTAAAGAGTGTGTCTGCAGTATGATGTGTAGAACATTCACTTTCTTAGGTGAAGATCTCAGCTTCTGTTCTGTTTTGAAAACATTTTTCATGAAAAATACAGATTCCTCCTTGATAAGTGCCTCATTGAGTTATATTCTAGAAAACTGGTGCTGGGGTGAGGAAAGAAACTACTTAATGTCAGTAGCCTGGTGGCTATGGCATTTATTTTAGTGAAAGGTGTGGACTCATGTTTGCATGGCTAAAGGGAAGTACTGACAACAAGCTTCCCACATTCTGGGAAATAAGCTTCTCACATAACTGTATTTCAAGAATCATCCACCTTTAGGAAAAGGTTTCAGGTTGTGTTTTGGGTTCATCCTATCCCCAGCCCACAGGGTGTCCATGAAGCAGGACCGAGTCCTAACCTCAGCTTTTCCCATTCAGTGGGTCAAGGCAGAAGGACTCCACTGACTATGGAGAACGCCTACATCCAAACATTCCAGATTGTTTCAAATCCCATTCTGAAGTGCTCCTCTCTCATTTGCCACCACATCAAGTGTAGATTTACTAACTCAGCACCCTAATTTGGGCATAAATCTGGGTTCCATTTTGGGCATAAGAGCCTAAACATTAGATTGCAGTACTTGTGGTGACTAAACCCTTCAGTGGATCTATCCACTGTTTGTACAGTCACAGGTTTTATAGACTTAGGTTTACTACAGTAATGATAATTGTAGTACAAACTGGCACACTGATGTCAAAATAAAAACATGATACAAACCTGTCTGTAACCGTAAGTGTGCTTCAATGTTTTGCAATCTCTCTTCAACAGCTTGGTTTCCACAATCATGAATGGGTACATTGGCTTTGTGACTGGACCCGTGTGCTCCTTCAGATCTAGTCTGAGGTCCATATGTATTTACTACCCTGGAAACTAAGTAAAGAGAACACAAATTTAACATATATGCACATGAAACACAAAGCACATCTAACTAAAGCAATTAAAATATGAAAACCTATGTTAAATCAATTTCACATCAGTCTCTCATGTGAAGGGTCCCACACACATTAAGATCAAAGGTTCAAGTAAAAGTATTTTCCTATTTTTGCATGAGTAACTAAACTAAACAAAAACCTAGGACTTTACATATGCAAAGTAAAAGAATTACTCATACATTCATGTAGAATGGCAGTATCAAGAATTTGTCATCAGCTGCTGATAAATAGCAGAAAACCCAATATCTATGTCAGCAGTTGCACATGTGAGCTGTTGTGAATGCAAAGAAGAGGCCAGACCTAATATTACAGGAAGCATCATAAATACATGAAGATGAGGGGAGGTAAACAACTAGAAGAACCGCTACAAATCTCAGCAAGGAAGTTCTCTTCTAATTTTCGTTATTTGGGTAACAGCTTTAATGACTCTTCAGCTGCTTCTGGGTCTGTCCTTTCCCCCTGCTGAACCATGTCTTAATCGGAAGATTTTGGTCACTTCTCTTGAAATCACGGTCATTTCTCAAGTCCTTCCTGATAGGAATACTGCAGTGTACTACAGACTTAAAGACTATGTTGGCAACTCTAGACACTGAAGCACACACCTTCTTACTCAGTACTTCATGAAGGTCACATGTTACATTCTTGCTTCAGTTTATGCTGGTTTTACTTCCAAGTCCTTTCTAAGTGTTATTCATGTTTCAGTTATGAACTGTTTGGGTTTTACTTACTGGAAGTGCAAACTTTTCTTTTTTCCTGTAATACGCTACCATTCAAGTTACAAACTAGCACTCAGTTTAAAAAAGTGACTACTGAAAGGGGTTCTTAGTGAAAGATTCTAAACTCATACCCACTTCCCCATCTCCCTTAGTTCACCAGACCTTTTAACGCTTATACCTATCATCATGCTTCGCAGTATTCAGGATAATTAATTGCTTTCTAGAACCTGTATCAAGTGGATAACTGAATACTACCACTCTCGAAAATGGAAGAGAGGGTTACTTTCATTCTCATTTTGGAGATTTTGTTTGTTTGTTTTTAAACACAGCGTAACTTGCATGCACCTAGAGAGCAGTAGATGGACAAGCAATCTTTTATCCATAACTTCTGTTGGACAATCATTTCTACACTATTTACTCCTTGCCCAAAAGGCAGTGCAGTGGTAAGCTTGTTCCCCAGCTTGCCACTTCCCATAATCCTATGTCTCGGAACTTCCACTGTGTCCCAACACTATTTTCTAATTCAGTATACTTATACCGACTTAGAAAAATAGAATATGATTTTATTTAATCTCAACTCCTTAACTGGACTGCTAGCTTCGCCTTACAAGAAAAGCTAAGAACTGTTCAGCTTCTCTGTCCTGCTTTATCTTTTGCATCTTTCCTTTCAGACAATGCAAATAGGCTACTTTGTTTTGGACTTAGTGCATAACCATCAGCTTAATGAAGCAGTTATGGGACTGAAAACCTTGGAAAAGTAAGCGAAGATGTAAAAGTACTCACTAGAGTCAAAAATCAATAGGTTAAGTTTGAATTTTTTGAGCAATCTATAAAACATTTTAAAGTAAAAATTCATCAGTGCCATTCTATCTGGACACTCTTACTAAATGGGTGTTAAAATAGTTGCTTACCCTTTATATGGCTTTTAAATCCAGGATAGGGTGTGAAAATGGCATCTGTTCTGGCACAGCTATTTTCTAAATAAATAATAATAATATAAAAAGTGAGGTCCTAATTACATATTTGTAATTTAAAATATTCTAACCATCATCAGTTTTGAGGCTTTTAACAAATCTAAAATTCTTCATACAATAAAAACATCAGAAATACTTCATTCATTCTATAAACACTTGCTCATTAATAGTTTCACACACTTGCATGGACCTAATGGTTTTAACTGCATAAGTCACTTACATAAATGTATGCACACTTGTATATAAAAGTTTATTGGATCAGGACCAAATTTCTTCCAATTTACATTTTATTTGGTTCTTCCTTTTCACTGCACTCCTCTGTAACTTCTTTCTTTCTTTCTGCACAGAAGTCTTTTACCTGCTTACCACTGTTATTCTGTTTTTATGTCCTTTTTTGAAACTGTTCTCCTATTTTTAGACTGATCTAGTTTACTCATCAGCATTCTTTTGTCACCTTCCTGCATTTATTCTGATGCCTGTGACTTCTTTAATTTGTTTAATCATAAAAACCTACAATACAGATCATCTCAGTTTATTCTAAAGTTTATATTTTAATCTCTGTTCATATACACCAAAGCTTTACACATATTTTATTATGCCTGAACATAAAAAGGAAGGTCTTATATTTCTTCTGTACATAATTAACAATTTTAGGAATCAGTATTTTACTATCTAGCATATTCTACTAGATTTCAGATGTCATTTTCATTCCAACTAATACTCAAGGAGTTAAACTCTCCTCCTATAAAGCTTATGGAACAATAAGCTTTGATCTCTAAAAGCTTAAGTACATCACAGAGACAATGCACATCTGGGTTCACAGGTACTTAGAAAACGTCTCTGTACTACTTCTGTATATAAAAGTGTGTTCACTTTTAAGACACATTTGGTTACACAGTTACTAATCATTCTAATGGGATCCTGCCTCCCAGATGAATTTAAGACTGGTTATAGATACAGCCAATTGTGACAATTGGTACATTAAAAACACCAATAGCTTGAGTAATGTTGAAAGGAAAAAGTTATTCTAAGTAGCTAGTAATTCAAATTGATTGCAAAAAATACTTTGGTAATTTAACTAGCATTAAATTAACTTCAGTTTGAACACACAATTCACAAGACATTTCTGAATTGCAATTCTGTTGACTTTGGAAAGAACATCTAGCTAAAACATTGGGAACAACAGCTACAAAATCATCTGATTTAAGATCGCAGTTCTTAAAATGAACACAGTAATAGCTATAATCTTTCTGTAAGGGATGCATTAAACATTGTCATCCAGTGACTACTTTCTTTTTTTGTCGATCTGACATCTGCAGTGCACATGCAAGTTCTTAACTTTAAAACAGTTACTCTTAAAAATTCTGTTTTAAATATAGAATAGTGCTTTTGAAAAATAAAAAAATAAACAACTTAAATTGCTATGAAGATTAAAGTCTGGCTAGCCAGTTACCTTGATTACAATCAATAACATTGCAAAATTCCCTGACATTATTTTCATTGATCTCAGCTTGTTTCCTCTCGATGAAGGCTGATATCCGCCTGTCAATCTGCAGGTAATAAACATGATGGCATGTATCTATTTCATTGTTTAAATATAAAATTTAGAAAGGTCTTTTTGTGGTTTTTTTTTAAATTTAGGTAAATCACTTACTTCTGCTTTTCCAGCTTTTATTTGGACCACCTCTGGATCAAAATTAATATGAGCATCCTTCAGATCTCCCAAGTCATAACTTGCATACTTTTCTTCCATCTGACAGTTACCATCATAAACATCTACACTTTTTTCACAAGCTTGGCCTTCTGTTTTACCTGCAGGTTCAACATGGCCTATATTTTCCTCTTTAATCAATGACTGGAGTTTCTCTAAAAGAGGCTGAACGAAGAACACAGTACGTTAGGGTTAAAAAAAAAGCCAAAAAAAACCCCAAAACAAAAAGCAAAAAGTTCTATTACAATTTCTAAAACAGACTAACAAATAATTTTAGAAATTCCATCTGCCTCTGATAGAACACAGTAATAAAATAAAAATAAAATAAATTTTTAAAAAAGCTATAGTTCCAAATACTGTGCACGCCATGATTCTGGCCTTTTTGACCCGTGCCTTTTAGAAGTTTGTATAGGAAAACTCCCAAATTTCTGCAAAAGTCTGCCTGCTACTTGTCTGTTACTAGCTAAATCAAAGCTTCAATCATTAGCACCAATGCCACTTAATTAACATGTCATTCAAATGCCTACTCAGAACAGTAAGGCTTAGTATTTTTCCTCCTTAACATGAAAGCCAATGCTTTCACGCTGTAAAGCCTTTACTTTATCACCACAGCACTACATTCTCCACTTGAAACTGCAGTTGCCCAAGTGAATGAGAGAATACAGACATGAAATATATAGGCGTTATCCTGAACACATGCTTTTTGTGACACGGTTGATTATCTACTTAGGTCATGAAATTAAATGAGAGAATGCACTGACATTTGTAGCAGCAAAAATGAATGCTTATTCTACTGCAGTAACTCACACAAGATGTAATCACGAAACCTCAGTACATATATATGTCACACCCCCTTTTTATAATAATATAAATAATTTTTACCAGTTTCATCTAGTCTGAATTTCACTGGTTATTTTCCCTCTAGAATTTTTTTTTTTTTAAAGACAACATGATTTTTACCAGTCACATTTCCTGAAATGGAATCAAATTCCTACTTGCAGTGTTCTTACAGTTGGATTTTACTTGCTTTTATCTTGCATATTTTCTCTTTTTGTTTATCACACCAAAGATTTGGTGGATGTCTGGAAAACATTAAAGGTCTTTCTTTTACCTACGGACAAGCAAATACAAGAACTTCCTTTTTCACCCTCTCAGTACTACACACTTGAAATAATTCATTGACTAGCTGAAGCAAAATAATGGTATTCAAATCCCCACCTTTTACAGATGAACTATCAAGGTCAAAGCACTGTTCAGTTACCAGCTGACAAACTGCTCACCCTGCCATGCAACTAAATTACACGTACTTTTGGCAGGGTTGGAAAGTTTCAAATAGTTAAAAGAAATGACAGTAATGGTGACTGGCTACTTGGCAAGATGAGACATTAATGTCAAAGAAATTACTCTTTAAAAAAAAAAAACCTACGCTGAAAATATATTTAATTGCAGTAAGACACTCCAGGATGTGTCATGCTGGGATAATGCCACTTCTTGAACCACTGAAAGCACTCCATGAGCCTCAAAACTCACCCAACGCATGGAATCATTATCATAGCATGACACACACCTGCCGTGTCTTATTGCTTAATTATAACCCACCATAGATGGAAATGTATCACATTTACAATGCAAGTCTAGAAATCAATGAGGCTGCATTTATTCAGCCTGCTCACCTACAGTGGCTATTCCCACCACGAATCTGAAAAATCCCTAAGTGTGAGTACCTATGAAGCATAGCGGAACCCCAAGCGTATAATACTTCTGCATTCTTTTTTGTTGGACATAGCAATATAAGATCAAAATTACTGAAATCTTACAGTTTAGGTAATATAACCACACTGATCACTTTTGTCAAGTCGAATGTGTCCAATGAAATATTTACCTGCAAACATAAAATATGCTGCTGAAGTGCACTAAAGAGCAATGTTGGCTGAAGTGCTGATGTGCTTTGAAGCTTGCTCCAATCAATTACAACTTTCACGATATCGTCTCCAAGGTTAAGCTTCAAGAGAGCAAAACAAGCACAACAAAAAATTATGTTGTTATGTTGTATTAACATCACAAAAGTATACAAGACTTCTACAGGACAACAATTATGCTCAATCTCATACAGACCCCTTTTTATAAGAGGACATTGGAGAGGTTTGACATTAATTATAATTCAAGGAGCTGTCATTTTCAAAGTAAGCTGGTATTTGTAGAGTATATTCAAAATTAAGAATTCCTTACTACCTCATCACACTTTCATTGTATTAATTTGATCTTTATTTTAGTCGATTCTCAATTCAATTAACTATTGTACAAAAACACACTGTTCACGTTAATCACTCAAATCTTTTCTTTTAACAGATGATATAACCACCAGTAGGAAGAAACCTGCACCCAGGATGGCAGTCTCTGTAAGTTCATGTATTTTATTCTGAGATTTGCAAGGCTATCTATGCCTGTACGACCAAGGTCTTGATACTGCACCATGCCACATTCTTGAAATTTTTATTTGCTGCTAATCCAGAGGAGGCTTTATATTAAAAATAAGTCTTTAAAAAAATAAATCTTCAAAAAATCTTGTCTTTAAAAAAATAAATCTTTAAAAAATCTGGAGGTTAAACAAACTCTAGACTACACAGCACCACTATCACACCCATTTCCAAATCGCACTATTTCCCTTTACGTGCATTCAGATCAAAATAACAATTGCCATAGTCTATTCTCTTTGCCAAGGAATTGCAATATTTAATTCCCAAAGCAATAAAGAGAAACACACATAGTGAATGTGAAGTTTTATTTAAAGGAACTATGTATCTTCTATAAGCTAAAAAATAAACTTTCACTTTCTAATACAAAGCTGATTGTTAATAATCACTAATGAACTACATACTTTCACACCCATCATTGCCATTTTGTTACACTAAAGGTCTTCTCAAGATCTTGAAGTAATGAGCACTTTCATTTCCCAAAGCCAAGTAGGTTGTTCTCCAACCAACCAACCTCTAAGTGATGCCCCAAATTCTAGATACAGATAAAACTCTTGTTTAAAATCAAGAGGACCTACAGGTACTCTGAGACACAGAATTCCCAGGTCATATGCATATTTGTACATCTACATCTTGATCCTTCCTTTTTTCTTTAAAAAAAAAAAAAAAGAAAGAAAAAGAGACCTCAGGCAGATGACCAAAGTGACCTTTAACATATGGTCTAAAGATATCCAACTTCTAACAGCATCAAATGTTATGGACAAGAACACAGAATGCATACGCACTTGTTTCCTGAATCCACTGCACAGTGTATGAGGAAACAATGAGAACTAAACACAAGAATGCCTCCATCACTCTGAAGGCAAAGCAGTGGATACAAAGTTGTTCTACATTAATTTTAAACCCCAGTATTATCACAATTTTGTATGTAAACAACTATAAGCCTGAGCTTTCCTTCTTTAGTCAAAGAATAGCCTTGTTAAATCCAGTGTTAGATTCCAAATTACATACCAAAGGAGATGGTCTGACTAGATATAAAATGTATTTTAGATCATTTTCACACAAGCACTTAAACTACATAAAATGTAGGAAAAGTAATGTTTTAGGAAACACTAGTTTTGAACACGTTACAACATCAAGAATGTTTTTATAATTTAGTAAGAATAAAACTTTACTTTAAGAATTAAGCCATTGTGCATATGTGATCACCTGAAGCACGTATTTCTTTCAAAAGTTTCTGGAGTAACATCTGCTATACACTACGTTACAGTCTACTGACAGGGTAAAAAAGGCATAGATGTTAGTCGTTGTAATGAAACAAAATAGGAATCCTACTGCAATTTTGTCCTGGTTTCGGATGGGATAGAGTTAATTTTCTTTCTAGTAGCGGGTATAGTGTTATGTTTTGGATTTAGTATGAGAATGATGTTGATAACACACCAATGTTTTCAGTTGTTGCTAAGTAGTGCTTAGACTAAGTCAAGGATTTTTCAGCTTCTCATGCCCAGCCAGCAAGAAGGCTGGAGGGGCACAAGGAGTTGGGAGGGGACACAGCCAGGACAGCTGACCCAAACTGGCCAAAGGGGTATTCCATACCATGTGACATCATGTCTAGTATATAAACTGGGGAGAGTTAACCAGGGCAGGGCAGATCACTGCTTGGGAACTAAGTAGGCATCAGTTGGCAAGTGGTGAACAATTGCATCGTGCATCACTTGTTTTGTATATTCCAATTCCTTTATTATTATTATTGTCATATTATTATTACTATTATTATTATCGTCATTATTATTTTCTTCCTTTCTGTCCTATTAAACTGTCTTTATCTCAACCCACAAGTTTTACTTTTTTTTCCCCGATTCTCTCCCCCATCCCACTGGGTGGGAGGGAAGTGAGCAAGCAGCTGTGTGGTGCTCAATTGCTGGCTGGGGTTAAACCACAACAAATTTCCTAATAAGCCTCCTTTTTCAAAAAGAATCAGCTGATGTGTGCTTTCATATCCTAGTGTGTGACTCCTGTCCAGGTGGTTCAATGGACAAAACCAGGAGAGCTTCTGATTTAGAATAATTTAGAAGCCAGTGATATTTTAAACTTATAGACATTATTTTTAAATATAAGTAAAGAATAAACCCCTTCCACATCCAAGTATGTTTCTAGTACAACAGAATTAGTTTTCTCAGTGTTTCACATCCTTCTACCTATAAGAACTGTGACAAGCAGGTTTATAAATTCTGTGATTTGGTAACTTCAAAGCCTTTGTATATTTACAAGTCCACAGCCTATTCTGCGGCAACTCACAGGACCATAAGTCATTTCAGCCCTTTGAAATTGTTTTATGAAAGACACTGACTGTTACTTGGGGCTTAAAGAACTTTTCATCACCAGTCATATTGGTTTTGAGAGTTGTTATGTCCAGATGTCCACCTAGTCACTGTGCTGCAAGTGATTACTCTAGTAAAAAAATTCCTGTGCCAGAAATATTCCTGTTTACAGTCCAACCTTTTAGCATAAATCCAACTTAAGCTACTACGATAGATCACAAACTGCGATAGCTAACAATCTGGCATATGTTCACTCATCTCTATAAAAGGGAAATGGGGAATCAGTAGTTTCAGTCAAAAATGCAAGATGGATTGCTAGAGTCAGTAAGCTGGTAAAACACCACAGTTAAATCTACCAGAACTCAAGTACTGGCAGACAAGAGTGTAACTCAACAACTGGAAACAATCATGACTGAGCAATTAAAAAGACCTTCTCAGCTAAGATGGAGCAACCAGACCTCTACTCATAGTTCAGTGCAACGCACAGTAAAACAGGCTTGTCATCATGGAAAGAATACACTCCAAGTGCCAATGAAGATAATTTTACTCTGCACCGTAACTAGTGTAACTCTACTAAGGGGATGTAGCAACTCTAAACTGGTCTCTTGCAATTGTCTGTGCACACCCAAATATTGTTAAAAATCATGGGTTAAAAATCATAAAAATCACTCTCCAGTGACATGCTAGACATAGAGCAAACTTTGGAGAACCAGTACGCTACTGAAGAAGAGAGAGAAGCTAGAGTATTTCAGGTAGTTTTGAAAACAATTAATTAAACTTGTGATGAGTACCCTAGTTAAGAGCTTAGGAAACTTTTCCTTTATTCTTCTTTGTGTTTTTCATAAATACTGGAGTTCAACCTTTCACTCATGTTAACATTGTATGAACAACAGTATGAATGACAGTATCATATCTAGATAAACTGACAGTGCTAGTTCTTCACTGATTACATTTAGAATTTTCACCAGGAAGAATTACGGGATATTTTGTCCACAATACAGATAGTCTTCCTGCCTCTGCAATCCTATGAATCAGTGGTGTATGATCATCATGTTGTTTGGCACTCCTGGTCAAAAGCAAGGGTAGTTTTTAACCACTTTAGAGATAGGAAAAGTGAGCCTCTTACTAGCCAGTGCCTGAATTTTCAGGCCCTTAATTTTGGATTACTTTTGTCTGAAAAGGGAGACAATTATTAGCAGACTTCGAGGTGAGAAGCAAGTATAACACACAATTCTATTCAGATGAGAGGTGAAATGCTCTAAAAAACCATTTCAGATCAGTCAGCAGCTACCACTAAAATGCCTCTGTATTTAAGAGAGTCCATTTCTGAGTATTTTTCTAACATAAACATACATTGTTATATTATCTCCTGCAGATATCGCTCATCATCTGGCCCCAAACCTTCAAACTTCTGTCTAATTTCAGAAGCAAGAGCGTGCTTCTACTGCCTTCGCAGAACTACATATATGCTTCTGCAGTGAAAAAGGAATTTATCTGTAAATGATTTATGGTAATAATTATGTTGTTACCCAAATCTTCTCCTGATAAGGGCCTCCCACCACTACCTTAACATCTGTTAAATAACTCATTAGCCATTACTAAACCTAAAGTAGGCGTTTCAATTTAAGTACCACATAATTTTTAAAGCAGCTTTGCCACCGAGATGCGCTGTGTGTTTCATAGTATGTTATTACCAAGGCAAGGCTAACTTCACGCTCCTGATCATTTACTTCGATTTCAAGCGCAAGTAAGCTTTTAGCAGCTTTTCAGTTCCGAATCACTAATCGTTAAGATACAGCAACTGGGCAGACTGCCGTTTCCCACGGGAGAGAGGACCCGTCAAACTACAGAGTGACATGAGACGTCCCGCCACGAAGAGGCAAAGACACGGCCACGACTATGGGATATAGCCGCGCACCCTGGGGCTGCCCGCGCCGGGAGGGCCGCAGCCGGCGCCCCCAGCCCCCAGCCCTGACAGGAGCGTCACGGCTCCCGCGGGCAGGCCTCAACAGCCTCCCGAAGCGACGCCGCTCCCTCGTTCGCGGCGGCCGCCTTTTCTCTCCGGCGCCGTACCGGAGCCCCCGCAGCCCAGAAGGGCCCCGCAGGCCGGGGAGAAGCGGGAGCAGGCCCTGCTCGGGCCCCCGAGGCGGGCCGGGCCGGGCCGGGGCGGGGCGGGGCGGGGCGAGCCGGGGCGAGCCGGGCGCGGTGCGGGGCCCGCGGCGCCCGGGCCAGCCCTGCCGCAGGCCTCCCCCTCCGCCCGCCCCGCACTCACCTGCCCCGCCAGCCCGGCCAGGCAGCGCAGCGCGCTGCTCGCCACCTCCGAGGCCGCAGGGTCGGCGCCGATCTCCGCAGCGTGGCCGCCGGGCTGCAGCGGGCCGGGCGCCGCCGCCATGACACCGGGCCGAGCCGCGGCCGCCGGCGAGGTCCCCGCCGTCGCTCCGCGATGACGAACCCCCTCGGGTGGCCGTGCCCGCCGGCCCCGCCCCCGCGGCCTGAAGGACCGGCGCGCCAGCCAATCGCGGGCTGCGCGCTCGCGGCCGGCGCCGCGCCGGGGGAGCGGCCGGCCCTGCGGGCGCCGGCTGGCGTTGGCGGGCAGGGGAGGCGGCCGTTACCGGCAGCGCGGGGGCGAGGGGCTTCCCCCGCGGCGCCTGAGCCTGGCTGCCCTGCCCTGCCCTGCCCTGCCCTGGCCTGGCCTGGCCTGGCCTGGCCTGGCCTGCTCGGGTAGGGGCTGCTCTGCCCCTACGCGCAGGAGCGGCGGCCCGGGGCGGCTTCTCGGCTGCGGCAGCAGGGCCCGGGCTGGGGAGGCGGCCTCAGGCCTGGCTGTCCTGGCCGGGCTCTGCCCGTCCTCCTCCGGCCCCCTCCGGCCCCCTGGGTTTCCACGCTGTGGTGTGCGGAGGACCCTCTCCTGCAGTACCTGTCTCTGCAGCGTGGCGAGCAGCCCCGTTTCCCAAGCCTGAGGAAGCATCTTAGCTTTTGCTCCGTCCTCAGACCTCTCTGGGACCCTGAAGCTTTTCTCAGCTCAGGTCCATTGCAGCCAGCAGGTGAAAGACCGCCTCGGTGCTCGCAGAGTCACCGCGTGTTGGCCCAGGCGTGTAGGCCCACCTCTGCGTGCTGCTTTGGTACCACCAGGCTTTGAACCCTAGACTGCAGCAGCTCCTGTGGGGCGTCCTCTCCCTGCAAGGCCACCTTACTCCCTCACCCTTCTCTTTGCCTCCTGGCTCCTTCCTGTCCTTCAGCAGCCTCCACGGAGCTGTCAGCGTGGGCACATGGCAGGCAGGCTTATAGGAGTGCCTCTGCCGAGTGCTCGTGCATGGAGGGAAGAACAACGCGTGTCCACTTAAGTGTTATTTAAGATTACTGCGCTTGTTTCAGCTGTGCTTCTCTGGTTGTACCTTCACTTCTTTACATTCATATGTGTTTCTCTTCAAACCCTCAACCTTTCTGGTTACAGCAAGGTTGTTTTTTCATCAGACCACAAGGAGCAGGTTTGTCAGAGTACTCTCATTATGGGACTTGCGAGACTGTATTCCCTCTTAAGACCGTCTACTTCATTTCTTTCCGAGGACAGGATGAATGCTGACAAAGATTTTCTACCTGATGTTTCCCTTGATACCCTAATTTTGATCCTTTAACCGTCATACCTCTTCCTGTTCCCTCCCCCCAGAATTTTTTATTCCATTGGGAAATGGTGGATGTTGTATATACAAATGTTAAAGCATTCTTAAATAAAGATGTTAGGAAGGCAGATTAATTTATTTGACTGAAGATTTGGGGGGTCTTTTAAAGGCATTCCTCTGTAAAGCATCCAGATAAAACTTACCTTAATTTAGTGAAAATAAATCCCACTAAACTGAAGACATAGTATTCTGTGTCTCCATTCAGCAACCAACTTAAATATTTGAGAAGTCTCAAGTAGAGTCTGCTCAGTTCCATAGGAAAATTAGTTCCAAAGAGGACTTCAGTGCTAATGGTTACAAATACATTTCATGGAGAACTGCGTTTTGCAAGAATATCTTATCTAAGGTGAGCTAGATGCATTTGGCTGGATTTGGATGATGAGAACCACTCTTCTGGTTCATAAATGCTTATGCAGAATGTGTTCCTGATTTGGAAGCTCTGAAATGTAGAGAAACTTACTTAATTCCTGCAAAGATACTGGTTTTGTCAAATGACAGTATCTTGAACACATACACAAAACATGGTAGTCAGTTAAGAAAGATTGTGAAATTTTATTTTGCAGTTCTGTCCAACAATGGTAATTCCAGCTCATGGTCAAGGACTTGCTGCTTCAGCCTGCCCTGGCTCTTGCAGTTTTATCTCTGGACAGGCAGCTGAAGCAATTCTGCGGAACATAATCATTTGGATCAAATCATGAAGCTTTCAAGAATAAAAGAGAATACAATCTCTTTTCCCCTTCCCCCACCAGCACTATAACACTGAATAAACATGTAAGTAATTTGCTGGCCAGAACAGAATATGGAGCACAGATGTAACACCCTGGTATTGATTGTTGCTTCTCAGTGTCAGAGGTGGCAATTTGCCCTGACTGAATCTCCAATGACCTGCAAAGATAGATCAAGTTCAGATGTTTGAACCAAGTTTTAAACTTCAAGTGATGAAAGCTCAGCTACCTGATAAATTCCCCTTCTGAAAAATGCAGCTTTCCTGGAGTGATGGAGCAGGTGTATGCCTACTTAGCAGGGGCTAGATGTAGCTTTATTAGTTGAGAGACCTGAGACCTTTCCTTTGCTTTTGAGCACGTTATCTTTATCCCTAGCAAGAGGTTGTTTTGGGGTACAGAATGTTTCGAATGAAAAATAAAGTGATAAGCACATAAATGTCAGAAAGGTACTGGAGGTTACACTGCCATATACATGGAAATATAAGGGAGGATGAATGAATGTGGAGGATATCAAGAGATGGTGGAGGTGATGTACCATTATTTATTCAGTGATCATTACAAGAAGAGTAGGCAAAAGACCATGAAGCAGTCTGTAGAGTTGTTGATGTCCACCTATTATTTACTAAGCAGAAACTGGATCTTGGCCTTCTTACTGTCAATGACAAATGTCTTCTCTTAGAGAAACAGTAATGATTCCTGTGGGTAAAGAGGACATAGATTTTCTTCCTACTTTCACTATCTCAGGAAGCCTTGAGCTGTGTTGCAGCTGCTAGTTGAATAAATTTGGTAGCATCTGAAATTTCACAGATTAAATTATGTAATGCATTTTGCAAGCATGAACAGAAATAATCTAAATTGATTTAAGAGAGTAGAAAAATGAGAGCATGTGAGAAAATGAGAATACAGAAAAAAATGTGCAAATACACTAAGACAAAGTATGTTAAACATTCATATCTAATGCAAGAGACAGACCAGAGCAGAACGGTTCCAGAAGATGATTATATGCTCACTGTGTGTAGTGCACAGTAAAAATGAATACACTTGCAATCGCCTCTGGCAGTAAAGCTGGCCACAGTAAATCCAGGCCTCCCATAAAGACAGAGGAAATTACATGGCATGCTCACTAAAGCTGGTGAAACAATAAAATATTGGAAGCTCTCATTGCTGGAAAGATACTGGTAATTTGGAGGGAATTTGTAGAAAACTGGCAAGAAGTAGATTGCCGGAGATACAGATTCTAGTTTAGAATGAGGGATCAGAAGATTTAAATATGTGTAACTTGGCAGTAATGGCCGCTTTGAGATATTTTAATAATGTGGCTACCAAGGGAGGGAATAATCTGGAATTGCTTTCAACATTCAGGGATAGAGTTATCATGATAATATTAAATCTTCTGCAGCTTGGATCCCTGAAATGGATCTCTGAGGTGTATGAAAGCCTCTCCCACCAAAAATATAAACACAATAGCAAATATTGTTGTTTGGGTGAAAATTATTTTGAAATGGAAAAGAATTTTCTTTTGGTTTTGGACTATTGCTCCTTTTTATTTGGTTCATAAAATGATATAGATATACACCTCTTTCCAACTCTAGGTGCCTTTAGGCACTTTAAAATCACAGTAAAGTTTAATAAATTGACACAAATTCTGTTTGCTGGTCACCACTGTTATAATTACTAGCACTATTTCTGCTGAATATTATATTAACGTAATTACTGAACTCGCACTTTAATTTTGTCCCTAACTAACACCCAAAGGTGGGTGCTTTGCAGAATGTACCAGTGGCTGAGGTTTGTTGTGCTAAAGAGTGAAATGCTGAGCTAAGGAGCCTGTGTAATGTATAAGCAGATTTTTCTCCTGAATAGAAAAGCTCATGCTGTGTACTTCTGCTTATGTCAGCTGTAGTGCATAGAAAGGCAAAAGAGACAACACTTCAGAAAAAAAATTAAACTGAAATCATTGGGAGCTTCAGAGATAAAAACAATACACTGAATTCTGCCCAGTGCCCCAGGCAAGTGGTTCAGCTTGGCAGTGACTACTGTAAATGTAGTTTTCCTTAATATTCAGATTATCAGTGCTGCACTAAATTATCTCAGTTTATAAATAGAAAATTGATAGTATCCTACCCATTGGATTAAAATAGAATAGGACATAACAAATTCCCCTCCAGAATAAAAGTTCTTATTTATTTTTCCAAGCATTAATTTCAGAAGAAGAGCACTTCACTTCTGTTGCTACCTGGGTACCTAGGAAAAGGCATCACTCCAACCAAGGTTATGGGTCCTGGTTCAACAAGAGGCTTAAGCTGGTGCCTAATTTTAAGCACTGCTCCAGCTGAAGAAACGCAGCCTGCTTCCCTAAAATGTAGCCATGTGCTTATTAACTTCATCAAATAAAGGCTCTGAATTGCAAATCTAATTCTCCAATAGGAGCTGCATTCCTTCAAAGCAAATGTCTTTGCTGACCTTTCGGTGTTTCTCTCACTCTATCAAAATTTAGAAAGCCCTGTTCAGACAGGATTGGAAGGGGATTTGTATGAATGTCCTGTGGGAAATACAGCTGTGATGTATTTGCATTTAAAGAAAAAAAAAAAGCAACTACAAGTATCTTATATTTCTGACTTGCAGTAATTTTATCATTCCTAACAAAATGCAAAATCTTCATGAGGCTGTTGCCTGTTTTCTGTTTAGTGTCCTTATCCTGACATGCACGTAGACCTGTGGCCCCTCCTTTCTGAATTTTTTTACCCTTCAGATTTTCCAATTCTGCTCCATGCTTTGCCTTACTTTGGTCATTATTTTTCATGTCTTTGTTCAGTAATTTTACACCATATTTTTTATCTACCTGCCTGCCCCCTCTTTCTTGCTGCTGTCTGCAAATAAGATTAGCATCTTCTGCACAAAATTCTTCAGTTATATAATTTAGGATCAAGAACTGACCTCTGCAAGGCCCAGCTCAGCAGCTCTCTTAGAAGTCAGTGAACTATTATTATAATTATTCTGTGTTCACGAATTTTAGACTTCTATAGCTACTTTGAAAGGTTTGATTATAAACCTCCTTTCTGTAATTTCCTTTTGAGACTATCACATGAAAATGTAGGTGTCTTGCAGAGTAGGTTTCTATGCTCATAGTGTTTCCCTTGTCTGTAAACTCTCAGTAAATTGACACAAGCATTGTGAAATTAAGCACTCATACCTGAAGATAGTCTAAAAATTAATGATTTTCCACTGCATTAATATGTACATGCTGCACATAGTATATATTTAACTCAGGTTTAATGGGATACTTGAAAATCTATATTTAACAGGGAAAGAGGAATATAGCACATTTACTTCAGAGAAACTTTAACTTTTGGGATTCCTTGATTGCTGAGTGCTTGATTTTAAAAACTGTAGCTTGCATCTTTATTAGTATAATTTGGCTATTATTTTAAAAGAAATAATGGTGATGGATGCTTAAGAATATTTAAAATAAGGTTCTTCAGCTGTGCTATGTACAAGCTTTTCACACAGCTTAGCTGGGAGCCAAGTCATTTTCTAAACATACAGTCTTCCTAGCCTTTTCTGTGGAACAGTTAAGTTGCTCAAATTTAAATTTACCTCCTGCTTCAGCAGTTAACTTATAAATCTCTGTACCCCAGTAGCTGGACAGTTATCATTTAATAGACCACATCTGTTATTATTGGTCCAATCAATCATTCAGTATCCTAGCAGGCTCCTCCATTGGCTTCAGGAACCAGATCCAGATCTGCTTTAGATATGAGATTCATGGACCGATAGTTGAAATTAGGGACCTATACTATGTAGCTGAGTTGAGCCTCTCAAATAGCCTTAAGGAGTTAATATATCCATATTACAATGCAAGATAGGCACCTAAATCCTTTAAGCTCCTCTGGATATATCACTCTGTGTTCATACCGCCTGCAGTATTCTTCCAACGTCTACATCTGTACAAGTAAATACATAATGCCCTTTTTGGATATAAAGTAACTATAAAGTTATTTGAATGATCTCCATTGTATTATAGTGAACGGACAAAACAAAAGATCACACTCATCTTTATACTGTCAGTATTTTTCTAATGCAGAAGAGGCATTTGTTAATAGGGAATATGGAGTCTTTGACATTTTGGGTCCCAATCCTTCAGTGAAGCTAGTCATGCACCTGCTTACTTTGTGCACAAATCATTCTAATGAATTCTAAAGGACTATTCATGTGCATAAAGCTAAGCCTGTGTGTAAAAGCCTTTGCAAGACTGGGCCTAGGTTGTAAGTTTGATAATGACCTGAGGCTGATTCAACAGAGAACAAGCAGTCCTTTTTAAATGTTGAGAAGTGTAACTCCAGCTCAGCTGCACAGGTATGGGCAGTGCTAAGGAACTTCGTAGTACATGGAACTCTCAAAACTGACCAAGAAAAAATGGCAAAGGGTATCACAGATATTTTTTCATTTACATTTTAGAATACTGCATTTTACCTTAATCTTTTTAATTCTTGGCTTCAGCTTAATTTCATTATGGCTATGAATTCCATTTGAATAACTTTATTGCAGGAGCTCAGAAACTTTCCTGTTTTAAATTCATATAAATATATATCTATATAGCCTGTATGAAAGAGTAGATCTGCTTAGAGAATGGTAATTGTGAGAAATCATAACTGTGCTCTTTGGAACATTTTTGCTTGAGGAGAAGGCAAGATATCAGCACTGTTTCATGAAGAAGTGCACAGAGGAACTTTCCATACTTATTTGTTCATACCATGCCATATTTGGGCATGGTGCAGCACTTCTGCTGCAAGTGCTTTGTGCTGCACCACAGCAGTTTATGATCTCAGAGACAGCGCATCACCTCCAGGAGCCTCCCAACAACATCAGGGCAATTCCAGTGGTTATGATACATCTCCTGAAATCTTTTTCTCGATATTGCTTCCATGAGTTGCTTCCATCATGAGCTTCCACAGAATTTGATACAGGTTTTTTTCCTGTGTTTAAACACACAGGCAGTGCTACTAAAATCACTATCAAAAATCGATGAGATTACTTAAATGTAAACTGAGTTCCTGCTTGGGGCTATAGATTTTGGCATTTAATATGCTGAGTGTATGAAATAGGCATGTTTATGCACCGTCACAAAAGAGAAATGTTTTCTTTTGCATAAAGCTAACCCTTGTCTTACCACGATCTACTCACTGCTAAAATGATCACTCTACTTAGTGGCCTTTAGGAACCATTGACTATGAAATGTCACTTGTTTGTTAGGCTCACTAAGATAAAGTTGGTAAAAAAGAGGGAAAGAGTCTTTGTCCTGCAGCTTAATCAACTTTTAGTCACACTAGACTGGTCCATCAGAAAATTCCAGTTTCCTCAGTTAAAGGATGAATTTAATAATCTCAGCTGGGTGAAGAACTGAGCAGATTAGGCATGGAAAAAACCACACCGAAGCTGCAGTGGGTGAAGGTGATAGTCCTGGGACCACCACTGCTGGCTTTGTTCTAGTTGTTGGTCTTGGGGACAGGACAGATCTTTTGCTTGGTTTGATGCAGGAAAAAGAGTGAAGAAGATACCTCTTATAAGGCATGGTAATCCTTTACTAACCTTTTTAATTACTATTTAAACAAAGATTAAAGTTATGGAGTTGGAGAGTCTTTTGCTGTTTTATAATTTAGCAGTTCAGGCTGAAGTTTCCTTTATGTTTTTTCTGTTTTTATGCAGGCAGCCTAGAAGATGGACATTTGACAGGCCACAATAGACTGCTCCTTTCCCAGGTATCTCCTGCTTGTTTCCTTTATCTGTGAATAGGAAATGGCTTAAAGGCACCTGTGTTATGAAGGTCCCAGGGGCAGCTGCCTGACTAGTGAATGCCTGATTATGTGTTAACATGCTTTGTCAGATATTGGCAGAATCTGTTCTCTTCTTTTGCCTTTTCAGCAAGGGTACCATTGACAGACTGGCTACCCATTTATAGAAATGTTGTCCATCAAACTGTGAGGAAGGACAATGGTGTTTTTCTGTGGCCAGTGACTGTGGGAAACTTTTCTTTGGCTATTCAGGCAATTTTTGTAGCTTGCTCTGAAGAGGAGAGACTGATGAGTGCAAAAAGTACAATTAAGCAAAGCCAGACTTCAATTGAAGGCTGTAGTGTAGTCTGCTGTTCTCATTTTTTTATTTGGAAAAAAATCTATGGGTTTTCACATTGCTGTGTGGCATTCAGCGGGGGGCTATTACAATCCTAAATTTTTTTTCTAGACCACCTAATTCTAAGTAAAAATTAAATGTAATGAGAGCCACTTGGAGTTCTGAATATTTTAAAGCATAATTCCCACAGAAGGGATTCGACCTAAACTGCGGAGAGCATCAGTTGGCTAATTATAGCTGCATTTTATATTACAGCAGGTGTCAGATGCAGTCATCTCAATAAAGTCCACATAATACTCTGGAAAATAACAAAAGCTTTTCTTTGAATGTGGGTACTAATTTCTGCTAGGTGTCATATGAGCTCTGATACTTCTTATTGGCGTTAACAAGAGCACTGCAGCACTCAAACATGCTTTTTGCTTAGGATGAATTGATACTGTAAAGCACTTACTAGTCAGCCTTGGCAGATGTCAGTAGTTAATACTAGTGTTGCAGAGGTTGGTATATAATGCAAAGAGTCTTACATAAATACTTTTAGATGATGGGCTGGTTTTGAGAATGAGTGTGAGCTGTACACCAACTTACTTAATGAAAGCTAAATAGACAACAGCAGGATAACTGCATTTCCTTTAGCTTCTATCTTATTTTAAGTCCTCTGCAAGTAAAGGGCAGATGGGAAGGCAGTAAACTAGGTGAATGAAAACATTAAACTTAATAAGCACTTCATGCTTTCATACCATTTTCCCAATTCAATGGAAGCAGCAAGTTTGAGTTACTGAAGTGATGGGTGAGAAAGGTCTTTCCTAAGCCTTGAAACTGAGATCCCCTAAAGATTGTATCTTCAGAACAGCCTGCATGTGATGAAACTACAATCTATAGGCATTTGATGGTCACCTGACTTTTTAATTAAAAGATGGGATTCTATGATTCCAAGAGGAATGTGTTTTAAAATATTCATGAATCAGTAAAATAAATACTGAAGTGGGTAGCCTGCACAGAAGCCCTTGAATACAAGGAATTGTGATGACATTGAAGTGGAATTGCAGGCACAATGGGCAGGGTGAAAAGCACAGGCAGCAAAGCCTGCCCAGCTGATTGTGCTTGGCCTAACATGCAACAGAGGCACTTCCCAAGCTTGCCAGGTACCCTGAGAAGCTGTAAGACAGGAGAAGCCTCAGTACAGAATGGCAGGGTCGGGTCATGGGAGGCTTGCTGCTTCTCCCGAAGGGGATAGGACGTGCCTGGTCCAAGCATGGACGAGGAGAAGGGCTTCAACAAAGAATAATGCCAAATGTTAGGCTAATCATGCAGGAGGAACAAGCGTCTACCTCATACTAGCAAAACAAAGGAAAATCAACAGATGATGAAAATCCTCTGACATCTGAGTCTTCTGTAAGACCAACAAGCCACTTAATGGTCTACAAGCTAGTGCTATATACCTCTCCCCCACATCATCTCCCCTGAGAAAAGGTACTCCCAAACACCAGGCTGCCTTTGTCTCTGGCATAGAAGCCCATGGAGAACTGCAGAGGTTATAGAAATAATAAATACAACTTAATATAATAAATCTTTTCTTTTTAAAATGTAATAAACAGTCAGCAGAACAAAACTGAACCACAAGTTCCAGCATGTTACCTTAGCAACTCTGTAAGAAAAAACAATCACAGGTTATGAAATATCATTTAATTTTTTGTAGAACTCCAGAATAGTTTAAATTACAATCTTACCGCATTAAATACTGAATAAACTAACATGCAGGAAGAGCCTGGTTTTGGTCTGAAGACTAGATGCAATAAGTAATTTGTAAAAAACAAGTGAAAGTAAATTAGAGAAATATATTCATATTAAAAAGACATGTACTTCTGGACTAACATACACATATTGTTCAAAAAAGTTTCTAAATACAATAATGGACATATATAACCCATGTAGCCTCTAATCCTGGCCAAAACCAGATACAGAAACTAAACACAGAGGTACAGAGAAGAAAATGAAGGGAGAAATAATTCCTTGGCTAATCTGTGCCTGGCATCTGGGGAGCAGAGGACTGTCTATGAGAGAACTGCTTTAGCTCTCACACATGAGGTTACCTCTAAGGAAAAGACTTATGAAAAGGCCTGAGAACAAAAGCCCAATTATAAAAGCTGAAAGCATGATTGCCATTGTACAAATGAATTTACTAATTTACCCTATTTATTCCACATAGACCCTTTCTGAAAGCTTTTAATATTGAGAGCAGCCCAGCTTAACCTGGAAAGCTCTGAGGAGCTCTGTGAAAGGTTGGAAGGTAAACAAGAGGTGGAGTTAACTGCAGGAACTGTCAACCTAGTCGTCCTTTGGCTGTCTCCCTTTTAGGCCAAAAGGCATGAGGAGACCACCACTGTACTACATTGGGTTTGTACTACTGCTTTCCCCTGTCTTAAATTTCTAGTGTTGGAATGTGCTCCTGTGCATGTGATACAGAGCTGGGTATTAAAGAATAAAATCTCCTCCTGCCAGTAGACATCCTAATTTTTTTCATTCTAGGGGGAGAAGGTAAGAGGTAGTTATCAGCAAGTAGAGACGCTGTTGTAAAAAGTAACTACCAACAGTGTCGCTCAGAATTTATTACCCTCTGCAGATTACAAAAAACTAATGGCTTCTCCTTGTGATATCTCTGAAGGATTCTTTGCAAGCAGGCATCTGGCAGACAGTTCCTATGGTAATGACTGTTACTGCCCTATATATAACATGAGTTTTATGTGTGTGTAATTCTCCTCGATTATTCTAAAAAACTGAATCAGTCTGGGATAATTTTGTATATCACCTACTGTGAAAATTGCTTTGGTGGCAAGCAAAATCAACTACTCCGTGACCTATACTTCTTGATATTAGAGGTTATATGAAACTTACTGCACTCTCCTTTCTCCACAGTTATTGCTACTTCTTCCCCTCCATTTTTACTCTAAGATTACAGGAATGTGATTGCACAATGCAGGCAGCACAGATGGCAGCTGAAGGTCTGTATCTGCCAGGTGTCTGTGTAACAGCTGAGTCAGTGTACGCAGCTGAGCACAGCTCACTTTCTGACATAGATGTTCAGCGCCATTTCTCTGAATTGCGGCCTTGCATAACCTTTGGAAGTACCTCTGGCAAATTTTAGACTATACTCAAGTACACAATACTTTGGCAGGCAGAAGTCAGAAGAAGTCTTGCTCTGAATTCATTGTAAATGCTCAGAAGACAGAAATACCTCCTGCATTTGCTACTGTGGATGCAAAGGATGGACTTAATGATGTAAAACACTGGGAAAGGGTAGGCCCTATATAAATACATCACGTCTAAATATAAACAGTGTATAAATAATCACCTATACTCAAAGAAAGTTTGCGGGAGATCTGCTCAGGTTTGCTGACAGACTCCAGTGGAGAGAGGAAGAAGAATCTTTAGAGCCAAGGAGGAAGTCATGTAATCCTATGGTAACTAGGAGAGAAGAACTGGTTCTTGAAGTTTGGGAGGGCAGGACAATGTCATTCTGAGCTCTGTGGAATTGACTTCCTCCTGGTAGGGCTCAGATACATCCAACAGCTCCCTTCTGATAGCTGAGGTTCACAAGTCGGGTGTCATGGGGAGAGAAGTGGTGTGATGCAATGTATGCACCATCCTGTGACGGTACCACAGTGAGATGCCCTTTTCTGTAGGTACTGCCGTTATACACCAGTAGTCTGTGCAGATATAAGCTCTTCCAGCCTAATGCTGCTGCTCCTCATGTGCAAACAGATGCAAGAGGTGGGAGACTGGGAACCTTGACTGAAGGGGGGAAAAAAGTCTGAGGAAGAAAGAAACCAGGTGATGGCTTACATAAGAAGCAGTTTGGGAAAGAAGAGGAGGTTTGCACCATATAGGTCCAAGAACTTCCAGTAGTTTTATAGGCAACATGGTTTCACTGTCCACATGAAACATTAGAGCTGATTACAGTGCTGTAGATCCAAACAAACTGGGGGGATTTGAAGAGGAATGTTCTTCCCTTGAGGACCTTCACAAGATCAGCTTACAGAAGGGGGTGGGGAGTGGGAGGAAAAAAACCACACAGCAAAGAAGAACTGAAAATTCCCAGAGAGTTCCACCAACCATCATATCTGTCAGGAAGGTGGTTTGTGCCTAAAAGAATGGCAAGTTCCCCAGGGTGCCAGCAGTGCTGTACGGTTTTTGTAATGATTTTGTAGTGAGATACAGGGATGAGTTCATCCATTACCAGCGCTGCAAAGAACTGAGGTATGGAGTCTAATGGTGGAGAATTTCATTCCTAGATCCAACCCTATGAGAGTGAAACAATGGTGCTTGCTGCTCCATGTGAAAGATGTATCTTCACTGAGAGCTCACTTCTTTTCCTTGATTAAAGGAGAAAATAAAAAGATTTTTGTAAAAATGAAGAGTAAAATAAACAGATCATAATATGTCTGTGGACACAGTTTCATTTTACTTCAACTGTAGCATAAAAGATCATGAAATATCTTCTTCTGGCCTTTCATTAAACCACACTGTCTTTAAACATATTTCAAGGAAAGTAAAGAGTTTGGAGTATTAAAAACGTATACAAAGATTTCGCAGGTAATGTGTATGTGAAGGTTCAAGTAATCATCCAAGGCCAGAGTACTTGAAGAAGTGAGGGACTGTTAAATTACTATGATCTTAAAAATAATTACTGTAATACTTTGGAGAATACATTTGCCATAACAAATATAGAACATATTTTCTAATTTCTATTATGGCTATCAAGGTCATCTAGTGACAGAATGCAAAATCTTTTATTTTTTCTCATTCAGATACTGTCAGGTGCATAAATTCTATAGCTAATGTGTAAAGGCATTTAAAAATTGGAATTCATTAATGAAGAAATTATGTCTTTGCCCAATATCACACAATAATTTTTATCTTGTGAACAGAGTTTAACAATACACAGGATCAGGCTGGCTTTAGTCCACTAATACATGCCATTTCCAAAAGTGTGCTGCCTATATATTAAACACAGTGCACACACAAGTACCCTAGCATTCCTTGAAAATGAATTTCAAATCCACATTTATTGTAAGTGCTTTGGGGCAAGAACCATCTTTTGTTATTAAACAATGCAGATGGGATCTTGGCCCATAATTGGGGCTCCTAAGCACTGTGAATTCTTTCACCAATGTCTCACATTCTCTTTCTCCCTCTCTTTGTCCCTCTGCAGATTATGCCAGTGTTTACAAAGGTTGGGATCCCTTGCATCCTCATCAGTTTTTACATTTGCCCAAGAATCAGATTCAGTTTAGCCTAGCATTCTTCACAAAGATAAAAGGGTGACAGATCCTGACACATTTGTGCCTTTCAAAAGTAGAAAAGCTGATTTCATGCATAAACCCTAACGTAAAGCTGTCTCCAAGGTGAAATTGTACCAGTCTTGGTGTAAAAAGTGGAAGGAGAGAAATATTTGAACTACATACAGTGATGTGCTTGAGCACTCTTTCTTATACTATAACCAGAAAATGCTATAATACCCTTATTTTCCAGTTTCTTACTACTGAAACTTTGCTTTAAATCTGATTTCTTTGTGATCAAAAGACACCTAAGACACCTCATTTGTGTCTTAGGTGGTAGCTAATCTTTACAGGTATGGATTTCTATCAGTATTATTTAAAACAATAATACTGGGCAAGAAGATATATTATTGAATGCTTATTTTACAGTTGCATTACCTGGAAAAACATACACATGTGAATCATGCATTAATCACTGAATTACTAGACTTTAATGGTCGATTTACACGTGACAGATCAGTATGTTCTATCATAAGTAAATGAGTGAATTTACTACAGTATTGATAATTCTTTGTGATTTTATTCAGCGACAGTGATTTAGTAAAACTAGAAAGAAACATGAAATTATTAAAGACATACAAAGAGCCAGAATGGGGGATACTGCCAAATTAGAAGTCTCTTTCTCAGGTCTGATACTTTAGCCTGTAGTTAAAATGAGCTTTGCCACAGAAAGAGCATTGTGACCATAATGCTTGTTCCCCAAACAGGAGTGGTGTAGCAACAACTATTCAGTCACAGGTTCTTAGGTTGTTTGTATAGTATAAAGCCAGTGAAAACCATTGCAATTCTCTAGCTAGACCTCCCACGTAACATAGATCTAAGAATTTCCTGGAATTAATTCCTTCTGGAATTAGAGTGTATGTTTGAGAAAACATGCTATTCTTTACTATAACATTTCCAGAGATAAAAAATCTAGCAAAACTCTGAGTATGATGTTTCAATGATTATCATAACAATGAAAAAAACGGGACCTTTAGTCTAAATTTAGGTAGCCTTTAATTTTAGCCACTGAGTCTTGTTACACAATGGTTTGCCCAAACAGAATACATTGATCAAACTTCATCTTTTTTTTAGCAAAAACCTTATAGAACTTGGACAAATCACTCTAACTTTCTTTCTGGGCTTCTCTACAGACAGAACTTAGCGTGCAGAAAGCATGTGAATTCACAGTGCTTGAGCTAGTCAGCTCTAGTTTGCCAGGCACACCCATCTGATGAATGCTAAGTAGCTAAGACATAAACTACCTTACCTTAAAGACAATTGTAATGTAATATACATGAGGTTTTTTTTATTTTGCTTTGAAATGAAACAAATTGCCTCGAAAAAGGTTGAACCAGCAGCAAGAAAAAAGTGATGTACACCTTCTCCTTTTACTCAATACTCTTGTATTTGTGTATGTAGATCACATGAGGCCACAGTTATCATTGGCATATACGCATCAGGCCAGGCTAAGCTTTATATTCTCAGAAGTATTCAGTGTGTTTATACTTCTGTCTGGTCTGGTAAGGGAGCAGAACTATATAATTTGAATGATAGCCTGCACTGCACATAGGCTATAGCTGTAGTTAGGATTGTTCCTAAAGCTCATGTACTGGCTTTAAATTAATTAGGGGGGCTAAAAAAGTTGTCAGGGAAGGAAAACAGTTGATGCCAAAATCTTTTCCAACAAGTTCATTATTAATAGCAAAACATCAACAGAAGCCTCACCTTCAAGGAAATCATGATTAGAGGCTGGAAAAGGGTTAAAGAGATATAGGTAGAGCAGAATGTCAAGGGAATCTTGCTATTATTTTATCTCATGGGACATGTTACACAGTATTAGTAGCCTGGATATGGATTTGGACAGTAGAACCACTGACAGACATGTGACTGCATGGAATTGCAAGATGATGAGCACAGCTTATAGTCCCACATTGAAACCCAGTATTCTGCTGCTAAAGAGCAGACAGAGGTGATAAAGACCCACCACAAAGAAGCAGACCTCTAGAAAGATCCAAGAAGTCATTTTTTTAAAATATTGATTTGGACAGCTGGTGCTAACAGCATAATCATGGTATTTCAGAAATCCATCCAAAGCTACAAGATGTGGTACCAAAGCTACCAAAGGACCAGATGTGGGCAGTGTGTCATCGAGCTAGATATGCAGTTCCTGAGAAAGGCACTCTCAAGGTAGAAAATACATGACCATGATTTTGAAGCATTTAGCTACAAATATCAATTATGTCAGTAGCTTGATGTAACTGCCTGATCCGAATTCAAGGCATCCTTCTTAGAAAAGACCTGAAATTGAGAGCCCAAAGAGCTGTTAGTAGTACAGGCTGAGCCTGAGCACAGTGTTGCAGGGAGAAATCTAATCTGTAGTTCTACCATGTCCTCTAAGTTATTAACACCACCACAGATTTCTGATTCAGGGCCTCCCATTGAGAGAATTCCTGGCAGCTTCCTTGTTCCTGTGAGAAAACCAGCCCATATAAAACCATGTGTTGTTTGCTTGAACCCCATTACCAAACAATGTAGATGACTTGGTATCTGGTTTCTCCTCAGGCACTTCTGCCTGAGACACCTTTAGGATGGCCCAGCCGCTGGACTATCCCCATGGTTGTAGGGCAGTTCTGAGCAGAAATGTGATGTCCTCCCCTTCTGTGGAAGGTCAGTGCACATACTGGTATGCAAGGAGCGTGGGTCAGAGACGTGAATGTGCGCACGCGTCTTGGGGAGCAGGGTTGAGAAACCCAAGCTCATCCTCCCATCTGGGTCCCCTAGTCACATTAGCTGAAGTCACACTCGGTCGTGCCATGTCTCTACCTGCACCTATGACTTTTATATTCCTCACTGTTTTAACAAGGTGGGAGAGGTTTCCCAGTCAGAAAAGCCAAAGCCCTGTGATGAGACCTGGTCGTACTGGGCCCTTGTAGTTATGCCGCTTGTTTGGGCGGCAGGACCTTTGAGTGGAGGCCTAAGCCAAAATTTTTGTAATTACTCTTGGAATTAATATCACTGTCAGATGACAATATGAATATATCATCTTGCTTTTCCAAATACAGAATCTAAATATTGATATAGAGCTTCTGTTTAATTATAACTAGTTCTGCCATTTCAATCTAATAAAGTGTCTCTTTGGATTTCTTATGTTCCCAATTTTTTTAAATCTATTTTTTAAGTTTAACTCTGTGTAGTTTTATTCTTCTTAGTTTGCTCTAATTTGTCTTCTCTGATCTGTATCCATTACCCTTAACTTTTCTGTTCCTCCATTTGTTTTATATGAAGTGTGAATTCACTTATCAATTATTTTTACAGCTGCTTTCACTTGGCCATAGGGTAGGTTTGTTTCATGATTAGTCTGCCCTTCTTTCCTTGTTATGCTAATGTTTTGGGAGATATCTATTAAAATGTTCTTAAGCAGCTCACAATTACCGGTCACATTTTTTCATTCATGTTCTTCTCACATTTGATTTGATTGATTTGTTTCCAGATTGGATTTTATTCTGTTCAGCCATCAAATTTCCTGATGATCCCTTGCACCCAGGCAACCACTAATGCTTAGTTCTGCAAATAATTCCCCTTCACCTCCTCACCGTAAGGTCCAAGATGGAAACCTACATGGTAGAGGCAACAGTCTGAATAAAGACATCATCACCTAGGATTTCTAGGCAATCCACTGATGTTTTGATATTGGAAACATGAGAAACATGAGAGCTCTTGTAGGGGAGCCCTCTGAGGGGGAGCAAAGGTCGGCCAGTCCTGGCTTTATGCCAGACTAGCACTTCTCCCCCTTCAGTCTTCAAATAAGCAATACCCATTGATTTAACATCCCAGTCATGCAAGTTTCCTTTCAGGTCTCAGTAATACCAATGAGATTGATTTTAGGCTCATAATTGAGCTATTCCAATTCCCCCCCCCCCTTTTTTTTTCAGCTGGGCTTCTAGGAGTAGTGCCTTGGCAATTCTATAATTTCGTCTCTTCATGCTCTTCAATGTCTTGATTAAGTCTGTTCTCAACATCTCTATTTTTTGAACTGTGTCAGTGCTCATTTGTTTCCTTTTCCACTCAGTTCTGTAACTGCAACACCTCCTCTGACTCCAGTAGCTGGTCCATCTGCTATAAGACTTGTTCCTCCTCCGCACCAGAAGCCACACAAACTGAGCAGCCTCCATCCACCCACGAGACAAAGTGGTACTCCATCCACCTTGCATAATTTACCTAATAAATCACATTTTGTTGTATATTTTCTATTGTCTTAGAATAGGCTTGCAGTATTCTGTGATAAAGCGTAGTATCGCATCAAGCTAATTACCATCTTGTGAGCACCATGTTGTACTAGTAGTCACAGAATACATTTCCATTAACGTCATAATCATGGGATCTATTGAAAATGGGGGTATAAATAAGCAGGTCTTAGAAAAGTGAGTAGTTATATGATTTATTAGCTTTTAGCATCACTTTCCTCTATTTTTAAACATCCTCTGTCAGTCTTCCCTGCCTTCATTTGGAAATAGTAGTGCTGTTGTAGCAGTGGTGATCTAAGAATAGGCAGAGACACAGGGCCTAGAGAAAGAGGTACATCAGATCTGCTGGTGTAGTTGCAAAAGAGAGGAAAGCTTTTGGGAGCAGTCTTCTCACCAAACTGTTACCCGTGCAGAGCTGTGATCAGGAACTGCCTGAAAGCTTGTCCCTCTTTCCCACCTTCACCGGCTTGTCTTATAGAAGATATTCTCTCTCTGTACAAACTGTGTGGATCCTAAATCGCAATGAGGTGATGTTGTTTGCTTTAATTAATTGATGTTTTGTCTTGAATTCTTTATACAGAACTTGAGTTATTCAGAACCTTGAGTGAACAATTTTGGATGTCCAAGATCTCTTCTTTGAAACAGAGGTCTAGCTTGTATTCTTCAGCACTGTCTTTAGCAAAAGATTTGCAGAATGTTTGAATTGCCAGATTAAGGCTATATCAAGGGTAGTTGTTAAAAATCTTCCTACATATTGTCATTCTTTTAATCCTGTCAGTCCCCCCCATTTTTCCTGGTTAGGATTTCTCTTATCAAACACTCAAAAAAAGTAAGTGGTTGAAGGGTAATGTGATGTTAACACATTTATAACATATTAACTATAGCATTTGTGTCTCAAACAGATATCTGCATAGGTCTTCAAAGAAATGAAAAGAAAAATGCTGCTGTGCAAACTAATTCACTGTTTTGTCATAATATTTCCAGAATTGCAGTCAGCTATAAATTAGTTTGAAGGATTTTTTCTGTAATAACAATTTTCAGCATGAAGCTTGACGTTCTAGTTGAAATCTCAAACTGCTACTGATATTGGAGAAGAAACAGAAAAGGATTGGAGGAAGAAATAGCAGAAAAATTTTTAGCTAAATCTGTTCTGGCTTATATTATGTATTCTGTAATTATGTAGTTGGGTCTTGTGGTAGTGATATGTTTAATGTAAATGGATGCAATAATGAACTTTACTGAACAGATTTTATAGTACTTTAAATTTGGTTTATATTTATATATCTCTATCTAAATTTGATAAGTCCACATCATAAAAATATATTTATATTGAGTGTGCTGCACAATTAATCTTAGATACTTTAATTACAGTTTATCTTAGTTAAGAATTTCAAGAAGGGTTACATCTTGTAGTCTTGGGTGCCTCCTTTTTTCCTGTCAAATTTGGGACTTCTTTAAAATGGGACTGATTTTCAGAGGGGGGGGCACTGACCTGTTTTCTGTAGAGCACATATTTCAAAGGTTTCTTGCTCTGATTTCCAAGCACAGAGACACTCAAAATTTTCACTTGTTTTTGAAAAATCTTGGTGATACCACATTTTCATATTTTAAATCACACAAAATTTTCTGAGCTGAGGCACAACAAGTTGTAGAGGGTGCGATCATGAAGTTGAATGGATCAGAAACTCGTAAGTGAAATCTCAATATTTTGGAAGTATTGAGAGGGGCAAGGTTAAAAATCTGTGTCCTGTAATTATTGGATTAGTTTCCTGGTGAACATGTTACAGAAGCGGCTTCTTTTTTTCATATGAATGATTATTTTTTTTTAATCTGGATTCTGTGAGTTTATATTAGAAGGGGCTGAACATGCAATTCTCTGTAAATCATTTAAGCACCTGAGTAATTCCACTTACATTAACAATACTGTTTCAGTATCTGCTTAGAGTTATATATATATGCTTAAGTACTCTGTTGGGACTTAAATGATGTGGGTTTGGATAGCCTGGTCTTGTTATTACTATTGTCACTAAATATATATAAAATGAAAGTACAAAGCCCTATCATTAATACCTGTGTTGCTCTACTCCTATTTGTCTCAGAATAATAAAGTTTTCCTCTTAGAAAAATTATTTACTTTATTCCCTCACCAATATCACAATATGCTGTATTAGTCCTTGATTTAAAATTTTCATGAATACTCTCTGAAAATGAAAACCAAATGCATGCTATCTATTTGTTCCCCTGATTATGTATAACCTGAAAGAAATACAGATAGTGAAGCATGACCTTTCATTCCTGAGGCAATATTGGCTATCCTTCATCAAGCTGTGCTTTTCTAAATGGTACCCATTTAATGTCCAAAAATGCTTTTTAAGATTCCCTCCTTCTAAAATGCATCCAAACTATACAGTCTATAATTTCCTGAAGTGTTCCTACAGTCCATCTTCAATAATGACATTATGCTGGACATTTTCCCACCATCAGGTCTTTTTCTGAATCAAATGGCTTTGTAAAATGTCTGCAAAACTTGCAATGATAACACCCCTACTTTTTTTAAGAAATATTGAATATTGGTGATTATTTATTAGTGGAATGCTGTTATTAAATGTCAATATATTATTATACCATATTACAAATGAATTATTAGTTTCCCTTTCCCAAAACCAAATCCACTGTCTGTGTTTCATCTAGAAAATACTCACTTGAGGTATTTACTGTAAATCATACTTGCATTTTGTACCTGGTTGCATGTGGTTATTTATAGTAAATGTCCTTAAAATGAGGTGCTGTTTTACAAATAGGAAAAGAGCTAAATCACTTAATTTAATACATTGTCTTTTAAACAGAAAGACAGTGTTCACAGAACATATTTGAAAAGAAAACTAGCAGAAAGTTAGAGAGATATGCTTGCTATTTAATATATAATTAATTTCATTTAAAGTGCTTCAAAACTAAGATAAAAAAATAACCAGGAAAAAAAAAAAAGTTAGAACATGTACAACAATACTGCATAAAAAGATGGGTATTAGAAATGCTTCTAGTACACTTGTAGGTGTCATGGCCTGTGTGCTTTAGCTATTTAGGGCAAAAGCCAGTAGCTTGCTAACACAGACCCTGAAGTGTCATATTCCTTTTTAAATATGTTAAATTTAGTAGTAGTAGTACTATCACTGACATTTCTCTGTACTGGATCATATGCCAGTACAGGAGTGTAAGCCGAACTGTTCTATGTCCATATAATAAAACAGTGGTTACTGTCCCGTAGAACCTACATTTGAAATATTGGAAGAGAAAAAAATCTGGATACTGGAAAAAGAGGACACAGGGTAAGAGTTACATGTCAGTCACTAGCAGTTGCTGTGAAACTACTGTTGAGGGCTCCTCATTAAGTCAATGTTAAGTGACTGACCATATGCATGCTCCTATCTGCACCAAATGCAAGGTAAAATATGTTACGTGAAACTGCTTTCCATGAAAACAAGGCTGTGTGCACATATGGTCAATTACTACAGCTCAGTTGATGCTCAATACTTTGCTAAGAGGTGGTACTGCAAGATGTCTAAGCCTTGTGTTTTGGTTAGTAATTTTTGTGAGGTTTTTGGTGGTTTGTTCAATATATTGCTCCAGCACTTCATTTGCAATACAAATTTTTCATTTTAAATAATTCATACTTAATTACAGTAGTTGTCAGTTTATGTGGTCCTTTTCATTCTTGAAATGCTTTAGAAGCATTAATTCCCGCAAAGTTTTGAGAAGCAATTAAGTATTAATGTTCCATTTTTACACACAAAAAACAGAAAATACAGAGGTTGGGCAAACATTTCTGAACATCAACTGTAAAATTAAGCACTGACTAGATAGAGACATGATCTAATTTTCAGAGGCACTGAAGACATTTGCATATTCAGAATGGAAACTTTTGTTCTAGTAGTTAAATTCATAAAGAATCTTGGATACCGTAATACTGAGCATTACAAGTTTTTAACTACCCGGGATCAAGACATGGGAAGAGTTCGTTAACTCAGAGTAATGTTTACAGCAGGTGAGTGTGAAGCTGCCTAAGGTAACACAAAGACTTATTTCCAGATTCTCACAATTCCAGCTGTATAAATAACCCTTTACAAACTTCCCTCCACAGGGGGAGAGCTGAACGTGGGCTGAAGAACTGTGCATCTGTTCCTGGCATGAACTGCTTAAGTCATTTTTAGAGAAAAAGGAGATTGAGAGAACTGGGGACTGTGAGTATGATCATAAAATCTATTGCCTCGAGCACTCATAAGACTGGGCAAATTTTAGGACTGCTGTTTAATAGCTCCAACAACCAATGAAGAATGTGTGTCCCAAGAAGAGATTTCAGCCAAACAGTGAAGCCGTTTCTTGCTTTTTCCCTCAGCCTGAGGAGAGGACTGCACCTAGGGGAAATGCTCTGATATCCAGAGTATGGTAGAAAAAAACAGGTCAGTACATGCCTTTATTTTTAACAAAATAAATGGCTAATACTGTTTCACACAAAACCAGTCTCCTATATACACACTTCACATGCTCTGAGCACAGCTGCTATTTCAGGCTTCTCAAAAGGCATAGGTGGGGTGCACCCAGTGTCTTGATATGAACAAGGAAAAGTGGGTGTGAGGTGGGTGTTCTGCTGCTGAGCATTTGTGAACATGTATGGAAAAAGATGTTTAAGTAGTGAGAATTTTAACTGGTAGTATCTCTGGCCTATGGGACTAAGTTGCAGCTTTGAAGATTTTGACAAGAGTGGTGTTGAAACTGTTATAAATATATGCCCTAAGGGTATGTCTATAATGATAGACATTCAAGGGTTCACCTTGAAGTTATTCTCAAACATTTTGAGCCCCATGAGCCAATATTTCTTGTTTTCGTCATATATCTGCAGGCTGTTTGGTGTAAACCAAAGCTGTTTGCATTGCATTTCTATTTCATGAGCATAGAGGTAAGATTTATCCCAGGTTTCCTTGTGGGACACTGCTGTGAATCATTTGGCAACCTTGTCTGTCCTTCTAGGTGAGCTTCCATTTATAAATAGTAAAGAAAGAAAGGAGGTACAGAAAGACTCAGAAGCAAAGAACGGCAAATTGCCGCACTCCTGGTGAGAGTATAAAAGTATCTTCCGATGTGAATTTCTGAGAAAGTACAGAAAGACACGTCATAAGTGAGTATGTCAGAGTGAGCTTCACACCCTGAAGCATGGCAGGTTTCCCAGTAGTGAGGTAGATGGCTGGGGATCATGTTTAAGTATTCACAATTCCTAAAAATCTGTGGCTCCAGGATTGAAGGTGAGTGTAAAAATGACCCCAGTGCAGGCATAACTGAAGTGAATTATCCAAAGCTACCAAGGGAATTTGGGGTCAGAGCTAAAATCAGATGTTAGGATTTCTAGCTTCCTCCATCTGTAACCCAGAGCACTGCACCTTACCTCTCCAAAAAGCTAGATCAAAACATAGAAGTTCAGTGTTGCACTCGGTGTTTAAGAAAAAGCAAATAACAATGAAAAATGAGCAATAACTGATGTGCAAATTGTTAAGAGCCATTTATATACATACTATTAGCAAAGGATTACATGCATCGATGAATCAGCGGTTTTAATCAGATGAAAATACTTTTGAGCACAGTTCCAGTGTGATGAATATGCTAGAGTTGTAGATCACCAGGAAGAAGATTAATATTCTGTGTATAATTATACACATTTCTTCTCAATTCTTTTTTTGAAGACAGACAGCAAATAGGATTTAAAGCAACAGTCATTCACTTCACATGAGCACAAGGAAAATGTACAAGGAAGCATGCAACTGCCTGCCTCTCACCTGCCAGCTTCCAGCATCTCTCTAGAAGACATTTTCTACTTAATTTCCTGTCTACTCCTACCTTGCTCCTCTGGGCCCTGTCTCACGGCCCCACTCAACATTCTTCTTCCATCCTTTTTCAGGCATCAAGAGGCTCCTGGCCTGTGGCAGATTATGCTGAAGTGCAGTGCTGGATAGTTACCCCTTGCTGGCAGTAGTCTTACTCTCTGTCCCTGGGATGAGAGGTCTCACAGTAGCTGTGTGGTGACCTTTGACGATGGAAGTTTCTGTGGGTTCATTTGTAATGAGGCCTGCACTGGATGAATATGTTGAATATTTCATTTGCAGCCCTTCTGAGTATGTCTGTGTTCAAAGTCTTTGATGCTTTTCTCTTTCGCCAGTGGGCGACACTGTACCTTCTTCTTGTACATAACTACAAACTGTCCATCTTTAGCCTTGCTTGAAGCATCTCTTAGCATTTTCCCTGGCTCACCTGCACACTAGCTTGCCAGAGCAGGCAATGATCTCTGCACAGATGTAGCTGTTTCCAAAAGTGTAGTCTCTTCCATCCAGTTTCTATTTGGAAAGAAGCATATGAGCCTCCTACTGGGATGAGAAGTCGTGTTGTCCTTATCTCAGCCATTTGACACCATTAAGATTAAACATTTGTGCTGTGTTGTTTTGCATAGTGGCACAGGACATCTGAGGTAGAATGTGAAGTGCAGTTTGGGCCAAGCTCGTGATTTTGTAGGACGGGGCGAACTTGGGCTTCTGTAGACCATCCAGTTATCCATAATACTTTGCAGGTCGGGTGCTCTGAGGTTGCCCGCTTGGTATCAGTTGAAGAGCTCAAAGTGCACCCTGAGGGACAGTTAGTGGCTAGGCAATGTAGACAGTGAGTGAGGACATTCCCTGGGATGCTGATGCAAGATAACATAGATGTAATTGTTTCTGCATCTGTGGGTCAATGGTCATTAATTTGCATTCATTGACTGCTTGATACTGTCAAAGGTCTACAACATAGCGATCTCAATAATGTAAGAACAGCAGCCAGTTCTATTTCAAAGAACTAATTGGATGACTCATCCTAAACATCAATTAGCACAATCAGGTCCTTAGTGATGATTTTTGAAGCATTATTGTTAATTTTCTTGTTGGATTTTTTATAGCTGTCATCTGTTGCTATCAGACAGTGTTAATGTGATACACAGTGTGCTCTCTTTGTAGGAGCAAAATGAGAAAAACATTTCTGTACTGCACACTGATAGCTACTAATTACCTTTGCTGGGGAGAATTCCATTCTGTGTTGAAGAAGTGTTTAAATACATAAAGTGGCAGAAAACCGTGTTAGGTAAAATTGAAATAAATTCCACAATTTCTACTAAAATACCTGGCTTTTGTTGGAGCTGTACAGGTCACCGGACTGTAGTTGTTTGCCACAGTGCATCCTTGCACGCCAGTCATCCAGACGAGGAAATTTTTCAGAGAATGGCCCAACTCCCTCTGACATTAGAGGTACAACAGGAATGGGGTGCACACCGATTCCCAGTTCAGGACCACTCTTGCCTCGCTGTTTGCTGAAGAATATAAATAGGCTAGATCCCTGCTGCAACTGTAGTGGGGCATCAAGATAGCTCAGCCACAAAGCGTTCATACTGATGGCAGCATTTTTTTGGAAGGGAAAATTGATCCAAGCTGACAGCTGTGCTGGAATGGCTAGACTGCATCTAAGTCATTTAAGGCCAGTTCGGATATCTTGCCCTGCAGTGCAGCCCAGACATGGCATAGAGCAGTCCCTGTGCAAAGAAGGCACACTTTAACTAAACAGCTATTGTGGGATTTTGTTATTGTAGAAGGACATTAAGACAGTTTGGTTTAGAAGTTAGAAAAAATAAGGACAAGTATAAATAAATGAATACACTCTGACCACAGACAGGGTCTTTTTGCTCTTGCAGTACAGCAGGGCTGCAAAATGGCCCTGAAAACAACAGCTGAAATCATTTTAGATACCCCAAAACTTCTACACAAGCCACCTTGAGACAAGACAAGCTGCAGATCTTGCTGGCTCACTCCGAGAGCACAGAGGGACAGTGACCTGCACAGCAGCAGCCCCCATGGCAGAGCTCAGCCAGCTCTTTTGTGGCCAGCTCATCAGGTAGTCAGAACCTGGAATGTAGGTCACAAGCATCTACAGACATTCAAAACAGGTACTCAACATTAAATGACTTGATAGTTTCGCTTTACTTTTTGCTAGTAATGGTCTACTTTATAGAAAATACACCCACATGTGGCACTCTTGTTAGTACTTCCAGCAGTGAGACAAAGAAAGGAGTAAGTCTGGCGAGCGAGCTGCCCAGGGTCACTATAATAAATCTGTGGTTCGGAAAGGTCTGAACAGACTCTGTCTCTAGGTACCTGTAGTTTAGACAAATTAAGAGGTTGGCATCTTTTCTTTTATCACCAAATTAATTATCAAAATTAATAAAAATGCTTCAGGATTATTTTTTTTTTACTGTCTTCCTCCAGTACATTTATATCTGCTGTCTGGAGCAATGACTATGCCAGGCCTTTGCTTTACTCCTAGGCCTAGAGAAAGTTTAGTGAAGAGAGATAGAAAAGTCTGGGATTCATTACCTGAGAGAGGAATTAATAAAAGGGGACAGATTAGAATATGTAAGATAGTGAGAGGCCGAGAAGACTGAGGAGGAACTTCTGTTTTCTGAGGCTATGTTTAAACTACGTCTCCATCCTCTGATCCAGGTATGGATGTAAGTAGAAGCATACCCCTAAGGTGGAGACATGCCATCTTTGTCTGTCCTCATTGCTCTATGTTGGTTTCCATGGAAAACGAAGCTTAATGTGAAGACCAACAGTGCTAGTAGCATAGTCTGGTCAGGTTCCTACATAGGCCACAAAGGAGCAGGATCCTGATGCTTTGGGGTTTTTTAATACATATACATATACATATACATATACAGAAAGAGAGAACCTACCAGCATCTGCTTATCTACTCACATTTTTTCTCCTGCACCAGATTTTGCCTCAAAACCAAGTGTGATGGCACGGAATAATTTTATTTTAAGACTGTGGTCATCTGTTTCTCACCATCAGCTGGTTAGAGCAGAAGAGGCAGTAGCTATTACATTATCTAATGCTTGTCTGAGCATATGTGGTATTTTTCTAGCACTTCTCTATAGTGCCCCACCTTAAACAGGAGGGAGGGAAAGTGCCTCCATCCGAATTAACTTGTAGGTGAAGACATCTTCCTAGAACAGGAGAGGTGAACCTGTCAACTTGCTCACACCAAAGGGAGATGTTCAGCCCTGGTAGCCCACATGGCACAGTGAGCACTCTCATGCTAGACAGCTTGGTTGTATGAAATAGCAATTAAGTGCTTAATTCAGTGTGAGGGTTTTAAGATGAAGCACTTCCCTTCTGATCTGACAGATCAGAAATAGGTGCCTAAGCATTGAAGAGCAGGGTCATTCTGTACTGGCTAGTTTGGGCATTCCTCTCGTACCATCTGTTATGAAGACCATTTTGAGATGAGTTTAGCCCAAAAGGTGCTTAAATGCTTGGCATTGCAATAGCTACATATCTGTGGTTTTAGCTTCTAAGCCAAAATCCTCCTTTTTCATTGCCTAAATATGCTTAGTGCCTCTAAAAATCAGGTCACGTACTAACTTCTTATATATGAATATGGCATCTGCAGCCTTTACCAACAACAAGTTTCTATTTTCTTCCATCTCATTGATAAAGATATTGAATAGCACTGAACTAAGAATAGAACTATGTGGAACCCCGTTATATAATGATGCCCTCTGTGCAATTACTTTTTAGCTGTATCAGCCTTTTCCCACCAGTTAAAATATGCTACACGGATTTTATGTTGTGTCACTTTTAACCAGAAGGTCAGAGCACAACGTAAAATATCTCAGCTCAGTTATATTAAGCAGCTTCCTTCAGCAACAGAACCTTTTGATTTCATCAAAAGATGTAATCAGTTTTATCACTAATTCTCCATGAAAACTCATTCACTGAAATGGATTATGCTACTGTCTCTATAAACTTACTGATTAGATCCCATTTTATTCTATATCCCAGTATTTTGTCTGGAATGAATATGAGGTTACTAGATTTTTACTTACTTTGGTAATGTTGTTTAGGCATTTAAAAAAAAAAAGCCAATGTGATAGATGTTTTCCAGGCCACTGAAACTTTGACAGCATTACAGTATTTTTAAGATTGTTCCATGAGCAGTAGAAAGAATTAAACTTTATTTTCTTTGGAGTTATATCTTCCACCCACTCACTGCTGTCATCCCAGCTCTGTCTATGTCTTCTAAATCTTTCCCAACACAGTTCTGCCATGTCATCCTCTCTGTGTCTCTAGCTGTCCTCCGTCACATCATCTAGCTCACCACACCACTGCTGTGCACTCCTTCCAGTGCCTTTGATCTCTGATACCATTGTCCCTGTCCCCAGCTCCCTTCCATCTCCTCTATGTCCAGTACGAGAAAATCTCCATGTTCTCCATGCTCTCTATATTCTTCTTTCCATGTTCTCTACCTCTGTATTTTGCCCTGCCAGCTGGGGAAGAGCCAGCATATCTGGCACAGACATGCTGGCTAGCTGGCTAGTACCTGTGTGATCACTGAATAAGCTGGCTGCTGCTAAGTGTGACGGACAATGAATTCTCCTCTGTGGCATGAGTAGTCTTTCTTTTCTACCCAGACAGTATTTTTTTTCCAATTACGTGTGGAGGAAATTAATTCTCTTTGCTACTTCTATGTCTCTGCTAAATGTGACTCCAACTAACCCAAAGGGTGAAAATTATTTGGGGGTGGGGGAAAAGTGTGGGGAAGGAAAGGAGAACTAGTGGCCAGCTGAAGGGGCAGCCACACAAACTGCATTATTTGTTACGCCACACACATAAATCAAACTTAGAATGCTTCTTTGGCCAATTGCTTTAAAACTCTGGGGTGCATATTATGCCATCCTTCAGATCTGAAAATGATTTAATGTCAGTGTCAGTTGTAAATATTCCCTATGACTGGGAAAATAGGAGGTACTTTTTTATCACTGAGGTATCACTCGGTTTCTTTCCAGTTGCCGAAGAGAATAATTTATATCATGCATTGATATGAATTAATAATATGTTTTTACAATAATGCATCTAATACAAGCTTCAAATACAAAAGAGAAAACTCTAGCACGTATACTTCATAACACAACCCTGAGATTAAGAGGGTCAGTATTAGTTCAGAGGCTTTTGCTGGAGATCTGTAAAAAGCACAAGCTATAACTTGTACTGCGGAAGAATGCTCTTGTTAACTTGACTCATGTGAAACCCCTTCAGTTTGCCAGTATTGTGCCCTGCACTGCCCCAGACTAGGAAAGTGCACTTCACTTAATATACATATAAAAATACTAAACAACATAAATTCTTCAGCAAGAGCTTGAAGCAGTATCTGTGCTACAATCACATATCACATTAACATTTGATGTTATTACTGCTTCGCAGGTGTAACAATCCTTGGTCCTTGCCCCTGTGGGAGAGCAGTGGTTGACTTCTATTTCTTTTTTTAACTGTTTACATTTTTACTTCAATCATAGTTTGTCTTATCTCTCCCTCTGCAGGAGGGCAATCATCAGTGAGATTTGCCGCGAATACATTGTGGCTGATGTATCTAATGGAACCTGCACTTATAGCCAGACCTGTCAATAACCCTAGCACCATTACAGTAGATAGCTTTTCACAAGATTGGCTTCTTCTTGCAAAGATTATTCAGTACCATATGCGCAAACAACAGCAGCCATTATTGCCCTTTATTTCCCACCTCTCCTTTCCTTAGACTAGCACATCTCTTTATTATTATTTGACAGCAATGAAGAATAGCCCAATCTTTGCCATCATTTGGTAACAACAATTCTTAGCACTTTTCGTGTTCAAAGGGCTTTGCAGTCATTATCTAATTAATCTTCACAACAGCTCTATGAAGCTGATAAGAAAGGTTTAGCCTCATTTTATAGATGGGGAAACTGAAGCTGTGAGTTTAGCCGCTTGATTTTCAAAGGTGCTGTGCATTCTTGGCTCCCATTGAAGTTAATGAGAGTGCAGAGGGAGCAACATCTCTGAAAATAAGGGAGCTTGTGCTAGCTTGCAGAGGAGGTTACTATCAGCATGCGGTGGGCATTCCTTGGTCCCAGACCTGTACTCAGGCCGTTTGGCCAGGCCTCCCTCAAGTATGGATTGTCAGTGGCAAGCTGACCATTACACCTTGAATATTCCCAGCTAGATTCTCATTTAAATGTTTCAGTGTCACAGGAGAATATTTCAGAAACTCTGCACTTGAAGTTTCACCCCAGAGGGATTTTATCTGATCTGTCCTCTAGAAAAATGCCTTTAACCTGTTAAAAGATGTCACTGTGCAGTGCATGCACTAGGTTTCACATACATTGGTTCACTTGCAGTTTTATGGCTACATTTTACAGAAATTGCACTTATTTTGAAATACTCCCTAAGCACTAAGGACCATAGACAAAATGCATTCACTAATGCTTCCCTCATTCATGGAGGTACCTGCTTTACCAGTCACTATCAGATCCTTAATCAGTGGAGTTGTAAAGCTTGTAGATATTCAGTAAAAGTGCTTAATAAAAATCATTTAATTCTAAATTACAAGAGTGCACTTAACCCTAAAGATATTAAAACTGATTGTTTGACGCACTGCACTGAGTGGTAGAAATTTAAAAAGAAAAGCTTTCCTTACTTGCATCAAAGCGAATAAATATTCTACCCTTCATATCCTAGTGTCATGATATTATGCTGTGATAAACTAATCCATTTTAGAGTTTTAAGCTGTAAAGACAAAGTACTTCAACCTGACTGGTGACAATAGGAGGAACTGAGTTTTGAAGAAAAGAGCCAGCATTATGGCTGGCTTTCCTATTATATGGTTCTTGAAGGCCATCTGTCTCTGTCAGTGTACTTTCTGTGGTGGATTTATAAATCCATCCTACAGTCTGTCTGGTGGTGCAACATAGTGGAGTGTTGTAGTACTTGTTAGATATTTTTGGTAATAAATTATAAAGCATCTGTGTCTCCCTTTTCTAAAATATACTATAGAGCATTTATATTCACCCCATATGCATGGATAAGTCCCCCCCCGATACACACACACACACACACACACACCCCCATTGAGGTGGTCACCTTCTTCTCATGCCTCTTCCACCAGTAAACATTCAGAAACTGGACCAGCAAAGTCCAGGCTTTGGGTGGGCTGAGATGTTGGTATTTATTTACATCGTATGAAAAGTAATAAATAAGCATATTTAGACCTCATACCAAATTTTCAGTTGAAATGATTTTGCAGTTTGCTTGTTCTCAAAATGTAGCCTTTTAGGAAAACATCAGTAGCAGTGATTCTTTTGAAGAAATAAAAGATTTAACTTTTTTCTTTTTTTTGGCAGTTAGTAACAGAATGATTTCTTTTTATTCAAACTTAACAAATGTTAGTATTTTATTGTCAAAAAAGAGAGGAAAGAAAGGTGATGGATGTGTCTGGATTTTGATAAAATGCAAAAACTTATGAACATATATTCATTTTTAGAGCATCAAATACCTTTTAAGTTCCAGCACTTTTCCCATGGGAACAAAAATCATCTTCCTTCCATATCTATTGTGCAAATAACCATCACAGAAATATTTTAAAATATTTTTCCCCTAGCTCTTTACATATTGCCTGTCTTTCTGGACAAGATGCAGGGCTTGCCTAAGTATTAGTTCTTGGCAACAAGACTGATCTGGATGTCAGACTCTATCACAGTTCTGTATTTGTCTCACTGCTGATATTTTTTGTATTCAGCTTCCTTCATTTTCCAGCTTTTTAGCCAGATGTTTCCAGATGCATTTTCTGACAGCATTAATAGAGCATTCATGGGTTATGGAGTGTTTTATTTGCCTAATTTGGAGGAAGTGGGAAGGTGCGGGTTTTATTTTCTCTGAAGTCCTCCAGAATTGTGGTACAGAATCTATCAGTTCACTGTACTGAGAATTGCCTGTAATAAAAGAGGTTTAATTCCATCTTATGATGCAAAAAATCTCCCAAAATTATAAAATTATTTGTCTAAAAACTTTTATGTGTTCTGGTTGTTTGGATTTCCCTTATTCCAAAATAGAATTTAAAATCTTGGGAACAAGGAGTCATACTCCTTTTGATATTTTTTTTCTTGTAATGTTTTCTGACGAATTTGTACAGTATGTTTGACTGCTTAATTGTTTCATTTTGCCTTCCATAAACAAGATTAATTACAATCCGCTAGCCTGAATAACATATACCCATTATAGTAAATAAGCAAGTACTGACATTCTCCTTCTGAGCTGTAATGAAAACTTAAGACAGATAGAAATGGGTGCACTGCAATCCTCAAACTGTTCCTGCCACCTCACTACACAGCATCAGAATAAAAATGGAATATTTTGAAAAGATTATTGCATAGGCTTACAGCCTCGGAGGGCAAGAAGGAGATGACAGGCAGGCGCTGATTTAGAGGCCTGCATCTCCTCTCCCATCACTCTTGGATCCAGTGGGGCAACCTCCTGTTTCTTGCTGGTTTGAAAGAGAGGAATAGGATCTCACCACACTTTAAAGTACTCTAAGGAGGATTCCTACCACATTTAGAGATCATTGAGCTTCAAAGAGCCTACGGTCAGGGTTCAGGAAGGCTGCCTGGCTTTGTGGATCTCCCATCATACACTTAAAGGCTCATTCTCGTCACATCATACTGTTATACTTCATGTAACAGAATTGACTTAGTCCACATAGTGCACAGCTCGATAGATAATGGCTTAAATATTATATACCATGAGGGATGATGTAAAGAAAAATTACTAAAAACTCCGTTGATAAGACCCATGCTAATGAAAATTGCCATATAGTAATCACCTAATTCCACATAATGTTCATTTAGATTAATATAATCGTTTAACCACTCACACACATGCAGAAAATATTTCTGTCCCCCTGACTCCCAAGCACCAGACTGAATTAGTTAATCAAAGTTTCCACACAGCCAGTTGACTCTGAACTCGGTTTTTACCCATTTCACACAAAACTAAATATAAACTTAAGTTTTCTCTCTAGGATAAACATTGTGAGTACAGAATACAATAGGACCTTTTAAAATGGCAGTTGAAATGTTTTAACTGAATTTGACTGCTCTGACTCTGCTCCTTCTTTTTCCCTTTGGCAAAACCCCAGGTACAGTGTATGTAATCAGAGTTTACAGTAGATATGTACGGGGTGATCAGCTAGCTTAAGATAATGTTACAAGTACAATTGTACATGTATTGATAATATTAAGACATTAACATTTCTGCCTTTACTTGATAGAACTATAGTAAATTAATTAAATATTTGCCTTAATAGTTTAGAGAATTGTTGTTAAAAAGTACAATCTTGTTCTGCATGTTGCATAATTTTCCACATGGGTGCAAAGAATTTGCCACCTTCTCCTTTTAATAATTTTGCAAAAAGATGTGTGGCTATATAAAGGACAAAACAGCAGCAGGAAAATGGTTAATTGTCTTGTTTATATTACTAAGTACTTTAGATTATTGGAAAGGGAAAAAAATCCAAAATTCACTGTAATTCTTAGGATTTTTTTTCTGCTTGTTTACTTTTTGCATTTATCTTACCTTAGACATTTAAAAATTTTAAAATTTATTTCACTGCAGCTTATAATGAGTTTCTCTATTTACTTCTTAGATTCTAAAAAATACCTTTGCTATATTAAATATTCTACAAATTATTTTGTTTGGAAAAATTTACTGTTACAAAAGCACAAGTTTGGATTATGTTTCGTGCAACTTAATGAGTCAAATCAAAAATATTTATCAGGCAGTGCAATTCATCAGAGTCCTTTTTCAACCAATACATATATCCTTGATACTCAACATGAATGCTATATAACACTAATTACATAGTACAGAAAGTCATCTCTGCCTGCCTGAATTTAAAAATAATTTCTTAATACTTGTGTTCCAGAAAGAAGAAAATGTTCAGAGTAGCCTAGTAGCCAGATTCTCAGCTCGTGTAAATTAGTATTAAAATCACTGATCCAGAATAGTTATTGTTTCAATGGCGTGAGAAATAATGTATTGAGTTTTCATTTCCAGGAGTTTTTCTTGATTCCGCTCTGCCAGATGTATAATACTAAACTCTTGAATAATTCCTTTTTAAATTAAACAGTGGATTCATATCTTACCAGATTTATGACTAATTTATATTCCACTAAGCCACACTACCCAAATGGTTATGTATACAATTTTGATGAGCTGGTAGTTTAAGTACAGAGATAATACAGAGAGGTTTTTCTGAAGTGGATATGGGGATATTAGTATAGTTGGTGTTTAAATATGTTTTCAATGTGAAATAGAAAAGCTGGAACAAAATCAGTTTGCCAGTAGAAATCATAAGAAGTTTTAGTCTAAAGTTTTCAGAATTATGTTGATGTTATGATAAATCCACAAGCATGGTGATGCTAAAAATACTGTGAACTATATACTAAGTAACATATATGTGTAGGTAGTGCATTTGAGTTCACTGAAAGCTGAATATGGATTGTGGTGGCAGGATTACCCCCAAATTATGTAAAAATAGAAATTTGAATTTCACAAGAAATTCACTATTATGGCAGTTTTCTGGAAAGCCACTAGGTGGAAGTTATTTTCCTACTGAGTAACTTTATTCCACTCACAGAAGCCATTGCTTTCTAATATAAGGCTGTAAAGGAGTCATTTTCCTTCAACATTATCCATGCTAGAATTTCAGGCAAACACTTAGCACAAAGAATTGTCATTTATAAAAGTCCTGGAATATAAAGCCAGAATCTGTCTTTACGGGAACAAGCACTAGGCAGGAGTTATTCTACTAATATTGGTGCAATCAAATCGATAAAAAATTTGCCAAAGTAGAAAGGATCAAGCCAAATACAGGTGAAAAATGGCTGTAAAACTAATGATAGATAGAGAAAGAAATTAAGCAAAATATAGTATTAAATCTGAGCAGAAATTAAAAAAAAGTCTAGTTAAAACTGCAGAAGGAAAAAGCTCTTTCATCAAAAATGCTTCCAGCTTTTTGAGATTACTATTTTTACTGTATAAAATTAATCTTACAACACAGGCTTTCTGATAAATTATTCTAAGTTTGACTTTCCGGTCTTTTCTGAACTTGGCAGTACAAAACCCAAATAGCAGTGAAATTTGCATTTCAGCTTGAACTCTTCGACTGTATTTGCAGAAAAGTTGAAAGGATCATGACTTCAAATCGGTTACTGAACCTCTTCAAAGGAACAGAGACTTCCTCACCATGCAGAAGATGGATACTGCCCTTTCCTGAATTTGCCCTTTGCTTTCTAGTAGTCCTAATTTCACTAGTGATGAAGGATTGTTATTTGGTCCCGTGCCAAAGAGGATATGAATAGCAGAAGGCCATGCTTGCAGTCCTCATTGTAACTAGTGCTTTCTTCTCCTGGTGTAGCCTTTACTGAAGAAGAGGGTAGGATGCACAGCACTAATAACTGGCACAACTTGTATTTCATGTCAAAAGGAAAATTTGGACAATTCTGAAATATTTTTTGCTGAGGCATGTGATAAGGAGTACAAAGAGGCAGAGCAAAGAATTAATTACCAGGAACTCTTAGCATTTTAGAAAAAAGTGACTTTGCCTTTTTAGCCCTTTTATTTATAAGGAAAAGAAGCAACATCATTATGTTGCTTTATGTAATACTTGAACATTAGATACAAAAATCAGGAAACTGATAAAACTTGATAGTATAAATAAAAAAATAAATACCTAAAGGAAATTCTTATGACCTTATAATGATTTTTAGCAGGATGAAAAATGAAAGTTCAGCAAATCACTCTAAGGTCTACCACCACTTTCTAGTATAAGGATTTATCCTGTATGAACCATGGTGGTAGAAAAATTTGTAACAGTAATACGTCTAGATAATGTAATTATACGAGTCACAAAATCAGAGGGCCTGAAATCCTTTCAATGAATGCTAGCAGTGGTTAAATACATGCTAATAACCAATAGGAATATACTTCTTCTTCCTCTACTATTTCATAGAGCAGAAGAGAGAAAAAGCCAAGATGGGGCCAAGCAGTTTAGAAAGTGATTTTTGATGGGTTTTTTCCCTTCCTACCTGAACCTCTTCTCTCCAGATAGATTCTTCCATGAATCATTTGGAATAAGAAGAGAAACAGATATGGGGAGACAAAAGTCTGAGACAAGCTAAATGGATACTCACTCCAGACTACAATCAGTCCTCAAGAGAAGCCAGTTAATAATACGTGAGACAATGGGCTTGATTTCCTGCTCTCCCATAGCCACCCTGAAATGCTCCCACTGTAACCATTTCATAGCAGCCTGGTTTCTGCCTCAACCCGTCCTTCATCTTTGTGGGGACACAGTCTATGGGCCTTGCTGTGGGAGATTATGTTGTGTCCAGGGCAGAGCAAATAGAAATGAAATAATTCAAAATACAAAGCTGAAGGCATTTTAGGCAATTAAATTTGTTAAGATAAGATATTTTTTTCTTGTATTCGTAAAGCAATTTTGACAAACTGTGTCAGTTTTCCTGGCATTCTGCTGGAGAAGGAACCCTTCTGCAGTGTTTCTAACCAACAAAATGGGGCTTGGCTGGTGAGGAGATCTAGTAGTCCTGGCTCCAGCAGCAATGCCCAGGATCTAGGGTACCAACTCAATGACAACAATCTTCTATACTCTGAAAGGTTGAGTTGAAGATGGGGCCTTAGGACTTCTGTACCCTCTATCCCATAGTGAAAGTGCTCTGTGACTTTGGGGGCCTTTCTAAGCTGTACTGATCTAGGTGTTCTCTGCAGTAAACTTGGGGCAGAGCTGGTGGAGGCCAGGAGAGTTATCTGTTGCAATGGTTGGCACTTCAGCTGAGGGCAGGAAACCCCAGGGATTTCCAGGGTGTTGCAGAGCGGGTATGACATGGCAACATGACAAATGAAGTAGGATGGATAAAGGGAGAGGAACTGGAGAACAGGAAGAAGTTAGGAGCAGGGCAGAAACTGGAGATGGGAGGATGGGAGTAGTGGCAGTTGTCAAACATTGAGGATGAGACAGTGAGGACAGCAAAAGAGGAAGACTCTGGGGGCATGAGAAAGAGCAATAAGTAAAGAAGCTGACAGTGCGAGATGGGATCTCAGGGGACCAGAACGTCAGATGACCTTCTCATCCACCTTTCAATCAGCTCCAAAAGGTTCTGTGGCTCTAAATATGTCAGTCCTTCTAAAGAACCTACTCCCTGTGGAGCCATGCAATGAAAAGTTTGTTTTGCCAAACTCTAAGATTTTATAATCTGAAAAATTATTTAAAAATCAAATTTTAAAAATTCCACATATAGAGACTTGTAAAAAGGTCATATAGTCAAACACTCAAAATAAGGATTACCAGAATTAAGACTGCCTTTATTATTAAGAGTATAGTAATACACTCTTTAATTCCATGATTTTGTAAGCTTTCTCAGCATGAGAAACCTTAACCTCATTTCACTGTACCTAGGGACTAGTCTGAAGATGAATCCATGTTACGCGCTTCAGGATATTACCACCTCAGTAACCCTATCTCATTAATTGCTGAAACCTGAGAAAGCATGCACTTGGTGAGAAAGGGAATTGCAGGAAGGGACACAGAGTGCCCTGATGACTCAGACAAAGAAACGCTGTCCTAACAAACTGCCTCTTATCCCAAATTCTGCCATGGAGTTCCTGTGGGATGCTGAGAAGTCACAAGCCACCATTTTCACAAAAGGATACTATTTTTATTTTGTCATTTTTCAAATATCATGTTTGTGCTTCACTGTTGTACCAAGTTCCGACCTCTGCATCTTAGAGCCTTTGCAAGCTCTACTGTGAAAACAAAGTGCCTTAAGAATTTAAGATACAACAAAAATAGGTCCTTGGTCCTTCAAACCAGCCACCCACATTTACTTGTCACTGTAAATCTGCGCTGTAATGTCAGTGCCTATGTCTCCATTATGGAATTTCAAAGTGCTTTTATACTGGAGAACTCTTTGCAGAAGGGGGTGAGGAAGGGGTGTGCATCAATCCCTTTTCCTAGCCTTGTTTTATTCAGAATAAATCCATAAATCTGGTCCAAAAGAGAACTTAAGTGAGCAGAGCCATTGCCACATTCCCTTACCTGGACAATCAGGCTGTACCCATGGGATGCACTTTCCCTGCCTCTTGATTGCCCATCTGGAACACAGGAAGGATAATGTCACCCCTCAGGGAAGAAGCAGCACAGGTCCTAGTGTTTCTGAAGAACTCAGAACTAGGTCTAAAAAGACTTAAATCAGGGGCTTCTCCCACTGTCATGATGCAAAGACCTCTGGGCTGAGTCTGCAGGATTTGGCTTCTGTGGTTACACTAGTGTTAAATCATGGGTTTTGGCTTCCTCACATCACTGCATTGCACCAGCACAACCAGACTACTTTCAAACCTGAGCTGCTGGGTCTACATAAAGCTGCTCTGCATTGTGTGGACATACTAGTTCAGGCCAATACTGGCTAGCTCAGGGATCTTTGCACAGAGATCCACTGCAGTATAAAACATGCCTTTGGGCACCTCCAGGAAATGTCATGAGCTCCATTCCGCCCAAAGTTAAAATTGTGACAGCTCCTGGAGGTGACCAAACCATGGAGGTGACTAATCTCCATAAGCACCTTCCTCTGTAATTGTGGCATTCCCAGGCGCAAACATAGGCACTTCTACATGGCCAGAACTGCCCAGTTCTGACAAATCTGAGCAGATTCACCCCCAAGTGCCAACCCCAGTTTCCATGGGATACCAACAGACATTCCCAGAACGAATACAGATGGAATCCCCATAGGGCATTTTATAGAGGGAGATGTTCAGGATTTCAGTCAGTCCCTCATGTCTTGATAGATATATTCAGCATACAGTTGGGACTGTCTCTGTACCTTATACAGAAACTGTTTTGTATTAAAATGTAAAATATGAGATACCAGAAACTAAAATCCTCATTCTAGTCTGGTACTTAACCATTAGTCATGGTCCTTCCTAAGACTTGATTTTCTGCACACAGGTTCATGTTCAAAACAAAGAAAAGGAGAGAAGCTGACATCTGGAATGTCTTGCCAAAGTTTATGTGTGTTCAAGAGAAGATGGGACAATTGTATGGAAGGCAAATCCATCGGAAGTTAATAAACACAGAGAAATTGCAACCAACTCAGAAATTCTCTAAGTGGACAATGATTAGAGGCTGCAAGAGGGCTCAAAAGTACTATACATCTTTTCCCCTCTTCTTGTACTCTTTCTGCAGCATCTTCTTTTTGCCACTGTCAGAGAGCAAGGGACTAAGGCATGGGATATGCAGCAGGCAGGGCGGACACAGAGAAACATTCAGCAGTAACCCATTCCATGAAGATCAACCATCTCATACACTGAATGAGGCACAGCCACATGAGAAAAAAATCTGAGACTTTTATTTGTGACTGGAGTTTTGGGTTGCAGTTGCAATGGCGATTTAAAGATAGCTACCTAAGGCAAGCTGTGTGGTGGGAGAGGATAGCTTTGATTAGATCAGGCTAATACGTTTAAAAATAATGGACTTGTCTTTGGGTATGCAGTCCCTTCTGTAGGTGTGAAATAGAAGCAGGACCTTCCAAAGCACCAGCGGATCCTGTATGATGAAGGCTGTTTTGTAATGCAGTCACAGAAGATACTGAATGAGGTTTGAATAGACAAGCACAGTGAGGTTTTCCTTAGCTTTTGAGGGCTTGCCTTTTGCATTCTTTTGATGTAGCTTTGTCACATAATATTGATAGGAAGGCTATGGAATTCTTCCTTAATACCTAGAGTAAAACCCAGTACTTCATCTCCTCACGGATGAAACTGCATCATGCTTTTTTTCTGCATTACCCACATTGCAACCTTGTGATGCTTTTAATTTGCATTCCACACCTCCAAAAGCACTACACACTCTGGACTCGCTCCTGTTGATCCTCTTCATAGAAATAAAAGTGACAGCTTCTGTGAAAGGGGAAGTATGGCAGGGAGCGACATATGAGCATTGAGCAGAACAATGCAATGAGTAAGCAGCTGAACCTTGAAGGGAATCTCCATTGAAGTAAAACACAATAGGAGAGGCTAATTCAATTAGCAACTGATGCTTGTTGCTTGAACAAACTTCACTGAATTTTGAAAAAAAGCAGGAAATACACAGCCAATGAGCATGTTGGCAAAAATAGACAGACACATGTGAATATCTTGAGTTTGTTCAGTTTGCCTTAGATCTTAGTAGGCTTCCCAGCTTACTAGTGGGGTTTTTTTCTGGTTCCCTCTCATCTTCTGTATTTTCTTCCACAGATGAAAATGATCTAACATAGCTAAGTCTCTGAAAGTATCTTCACACCATCCTACTATCCCGTGTATTTTGAGTACCCTCCTGTACAACCTTTCCTCCAGAACTGCTGCCCTTGAAGCTTTGAGTTACATACAGACTTAACCAGGCTATTTCATTCCTATCGCTATTTCATTTCATTCCAAAGAAAGATGCAAACATTAATTAAGCAGAGGTGTGCCAGTCCACTAGTTGGAACATGCTATTAACCAGACTAGGGAAAAGCAGAACTTAAATGCCACACAAATACATCTAGTTCTCCAAGAGCCCTCCTATCCAGACCAAAGCAGCCTGAACGCACTGATTTAAATGTATTACAACAGCAAGCCCATTTTTTCCTATCAAAATTTTATTATAAGGCAGTCAGTCAATCCTTATGGTCACTTTGGGTAGCAGTGAGAAGGAAATGAGTCAAACATCAGATCACTTGGTGTGATCATTTTCACTATTAGTATAAAAATCCTGCCAGGGTAAGCCAGAATACTTTAAATCTAGTTAATGTAATTTGATCTGATTTTTGAAAAGGTTATTAAGACAACAAACAAGCAAAAAATAACAAGCAAATTTTATCCTTATTTCTATGTACATACATGATTTCATCCTTTTAAGAACATCCATTGCTTTAGCACAAATCAGCTTCTTTTAGCTTAGCAATAAAAACAATTTTACTTAGCTCATGTCAAAGTTTATCGTGTGACTTTAAAGCATCTGTTAACTTTAACAGCATAAATGAAATCATCACTGAATATGGCCTCACAAGGCAATTTTTTTTTTAATGTTTAAACCATTCTTGTCTATACCCCCTTGTCATTAACTGGTAAATCAGTAATTTATTTCCTATTAGAATTTATATAGTTTGCAGCAATTAAGAAGAAAAGCATAATTGCTGACAAACCCAGGGCACTATTTAAATCACTTCCTTGTTGACAACATATTTCTCCTTCCTAAAACTGAATGTCACTGAAATCTGATTTGTACAGAACCCTTGTGGACTCATCATTCAAATGTACTGCACCTGTCACCTGTGTGCTAGCATTCTGCTAAGGATCAATTTACATAACCTCATTTAATGGTTCATAAATCATACCCATTAAGCCCAGCTAACAGGAACCAAGGGTTCTAATTTATGCTGCCTTTCATAGCAGAAAATTGGGAGGCTGGAGCCTGTGGATAAAGAACCCAGGTCTTGCCTTTGATTGTTGATTGTGATGGTAAATGTATGGATGATGAGAACAGATTTTCACTTTATTGATTTCCTGCCAAAGCACAGCATGCTTTATTGTGAAAGGGGGCCTTTTGGCAGCAGTGCTAAAAGTGGCAGTTGTTTAGGAGCCCTTTGCCAAGATGACATCTAAGACAATACCGAGTGGTAAATACTAAAATAATATCAAGCTGAAATGTTAATTTTTAAAAAGAAACCTCCCCAAAGGTTCATAAAATCAATGATGTTTTCTACCTCAGAGCACCTCACTAATAAACATGAAGCCAGGTGATTACTGTGGGGTATTAATTTTTTAAAAAATCTATTTTTTCTTAAATTCTTTATTCTATTATAAATTATTCATGGTATTTCAGTCAAAGTAATGCAGATGTTTGAAACCCGCTGTAGAGTGACAGTTCAGCCAGAGTTGTGTGCTGGGCCTGTCTTGAGCTTTGTACTCTGATCCTCCCTTTGATTAAATACCTGGAAATAGCTTTTTCTGTCATTTGACTTTCCATTTTTAAGTTCTATTATTTAGTAGGTGGCTGCGTGCCGTAGTGAGTGTATTGCCAAATGGAATATGCATATGCATAGGCATACAGCAGTCTTCCCACATGAGTTTAGGCAGGGTCTCAAAATACCAAAAATAGTCTCGGCACTACTTTCTAGAACAAAACAAACTGTGTTGGTTTGTTCCCCTTGTCTTGCTCAAAATTGCACCCCTTCATTTCAGTTCAGCCTGTAATTTTCTGCTTAAAAGTAAGAAATCCTACTTTTCTTTTTCTTCACTTAGGACAGACTGATTCTCAACAACTCGGAATTTAATCCTGTTCAATTGTGCAGACGGACAAATAACTTTGCTGGACGGAGACAACAGTTTGTGTCTTCTGCCAGCCCTGATACTAGTTTGATAAAGACAAACAACGTGCTGGGTTTTTTCTTCTTTTCTAGCTACACTTTAGGAATTAAGAGCTTTATCTTGGAAGATGCTGGCCATGCTCTGGGGAAATACTGAAGTTACTGAATAGTCTTGATGTAAAATACTTGCTCAGAAAGAAAACACAACCCAGTGGCTGGGGCATTAGTTGAGCGGGGAAACTTCCTATTGAGGTCCACCATAGATTTCCCTTATGACTCTGGGAAATTCACTAGAACTCTATTCACCAAATGCACTTGTTTTGTTCAGTAAATTCCTAGTATAAAATACATAAATAGTCAACAGAGAAGGTATTAAAACCCTACTACTTGCCTCCCTTCCCCATTCATCCCTGTCAACTGAGCTGAAGAATTGCATCCTGTCTTTTTATGTGCTGCTTTCATCTGGTGGCTGTCCATCACAGCTCTGCAGGATGGAGAGAGATCTCCAAGCCCAGAACAAGCTACAGTATTCTGGTACTTTGAGAGGGAATTTCTAAGTCTTCAGCTGGGAAAAAACATTAATAAAAATCTCCCATAGTGTATCAAAATCCTCTGCCTTCTCCTCTATGTTATGAAAGGCACTGTATTCTTTCCTGCCCATGTTCGTGCAGACCTTACTCTAATAAGTGTGCTCTATGAGATCTATATGAACAAGATCCAGGTGTGACAGGCACAGGAATGCTTCATAGATCCTGGTAAATCTTAGCTATAATGGAGCAGTTTACCTCTATCAAGATGGATATACTGGACATCCCAGCACTTATAAACCCAGAAAAATAGAAAATTAGGTGGATTGTAGGCACCTTCATGGACAAACAAGGCTTTGAGGATTTTAATCTTGGGCTTTGAGGGAGTCATAGTTGTCCCTCTGTAGAGTTAGCTCTTCAAGCTCCAAGAGTAAGTTTTGGTGAATATTGCTGGGGCATTTTTACACATCACCACCGTGAGCTCCCTGCCACATCCCTCTCCTGCAGGTAACAAATCCTGTAGCAGAAATGGCAAAAAGAATATGTGGCTGTACCTCAGCCATTCTAGTTCACAGCTTTGTGTATTTACTTTAGAGCAGTTGAAGTTTGCACTGAGACTGGAATATGAAGTGCAGCAGCTGGGGAATGAGCACACATTTGATTCAAACCTCTCTCTTCCTGCAATGGTGGCAGCAACCTCTGGCAAAGGAGAAGGGAGAACAGATGGGACAAGCAATGACTTAAACTACCATAGTTGCTTACTGTTGTGTACAGAAGTGGATGCCTCAGCCTCTGTCTCACTTTCCATTTGCAAAATGAGGAGATAGTGCTGTAAGAACTAGATACATTAAAAAGGATAGGAGCAATTAAGTCCACGTTAGTATCTTAGATTTCTTCTCTCAGTAGCAGCATATATTTAAGTGTTTTGCGGTATTGAAGTCTGAATGTTAATTGTTTTGTAGATTGGAGTCCTACATTGGTTTCTTTGTCTCATGAACTCTAACATAATTTTTTAGAGATGGAAACTGTTGAGTATCCTCCAGTTATTCTAATGCACCTGAGTCCTGGGCTCGAACGTCCCCACTGTTCAAATCCTTGGCCTTCGCTTAAACAGAAACCAACAATCCTAGTGAAAAGCGGGAAGGCTTTGTAATCTCAGCCTACATGCTAGTAGGTTCATGTCACTGTACTCATTTTCATTTGTGACATAAATAATATTTCAGATCAAGATTCCTGAGGTGAAGGGTTTTAAACTCGAGCTTAGCTCTACTAAAAAAAAAATACTTGGCTGCTGGAATTCTGCTATTCAATTTCAAGGTCCTATTAATCAAAACAAAACAAGCACAAAAGCACAGCCCATAAAATATCATTCTGGTTGTTATTTATATGAGCATTATTTATTTTTCAGATGCAGGAGTGAGCTGAAGTTTAGTGAAGTAAGCATCTCTGCAGGTGCTGGGGGATGTCACTGGCCAATCTTACTGATCTGTTTTAAGGTGTAACCACACACAGATGTTCCCATGCCTTCTTGACTAAGGTTACCGCTGCTGTAATAATGAAGCAGAAAAGATCATGTGCCTATATCTTAAGTAAGTTCACTGTCTGAAATGTTATCCTTGTCCTCCTTACCTGTGGAGGTGATAAGCCCAAACAGAGCAATGGAGATGACACCTCAGGAGGTAAGATTGTCACAGACATGCTGTTTGGAACTCACAGTTACTGTGATCACTTTATTTATTTAAATGAGTTCACAGTTGGGGTTTTTTTCTTATTAGAACTAAAGCAGATCAAGACCAATTCTAGTCTCCGCAGAACATTTCTTCCCAGGTGCTACTCCTTCAAAGCTTATGCGCACAGTTAGCTTAATGCATTGCAGATAGCCCACTGACATGACTAGACCAGATCCACAACTTATATAAACTCCATTCAAAACAACAGGACTCCCATGACTTGCAGTGAATTATGATCTCCATCAGTGGAGCTAAGCCAATGAGAGAGACTGTAGCCACCATTTAAGACAAGCATGTTTCTGCTTTTGACTTCAAGGCAGGCAAGACTTCACGCTACACATTCCCATGTATTGTCAGTGGCATTGATGGATATACACCATGGTGCATAAGACTACCCAAGGGCACAGCAAATATGTGGTCTAAATGCCCAAGGTACACTGTACTGCTGGACCTGCCCATGTGTGTATAGACCTATTTCAGTCTGTTCATATCAACACTATTCAACTTTTATTAAGAGAAAGCTAATTTACTGGAGCCATTGAACTGCATCATTCTGAGTTACCATATCTCTTACTTCTTCCTTTCCTTGTCCTGAATGCAGGTCTGAGTTTTAAAACTGTTCCACATTGACCAAAGTCTGGTGCTGCTATGTGGGAGTATAATAAAGAAAAGTAAGAATGTGGAGAAGGGAAGAGACAGAGCAAGGTGGGAATGCAGACAGATATCCAAGATATTGAAGGCTCTGACAGAGCTGTTGGTGACACATTAAAATTAGACAGCTAACACTCCTCTAGTGGGTCTTGCCACTCTCCAAGGCAGAGCTGTCCAATACGTTCATAAATCAGCCTGTGAAAGTTCACCACCTCAGACTGGCATGTTATAGGTAACAGAAATTATGAATAGTTTGATCTAATGCCTTTAGTTTTACCCATTGACTTGTGGTGGGTGTTCCTGGTGGCATTTGCCAACATAGTAAAAAATTAATCTTTATTAGCAGAAACCAGATATAACTTCATTGAAATTGATATATTATCCAAGTACAAAACTGGTGTAAATGGAATAAGGCAATTCTACAAATAGAAGGTACTATGTATTTTAAATAGTGTGAAAAATCCAGTATTTGACATATTTTTTGCTTTTATACGGAGGTTAAATAAAACAGACTATGCAATATTTTTTAGTCAAGTTGGGAGCAGAAGTACAAAGTCTGGTCCAGATCTAACATGAACTTCCTCTGATTAAACTTTACAGGATACAAATGTGATCATACTCAAATGCTTTGTCTCTTAAAGGTAAAGATCATTGTACTTGCAAAACTATGCCAGTATACCCTTTCAGCCATGATCCTGTTGATACAGTTCTCCATTCCTTATTGAGATATGTCCCAAGATTATCCCGAGAACACAAAAAGCATCAACTTAAATGCAAAATTCCAGGAAAAACCCAGAAACATATACTAGAATACATCCTGTATGTGCTCTAGTCTTGCAACTTTTCCACTCCACAGAACAACTCTGTGTGGCATACTGAAAATGTGTTAAATAATTTCTCTAATGTTTAGTCCTTTTTAAACATTGGAATGAAAATAATCCTAAAATATGCCAATATTGATTCAACTGTATTGCTTAACAGGGAAAGAAATAGACTTTTTGAGGTCATGGAAGCCCAAATAATGGGGATGGGCGTGGGAGATTTTTTTCTAAAGGTGCAAAAGGTTTGTGTAATCGCTCCCCCTATCCTCCTGCTGCTCCCCACTCCCCTTAGTAAGTCCTCAATATGTAGCCTAATTTCAATGAAATTATACAGAAAGGTTAGAACTCTTAAAAGAGAGATTTCAGGTTCAAGCTGAGTAGGAGATACATGAAAGTCAGCAGCTGGGTGGGGATGTAAAATTAAAGTGTTCTCATTGCCAATAAGATTGTGGTACAACATCAGCCATCAAGCCATCAAGGCTAACACAGGAGAGACACCATAGAACCAGGTTTCCTAGTTCTGATACTCACAGAACTATTTCTTTCTCTGAGGCTTTTACATTCAAATCTAATAATATATCTACAAACTAAGAAATCTGCTGAATTTTTTTTAAAAGAAATCCAAGGGACTTTTTCCTAGTATCTTACCTCTCCTTTTGGAAGCTTTTCTGGCCTCCCAATTATAGTGTCTAATGAATAAATATCTGAATGCAGCTATTTGTATGATTATTAAAGCCACACTTATGGGGTTAGTGTGCAAACTCCATTCCAATAAAAGTAGGTTACTCCTTTTGTATAAGAGAGATGTAGGTTAGATTAATTTCAGTAGTAGGTAAGTCCCTTTAGAAATAGAACTTTGAACAATTCTGAGGTACCTGGGAGGGGAAAAGGTATATTCATTTTCGTAATAAATACAGGCTGGGTGCAATAAGCTCTAGTGTTAGCTGCATTTCAAAATAGCTTCACTTACTAAACATACGTGTGCATCTGTAAACATAAATCCTATAGAGTGTAGTTAGATATTCTTTACCAATCCATCTGTTCAATTGCTACTGCAACTGATGGGTCTTACACATGATAAATTGTGAAAAGAAATTAAATGTCTAGCCCTGTGAGATAATGCCTATCTGTAGTTCCTGTTGACTTCAATATCTCTTAGAAACAGTCTTTAAGGACAGTTTTAAGCATTTGGTTTAAAGTCTATCATGGACCCCTGCTGTCTTCATCCCTAAATAGAATAAAAAGAAAGAAAAAGAGAAGAAGGTAGATTTGTCTCAATAATATCAGTAGCTTTATTGTGCACATGGTATCTTTAGACTGACTTGAAACATTTTTGATGTGACCTACAAGATCAATATTGCCCACGGGGCACGTTAATGATAGAGCTTCCTCTTTATATGTTCTTGTCTTAGCAAATCAAATTCTTAACATTCTTTCAGTCTATTTTTCTTTAATTCAATTTGGTTTGTATAATATGGGGGTGGGGATTGGGGTTTTGGTTGTTGGGGGGTTTTTTACAATTTAAAGGATTTTAATCCAGCTAATTCTGTTGCCAAAGTGCAGAAAAAGCTCAGACTGTCATGGGCCCTATCCATTCATGGTGGAACTGCAGGAGACAACAGAATTACACCAGCGATGAATTTTGCTCATTGTGTTTCTTCCACTTAAATTTAATCAACCCTTTGTGAACCTCTTTCATTTCAGTGGCATTATATGAAACAACTCAATGTGATACTATTCTTCTGTTGAAATTGCATTGATTCCTCTGGAGATGCAGATATCAACACAAGTCTATAAAATCTCGTCTCCTTTAAGGTTACTAAAATAATTGCATTTTTATTTAATGCTTTTAGGCTTTTAAGTAATAAAATATCTAAATGAATTTGTATGTTAAACCTGGAGTTAAATTGCATGAGTTCAGTGTTATATTATTGCTCCCTGTTTGCACCAATATCACCAAGAACTGAATCAAAGCTTTTCTTTTCCAACTATGAATGATTTTACTTCTGAAATAAAATGTACTTATCTAGATTCCAGGTCATTATTATATAAAATTCTGACTATTTTTATATGTTTGATGAATTAGAGATATTTACTTATTTGGAGATAATTTTAAAGTAAATTGGGAATACTAAAAAAATAATACACTTCCATCTAGGGACAAAACGTTATGCTCTTAAAGACATTTAAAAATCGTGTTAAAAGTTTGGTTGGTAATAGACACTTAGCAGTAACATATAAAAGGGATCACTATAACTATTATCCCCTGCCATTGGAAAGAACTCCTTTTGTCACTGCTGGCTTCTGAGGCAGAAAAAATTATTCTGCAGTTCTTCCAACTGATGATGTCAAAGCACTGTGCAAACATTAGTGCTGAAATTAACAATTAGAGCAATTTACTCATTATAAATCCAAGGTTATTTCTCATTCTTTCCCTTTTCTTTCAAGCAAAGGCATGCCAACACCAAAACCAACAGACTGCCTATATAGTTCTTGTGTTACTACAACCATCTGTTTAAAAGATGCCCTCCACACCAGGTCAGTGGTTAAATATGTCTTTAAAATGAAGACACTAGTCAGGTTACTTCTGCTTGTTCTGAGTTCCTTTTTTTTCCTTCCTGACCTCATTTCCATGCTTGAGCAATTATCAAAAAGTTTGTTTTGGAGAAGATGTGGTTTCCTCTAGACCAGATCCCTAAGGGTACTTCATCTTTGTGACCTAACTCCAGGGAAGGAGGATCCTGAGCAGAGGGAGGCTTTTTCTCTGGCCCACCAACTGGATTCGACAGGTGAGCCAGGAAAGTGCCTCTTCTTCACATTCTGCACCTTGGGAGCTTCAGGAGGTGCCTGCTGGCTGGTTGATCCCTGAAAATACTTTCCTCAGTTATCTGGCTCTCTCCTGAACATGGAAAGCTTCTGTGTCCCCTCAGGGCTGAAAGTTTAGCAAGGAGTAGGCTGAACTCTGGAATGAGCTCTCCAAGAACTTGGAAGGGTCTGAGCTTTTGGTTGCTGCTTGTTACAGACAAGCGTCCACATACTGCAACACACATATATATATTCATCATCTTCAGTGTATGAATAGCCCCATTGATTTCAGTGGAACTATTTAAATTTAAAAGGAAGGTATTCATAATTGTTTGCACAACCAGTGACCTAAAAGTGATTCACATGCCTTTTTCCCAGTAGCTTGAACTCCCCCTTAAACTGGACTATTAGACTCACAAGTCATCTTGTCAATATTAAGGCAGGACCTAGACCTGTGAAAGATTAACAGAAAGTGCTCACTTCCATGCTTTTTTTTCCTGTGAAAGGAATTTGAATTTACATTTTTTAAATTGCTTTGGGAGTTGGCTTTTTGTGTGTGTCTGTGTGTAAAATTGGCCAGTACTAGCAACCTTTGTAAAATATTCATATGCAGTGTCCATTATATTTTCTTTTTCCCAGATACACTTTTTAAAACTTACCTACATTATGATAATAAAAAAGGAAATATTATGTTCCTAAAATAACTCTTCAACTGCAGAACAGATAGCAAACCCATTCTTCTTGCAGTGAGCAACAGTGTACTTTCCAGCTACCGCCAAACACTATGAAAATGGTTTCATCTACTTCCAGAATTTGCCAAAAACAGATGATGACTGAAACTGGTAATGACTATTTTCTATTCTCTATCCCTAAGTAATTGACCATTAATTATAATATCAATAGGCTGTGGATAAGTAAAGCAGACACATGTTAGGGCTACATTTCATTTGTAACTGTTTTGTATATATCATAAATCTCTAATATTGGGCTATTGTCACACATGATGAATTATTGTAAGCATGTCAGCACATAGTGGAAGTCAAGTACATTCAAATACTACTCAGTCAGAATTGAATTTGGCATGATAGTCTCATAAAAGGGGACTCAATTGAGAGTTTCCACTTGCCTGCTCTAAACTTGTCACTTGTAGGTGCTAAAGAGCTTGTTGTGTTGGTTTAATTAGTCAACAAATCGGTCCTTACTTGATTGCGTGGTCGTATCACATATGTTAACACTTCACTGTTTGATGGAGATATTAACAAGTGACAAGAGTCTCTTGGTCTATGGACTTTAAAGAAGAGAAGCTCTTCTATATTATTTCATTTGGTCCTGCCAATATTTATTAGATCATGCAGGCTGCAGGCTGCCAGCAAGAGAAAGACAACACAAACATTTTTCAGGGTTATGCTCATCTGTATCCTAAAGAAGGGTCACTAAACAATCGATGGTAGAAGAATATAAGTAAGATGAGTGTTTTCTACCACAGCTTAGAAATTCATTATTTGATACAGTTTGCTGCAGACCTCCTTGGAGCTTTTTTCACTTAAAGATAATTTATGACAAGAACAGAGAGGTTCTTGAAAATGCTATAGCAACTGGAGCTGAATGATGCCACTCTGGCACTAGATGCATAGTCACCAGAGGCCAGTAAAAAGGAAGTTTGCATTTGTATGAAGAACTGTATTAGTTAAGCATTCATCAGTGTTGTATAAAATATTCATATTACTTGTTGGTGGAAGATTAAACAAAAAAACTTCAATAATTAAAATGGCTTATTCCCAGGAGTGGGGGGTAGGGAAAAAGTTGGTCCTCTGCAAGTTTGCAAAAGGGCTTGTCTATTCACTTTTTGTATAGCAGCAAACAAAAGAGGAGTGCATACTTTATAGGCTCCACTTGTTTGACCACCATTCTGTTATAGCTTTTATCTGTGCTTTACCAGTAATCAGGTCTCCGAAGCATGTGCTGTAGTAAAGGAAATCTATCACATATAGAAAATCTCCTCAATAATTTTTGGCAAGTCTTTTGCTAGAAAAAGCCACTTAAAGCGTTTTGATAGGTGCCATAAATGCTATCAGTCATAAATATTGACTGACTGGTCTTGGCAATATGTGAAGAATTATAATGAGAGAGGATCTTTTTAAGTTTGCTATTATAATAGTGTTATAGCTAATTTTATTTCTTGTTGTTGGAAAGCTAGTGGGCAATCTGAATAATTCCCTTAAGAGGGAAATAGATAATGATTCATATGCATAAAACATCATTGCTTCCATCTTCATCAAAATGTTACAGCCTCCCTACTTCTTAATTTTCACTATAATGGTCAAGCTGAACTTTTCCTTCCTTTTAATGCATAGAGTGATCCTCAAAAGTCAGGGTCTGCTCCAAGACAGTTGTCTTAAATCACCCTGAATTTTTCACGGTGACTTTAGCTTTTTCATATAATGTTACTAGTACACGAAAATTCACAAAAACAAGTTCAAACATTTGTAATAAACTTGCTTATTAATAACCAATGATAGAACAACATTTTTAAAAACAGTGGCAAAGAAGTTATTTGTCTGATGCATACCTCTATGCACCATTTTGCAAAAATGTTGTGTTCAAAAGCTTGAACATATATATAAAAAATGAATTTTGTAAAAAATTGATTAATTTGTCAATAACAAACATGCATAGATTTTGGAAATGCAAATGCACAACCTTAGGAATAGAAAGTTGTTGTAATCTTTTCAGCTGCACTGACATCCCTCATTAGTACAGATCATTTATTTATACACCTATGTGTAGACACATTTTTGTGAAAACAGTAAAATTATTTACTAAGACGCATATAAAATGCAATGGCTGTTCTAAACTGATTTTTATTTATGTGAGTAGACTCTTGCCAAGTATTTTTATCTGTGTGCTCAGATGTAATCTGTATTAGTTTGAATTGTTTTAATTAGTTTGAAAGTATTGTTCACTTCCTATTCAAGTATCTGGAGTTAATTGCCTTATATTGTTATAATTTTTATTGCAATAACAATGAAGGTGCCAAGCATGAATCTAGGGCCCAGATATACTGGAAACATCACAAACACAGAACAAAATATGATCTTGCTTTTGTCTTACCAATATTTACCTTTTTTATATAGTGTAGTGTTTTTAATTGTGTATGGTCATATTGTGTATGCTTGGAATATGGATTATAAATTCCCAGAGCTTTCAAATTATTCCTACCTTAGGCAAGAGACCACACCTTTGAGAGATGTTCAAATAAGAATCTTTGCCCAGATGCCCAAAGCCTCTTAGAGAGTTTGCAGTTGTGCCAATCCTTCAAATTGTTGGGGAGATTCTGTGAATTACTAAGTACCCTTAATTTCTATCAATTGCAGTGAACAGGAGAAAATTAAAAATAAATAAAACTGGAGACTTCAAAGTGCATTTGAAGTCTTTCCAAGTGAGGATTTGCAGTGTCCTAAATTGGTGACTACTCTGGATTTGTTATGAGTTAATTTAACTTGACGTTTCTGGAAGTACCTCTCTCCCTGTGTACTAGTTCAAAATTTTCTTCCTTGCTTGTTAATTCAAAATACATTTTTTTTATTCTAAAATGCTTTTTTACTCTAATCACTGATCAATACCTTCTCTTTTTCTTTTCCTGACTTTTTTTTTTTTAATCAGATTTGTTTAATTGATTGCTTTTGCTACAGGACATTATTTTGGTTGTGTGGCAGCACTACCCAAATTCCACCTCCTTTATACAGAGCTGAATGACCTTCTCAGTGCCACCGTCATGACTGAAAGCTGTCCTTCCCGACACTGAAACCAGAGGCTATTGAGGTAAGGCTGGTAGGTCAGTTCAGAGAAGCAACGTCCACCCTGCAGGTACTGGGGAGCTGCTGTTAGATCCCTGGAAAGCTGCCTCTTCTCCAGGTTGAACAAGCCCCAGTACCACAGTCTCTCCTTACAGGGCAAGTGCTCCAACCCCTGACCATCTCAGTGGTACTTTGCTGAACTCCCTCCCACTGATCATTCATTACCTTTCTTGTTACTGCTGCACCCAAAACTGGACAAAGTATCCAGATGTGGTTTCCCCAGGGCTGAGTAGAGGGGGATAATCACTCTCCTGAGTCTACTGGCTGTGCTCCTGTGAGTATTGCCCTGGATGCTGTTGGGCAGGGGCACGCTGCAGGCTCACGTTCAGCTCACTGCCCACCAAGACCACCCGCTCCCCTGGGGAGCAGAGCTGCTCCCCAGCCTGGCAGCCCCCAGCCTGTACTGCTGCAAGGGGCTCTTCCTTCTCAGGGGCAGGACTTTGCATTTGTCCTTTTTGAATTTCATAATGTTCCCGTTGGCCTGTTCCTCCAGCCCATCTTCCCTTTGGGTGGCAGCCCTGCCCTCGAGTGCACCAACTGGTCCCACCTCTTTGGTGTCACCTCACACCTGATGAGAGTGCACTCTGCTATCTGCTTCAGATCATTGATAAAAGTCATTAACAGGACAGGTTTCCATGACAGATCCCTGTAGCGCTCCATTTGTTATCAGCCGCCAGCTACAGCATGACTCATTAGTCACTACCTTCTGAGCCTGCTCATCCAACTAGTTATTTACGCATCCATTTGTCCAACAATCTAGACCATAACATCCCACCGTGGGTAAAAGAATATTTTGGAAACTGTCCAAAGCCTTGCTAAAGGCAAGGTAAATTAAATCCACTGCACTGCCCTCATTCACAGAGCTAGTCATATCATCACAGAAAGCAATCGGGAAAAGCACGATTTTCTCTGCTGAGTTTCCAATCACCTTCTTCATACACCCATAAATGCATTCAAGAAGGACGCATTCTATGATTGTCCTGGAGACCAAAATAAGGCCCGTACTTTCCCAGATTGCCCCTTTGGCCTGTTTTGAAGATGGGTGCAGCATTTGCCCTTCTCTAGTCATCATGGACCTCCCCCTGATCTCCATGACCTTTCAAAGATGACAGAGAGTGGCCTTACTATGACACTGGCTATAATATAGATTCCAACAGAGATAAGAGGTATCATGCCCTAAAAGCTTTGAAAAAATATGAACTTTTTGCTGTTCAAGCCACAATTGCATACTAGGAAATAATAAATAGTTTCAGTGTAGGGAATTAGTTCAACGGGACAATTTGGGTGATTGCCATCACCTTGTCAATAGCCTGGAAGAAGCCCTTTCAATAGCCTGGAAACAGCCTTTTATAAAGAGTGGAATTATATGGAAAGTGTTAAAGAGAGTCTCTTTCTGAATGCTCTTTATTCTGTCCCTCTAGATTCTTCTTTACATATGTTCATTGAGACACTGAAGTAAGTTTTTTTACTATTGAACCAGTGCCACTATGAGAGGATGAATCCCATCCCCTTTTGACTCATACATTATCAATATAACTGTTAGGTATGCATTGACTGAAACATGTGCAGCTCTATTAGGACCAGTTCTTTCTCGCACAGTGAGATGCATCATCATAGCATACATATGTATATGCATAGTCATTCTTCAGATTAGCCACAGCCACATCTTTGTAAAGTGCTTAATTACCAGAACACAAAACACAGATTACATTTCCTCCCCTAATCAACTTCAAGACAGAGTCGATTCTGCGTTGGGGCTGGAAGATCAATGTGAAGACATCTTGAGATCCCTTCCAGCCCTATCACCCTTGTAATAAACAGGAAACAAAGAAATCCAATTGCCAGCTATGTGTGCTTGGATTTCTTGCATTGCCAAACATGAATGAGAAAAAGTGATAGTTAGCTGTTGCTACTAAATTGTCTTTAACAAGTAAGAGTCAGCCAAAGATGACAAATGCATTGTTATTTGAAAGTAGTGTTGACAATGCAGTAGTCCTCAACTACTCTTAAGTCCTTAGAGAAAATGTTTATTTTGAAAGATAAAAAGATATTCCAGTGCTATCCCCCCAGCCATGCTCTTAACAAAACAAAAAAATTGTTCTAAACACAAGCAGGGATGCATTGTTTTTCAAAAAGGAAGCTGCAGTCTAATATCGAATGTTTGAGTCTAACTGGACATTATATATCAGAAATGTATGGATAATCTGTGAATATCATGACTGTTATCTGCCACTAAGATAAATATTAAATGCACAGCTTGCACAGTGTGGGTCTCAATTATCTTACAATCTCTGGAATTCCTTGTTTCTCTTCAGGAGCTGCAAAAGGACCCTAAGTGACTGGCAGTTCAGGTGCCTCACTTTTAGGCAGCTAAAGTTTGGTGGAATTAACCCTGTCTTTAGAAATGATGTGTGGTTCATCCATGTTCTAAGCTGAGATGCTGAGCAGTAAGCTAACATCGACTGAGGCACAAATACATATCCTGTTCTGATACATCTGCTAAAGGGGTGGTTACCTCTGACATGGGAACTGGAGTAGTAAACCCTGCTACAGGTATAGCCCAGAGAGCTTGAAGCAACAACTCTAACAATACTGCAGTTATTTCAGCTTGTCTGTCACAGCCCTTAATGACACACATGTAATTGCAGAGCAAAAAGTATTGATTTCTACTCAAGTTTGTAAAATGGGAACCACATGTCATTAAAAGAATAAGAAACAGCAATAATGATCCTTAGTGCTTGTGTGCAGGTGCTTTCCACGTACGGTAAGTTCATCACCTATACCAACATATGCCTCTGCCCTTACATGCAAAGTAGAGACTCCGAAGTGTCATCTGCCCAGCGGTTTTTGAAAGGTCTGTATGTGATCCACTAGGTGTCAGGGCACTGCACGCAGAAGCATCCTCACACGACCAGATACGCAGTGGGATTCTCCGATCCACGGTTGGTTGTGTGGAGTTTCCCACCAGCCAGGTCCTGGCCCGGCTGGTAAAGGAACCGAGGGGTAGTCCTGCCAACAAGCAGGACCCTCACCTGGATGCCACGGTGCGGAGAAAGTTGGAAGACACTCTTTTTCTTTACCTCGAGATGACTTCTAGTATGTGTTCAGCTTCACAATAAATTAACACTTACATGTTATCTGTGCAAAATTAAGAAAGTGATGGAGCTACCTATAGATGACTTCAGTTCCAATTCAGGACCCTGCTAAAATCTAATAAATGTATGAAATCCCATAAATGTAAAAACATAAGGAGTTCACCTGCAAGGGATCCCACAAAATGAAAAGGCGCAATTTATTGTATGTCAAGTTTAGTTATTTTGCAATAGTCACATAATGATTATGTCTCAGTTACAAGTGTTAAAATGTCCTTTGGCTAGTTTCAGATTCTGTTGTGTTTCAAACGCTGGCAAAACAAGAAACTATATCCAGTTTAGGACACGTTTCAGGTTGCCATACCTGCACAACAGAATGCTGGTACATAGTCTTAAGCCACATAGGCCATAGGAGATACAAGCATATGAGCAATATGTTCATTGCTTAGTGGCTACTTTTGTTTTGCCAAAAAAGAATGGATATGAACATATGCTCAAGTTTCCTATCAAAGTGAGGGCATGAACAGCTGTCCTACTTTACTGAATATGTTAAGGGCAGAAGTTAATAGGTAATTTGTAGTTAATTTCACATTCCTTATTAAGTTCAAGGTGCCTCATGGCACTTGCTCTAACAGTCAAAAGGTAGCATTTCTAGCTAAGTGCTTCCTACTAATTTTAACCAATTGTTCAGCCACACTTAATAACAAATTTCAACTATTGATATATGTGTGGTAAAGCGTTAAAAATAATTCTTAGTGAGCTCTAAATGTTGGCAGAGCTACTGCAGGAGATTATTGTGAACTTCAATTTGAGACCATTTGAGTTATAAAGTGATTTCAGATTTCTTACCCTCTTAAAAAACTGAGCATCTGCTTGGTACTGGATAGCATATGTGAACTGTAAGGTCTATATTAAAACATCAGGAAAAAATTTTAATGACATGTTTTTGATTTTATGGTGCCTTTCATGGCTTCTTAGTCTGTACTCCAGGGAAAAGACACCTGCAGAAGGGCCAGAAGGTTCAGGAATACTTGGATTCAGTGGTCAAAAGTCTTTCAGATAGGATCTCGGTATCTGTGCCTGCTAGCCAAGTTGCAACCCTGAGCATTGCTTGGGTTTGTAACGTGAGATTAAATTCCAGTAGACAAAGCTCAGCTACTTGGGGTTTGTATAAGATGTGAGGAATGGTGAGTCATCTCTGAATTTATAGCAGAACATCAAATATGCATATACATGCAGATGCAGACAAGGTACATATGGTAAAATATGGAACTGTGATCATTTATTATGCTTCTATGATTATTGCACTTACCTCTTACATTTCCATCTCCTGAGCAGCCCTTGATTGCCACGAAAAAAGAGACAAACTTCCAGAAAAATATTCCCCTCTCAAAATTAAATATCATTTCACTAATCCTCTCTGCATGAGGGAGAGTATTATACCACCAGAAACGATGGCAAGACCCAAGAGGATAAAAGTCTAGCAGGCCTGGCAAGACTGAACATTGAAGTTGAATATCTTTAGATAAATACTTTCGGTCACTTTTAACAGCTCCAACTCCCTGTAACAGCAGCTGTTCTAAAAGTAATTAAATCAACTTGACACTAAATATAGCCCAAAAAAATGTTTAAAGGCTTTCTAAAATAATTTTGAAGGGGTTTTTATCTGCTGGAAATTAGAAATTACTTCAATTAATACAAAAATATGCTCCAACTGAGGCTATAAATATATACATATATATTTAGGCTATATGTGTATAGGCTATATATATATTTAGGCTATATATATATTTAGGCTATTTATATATATGCACATGTATATACACGGAAGAGTTTACAAGGATTTTTACAGAAGAATGTCACATTTTTAAAGGTCAATAAACAATGTAAGGGTTTCAAATCATGGCCATTTAAAATAACCCTCTAAGCAAGCATTTCCTTTCTTCTCCTGTGGTTAAAGTTTACAGGCCAAAATTATGGTGTATTTAATCATGGACAGATTGCCAATGCACTATCATAACCTTGGAGTACCTGACAGTGCAGTACCTTGCCCCAGTAATATTAAAAAGGAGAAAGCCCCAGCTAGCTCTGGAACTTGCTTTGGGTCCTGGAAACACCCCTGATACCAACCACTAAAGGTGTGTAACATGCCTATTTGCCTTTATTCACTGTAGGCATGGCAAGGCAGCTAGTCCCCTCTCCTGGACATGGCTTCCTGACAGCTGTCCCCATTCCAGGTATATTCCTTTCATTGCAAGATTGCCATGCACCACAACAGAGGAAGAGGAAAAAATTGGCAGGAGTATGAGATTTACAGGGAAGGAAATGAACATACATTAAAAACTCAAACGTTTTTTAAAAATCTCCTAAGGCCCCTATGGCTATGCTATTACCATATCACTGAATAGACCAGGAAACAAAATATAAAAATATCACTTTAAACCTGTAGTTATGGTATTAGGGGCCTGATCCAATGCCAAGGGAGGACAATAGGGAGGGTTTGTATCAAATGCTGAATGCCCTCTGAGCCCATCAAAGGGATTATGGACCATTTGACGAATCTGTGTCATCCTGTGGCGGACCATGCTAATCTTATTGTGCCGTTTCAATTGTGGTAAACATGCAGCTGATGCAAACATATATAGGACTTACTTTTTTTCCAAATCCCAAAGGATTTATTGAAGGAGATCTAAAACTCTCCCTCCTTCTTGCATATCTTAGTACCGCAACTTACTAAAACATTTAAAGAACTTCAGAATTTCTTCATACAAAGTCTATGTCAATTCCCTTACTTAGTTAATAAAACCAAACTCAGCCAAATCAAATATAATACTTGATTCTTCCTTCATAGAAAATATTTTATCCATTAATGAAAAGTTGTCTTATATAAAGGAATTCAATTTTTTTTTTTTTGATTGGCGTTAGACTCACAGACAGACAGAAATAAGCTGCCATTCTTCCATTTGATAGCCAGACGCTGCCAGTTGTTGCTAGGGCAGTCATGCTGTTAAATTAGGTCTAATGAACGAGTAATTGCTTTAGGTATAGTGAACCATTTCAAAGAAAACAAGGATTCTAATTGATTTGCAATTTGTTTGGCACATTGCATTGTCTGGGGCTATTGATTAGTCTTCTGGATTTCACACTGCATGTGTTTCCCTTTATTAAGGGAATAACAGGTTACTGATTACTTTCCTTCTGGGTTTAATGTAGCGGTTAATGTCTACTTTGTTCTTGTGTCATGTCACAGGCAAGGAAGGAATAATATGCAAGTGGGTGGCCCTTTGCTAAGAAACTCCCCTGCTGCTTTGAGCTGTGTACTCTAAGACATGCTGAAAAGCAGATCAAGAGAAAGGGTTAGAATAGCAGGACTCACAAGTTATGGCCTGAGTCAGGCTAGACCCAGGCTAGAAACTTGGCTTTCCTTTGCTATCAAAGCACAACACGGTATGAAGCGGTTGGTGGTAGATTTGTTCTTGTTTGATTACATGTCCCTATATAAGGAAACATACTATAGTTTTATATGCCTTGATTTATATACAGAAGCATCTTAAATAAGGAAGCTTACAACAAATTTATCCTTTTGCTGCAAGAGATTTACTCCATAGCATACATATTCTGGACAGCATGCCATTGCACATTTTAAATCTATCTTAGTTTGCAAAAAAGTGAGTTGATTTAATCAACAGCTTTGTTCCTTTCATAGGACAACTTTTTATAACATAGTTAATGTATATTAAATTATAATTAATTTCCAATTTCTTAACATCCTTAGCTAAATAATGTAATCCTTAGCACATCTTTAACAGGTATTATGGTGAAATAAAACAGGCTCCATTGTTCTAAAACTGATCATGGCTCTGGAGATTATTTAGCTTTGTATTTTGCATCCCTGTGTTGGGACCCAGTACCAATGAAATTAAATATAGGCATTTAGATTACTTACAGGGTCTAAGGAATCATGATTTTGTGTCCGTAATATGTGTCTTCCTCTCTTAGAGGGATCAGCCACGTAACATTCATGTGTCTGAAGATCTCTACATAAGCCTGATCCAAAGCCTGTTGAAGTCAACAGTAAACCTCTCATTGATTTTCAGAAGCTTTTGCCAGTGAGCCCATCAGCTTTCTTGATTCATCTCTTGAGAACGCGTACATCATTTCAACAAGTAACATAAGTTTCATTGCCAGGTGAGCCACTATGCAGTGCTCTAAGTGCCCTAAAGCTCCAGGTAGCAGCAGTGGCACCAAGTGAGCAATCTCAGAAATCTAGACTTTGCTCCATGTGCCAGGATCTGAAATTTCTAGTGCTGTAAAGATATTTTTGCTGAGTGGTTATAAAGATTATTATCAGTAAATTGTCTGCACCCTATGATTTTTTTTTTCCTGAAAAAGACTACAATACATCCCTGAAATACAACATCGGTCAAGTTCAGTTTAGTCCGAAGATGAATTTAAAACTTGGTAGCTCTTGATGTTTCATGATCCAGAAGTTGCTGATTTCTAAGTATTTGCAGTGGGATACAGAGCAGCTGTGAGTTATCTTGAATTCATCCTGAATTTCAGGTCATCCCAAATGTCTTAATTAAATCAGTTCCACACTTTCAAATCCCTGTTAGACTGAAATTAATTAAGCCCTTGGTCTTCTGGGCAGAAATGTAAGAAATAGTCTCAATAATGGAAACAAACATAACAGCAGCCAAACAAACATAACAAACATAACAACAAACAAAAATTTTTGGCATCATGTTTGGCAACCATTTGGCATGCACCAGGTACAGAATATAGTGCTCTAAAATTGTCACTGCTATTTTGCCCTATGTAATTCATTTTTGCTACCCCGTTCACAAATGATGAACCATTGTATACTGAATGTATATACCAAATACCAGATATATACCAAAATTATTCTTATAACTTAGCTCATAATCTATTTCCTTCTATAGTCTATGATCTTATGACATCAGCATGCCCAAGCCATACAAAATGTGTACTTAGGTATATATTAAATTGGTAATTAAATATATTTTATACCATATGGGTAACCTAATGTAATTGTAAAATAAGAGAAACCATAAAATTTTAATTCCCCTGTATTTGTATTTTAAGCCTTATATGTGGTGGGGGAAGTCCAGGATGGGAGCAAGATGGTACAACTGTTCAATAGTTATGGCGGACCACAGGCTTGAGGCTAGCAATTTCAGGAACTTGCAGAGACAATGCAAGAGAGTTGAGAAATTAATATCTTTCACTTCACCCAGCCTTTGATTCAGTAAGATAAACCTGGAAAGGAACATTTTCAAGCAGGAATGCTTACAGGAAAAGATATCAGTAGCTATTGAGAACTAATATTAGAGTCCAAGCGTAGTCCAATTACAACCTTTAAACCAGATTAGAGATCAGACTAAATGTGAGTAGTATAGAAACAAGCATCCTAACATGATATGACTTGAACCTTCCTAAATGGCATGTTACAGCCCATCATTTCATAGAATCACAGAATTGTTTAGGTTGGAAAAGACCTTTAAGATCATCAAGTCATGCCCACTAAACCATGTCCTGAAGTGTCTTGTCTCCGTGTTTTTTTAATACCTCCAGGGATGGTGACACCACCACGTCCCTGGCAGCCTGTTCCAATGTCTGACAACCCTTTCAGAAAGAAATTTTTCCTAACATCCAATCTAAATTTGGACCACTGTCTGCTATTGGAGAAGCTCAGGATGGCTTTAATGGGGATGATCTGAGCTGATCTCTTTCAATAAAGTATATACATAGAGGTAGATTGCTGTGCTAAGATGATGAATTTCCCTCAATTCAGGGAAATCTTCTATGTGCTATGTATGTGTATTAGCACTATGCAAGCTTAAGCTTTTCATTTTCTCTCTTTTCTTTGTTCCCACCAGGATTGAGATATGGCATTTAATTCTCAATGAAATGATGTGGAACATGACAATGAAGCAATGATCAGAAGTGATTCTACTTTTCACCTTTAGTTGTAGGGCTTGCTCTGGAACAAAGGCCATGGGATGCATCACAACTAACAGATAATTCACCGATGAATTCAAGAGCCAACATGCGATTGTCAGTAAGGTTAAGTTAGTGTGTTGCAGTGAAATCTTTTTTTCTGCTTAGTGGGGGGACTTAGAGGGGAAATTCTGTTTCCTAAATCTTCTTCTAAATCTTCTTCTCTTGGGTTCAAATAGTCAAGTTTTATGCTTAGCTCCACCAGGTTGCATATGCTCTGGGGTAGTCCAGGATTCTGGTCTCTTAGTATCCAGTGAACAACCTGGCTGCCAAAGGCCACACATCCCTTCTGACCATATGAAGAGCTGTGTACAAAAAAGACAGCTGCACATGCCCAGATTTCACCCTGAAATGGGGTTTACATGCACCCAGGGAAGGCATTGGGCCCAACAAAAGAAACAATGCCAATGCCTCTGTGGAAAGTGTTCCACTTTTTAGAAAAGAATTGAAAATGTGCTAGGACAGAGAGAAGGAATGTGAGATGCATGACAGCTGAGCCTAGCACTTAGGTTAATTGCACAGGTTGAAAATGTCCTGAGTTCCCTCCTCCTGAGGGTGTTTCTGTTGTTTATCCAAGAGTCTCCTCTTTTCTAGTTAGTTAAGTTCCCTAATCTTTAGAAGCACCTGTGAAAATGTACAAACAGTGGACATTTACCTGTGGAAACCAAATACAAAGGTCAGCACCTATTTGAAGCTTTTTGTCTCTGACACACATCTGGTGAACCAGACTGGGAAAAATTGTACCACGGAGAAAAATAGCACTTGTGACACAGTCTCCTACTTCAGTATCAGAAGCAACAAAAATAAGTGTGTTTCAATGCCTCAGCTACCCAACACGTCACTCAGTATGTTAATGTAAGTCCTTCTTCTTTTGTGGGTGAAGCTGAAATGTAAGTTTGTGAACTTTGCATTGGCCCTGACCAGCAGAGTTAAAATAACACTCTCCTGTGTACTGGTCTCTGCTTCATAGGGGATGCAAGCAGCATGTATCTACCTCATGGGCCACTGCGAAGCTCAGCTTACCACTACTGCTTCTCATTGACAACAGAATGATTCTTCTTAGCGTGATATAAAGAGCAATCTAGACATGCACAGATTTTTTCCAGCTAAAATTTAAGTCTCTATAGGCATTGAGTGCCTGTGGCTTTAAGATAGAAACCTTGAGGATTGCCCCTTTTGATGTAGATACTTAAACCACCCATGAGTGGCTCATTCTCTCCATGGCTATAGAGATTAGTTTCTCAGCTGATGTATATGAAATATTTTGATTGAACTCCACAGAGGTTATGGTCATCAAAAATATTACCTTAAATATCAGATAGCTCCTCAGAAATGGAATGCATTTTCCATTCTCATTTTCATTAGTTGTTCTCCATCACTCATTGTAATATTGCATGGAAGCCACAGAACTACTGAGGCTAGTGTGCTGGGTACAGCCAAAACATGCCTGACTAAGTTCCTTGCTCTTGTAACTGATCCTTCTACCATTATTGTCTTAACTAAAAGCTTGGACTCCATAGTTTAGTCTCACTCTCCTACCCCACTCTGTCTTCTTTGGGAAAATCACACTGTTCCTGGAGAATGTTTTTGTTGCTTCTTTCTGACTCCTGTGTTGAGCTTTTTTATTAAAAAATAAGGTCAAAAACTACAGTTGCTAAGACAAGACAGCTTACTTCTCTCTAACATGGCTTTGCTGGTTAGTATGCACAGGAGCAAATCACATTTTAAAATATTTTAAAAACATGGAGGAGCTTTAAAGAACTGTTTAAAAAACTGCTCTTGGTTTGGTGCCAGCTACAGATGCCATGCTGATTACAGAAGATTACATAAATTCCCCAAGCCTTATTATGCTCTCACTTATACCTATAAAATGGGGAAGAATTCCACTGGAGTCACTGGCATTACACAGTTGTAAGCCTGTGCTGGAGAAGAATATGGCCCTTCTGGTTAGCAAGCTACCAGTGTTTTCAGTGGGTCCAATTATCTCTACCTATCTACTTATACAAAGAAAATACCCAAAGCAAAACATGCAGGCTATGATCTGCCTATGTAAATACTGCAGTCTTCATTGGTTTCATCTGAGCTGCACAGATTTATGTGTCAGCTGAACTTTGACCTGACTACATAGGGGAAAAAATCCAACTCTTTGGCATCTTTGTTGTACCACATTACCAAGATTTTTATACAGCGTGTATTGCTAAACAAAACAAAAGATGACTAGAGCAGGTCAAACAAAAGTTTCAGCTAGCTCTGGAAGCCTCTCTGTAACAACAGCTTAGAACGAGGTGTAAGATGTTCAAGAAAAAGCCATGTATGTGCAGAAAGAGCTTTCCCTGACATACAGTTGTGTATCTTGACAGTTTCAGAGACTTTCTGTGCCTAAGGGCACATGAGTAGATCATGGATACTGCTGGGGACCTACCTACTATGAATCCAGCCATTTCTTCTTTCAGCCTGTTTAGCCATTTGCCCCATGCCATCCTGTGGCAATCAGTTCCACAGTTTAATTATGCACCATAAGAAGAAGTCACTGCTTTTGATTTTTAAACTGAGTGATTTTATTGGGTGACCCTCAACTATTTTTTAAGAACATGCAATTAGTTTTCTTCACTCACTTTCTCCACACCACCTATAAAAGTATGAGCCTCTACTATATCCCAGTCATCTTTTCCATACTGATCAGTCTGTTTAGTTTTTCCCATTTCAAATGCCATTCCACACCACTGCTTATCCTTGTTGAATTTATTTTCTATGTCTACTGTTACTCTCTTTTGAGGTGGCTTGCAAGACCAACATACAGTATTCAAGATGCGGGCATACCATTAACTTGTGCATGATAGTCCTTACTCTTTTGCGGGGGTTGGGTTGGTTTTGGTTTGGGGGTTTTTTTAATTTCTACAATAAGGACCATATGCTAGTGATGATTCTGAAGGATTCCTAGCAGGATTGTGAAGGCCTTTGTAAGTCAAACAACTCCAGGGATAACACCACCACATGTTCACATGAAAAGCAGCGAGACATTGGTATGTTCGGTGATTCTTTCTGCGTTATTTAGCTGACAGTAGTGATGAAGAGAATTAGAACTTTGTGACCTGCCAAGTTTCCACAGACGCCACCAAGAGCTCCACAGACAACCAGTGGCCATGAACCAATGACTGGGAACCCAATTGCAAACAATAATTTTTCTGAAGAGCTGGGATGATCCTATGTTCTACCATTGTAGAAAAGCCTTAATACCTTCGCTGTGGTCCCAAGCTTTCAAGTAAGATGAGAAGTTCTTACTCTACAAAAGAATTGTGTATTTCTTGAACAATACAAAGTTGAGAATAAAAACAAATTTGTTCCTTAGAAATTGCCTAGTGAAGCAGTTGTTTCATACTGCCTGTTGAACATTTGGGTAGACTGATTCAAATGTTAAAGCTGTGTTCAAACCAGAAAAAATAAAAATAATAAGCTGTCAGAATAATTACTAAGAACATACAAGGATTATACAAAGTAAACTGCAGCCTGCAAAAAGAGAATTGCATGTTAGCTAATTGTTAATTTTAGCAATTGCAATGGCTAATTACTGTGGCACACATTGACTATTAGCATGATGCCCCAGCACCTGCTTTCTCCAATGAACAGATTTCTTCATTGCTCGTGCAGGAGCAAAATGTGTAATTATTGGCCATCATTGGGGCGATTTTTCAGTGATTCTTTTGTGTGATGTGAATGACGCATAATGACATATTTTATTAGAGGGCAAATAGCTGTTTGTTAATGGAAATGATTCGAAATCCAAGAAACTAGGAGCTAGGAGCATGTTTTCAGTATCAGCATGAATTCAAATGTATTTTCTTTTAACTCTTTATAAAAGAAGCATAGAAATCAAATCTAAACTTAGTATAATATATTTAATGATATGTGCAAACACAGCATTGATTAATTGCCTCAAATGTTTTCAATGCTACACCATTTCATTTGTTACAGCAGTCTGCTAAATTTATGCATTTCTTATTTAAACTCTTCTTTCCTGGGCATATAGTGTTAGCAAGATTATGTGGCTTGTTCCTCATTTACTGGGGAAAAAAATCATCTTTGTAACTTAAGCAACAATTATGGGCTTTATGAGGCACATTTTCATTGCACACATTGTAGAACACAGTGCACTGGCATTATTATTCCTGAAAGTACATGCTTGAATGTATCTATCAAGACCCAAATGTCAGCTACTGAATAGATTATGCATAGTTATCCAAAACAGAATATAGATACATAAAATCTAAGCAACAGAATACTCAATTCCTGAGAAAAGATTTTTATTAGATAATCTGCATGATACTTTTGAAGAACAATGCAAATGAAAAAATCACATACGAACCTGAGACTACAGTGGTGTTTAAAATAGCAAACTGTTTTGTCATTTTTGAAGGACAGGTTATGGCTAGAATAAGAAACCTAGCCTTTTCATTTTGCTTGTATTTGAATACTGTTCAAAGTTGAAAAAAAAAAAGGGTTACTAGGGGACATAGTTTGCTGAATTCCACTGACATAAATCTAGACTAACTTGATGGAAAACAATGAAGTGACTTTGGATATCCAAGGAAAGTAGAAACCTTGTGAACCTCTGTGAAACTTTTAACAATAAGTAGGAAACCAAAGCCTCTTCTAGACTCTTCAGATAATGGAGCCAAAAATTTAATGCTACCTTAGAAGTATAGTAATAGATTTTTTGGCATGACTCTGATTTCATTCCATTTTGACAAAGATCCGGTTACTGACCATTGACCATTGATTAAATTTGACCCAAACACACGAGTTAGATGAAGTTCAGACCTAATGGATGCATATGAAATGACTGATGGAAGTAAACTCGGTTTTAAAAGCATATTCAGATAAATAAGTAAATAAAACACACACATAGTAGGTGTAATAGAAAGGTATAGTAAAGGATCATATTTTTTACATTTCTTCTACAATTGCATATGATACGTGCATTTTAAAACCGCAGCTTCAAAGGCTACCATAAGAAAAATTAAGCCAACTCTACATACACTGAAAATCTGGCTCTTCCCATATACCAAGTCTGAGTTATTTACAAACTTGAGGAAGAAACTATGAATGGGCACTTCCTCTTCTCACTCAGGGCCTATAGCTTCTCTGCTGTTGCAAGATGTAGATAAGTTTGGTATTCAGGTTCACTGTTTGACCCATTAAACTGGTATTGAGGTATAATTTGTGTGTTTTCCCAGTACGGTTGCACATAGAATGGGGTTCATTTCCACAAGTTTGAATAAATTTATCCAGTTCAGTGAACCTGTTGTTAAGCTTAGCAAAACTCAGTAGGTGGCTTTAAAGTCCTGTAATTAGCCCATTACATAAAATCTGTACTTTAGATTTTTGCACATTGGTTAATAAGTATAACGTGCTTCGTATATATAAATAACATTACATTAAATGATGCAATATAAAGGAATTAAAGGCCAAAGTAGTTAAATAAAATACTTGAAGGAGATCTCAAATTAGCATGTTTAATTCCAACTCATTGAACAGGAAAAGGCTTTAGCCTTACTGTACCAGTTCCATACAATGTGCAGAATAGCAGATATTTAGTCTCCATTTTACATAAGGTCGCTGTCATCCCTGACCTCTGTGCGACTTTGGGAAAATGTTCTAATTAGCTTGTTTCTTTTAAAATCTAATCATTACAATGTCTAAATATAGTCATGAATTACCCAAGACAGCACTTGCCTCAACAAATTTTCATAGTTTGTACATAGCTAATTAATTCTTGATCCTTAATTTTTGCTTTCCAAATGAAATATGTGAGGAAAATGAAGTCTACAGCTAATTAACCCATGCAATGCTTACTGTTTGATAGTAAAAACACTTACCATAAAGTTCAAGATTTTTAGTAGCTGTAAAAGTAAAAAACAGCTTTGAATTCTATTGTGATATGACAAAGTTCCACTTGAATCTGACAGATTATTGTATTTGTTATTTTTAAATGTTGAAAAAATTATGTAACCAAAATCCCAGACCTCAGGTTTTTTTCAAGTCTATGATGAATTCCATGATATGAATTAATATATTGAAAGGCAATGTTACCCATATACCCATCATCTTTTTTGAAAATTTTATATATATATATGTAATTAATACTATGTAACATATAACCCTCTTCAGAGATTCAAAGTTATCAATGCATGAAGAAATATATTTGAGAAGTTTTGTATAAATGCACATATGCATACATACATCCATCTATCCATATATACATATATATATATGGGGGAAAAAATAGTATTTTAGAGTTACATGAAATACTCAGAGTTAATACTGCAGCCAAGGGAAACTTGTTCAGATCTAATCTCATGAAAAACTCAATAGTCCTGGATAGTTTGCCAAGATTCATAAATACACAGATTCTGGTTGATGAACCTGTCCTTATTTACATGTTTATACTGAATTAATAGTAAATCAATGGTTTCACTTGATCTCAGCCTGAAGGCAGATCTCATTCAAAACCCAGATCTCATTCATTTATAATTTTAGGATTCATCAGCAAATTCACAGAAAAAGCCTGGATAAACGTCTTTATGATGCACAACAAAAAGAAAAGAGGATTGAAAGTGACAAATTTCACACATCTTATTATGCTTATTGTAACATGGCAAATAAAACTACCCCAATTTCCAGTTGTGTTCTGTTCATCTTGTGCCATTTTACACCATGATCTTTGAGTGGCTTTGGCTTTTTTCCCATTTCATTTATTGCAACTGCCCCCTATACTGCTCTATAGTTGTTGCTAAATTTTTCATTTTACTGACAATCTTAGTTTTAAACTAATGCAGTTGCTTCTTTATATATCTCTACATTGTCTCCTTTTTTCTCATATACATTGACATCTGGAGGATTTTTGTCCTTTAGTGAGACTTATCCAGCCTTGGAGCTAATTCCATTCTCAGTCATACAGGTACATTTCCTGCTGGTTTCATACAGAGCTGACACCATAAAATTGGAGTAAAATTTGACCTCTAGTACAAGCAATTATGTTTCTCATAGAACTCTCTGGACTACATTTGGAGGTACCAGAAATGTTGAAGAAAATATCACATACAGTATTAATACATCAGAAAGTAAGACTAAGAGGTGGAATGACTTGCATTGATTGAGTGTTCTGTAATTTGTGCAAAAGAATCAATTCAACAGTTCAATGGTTAAAAAGAAGATAAGAAGAAATTGCGGGAAGGAAAACAATCAGTGGAAGACACAAGACAAGCCAGGTAGATCTTCCTTAACTCGTTTCATCCCAATATATTCCCAACCCTCCATCCTGTCTTGTAAAATCCATGTCCTTTGGTTACCTCTGAAGGCCGGGTTAATGCTCCGTTATGCTACTTTCCAACACGTGTTTAGACATATTTTTTTTCTGACAAATTTGAATCGAATCTCTGAAGTACACCATCAATTACACTTCTTTACACTATAGATCTGCTTAAGTGAAAGAGTTAGGAGGTCACAGCGTATGGGTTATTTTTGTGAATGGAATACTTGATTCAGTCTCTTAATTGACCATGTGCATGAAGTCTACTTGTGGGGAAAAGTTACAGGTGAGGGTGAACCTGCAAGAACACCAAAGGGAGACAGTTATGAACAGCAATTGTGAATCTGCCTTTTTCTCTCTCTAAATATAAAACTCCTCATTAACATCTAGCAGTAAGTTAATGAGCCAAAAACCACCATCTTTCCTACCAGCCATAACTCTCTGTTTTACAAGAAGCAGGAGCCACTAATGAATAGAGCACACCCAACCAACTAATTTTTCTACATGTAAAAAAATTACTATATGGAAGATGAGGAAAACTATTTCTGTTTGCTAAGTCATTTTGTAAACATATGTATTATATTATCAGGCAATGCTTGACCACATTCATCCTTGCTCATCTTTAGAAAGAAACTGTATCTAATTTTCAAGATAGATAGATGTGTTTTATCTATCTGAAGAGGGTTTTTTTCCCAGCAAATAAATTTACTTCAACAGACGACTTGGTTCCCTCTTTCTAGAAATGGGTAAGCATATACAAATAGATGACTAGTTGCCTAAAATGAGATCCATGGATATATACATGGTAATAAATTAAAAGTTTTCTCAAGGGGTGAGAAATGTGTTTTTACTTCAAAAATCAGGTCTACACAGAGAATTTGGTGCCTGTCTTTTGTTTGTATGCACATTGCTAAATATTATGTCATCAGCTAAATCTGCTAAATATCACCCTACATCAGTTCTAAAGTTCCTGTATCTCTGAAGCTTATTGGTGGTACCTATGAAGCAGCGAAGATACACAATTTTATTTTTGGTTGCTTTTGGATCAAGAAATTATTAGTAACATCACATCTGGAAGCATCTACCGAGTTTAAGGACTCTGGCTGCATATTGTTTAGTTTATTTGGGGTTATTTAACTATATAAAGAGGAGAATTAACCACTGAAGCGCAGAAATGTATAAGTAATATTGTCATAAAGATAGCTAAGGCAGAACAAACTGAGGTGGAAGAAACTGTTTTTCCTTCACTTATGCTTTTTGGCAGAACAATACTACTGATGGCTGTCAGGACTTGCTTTAGCTAAGCCCTTATTTTTCCTAGATACACACACTGATTTCAAAATATATGCTTTTAACCATCCTTGACTACTTTTCCTTATATACCGCATTAAAGACTAACAGGCACAACAGAGCAAAGATGCTGAAGAAGTGGTGTGTTCTCTGTTGCTCCACTGATTATGCTTTCCCGAAGTTGAGAGAAAAAAAGTCCAAATGACAAACTTCCTTTTCATACTGGAGCTTTTACAATATATACTGAAAACATGTTACCTGAGAACATTTTATGTGGAACTAACAAAAAAGACAGTTTTTTTTTCTCACAGCTATTATTATGAAGGCACTAGTCATGACTGGATAATGAAAAATGAGTCGACCTTTTCATTTAAATGTAACAGACTACCCATGAGTGCTCTAGTATAACCAGTCATCATCACACTCCCCAGCAGCTGGCAAAGACAAAAGTAAAATACAGAAGATATGCTGCATGAGTTTATGTAATATGTGTGATAATTATTGCTTGATCTTTTGAATCTATATTTTGAATTGTAGCAGTTTTAAGCATGCCGGGAAGTTTTGAATAATTTACTGCTGTCTTCTCTATCTTCTCCTGCTAAGACAAGCTTTCTTTATACTGTGAATCTAATTATGTACACCTTGAAAAATTGAACAGCATATAGCTCACATAGCAATTAACTCACTTGATTTCATCTAATATCCTGGCATGGTTGAAAGCTAGAACCTAGTCCCATGGATTCCACTGGGACAGCTAGAATTTTTATTTTCCAGTAACATAAATCTCTGGGAGACAGTTTTCTGGTGCAAAGTAATCGGCTTCAGAGAATATAGCTCAGCAGAGAACCTAGCCAAAGATTTTTTTTCTAGCTGTTCATGCAATGTGAGAACAGCAGACTTAGAGGAGACTAAACAGTGACCACTCTCCAACCCCAATGAGGACACACTGGCATTCAAACGAGTTCAAAATCTGAGTTAGAAAGGATGCTTCAGTGGTAGATCAGTTTCTTTCAAAAGTACAAAGATGACCTGAACTTTCACGGAAAATATCATGGTAGGCAGAGAGCACGTCAGGCTGCCAAAAATACATGGTAAATATGACACGGCAGTGTAATACATTATTACCATCACTGAAGGTGGTGGTGGTGCCTACGTTTCTATCAGAACATAAACTCATGGAATTTGTTTCTAATATCGCTAAGTTAAGAGAAAAATTTCTGTATACAGCATTAATAGCAATACTTCTGGTTTACAAAATACTCATTCTAGAAGCTGCTGAAGATCTAAAATGACAGTTCTGTTCATTGGTAATTTCTACACTTGTTCTACTAATTTTGTGGGCTAGCTGTTCATCTTCTATCAAAAAGATCCGTTAAAAAATAGATATTACAGGATAAGAAAAAAGAAAGGTTACTAAAAAGAGTATGACTCCTTAATACAGAATATGATGTAACTGTATTTCCTATGGTCACCAGCAAATTTTATTTTATAGTTATTCCTTCTAAAGGTATATGAAATACAAACTGACTGCATTTGGCTCAGGATTGCAACCAAAAATCCCTGCAGACAAGACACCTTAATGAAGTGGAAGGAGTTTTGAAACTCACAGTGACTGCAGGATCAGGCCTGAACAAAATACCAGGATTGCATTATTAATTTTAACCTATTATTGCCTATAATAAAAAAGAAACTATATTTATTAAAAAAAAAGCCCCAAACACTATTAAAGCACACAAATCGTGGAAAATATTTGCCATTATTATAAGAACAGGAACAAGTTCAGTGAAAGAATCCTTATTTTCTGAGGCCATTCAGTTTTAGGGACTGGGTAAGAAACCAGTGCTTGTCTTCAGACTATGTCGTTCCACTGCCCAAGAAGTCACACTTTCAGAGGCAATCTTGTTAACGCGCCATTTAGAGAAGGGAGAATAGGTGGCTGAGAGGGAATAAGAGCGCAGGGAGAGAACTTACACAGTGGAGGAAAGTTTTAGATCAAGTAAGAGAAAGTTATATGGTCTAAATTAATTATCCGAGCTTTTTTCTTGGTCAAATGTTTAGAGAATTATACTGGAAGTTCCATTATTCAGGGTATAAACTTCCAGCACTGCTCTAGGGAAAGGCATGATGAAGCTTATTAATTTTTCCAAAACAAACTGTTCCTAATAGGTTCTAGCTGTCAGAACTTCCCATGCTTTCTCTGAAAGTATTTTAATTTCATATTCACAAAACTTCTCCCACTTTAGCAAGTGAAGCACAAAAATTTCAATCCACTTAAAACTCAATGCAGGAATCTGGAAGGCTCAAGAGAAAGAATTTTGCATCTCTTTTTTCAGAGCAGAAAACCTTTAAAATGTGTAAATAAAGTACCAATTAGGTTTACCATTCTAGAGGATAATGAGAAGTGCCCATCAAATATGCTACATTCTTAAAATGTTTTGATTTAGCAGGCTAAATTCAAAACACCAAAGTAGCTTCCAGAGTAAAACCTGATTGCACTTACATGTCACATTCATAAAAAAGCAACCAAAAAAAAAAAAAAGGAACGACACCCCCCCAACACACACAGACACACACGCGCGCGCGCACACACACACAGAAACCATAAAGCTCTAGTTGGAAAGCTTCCATCATCTGAGTACTTGCTTCCTGGCATACATGAAATGATCAGTGGGGAAAGCAGGGTCAATCGAGACAGACTGAGAGTGAAATTAAAATAATAAAATGTCTAAACATTTAACTGCAAATAGGAAATCTTTATACCCACCCACACCCTATTCTGTAGCATAAAACTAAGGCAACAATTATTCATATACCTCCAAGTAATTTGCAGGCTCCATACAAAAATCTCATTTAAAATAAGAAATTGCTATTTCTGCACATTTATTCTCCCCAAATGCTGGCTAATTGCTGCAATGGCCATTATAAAGAATAATTTTCGCTTAGTGAAAAAAAAAAAAAGGAATGAAGAGAACATTTTCTGGTTTTGTTCCTCTGCGGAGGCTCTATTCAGCGAATCCTGAATGCACAGCGTTTCACTGCTACATTTATTATGCTGAGAGGTCAAGTATTACACAGCATCTTGTATTACGCTTTGCATGCTAAGTATTTCACTTCACAAATTGACCCTTCGGTGTACTTACTACATAATGCTCTAAAAACCCAGCTAAAACGCAGGACAATTAGCAATACTTTGGCTCCCGCTTAACAATGGGGACACCAATGTAGGTGATTGCATTTACAGTGTTGCTTTCTTCACAAAACATTTTTGACACATTAAAGGTACTTTGGAATTGTGCAGTACCAGTCGCCTCTCTCATGAATGGCTTTTCCAGCATGTACCGAGAGAAACAGTTACTGTAGTTTAGGGCTTAATTGAAAAGAATTCAGGCACGGCCCTATGAAGCACCAATTAGAGGGATATTATATCATAAAAAGCTGTAATATCCATTTTCAGGCTTGTTCACCAGCCAATACAAAGTAGGGCACGGCTTCAAAAGGGACGGAGCTGCACCTCCGGAGAGCGGGATGTTCGGGGAGGAGGAGGAGGAGGAGGAGGAGAGGCCGCCGGCGGCGAGAGCGGCCGCGGCCGCGCCCGCGGGAGCGGCGCCAGGTGCGCCTCCCGCGGGGGCGCGGAGCCCCGGCCCGCCGGCCCCCGGCCCCGGCCCCCGGTGAGAGCGGGCGGCACGGCAGGCCGGGCCCGGCTTCGGGCGCCAGATCCTCCCGAATTCAAAAATGCCACGACGGGCCCGGCCGGCGGCGGCGGCGCGCACGGGGAGCGCTGCCGGGAGCAGCGCGCCGCCGGGGAAACCCCCGGGACACGGATCGTGAAAACGCCCGAAGTCGCCGGGATTTTTAACTATTATTATTTATAGCTGTAATCATGGAAACAAACAGAACCCTCCATTAGCGCCGGCGGCTCGGCGCGTTCCCGCGCCTCCCGCTCACACCCCCCCGCCTGGCAATCCCGAGAGCGGCAATTTCTTTGGGTTCATTGTGAGCGGAAAACAAACAAACATAAACTTATCGCCCCGAAAATTTTTGATTTCTCGTGTCAAGCCGCTAACAGAGCGACATTAACGGATCAGCCCCGCGAAGTGTCTCTTCACCGCCTTTAAAGTATCTTTCGAGTGCCTCGGGGAAGCTGAGGCGGCCGCGCGCCCCGCCGCCCCCCGCCGCCGCCCCGCCAGGCGCACCGCGCCCGCCGGGCCTGCGCCGCCCCGCCGCCGAAGGGGGCCGCCCCGCCGCCGAAGGGGGCCGCCGCCCGCTGAGGGCAGCGCTTCGTGGCCGCGCCCGCCCGGCTCCACCGCCCCGCTTACAACGCCGACCCGCCGGGGGAGCCTGAAATTCACTGGCCGCACCCGCCGAAAACACAGATTTATTTTATTTTATTTTTAAATGGGAGGAAACGGCAAGCACGGAAGGGGGGCGCGGGACGCCAAGCAGCCCCGCCCGGTACTGCCGCGCTCTGCTGCCGCCGCCGCGCCTCCCCGCCCTGCCCCGGGGCGCGCTCCCCCGCGGGGGCCGCGTTACCGCCTCTGGCGCGGCCGGCCGGCGGGCCCGTGCCCGGCGGGCGCCGTTCTGCTGGCTGAGGCAGGGCAACACCTCCGGCACCGTTTTACTGCCCCGCACGGGTGCCATTCCCTTGCCTCAGGCAGGTCACGGGCCTGCCGGGTGCCGTTGGCCTGCCTCGGGCAGGGCAGCGCCTCACGGCGGCCATTTTACTGCCTCAGGCAAGGGTGACTGCCTTCGGGGCGCCGTTGCCCGGCCTTGGGCAAGATGAGGGATGTGTTGGGGTGCAGACCACAGGGTCCATATTTGAACTGATGAAGCAACAGGAGCCCCAAACTTTCTGTCTCCTGCCCAGCAAAGAGTCCCCTCCCAAAATCTCCTTATCACCTACCTAATGGTGATGCTCTCTGCTGTCAGGGTGGGCCCTTGTACCACTGTCCAGGGATGGGAGAGAGCACTGGAGGAGACTAAAAGCAGTTCTAGGCGAGCCCCCAGCGCACACTCTCTTTTCGGCTGAGCTGCTGGGAGGATGTGGGCTGTCATAGGAGCTTCCCTTCATTCAGCCCCGTACCGCTCCTCTGCACCTGGACGTACCAGGAGGACATCCTTGGGGCCAGGCGTGCAGCGGGCCTGCCTTTGGCCTGTGAGAAAGGCAGGTCGTTACTGTAGCTACATGATTTCCTAACCAGACCATTTCTCAGGTTTACCAGTGTATTTCTAATGTGCAAATCTCTTCATAGTCGATGAAATTTAAAAGTAGGGGAGAGAGGAAAGTCAGGTATAACAGGATTAAACTCCCCTTCCTTTATGCACCAGCGAGGGTGGTTTTGCCTGGGGCATGCAGCTCGTCTCCTGCCTGCTCTTCAGCCCATGGTCTCAATAGCCTGTTCCTGGCTCCTTCGCAGGTAGTGATGAAAGGGTGAAGTCCAGTGTCAACACTGCTGATGGGGAGAAGATTCTTACTGTGGCTTCCTGAAAACATGGTGAATGGGTACTTCAGGAGGCTGTGTCCCTGTGAAAATACACGCCCTCAAGAGGAACAACAAAGACTGCTGTAAAGGAAGACAGCACGGAGTTACATCTGATGCCTCTTCTGTAGGCTTTTCTCAACCCACATATTCTCTTCCATTCTCTTTCTCCTCCCAGCACTGGCATCAGGTCTTTAGCACTGTCCTGGCAACACAACTGGTGCTAGGATCATGATAAGAGGGAGGAGGACTAACAGCAGGAAACTAAACCTAAATGGTGTGGACGGAGGGGACTGCTGGGGGCAGGGAGCTGTTGGACATGTGTACTGTCTGGGGAGCACTATGCCCCTGCGATGCCAGCTCCTGTTACGTGTGCTTCATGTGCTTAAGAGACATCCTGTAAATGATAAAGCAGAATTTTTCCTCTGAAGTGAACTGATAAAATAGCACATTTTGGTGGAATATGGTTCCATCAGAGATCCTCTGTCTTGCTCTCGAGACAGTCTTCATGCATAAAGCACTGTTGTTTGTGAAGAGGAAGAGCTTTGAGGGCTGATAGCAGCTGTAAACTCTAGAGTGGCCCTGCTTTTGCAAGTGCAAAGTCACATGTTTTCCTCTACTAAGGGCTTTTCGGAACTGCACATAGCAGTGAGTCATGCTTTTTTCCCATACTTAAATTTGTGACAGCTCACTTCAGGTCAGGCAGCTTAATACCTTCACATGAATGGCCTGTGGTTCAACTTCGGCTCTGCCAGTGGCATCTGACGGCAAACCTTTCAGCAGCTGCCCATAGCCCTACCTGTCTTAACCCTAAATTAAATCTTTTGAACAAGCTGTAAACAAATAAGGAACCAAACCTACAAGACTGACTAGCTGAGTGTCTTTTCTCCGTGGGCAAATGGTATTAGGTGATGATGCCGGGGAGCAGTGTGTGATGATGGTTTTCATACTCTGCTTAATTAGAAATTAATTAGAAATTAGGGATATTCACCATGGCCACAGACTGCAGCTGGTTTAGCTCATTCTTCTCAGTGTAGTGTTAGATAGACTGTTGCAAGTACACAGCAGTTACGTAGTTCAGCAGCCAAAGCAGTGGAAACGTGCTCTGCTGCATATGCAGGAGTAACCAAATGGACAGCAACCTGGACTTTAAGTTTTTATGTCTGGCACAAAATAGGTACTTGCAGGGACCTGCTGCAAGACTTATTGGGAGGCCTATGTGACATGCAATGATTCAGTGTGGTTATAAGGTGTGATGTAACTGGCATTAACCAAAATATATTTTTCATATGCCTTCCAGAGAAAAACATTTTTCTATTGTTCAGTTAATGCAATCACTTAGCTGATGAGGTGTGGCTGGTCTTGATTGAAAAGAAGTATTTGATACTATATCAGTATACATATATCACTTTGATACAGAATATATCTCATTGCACCTTGTCTGTACTTTTGGATCCCTGGTTTAAAAGCAGCAGTTAATCTTTATTCCTAAGAAAGAAGAATTAGTTAAATATTGGCAAAGGTTGGTTTGCACCATGACAAGCTAGCTACATCAGTTGGCAATAGCCACAACATGGTGTTGAATGGATAAATGCCTTAGCAACACCAACACTTGACAGAATGATGGACATGCTGATGAGTCCATTGAAAATTACAGGCTAGTTGTACCGTAGAGCTTGAGGAAACCGCGGTGAAATATTTTTGAGACACTATTTTTATGCCTCCCATGTTAGAATCAAGTTTTAATGGGCATGCAAGATAGATGTATGCTGAATGTTATGTAGACTTATCTTCCTTTAGCTGTTATGTTAATCTGAAGCCAAACAAACTAAAGACACAAAAAGAGGAGGACAAAAATATCCAATAAGGAAATTCTAAGAGGGAACAGATTTGCAACAATCAGCAAAAGTGAAGAAAAATAATTAAGTATCATTGTACAATCAAACTTCTATATTATGTCTATATTGTTTGTTGCTAAGTTTGCAATTTTTATTTATAAAGTATTTCCATTACTTATAAAGACTTACACAGCTAATCAGTTAGAACTGACATACATTTTGGCTAAATACCTATAATTACAGTTGTTTCATACCTGAGCCCCTGTTACTGATGTTGTGTAACAAGCAGTCCTGATTGCTGACATCAGCCCACTTAATGTTCCTGCATTTATGTGATAATTAGATAAAATCGAATAAAGACTTTCTAGTAACTTCATAAAATACAGTAAATATATTTACTGAGATTAGTGTAGATCTAAAATATTATTTATGGTTTCATCTTTTTCTGACAGCAAAAAGGAGCATGGAAATACATAAGTGTTTTAGCTAGGAAATGTTAACTTTTAATTTAAAAGTATGCTTTCCAGTGTAACAGTGTACAGGTCCGTGATACATGAAGTGAGATTTGTAGAGATAGTAGCTTTGATTAGACCCACTATTTAGAAAAAAACAGACAATTCAAGGCTTGGTGCTTGAAAGCTTTCTGCTTTTCCCACCTCCATCAGCTCTCACTTACACCCTTAGACCACCACTGCTACAACATGAACATTACATGTTTGTATTGACCTAGAATATACAGAGGGCCAAACTAAGACACCCTTGTAAATGAACAGGTGGAAATGATGGTCTATTTAGAAATGAAGCTTCAAAGATACTTTAGAATATCAGCTTATTCAGAAGATGCTTCAGATATGCGAGGTTAGAAAAGCTGACAAAAAGACCCTTCAGTCATTCTAAATAAGGCATAACTGAGTGGCAGATTTGGATTGAGTTGTAGATCTTTCTATTTAAATGGAAAACCTCAAAGCATCAGTTATTCAGCACATGCTACAAGTAAAATGTATGGGTAGTATACACATTACAGAACATCACTTTTAACATTGGGGTGCTAAAAATGCATTTGTTTACTCCAAGGTGAAATTCATTGTAGAGCAGAGGGTCTGCAAAGGCAGTTTTTCCTATATTAACCTGACAGTCTGGATGTGCAGGGAGCATGAGCCAAGTGACTGCTCTGCAGCAGTCACTCCATGCCCAGTGGAAGCCAGAAGGGTGGGTGCTCTCTGCCAGTGTTGGCCATGCGCACCCAAGGTGACCACTGAATCCAGGAACAGTCAGTAGTGGCTTGCATGTTCTCCTTCAGTCTGTAGGCTAGAGAAGATTAGCACTGCAGCCTGTCAGGCTGTATACAAACAGGCAGTTGAATTCCAGTCCTCAAAGCTTTCTGCTCTCCCTTGTTCAAATCTTTATTTCACTGACTCTGTCACTCAGTCGTACTAAAGCTCATCCCACCAGACACTCCGTGATTGGGTCCTAGCCTTTTGGGTCAGTTTGCACTTAAGCTTCCCTTAGTCTGAGTAAGCTGCAGCACTGCTTCTTTCCTTGACATGTCTGACATGTATCCTAGGCATCTGCTTTCCATCTTTAATCCCTTTAAAAAAATTAGTTCTTGCTGGCCACCTGCCATAAGCCTGCAAGAGCAGCTTTGGCTTACCAGGCTTCTCATTAAAGTGAGTACCCTGAGCTCCAACTTTCCAGGCTCCGGTTTATCACTTCCTGGGAATATGTAACAGTTAAAGTAAGACAACACAAATTTTGAGAAGATTTCAAAAATCACTCACTCTATACCTGGACTAATACAAATGTAGACAAAAATAACAAACCTTTACAGGTGTTTCTTCACCTCATCAGTCTTGTGTGTCCTCCACATTCAGATGAGAGTACCCCTGCAGAAATCTTTGTCTTTCATATTCTGCCCTCATAAGCTTTTCTTTGAATCATAGAATTTCCCTTCTGTATATCCATTTTCTTTTTCCTTCAGCTGATCTTGCAGTTAAACAGAACCATTCTGCTTTGGAAGTATGCCCATCTGTTCTGCCCCAGCATCCTTTGTCTGTCTGCAAGTTACCTTTGAGTGACCCTGCAGTCTTTCAAACTGTGTGGTTTAAAAGTAGTCCTGCTAGCTCCTGTTCTCTTTCCAAAGCCTTCAGAAAGGATGGAAATAAATGGTTTCAGCCAGGATATGGCCATTCCATTGCGTCAAAATTACTTTTGATTCTTTCTCATTAGGTAGATACATGGCAGAGTCATGATGAAAACCAACCAATTCTGCAACCTTTAAGGTAAAGCAATGGCATAATAATGGTTTAATAAAATCAATGAGAAGTTTTACATTGTATACAGATTCTCCAGGTTGTCACATGGGCATTTTCACATCCTGTGATTTTATCAGGAAACTCCTAATATTTGTGTTTACCCTAAATTTCTGTTTTCTGGAAGCATGTGGCTACATGAAAATACCAGCTTTCATTTTTTCAGAAAATTCTCATGTGAACATAAACAGAGGATGGCTGGGTTGGATCAGATCTAGCTAATCCAGGACACAGTGTCTGACAATGTTCAATAGCACACTCTCAAAATCTAATAGGTAGGGGAAGTACAGCATGATACTACTGTGGCGTCACTTCCATATCTAAACAATCAATGGTTTAATAATTTCCTGAGCAGAAAGTTGCACTGAGGTCATGTTGTGGCCATGTAGTAACCACATGAAGAGTTTCCTTCCATAAATTTTCTAGGTTTTTTTTAACCCCTTTGTAATACTGGCCCCCCAACAACCTGCATCAATGAATTCCACAATAAGATTATGCAGCATTTCTTGTTACTTTTAAATCTGCTACTTCATCCTTTCACTGGATGCCCTATAGTTCTTCCTTATTCACCTTCTTCATGTCATTCTTTACAGGTCTTGGTTTCCAAGCTGAAGAGTCTTAATGTATTAAACTAACACTTGGTAAGAAACTATGTTATCCTTCTGATAATTCTGATATTTTTTTTTTCTGAATCTATTGTAGCCTTGCTATATTGTGGTGAGTTCACTGTAGGGCTATTATTTAATATGTGGTTGCAGTATGGGTTCATTCACTGATGTGGAGATACTTTCTGTTTTCTTTTCTATTCCCTCCAGTAACTCCTAACATACCATGTATGGCATGTGTCATTACTGACCGTTGAGCTGATGTTTTCAGAGGAATATTCAGAAAGACTGCCAAGAGCTCTTTCCAGCACAGCTGGTGAATTTAGAGCCCATCTTTGTGTACACAGAACTCTATGTAAGGGGATTGTTTTTCTTCAGGTCTGTCACTTTGCATACATCATCATTAGGTTCACCAGCCATTTTAGTGGCCACTTATTAGATGTCTTGAGATCTTTCTACAGCTCTCCATAATCAGCTTTAGTTTTGAAGAGCTTGAATATCAGCAACAGTCTTTCTTTTCTCATGGCACCCCCTTTTTCTTGTCATTTATGAGTATTCTGGACAGATAGCTAGAATGTACTGGTAACCTACTGTCATGGTTTAACCCTGGCCAGCAACTAAACACCATGCAGCCACTCACTCACTCCACCCCCACCCAGTGGAATGGGGGAGAGAATCAGGAAAAAAAAGTAAAACTTGTGGATTGAGATAAAGACAGTTTAATAGAACAGAAAGACAATATTAATAATAATAATAATAATAATAAAATAATCAGAATATACAAGTGATGCACAATGCAATTGCTCACCACTCGCCAACCAATGCCCTGTTAGTTCCCAAGCAGTGACACCCCCCCAAGGCCAACTCCCCCCAGTTTATATACTAGGCATGACGTCACATGGTATGGAATATCTCTTTGGCCAGTTTGGGTCAGCTGCCCTGGCTGTGTCCCCTCCCAACTTCTTGTGCCCCTCCAGCCTTCTTGTTGTCTGGGCATGAGAAACTGAAAAATCCTTGACTTAGTCTAAGCACTACTTAGGAACAACTGAAAACATCAGTGTTATCAACGTTCTTCTTGTACTGAACCCAAAACATAACACTATACCAACTACTGGGAAGAAAGTTAACTCTACCCCAGCCAAAACCAGGACACCTACTTCCATATTTTTCATCAACATGGTAAAAGCTAGACATTTATTCCCATCCTTTAAGCAGAGAACCTACCCTCTTATGCCAGGACAGCTTCATTTTAGGGTCTTTGGTGAAGAAGCTTATCAAAAAAATTTTTTAATATCTGCCATACACTGTGTAGCAAATATAGGAGCATTGATCTTTTTTTTTTTTTTTTCCAGAGTAATCCTGGAGTTACTAACTGCTGTTTGCTTAGAAAAACTGGGGAGAAAAACCAAACACTCACCTTTAGTAAATGCATAAACAGGATCCTACACATATATTAAAAATTGTTATTTTAAAGCCTGTTTTGTAACTTTTCAGTGATTGGTGTTGGCAATGCAACTAATTGCATGTAATTGGTAGTACTTTAGTATTTATTTCCCTTCCCATTCTGTATGGCTTTTATTATGCATGGCTACTTGTAGTTAGGGAGGAGGTGCCTCTCTGAAAACCCATTTCACTGAAATAAACCCTAAGATTTACTCTGAAATTGAAGGGGATTTCCGAAGTTCCTGGGCTTTGCATTAGTCCTGTGCAGAAGGCAGAGTATCAGGCACTGTAAGCCAAAGCTACTTCTATGCAAAGAATTGAATGGTGTGGAATGCTATCATTAATAGGCACTCATAGTATTGGAGATAAATGTAGAGAGGGAAACTGTAAGCATTCTTGTAAATATAGAAGGCTTAACTGCACCATTAATCCACAGTCACCAAAAAAAGGACTGCATTGAATCAGAGGATGTGGGGATACTGTGCTTCCAGAAGTACCAGGCAATATAGCTGCTAAGCACATGGACCCTCCAGCAAGAGATCCTCTCTGTCTCCATATCCTGCTCCAGGTTTCCCACATGTAATGTGTAATACCAAGTGAGATGGACAGAAATATGAGGAAAATGCAAGGACTGAGATGGTCTCAGTTAGTCATATTGAGTCACCAATGGGAGTAGTCTATGTGCCATGGCCCTTATTAGCCATTGAGCCCTGGCTATGGAAGTACTGATCCTGACATTATTTTAGTAAGTAGAGGTGCAGAAATGTCGGAAGAGCTATAGCATATATCTTTTAGAAGCAATCCTGAAATTGGGGATATAGGGAATACAAGTTTGCTTTCTTAGTGTTTGTGCCTTCTCAGCTATTGCTTTTGTATCACAGTTTAAAATATCAATACCTATACTTCATTGCAGCTTGCTACTTTGATAGAGAAATGTACTTGACTCCCTACAGTTATTGCAATTGGAGGGGGATCTGATTAGGATGCTTTTCCTAATTAAGTGATATCACCTAAAGTGAGTTTCCCTACCATTGTCTCACCGCAGTATAAAAATAACAACAGCGGAGAATCATTTGGTTACTTTATTTTCCTGATTAAAATGTCTTAACTCATTCATATTTTACAGGGTAAAATTCCATCTTAATGAAAGACTGAGGGTCAGTTTTCTAACACACCTAATTATGTGTCCTCATATCCCAATCATAGTTAGGGCTCAATTTTGTTGAATTCAGCAGCAGCACGTCTCAGTAGATCCACACATAAGAAGAAAGCCCAAGGTGGATACTCAGCCACCAGAGATCAAACGAAGGGTCCTTCAGAGGGTTTTTTGTCCACAGTCAAGTCTGGGAGAAAGCTATGTATCATCCCCTCCACAACCAAATGCAGCATAAAAGTGAGTCCTCACAATGTGCCTGAACTTCTTTGACTCCAGCTGATTCCGTAAGATCTGTGTATTTCAGATTCAATTTTTGTGTTTCTGCTTTGGCAAGAAACCACTCTCTCCCCGAAGGAAACACTCATCTAGAGTTTTCTACCCTTTTGTGCTCTTTTTAAAGGTCCACCTAAGCCCATGTTTGACCAAAATTCTCCTCTCTTAACCGATGCAGGTAGTTCCACTGAACTGGTTGGCCAAATAAAGGGGGTTTGGAGCATCTTTCCATATGTTTCTTGTTAATAAATACAAATAAGATAGATGAGCTCTGTATTTTATCAGCACTCTCTCTTTGGTTCCCCATCTTATTTAGGCATCTGTTCACAAAGTTGCATAAGAAAGCTTTTTCAAGACCTTCAAAGTTAAAAGGCATGGTCTTAAAAGAAATGTTTCTCCCAGAAAGAGAAATAGTTTGTTACGGCAAAAGAGCTGTTTTATTTAAGAAAACATTGAAAGTTAAATATATTAATTTGTCTTTTCAATTAAACAATTGCAGGCACAGCTGTTGGATCCAAGTCTTACAGCCAAATATCATATTTATGGAAATCTTGCTCAAAACAGGCTTCAGGATCAGGCCCAATTAGATAGATTTTCTAAATAGATTATCCTGTTATGTTCATTCATTCATTTATTGTTTGTTTACTTGTAACACTAAAATATATGTTGCTTCAGTTTCTTCTCATAAGTGTATGCAGCACACTTTAAAAAGAAGTTTTCTTTATACTAATATAAAAGTTGAAGCAGGATTTCATATGGCTCATTAATTTCATTCTGCCTAGTAGTACTTCATATAGAACATTTCATCCCTGTGCTGCTGTCTTCTGTGCCTTTGTGCCTGCATGCTTAGCCATTAATGGCAAAATAGACTTTCCTGCAGTTCTGAGTTTTCTTTCTTCTACTTCCTTTCCCAGTTCTGTTGTTTTTATTGATTCTATTACAACAAGTAACACACAAAAGAGAAGATTAAGGCAGAAAGATTTCCCCAGTCCATCAATAAATTTCCTAGGCTTCATTAGCTGTAATTTCTTGAAAAGACTTAGAGTTACACTTAAATTATGTAAATAAAATGTATAATCCAAGGGATCAGCTCTTTCACATTCAATAATGTGTACCAAAAATAATTCAGCTGAAGCCAGTGGCTTAAAATTTGTACGAGAGAGCAGAAAACCAGACTGGTGTACAAAATGGCAAATTCTTGTCACTTGTGCTTAGGCAAAAATCTAGAGAAAGACAGCTGTGAGAGTTTTGTCCAAATAAGAATTTTGATCCTCAGCCAAGGAGCATGAAGAAGACCAGAATTAAGTACCAGTATTTTCTAGATAGAAGTGTTTGATAGACTGCTCTGTGCTTGTGATTTTTTTTTCTTCAAATGTTTTTCTTTTCAGTTGTACACACTGCACCAGATTCTCTCCTCATTAGCAGAAGACAGTTTTGCCTGTTGAAAATGATGACAAATGATATGATTGAAACTTCTGTTTAAAAAATTGTCCATACAGTATATCCTCTTGAGCCAAAGTCTAATCTCAATTTTCCAGAACTTCACACCATTCCCTTTACAACTTTGTCTATCCAAAGGATTAAAATATTTTTACCCAAACCGTTTGACCTTTCCCTGAGATATATTTGCTTTAAGAAACAATGAGTTCAGAGACAAGTCTGTGACTACTTTAATATTCAAAGTTGGCATTATGGCACTGACATTGTATTTTCTAAAACATGGTGTCAGCAATGTCATTTTTCATTAACCACTGATCATAAAATTGCCCTCAGTGTGAAGAACATTGGGGTCTTTACAAGCAAGCAGTGTCACATTCACGAATGTTTAACTGAAGTATGAACATGAAGGGCACAATTGTCCTGCTGGTCAGTTTTGAATATCTCCTGTAATAGGAGCATTAAATAATTTGAAGGCATATGCTCTATTGTAGTAGTAGTTTATTAAATACATATGAAACTTCAGAGAAGCTAAAGAGCAGTTTCTGAAAATGCATTTAATTCTGCTTTTAATTTCTATTGCAAGGGGGTTGGGGCTGGGTGTTTTTTTTCATTTGTTTCTTTTTTTCCAAAAACGAGCAAACTAATGATACAAGGTAGTTGCCTCTTAAAGTGGGAGTCCTTACATTCCCTCCTCCTAATTAATCCCATCCCCAAACCCCATTCACTTTTGCAATAAAGGTGGCCCCTGTTCGGTGGGTCTGGTACATTTACAACTGATAGGCAGAAAATGTCTTAGTACTACTTATTTGTTACAACGACAAGAGCAGCAAACAGTGAACAAATAATAAATAATGTCTAAAGGAAAATATGTTGTCAGGATTCAGAAAGTTCACAAGAAAGCTGTTCTGCTCAGCATGGCTTTTTAGACAAAAGATTTTTTGTCTTTTGCATTCTCTAATATATATCCTGGTTTAAAAACAGGCATCTAAACTTGGAAGCACTGCTTCTGACCTCAAAAATAATATATATTTCTAAATATGTACACAGTGAATAATAAATCCCAAATTTTAAAATAATACATTTTAAAGCAAATACTATATTCTGATATATTTACTAATAGTAATCTGTGGACAAGCTTTGGCATTCTTCACAAAAGTGAAGTTACAGTCCCTTTTTTGGAAAGAAAGCATGTTAGATGGTTCATCTCAGCTGTTAGGTAAAATGGGAAGGTGTTTAGTGCCTTTTGAGACTGTAAAAAATAGTAAATTTTACATGCCTGTTTGAAATGCATGATGCAGAGTGTCTTAACCTTTTAAATACATGTATTGTACAATCAAAATTAAGTGAAATAAATAAAATGCATTAAACAGGGTGCTTCTCCCTGGCAAGTCACTGGCCTTATACAAGTAAACTCTGCAGCCTCCTCTGGGCCAGAACACTAGTTGAATAGTTGCAATGAGAGAATCAGATGCTATTTAAAGGCATTAAGCAAAGTGTAGATGTTTAATACAGGTGACTCAGCTGTGCATTCAGTTAATATGGAAATAATCATTATAATGTAGCACTTCATTATTTATAATGCATTAAATGGAGATTTTTATATGATGCCTTTATAGAGCAGACAGTTCTCTCACGTAACAGATAACTAAAGTACACAAAAATTACAATAAACACAGAAAAGCTGAAAGATCTTTTAAAATGCAATAGGTATGATTTGATGATTAAGAATAGATATTAACCCCCCCAAATGCTAAGCAAATAGGATTACAAACCACACTGTTCAGTGGTTTAATCTCTGTTTTTGTGGAAATGATTTAAAATCTCTTCTCTGGTGCGGGAAAGACTGTCTGAAATACCTCCATATTTTGAATGACTGAGCTATGTATTTTCTAGTTATTTTCTTCATGCAGAGTGTGGGAAATGTTTATTCTAAAGCCCAGATGAAGCACTGATGTGAGAAATGTTGTAAAGCATCTCATGTTGACTGGAGCTAATTAACTGCTATGCTCTAGTGTTGTTCTCAGTTTTAAGCAGGAACACACAGCACAATACCTTTTATTTTGCTGTTCAATAGATTTTTGCTTAAAAACAGATGAGTTCAATATCCTTACAATTTTAACCCTTTTTTCCTTAAAACGTTCTTAGTAGATACACTAAAAATATTTCCAATGGCATGTTGCTTTTTATGTTCTGAAATAAAGTATAATTTGATAAACTTGCTCCACTATTGTGCCCTTCTATAAGTATAGCGTACATGCAAAACATACTACTTTGTGATTGCATTTCCAAATCAGAGCTACATTTTTTAAGATATGTATACAAAGAAAACAAGCCTAGACATAGAAAAAAAACTAAAGAAAATCAGTGATTTTTTTTTCCCCTTCTCTCATATACATGGTAACCTTGAATCAGAAGAAAATGCTGTTATTCTGTACATCCTACATTTGCCTCTGTATATCTGTGGAGATACATACATTCAGGGTGTTAGAAGCTGGAATACTAAAAAGCCGTTTCAGTGCTGTAGAAGCAGGCATTTTGTTATTGTGCAAATCAGATTGTTTTAATATTGAAGATGTGTGAAATACATAAGAATTCATGATTTGCCTTTAGTTGGTGGCACTGAAATTTTAATATCTAGAGAAAGTTCAGTGCAGTGAATTTTATTTCATATTAAAACAAACCACCACTTCTGAATAATTTGATTGAAAGCATCTCATATTTCCCATTGGCTACACACACACACAAAAAAAAATCTCTGTAATTTTCATCTGACTAGCTGAGAATTTACCCATCACCTCTTCATGCCACTTTCCAAATCCTTTATCCTTGTTTCAGGAAGTGCTGTTTTATTTTTTATTTTTGCTACAAAGCTTCTTCATTACTGCCCATACTGACTCTAAGAAGCAGAGTCAGAACAAGACATTCATCTAAACCCAGAGAGTCTAAAACAAGCCATCTGAAGATTTTAAATTCGAGAACAGTTCGGCTCTGCATCACGTAGGAGCCTGTTCCCTGTCTGCAATGGGAGCTCTATCCCACTTGGAATCTGCGTCTTTTGAGGACATATCTTGTAATCAGTCTGTGCTCACCACTCTCACTGCCCCTCTGGGGCATCAGATTCTCCTGTTGCTTAGGAGGGCTGCAGGGACGGGAAAGACAGGCAGTTGGTTAAAACAAGCAAAAAAAACCTCCAGAGTGAAAATGCCAGAGTGAAGGCTGTCAGCTCTTTGACTGTGGAAGAAATCAATCTCAGCTGAAATACTACGTATATTTTATGCTAACAGTAGGTAGGACCTAGCTGCTTCCTCATCCTTTCTCTCCATGCCTTGTTATGCCCCTCAGGCAACCATGACATATTCTCGGACCCCTATGAAATCACACTTCTGTAAAGTGGAATTGGAGCTGAGAGGCCTCTTCAGGCTTGGGGTCAGTGAGAGCATACTACATCTTTTGTTTCTGTTACACTGCTCCTGCTGCTTCGAGGGATTTGAGAGCAAAGAGAGGAAGGAGAGACTTGCAACTGAGATGTTAGCTGCACAGTTTGGCAGGATGCTTTCTCATTCCCTGTCTAGTTACAGACTTCCAGAAGAGCCTTGAGCCTGTTTCTTCATCTCTCTCCAACTCAGTTTTCTCATTAGGGTAAAAGTCTCTTTCTCACTCTTTTTCTCTGGTTGATGCTGGGGCTCTTCCTGGGGTTTAGGCACTGCAGTGAGATGATTAAGCTCTGCTGTATGTGTACATCACCACCACCTTTGCACCAGAAACATCACAGGCCCTATGTGTGACAGTGGTCATCCATGCAGTGGAGAAAGCAGAAATCCATGCCAGTTCTGATTACAGTCAGTTTTTCAGTATGCAGAAGAATATGCAGTGAAATTGCACCTTGTGGGAGGTTACCACAGGGGTTAAGAAGAGAATAGGTACTGCTTGTAATAAATAAGTATTCAATCACCTATTTACATTAAATCCCTTTCTATGGTGTTAAATATTCAGAAAGAAGAATTCTCCCCTTCAGGACAACCAATATATTCCAGTTCTTCCATATCTTCCTGCCTCCTCTCTATTTTCTCTGGCTTTATGCTTTTCCTCTGTTTTTCCATCTTCCTCTTTTTCTGCAGCCATTTGACTTCCCATTACTACCACCTTTTTTTTTTTCATCCTGTCTCCTTCCTCTCATTATCTACTAAGGTTTTGACAACAAAGTAGCTAAAATTGAAATGATCTCTGCAATGGGAAGAGAAGGTATGTTCTGTTTCATGTTTTCTGAAGGCATTGCTTAAGGCTTCCTTGTTATATTTATACTTGGTTGACTCCGAGAATTTGAGGCATTTGAAAAATGTGACTGTGACTCCTGTACAGACTGAATATATCATCTGGGTCATTGAGATATATTATATAGGCCATATCTCTAACATCTCAGGTCTCCAAACCATGGGTTTTTTTAATTAACATGCATGTAATAATGCTCCATCTTGAAGGCAGGTCATACCTTTTCCATTAGAAAGTACTGTGCAGCTCTTTTCTAGAAGTCCCCTTATTGGAAGTATTATTGTGTAGCAAAGAGATCCAAAAGCAGTGTTCAAATCTTATTTCAGTAATATTGTTCTGGATGTGAAGCTAGAATTGAGTAAGAAAAGGTAGTCTGATTCTTAGCGTAAAAGGCTAAAGTGAAAACTGTGTTTGAGATTAATTGGGATTTCTCCTTTCCCTGACTGTGTTGGGTCTGAAGTGTTGTTAAAGGCTCTTTGCAGCTGCCTGTCAAAGTAGATTTTTCAGCCCCAGTTAGTTCCTGGTACAGTAGCATGAGCTGCCAGCAGAGCTGACTCCTATGCCCTCTCCCTCTCTCTTTCCCTGCAGAAACACTTGGATTGGAAACCACACAGAAGATACACAGGGAGCAGAAAAGTGGGGCAGCTATGGCAGTGAACAACAGAAGTATTAATTCTAGCAATAGACAAGTGGTGAAAGCTCTCTGGAGGCCTCCCCCTCTTCGGTCACATACCCAAAGAGCCCAGACTAACTGAAGCTTGGATGGAGACTATGAAAGATGAGTTGCCTTGTGTTTCCATCATGTGTCTGCTCTCTCCGGGCAGACTGAGACCATCATGGAACTTGTCTGAGGACTGAGTACTGGAGCCCTGTAACAGCAGGCACGGTTCTAGCAGGCACTATGGATTTATGCGTTTTTTAGTGTGGACTTTTCAGTGTCAATTAGGGTTTCAGTACCTTCATGTGCCTGTGTAATGGCAGGTTTGGGTTGTTTTGTTGAGAAACCCATGTTTAGTTCCTGGGTTTGGAAAGGCCCCAGAATTTCACATGCTGTGAAATACAGGTGGCTGGTAATCATGGACTTCTCAATAGAACGTGCTGAGGTGAGAAAGTAGTGCCTCTCCCTGCGAAGGGAGGTGTCTGGGAATTGATTCACTGGCTTGTTGACCCTACACATGACGGATGACACAGTAAGTATAGAGAAGCAGTGTCCCCATGTATATTGAGCATTAACATAGGGACAGAATTCTTTTTCTTCAACTGAAACATTTGTTCCTATTCACTGTTTCACAGCTTTCTGAGGGTAAAACCTTTGCAGACTTCTCTCTGTATGGAATTCAAGTTGGGTATAGCATACATGCAGGTCTCAGGTTATCAGTGTTAATTTTGTAATTCAGTGGTCAATATTTCTGATCTCCAGTAATACCCTTTCTGAATAGGACAGTGCTGAGTCCGCATAAGGACAAAGAGGCTTTGGTCTAGGATTCCTCAGAGTCACAGAAACTGAGGTGAGAAAGGACCAGTGTGTGTATCTTGTCTTACTTCCTGCACACAGCAGGCCACTATATGTCACCCAGTAATTTCTGCATCAGGGTTCTGTCCATGCTCCAGAAAGACATACACCTTTGAGTTGAAGTAGTGGAGGATCTATTATACCACTCTTACGCCTTCACTGTTAAAGATTTGCACCTTATTTCAGCTGGACTTTGCCTAGCCTAAGCTTTCAGCTGTAAGATGTCATTATGCTTTTTTCCTACTAAGTTAAAAAGACATCTAGTATTGGAAATCTTTTCTTAGTTACACGTAGATTGTGACTGTGTCATCTCAACCACTTTGCTGTGGCCCTGGAAAACACATTTCATTGATTTTGTATACTGGAAAAGCCTCTCAATTCCTTAAATAAATATAACTAAAATGTCACTTCTGGATTGGGGTAGAAATGTAGCGCATAAGAGAGAACAAAATGGAAGGTACTGGTTGTATTTGCAATGAATTAAAAAACAGTACCTTCCTAACAGCATCATGTAGGGAGAGAAAAGAGCTTGGATTGTGGCACAGATTTTTGTTTCTAGTTGCTGTGTGAATTAAACAAGCAGATGTTGATTCTTCACCCTATGAAAAGACTCATTAAAAAATGTAGATCTTTTTCTTCAGAGGACGTATTAACTATTCAGGGTAACATTTGTACTGATCAAAATAGTGATGTATAGCTCATGCTCTAAACTGAGATAACAGCAATGGGGACATTAGAAATAAGAGCAGATCTTTGGATCTTACAGCATTGCTTACTGAGTCAACAGGAAGAAGAGTGGTTTCTCCAGGTCCCTCCACTCTCTGCAGCTTCTGGAAAAAAGGTTACATTAGAACTGCATGGGAAGACCATGGTGGAAGTGATTCCAAGGTACAAAGTGCTGTGAGAAAGGGCAACTCTAACTTTAATATAACACCACAAAGAAAGATGCCCTATGGAGTATGCCTGTTTAAGAGCTCAGGAAAGGAGGGACCTTGAACTGCCAAATGTGAACCATGTCATGGATTAATGGTGTAATTCATTGCCACAAGATAATCCTGAGAAAGTCCAAGAAGTGATGAAGTTCAGAAAGCTACCAGATATGCTTCAGAAAGCTCTCTTCTGGGCCAATTATTCTATACTTACCCACTTTGAGCACCCTGGTTTAGAAGCAATAGGTAGTACTGTTGTCAGAGGAAAGGGTACTGAGTTATATGGGCTACTGGCCAGATTTGACTTTGCCTTTTCTATATAACCTTTTCTCTAAGCCCAACCATTGCCTTATGAATAATGTTCTAGTTCTAGTATCTGGGAACTTTTGAATACTCACAGCATCCCTGTTTCTTTCCTGTACCTGCAGTAGTACGAGGATTTTTGTCTAAGCTGTAATATCATCATACATATCCATGGGCCTTACCCATTTATTACAGCCTGGTTTTTATTGCTGCAGCTCATTATTGGGAATGAGTGGCAGAAGTTTTCCTCACTTCAGCCAGTGAAGGAGTCTAGGCAGAGAACTTCCAGAATACGCCATCTCCCTTTCATTATTTCTCCAAAATTTGGGACTAGTGTGCATTACAGTGCAAGCTCTTTTTGGCTTGAAGAACTCTCTGGATCATTCACTCATTTTCCTGACTGTTTTGAACTAGGCTTGCCTGGGTGAGACAAGACACCCAAAAGGAATGTGAATGCAAAGACTTTTTTGAAATCTGTTGTCCTCTTTAGAGGCACCTACCTTTCACACTATTTGCCAAAATTCAGGTTGTGACCAAGGCATATTTTTTCTACTCAAAAATGTGGAAAACCAGACTCATTTCATTGCTCTGGGCACATTAGCTTAAAACAACCAATAATAAAGGTTCCGTTATGGAAAGTCAAGGATTACAAATAATGTGTTTCCATTATTTATATTGCTAGAGGACGTGTTTGCTCTGCGGCCTATGTCTTGTGAAGCAGTCTTGAGAGATCTGGGTTTGACATAAATAAATTGTTAGATAAGAGAAACAGGAGAAACTACAGAAATGCTTTTGTCACTGAGGTCTTCCTTTCTACAGACAAATCGCTCACTGTTGCATAAGAAATCCCAGTGCTTTGAATCTGTAAGCCAGCACTAGTTGGACCAGATTTTACTCTAGATAAACAGATCTGTCGAAGTGGCAATAGCCATAGCAAAAAAGCAGTAAAACTCATAATTTGGTTTCTTCACTGAAAGATACCTGTAACACAGAGGACTTCAGAGTCATACAAAATAGGAAAAAAACCCAAGTTGTTCTGTGTGCAGCTTTGTTGAGCATTTCTCTGACTGGCCCTTCTGCAGCGGTCAAATCTGTTCTCACCCCTGAGCTTCCCTAAAATACTCACTAGAGGAGTGACGTAATTGCTTCTTCAGAAGCCAAGAAAGCTTTTCCATTAGCTTCAGCGTAAGCAAAATGAGGCCATTTCGGGATGTTTTCAAGCCCTATATTGAACTCTTTCAGAGATCTGTTTTTGATAACACTGCATCCACCCTTTCTCTAGCTGGAAAGACCTTCTCTGCAACCTAGGAAGCTGTTGGTTGCAGGTTGTATTTCACTTTTCTTATCAAAAGAGCCTGCTGGTATCCCTCTTAGCATAATTCAGAGACTTATCACCCATGACCCCTTTGCTCCCTCCTTGATTTCAGCACATAACTTTTCTGCATTACTATGTTGGAAAACCTGTCCTTCCCCAGTGACAGTGGACTGCCAAAATCATCCAAATAGACTGTGAGCTGAGCTCACTTGCATACAGTCTGATCAGCTGCCTCCTGTTTCTAATAAGGACTGGATAAGGAGTCTTTGGAGAACAGGATTATTGCTCTTATCTTCCACGCTGTTTTTGCAGAGCTTTGCACATGTTAGCATTGCTCTGTCTTGTTTCTTCATGCTTGCTCTCCACTCTTAGGGCAGCTCCTCTCATTATCCTAATCTTGCGTGAGATAATGCTAGAAGAAAATGCTTGCTTCTCCGATTTTTCCTTGCCTATAAGCATTTTTCAGTACATGCATGGATTTACCACTATGTTGAAAAAAGTGTCAGCTCTACCTGCTAGTTTTAGTCTCTCATTTAATGCTTTTTTAGTCCTTGGTTCTGTCTCAAGCAAGAATAGTACCATACATTTCAGTTTCTTTTGTCAAAGTAGAACCTTTGCCGTTTTAACTTGGCCTTTAGCTCAGCTGTTTCTGCCTTCTGTTTTCTGTGAATATCCCACATTACAAGCGATCACAGGTGCTGCAAGCAGGGGAAAGAGGAGGGACAGCAGAGACACTGGGTGATTCTTGTACTGGTACCCCCAAAAATCTTGTCATTCCATCACTCATTCAGCCCTGTTCAAGCCTGACTGAAAACAGATTAAGTTGTGGACTGAGTTGCTTTCATCTGTAAAACAGCCTTTTAAGGCAAGAAGAATTGCCCATTCTTTCAGACTGCAGGAAGAGAATGTATTTGCCTGCATGACACCATTTTAATAAGAATAATTTTCTTAACATTAAAATCAGTTGGTTTGGTGCATCCTACATTCTGCAGAGAGTATCCTTGAGTTTTACTGTTTTATTTTCTTAGAGCAACGATTATTTGTTGAATGTATCTCCACATTATAGGAAAGGTCTGAAGAGCACTTTGTTTTGCAGAAATATAGACATATTGTGGCAAATCTCAAGTTTTGTAAGGGAAAATTATGTCTGTGATTATGAGCTGAAAGGAAAAGACAAACTGTAAATCACAGCAGATCTAAGGAAGGAGTGAAAATCTGAGGTTTAAAAAGAATCCTGCAAGACTGCTGCAAAGTTGTCATTTCTGTAAAAAAAAAAAAAAAAAGAAAGAAAAAAAAAAAAAAAAAAAGAAGGAAAAAAAAAGTCTGGCTCGTGTCCCTCTTACAGCCCTGAAACAAAGTTTTTAAAGTGATAACGCTAGACTACTCCAACACTCCCTGTAAAGAAGTTTTCAGGTCACACGGAGCAAACCTAGCAGCAAAGTTGTGGAGCAGGATACACACAGGAGCTCTTGATGTTCCAGTCCAGCGCTCAGTTCTGCACTCAGCATCAGGGCAGAGACTGTTCAGAGGGGAACTAACTCACTTTTAAAAACATGAGGTTTGACTTCAGCAGTTACCATCGGGCTGAAACGTTCTGAGCGGTATAGGCTGATGGGGCTAGAAGATGCAGATGGTATTATTATTTTTTACTGTTATTACATATTAGAGTAGACTTCCGAGGGAAAAGAATGGCAAAAGAGCAGTGGGTTATTGGTATCACTGCCTGTGGGTTATTGCGGGTTGTGAGAGGTGATAAAGAGCTGTTTGCTGTCACCAAGGAAAAACAGGATAACTTTAGGAGGAGTAATATCATTGCACCTGACCGGGTCAAGGTTATAATGGTGGCTGTTGGGCATGTGCTGATGCTATTAAACATTTATTAGCATGGAAGGGCTTGATCCTATTCTGCTGAGAGCCGGCGGAGGTCTCGCGTCGTAACTTCAGTGGGAACAGGATCGGGCCCAGACCGTTTCAACACAGGATACCGATGGCAACTGGCTCACACGGGGAGAAAAAATTGTCCCCAAATTTTTAACGGAATGGCCACAAATTTTAAAGCATTTTGGGAAGTTTCGGGTTGGATTCACAGAGACGTGGTAAAGACTCTCTGAAAAGTCCTAATGACTGGAAAAAAAAAAAGAAGAAGGAAAAAAGAAAGGAAGCGTTTCAGTTTAAAGAAAATAGTTCTGATGTGAGAGGATGGCACTTGAAAACCCTAATTATGTGGATGTCAGTAGTAAAAAGCACCCTTCTTAGGCTGGCCATAGGAACCCTGCGCACAAATAGAAACTTGCCATCCGAGCGAGAAAAGAACCCCTCCGAGTAGCTCTTTTTCCCGTTTCACCGTCTTATGCCCTAAGCGTGAAAGTATGGGACAACTGCAGGCAGGTGGCGTGGTTAGGCGTCGCCTCGCTGGGGCGGGTGTTTTGGCGGCTGGGGGAGAGGAGCGAGGTGTTTAAGCTGCCCGGGGGTGCGAGGGCAAGCGTGCCACGGCGGCCGGCGGGCCGGGAGGTGGGCGCTCGGAGCCCCACCTCGTAACAGACCCGTCCCGGGCTCCCGCAAACGCCAACACCGCCGCCGCGACGGCTTTCATCTCGGCGGCCCCCGGGCCCGATGCTGGGGCCGCTTGGCCCCGCTTCCCGCCCCGAGCTTTGGCCGCCCCGAAGCAGAGGGGCTCCGGCCGCGGGGCACGCCGCTGCCCCCGCCGGCTCCGGAAAGCAGGGGACGCAGCGGACATCTTCTCCCCTCCGCATCGCAAGGCATTTCAGCTTGTTTTTCCTTTCCTGCTGGTTCCTCTTCAGTTCCGGCCGCGGAACCCGACGAGTGCTTTGCACTCCAAACCGCCGAGCGATGGGGCCGTGAGGAAAACGTTCAGGGTTTGAAAAAAAACCGCTAATGCCTCGAGAATATCACTTAAAAACTGCTCCGAAATATTCCGCAGCTTTTTAATTGAAGTAAACAAAGTGCAACAAATCCTAACTCAAATATGATTGCACTGAGATTAGGCTCTAATTGCTTAAGGTTCAGGTGGAATCTGCAGGCTAAAGCCTATAAGAACAATCTGAATTTCACAATCATTCTGTCAAAAGCAAAGAGATGAGAGCCCACACGCTTCCTAACAAGTCATTTTTAACAGTTACAAGCTTCTTACAAAGACCACACAGGGAGTCTAAGAGATGCAAATCTAATCCCTGGTCATTCTGCAGGCCTTCAACAAAGATGTACTAAAGCCTAATAGAAAAGAAATCAGTTCTCTGTCACCAGCTCCTAGTAAAATCTATTAGAGAAAGTACGGATCTTGTATTTGCAGCAGTTGCTTTTAAAGGTTAAGGACAAGTACATATAAAAGGTATAAATTTTTTTGTGGATGTGAAATATTTAATAAAATCCATCATCTGCTCTTTTTTATTCCTAAACATGCTTTGGATATTTGTATTCATTGAGCAAAAGAATTACCCAACCCTTTGTTCTTTGAAATATAAGCAACAGAATTTTTTTTTTTTTTTTATGTTAGTCATTTGGACGTGTGCCGTTTAGCTTTATTTTTTTTTCAGGATCCCTCGTTTAAAAACGCGTGCAGGGATCTCAGAACAGCGGTCAGTATCTTGTCAAAATACCTTGAAATATCTCCATCCCATCCGTAGTTTGACCAGTGTCCAGGAGTGAATATTTAAATCAAACGAATATCTAACTAAAGAGGAACAAAAAGTCCGGCTGCGCGTTGGCAACCGATACACAGAAATAGCCAGCCTTTCCCAGGATACTCTCCTCTCCTAAGTTCTGTTTTTAATGAGATCATGTCTTTTTTTTTTTTTTTTTTCCTTTCCTAACTCGCTATGTACTGAATTACCTCTATCTCCTGGCAAATCTCACCCTGACTTAGTGTACATTTGAATAATTCCAATTAACACCAAAGTCATCACTTTTCTACACGAACACACTCATATGCAAACGCACATCTACGCACACCTTAACATATATGCATACATCAAGCTTTTGCAGAAGATCTATATTAGCACGGGGGATACACACACACACATTTGTAGCACCGCTAATTTTTAGGTCACTTTTGTTCGTAAAATGTTCGCCTATTTGCCCAGGGAAGGCTCTGGGTACGCATCCTATAGCCCAGTAATGTAAGTCAATGAGGTCGCGGTCCTGCGGTCTCCCACTTGCAAGGCGCCGATTGGGTTAAGTGGGAATCTTGCCTGCCTAACCGCTGTGGGATCGCACCTTCCATTTCTCCCTTGAAAATCATGGATAATAAAATAAACGGCTCACTTGTTGACGGACTGCGAGTTTTCTTAGGGTGCAGTATGCATCGGGGGAGCCGAAGTGCGGGGCGGGGGTGGTCGTCCTTATATGACAAGGGGAGCTGGAGCCCGTTTGGGAGAACGGACGATGCTCCTGGGGGTAACATGGCTGTTTCTGGTTCGGGGTTGTGTTACCCATGTGGGTAAAGATTTGACCCCCCACAACAGGTAGTGTATCTCCATACCTTGGTGACTCACACACAGACCAAAAAAAAAAAAAAAGAGAGAGAGAGAGGCTGTTCTTTAGGAATTATGTAAAAAGGAAATCGGATCGGAATCGTTTCCCTGTTCTGCTGGGAGCCCTGGGATGTTTTGTCCCAAGCGATGAGAAATTCGGCACGACCCAGCGGGGTGAACAACCAACGAACCGGCGTGGCTGGAGGAGAGGAGAAAAACACGTGGGGCCAAAAACTGCTCCTTGCTCCCCGTGATTAGCAACACAGATTTCAGTGGGACAGCTCGTGTGAATAAAACCACCGGTGGTCTGGGCTGGGAAATAACTTTTCCTAAGCGGAACAAGTCCTCTTCCCTCCTCCTTTTTCGCCCCCCGTGCCCACCTCCCCACCCCGTGATCTTCGTGGGAGAATCGGCTCCAGCCCCTGGGCTGGAGGAAAGCGGCTCTCCCTCGGAAACAGCGGCCACCGCCAAACCCTCCTTCGGCACGGAAAGTGCATCGTCCCCCGCCAAGCGGTACGGGCTGCTCCGGGAGAGCGGCGGGTGGAGAGCCCTCGCCCCGCGGGCACCCCTCGCCCGCCGGCTTGGAGGGCCCCTTCCCTCCTTCCGTCTGGAAACTGCCCCCCGGCCCAAATTTGCTTCACGAGTGTGAAGCCAGCCCGGAGAAGCTCCCTGTCCCCGGCGGCCGGCTGGACGTGGAGAGGGTCCCACGAGCGATCAGCGCCCACTTTTCTTTTTTTTTTTTTTTTTAGGGGGGAGCGGGGGACAGAACAGGTTTGTCACTGCGATACGTCGGGCCGGGGAGGAAACGCTTCAAAGCGCCGAGAGCAGCTTTTCGGGGCCTCCCGCACCCGGCCCCTTGCCGGGCCGTCTGGCCCGAGCCCTAATTAGGGCTCAGACCTAATGAGCTGGCGCGGAGGTGGGGTCCTTCCTTGGCGGCCTGGGGGCGAGCAAGGTAGAAATCCCGATGGAGAGAAGTTCCCCTGCTCTTTCTTTCTTGCCGAGGGAAGGGCGGCTAGCCCGGGGGGGGAGGCGCTCCGAGCCAGGGGAGAAGGGGCTGGGGGGGCAGCCCTGCGCCCTGGCCGGAGCTGCCCCTCCCGCGGAGCCGGCGAGCGGGGGAGAGCCGGCCCCGCCGCGTCCCGGGCCGGGCCCCGGGGCTGCCCGCGGGGAGACCCCCCTAAACGGTACCGGGGAGGACGGGGCTCTGCACAAACCCGCCTGTCATCCTCCTCGGTCTGCGTGCGGTTTGCAAGTCAGTAATAACAGTTTGTACCCCTTATAGGGCTAATTCAGCTTTCTACGACATTGCCTTATTTATTCAAATATTTATTTACTCCCTCCCCCCTTCCCGAGAGCTGATTTGGCCCCTTTGAAGTGGAAGAGAATAAAACAGTGTGGCGGAGGGGGGGAGCCGGGAAAAGCAGGGCTGCTGTGACTGGGACGGGCCCCGGTATTTAGCTGCAAGAAGCAAGTGTCTGCTTTCAAAATCCAAGCAGAAACCAGGGCGGAGGGCTGGGACCGGGGCTGGGACGCTGCCTGCAGCCACAGCGCGCTGTCAGCGGCGCGCCCAGTCACATAAACAAGTAAATGAGGGAAATCGGAAATGCCAATTAATGTGCTCTGTGCGGTGTTGGGAGAGCCTTCATTTCGCTATTGGTTACCCGCAGGCGAGCCTCAACTTCCCTGCCCGCTCCTCTCCTGCAGGATGATTACGATGGAGGACGCGTAGGCCTCCTGGCTTTCTCTTGGCTTCGGGCACTTGAGGAATAAGAAAAACGCTCCGGAGCAAAGCGGAGGCGGGGACGTGCGGTGCCTGCTCGGAGCAGCGGCTGCTGCGGGGGGCGAGGCGAGACGGGGGTCTGCCGGCCCTCAGGCCAAATCACCCCCTCAGGCTCTGCGGTCTGGCTTTTGTGCACCCTCTCCCCCACTCTCTCGGCAGGACGGGACGCGGCTCTCGGGGCACAGAACCGCGGGGAGTCCCGGTTTGCCGCGGCGGCCGCGGGCAGGGGCGCGGGCTGCCCCGGCGGCCGGGGCTTCTGCGGGCAGGGCTGGCGTTGCTGCCGGGCGCTGGGCTCGGCGGGCGCTAGCTCCTCTTTCCACCGCCGTGCAACTGTCCTTCCTCCGGGCCTTACTTTAAAAAACGAGTTACCATTTTCTAGGGAATCATTTACCCGGTGTATTCTTGATTAAATGACTGTTAACCCTAAGAGACTGATAGAACAATCAACATGCTTTTCCAATCACCATTCTTTTCTTGGTTGGGTGGTGGGTTGGGTTTTTTTTCCCCAACGGGGAGTCTCGCTGTAGGTCAAAACCTTGCTTTCTACAGCAATTAAGTCATATTTTCAGAAGGAATATTAGATTAAAAACACATCGTGATTAAAGCATCGCGTAAAAGCTCTGCAGCGGGAAGAAAATACTTGGTGTTCGTCTGTAGATTCTCTCACCTACCACCTACTCTGAATGCGTCCTGTATCTTCCAGCGTGTCCGGCCCTCATGATTGCAAATAGGCCTGTTTTCAAATGGAAATAGGACTTCCAAACTGATTATGTGTATTGAATCGGAATCACTCGCTAGATCCTCTTGTTTAAAATGTATTGAAAAAAGCATGATGGTTGCACAGCTCTGAAACTGGCTCCTTCTCATCTCAGGGAGGTCGATCTATTTTGCAACTTTTTGCCATTTGTGAATGTTTCAGCTAGATAATTACGCTGCCATTGTGGAAGGGCAAGGCGCTCACACACAAACACCCCCTCCCCCGCTACACACACGCGCGCGCGCACACACACGCTCCCCCCCCCCCCCCCCAGCAGCGCATCCACCTCCAGCCACCACCGCGGAGCCCACTCCGTGCACAGCCCACGTCGTGCCCGGACTTCCACGACGAGAACACGTCCGCCCTCCCCACGGCAGCGCAGCTCCAGCGCCGCGTCCCTGCCACCGCCACACACGCACGGCGTGTCCCAGCGCCCCGCCACGGCCACGCACAGCCTCCCCTTGACACCAGGCACAAAATACGCGGTCCACCAGCACCCTCCCGAGCCCCACGACACAACACGGTGACCACGTCTGGGTTCTGCTCCGTGAGCTACTATTTAAAGACGAGTGGTCTGTGTATGTGTGTGTGTGTGTCCGTGGAAAACCAGAGCCGGGGAGCAACAGCTATTGCTCGCCCGCTGAAGAATGAGGACAACCTCCCTGCAAAGGTTCCGTCTATTGATATGTAATGAGAGCTTTAAACCCTGTCATATCTTCCACAGAATAATCCATTCAAATTCAGAAGGGTGATTAAAAAGCGAGCAGAGAAAAGGGGGATCTGCACCGGGCAGAAAGCGGGCAGCCCCCCGCGCCCGGCGGAGAGAGACATGGGCGGCAGGACGCGGGGTTCCCCCGCCGCGCCCCCCGAGGCGGGGGGGAAGCCCCGGCCGCGCACTCCCGGCCCGGGCTGCCCCGCTCCCGCCCCCCGCCGTCCCGCCGCTGCTCGGGGCGAGCACGCCCAAACTTTCTGGGGTGCTCCCTCGGGGGTTGCATTCCCCGCACCTAAACCAACTAAACGAAAACTGAGCAGGGAGGGAGTGGGGGTGCCCAGTCCTGCCTGCCTGGCGGAGCGCGGGGAGCCCCGGCGGCCGGGCTGGCCCGGCGGGTGAGGCCGGGGCCGGGGCCGGGGCCGGGGCCGCCGCTCCGCCAGGCACGTCGAGGGGAGCGGCGCGCCGGTACCCCCCAGGCAGCTCCCGCGAAAGCGGCTGCACGGGAATCCTCTGACACCGCAGAAGATGCCAGTGCCGGGACCTGTCCTCCGTCCTTCCCCGCACTTGCACAGTACCTTTGCGAAGACGCAAATTCATCCGGCCGCATCCCGTCCTCGATCTTTTTTGGGTTACCGCGGAGGCGCCACGCGCTTCCCTGCCATTACCCCGCTAGGCAAGTGTGGAGTGTGTTGCAGTGACGGGGCAGGACCGGCTCCCCGAGCCCCATGCCACTCGCCCCAGCTGTGGCAAGACGCCATAGGCGGTCAACACCTTGTCAGGGCGTTTGGGAGCAGCGTTTGGACGAAAGTCAAAGGGGTTCCCGGCCCAGCGCTTGCAGCCCTCCCGCCTGGGCACCGTCCCGTGTGCCAAGGAGGAGAGGGGCGGTGGGTGCGCACAGCTGGATCTGCTCGGCAGCACCTGCAGCCTGGCAGCCTGGCAGCGCGGGCAGACACTGCCTTAGCTGGCATCTAAAAAAATAAAGAGCGAGGCAGGCGCTGCCCCCCGCTCGCCTGCAGCCTGCGGGCGGGGAACTTTGCGGGGCTGCTCCCGGCTCCGGCGGGCAGCGCAGCGCCCCGGGCTGCAGGAGATCCCGGCCTCTGCCGGCGAGAGACCCCGCGGCCGGGCCGCGGACGGCCCCCGGGGCCGCGGAGCCCGCTGGCAAAGGGCAGGATCGGGCCCGTTCCCCCTCGACGGAGGACGGCGACCTGAGCACCGGCGGCGACTTTGGCCGCGGCGGGGTTTTGGGGACTTTTTTCGGTAGGCGACGGGGGAGGAGAGGCTGCGCAGCGGGAGCCCCGCGGGGGTCCGCGGCGCTGCCCGCAGGGAGCCCGGGGAGTCTGCGCTGCGGGGCCGGCTCCCGCCGCCGGGGCAGCCTCCGGTGGGCAAAGGCGGAAAGTCGCGGGAGGATTTCCTCGGTGTAAAATCGAGAGCGGAGCGGAGGCACAGGCCGGCGGGCAACGCTTCTTTCAAAGTAAGAGTTCTCCCATCCCTGCCCGCCTCGGCTCCCCAGACCCCACGGTTAATGCCGGGCACATCAACTCCTACATACACCAGCAGATGCACACATCTATGGGTATAATTCGCATATAGACGCAAACTCGTAGACTAAACGCTCCGCAGCGGTCATCCACTGTTTTGGGTTTTTTTTCCCTCTGCGGTGAGCTAATGCAAAGAGGGGTGCAGGGGACGGGGAGCTTCGTGCACTCCATTTCGCAGCAGCAACAGTGCGTTTCTGAAGCAACGTGCAGGTTAAGAGGAAAAGCCGACAGCAAGAAGGTTCTCAAGAAAGAGATAACATTTTTAAGAGCTTCTCTGAGAAACAGCAGCACCGAAAACAAAAAGTTTAAGGAACAAAAGCACCGAGAGAAACTCCGAAAGAACCGTGTCCTAGAGTCACATTATTAGGTCAGTAACACACTGAAATGAACTCAGCCACTTCAGCAACACCTTTGATATGAAGCAAAAAAGTCTGTTCCCTCCAAGATCCCAGGTGTGTGTAAGTTTGTCGCCTTCTAGCACGTTATCACTTGCCCAAATTTACTTGATCGAGAAGAAGGACTCCTGTGAAATCCATCAGAACAGATGGAAGTGAAGGTCTCATACCTTGCTTAGTTTTCTAAGCATTGCAACTACCCTTTTATTAAAAAAAAAAAAAAAAACCAAACCCAAAACCAACCAACCAAACCAAACACAGACCTAAGTAAACAAAGCCCCCACGAAAAACCCTAACCTCATGTGTACATGCGCTTTATTCTTTTCCTGTACACTTTAAGGAGCCCCTGTATCGATGAAGCACTACTCAGAATGATATGGGGAGTTCTCATCGAATGAATGCAGTAAGTCGTATACGTTCACTAAAATCAGCTATGTAAATTCACTTCCTAAAGGAGCACAACCTACAAACTAATTTAAAATTACTCGGAAAGTCCCACTGTGTTTAACGAATAGAAATATATCTCAGAAAACCGTAGCCATCTTATTCAGGTTTAGTTGTTAGCCTGAGATATGGAGCTAGCCAGTCAAAACAGACCTAGTCACTTGGTAAATATTTTTAGAACATACGTTTTAAACTTTTTTCCATTTCTATACGCCGGCTCAGGACAATGGATTCATACCGTCTTTCGCAGGTAATGCATTCGGCCATTTGTAAATGGTTTTGCTTCTTAATGTCTGTGTCATTGTAAAAAAAATACCGATTTCCCTCTCCCCCTAACAAAAACTTTTACATCGTAGATTAAATGTGATAGTTAACGTTTTCATCTCTAGGTTTCCCAAGAAATTTTCTGCATTGTAAGTTGTTTCAAGCATGAAAACGATTTTCAGTTTCTTTTTATATCAATACATCTTATTCACTGTCTTATTTATATAGCTGACCAGAAGCCTTCGAGAGAAAGACATAGGATATAGAAAACTTTGACCTTACCTGCTCCCTAATGTGCTTGCAGCCAGAAAAAAAAAAAAAAAAAAAAAAAAAAAAAAAAAGAAGTAATTTCGTATTATTCACCACTTTGCCAGAGACGGTAACCTCTCTACCTCATAGGAACAGCCGTACTGGGTCAGATCTCTGTTACATATTTGATACATATAAACAGTATTACCATTTACTTAGGGTTTGGGGGGGGGGGGGGTCCCCCTGAAGGGGATCATGAGAAGAACAGCGGGTCAGACAGAAAAAAATATTTCTCAGCTTTGCTCCCGACACGGCCATGAAAGGACTGAAATTCTTCAGAAGTCACTCAGTCTTTACCTCTAGGTCCCCTTTGTAAAAGCAGCCGTCACGACAAGTTGGACCGGGGCTGCCTTCCCAGCGAGGCCCCTCTACCTGCGCTCCGCCACAAAACTCCCAAAATACCTTTTTTTTTTTTTTTTCCCACCCCCCTCCCGTGGCAACTTCTCTTGGTGTCATCTCAGAGCTGTCTCAGATTACATTGTTTGGGATCTGCACTTTGAATACTGTCTTAGGGCCCTGCACTGCCTTTTGAACCGAGATGCAGGCAATATACTTTTAGATCAGCTCCCCATCCCTCTCCGCCGCCCCCCGCCGTGGGTCGGGTAAGAGCCCCCGCCGCTCCGTTAGCCCGCTGCCGGGGGAGCAGCAGCGCCCGGTGCAGGCCCCGGCGCCGCGGGCTCCTCCGAGCCTTTTCTTCCGAGCATCCCTCTTTCTAACAGGCTGCTGTGAAACAAACCAAACAAACAAACAACAACAAAAAAAACCAAACAAAAACCACACACACACACACACACACAAACCCAAAAACAAAAACAAAACACCCACCCCACAACCTGTTCTGATATGAAACAGCAAATATGAAGAAGCCTTTTTGCTATTGTTGCTGTTGTTGTGGCCGTTGTAGTGGTGGTGGTGGTGGTGCTGGGTTTTTTGGTGGGTTTTGGTGGGTTTTTTTTCCACAGCCTGCTGTGCCACTACATGCACACTTCATGGCACTCAAGCATGAACTCTTATTTAGAGCAGGAAAAAATGCTCTCCGTGGTTCTTCTAGATTTACAGGCAGTGCCAGGGAGTGGGGGAGTGGAAGGGAATAGCCATCCTTCACCAGATCCCTTTATCTCTCAAAATACGGGGTGCCCACGGTCTCACGTCGATAAAGGAGCAGTTATATTGGGAAACGTGCATTTCTTCCATCATTTCAGATTTGAATCATGCTGCCACCCCCCACCCCACCCCCCCTTCGCCATCCCATTATCCAAGTTCTGCATTGATTACCGGGAGACTGAAAATCAGCGTATTGGAAGAAGCAGGCGTTTAGACGGAGGCACATATTTTAATTTAGAAAAGCTATACAGTGACTAAGTCCTCGTGAGTGTTCTCGAGGGAGCCTGGAGATTAAAATGTATTTAGCCCCCCCCAAAAAAATATCTTCATCCCAATCAAGGCATAACTGGTTTATACAAAGAATTTTATGATAAAAGGCAATAACACAATGTCATAAAAAAACTCTATAAAATTGTTAAAGAGCAGTTTGTTTGCATTTCTCCTGATTGATATGTAAATACAGTTTGAACTGTGTTTGCTCGGTCTCTAGTGCTTAATAAAGAGATGAATTCACCTTTCTGTGGAACAAGTAAACAGACTTTAAACTAAGCCGACATCAGACAAAGTGGAAACGAGTTTATTTAATCGAAACTAAATCTAGTTTAAGAAAGATAAGTCAGTGTACATAATAATCCATTACAGTAATTACACCCACCACCAAATATGTGTTTATGAGGTTGTCGAGACACAATAAAATTCATTTATTTCCCCCGAAGTCTATAATGAAAAGTCACTGGCTGGTTCTCTATCGAACATGCTAATTCCAATATTTTTTTTGGGGGGGGAATATAATATTTCTCGGCTGTTTTAATGCCTCTCAGTGCTCCTCACTTTTGAACGCTCCTGTGTTTGAAAGGATGCAAACATTAATTACATCTGAAGGGGAAATGTCGCCTTAACCACAGCACTTTCCCCTCGGTCTTGTATATTAACTCCCGGAGAAACTAACCCTAATTTAAAAAAATCCGTAGAGTTAACCTGCTCTCGCTCCCTCCGCGGGAGCTGGCAGCGCTGTGCCACGGGCCAGGAATTCCCAACACTTTCTTCTTTCAGCAGAAATAACAGCACTAAGCTCCAGACCTCCCCCCGCCCCCGCCCCCCAACCATGCTTAACATGATGATATAGATCTGAAACGAATATTCTGCGTAGAGAAAGGAAAAAAAACCCAGGAATATTTTGGGGGTTAGTTGAGAATGTCGCTGTATAAAGCGGGACATAATATAAAGACTGAAAGGTCTCGAAATTCCTGTTGACACACGTGATGTTCTCTAGTTAGAAATAACGGGGGGGGGGGGGGGGCCAGAAAGAATCCGATATTCTTTTTTTTTCTTCTGTCTATTTCCTTTTTTCTCCATCCAGACTAGCACTTGGTGTCCGAGTAACACCGACTATCTTGTATAAATAAAAGACTGGAGCTTTCGAAAGCTGCTACTTAAACTGGAAGTTGGGTATTTCCATCCCGGGCAAGCTGCTTTCTTTCTCTTCAAAAATATGAGCATTTCATAACACCTCTGTAATTCAGAGGTCTTTCAATGACTGCGATTCGCTTCCGTGGTGTAACTGAGGGGATCTGGAGAAAAAAACCGAAACCGAGCAGCAGATGTGAAGGAAAACACGCTACGAGGTCTTTTAGGACGGGGAGACTTCTTATTTTGTTGCGCTCACACAAGGGATGTCTGGGACCCGAAAGAGAGCGAATTACACGTATTTCGGGCTTGTCCGATACGAGCTGCTTAATTTGATATGATTTATATATTTACAGCAAAGTTAATACCTAACTGCCTTGCATTACCCATAATATTTACCTTCCTACCAATCGCCCCTCGGTGTCTCAGCCAGGCGCGCACCCCGCTCACCCACGCACCCACACGTGCGCGCACACGCACTTTCTCCTCATCTTCTTTACAAGCTTCCCAAATCGCTACACGCACGCACACACACACAAAAAAAACCCAAACAGAAACAAAACCAATCCGCCTTAAACTGAGACGCAGCCTGCAGCTACCCTCTCGCCTGGGTAATGAGGTGGACGTGTGCAGGAGAAATGCGTGGTCGTGTGTGTGCGTTGCTTGCCGGGGTGGATAGGTGTAGAAAATGAAATACAGTCTGATAAAGAAAGTTAATTCAAACTACATGTCGTACACAATAAACTATCTTTTTATTTTGATTATAAATAAGGTGACTGTACTTCCCTTAAAATACAAGTACATAGGAAAACCTGGTAGAAATTATTATCCTTTTTTTTTTTTTTTTACAAGGTATTAAAACTGGATGCTCTTTAAATCGGCCGCATGTTCTATACTGTCAGCAGGTTCTTCGTTAAATTGTTTCTAGTGGCGTTAGACTTTTACCTTCTTTCTCCTCCGTGCCTTTGGCATTTGAATTTCTACTCCCGGAATACTTTGCTTTCTCTAGCAAGAAGTCTCTGAGGTGCCCCCCGCCCCCCCAATAATCGGACTAATGAATTTGGACTCGATCCCTTCGCCATCGAGTTTGTGAATCCCACGCGTTTGCTCGTCACTTTTGCACGCTGAGGACTGATCCTGTACCCCGTTAACTCCCTGGCGCAGCTCCCCCCTGGGAACAGGCTCCGGGCCCTGGGAGGGGCAGGGGCCTTTCAGGGTTTGGCAGCATCCCGGGTTGTTTTTCCATCAAGGAAAAAGAAAAAAAAAAAAAAAAGATGGGGGAAGGGAGGGTCGGGAGGGGGAACCAAAGGGAAATAAAAAAAGAATATTCGTAATGTGTATAATTTATTAGAAGCTTCTTAGGAACTATATTTAAGCCAAATATCTACATAAGTTACAACAGGAAGAGGCGGCGGGCGCAAATAACAAACTGCCAGAGGATTTACGACGGGGCGATCAGTGTCCATAAAAAAGGTGGGGGTTGGTTTGGTTGATTGTATTTTTTTTCTTTTTCTTTTTACAACAAAATATACAGGCTACTAAAAACTATGGGTTTAGTCCAACTTTTGACAGCATTATACAGCTACAGGTTCACATCAAACGTAAGGAGGAAAATAAAAGCCAAGCCTTTGATGACTCCACGTCTCCATCCGCTGGCCCTGGCGGCGGGGCTGGGAGAGGAGACCGGGGGAGGGGGGAAGCTGCTTTTTGTGTCTGGGTGACGCGAATGCGTTTTTTGGGGGGAAAACCACCCCATCCCCCAAAATCTCTATATTTACATGCAAGTCCTAGACGCTGGCAAAGTGTACATCTGAAATCCAAGCCTTCGGACCATGCCTAACGATGGTCCCCTTTCTGCAGACTGCTCCGTGGTTATTAGTCAGAATTTTTTTTAACACCCCATACAACAACCTTGGGAAAAAAAGAAAAAAAAAGAAAAAAAAAAAAGACCCCAAACCATCAAGAGTAACAACAAAACCGAACAAAAAAAAGTCTCTCTCTCTCTCTCACAGGTCCTCAGAGAACCACTCAGTAAAACGGGGGCGGGGGGAAGGGGAGGCTTTGAAAAAGAAAGAAAAAAAAATAAAAACACTCAGTAGTTTGGATAGGACAGAGATTTGTGTGACTGGGAAAATCTGCCTTTTTTTTTTTTCTTTTTTTTTCCTTATTTTTTTTTCCTTTTGCTTTGTTTAATCCTTTCACCAGGTCCTACCGTATAGCAAGGTGGAGCAAGACATGGCAGTGCCATAGTCAGAAGTAGAAGAGTTTAGGTGAGACAAACTGGAGACTTGGCTCTGCAGAGAGGAAGGGCTGGCCGAGTGCTGTCCCATGTCTGGAGACTGCCCCGCACTGTTTGTCTGGTGGCTCTGATGCTGTCCGAGGCTGTTGCCATTGGTAGCCACTGTGATCGTTGTAGCTGCCTGCTGCTGATGGCTCTGGATAGCTGCTGTGGGTGTGTTGGAGCCTGCTTGGCAGGGCTTGCCATCCTTTACAAGCACTGGCACCGCCACCCTTCTGGGAGACTGCTGCTGCTGGCAAGAGCCGTTCTCCTGTTGCATCTGCTGCTGCGCAGCCTTGTCTTTGGCCTGGCGTTTCATCTTGTAGCGGTGGTTCTGGAACCAGATTTTGACCTGAGTCGGGGTGAGATGTATCATGCTGGCCAAATGTTCCCTCTCCGGGGCGGAGAGGTATTTCTGCTGCTTGAAACGTCTCTCCAGCTCGTAAACCTGGGCCTGGGAAAAAAGGACCCTCCGTTTCCTCCGCGGCGTGCTCTGGAGCGGGGCCATGCTCTTGCTCACGTCTCCCAGGGAGCCGAGGCTGCCCATGCCGCCCATGTTCATGCCCGAGGACGGCGCCATGAAGCGGGAGACTGCAAGGGAGAAGGCGGCACGGTTTAGGCGGCTCGGCTCGGCGCGGCTCGGCGCGGCGCGGCTCGGCTCGGCCCGGCCCGAGCGGGGCTCCGCGCTCCGGCGGCCCCCGCCGCCGCTCACCCCCGCCGGGGCCCCGCAGCCCCCCGGCAGCCCGGCCCCGGCCGGGGCCTCGGGGCGCCCCCGCTCCCGAACAACGACCCGCGTTTCCCCGGGGCGAGCGGCGGGGGCAGCGGGACCCCCTCCTCGCCCGGCCCGGCCCAGCCCCGGTGAATAAAGGCGACCGCTCGCCCCTCGCCCTGCCCGGGGGGCGACACCCCACCAAGCACCTGCTGTGACAGCGCGGCGGGAGCGGCCGGGGCCGGGGGCTCCGCCGGCGCCGGCCGGGGCGGACTCGCCCGCTCCCCCCCGCGTCCCCCGGGACGCGGCTCCCGCGGCTCCGGCTTCCCCCTCGCCCGCCCGGTGCCGGGCGGCGCGCAGGCGGACGGGCACCGCCGGCTCCCTCCCGGCCCCCCGGGCCGTGCCGCTCCCGCCCCGCTGGACGGCGAGCTCCGGGCTCCCGCTCCCCGCCACCGCCGGGCTTCCCACCCCTTCCCCCCGCAAAAGCAGCCCCGGGAGGCTGACATGAAACCAGCCGGGGGAGGAGGCACCGGGCACGATCCTCCGGCAGGAGGAGGAATTTGGGGGGGGGGGGGGCGGAGAGGAGGGGGGGACGGCTGGGATTTGGACCGACTTTTGCCCTGGCGCGGAGCCCCCGGCGCCCGTTGCCCGCGGTGCGGCGGGGCAGGAGCGCGGCCACCCCCCGCCGGCCACCCAGCCCCGGGCTGACTTACTTGAGGAGAAGCGGGGGTCCGGGTTGGTGCCGTACCATCCTGTCGCCGAAGCGCTGTTCCGCATGGTGTCCTGGTAAGGCGGGAGCTCGCTCATGTTGCCCAGGTTCCCATTGCAGTAGCCCCCCATCGTAGCATGGGAGAGCTGGGGGACCCCTGCCGCTGTCATATGGTAGGCGGCAGTCACTGTTCCGTTGTGGCCCATGGGGTGCTGCTGCATGGCCGGCTGAGAAACCTGAGACTGTCTGTAGGCTGACAAGGGAGCGCCCAAGTTACTGCCCTCCATGCCCACTTTCTTGTAGCTTTCCTCCAAAGGACTCAAGATGTCAGACACTGAGAAAGGAGTCGTATGCTTTGGGCTCATCGACATGATTCGGCGGCTGGGGAAAAAAAAAAAAAAAAAAAAAAAAGGAAGGGGAGGCAAATCTTTTTTTTTTTTTTTTTTTTTTGCCAAATATTCTGGTGTTGCCTTAACGCCGATCTTGTTGGATGTACACGTAACCGAGTGGACGAAGTCCGCCTTAATTGGATTGAGTGGAGGCTCAGGGCTGCCTTTCGTTTGTTTTAGCCAGACGCCAGGTTTTAGGCTGCCACCAGAGGCGGGGCATAGGCACTAAAGCAACAAGACAATAGAAGCCTACATCTTGCCCAAGATAATTAGCTTACATGCTGATGACAAGGTAAACACCTTTAAGTTTTACTTGTCAGGATTTTTTTTTTATGTCTTAAAAAAAAGAGAAAGAGAGAGTGGGAGAGAGAGAAAAGAGAGAGAGACCCCGTGAGCACAACTCCATTTTATTTTTCTCGGGGTGGCAATATCGTGGACGGGAAATGGAAGGCAAGGCGAAAAGACCCCCATTTGACTGGGTGAAAGGATTTAAAATCAGCTCCCGGGTGGCAAGGCTGTCAGCCCAGCCTTTGTGAGAGCCGGGGAGACGGGGCTGAATGCCGGTGAGCTAAAGGACCGAGTGCCCTTCTCCCCCACTAAGTTTGGTCTGGAAGGAGCCCGCCGCCGGGAGGGCAGCTCTCCGGAGGGCAGACGTTCGCGCTGGGCCACCGCTCCCAGCGCTCCGCCACTCCCCGCACCGGCTTGTCAGGTACGCCGGCCGGCCGGTGGCTGCACAGCGCTTGGGATTTAGCATCTCGGGAACCTCCTCTATGTCTGCTAAGACCCCCAGTGCGAGACCCCCAGTGCAAGGATGGTTTCTCTCCTAAACCCATAAGTTCCGTTCACCTAGGGATTTTTTTTTTTTTAAACTTCAGGGAGAGGTGGAAGATGCAAGTTTGCAAAAACACGCAGTAATTTAATTGCCTGGGGCGAGAAACTGCTGAAAAATAGGTTAGCGCAAAACGTCGCTCGTTATTCTCAAAGGCAAAGACTGTCACAGGCTCTCGTGGTCCCTCTGAACCCGAAGGTGCTTTCTAAGATTATTTATATAGCACGGGAGCTGGATGGAGAAGACCTCTCAGGTCATCTGCTACACCACCTTGCCAATGAATTCCCTGCAGTTTCGAATAAACGGCAATTTCTGACACTTTCGGATCCGTTCTCGAATCCGGTGTGAAAACAAAAGCAAGTCCATTCACAGCCCCACACGTACATGCAGCCAGCAGCTAATGTCACTCGGGTCTTTGAAGAAATCTCCCAAGTTGTCCAGTGTCTCCAAAGCTTATATTTCGGGGTGTTCCTGGGCGGAGGAGAGAAACCTCCCCTGAGTGTTTCACACCCCGGCCTACGGCCCTGGCAAACCCAATTTAATACAGCGATTACCTGAATATTAAGAAAATTACAGCGAAGGTACAGTTAACCTAGTGACTTTGAAGTGTCAAGTAACTATTTAGTAATTGCACTTGTAAATATGTTTGTGCTCGGCTGCTTCGTGCTTAAAAATGCAAAAGTGCACTTGCTACCCGGGAATAACTAAATATCTTTGTCTAAAGTGGCAGCATAAATAGCCGGTCGCTTTGTGACTGTGCTTGATATTAGTACATAAGGATCATTTTGCTTCAATTGGGAGGCTCTCATTCACTAGGCAAGAAACCGTTTAGGAGAAAGTAGGTTCCCGTATGAGAGTTAACATCCTTCAAGTGTAAGCCTCAGCCTTGATTACACTTTAGAGCTCTGCAAGAGGTGAGCTTTTCCACACAAATATAATCGGGGGAACTTTCCTTCAATCAGGCCTCCAGCTCTCCTACATCATCTCAGCTGTCTCTTTCGGCACCAGCTCCCTCAAGGCTGAATACCCCGAAGTGGGCTTGTTGTGAGTCTGCTGGGTCACCAAAGGCAGGGAAGGGCGACTTTGGGCTAGAAAGGCGGCTGCTTTTCCTCTTTTCTTTCCTCTTTTCTTTCCAGATCTTTAGATCTTGTCTTTCCGGATCCCTGGAACATTTTCTCCCCCCCCCCCCCGCCCCCCTTCTCCCCCCTTTCTGCGCGTGATTTCAGTACGGTCTTTGGTTTTGTTCCTACAGAGAGAGACACTCGACCTTGCCTTGGTGGTTTGTTTTTTTATTCCCCCCCCCCCCCCCCCGATTTCTCAGGCACATCAGCTCCGTGCCTGGTTTATTAGCCTTAAAAAGGAGGGGGTGGATGGAGGGGAAAAAAAACCCCAGAACCCCACAGGATCCACCAAAATGACGCTGCGGTCGGCTCAAATCAAATCAGAGACGAACGACAGCGAGTGACCGCGCAATATGTGGGGCAGGAGCAGCGACTCTGTTTCTCCCCAGGGAGTGCGAGGCGGGGCAGCTGGGGAGGCCCCGGCCCCGGTCCCGGCCCCGGCCCCGGCCCCGGCGGGGAGCGGGGGCGGCCGAGGCGCCCCGCCGCCCGGCCCGCGCCTTCCCGGGGCCGCAGCCAGAACGACCCCTTTCACCGCCGGCTGCTGCTGGGTGAGCTTATTTATCCTCCTGCTCTATCGAGCGCAGGTTAAATCGCCTCCGAAACATGGCTCAATTAGGTTAACCCGAGCGAGTCCAGCCTTGACTCTGCGTGGGGTCTCGTAAAGGGAAGTTAAGGCGAGAGCCCATCGTTGCCCCTTCGCTGGGGAGCGGGCTGAAACTCTCTTCGGAGGTCTGACCGCTAATTTAGAAATACACCGAGGCGCGTGGAGGCACGGCTACGCCCCGCGAGGTGCCGACAGCACTTTTTAGCCCCGCTAGATCGACCTAGTGAAAAGGACGCGGGTCAGCCTCTGCTCCTCCTTTCCCGCTCCACATCAGCTATAGCGGGGCGAGTCGAACTGCGGACGAGTGGCGAGAAAGCTTCTTCGCTCCTGCCCTGTCCCGCCCGCTCACCCTTTTCTTTCAAACCCTCTACCCAAGTTTCGTCTGCCAGAGCTGGCTCCCCGCGGCCCCCGGGGAGGGTGGCCGCCCCGTCAGGGTCCTGCCTAGGCTGCCTCTAGTGATGTGTTCGTTTACCTGGTGATGCTGCTTAGTAAAACGCTCGAGTTAGAAAGAAATGCTAAGGAGGAGAGCAGGGAAGATGAGATGCGTTTTGCCTGGTGGAAGCATTTTCATGAGAAAGGCACGGTCTTCACCCCGTGTTTGCAGAATGCGGCTACACGGACGTCCCTTCAATAGCTTCTGACCCCACACAATCCGTTTGATAACACTCGAGAGGTGGAAGAATGGGAGACTTTGTCAATCAAATGGTGCCAATCCCAATGGAAACGGTGCCACCAAGATCGCAGCGCGTTTCCTCATCAACTGGATTGCGGGGGCTGGGAACTCAAGGATCAGCTTTTGAAAGTGCGCACAGGGCTCTCCAAAGACAACAATGTCTTTTTTATACGAGCTACTGTGCCTCCCCAAGGGGAATCAAATGTGCTCGGCCAGCCCGAGCCGCCAAAGGGCTACAGCCCTGCCTTGCCACCCATTTCGCCGGGAAGGAGCCGGGGGCGGGGGGGGGGCGCTTCTGCCCGGGCCGGCGCCTAACTCGGCTCCTTGTCCCAAATGGCTTTTCCCCTCCTTTAGGCTCTTGCAGCTCCCGCGGTGGCTCCGCGCCGTTCCTCCGCAAACGGAGCCCACGCAGGAGCGCGGCCCCGCTTCAGCGCTGGGCTTAAGCATGTGCTCAGGGGCGAGCGGCCGGCGGGGCTGGCTGGAACCCTCGGGGCACCTGGGCTCGGAGGGGAGGGCGACCCGCAGGCAAAACGCTTTCCCACCAAGAGAGACGCTTTCGAGGCGTAACTTCTTGGTACAAAGGCATGAGGTGCCCCGTGCTCCCCCTGGGCCTGTTCGCGGGTGCGTGCCTGGCAGCCCCCAGCCACCGGCACACGAAGCACCCCTGTCCGGCCCTGCCGCCCTCGCTCCCAGCGCCGAGGGGGCGGCCCTGCCCGCGGCCCTGCCCGCAGCCTGCCCTGCCGCGGGAGTGGGGCTCGGCGGGCTCTGCGGCGGGGCCGGCTGCTTCGAGAGAAGCCCGAGTTAAAGGGCTCAAGAGCAGAGCTGGGACAGACCGGTCCCTCTTTCCTGGTCAGCACCACAAGCCCAAACTATCCACGGAGAGCTTTAAATTGCCCTTCCAAAGCCCTGCGCCTGGAAAAGGGAAGAGATACCCCGCACCGCCGAGGCGGCTTGCTGCAACTCTCCCTCCTCGACTCGGCGAGCCCATCGAAACTTCACCACCGGTTTCCTGTGCACGTCGGTGTAATACACCCCTTGTCCTCCTAGCCCCCCCAAATGGAAGATGTGCCCGGCACACTGTGCCCGGAGCCCACGCCGGGAGGGAGGGAGGGAGAGGAGCGGAGGTTTCCGCAGTGACCGAGTAGGGCGGACCTGTGTCCCTGTCACCGCCGGCCGCGGGCAGGGCGCAGGGACCGCTCCCTGCCTGGGCAGCACATGCTTGGGCGTGTAAAGCAGGAGTCCTACCCAGGCACGCTTCCTGCGAGCGCTCCCTAAGCACAGAGGGGGGGGAGTCGGGAAACTCTTGCCGTGGCTCCTGGGGTCCATTCCCCGCTGTGGGAAAGCCCCCCTGCCCTGGTTACCTGGTTGGGTGGGAGAAACCCCGCGGTACGCCGGTGGAAATCTCTTCCCCTGGCGTGGGAATCTAAGAAAACAAGCGAAACCACCAAAGGCTAACGCGAAGATCCTCACCCCTCCGCAGCGCACGCACAGTTGCTCCTCCAGCTGCCCAGGGCGTGGAGCATCTCGCACTGGGGGCTCCTCGGGGCCCCTTCGCCGCCGGTGCCGGGCGGCCCCGCTCGCAAGGCTCGGTGCGAGGGCAAGCGCTGCCTCCTCGCAGCTCTTTTCCCTCCTTCCCCAGTTCCTGGCGGACGGCTGAGCCCTCCTGCCCTAATCCTCCGACACCCCCCCACCGCCCCCCCCCTCCGCGTCTTTTTCCTTTGCCGGGCCGTTCCCGGCCGAGAGGGCCAGGGTGGGGCCAGGTACGGGGTGCCAGGGCAGGGCTCCCGGAGCCGCCGTGCCAGGGCGGGGGCGGCCGGCCCCCGGTGCACGCCTCGGCCAGGCGGCCACACCGCGTCCCTCCGCGGCTGTCCCGCCTGGGGCCCCGGGGGAAAGGGCTCTTTGGAGGCATGGAAGCCCTGGTAGCCTGGGGGGGGGGGGGGGGGGGGATAGCAGCAGCGCTCGCGCCGATGTATGAGCTGTTGTTGTTTGACCGCCTCATCCTGGCACCGTTATTATCAGCAATTAATAGAATGTCCCCCACACCTGGCTTCCCGAAGGTCAGTAGACTGTCAGCTCCGCAACACTGCTGGTACGCGCAGACAAGACTTATCGTTGCCCCGATGCATCTTTAATACACCCCAGCCAGAGCTGATTCCTGTGGAGATCTCTGGAAGGGGGTTGTTGAGACAATTTTCAAAAAGTTGTTCTACAGAGATAGTTAAAAATATAGGCATGGATTATATAGATATAAACATGCACGTAAATAGTGTTTATCGGTACATACCTACAAACAGAATCCTGCCGGGATGGATCTATTTAACTGTTTTTAGATATAACCATCGGTATATTGCATTAGATGGCTTAGGAGTTACGTGCTTTTGTATGTATACCCAGACATGCCTGCCCACACATACACACAGGTGTGTGGGGTGCATACCTCTGGCAGCGGGTATGCATGAGTGTATATTTACGCATACATTCACAGTCCTCAACCCTGTCGTCTCTAAGTGTTTCAAAAAGGATCTCAGCTTTTAAGTGGGTCACCTCGCCGCCCTCCCCTTCCCTCGCCCTCCCCGTGGGCTCCGCCAGGGCCCGGGGCGGCTCCTGCCCTGGCAGCGGTGCCGCCAGGCCTGCGGCCCCGCCGGCGCCGGGGAGAGGGGCTCTCGGCTCCCGGGTGGGACTGGACGCGGAGCCGACGGACACGCGTGTGCCCGTGGGTGCTGAGCGGCGGGGCGGGCTGGGAGCCGGATTTAGGGGAGCCCTTTTCAGCGGCCGGTTTCAGCGCGGCTGGCGGGAGCGGGCGGGGAGGGGGCGCGTCGCCCACTGCCCCCCTGGTTTGGTCTCGAAGCCCCCCCCGGCCCCCCGTTGCCCCCGGGGCTGCCCCGTCGAGGGCGCTGGGGCAGCTGCTGGCTCCGCGCCCTCCCGCGCCCTCGGGGCTGCGCGGCCGGCGCACGGCGGCGGCCCGGCCCGGGGACCCCGCGGAGCTGGCGGCCGGGCCCGGGGGCGCTCCCCCGCGCCCGCCGGGAGTACGTGCGCTGGCGGGAAGGCGACCTTTCCCCCTCGACCTTTCCCTGGGGGTAACCAAAGCTCCCTTTTATTTTCAATGTCACTTCGGAGTTTGCCTTTTGTTCCCCGCTACCTCTCGCTTCCAGGGATACGGGCGGCTCCCCGCTGGCTCGGGGAGGGGCGAGCGGTTGCAAAGATATCTCATTTAAAAACGACAATGGAGCCCTTTCGACCAGCCCGGGTGGTGCCCGAGCTTTATTTTCGGGCTGGGGGGAAGGGAGTTGTTTGCTTTGCTTTTGTTTTCACAGCAAAACTCGAGGGCAAGTTACAGGAGGGCTGCGAGGAGCCCCGGCCCTTCCTCATCGCCCCAAGGTACCGGCCAGGGCCACCCGGCCGAAGGGCGGCCCACCCGCGCCATGCCCGCGGCGGCCCGGGAACCCACGCAAACTGCGCGGCTCCAGGCGGACCTGTGCGCAGCGGCCCGGGAACCCGCGCAAACTGCGCGGCTCCAGGCGGACCTGTGCGCAGCGGCCCTCTCGTCACTGCCGGCGGGGCGACCGAGTGCTCCCGTCATCGCCCCCAAATCCTGCTCCGCCTCCCCGCTGCTCCCCGGTCTGCGGCTTGGTCTGAGTTTCCCCGGGGGACTGAGTTCGGGAGGAAGCTGCCGCTGCCCCCTTGCGCCCCTGGCTTTTTTCCCCCGGCGAGGGCAGTCGCTGCGAGGTGGGGCGCTGCGTTTGCGCTCCCGGGCCGGGGCTCCAGCCGCCAGCCGTGCCCGGGCGGGGACGCGGCGGGGCCAGAGCCCCGCGGGCCCTCGGGGCCGAGGCGACCCACAGCAGCCTCCGCTGGCCGCCGGGGGAAGTGCAGCGCCGGGCCCGGGCCGCGGGGGGCTGGAGCTCCCCTGGCCCTGCCGACCTCCTGCTGCTGCTGCTGCTGCTGTTGAAACTTCGCCCCAACCAGGGCAAAACCAAATCAGTGCGGAAACAGAATGGGACTTTGCTCAGTCGTCCTCGTAGGAGAGCGGTGCAATTACGTGGGTATTCGTCCCTCTTCACTGTGCGTTGCTCCGGATCTAGAGGGAAGGGTAAGCTAACCCTTTTAATGTTGCTGCAGCTCCTCCTTGACACCTTCCCATAGACCTAGCTCGGTCTCCGAGCAGCATTCTTCCCCCTCTCTGGGAAAGTACCTGCAATTCACCTGTTCCTGGATCAAGAGGAGCTGTTTAATAATTTGTGCCCGCTCCAAGTGTTCGCTTTTGAGCAGCACAGTCAGTTTCAAATTGTGCTCTTGACAGTTCATGGTTACATACACAAAAGGTTCTCACTCAAAAACTGCCGTTTGGGAGTGACTCTGCCTCATCCCTATCTGCTTCCTACCCCCTGAGCCTGCAGCTCATGAGTACATCCCGTGAGGGCTGAGCCAGCTCAGTCCCTCCCTCGGCAGGGGCAGCCTGCTTGCCCCATGCTCTTCTCTGAATGTGGGGAGTGAATCTGCTGAGCCATCGGGGGCTGAAGTCCTCAGAGGAAGAGCTGAGCTGAGTCAGTGAGCTGGCCTGGTAGGGCCAGACTGACCCAACTTCCCACTGTGGGTGGCAGGTGGATTTGTTTATTTCTCACGTGAGCCTTAAAAGCAACATTTCCCCCGAGTCTTAAAAAAAAATATAATCACGATTCACTCTGCCTTGATTTTCTTCTGTTCCTTTCCTGGGGGAGAGGACAGAGAGGTTTCCTAGGCAAAGAGGACCATTTCAGAAGCCCAAGGGCAATTCTAGGGATGTTTCAGAAGTCTCCTTTTCACTTCATGGGAACCAGAGTCTCTGGGAAGATCATGCCCTCAGTCTGGCTAGTACAACTGGTAGGTCTAGTTAAAAGCTGACGTAAAAAGCTACAGCACAAAGGAAGCCATTTGTAGGGAAACTCAACAATGAACTTTATTGGTCCTGCTACCAAACCCACTAACAAAGCTATACACTCTGCAGCATTGTTTCCAGGCCTGGGTTTTGTTAACCAGCTACTGACATATATATGGCCCAGGGCGCTGATGTAACAGGTGCATTCCTCTTGCCAGGAAAGGGTTCAGTTCAGCTACCAGTTTCAGCTAGTTCAGTTTCTAGGTACCACTCTTTCAAGGGTTTCCTGCTGTAAATAGGGTCTCAAAAGTTCATTGTACAGTGGGACGTATGCATGGCATACATGGCAGGGAAGCCCTGCCCAGGCCATGAGACCTGCGTGCCACAGAAGGAGTTTGACTACTCTGACAACAGCTCTCGTCGCCTCTAAGGTGATGGGTCAGGCATCCTGGAGGCCAGATCAGGCTCCACCAGCTGGACTACACTGCAATACTGTATCTTTCAAAGAGTGCTGTAAAACCAGCGTGTGCAGCTTGCTCACACCAGCACCGATGGCACCTGTATTGCCATAGACAGCTATGGAAGCAGAGTCCCTCTATTTTATGTAAGAAATGGAGATGGGGGTTAGCAAATTAGTATTGTTTGCAAGACTGAATTACTACTGAGTGCTTTTCTGCTACTGCATGTACCCCATATCCTTGCTCAAACACTGGCATTTTCACTCTCTGACATTCACTCTGCCAAATGTGTTTGTTTATATGAGCTGCGCAGTGCGAAGTATGGGATTTGCCAGGATGTTTTTCTGGCCAAGGAAGGTGAAGCAAAGGGTTTATCAAAATGCTTCACCTTTTCCTTCTCCCAAGAAGAACCGGTAACCTGGCAAAGAAAGGACCCAGTTGGAAAGGCACTTTTCACCCAATCCTGCGGCTGTGTGAAGAACAGAGCTGCTTCTAAATGAATTGGTCTTATTGTAATCAGCTGATGTCCACATCTTCCTCTGTTGCCCCCAACAGTAATCTGTCTTCCCTTTGGACATGTTATTGATCCATTGAGCAGGATTCTTTGGCTCCCTTATTTCTAGGCGATGGGTAGCAGGGTTCCACTTGCAACTGAGTGCTGACCAAAATGTTTCACAGATATAACAAAAGATGGGTTCAGCCTTGCTGAGTTGATCAGCAAGAAGGAAAGAATGAATTTCAGCTTGAGGTTCAGTTGGGTTGAAGGACTGAAAGTTGGAAAACAAAAGCAAAGCCTATTTGTATTGTAACCTAAAAGGTACAGCCAAGAAGTTTCCGAAGGTCCAGAAGTACTTTACCTTTGAATTAGAACAGCACTTTCTATTCAAATAAAAATCCTAAAACATGTGCTAAAACCAGTCCTTGCTAGCAGCCCTATTTTCTGTTTCCCCAGACATTAGTCATTATTAGCATTCTAGCACAGAAGAGTCTCCATGTAGCAGGACTATCTTCTAAATTACTTTGGATGATAGACATAATGAAGTTAAAAATTTCACTCATCTTTGCCCTGTCATAAATGAAAGCACATATTATACTCATTCAAAAAATAGCTAACCATAGAGTTAAGTTCAAGTTACATTTTCAGTGTATAAATGTTTATGCTGAAAAAGCCTGGATACTTTCTTGGAAGTAGTTTAATGATGTAAAATAGTCCATTAATGGATTTTGACTACTGTGCAGTTTTTAAAATAATGTCCCTTATAATTAGTTGTTTCATCATTCCTTTATGTGCCTTGCTTATTTCAAATTCCAGGGAAAGAAGACTGCTAAGCTGGTATAATGAGATAATATCCTTTACTGGCATAGGTAAGGCTATGAGATGGATTGCTACCCACATTGGTAATTATACATGCTCCTTTTCCACAACTGGAACCAGAATGAATACTCTACAGCATTTTACTGTGTCTGAATAACATTAACTGAAAAAAACCCCAAGTAAGTAACTTGTTTACGTATTTGTATTGGAGGAAGCAACCTGAGTTGGCTGTCCTTAAGTCTGTGGAGTCAAACTCATTCAGTGAGCACTTAACACAGGACTAAGGAAGAAAGCCATTTTGCCATCTGCATACAATGCTTGCTGTGCCAGCTCTGCCACCCCATAGGGGTGCCAGCTTCAGGTTCTACATGCCCTGGGAAGTTGCCAGAACACAGGGAGAGCATCACAGGTTTGTCTAGTTGAGAGACACAAGCTTTATAGGTGAATAAACTCCACACTTCCATCCCATCTTCTCTGTAGGATCTCAAACCACTGTGAATATTAATGGTCTTAGGGTGAGAGAAGGAAGCATTTTGTGCTTATTTTGAGATGGCATAAGAGGCAAAGATTTAGCTCACGGTCATAGGGGAAATAGGTGGGTCCAACGCCATCAGTGTGCCCTTCTAGAAACCTGTTTTGACTAATGAATGGAGGTAAATCCACCGACTGCCTGTCTGGCCGCACTGACCTCTCTGGCAGCACAGCTAGCACAGTTTGCTGTCGAGGCCGAGGCAGGATTTCTGCTAAAAAGTACACGCACAGTCAAAGCAGCTGGATGCTGCAGACAAACGAAGGCCCCAGTGGTCTCTGTGCCTGCGCTGGGTACAGAGCAGCTAAAAAACAGGTCGAGAGGAAAAACACCGGGGTGACCGAGCAGCTCCACAGTCCCTCCTTTCGGGGCTGCAAACAGGGCTGCAGGCTGTGCCTCAGGAGTGCATACGCTCTGCCATCGCCTGCAGGCAGGGGTCCGTCCTGCCACTTTGCCACCTGTGGCCCAGGACTCCCCCAGAGTGAGAAATAAGGATTGCATTTAAATTCAGTGGGAAGAGTCTCTAGTACTTAAAGCCTTTAAAGCTTGCACTGCAAAACCTATCAGAGAGTACTTGCTTTTCATTATTGCATTTTGGTGCTTTTTCAGTAAAAAAGCTTTGTCCTGAATGCAGCCTGGAAACATCAAATGGAAATACATATTACATGAAGCAGGGGTTTCCAAACAGATCTTGCTTTGGGTACTGCTTGCTGCAGCAACGCTTGCTGCTGGCAGGGATGGCAGCTGGAGCTCTTGGTGTCAGCTGTGGCCAGGGCTCCTGGCAGCGATGGTGGCTGCCAGCACTTTGTACCAGCACTGCGCCTCTGCCCATCCCACCTCCAGCTCCCCAGCCCCACGTCAACCCTCTCCCAGCACTAGGATGCCAATCGTAAGCTTCCTAATCTTTCCCCAGCCACACTGCCTTTTTTTTCCTCCTCTTCCTCCTGTCCCACTTTCAGCAGCTGACCAGCACTAGCAGTGTACTGGCAAGAGCTGGCTTTGGTGGCAGAGGCTGTGGGACAGCTTGCCTACAGGTACCAGCCTCACAGCTGAGCCCCTTTCTACGTAACACAGAGCAGCTTGAGTACCAGCAGAGCTATGCAGGCTGTAGGACCTTCATGCCTAGGAAAATTGTGAATTACAGTGAGCAACCACTTTGGAAAAAAGAAAAAAGGTCTGAAATCTTTGTACCTCTGTGAAATTTTGGTTTCTGTAGAAACTGTTCAGTGGATTTTGGATGCTCAGCTCTCCATGCCCTGTTCCTTGTAAGGCATAATGCTTTGTGGAATGTGCAGCCCCCCGAATTGATGGGCTTCTCTAAATTTTCCTTTTCTAAGTTATTATGTATCCTGCATTTGTCAAAAATGGCTAGAAATGCAGGACTTTGCCTTTCTCTCAATCTGCATGTCATTCCTTTACAAAGCTTGAAAATATTTTTCCTCTGGCATTTATTCATTTTGCTGTGCTGTCTATCCTATTAGACTATTCTGCTGCAGATTCAGAAATGAGAACAGTTCCACCTCCCTCGCATGCAGCTCCGTTTCTCTTCAGTTTCATTTCCCTCGGGGTCACTGTTAGGTGATGATATGCAGTAATGTCCCCAGCGAGGTGCTGTTTCCATTAGCTTTCCGCTTCAGAGGTGGCCAGAGGTCTGAATTCTTATATGATTTGTTTTCTTGGCTACTTAGAAGATAAGGTTCAGTTCTGATCCCTCTTCTACACAGAAATGCTTCATTTTCAGGTATTTCTTCTTTTTCTAATAAGACAGTGTCTCTTACCTCCTGTTTTAAAACATGAAGTATGTTCTGGTGGATGATTTTTTTAGTCAGCATTCAATACTATTTATATAAAACATGGTTATAAAAGGAGGAAGAAATCACATGGCAGAACATAGCATACACATCCATACACCCCTTAATGAAGACCACAGAAAATGCTGTCAGACATGTATACATGAAATGCAGTGAGAAAGCAAAAAAACACCTCCTCCTATGGAGCACAAAGAGTTTTCTATAGATGGGTAGATGTATAAGCTCCATACTAAAATGATGCAGTCAGTTCAGTAGATGTAATCTTTGCTGAATCAAAGATGAATCGACATCCAACGTGCTTTCAGTTATGCTGTTTTGGCAACTGCCTTTGGGGGAGGAGAGGGGGTGACAAACCAAGTACAGCAGGTTCCCATTCTTCCCTCAATGAAGGGTCATTTGACAGTTTATATTCTTCTGAGCACTGAAATGGCTTTTTTCTTCTGATCATGAAATTCTGACGTGTGGGAGCACTTCAGTGCCTTGCTTACAAGCTTACAAGAGTGGTTATTCCCTTAAAGTTAATATTACTTGGTAGCCTTATATTGGCTCTTCACACCACTTGAGGCCCATGGTAGGGCTTTGCGAGAGAAGCTGGAGACAAATGGCCCTGTACTTCACCGTCATGGACCTTGAATAAACTGGTGTGGAAGTGGGTTTGGAGACAAATTAGGGCTAGAATCTCAGGGGAATCCGTGACCCAGAAGTTTGGAGGAGGGGGTTTAGACATGCAGTGACTATTACTGGAAAATCAGAATTATTGCTCATATAGTCAAACCTATAAATAAGCATCAAGGCTGGGGTGAATTTCAATCACCAGTCCTATTTCTTTCATCTAGTTTCATTGATCTTTCCATGTTTTCATTGTATATTTCCTACAGTTATCTACATTTAACTAGGTAAATCAATAAAGCTGGATTAAACCATATAATTTTCAGTAGAAAATATATTTTTTCTGAATTGGCATCTTTTTCTCTTGAGCAAATCCAGTTGAAACTCCTAAGCAGTGTCGCTTGCCCACGTTTTTCTCTGTCCTCCAGCTACTTAGGTGGACACCATCTCCCAGCTGTATTGTTGGTTACAGTCTGACATTATCAGAAGTTGAATTTTCTCTCCCACAAATATTCTTTTCTCTGTTTCAATACAGAAGCAAAGCAAGTATCAAATGTCAAGGCTTTTTTCAGAGACAGTAATTTCACCAGAACTCCTGATGTTTTGATAAATGGTCTGGGTTCAGGAGAAGTATCAAATTCTTCTGTGAGAGAGAAATTTCAGTTTGCAATCACCTCAAATTTAAATAAAAACCCCAATTGATCTGAAGTCTTAAAATTGTTTTGAGTAACTAAATGCCCATGAGAAAACCTAATAGTCTGCTTCCTTCCAGGGAGCAGAAAGCTGTGGAAAAAACCTCACAAACTGTACATCTGAACATCAAATGTTTGGCAGAAGCCCGCTCCATCACGCAAGCTAAGTAGTTAACACAACCTTTTTCCTCCTGTATGAATAACTGATGTTTGTTTATGTAGTTTATCAGAGTGAGAATAGAAAAGCAGTCATGTTTTCACCACAGCAGGACTAACTGGGTCTTATTTAGCATTGGGAGTGTTATGACTGCTTTCCAGGCACTGAAAGGTGTCTGACCTCCCTTTGCCAATCAATGTCCACGTTTGTTACCTGTCAGAGAAGGACTTCATTCTTAGCTATTAGGGTTTTTGTATCCAAAGCCCAGCATGGCTTAGTTTCTTGCCCTAGAAGTCATACAGTTGGCAACAGAGGTAGCTAGAAAACAGCTAGAATAAAATTTTAGGCAACAGCTATAGGTACTACATAATACCCATCTGCATTTATAGACACCCTTACAATCTAGACTGCAGAACTCCTTTGAGCACTACAGAGTCTAATCAAGCCATATTGTTTTATTGCATTAGAAAGCCTTCAGATAATCATTACACTGAGCTGACCACATTATTCATCACCGTTGTCGCAAGACTGAGGCATTGCCAAAGGCAGGAATCCTGCTTCTCCTAGCTGGGCAATAGCCCTTGTTTCTCAGAGGGATGTTTCTGAGTCTTGTGAGGTCACCTGTGATACAGCACCAGAGGCTGCGGCAGCATTCCAAGGCGCAATTAGAAAATGTGCATGGTTTTGCTCTAGCAGACCCAAGGATGTGGGTCTCGGGGGTTTTTTAACATATCATTCTATCTCTACTGGTTTAAAAATGATTGCATGAAAAAGTGGTAGTGTTTTCTTTTTAGGCATTGTTCCCTCCACACATATTTGTTTCCTTCCGTCTTTTTTACAGTGTTATTGAATTTTACTTTAAAAGATGCTCTTCTAAAATGCTTAGTCTTCAACAGGGAACTGGAATGCCTCTAGCATTTTCATTTTATTGAAAAACAAAACCCAGTGTCTCCATATGAGACATGCATATTATACTTTTATTTGGTGAACCAGAGCATTCTGTATCATGACTTTTAAACAGAGCATTGTGGAATGCTTTGGATAAGACGACCCATAGCCATGCTACAAACTATCATAAAACATCTGCCATCTTAAATTTACTACTGCAGTAAAAAGCTCCTTTGTTTCTTGTTTTCAGGTCAACAGCTCCAGAGATGCATAGGTAAACATCTTCTCTCTTTTTTCCACAGGAAATGTTTTCCACCAAGTTTTACAATGGGCATTATTCTTTGTGCACTATAATGTCTCTCCTTGGATTAGTTATCTAAATGAATGCTAGGTAAAGCTTTTCACTTTCAAACCTTCCTGTCTTTATGTGCACACATAACTTCTACTGATCTCACAGAGTTGTGTACCTATAGAGAAAGGGTAGAGACCTGGTAGTGGCTGCCATTGTACCTGACAATGTAATCATTCTTTTTGCTTCTTTCTTTAACTTTAAATGCAACTCATGGCATCAATATTAAATTTCTTCTCTCTGTGATTGCCTCTCCCTTTATCTGTTACTTTCTGTTGTTAAGCCTCCTCCTTCCCTTGTCATCTGCGTGCATGGGTGTTCTCTCTTGGTGTCATGCCAGAGAATTGAGGAGATCAAGTCACAGTCCAGGAGAAAACAGTTTTGTGACCATGAAGGACATGCAGTTGCAAAGTATGTTTCTATTCCAAATCCAGCTGCATGTCCATTTGTTGTAAGAAACCCACAGAACTGATGAACGAGGGAGAAAAGGAGTCCGAGAGCAAGTGGCATATATGAGTAGAAGAATTTTTAGAGGGGTGGATTTGATTTGGCTGCTCAATGGCAGCATGAGTTGCTCAAAGGGCTTCTAAATGGTCTTGAAATTAGAAACTATGACCATTTCTCTCCAGACGTTTGTGCAGTGGAAGGGACATGCTGTGCTAGGAGGGCTCCGTGTGCTGAGACAGGCTGGAGAGGGGAGGGAGCATTGCAAACTGTGTCTCTCTGGCATCCACTCCTCCCCAGTGTATAGTTACATCTGATGTATAGCTTTTGAATTGGCTCCAGGTGAGGTAGCTGCTACTTGTCTACTTGTGTCTATTCACCTTTACTCCAACTCAGTTGTCCTCAGACAGCCTGGAAAACTGGGTCATAAATGGCTTATTCTCCCTCACACACAGCCTGAGAGGTATGTGGCCAGGTGAGGAGATGGTACGGCTGACTCTCAGCCAGCAGCCTGGTGAAATACCACTTGTAACAGAGGCTGCCATGGGGACTTAGGGGAGCATGCTCCTTTTGCTTGTTGTTTGTGGAGCCAAGATTTCCATGGGGCACTGGGAGAAAATGTGCCTGTTCCATTGGTGTGGGACTCGACTCGATGTGACTGAAGCTTTCCCTGCGTGTTTGAATCCAACACCAGAAAAAAAAATCATCTCCAGTATCCACTTACATGATAAAGTCCCTCTCAAAGGGATTGTACTAAAGAGGATCACGGAAGCTTTATACTTTTAAATAATCTATATTCACATGTTTCTTTCAAGGTTAGTTTCTTTCTGGTAATCATTTCTTTAAAATTCATTCTTGCCACATCTCATTTCTTTTCCACATCGTGTGCTACATTTTTCTCTTCAGAAAAGGGCAGGTTTCCTTACTCTCCATCCATGTGCATAGCAGAGTCAAAGGGCTGGAGTCTGAAGGGTATGTGGCTGGAATATAACTGTATTGACTTCAGTAGTTACTCTAGGAGTACTTGAGAGAAAAGTCAGGGACAAGTTATTTTTAACAAAGCAAAGCCTATTGTCACAATTGTTTAAAGCTTTGTGGTACAATATAAGATGTGTCAGACAATGTTAATTTTTAAAAAGTACTCTTCTATTGTTTGCAACCTTCTGCTAGCTGAGAACTTTGATATTTTGTTGGATTTCTCCTTCTCATCACTCAGTTTTGCAATTCTTTTCTTCACTAGCCCAGACTAAGAAACACTTCTGAATCACTGCATCTGGTAGCTCTGATGGTCCCCTGTGACTGCCTAATTTATTTGTGTACTTATAGACGAATCATGAGTAACAGAAAACAAACTTGAACTCTACCATTTCTACTTCCTCAAATATGTGATTTTAATAAACAGTATATTTGCTGGAAAATGCAGTACCAGTTTTCATGATATTATGCATGTGTGAATCGCACAAAATAACAGGACTACGTGAACAACTTGACTGAATTGTCTCCTTTTTAATTGGAGTAAAGGACCAAGATTCCTGAGGTGATCTGAATGAGCTTACTAGCCTGTTAGACAGAACCTCACTTCTTCATTGGATTCTTTTGAGTCACCCAAGTGTCTGGCTCAGTTGTGTGGTTTACACCCAGTAGTATAGGTCCAACAGTGGAGGACTGATTCTTCCTTCTCTAGTGCTTTATCTTTTCTTGGATGGGTTTTTCACTGTTTTCCCTGATGGTTCTCCCCCCTCCTCCAGTTTTTCCAATATTAAAACTACTCTTTTCTTTCTATTGCACACTGCTGCTTTTATTCACACACATTTTGTTATTCTGTCACTTTTAGCCATGAATACTCTGTCTCTGTCACATTTTTATGCTACAAATGTCCTGGTTTTCCCTGTTTTACACACCTACATTGTGAGGATTTGACTCACCCTAGAAATACTTGCTTCCCTGTATTGCCTACGAAAAGCAGTTTATATAGCTGTCTCTGAGTAGAAATCTGCATATTGGTATCTCTAATTAGGTGTGTTGGATCTAGTTCTTTTGGTCATCACCAGTGTCCTTGCACAGTGACTGCTGGGGAGCACAGCAGTGTTTTGAAATTCTCTTCTCAGAGTGGAACTGGCCAGGGAGCCGAGTGCTAGCCCCTCGGTCCTTGCTCCCTGCTCATCTCTGCCTCTTTGCTCAAGATTGAAACTCACTCCCTTTTCTCACATGCCTTTATTCAAAGCTTCCTTACCTCTGCCTTTTTTTTTTTTTTAAATCTAGTAGCAATGTAGCTTTTGAAATTACATTCATTGGCATTGTATGTTGCTGTGAAAATTCACATCCGTCCTCCCTGCCCTTTTCTTACTCATTCTTTGAAATAAAAATGCAAAACTAATAAATAAGATTCCTTTCCTGAGTTTTTACTTCTTAATTAGCACATTTTTTTCTAGCTTAGATAGCCCTTCTGCTGTTCACAATATCTGTAAGACAGTTACAGTATTTCATTAGTTATATAGCATAAGAAGTATTTGCTGGACAGCAAGTTTCAGTGAATACTTTCTGTCCGCTGTTAATGTATCGAGGAGGACAACATGATTCATAACCCCCATTGAATAGCCTCATTTCGGGCTTTCCTCCCTTCCTCCAGATTCTGCACCTTGTGTTTTTCCTAAACCACTCTTGTGTTTTTATTTCTATCTCCCCAGACTCCTTTAGTCCTTTCATATTATAAGTCTGTATAACATGATGTCCCCAGTGAAGGATGGGAACATTTCCCAGGGAAGAATCGTCTGCAAATGCCATAAGTGTGTTTCTAATTTTCTTTTTTTCTAATCACACTAAAGATATTAAATAAAATCAGAGCTAGCTTCAGTCTCTGTAAGAACCCTCTAGGAACCTTCCCCAGCTTGTCACATTAGTGCTTATCATTTCAGTCCAACAGCTAATTTATAACTCATGTGTTAGTGCTCTTGAAGAAAATTAATGTAACAAAACACAATTCCAGACCTTTTCGAAGCAAGGGTGATATTTGTTTTAAAGAAAACTGACTGCAGTCCCTCATGCTTCTTCTCCCACTGATTTCACTTGCTCATGTTGTCACACCCACATACTCACAAGCACAGCAGCGTGTCCCCAGGATCAGCTGCGTGCAACTGGGAATATAAGGAAGTCTAGCTATTGAGTCCTCACTACATGTCTTGGGTTCCTCTTCATTGGTGACAATAGGCAGGATTTTGGATAGGCCTTTTACACCTTTTAGGAGTCAAAGTTATTATGATATGATCCCTTGACTCCAAACCTTGCTTACTTCATGTTTCATAAATCTAAAGTTGATGTTGGTTGTCTCTGGGTATCTTTAAGGTTACAGCCCACCTTCACACTGGGGTAGTGGCAAAAGGAAGGACCCATGTCGTACACCATAACTTTTTTACCCCACTCTCCTTCCATCAGAGGTCTGTGCTGTGGCCTTACTGGAGCAGAGGCCTTCAAGTCTTCATGTTAAAATCACATTCCTCAAGGTTTACCAGTTTGACTGCAGCTGATCGTGTCCTTGGTTGTCAATGCAGGTACCTCAAGGATTGTTATCTTATTGGTCTGTAAGTATGGCTACTTACTGGTAATTTTCAAAGTTGCCCCAAGTAGTCATTCAAGGGATTTCCAATTATTTTTTGCATTGTGGGGTTATTTATAGGTTTTATTTTATGTGTAATCTGCTTCCTTTTATGGAGCTGGTCAACAAACGCTAAATATGATTTGTTTATTCGTGATGGACTTCTAAAAATCTCAGCCTGAAAAACCAGTCATCTCAGACTCTAAGTTAATGTGGCACATTATCAAAGCACTCAAACAGAGAAGGTCCCATCCTGTGCAGTTTGATTTTGGTAGAGTGACTGAAGCATACTCTAAACATGGGACAAATAAGTTCCATATCTCAATGGTTTTAGAGTTGCAGTCTGTTGAGCTGAATCAATTACAAATGGAGGGTCATTCAAAGACAGCAAAACATGTAAACTGTAATTTCTCATTTTGCAACAATGAGTCAAATAGCACTGCACAAGCTCATCTTCTGCATGTTTTTGTTCAGTGTCTATGGTTTTTAGCACTGGTGGTGTTAGCTATGAACACACAAACCCAATACACATGTTACATATTTATTCTATTTCAAGGTCAAGATTTCCTGAGAGGATAGAGATATACAAATAACTTACATTTGATATGGCTGGGTATTCAAGCAGCAGTGCTATTGTAAGTGATAACAAAAGACAAAACATAAGTCTGATACTTAAGGCCAGAACATGTTGGTTTTTTGAATCTTTTGTAATAATATGACGGAATAGAAATTTTATCTTCCTTGAAAAAAACCTTTATTTCTCTGTATGTTTAGTTCATTATATCAGCTTTACAAAATGATTCAAGCAGCCTTTGCAATAAAAGATAACACATTAATGTTCTTACAGTATTAAATACTATTTCTTGATATACATGAATATCCAGAGGTCGTTGCTTTCTTGTCAGAGAGAAATCTTAAGCACTGTTTTGTGTGTTTAATTATAAGAACCTTATGTTTCAGTAAACAAATTCTGACCTCACTTAGATGCTGGTTTAGGGTTCTTTTTGTAAAAATGGCTGTTAGGGGATTACCACTGCCATTTTGTTTATTCTGTGTGTATGCATTGTCATCTCTAGTTTGGGTTGTAAAACTCAAAATCCGGTACACGCTGATGAACATTAGTGTGCACATACACTTCTAATTTCTTTGTCTTCTGCTAAATTTAGAATTTCATAGACAAGTTAAGATAATCCATACTAGAAAGACATTGTCCTACATAATTTTTTTGTTCTAGCACATAATTGTTTATCACATAAATCATGAAACCATTAAATAACATTAACAATTTTAAAGGGGTTTTGCATCATTTCCTCCATTTAGGACTGCATTATGCCCTGAAGGAAAGCCCTTTCTAGGAGAGGGGATGAGAACACGTTCATGGGGCTGCAGTGCTCATGAAGCCGTGGTGGATGCCATTATACTGGCCTCATATTGTCCCCAAGTGTGCTGGGAAAAAGAGTCATCAGTGGAATTTCATTCAGGTTTGTGTTCAAAACCTAGCACAAAGGCTCCCCAAACTTTACAGCTCGATTCCTAGCCTGTTCAGTGAGGAAGGATAAAGAAGGAGCCAGTTTTTCTCCTCATCCTTTTCCTTCACCTGTGCTCCCAAGAAATGCATTTGTTGGAATTTCAGAGGCAAGCATTAGGCCAGCCAGTCGGCACGGTACTTGGAGGATGTAGGAAAGAAAAGGCGAGGCAAGTCGCGCAGGAGGATACTCATGGATCAGAGTCAGCCTGCACAGCAGAGAGGGTGCACAGGCTCAAGGGACAGAAGGTGATTATCAAGTGAGGAAGGAAAAAGAAAGGAAATCTGAGTGGAAGGAATGGTCAGCACGTGTCCTGGTATCGACCTGCTCTCCAGCACCCGAAAGAGCAACACTGGCTGCTACCGTCCTGGAGGGCTCTGACTTCTGCTCCTGCTTCCCACTCAAATCAAAGGCCTCTCTTCTGGTGTTCAAATCCCTCTTCAGGGACAGGTCCGAGCGACACAAAGATGGTTTCTGCTTCTGTGAGGCTGATCTGATTCCCCAGCTGCATTTCATCCAAATCTTGACTGTGTAATGGGAACTTCTGTCACTAGGAGAAGGAGCCATGAGTCTCACAAGAAGTGCACTGAAGTTGCAGAACTTGTTCTTGCAAGCAGCGAAGATCTGACTACAGATCTTAATGCACTGGGAGCTAAATGCAAAATGCTGTTAATCTACTTGGTGGCTCTGCAACAATTTTTTCAAATACAGACATCTAGAGGTGTAGCACACCCATTTAATCAACATAGCAGAACTGTTTCAATTTTGTCTCTTGCATTGGGAATTTATATTTTATTTCAGCCTGCCGCAGGCAGCAGCACACTTGTGTCAGGTTCAGGTACAGTCTGCCACAGAAGAGGAAAAAAAGCACTCTCTTCCCCCCCCCCCCTTTTATTTTTTCCATTATCTGGAATAAAGAATTCAGGCTCTCTCAGCATCACCCTAACATGAGCCCTCTGATACTTGGAGTTTTGCATAGATCCCAAGATCTCTTTAAACATATGATTGTCTCAGTTTAATCTTCTTTTATCTTCTTAAGGCAAGGTTCTTGCTCTCATACCTGCAAAGGACAGACACCTTGAAACAACATGCAAGGCTCAAAGAGTAACAGGCAGAAAAAGAGCTAGGGATTTCCTATTTTTAACAAGTCCATACTTTGAAGGCAGTTAAAAGATTTTGGAGAGACTGATCCTAAATTTTTGGACATTTGGTGTTGGCAGCGGCACAAATGTAGAGCATTCTTTTTTGAAAGGTAAATTACCTGTACAAGGGAAGTTAGCCTGTTAACCAAAATACGAGTTATTTTGCTGTTCCCTGACAGGATTGCAACTCAAACTTTTCTTGTTCAGGAAGATTTGTCATAATATCAAATCTTCAAGCAGCAGACAAAATAAGAAAATCAGGGTAAAATAAAGAACAAGGATAATCAAATCAGTGTCCAGTCAAAATGGACAGTATGGAAAGAAAGAAAGAAAAAATTTCAAAGCAATGAGCCTAATCAAATTATCCCTTGGTTCTGGTCATGTTATATAGCCTGAAACGTTCTAAGGAAAACCAGTTCATTCTACTGAGCATTGAAAACCCCACCAAAAATGAAAGAAAATCCACTGAGACCCTTGCATATAGTCCAGTGAAATCTTAACCACAGACTGCCTGATAAGTGTGTTATTGTTGGAACAGGTACACAGATGGTAAGCAATTTTGGGGAAAAAAATGATTTTTTTTTTCTCTTCTGAGCTTTGCAGCAGTAGCAGAGCAGGTTCCATAAATCCTTTTTGCACTTAGCTCCAACTCTGTCCATTTTGCTCTGATCCCTGATTCCATCGCAGCAAGACTTACGTCAGGTGGTTTCAGATCCCGATGGCGATGGTTTGTCCCTTGGGGCAAAGCAGAGGGTATGAGTCCTCAAGGTCATAAGTCTCTTTCTTCTCTACTCTACACAGGAAAAATCATTCCGTCTTCCTGCTTCTCTCTCCAAACACTCAGGAAAAGCCCAGCACTGTTTCAAATCTTTTGATGCCAATTTTCCAGGGAAGAAATTAGAGAAGGAAAACAAACCTTGTGAACTTTTGAGCCTGGGAAATTGGATACTTTTCAGATCTGGAAGAATCACTATCTGTCTGGAAGAGCTTCTCAGCAGGTGTCAGATGACCTAATTTAGTTGTCAAACCAGATACAAACAAAAATGAACTTGTGGGTCTCACGTAGGAAGCAAAGATAACCCTGCTCCTGCTCAGCCCCATAGGAAGGAATGGAAATTCTATCCCAAATCCAAGCAGCCCTTTCAAAATTTTCAAACCACAAAGGTGTGACTAGTTGTACTGGTTTTGGCTGGGATAGAGTTAGATTTCTCCTTAGTAGCTTGTATGGGGCTATGTTTTGGATCTGTGCTGAAAACAGTGTTGATAACACAGGGATGTTTTCTTACTGCTGAGCAGTGCTTACCCAGAGCCAAGGCCTTTTCTGCTCCTCACCCCACCCCACCAGTGAGTAGGCTGGGGGGGCACAAGGACTTGGGAGGGGACACAGCCGGGACAGCTGATCCCAACTGACCCAAGGGATATTCCAGACCATAGGATGTCATGCTCAACAATAACACTGGGGGGGGGGGGTGGGTGGAGGTTGGCTGAGGCTGCCACTGCTCAGAGTCTGGCTGAGCATCAGTCAGTTGATGGTGAGAAATTGGGGGGTTTGCATCACTTGTTTTTCTGGGTTTTGTTTCTTTTCCTCCTTAATGTGTTTTTTTGTTGTTGTTACTGTTTTGTTTTGGTTTTTGTTTTTTAATTTTTAACTGCCTTTTACTCAATCCACGAGTTTTCTCACTTTTAGCCTTCCAATTCTCTCCCCCACCCCACTGGTTGTGGGAATCAGCAAGTGACTGTGTGGTGCTTAGCTGCCTACCAGGCATAAACCACAACACTAGTGAGGTCACTTCAATGCCTCAGAAAAAATGGTCTAAGCAAAGATACTGAGTAAAGACATTAAATGTAAGCCTCTTATACAGCATAATGCTTAATTTAGCATCAAAGACTCAGCACTGAGTCAGGGAGGGGGGCTTGGGTTTGGTTGGTCAGTGGTCTCATATCATATCCATTGATCAGTGGTGCATTGCTTTTCCCATTCCTATAAACACTTAGAAAGTACAGGAATGTAAGAAACCACCTCCAGAGTCTTCCAAATGGGAAACAGAGCTAGTCTCCATGTTTCATCTTCCTCCCATCAAGGATGAACTCCAGCTCCAATAGACATATTCTCTTATTTCAACAAGCTGCCAATAAAGAGCAGATCTGCAGTGGAAGCATTAACATCTATTCCCACAAGAACTGACAGAGGAGACTTACTGCCTTTGCTACATTTCAGTAGGTGGGTGTGTGTCCTTGGCATTTACCAATCTCTGGCAAATCTTTCCCTTTTGCCAACAGTGTTTTGTCAACACTGTTGACCTGGCCGCACTCTTGCTTCCATCCACCAGCTTCCTGCGGGGCTAGGAATCTTGCATGGGGAGCAAGAAAGGGCATTTGAAAGGGGTTGGAGAAAAATAAAATGTTACTTGGGGAAATTTGTTGTGGAGTCCTGGTCCCCAGCTCATGCATGAACAAATACCAAATTATACTTCTAATAAATCTTAGCAGGGAAACAGATTGGGTTCAAGGTTACTTTTTCTGAAAAACTGAATTGTATTTTCCAGTAGTATACCCCTACTGCAATTCTTGCTAACTTACATATTCAGAGAAAGAAAAGATTACTGCCAGCGCTCTTAGAGAGAGAATAGCTATTCAAGCATAGAAGTGTCCCCTCTTGGGAGTGTTTCTGTTCCCAGGGAGAAAATTCAGGGTCTTTTTGAGAGATCAATATGAACTACCCATGAGTTGCAGGATCCTTTCCTTCAAGAAAAGCTAGTCAGAAAATCAGAAATGTTTTATTTCTTTTTGAAAATGTTCATCGCTCAAACCCAGAACTTTTCACAAAGACATTTTGTCTTCAGTCAGCTTTTGGCAGAAGAATTTTTCAGCCCTCTGTGCTCCTAGGAGTGGATTTGAATCCAGAGCCATGGTGCCTGAAACCAACTGCTTCACTGTCTCTTTTTTGCACAGAAGGAGAGTCTGATTTGGAAGATGTAATCTTGCTTTTTCAGAGATTTCATGGGAGACTCTGCCCCAGAGACACCCTCGCCCATGTGACATGTTGAGAGGCTAAGCAGTTCTGCTATGCAAGGAAGAGCACACGAGAGGCTGAGCACACATTCTGCCACGCAAGGAAGAAGATGTCCCTGCCCAGAGATACCAGGCATCTTCTCACATTTGATTTGTACCTCTTTGCTTTGTTCTGCCCATGTGGTACCTTGGCATCCCTGGGAGGCCGCTGCTCAGAGACATCTTCCTGAGCGTCACCGTTGCCACCCAACACCAACATCAACTTGTGTTGAAGCTAACTTGAGCTGGAGGACTGACAACCTCTGTGTTGCCTTCACTTATGACCCCTAGCAAACTGCTCAGCCCCTGCTATTCCGAACAGTCCGAGGCACAGCTAACCTTACATCTGCTCCTCAACCTGGCCTGACATTTTGAAACCCGCCTGTGTTATTCATAAAAATGACAACGCAAGAAATATCATCTTTTCCCTACTGAAAACTCAAAGTTAAAAGCCATCACAGCTGCTGCAGAGGCTTCACCAAAAGCCGTATCAGCAGTTTCTGTTTTAAAAACATTTTTTTTTACCCAGTCACACTGATGCAGCTGCAGTTTTCGGCAGAGCCTTCTCTGTGGCTGATTTGCCGTTTTCTCTCACTTTCCGTTAAAAAACATCTAGGGCTTTCAACACCTCAAGACTTAGTTTTTGAAACTCTGAAAGTGAAGGTTAAATATATCACAGTGTCTGGCAAAGCTCTGTTAGAGCCAGGGTCAAGTATTTTGCATTTTTAGATGGAGAAAAGTCTTTGTTCTCCTACTGCATTCTGAATGCCAGCTGAAATTACCAGAAGTTACCTGAAACTTGCCATGTCAGTAACATACTGTGAGTTCCTCAGCGCTGATGGGTGCTACCTGATGAATTTGAATTGGTCTGCCAAAGGCAATGGCAGAGGGTCCAAAACTCCCGTGGTCATGAAGGCAACGAGGAGCCAGTTGGTTTCATAAATAAGTAGGAGCCAGTCAGTTTCACAAATGCCAGTCTGCATACCATGGGAGGCAAAGACTTGCTGGAGTTTGTACTGCTTCCCCAAAGTGCTTTCCTCTCTCTAGACACTCACCTCCACTCCCCCCAGGAGCCACCCGGTCCAACTCCTCTCATCCAAGGTTCAAGTTCCTTCAGAACAGACAACTGGGCAATAGCTGTTCGAGACGTGGGAAAAGAAAAGAGTTGGCTCTCATGAGCATCATGGTAAGAGGGTGTCCCCTGCTGATTTGAGACCTTCTTTAACAGCCTGGGCTGGGCAGGAGCGGGTGGCCAGGCTGATCCCTGCAGAGCTTTACAAGGGGAACTCGCAGCAGAAAAAAGGAAGGCTGTTTCCATGCCCTGAGAAGTGTGGTAGTCCCACAGCAAGGCTTCGAGAAAACCTTGTCAAAGAGGGAAGAAAATCACCTCTTAGGACTCCTAGTGATGCAATAGGAGAAAGGAAGGGAACATGTCATCAGCTTAAAGATTGTTTTCCTTTTTTTCATGTACTTTTGTGCTGTTTTCTTGGTTGTTGTCTTCTGTGAGTGCTGTTCCCACACTTCTCAGAAACAAAAGGATGGGTGAAAAGGATATTCTTCTCCAGCTGCCCTTGATATCAAAGCAGAGATGAGTACTTTCTAAGGTAAAAGATACAAAGACTGATTATCTAACACTTCTGCTTGACAACTAGCTTCTGCGTCCATATATATATATATATATATATAAAGATACAACCTCTTCCCTACTCATTTAAGTCAGTGTCTGTGCTAGTGGTTGTGGTAGGATGAAAGTAATTTTGGGGGTTTTATGCAATTCAGTGCATGCAATTTAACAACAAAAAATTGAAACAAAAATATAATTAAAAAATCACCAATAGTGAGAAAATGTCAGTGACACTAGCCTATCTCTTCATTATTACAGCAGGTATCTGAAACAGTAATACAAAGTGGTCTGAACAAAGAAAGATGAAAATCAGTGAATGGTGGTTTGCTGCATGGTGTATTTTCTTCTCTCTGGTGGTTCCATTTCATTTTTGTTAAGCTGGACAGATCTAGTTATCTGAGAGTATCTCTGACAAAATTCCTACTCTAAGGGCTTTCCCAGAGCAGAATCTCTTCTGATATAAGATTGCGAGAATATAAGAACTTCAGTGCTAAGTCAGATCAAAGGTCCACCTAGCCAATATCCTATAATAGCCAACAGTAGATGTCTGGAGGAGAGCAAGAGGGTAGAGAAAAACGTATAGTGATGCTGCTCCAAAATAACCTTCTGATCTCCAGCAACTTGTGGCTCAGAGATCTCCTGAGCCAGAGAAGGTATTCAATCTTTTATGAGTTTCTGTTACTTGAAAATCTCCAGTTTTTCCCTGAATTCTTGCACAGTTTTAGTACCCACAATGTCTTTTGATATTCTTTTGCTTAACAACATTGTGTGGAGAACCATCTCCTTTTTGTTTGTTTATAATCTGTCACCTGCCAATGTCATGGGATGCTCCTTCGCCCTTGTACTGGGAGAGGGACAATCATCACTTTCTATTTGTCTTCTCCTTGGCCCTCAGGACTGTATACACCTCCAGCATATTTTCCCTCTGTTATTTCTTTTCAGGGTGAAGATGCCTCCCCTTGTAGGGAAACAATTTCATACCTGTGCCAACCTTCTTGGAGCCTTTTCCAATTCTGCTATGTCCTTTTTGAAAAGGGCAACCAGAATTGTACATACTGTTCAGGATACAGACATACAATGAATTTATACAATGGCATTATGTTTTCTCTTTTTTTCTCTTTTCCTTTCCTTGGCATTTTTAACGTTGTTTTCATTACTAAGCATTGAGGTGGCATTTTCATAGGACTGTCTGTTATAACCTTTCATTCCTGAGTAGTCATCTCTGAACCCATAATATTATATGTGAAGTTATCATAGGATTTTTTTTTTAATGTGCATCACTTTTAATGTTCATCTGCACTAAATTTCATCTGCTATTTAGTACCCAGCCACTCCATCTTGCAAGATCCTTGTGGACAGTTCTGCCACCCTACAACTTACAATTGAAGCATTCAGTATCTGCTATTTCAAAGAGTAAAGCTTGTAGTTAATTATGATTTAGCTTTAAGAACATATTCAAATTAAACTTATATTAGAGAAAGTTATAACCACTTGGTCTAGTTTGTATATTCAGTAGTGTCAGGCTTCCTATTTATTGCAAATCTGTGAGAGAGAATGAGAAGCTTTCCCTGGAATGGCTGGCGATGTGATGGTTGGTGGGAGATGCATGCGGGGTGTGAGCTGGAGCAGTATCACATAAATAATCCATGCTGTCTTCTTCCTTCACTATAAATAAGCTACTTTCATTGACTATTGCTGCAGTGGGAACAGACTGCACATATGGGACATTGCGTGTGCAGCTCAGAGGTGCCTCAGCAGATGTAGCCAACATTTGCTGTCAGAAAATATCTGGAATCAAATGTCTCGTTCTTGGGATTGAAATATTTTAAAATCTGTTTTAAATAACAGTCGTTGTTGTGTCGTGTCCCGTCCCGCCCCCCCCCCCCCCCCTTCTCATGAAAAATACTGCTTGGAATTAATAACTGGTGTTTAGGGAAAGGATGGAGAACAATGTTCCTATTCTTGGTCTGTGGACTTTGACCTGTTAGTTTTTCTTCTCTGCCAGGCTCTGTGCTCTACATGGGGCACAAGCGTGCCACAGAGGGCATACACAAGGAATTCCCAAGTTCTTTCCCTTGAGCCCTGTGTTACCAGAGTAGCACGAGTCCAAGAGAGAAAAGGGGACCATCGTTTTCCTTGTTATGAGCCCTGAGAGCTGTAAACTCCCACATTCACCATGGAAGTGGGCTTTAATGCAACATTTCAGAAATAGGCTACAAGAAGAAGAAAACATGGAAGTTGATTAAAAATTATGAGGAGGCAACCTAGACTTCACCAAAGACACCTTGTAGAAGCATAAACTTTTCCCCTCTGGCTTCATAGGGATGATTTAACTGCCAGGATGCAAAGAAAACAGAAGCTAATTATCAAATGAACATTGTCTTAATATGTTAATGAAGCGGTTTTGCTAATAGCGAGAGACCTGAATTTTAATACATTTTAAGAGCTCCTTGATTACGTGTTTGTTAGTTGTTATGATCATTTTAAATTATCTGTGCATGGCTTTATAATGGGTTAAAAACTGTATTAAGCACTGTATTCTAAACAGGCCTTGATGAGGCAGGTGAATAGTGCAAACATTGTCGCTAGGAAATTCACTTCAGAAGAAATGTAAACTAGTTAACCTAAAACGTGTCATCAGATCCAACAGTCACACTTAGCAATGTAAGTAATTTTTTATGTACCTGCCAGCTACTTCTTCAGAAATATTCTTTCTCATGAAAAGAGTATTCCAGGAACCTAATAGCTATTATAGCGGAGTGTTTCTGTATGCAGTATAACTGGTCTCAAAACACATTTTGCTGTTGGATTTAGAGGAATGAGTGAAGTAGTTCTGAATATACTAAGTTAATCAATCCTATCCTTCATGATTACAAACAAACCCTGGGTTTTTGTTAGTTAATTTATCCACAGATATACGTATTTTGTTCTTCCCCATTCAAAGAATCTGTATAATCAACTTTAAGCAGGTCTGGGACCAGTACAAATTAAAAATACTTTCTGCAATGACACTAGCATAAAAATGTGCACACCTACATGGCACTTCTCTGTTAGAAGGCTTCTTTGTCCCTTTTTCCATCAATTTTATTTCACATCAAGTCATCCTGGACCATTATCCTTCCTTCTCCAGCTTATTTTCAGCCAGCTGGAAAAGCCTTCAATTGAAGGTTCCCGATGACCGACTATTACTCCTATGGAGTTTGTTAACTGTACGGGATCTGCTGCTCAAGAAATTAGTGACTGTTACTAGTCCTCTGGCTTCAGTTTCTGCAATTTCTGGAATCAGCCATACAGAGGTATCATCTCCAGGAGAGAGCCTTCAGCCCTTGAAAACCTGTTTTCAGCCAAAACACTGACAAAAAGCCAACATGGTGTCCATGTGGACAGAGAGATTGTAGCTCCTGGAAGGATGCTGGTGTTTGCTGGGAGCTACTCACACGGTCATGTCCGTTTGGAGTTCCCCCCCCGCCGTTGTTAAATGAAATGCTAGTTGAGCTGTGTGTGCCAAACATGCTCTGTCTGCATGTGTGTGAGTGTGTGTATTCTCCCTGTTTAGGTAATTAAGGAAGTCAGACATTCGTTTCCCAAACCCAGAAAGTAGAGCTCTGGATGGCAAGGGAATGAGGACCTGGGCACAAACGGGAGCTGTATGTAGACAAACAGCCATGAGGTGGTTTAAATCTGCCCCTCATTACTTCCATTAACATCAAACAGAAGGCTCATGCTTGCAAAGTAAAGGTGTTTTGTGATCCTCATACACTATATAATATAAAGTTATGCATACGGGACAGAGGCTTCCTCATTTTGATGGAGACACATCCCTCCCTCATTCAGACTCCAAAAGTGTCTGGAGGACTGGGCCATTGCAGCAGTTTGGTGAGCATTTGGGCTACCTTAGAGCACCAAGCCCTGGCAGTGCCTGATTAACGGGCTAGTGCTCCCTATCTCCCTCATGCTTGGGTACTCAGCTTAATTGAATTCCTCTGGATCAAGCCCATACAGTGGTAGAGACTTAAGAGACTTAAAATCTTAAGGCTAGCACAGGGCACTGAGACCGTCCGAAACTGAAGCCATAAAACCCCTCTTAGGAAACCACCTAAGAGGATGCTTAAGTACAATGTACTTGGCTTTGACAGTTTGCAAAATTAAATATGTGTATTTTGTGAGGCAAAGAAATTAATATGGGGTGATGCTGCTCATTTTATTACATTAATTTTCTCATATAATTTGGAAACCATAAGTATCTCCCGATTTCTTGCACCTTTGTGCCAATTTGTCAGCGGAAGGAGGAAACACAATCTTAGTTAACATAACCAGCCTTTGAAAACCCCTAATTGCCTGGCTCCGTTTAATTTCTTTTTAGGTCATACTGCCCTCTAGGGGATTAGGCAGATAGCGAGGGATTTTTTGCATAATAGGAACATTTTTTAATTCACAGGAAAAGACATCTCTTACTTTGTACTGCAGTAGAACGTAATTCATGTATAGAGCCAGTAATTTAGCATTTTAAGTATAATCTGCATTCATTTTCTTGGGAATTATCTTTCATAATTAGCACTGGGTCTCTGCTTTCTGGATGCAGGGCTGACTTCCCATGCACAGCATATTCGTCTTTTACATTAGGAAGTTTGTACAGGGTCCAGTCGATACAGTTAAATCAGGGGAACTTGCCCTCTGATTTCAGGTGATACTGGATGAGATTTATGAGAAAACTTGCATACTTAAATATCCTGTGTAGACAACATATATATTTGTACATCAAACATAATCTCTCAATGTTTTTTAAATAAACCCCACCTGTTTAAAATGGAGCAAACAGCAGCAAACTCATCATATCAACAGTTGTGAGTGCTTTTTGATGGAATATAAAAGTAAAAAGAAGGAAAATAAAGAGGAAAATTGAAGTTTGGAAAAGAGAAAGAAAATTATTAAGATGATTTACCTTTAGGTGGGCTGAGAAACCTGCAGGCTTTTTCAGAGGTGTCAACACTTGCTAAGGAAGGAGAGTAGACTTCTGCAAAGGGCTAAAAGGCCAGACATCTAGTTGCTTAATTATCTTCAAAAATCAAAATCTCGGCCCCTTCAGTGTCCCTTACTGATGTGATGATCCTGCCACTGACTTCTCTTCATCCCATTTTAATTCTAAAAGAGCAGCATAATCTTGGCTGGCCAGATCGAACTAAGAAACAAGGCTTGGAACTGGGGATGCCTCACCAGGTCATCATTGCATTTTGTGCTTTGATAGCTGGACCTAAATCTGCTTTGCTGCTTGGCTTTTTTTTCTTGAAGCAGCGGAGTTTCCTTTTTTTGGAAAGAGGACCTTGGTCCAGCAGCTCACAAATCCCTGATCTGGGACGCTTTGGGGATGAGTCCCTCCTCTAGGTTTTCACTTGACTGTGATAGTCTTGGCCAATGCTGCCCTCATCCTGCTTGTCAGTATTTCAAGGCAGGTACTGTGGGAAGTTCTCATTTGGCCCTGATTAATTTTAGTTTTACTGTGGAGTGAGTGGTCTGAGCACTGCAACGTGTCTCCAGTTTCTTGTTTGATATCTTCCCTGCAGTGGAGGGATACTGTTGCATGATAATGGTTCATGAGATATTCACCTACCCGTCCTCTAGCTTCACTCAACCATGCTCCCGTCTCCTCTTTTATAGTCTGTATCCACTTTATAAAGTTTGTTCTTACACCTGGAAGGATAAAATGCTGAGCTTTCTTAGGCAAAATGGCTCTTACAGGCTTCCTTGCCTGGCCATAGCAGTGGGGGTTCATCTCTGCAGCATTTTTTCATTTGATCAGGACAGCCCTATGATATGATTTGCTTTATTCAGGCTTGTACCACCTGTATTGTAGTCCATGGCATGCTGATGGTTTCTGCTTCTAGTGGCCCAGCTGTGTCATGCTCTGCTCAGCAGCTCCATGATAACTGTTTTTTCTGACTCTCTGCTGATTCTCAACTCATCATATCAAAATCTCAGAAGTATGTGTAGCCTGGTATTCAATTTTTTGTTCAGGAGTAATGATATCTTTATACCTTAGCTCACGCTCCCTTGGTAGGTCCTTCTTTTACAAATACTAGTAACCACTGATACTAATATTGAATGGTACTTGTCCTCAGGTGGTGCAGTGACTTGATGGCTTGTCTATCTGCTGGTGTGCCAGAACCTTGACTTAGGGTCACAAACTGGAGAAATGTTTGGCTTGGGCGGTTTGAGCAATACCTCCTGTACTAGGCTGGAAATTCACTTCAGTGCTCTGTTAAGTCCTGTGTTTGTTCTGGGTTTGTGTAGATGTTCTGTTTACCTGGGAGCATGTTCCAGCAGGGGTAGGATAGTTCTTTCTGTGCTAACCTGCCTCCACGAAGGCAAACAGAAGTGTCCTCACAAGTTACTCATGCCCACAGGAAGAGATTTCTAGTATTGTTTCCTAGCTGTAGGCATTGCTTTCACCACCCTTGCTTACCTCAGTGTACAGTTTCCATGCTCGTGTAATATGAATTGTCTGGAAATCATGTGTTCCCATTCAACTCTCTGCAGATTAACAGCAGTTTGCTGTTCTTGCTGGGATTACAGACTGCCCAACTCCACGATTCATTGGGAATCACATTCTCTGATTGCACAGTTCAACCCCTACAAAAATGGCTGTCAGCTCTTTTCCCCAGGTTGTGGACTGGGATCCTCCAGATCTGGAGATGCCAGCACAAGTGCTTTCACAGGATATCTCTGTGTCCTCCATCCTTGGCTGTGCCAGTCCCAGCAGAGTGTAAAGGGCCAGGGCTTGCGTCTGCAGAGTTATCTGTGGAAGTCTAACATCCCCAGAGATGCCCTCAGGTTGTCTGTTTTGTCTTTTGATTAATCACACTATTTCATCCCTGTGGGTCCCACTAGCAGAGCTGTTCCCACCATGGCTTTCAACCTGTGTGTGAGGTAAGAATGCAGCTGCACTGGCTCCCTAGTGAGAGACATGCTTTTGGAGGTGGTACATTCTCAGCTAACATTCGAGGCATGAGCAACCAGACTTGGACTACATGTGTTTTCCCTCCTACAACTGTGCTTCTCCCTCAGTTTCCACACGGGCAGCCTCTTTGCAAAGAGTCGTTGTGCTTTGGAATCCATATTCTGCAAGGAAGTGCAAAATACCAACAAAAAGCCAGCTCTACTTCAGAAAAGGAGTTACACAATTAGAAATACCGTGGAAAAAAAAGGTGGGAATCCTTTTGGACTGAAAAACCAAAGCAATGCTTTTGCACAGCCGTCTTAAAAAGAATTCAGTGATGCTGAGCAGGTGTTGGAGGAGCTTTGCATACTCCATGCCACTGAGCTTGGTGTGCTGCCCCCAGGCAGGAAGAAGGCATGGAAGATAAACACTAAACTTCAGCATTCACACAACCAGTTAAGAACCTGCATGGCTAAAAAGACTCCTTTCAATCTAATTTAAGACACGTTTTACATAATATATTTTCCTAGATCTTGCATGCCTGCATGAAGAACTTCTTGACTCCATAAGTGATTCTCTGATGAAAACAAACAAGGGCTGATGGTGACTAAAGTGCTCCTCAACACAAGAGCAGTGCTGCAGCCAGATTCTGCCACAGCCATTCTTGCATTAAGTAGTGACTTAGTCTACAAGTAGGATGTTTAGTCTCAGTCTGAGCACTGCTGGTGAAAGGTGCTACTCAGCCTGAAAAAGAACCTGATTTACAACAAGAAATACAAGCCAAAACAACAGCTTCTCCAATCACAATGGTTGAGTGGGAAGGTTAAGATGTAAGATGCAATGCTTGAGTTAGAATTTGCCCTGGAAAGCAGGGTTAGATCCTCTTTTCTGCAGTTCTCCTCAAAGCCTTCCTGCTTGCCTGCGCCGAGGATCCAGTCTGCCAAACACGACTCAGAGTCACCCTGTGCCCTGCAGACCTGTCACTAGCATTGCTTCTCTACTGATTTACACAGACAAGAATAAATTCAGAAAGCAATTAATCATCTCATCCAGCCTCCTACATATCAACAGTCATTTCATGTTACTGTTAAGACCTGTCTTGAGCCTTGAGTGATTTGAGTGTGATTTAAACATGCCTTGCAGAGGGGCCTCCAGTCTTAGAGTCCTTACCTTGGCTAATTACCCTCACCCTTCCAATGGTGTGCCCTGCTCCAAGTTTGGATTGGTCTGGCTTTTGACCTCCATTTTTGTTATGCCTTTCTGCCCTAGATTGAAGAGCTTTTTTCCTCTAGGAAGACTAGAGCACAGCTGATCCTGTGGATCAGCCCTCTTACTGCAGAGGGTTCAGAGATAAAATCCCATATGTCTCTTCACATAATAATCAGCATAATAAACCCATGTGTCTCTGGGAAGGGATATTTATGCTGTAATGAAATGATCTTTCAATCTTGTTTCTGCTAAGCCCGGTAGAAATAGTGTTTTAAAGTCTTCTATAATTTTATTTTCATCTTTCTTCAATTTGTTTGTGGCTCTTGTTTGCATGCTCTCCTGCAACGTGTTTTGAAAATATGGATACAATAGACATAGTGACCTAGCACTGGTCTCATCGGACCTACAGGTGGAGAGAAATCACTTTCTTTCTCTGGCTTTCCAACTCATTCTTCAAAATCCAAGGATTACACTAGCCTTTTAAACTCCATAGTTGTACTGGCAGCTTCCGCTTAACTCCTGGTTCACTAGATCTCTTTCAGACTCAGGGCTTCCCAGCTATCTTTTCCCTATTCCTTCTGTAGGACCAGTATTTTTCAGTCCTTTCTGTACCACTTTCCTGTGGCAGTATTCAAATGCATTTTTTAAAGGCCCATCTTTCAAAGGAACATGGGCTGCTTTTTATGGTTGTCTTTTCCACTCATTCCAGTCATTTCCATTCTTCCCTACACTAGGGGTGCCAGGGATGGGAAGAGAGAAGGGAATCAGATGGCCCTTCCAGCAGCAACAAGCTGATAGGCTAGCTCAGCCATCTTGCCATCATGTTATTGACAGCACATAGAAAAGATTTTCTGTCATCTGTGCATGTTTTAACTTGGGAGAAATAATGTGAAGAGCAGGAAAAATAAAAAACATGGAGCAATTGCCTTTTAAATGAACTCTAGCCATGCTGTGCACTGAATGAGGCAGAGATCTCATAGAACAAATTCAGTGTGATCAGCTGATTAAAGACTATGTCAGAGTAAATAAGCCCAAGGGGCTACCTCATTTCTGGAACACCCCGGCTGTTGAAGGTTTGACTTTGCAAATAAAAAGGCATTTAAATATATTTGCATATATATCACTTATTATTTATCTCCCCTAGGAAACAGCCTCTGGATAAGCATGAGGCAGTCCATGAACTTTAAATTAAAGTTAAGCAGGTGTTTAAGCTTTTCCCTGAATAAGACAGGCCTTAACTATCACTCTAAAACTACAGGTCAATGTAGGAGTTTTTAGACTGTATACTTAGGCTTCCAAGTACACCCCTAACAGTGTCAAGGGCTAGTTTTCTGAAGTGTGAAGAGTCCAGCAACACTTCATCCTCGGCTAATCTACCTATAATACGTGGCTCACCCCATGAGGGTATCTTCTATACTCTTCCACTCCTCTGTCCCTGAAAACTAATGTTTATTATTCAAATAAACGCAATAAGTTTAGGTATTTTTAAGCAGTCAAGGATGGCTCAATTAATTTAACTTGCTTACTGTACTATTTTTTCCCCTTTTGTTGGCTTGTGAGGGAGGCTCTGACGGTATATTGCCATATATTTAGACAGCTCCTACCGCAATGTGGAGCCCTCCTCCTGCTGAGGGGCTTAGATGCTATTGTGCTATAGATAAATACTGATGGTATATCTACACAGTAAACAAAAAAAAGGAGAAGGTTCCCATATGAATAATGCTTAAGGGAACCTGGGGGAAGATGGACTTACTTATTTCCATTATTCTTTCAATCATTTTGTTTCTGACAGCATAAGGTATTTTCCTGGAAGTTAAGATCAGCTATTCTTTAATCCCCAGGAAAATGATTACTATCATTTAAGAAAATGATATTCTTTCTAATTAAGCTGTTTTCAGACAATTAAATTGCTTCCTGATTTTCATAATTGTCTCATTGCTAAGATCTACCTCTTTCCTGATTAGCAAGGTGTAAAAACCCCAACAATTTTACTCTGTACAATATTCAGCAGTTAGGAAGGAAGTTCCAGCAAATATTCTAAGTCAGACTGTTCCACATGACCTGCCCTGTATACGCTGCTCTGCCTTCATAAAGTCAGATCAAATAGCCAAATGCACCCAGAATGGTGACCAGGAAAGTAAGAGGAAACCTGTTTGGCATAGTCCTGTGAGCTAGCAAGCATGGGAGGCACCGCACCCGGGGACACCAGGGGGAATCTCTCCATCACCTTCAGCTTTCATGAGGACAAGACTGGCTTCCCAGCCAGCCCCGGTGGGTGGGCTGTGGATGTGCTGTCCAGACTGCCCTTCTCTGCAGCACAGCAGAAGATTGGGTCAAGGGGACAGGTTTGAAGGGTGCTAGCACCACGGCACTGCCGCACAGTTACAGAGCACACAAAATCACACAGTCAGTGGCTGCATTTTTTGTGCTACTTCAGCCAGTTCACCTGCACACCACCTGTCCCTGCAGTGGTCACATCGGAGACTCCAGATCTCCCAAGAGCTGTACATAGCTACCCCATGGCAATGCACTCTTTTTTTGTCTCTTTCCATGTGCACGTTCTCTTCTTCTTTCTGTCTTTCATTTGCTTTCTCTCTCCCTTTGATTTCCTTCTTTTTTACAGTAGGGCATTAGCTGTTAATGTAAGAAGTCTAACACTTGTTATAATGCACAAGTGCCCTAGGGTGCTAGGTGTTAGGGGTCTGGGGAACACCATGGGGCTTTTGACCTGTGAAAGATGCACAGTGGAAGTCCTGTGGATCTTCCCACATTTATGGCATGGTTGCCTGCAACTTCATGGAGGCTGTTCCAAATGACCCAGAGGGTCAATACCCTTAAATTGGGTTTTGAAGGAAAATATGTGGATGGGGAGTCACTGTTTCAAAAGCTTTGCTCCTAATTTGGCACACATACACTGCCAAGGGGTTGTTATGAGAAATATAGATAGTAGGTTAGTCAAGGACTATGGACTAGAGCTGTGTAAACATGAGCGTGAGAGAACATACGATATGTATGTATCAGTGCCAGGTGATTAAATTAATAAAGTCAGACCCTCAGCTGGACATAGAGATGTTCCTAGAGCTATGGTGACAAACACCATCTGGAGGGCTGGCTTGTGATGTTTTTAAAGGCCGGGCTAAGACTGAAGGGACCTTTCCACCACATCTAATAGCATGAGGGACAAATTATTTTACAGGAGAGTGGGCCTGCCTTTGAAAATAAAGAATTTATCAACTCTCATGATTTTCACAGGACTGCCACTGTAACTGTTTCAGTGGCCTGGTTCTTGAAGTCAAATGATGAAGTGACAGCATGTACAGGCAATGACATTTTAGTTCTCATTAGGCTTAACAATCTCTTTTGAAAAGAGAAAATAGATCAAAAGACATTTAAAATGTACAAAATTGTCCTTCAGAAAGAAACTTGGAGGCAAAAAAAAGGGTTATGGCTTTCTTTTTACATCTCATGATTCTTTACACTGGCCTCATGATTTTTGAGGTCTGACTCATTGATTTTTAATACTCGTGTGGGCTGGTCTTGAAAATGTGGAATAGACTCATAAGCATAAACACATTAATATAGCTAGAAATATTCCTTCATTAGAGATACTCATGGGCATGTTAGATATCTCCTACAGTCTCCTGCCTTTGGCATTTCCAACCAAAAGAAAGAAGTCCTGAAAGCAAACGGTTTTGCCTTCCTGATATGAGCAGCTGTTCTGTTGCAATACCAAAGGCCATTATTGTTAACTGCCTCTTTTGCCTTTCAAAACGTTCCATGAGAACTGTTTTTATGTGAGCTTCATTTCTTTATTGAAAATTTTGTGAGAGGAAAGGTAATGGTTGTCAAAGGTGAGGAGGGCAGTTGTGGCACAGCCAGCGTTGAAAGAAACACAGATGGCAGAGCACACAGGGGTATGAAAATGAAGTAAAGACGCAACCAGCTAGTCCATAGTTTTCCTCTGAGAGCCAAGCCTCTGCTGTTGGTCTTGTTCTGGTTACTCTCAGGAATACTGACACTCTCACACTCTTCAACTTTTTGCCTTTTTCACCCTGCACTTAAACAGCCTGTCGCAGAGGGTGGCAACGAAGTACAAATAAGTTTTGTCTGTGGAAAAGAATCCTGCAGAAAATACCATGTGTGGGAAGCAACACCTGCATGCCCCCTCCGAAGTGAGGGCTGAGCTAGCTGGAGTATGTTATAAGACTGATACACAGATGATCAGTGAGCTCTTTGCTTGGCGTCCCTTCTTCATTATGCTGCCATTTTAGAGAAATGTTTTTATAGCCTTTGCTTGATTTTCCATCAGATCCCTCCCTCCCTGTGAATCCTCCCTTCCTGCTTCCTACAGAATGTGGCCAGCTGGTTACTGCTAAATTTAAACAAAGATGTGCTACTTGTAGCTCTCTTTGCTTCATCCACACAATATTACTAGCCTAACTCAGCTAGCAAGAAGTACTTCTATTTTGATGTGCACAGGGACTGTAAGCCCAGATGAAGGTCAATGAAGGCTGTTGCATAGATAGATAATGCTGACAGGGAGTGCTCTAACTGGTTTTCTGCAAGAAAGTACTGATTCAGTGGAATTGGGACATTTGAGGGGTACATGTGAATTCTGCTCAATATGTAGGAACACGGTGGGAGCTTAAAATTGGGTGCCCAGTGGAGGTCTGCAGAGCAGCTCCTGGGAAATGAAAAATCCTCCTTTCTAGTCAGCTCTAATTACAAACAGCATACCATGTTTAAAGAACCAATAAAACAGGGCATCAACAAAGAAGCTGCTCTTTGCATCTCTGAGATTCATACAGCATCCAAGAGCTCAAACATCAAGGAGAAAACAGCAGGTAGCTTAACTCCCAAGATCTCTCCCCTGCTGTTGTTATCATTGACAATGAAGGCAGTGTTGTAAGTGCAGAGTGCAATGGACAATTCATGCACTTACCGTATCTTGCACTCTAGCTACAGGCGCGTGATTTTCTGAAGAAATGATGACAGGATCAAACATATTCTGGCAGATGCTCACAAAATCAGAGCCCCTTTCACTCAGTAAATGACCATAAAAATGCTTTGAAGATGACAATAAAAAGTTATTTAATCATGTTCAAAACAGAAGCACCTGCCAAGTCAATATATCATTCTTTACATGATTGGCTGGTACAGTGACAATAGCGAAAAATGCAAAGTGAAGCTGTTAGGAGCAGCTACTGGCCTGATTCTATAGTAGGCATAGCCTGATGGTGGAGAGAGCGAGCAGGAGAAGAGGAAGGAAAAAGGAACAGAGTCACACATACATTTCCTCAGCCTCCTGATTTTTCAGCTCTTTTTTCCCGGCTGTTCCAAGGTGCCCTTGGGAATCTAGTCTGAAGGTGTCCTTTGCAGCCCCCATTTTCTGTGAAGTCAGTGTGAGAGGGAGAAAGGACAGCGACCAAAAAGATACCTAAGACAGCCTGGGTGATCTTCACACTGCCATAGCAGAGGGGGGAAGGTGCTGGGAAGAAGGGTAGAGATCTGGCCTTCTGGTACCATCGCTGCCCTAGGATGTCTGCAAACTGGTAGGTGGGTGCTGCTAGAAATAGAGACATAGAGTGTCGTGTGTGGCTGGGCACAGATCTATCGAGCAGCCCAGGAGAGCCCGCACCTGCCAGCAGCAGCGTGGGCTCTGGGGCTACGCCATGCAACAAAGAAGAGCCCATGCTGTTGTTCAGCCCCACCACTATCCTTGCAGCTGCCTCTACCCCAAATTCGGCAACTCTTCTAGGACAAACCATTTACCTGTGACCTATGCATATGCAGTCGCCACACTGAAGAGCTTTCCAGCTATGCCTGGTGCAGTTCAAAACCACCTTTGTGATACCGATTGATTGGGCTCTTTCATGACCAGCTGAAATTAAAGTAGCCCGAGGGTAGTGATAATTTACATGGGTTGATGACAGAGGCTGTTCTGGCACCTGAAGTCCACCAAGGTAGCAAATTTAGATGTCCAGATTTTAAGGTCAGAAGGGCTTGTTCTGACAAATAGAATAATATAATACAATACGAGCCATGAAGATTGCTGGAATTAATTCTCAACACAAGACCAACATCTATGATTAAACTAGAATGTTTTTCTTCAAATATCCCATTAAAATTTTTCAGAGTCAGGGAATTTGCCACCAAGTTGTGGTAAAAATGGCTAATTATTCTCATTGACTAGGAGTCAGGCCAGATTTCAAACTAGGTTTTATCTAACTATTGGACCTCAGTAAACTTTTCCTGCTAAACTGAAGAGCCTTTTATGACTGAATTTATGTTTACTTTGTAATTGCTTTAACTTAGATTACTTCTTCAGTCACTTTCATAAGCTAGAATAGACAGGACACCTACTCCAACCTTCACTCCGCAGAATGATTGCCAAGCCTTCACCTTTCCTGTGGCTCTTGTACAATGGCTCTTGAGTACTTCAACATCTTTCCTAAAATGTAGACACCAGAACAGTATTCCTGTAGCAGCTTGAAATTTCAGTGCGCCCAAAATTCAACTCTCAGTTGCCAAAGGAACATTTAAAACTAAAGTGCTCAAAGCCAAAACCAGTAATAAACTCCAGGTTACTTTGAAGCATAGATAAAGTTAGTGTTCAGTAGCCAAATTTGAATAGACAAATGTTGAAGTAATCACAAATATACACATTGGTACTGTGAAAACTGGTTGGATAACTGGGTCTGAAGGTTAGTCAGTGCTAAAACTAGTTCCTCAAGATTGTTATATTAGACATGAATGAAGAAAATGGAGTGCTAAATTGCTGGTTTAAAAAGAAAAGATGAGGAAGGTAAGACTATTAACATGACCTCAACCTTCAGTAGAAGGCAGGGAAACAAGGCACAGAGGAAATACTTGTGATGATGAAGGCAGAACTTCAATGTTGAAGACACAAACAATAGCCCCGGTGCAGTGTCCTGAGGCCAAGGTAGGGGAAGTAAAGGGAAGAGCTGAGTAAAAGCAGTCATGTCCACCTTTTAACTGTCGTCCTGGTTTCGACTGGGAGAGAGTTAATTTTCTTCTTCATAGCTGGTACAGTCTGTTTTGGATTTAGAGTGAGAATAATGTTGATAACACACTGATTTTGTAGTTGTTGTTAAGTAGTGCTTATCCTAACTTAAGGATTTTTCAGTTTCCCATGCTCTGCCAGCAAGCAGGTGCACAGGAAGCTGGGAGGCAGCACAGCCAGGACAGCTGACCCAAACTAACCAAAGGGATATTCCATACCATAGAATATCATGCTCAGTAGATAAAGTGGTGGAAATTGGCTGGGAGGGGCTGATCGCTGCAGAGGCATCGGTCAGCAGGTGGTGAGCAACTGCATTGTGCATCACTTGTCTTTTCTCGGGTTTTTGGTTTATTTTTCTTTTTTTTTATATTCCTTTTCATTATTATTATTATTGTTGTTATTATTATTACTATTATTTATTATTGTTAGGATTACATTTTATTTTACTTTAGTCATTAAATTGTTCTTATCTCAACCCACGAATTTTACTTTTTTTTTCGATTCTCCTCCCCATCCCACTGGGAGCAGGGAGGAGTGAGCGAGTGGCTGTGTGGTGCTTAGTTGCTGGCTGGGGTTAAACCACGACAACTGCATGTGCAAATAGCACAGAAGGACGTTTGATAACATCGTGCTCTCTGAAAGCAACTGGGAAATGGAAGAGATCAGGAGGAGCCCCCAACTGGTGCCCAGCTAGCAGCAGCAGCAGATGCATTTTCTGAAGTGTGATGGCAAAGCATTCATCACAGATGATACTGTATTTTGCAGAGAGCAGATGTGTCCAATTAGGAGCTCTACGTGAATGCACACAAACAACAGAAAGACACAAATCAACAGCTTCCAGAAAAGCACTGCACTAGCTAGTGGGCACCTTTCCATACTGGGCTGCGGCCTTTTCAGGGAAGTTTACTTTGTCTGCCCATGTTAGAAAGTCATGAGCATATGGGATAGGTGTAGAAGATATACAAGACAGGATACAAACTTCGAAGAATGGCTATAGAAAGACAACAGTAGTAGAAAAAATAAGTAAAAGGCTTTATACAGGTTTTATGAAAACAGCAGTTAACACAAATAGTCACATGTCTGAGCTAAAATACAACAGATGGCAGTGATCTTCAGTCATTTTCCACAGTTTTCAGATATGGAGAAGTATCAGTAGTATATTTTCTTCTCAATTGCCCTTTTATCACAGCTAAAGAAAGACATGATTTACTTAAATACATGGTAATGTGTATCGGGTAAGGCATGCAAGCATCCCAACATAGCACCAATATACCAAAATTCAGCTATATAATTCATATGTAATTACATAAATCAATCTATTTCATAAAAATAAGGATTTTTTTTTCTCTCCAGATTGATATTTTCTATATATTTTTAAGTGACTATCTTTATGATTTAGTAAAGTCAGGATTAGTGTTGAATATCATAAAGTCATTAACTTAGTACCAAATCTCCCATCCACCCACAGCAGGAAAATAAGGAGGTAAGAGAAAACCTGCATTCCCAGCACACAAAGTCTGATGCTTTCTGCCAAGGAATACTGCAAAGCAAAACACCGTGGCTGTTGGGAACGTCCAGAAATCATTTTTGTCCTCAGGGACTCTATGAACTGGTGAGCAGGACTGTCCTGTATGTCAGATGCCCCCTAGGAATTTGGCTGACTGCTTGAAAGTAGCATGGACAGTCCCATGGAAATGCACCCTCCATGCTCACCAGAACTGGTAAGGAGATTTACCCTCTTCATTGTTGCTACTGGCTTGTCTGCATCTTTTTCCTGTTTCTCTCTGTTCCTTTTCTCTTTTAAAGTATTCTTCATCCAGAGCCAAATTCTGTCAGATTCTGAAGAGGATATGTAACTCCCAAGTTTAAGCATTAGATAGAGCAAAGGCTTATGAAGAAGTAACTAACATGGCATCGTCTCTAAATGATTTGGTCTCCTTTTGTTTGGGAAGGCAGTCTGAGACCTGTGGATGTCTGAACTGGACTCGTTCTCCATATTGCTCCTGAATATAAAGAAAGGTATAGCTCTGCTCTGGAGAGGCATGTCCCAATTTTTGCTTGGGAGACCTATCTTTAGAGAGTACATTTCCAACAGACTTCATGAAGTCTTTTAAATAGAAGAGGACTGGAGAAAACAGGATGAAAACTGGCACAACTGCCAACATCCTCAGTCTAGAGAGCTGATTACCTTCACTGTTTAGAATGCAACCGCAAGCCTGAATATGATGAAAAGTAATCCTGATCTCATAGCTCAGTAGTCTGTGCTTAGTGGCAGGCAGAGATCTCTTATCCCTGTTAAAACTTGTAGATGTGTAAATGATTTTTTATATTAATAATGTTAGTTACTGATCTGAGCTACTCTACTCCTGCGTGATACTTGAGCAGAGTTTTATGCTTGAGGAGCATAAAGCAACTTCTCTGACATGGGCAACTCTGCATCCACTGCCTCCTTTCCCATGGGAAGTTCCCTTTTAGCTAAAATGAGTTAGAAGCCTTCTGGAAGTTACATGAGGTGCCCGCAGTCCTGTCATTGCTGATCCTGACGGTACTTGACTCTTTGTCTGATTTTTTTTTTTTATGTCAAGCAGATGGAGTGGAGTCTTTGCTTTGCAGTTCTTCTGTCACGGCAGGAAATCTGGAAAGTGTGCACTGCCTGATGGCCAATAGGTATGGGACTGGACCAGTGCTCAAGGGTTGGAACCATCGGCTGAGGAAAAGGAAAATGTACATTATCTAGGCTTTTGATGAAAGGGCTGAGTGCCATTAGTAAGGCTCAAAAACTGCTGTACCTTGTATCCTAGCTGCTCCCATCTTCTCAAGAAGCAGCAGTTATCAGGTATTTGAGTCCAGTAAGGCACTACCTTCATCAATGAACTGTGGCTTGTGAAGGGCACTGAGTACAGGGAGAGCCAGGCCCATGCTCCTCCACAGATAGTGGCTGGGCACCACCAGTTTCTGAAAGCAAAGTGAGCTCACTGTCCCCCTCCAGCATCAGCTGAGCTCTAACCAGGGGTGGAAGGCTTACTCTTATCGAGTGCTATGAGGTAGGAGGGGCTGAAAAGTCCAAAGAGTTTCCACAGACCTGACTTGCACTTAGTTAACAGTACAGTCCAGATGGATTATTGATCCAGACATACATACTGCAAGGCTGCTAGGAGCCTTTCCTAAGTCAGTGATAAGATAATATATTTTGGTGCATGGCAGAGTTCTGCTTGGGAGATGATATTTTTCATCTGTTGCAATTTTTAAAATGGATACTGTGTACCTCCAAAGACTAATGATGGATGTGCATTGGCAGGAGCACACTCAACTCGTTCATAAATTATTGCAGAGAAGCTCGATCATATGCTCTTTCGGAACTATTGTCCAGTTTTTGGAGGCAGTCTAGTGATTTGTTTTAATGCCTTAGTTCTGAGTTAACAGTGCCCAGGGGCTCCCACTGAAACAGGGCTGGGCCTTCACAAAGTCAATAGTGTATTTACTGACTAAGAATAAAGCACTGGGGAAGGTGTTTTAAGATGTTAGTAACGCTTTTCATTAGCTGAAGATGGCATTTAGGTCTTGATCGTGGCATGTTTATTCATTAATTTCAGTGAAATCACAGGCCTGTTTGCAGGGTGAAAGTAACAGTGAGACCTGGTGGGGCAAAAGAAAGGGAGAAAAGGCAGAGATTGTATGTGTGTTCACCCCTTTGAGGAGGAGAAACAAAAAACAAATCAGCCACCGAGATGATTTTGTGCCTTATTAAAAACAAAGCCAAAGTAACAGAAAATGCACTGCCATAAATTTCTTTTGCCCCTAAGCCGTTATCAATGACATTTGTTAATATGTATCTCCTAGATACAGCTTAACCACTGGTAAGGTTAACAAATCAATTTTCCTTGCTAAATACACTTAAAGTTTAGATGGGTTAACTCATATCTATCAGGAAAAATAGCATCTTCGGTCCCACCTTATCTTCTTCACAGGACTTTTTCTTTTTACGGTAAATCTCCATAGTCTATTGAGCTGACTCATTATTTAATACATTCTTCTTTCTACTTGGATGTGTCAACTTAAGGGGGCTGCTTTTCTCAGTACTTGAACCTGACTCTATCGTCTTCCCTGCGCTCCTGTTGCGGTGACTTCCCCTCAGCCTGCAAGGGCACGGCTTTAGCCTTTCCCGGCGCCCGGGAATCGCACCTTTCCCATTCCGTGGGCTTGGTAAAAGGCAACGCTCACAAACCGCACATTTTGCATCGAGAAACCCGCATCGGGGAACACTGCAGCCGGTGACGAGAGGAAATCTCTGCAGCCTGGGGCTGGGAAGGGAAGGGACACCCTGGCACCCTCTGTCATCGCCCGTACGAACTATAACTGACAAAAGCAGTGATCTAATGAAGAGCTCCTACTTTACAGATCCTTCCTATGGCCATGTGTGGGCTCCAGGACAGGAGAGCAGCCCAGATAAGCACGGAGCCAGGGAGGGAGCCTTCCGGGTGGGATGCTGCCAAACCCTCGGCAAGCTGACGGAGGGCAGATTTGGGCCGAGGAGGAGGGGTCTTCTCCTGTTGTCTTTGTTTCCGTTTCTAATGACGATGTCACACTATTTCCACGGCTGATCCTGCTGCATAGCTGGGTCGCAAAGAGTTAAAATGGAGAGCAGCATGTGCACTTTTAAAACTACGTGCGACAAAGTCCATCGCTTGAAGTCCGGGTCCCTTCTCCCCCCGCCCCTCCCCAGCTTCCAGCAATCATTTATTATAAAGGGGTTTTATGATACAAATTTGATAATCTCCCATACACATTGGCACTGTTCTAATTGGAGTTGTAAGCCCATAAAATTCAAGCCCTTTGTTTTCATGAAGGCCACAAGGTTTTAAAAGATACTATTGTACCGCCTAAAACCCATAAAATTGTCACTAGGGACTGATTAAACAGTCCTGAATTGAAACAGTGCGGATTTTGTCTAGGTCCTTTTCATGCACAACAATGCTCTTTTCAACCCCCAAGACAAAAGGAGGTTTAAGGAGCGATTCTCGGGGAGATTCTTCTAAGATAACCCCATCCATATGGGAGACAAGGTGGCCAGCAGCTGAGACGAGAAAAAAAAGAGGAAAAAAAAGAAAAAAAGATTTCGGATGGCAGGAGGAAAATAAAGGGAAGGGGGGGGAAGACAACAACAAAAAAACCCAACCCAGGTGACACAGAGGCTGTATTTCCCTGGGTGCTTCCCGCACGTCCCAGAAGCCTGCTCCGCTCTGTCTCTCCCCCTTGGCACATGCCCCCTGCCCAAGCAGAGAAGGGGATGCAGGTGGGAGGACCGGCGTCTCTCCGTCCTCCCCGACCTCTCCTGCCTTGCAGCTGGGTCTGCTCCTCTCGTACGGAGGCCAGAGGCGACCCCGAGCCGCCCCGGTGGAAGGGGATGCAGCCCTGGGGAAGGTAGGGCTGGGAGGGGAGACGGGCGATGCTGCTGCCTCCGCCGCGGCTGGGGAGGCGGCCAAAAGCACGCCCGTGGGTGCTTTTGGCCGCCTCCCCACCCGCGACGGCGGCGCCTCGCAGCCCCGCTCCCCGGGGGCTCCCCGGGATGTGTCGACAGCACGACATATCCCAGGGGCACATCTGGTCCGCAGTAACCCCCTTCCAGGGAATAAGAGAGAACAAACAAACAATCAAACAAACAGCTTCTGCGGGTCCGCTTCCCTCGACAGCCTTTCCTCGGCGGGCAGGTTGTCTGCATCAGTCCCCGGGGGTCTTGGCCCCCAGATGTTCCCTCCGCGTTCCTGATCCGTGGCTCCGGTCGGAGGGATGGAGGCAGCCGGTCTAGTCTATATTTCAGAGACCTGGGTTTGTTTGGTGTTGGTTTTTTTGTTGTGGGTTGTTTTTTGGTTTGGTTTTTCTTTTTTTTTGAGGTTTTTTCCCCATTGGCCGTTGCCAGGACAATCATATGATTCCCCCCCCCCCCAATTAATAGTTCCTCAAAGCGTTTCAAAACATAATTCTCTGGGCGCTAAAAAGCGTCGCTATTTTCTCTTGGCTACCCTTCCCCAGCCGATCTCTGGAACAGAGACAGACTAACGGGAAGATTTTCTTAACTCTGGATCCTGCCTTAGCGGCTCCAAAGAGGACAGCAATGAACGGCGGCTGGCTGGCCGGAGGAAAACCTGCGCCCCAGCCTCCGGGGCCTCGGCCGGCGCCGGGCACCGCCGCCCGAAACGAAAAGTCGGGGAGCCTCCGGGGCCGGGGGAGTCCGGGCTCACGCTTCCCATAGGAAATATCACGGGGTTTGCAGCGAGATGCTTGCGGCAAACTTTATTCGCCGTTGACCGGCGCAGGTGGGTAAGGCAAACGAGCTCGAAAGTGAAACTCCGCTGGCGCGACCAAGGCAGGTATTTAAGCTTTTATGGCACAGGAGGTAATCCTAGGAAAAAGCCCCAGTCGTCAAAGATACGCTTCTCGGCCGGGAAAAATTTATTTGCCCAAAATCATTTTATTAGCCACTGGAAGAATCACCTATTTTAAAATAAACTAGGTCGCTAGGAGTATCATCGTCATTCTTATTCTTTAGCGAGGGATGCCTCGCGAAGGAGCAGGCGGAGGGGAGGCTTTACAAAATTCCAGCCGCGCCCGGCACCCGCGCCCCGCGGGGAGGCCGGCGGCGGGGAGGGCGGCCCGGGCGAGCTCGGCCCAGGCCACCTCGGCCCCGGCCGGCTCGGCCCCGGCCGGCCGCGCCGCCCGCCCGGCTCCGCGCCCCGCCGCCCGGCCCGCCCGAGCCCGGCAGCCGCGGTGCCTGCCCGGCGCCGGGAGCCCGGGGCTGGGGCGGGCCTCCCCGCGCCCGTGGGATGAGTCCGGCCCTGGCGGGCGAAGCGCCGCCGCCGTCACCATCCCCAGGAGACGACGGCGGGGTGCGCTAAGTGCTGGTAAGCGGCGGGGAAGACGCCGAGGGCGGCGGCGGAGGCGGGCGGGCAGGCCCGGTAGCCCTGCAGGGCGAGGGCGGCCTGGGCGCTGCAGCCGGCCAGGGCGCAGCCCAGCTTGGGGCGGGCGGCGGGCGGCGGGGGGCTGGCGGGGCAGCCGCGGCAGGGCTCGCCGTCCCGCACCAGCACCGGCACCACCACCCGGCGCAGCAGGGCGGGCGGGCGCGGCGGGGGGCTGCCGGGGCCCTCGCTCCGCGCCCGCTTCATCTTGTAGCGGTGGTTTTGGAACCAGATCTTCACCTGCGTGGGGGTGAGGCTGAGCAGCCGGGCCAGCTGCTCCCGCTCCGGCGCCGAGAGGTACCGCTGCTGCCGGAACCGCCGCTCCAGCTCCAGCGTCTGCGCCTTGGAGAAGAGCACCCGCCGCTTCTTCTTCTTCTCCTCGGCCTCCGAGCCGCGGGCGGGGAGCGACCTTTGGGTGGAGTCGGGCAAGCTCGGCTCCGGGCCGCTCTCGTCGGAAGCTGGGGACAGCGAGGGGGTTAGAGAGAGGGGGCGGCCGGGGCCGGGGCCGGGGCGCGGGGCAGGCGCCGGGCGGGCGGCCGGGGCCGTCGGCAGCCGAATCGCCTCCCGCGGGGAGAGCCCCGCCCGTTGGCCGGGCCGGATTAAGCCCAACGGTCAACAGGAGAGGCGAGCTGAGCCCCCGAAGACGTTAAACCTAACCCGCGGGACGGGGCGGGCTCTCCCCCCGCGGGGGAGCGGCTCTGCCCCGGCGTCAATCCCCGCACGGGCACGGCCGCTTCGCCGCGCACAGCCCGCGGCTCTGCGGGCTGGCAGCGGCCGTGCTCGCTCGGTGCTAAAGCGGAGTGCCGGGCCGCCCAGCCCTTCGTCACTGCTTTTCTCCAGCCGCTCCGTTACCGTCCTATTTAACGTATCCCGACGGCGGCCCCGCACCCGTCCGAAGGACGGTCTCCCCCCACGCACACGCGGGTACACATTAAACGCCGTATCTCTGCGGCGCAATTTCTGTGCGTGAGGTAAGAGCACCGTGCCGCACAGGAGGGGCTGTGAGCCGGAGCCGGCTCTCCGCGGTGGCAGACGCGGGGATTTAGGCGCTGGCGCCCGGGGCGCGCTCCGCGGCAGCGCGGGGAGGCGAGGCGCTGCTGTGCGTGGGGTGACCCGAAACCCCGCCAGCACAAAAAGGCAGGATTACTTGCAACAGTGAAACGGGAGGGGGGAAAAAAAAAAAAAAAAAGAAGAATCCGCGAAGCGAGCTTAAACGATAAGCACAGAGAGACGGGCGGATACAGCCTGAGGTTTTGCTTTCTGCCATACCTGGGAACATGCACCGACCTACGGAAAAAAAAAGGAATCTTTTCTCTCTTAAGCTCGTGGCCGGGCTGTTCCTGCTGTTTCATTGTTGCAATTCAGTAACATTCTCTAAAATTCCCAGCCTGGATCCCCCCGATCCTGTAGGCTACACACGCTGGCGATTCGCTTCTTCTCATCTTCCCCAAAGGAAGGGGAGAAACAAATAAAAGATAGCTGTGCGGAGATGGCCAGTTCCTGTCCGTTTCATACTCACAGGGATAGTGATTTCTGTCTGTTTCTATCCACCCTCGGTACGGCGAGCCGGTGTAGTTCTCCGCTGAGTGGTGATGGTCAGAGGCTTGCTTTATGCTATTAGCATCCTGCTCTGGTAAATCCAAAATGCTCCTCACCGTAAAACTGATCCTGCCAGATGTGGCCATGGTAGGCTGTGCACACATACACCCCCCCCAAAAAAAAATATTGCCCCAAAGCCCCGAACCCCCTCCCTTAAAAGCTGCGAGGAAAGGACTGCGCCCAGCTACTGGGGAATCTCTCGGCTCAAGAGGACCTTCCCTTCCATCGCCACCTAACCCCAAATATTAGTGTCGTTTACAGAGGTGTCCTGTTTATATAAACAGTCCTCCCCACTGCAAACACTGCCTGCTTTCAAACCGTCCCTGTCTATAGGATGCTAAGTACCTGAATTAGTCAAGTGCTAAAGCCCTAATGGGAGTAGGTGTAACCCCCCCCTCCCGCCACCCCCATGAGAGAATAACCCGTTACCTCCCAAAGACAGCAGGAAACAGGCTTCATCATTACATATTCTGTCTGATTAGCCAAAAGTGGGGACAGATAATGGTAATTGTTAGCAGTGAATAACATCTTGGGTGGCATGTGGATGACCAACAACCACCCCCCTCCATCCGCCACCAAAGCCACCAGCGTCCCTTCTATCCGCAGACAAAGTGAATCCTCCCAGGACATCCGCAGAGCCTGCCGAGAGCCCCCTCCTCGCTTCTCCCTCTTCACCCCCCCCCCCCCCCCCTTTAAACCTGGAAGGAATTTAAGTCGTTATTTGTTTTATTTCCCGGGCTGTTTGCCGTGCTACCTCCGATTCTCCTGCTTGTCATTGGCAGGTTTCCTACCCTCAACGGGGGATTTTTCACACCTCGGCTGAGCTCTCGGCGGGGAGGGCTGGCGGGTGTGCGCCTGGAGGGGACGGGATCTCCGGCGGGTGGGAGGTGGGGGGTGCCTCTCCTGGGCACGGTGGATGGAAGGTGCACCTTTCTCTCGGGAAGGGTGAGGGCCCAAGCTTGGTTGGGGAAACGCGGGGAGCCCGACGCGCACGGCCCAGGAGCAAGAGTCGGGAGATTAATTTTTTTTTTTTAGCACCAGTTTGCGTTGTAGTAACGCAAGGAGTATCCCCTCGGGCGGTGCGTGTGAGGGACTGAAACGATTCCAGCTGGGAGAGAGGGAGAAAAGATCAAACCCGGCGCGTTTATTTATCCGCGCGTCTCCCGGCCCCGCCGAGCGCCGCTTCATCTGCCGAAAGCAGCAGCGGACAAACCCGGAGCCCCGGCCCCCCCAGGGACGAGGGGTGCGGACACCGGCCGGGCACGGCCCGGGGCTGGGCACGGCCCGGGGCGGCCCGGCGGCGGCCCCGCGGTCCCCTCCGCGGGACGAGAGCCTCCTGGCAGCCTTTCACCGGGCGGCCCCGTCCCCCCGCGAAGCTGCGGGAGGGCTTTGCCCAGCCTCGGTGGCCGCCGAGGACTTACAAAAAAAATGCGGTATCGAGACACGAAGCCCGATGAGCCGTTCCAACGCCAACCCGCAGTGGCAGGCCTCGCTCCTCAGCCGCAGGGCAGGGGCAGAAGTGACCGACGGGCGCGATTAGCCTGTTCCACGCGGGTCGCGCGGCGTGGGTCAAGCCGTGGGGGCCGCAGAGGGAGGGGGCGGGACACGGTCCCCTCCCGCATGCCGCGGCGCCCGTTCCCGTCGCTTCCCGCCCGTTTCGCGGGAGGGACCCGGCCCCCGTCTAGAGAACGAGTGGGCGGCCAGTCCGGCTGGATGGAGGGCAGCCTGGAGGGAAGGGGACACCCAGGCTCTCCCCAGCAGGTCCGCTTCCCCTTGAAAGCCGGCCAAAGCGCACGCAGCACGGCCCCGTCGGGCAAACGGCGTGAAAGCCTGGGATGACGCGCGGAGCGCCTGGAAATAGAAACCCAGATACCCAGGGAGATAGTCTGCTAGCCGGCCGCTTTGTTGGTTCAAACTTCCCTGTCCAAACAGACGTCCATAAGCTATTGTGTATAGATTATATTTATCCGTCCCTGCTCTCGCCCCCCAGCCCCGCTCGCCGCCTGCCCCCGGCCGCCGCCGCCCCTCCCCGCCCCGCTCCGGGTGCCCCTCCTGGAAGCAGTGACACTTCGCGGGGAAAATGTCAACAGAGCAATAACGACAAGGGAGAGGCGAGATTTACATCGGCGAGATTTGTGGGCGAGATGAACGGGGCACAAGGCTCCATTTGGCCAACTTCCCGCATATTTCTTCGGGACTGGACAGGCTCCATATAAACGATTCCCAGGCCGTGATTACTGCAGCCACCTATCAAGCGTGCCTGGTGACAGTAGTTATCTTCCCGGCTCCACGCACAGCCTCCCAGCCGTCCTGGGTGGTCGGAGCGCGGGGAGCACAAATACATGCCAACTGCTAGGCCGTGAACAAAAGGGAAATGTAGCCCTATGTCCCGGACCTGTTGGAAGCATTTGTTCCAGTCAAGATTTTGCATTTGTTCAGATCGGGAATAATAGGTGATTGACGCCTTCCCACAATGTGCTTTAACTCTCTGGGATAAATCGGAGCTTGTTCCTTGTTGTCATGGTTTTCAATAGGGTTCAATGGGATTGAACCACTATCGACTCTGCTTTACGTCTCCGGCAGCCCCGGCCATACAAATTTATTAGTTATGTCTTTTTAAATGAGATTAAATTGAAACGACGTGGCCTTCCTCGGCGGAGCGGCTCCTCCCGCGGTCGCCCTGGTCCCCGGCCCCCGGCCGCCCGTGTCACCGCCGGGGCAGCCCGCGGCCGGCGGGCGGTGGGCGCCGGCCCGGCCCCCCCCGCCCCGCCAGGTACGGCCGCGCTCACCGGCCCGGCCCGGCCCGGCCCGGCCCGGCCCGGCCGGCAGCGCCGCTGCTGCCCCGCGCTCCCGGACGCCCCCGGTCTTAAAGAAGGCCGAGAGGCGCTTATTAATAACTTGACCCCGCAGGCAAACATTTGCTGAACGCCTGGGCTGGAGCGGCGTTTCGGGGCGGGGGGGGCGGCCAGGGGAGGGGGCGGCGGCCGGGGTTCAGAGAGGCACGAACTTACACAGGATCCGAGGTGGTTCTCAAGAGGAGTTTGCCAAGGACACTCTAAAGAAAGTGCAAAAACTTCGCCAGGAAAAAAAGTCGGGATGAGAGAAAGAGAGTCTACTTCAGTGACCTCTCTTAGCCTTTTAATCTATTTAACATCCTAAGCCCACACTGATGTGTAGAAATAAGTAAATGGTACTCCTCAAGCCTTAAGAGCTCTTCAGCATCAAATATTTGCACTTACTCTTAGAGTTTTTCTCAAATAGCGCGAGACACATTCTCCTTGGACGAGCCGAGCTGTCTAAATATACCTACGCATTGTTATCTGCGGGGAATAGCTCGCTTCAAAGGGCGAACGTAATAACCTGAAATGTTTCATCTCTTGTTTTGCTTGGGACCGACTTGGAGACTTTTCAGCTCCGGCTGCCCGGCCTCATTTCGGGGTTTGCCGGTTCAGGTTTCGCCCTCTCCCGCGCCACTTGGGCGTTGGGGCCGGGGAGCGCTCTCCCCCACGGCACCCAGGCCCCGCCGTCCCCCTGGGGTGGGCATCCTTTCACCCGGGGGGGGTTTGCCGCTCACCCCTCCGCACAGGCCGCCCCGCCGTCCCGCGGTGGCCCCGGGCGACCGGTAGCCCCGGGGCCCCACCCAGAGCCGCCTCTTTCCCGACGGCACCCACGGGCACGAGACGGGGCAGGCGTTTCTGCGGGGGTGCTACACGTAAGCGGCAGCGCCCACGCGTGTGGTCCACGAGCCCGTCGCCGTGGGCCCACGGGGTGAGACCGCGTCTGTCTCCGTGGGCCCGAAGGGGACGGCTGCGTGTGCCCGGCCGCCCCGTCCCTTCCGCTAAATCCACAGAAACACTTCGGGGGCCCCGGCGCGTTTAAATGAATTTTCACGCTTCCAAAGGGGAAAAGAAAAAAACCACAACCACATTGAAAATTAAAAACATTTGTTTCCACGCTGTTCGCCGCCGACCGTGCTTGGTTGCAGCCCATGTGAAACAGGGCAGGACAGTGAGGAGCAGGGGAAACCGGCCGTGTGCCCACAGCGGCCGGAGCCGGGCGAAGGGGAAGGGGGGGCGGTGGCCGTGGCCCTCCGTGGGGATGCCCCCCACCCGCGGCCACCTGTGGAGGGAACACCCTGCAGCGCGGAGTCGGGGAGACGACGGGGCCTCCAGCCCCAGTTGTGGCCCGGCCCTTTCGGGATATCCCGGGGCTGGGTCGGACCGTCCCGTCGGGGCTCCCGCCGCCCTCTTGCCCCTCTGCCCTCCCCACCGGCCCCCGCCGGGGAACTCGGGCTGTTAAAAACACCTCCGACCACCTGAGAAAATAGCGGCTTATTCTCCCTCTTTTTTTTTTTTTTTTTTTTTTGAATGGGTTCATTTATTGTGCTCAGTGGAGGATTGCAAAGCAGATTGACCAAATCGATGTATGTGGGATGCGGAAATCGAGCATTTTCCTGAAATGGCTGATTGTGTCTACACCTCGAGAGGAGGAAAAAAAAAAATAATTTACATCAATAGAAGTGGCCGTCTGGCTCTGGTTGATGTAGTCCCGGCTTTAAGGATGGACTCTCCACAGGGCTGAGCCAGATGAGCGTGGGGCAACGCTAAGAGCCAGGAGAAGCCTTCTTGCTGGGAGGCTTCCAGGCAGACTGGATGCGGTTGCTGTGTTAGGTTAAGTCCCTGGGATAAAAGCTATGGGGACAATACACCTCTCCAGGCTGGCACCCACGGGTTGGTTGATGACTTGGGAATGGGCACGGAAAATGAGTGACTTTGCAAACATCACAAAAAAGCCCATACCAGAGCTGGCAAATGAACCCCCTGACCGAGAGCTTCCTTTCTCTAGAATACTGGATTTTAGTAATTTAATCTGTATACAACATACCTGCGAGGGAGTTAAACTCAGTACTTTGACTTTACCGGAAAGAAAACCTGACCTCACAGAATTCAATGTGAATTTTAGAAGTGATTTTAAAACAGGCACGATTCCACCTTTCTATAAAAACAAATAACCCTTTACTTCATTTTTCCAATAATGAACATTTCCATAACTTTACACCCTTTTCCTTCATCATCTCCTGAAAATAGTATCCTTACCTCTCAACTTTGTCTTTTTGCTTTGCGACTGGTGTTCATTATGGTACATTTTCTAATTAGGGTAATGTTGTGGAAGGAGTGTCATGTTCCCTATAAAAAGGATTGGTTTCTATATATTTCTGTATGTTGTATTTGTCTCTCTTTCCCGGTAGAATAATGTCATTTGCTTTTAGCTTTAGCTTTTCCCACTTCCTAATACTTCCTAACAATCTACATCTTTTTCTGCAGCTCCTTTATTTCTCCTTTTCATGAGTATTCCCCAGTCTAAGTACATACACACATCGACTTTAACCTGTTAAGAAGCTCAACAAAGTTAAACTCCTTTCTTTCATGGCTAATTTTGAAGTTTCTTATTCTCCGGTGTGCTAACTTCCATCCCACCCCAATCATGACCCCTTCTGCTATCAGTCTTCTTTTGGTTTTACAGAGCTCATAAATTAAATAATAATTATCAAATCTGATACGTGCAAAGCATGCTATCCAAGGCTTACACTTTCTCTGAAACCCTCAATTTTCTTTTCTGCATTTAAACAAGAGACTTTACTCCTTGGAACAGGGATTACCCACACCAGTGGAGGATTCGGGATCGAGCTTTTCATTTGCTCTGTGTGATCATCCTGGAGGAATTATTTTGCAAATCGACTGCAAGCAAAGGAGCAAGGAACAAGCCCTCCCTGCTCTCTAAGTTAGTTTGGGACAACCTTGCGCAGAGCCAAACTGGTGTGGATGTGAGCAGGGCTGCCCAGCTGCCTGGGCTTTCCTTCCCTTGGGCTCCTTGGAGCTCAGCTCTCAGGAAAGGCTGAGGGGATGGGGTTTTCGCTTCCCTGTCAGCACGCTCCCCTTGGGCAAGCGGGGAACAGCCACTGGGGTTACCTGGGTCATGGAACTGCAGCAGTCATTCTGTTACCAGCTGGCTGGAGTACTGGCTCCGTACCTACCACCACTGCAATCCCATTCCCCCTCCGCTTGCCCCATTTTCATCCCATGCTCTCGGGCCTGGATTCAGCTGCTGTTGCTGGGGTGTGGGGCCCCTTCCCCTCCCTGTTGTAACACATCTGTGCGAGATGCTCAAGGGTTTAGGTGGTATGGCTGGAGCCCAGAGGGCAGCCAGTAGCACCGATGACCTTGAAAAGTGAATGCTCTCAGGTGAAGGCAGTGACCGTGCCCCAGACACAGCTAGTATTTAGGCGTCTAACCACCCATTACCTCAGTGGGAATTAGGTGCCTAAAGCCCCTTGACAGTCTGGCCCCAAAACTGAAGTGAGTGGTACTAGGAAAATGGGGTGAATAGTAAGACAAAAATAAAGTCCTTAAGCAGTTGTTGAGAAACTGCGATAGAAGACAGGCATCATCTGACTCCTGAGGGAAGCTGTCCTGTTCACCAACACCACCACCTTCAACAGACCTTCACAAAGACAAAAGGTATTTTGTGTTTTGGAGAGTTTACAACGGTATATATTGGATTTCAATGTTTAATTGTTTGTCCTGCACTGTAAGATATCAATTACATCTTTAAGTAGTCATTACATTCTGATAAATATCCTCTATTGGTTAAATTCTATTGAATTCTGATGCATAACCTCTATCAGAATTAAATTGGTAGCCAAAATGGCAGACTTTTAAAAGGTCCTTTCATTATTTTCATAAGGCATTGTTTTCTTCCTCTGTGCCATGCCAAGTCACCAAGAGGCAGCAGTGCACACTGACTGACTGGCCATCACATGCTGGCAAGCAGGCTGCTGCCAAGCCAAATATTTGTTTCCTGTTAGTGAGCCAGTAAGTTGGGCTTTTTCTCAAGCCATTAGGTTTCACAAACCTCCTGTGATCGTAATTGGTTTTGAGACTTCTGATCATCTATCAAATTTGGTTGAGGCTTTTTTTTTTTTCAGATGGCAGGCAGAAAATAAGATTGTGTGAGCCTTGCACTTTGAGAAATGCGGCTAAAAAGGCACTTGTAGCTCCCAACAGAAAATGTTAAGGAAAAGGTGTCTTGTGGCTGTTTCCAGAACTGAAAGATTTGTCTTTGATACTGCAGGTAAAAAGAGACGAGCACAGAAAGTCAACTTTAAAATTGCAGTCCTTAGTTTCTTGCCACTCTTGGGCTGAATTCTCCTTTCATTTACACACTGTTGACTACAGCTGCCTTTAAAATGTTGAGTAAAGTAACTCTGCTGACTTCAAGAGCATTCAGCTGGGTGAAGCAGTGCTGGCTCTGGCATGCCACACAATAAGTGATAGAGAGGCTTTGGCTGTACAAGAAGTTGCCACGAGGGAGTTTACAAGGGAGTCACTTCCAGTCCATAGCAATAAAATTGGCTCTTATGTTTGACTGTACATAGGCCAGAGCCCTGATCCAAATGTTCCCATTTCCACATGTAATTAAAAATCTGCATCTGAAGTTTTCAGTTTTGCTCTGACTCAATATTGAGCTGCTTTTTTGCTCCTGCAAATGTATGTTGTAAAGAGGGCTGTTCCAATTTAGTGCAGCAAGAAGCTATAGTTTATTTTCACATACAACAAACTTCCAAACTAAGAAGCAGCAAACTACACACATCTAACTTTATATATTTTATACATGAAAGTGCATACACACAATTTTGATGCTCACTATTTAACATAATAATGGTCTTTAAACCCTGCAGTAGATGATTGATCTTCTTTTCTTCCTCGGTGTCTGCCTGCACAGCTCTCTTCTGGTTTTCTTCACTTCTCTCAACCCATGATTTAGCTCTTTTTGCCCTCATTTTTCCCTCTCTATGGTTTCCATTTTAAAGCTTAGTTGCAGTCATTTTCTGACAGTAACATCAAGTACTGGACATACTCTATTATCAGAGGTTACATTAAGAAGCCAGGAGAATGTGTGGTAATTTCTCAATCCTGCTGCAGTTTCTTAAATGCCATTAATAATGAAAACTGAACAGCAAAGCTTTCAAAGATCCCCAAACAACCCCAGACTGGAATATCTGGTTATGAGACAATAGCTGAAAGTGTGGTTTCAGATATGACTTATTTTAAGCTTGTGGTCAGAGAGTCTGGTAAAGTCACTGGGCCTCATTCTGCTGTCATATTACATACATTTGTAGCCCCAAAGGGCAACAAGGACTCCAATGAGGCAGATATAGTTTGAGTCAGATGTAGAAATTTCGTCATTTGTTTGAAACAGATGAAAATCAGTTTATGCAGCTACTTTTACATATAGTGAGAATATAAATGTCTCCCCAAGTTATTTTCTCAAAGGTTCTTTTGCACAGTAATTATCAAAGTCCAACTTTAGTGTGACAGCAACATGGTCTGAAGGAGCATGTGTTAGATGAGAATGGAGGAAGATCTGAAACCTCATTTTGGTTCTGCCACTCTCATCCCACATGGCTTCCTTGATCTATTTTTTTGCCTATAAAATGGAGTCAGATTCTATTAAATCAGCTATCTCATACAACTGCTGAGGTTGTACATGGTGTGACTGGTGAGTAACCATCTAGTGCATTAATCATAAAATGTTGTAAAAAATCCTAAATAAGCACTCGTCTGAGATTGTGGGCGCAGGTATTTCATGAAAGCAATCGTGCTTCGTTCTGGACTTGTGTGTGTGTGTGCCGTGCTTTTGTTCACTGAAGCTATTTAAATGGCCACAGTTCTTAAGGCAGAGAAGTTACGAATCATGTGTAGAAACAGCTGCCGCAAGAACATTTCAAAAGAAAAGTTATTTGGGGGTTTTACTCCCCTGCAGACTCAGTGACATCATATTAAGTAACAGCTTCCAAAACGTGACTGCTGAAGCTCCCGTAAAAGATCCAGGAGCTATTTCTCATAAAGTTTTCAGCCAGGCAGTAACCCTGTTAAGAAAGCAAAGAGTAATTTTTACTGACGGGCAGCAATTAACAACGTAGGAAAGTCCAATTTGCTTTCACGCCACTTCAGTGCAGCTCCACGCCGGCGCTCAGCTGCTGAGCACACGACCGCTGCCTTGTGAGAAGTTAACATTTATGAATACTCACAGACATACTTTTTTTTTTCTTTTTTTTTTTACTTTGAGTGGACTTGTGCGATGATTTAGAGCCATGTACTCCCCTTGAGGTTACTGTGGGCAGGGGCGGTGTGCGCTGCAGAGCAGTTTGAATCCCTGCGGCTGCAGAAGCAGGGCAGAGTCTGTATCTACCTCTCGTCCTACAGAAACAGCCAGCAAATCCCCCGGCGGGCTTCTCAGAGAAGGAGCTGGCTCAGGCATCAGACAAATCCTGAACACACAAGCTACGTGAAAAAAGGAGGACAGAAAGCCAAGGGGCGGAAGAACACACAATAACTAATAGTGAATAAATGACTGCTGACCCTCCCCATCTCTGCCCTCCTTTTCAAGCTGATCTCAGAGGAAGGTTGTACATCAGCTGTTTTCTTAGGAGTCTTTAGTCAGCTCCACACATACAGTTTTATACTCAGCTGAATCATCTTCTAATTTCTTCACCGACTGGTTGTGTGCTGACATCCTTCCTAGATTAAAATACTTGGAATTAATATCTCTGACCATCTTGTCTGTGATAATCTCTCAGCTTTTCACAGGACAAATGCTAACCACTTTAAACACCTGGTGGTCAGTTCTGTTAGATTCAGAGCAGTTTACTTTTTGGGTACTGCAGCTGAGTGAGAAAGCTCACTGAAATTCTCAAAGTTATGATATTCCCCAAACCAGGTTTGGGAATATCCCTTCCTGCCCCTGGTCTTGGGCACTGGATGAATATAAAAACCAGTTCCAAGATTTCCTCCCTCATATTGCAGTGCTTAAGCCTACTGACAGGAAGGAAGAACAGTGGATGATTAATTTTAAAACAAAACATTCCTGCCAGCCCTCTGCAGCTAAATGGAAGTTGTGGTGACTGAGGCATTTATGGAGAATATTTCAAAGTGAGATATATTTATCCCATGACAACACTCTATTACCATGACATTTTGTGGTATACCTTTAATAATGAGTAACCTTTGTATAATAGTTTTCATATGATGGAATTTGTTACATCAGTGAAACAAAGCTACTTTACTATTTCTGGAGCAGACACATTCCAATTTTTTTTTTTTTCTTCTTTTTTTTTATAATATGCTTTCCTGCCCTGTTCCTCATCTAGTCAGTGAAAACATCCATTGATTAACAATAGAGTTAAAATTCCAGCTCACATAATCATCTGTATTATGCCTGACATCAAACAGATTTACAGAACTTCTTAAAGTAATGATTAATAGTACTGGCTTTAGAAGGCTGACTGCTCTGAGTTCTGATCTGTTGCATTGATTTAGTAGGCATTTAAGGTTAAAGAGTCAGCATAAAATTGCACAATCCATATTTAACTTGATAAATATTTTAAGTTTCTTTACAGCAGCAGCTGGTTTTATTCTTTTAATCAAAGAAGTGTTTTGTAAAGCTATTCTGCACTTTGGTCCATAACAAATGTTTACTTTAGGGTAGGAAGAAGTTCGTCTGTGCTCACATAGTTACATTATGCATGTTATCCTGCTGTACTGCGGGAGGAATTACATTTGCAAATAGAAAATAAAAATGGAATGACAGAGGGGAAAAAGCAAACACTATTTGTAGTGCCTTATCTCGCAGACACATCTCAAAATACTGAAGAGAAATGATTGAAAAAGGGCTGTTGTTAGGAATGATTCTTCAGAAATCCCAGTGATTTGCATCCAGCTCATGGCCGATGAGCACAACTCTGTCTCGCGTTTGGACTTTAACCGCAGGGAAGGTAGCAGTGCCGGTATTGACAGGAGGCAGCAGGGCCACGTGCACAATGGCTGAAAGAGCGACCACCCAAAGTGACGCATTTCAGTATTGAAGATGCACGGAGACCTGTATCAGTTGACCTCAGCCTGTGACCAGCGGAGTAAAGAGTCAGTAACTCAGAAAGGTAACTTGGGCTCTGCTTTTCAATGGCTTTGTAAATCAGCATAAGCACCTTATAACGAATGCAAAACTTTCTTGGTAACCAAGTGCAACTGAGATGGGATTGGGAGGCTGGGGGGTTCCTAGGAGCAAACCTCTAGCAGCATGCAGAGTCCCAGCTGCTCTTTTTGTACAGTACTGTCTGAAACGCCACACATCAAACAAGCCAGACCAAGCTAGGAAATATTGCAGTGCTCAGTTGAAAAGTGTATATTGCATCTTCTGATTGCTTGGGTCACCAAAATCAGGAGTCTCAGAATCTGCCGTCAGGAGTCTTGAAACAGAGATGGAAAAACAAGGCAGAAGTCTCATTTGTACAGTGGCAGCAAGACTGTAAGAACATGTGTTTTAACACCCACAAAAGCAGATACTTAAGCTTCCCTGGACCTAAAAAGGTATTTTGTGCCACTGTGTGCTTCCAAGCTACTTTTTTTACACTCTAAATAAGCATTCAGCCTGGGATGCAGAGAAAAAATAATGCTTCGCTTAAATAATGTTACAGTTTATTGTGTTTTTTGGTCCTCAGAGGGTTTTAATTTGTTTGCATGTGACAGCTGTATTGCAGCTGGAGGCAGAATACTCTCGGTCTTTCTTTAGTGTCAATGGCAACATTTTTAGAAATTTCCTGTACTGCCTTATTTCTCTCTTTTATTTCTTCCAGCTTTTATTTTATGTAATTAATCTCTGTATGCAGAGTGTTTAAGTTTGTGTTCTTCCTGCCTCATTTTTGATCCTCATATGCTCTGTTTGGTGTTTCACTTGTGCAGTAACCACTACAGCAACATTTTCTCCTTTCCTCTTTCAGATCCAGAAACTCAGGGTCCAGAATTCGCCTATGACTAGCATTTGAATTGCACGTTCCATTTGGGGTACCACACCTAGTGAAGGGGGACCTGGCTTGCTGCATCCTCAGGTTATTCTTCTGCATCTCCAGTCCAATCATTTGAGTTACACTAGCTGTGAACCATAGTAATGCAAAACAGAATCAGAGCCTGGATTTTTAGTCCATTGTGAAGATGTGACACTCACTGGACAGCACGATGTCTAGTAGATTTTATTAGCATAAGATAATTGCATTTATGCAAGGCGTCTATGCCAATTCAAACACACCAAAAATTAATATTGACTAATAAGCTGTCAATACTCTTTTGAATAAAGTTAGTGTCTTCTCTTCAAAACAAAACACCCCCTCCTCCCCTAAAACAATAAAGAGAAATAAAGTACCGATAGACCTATGAAAGCCAGGGAGCACTGATTTTGGTTTATATAAAACTAGATTCGGTGTGTATGTGTATGTCTATAGCCCCACTGACTTCGTGGAGCTGCACTGATTTAAACCAGTTAAGTTGCTGGCTCTAGATATTTTATTCCTTCATTTATTGCCTTACCATGCCAGGCTTACAGAACAGACAGGAGAAATAAAGGCTTACAACACTTGAAAATGAGCTGAAATTTTGCAGTGCTGGTTAAGTGTTTAACTGCTCATCAAGGTTAACAATGTGTTTAGTGTGCACACATGAGGGAAATCTTAAACAAGTGGATTTACAGAGACAAGCCTTTGCTAGATTGAGAGTATAAAGGTCTATAGCTACAAGTTGGAAGATAATTGCTTGGAAATATTGCTATAAAAATAAACCATAAACCTCCATGACCAGCTTCAGATAGTGTCATGGGAACAGGCTGCATGCCAAGAAACAGCAGGGAAGGTAAGAGCTAACGCTCACTCTTCTGCGTCCAGCAGCACTCCAGCACAGACTGTCCACTCCCAGCCTGTCTGGATGCCCAAGTCAGGCTCGTCTAGCCAGAAAATTGCATCATACAAATGGGAATAACAGAAGCGAATCAAGCACCACAGCATCTAGACTCTACAGCATCTTAGAGGAAGGATTGCGCTAAATAGTTTCCATCCTCAGTTCAGAAAACTCCCTTGCTTCCTCTTTAAATTTTTTTCTTTTTCTTTTCTTCCCTTAAGTGTCATATATAACTATCCCATGGCATGACAGCTGGCACATGGCGCCAAGTTACAGCTCCTGTAGTCTGCAATAATGCACAGCCATAAACTTTTATTGAAAAATCTGCCATGTTTGTCCGTTCCTACAGAGCAGTTTAAAGATACACTTGCTATTAAAACAGTATAAAGACACTTGAGATGGCAAAGGCAGAGTTTGTATTGGCATTTTGGGCACCAAACCGGGAGTAACAACATACTGAAGACTGCAGTCTGGGCACAGCCTGTAGCAGTTTCCCTCTGGAGTGCATTGGCAGTAGGTTATGACCCTTCAACCAGTGGAAAGGACTGTGCCAGGGCCCCTGCTTTTTTCCTACCATCTTCTTGGTCTTTCCAAATTACTTACCATCCCTTTTCTCTGAGAAAACAGTCAACAGCAAGTAAGCAGCATGGTTTCTGTGTCTGTAGGTTTGAACTTCTTTTGCTCGCCAGGTCTTTGCCTAGGGCATAATCTGAGACATATTTTAGCCTATTAAAAAAGAATCACTATAATTAGCATTCAGTATCAGTATTTTAGAGGAGTTACACAGTTCAAAATTATATATTTATATCAGAAATAATATATTGCCCTCACTGTAATCTTTGTTTAAGGTCACCATACAAGCAAATATTTTCAAGTATTTTCAACATGTTTTTTTTTTTTCAGGTATAACACAAAAAAATGTACTATGCTGTTGCCCCTAATCATGAGCTAATTATAATCATATTAGAATGGACAATGTGGCTTCTAAGGTCCTTTTGGGAAATTATATCCTGCAAACACAAAAGCTAGAAATGAACCTTTTTTGAAAGCTGAGTTTCTTTTATGTTGATATGATGTCAGTACTTGGGGCTTTAAAGGAAAAAAATCAGATTACTATAAATCTGTGAGAGTCACCCACCCTGCAAAGGCCTCATCCCTTTGCTCTGACAATATAAAATGCATTTCCAGGGCATCTGCATTGTGTTTGTATCCACTTTAACTTACTTTGATGTTCATTGGCTAAGCGAGGCCCTTAGTTTAAATAACAATCTGCACGTCTATCTTTTACAGTAATACAGTATCACATTTCAGCCTTGAAGAATAAGCATTGTTCAGGGAGCTCAAACTAAAAGGTAGTGGAGAATCAGAAATATTGGCTGAGCCCTAAATGCCATGAGAGACAGTGATTTTTGATGGGAATCTACTGTTTTAGGAAGGAAAAAGTTGGCTGAGGTTTTCCTGCAACTTGGCCATTTGATCCTGTTCAGAAAGATAGGAAGACAAACTGAGCTGACAGGTGCTTTTAAGGCCTCTAAAACCATGTATTGAGAAAAAAAAATTAACCCTTGTTAGGTCTGCTGTCTTGAACCTACAGCAGCAACATTAAATCCTTCAGGGAATGAAGCTCACTGACAGTCCTCTGATACTCAGTCCCATAGCAGGTGGGGTGAAGGAGATCAGTCCAGTCTGATGGTGATTCAAAAGTAAACAGTACGTTTTTGAGTTCTTCAGTAAAATGAGTTGATGGAAACAGTTCTTTTCCTGGCAACTGGAGGATTAATGGCCCAGTGAAAGCTGGAGCCAGTAGTATGCATGCCACTGACTAATCTCCTTTACCAGAAGTTAGCAAGAAGCTCAGAAAACGGGGGCTTGTGGAAATGCATTTAGGTTTTTATTGTACAAGTTCTGTGCATAGGTATTATGTTGCCTTCTCTAGGGTAGGCCAGCTGGCCTAAACAGTAAAAAAATCACCTAGATGTTAGAGGCTCATATATGGGACAAGTAAGCTGCTTGGGACCTGGTCATGCGAACAGTCACTTTTTACCCTTCCTGCATTTCTTTCTTTGTAACAGCCTGAAATATTTCATGGCAGCATGAAGACAACAACAACAGAGAAAGGGAATCCTAGCAATGCTTATTTTTAAAGTGTCTTTCCTTCCCACACAAGGTCCTTTAAGACTGGCAAGTAAAAAGCTCTTGTCAACCTTCCACTCTATTTATTTCTATGGCTCCACAATGTGCTCTCCCTCCTTGCATCCTTCTGCAGCCACTGCTGGCTCTTTGTTGTCTGGAGACTCTCACTAGGATTCTAACATTTTACCTAAATTATTCAGTGGAAAAATATCAGAATATTTCATTTCATCAGCTTGAAGTGCTTTGCTTCTCTATGGTTGAAGCACTTCAATACAGCTGTAATATTATGACTTTAGCAAAATAACAAAATACCCTAAACTGCAAGTGCTGAAGTCAATGCAAAAAGATTGAAGCTTGCTGTGGGTGTCTTTTTGATGTTTTCATGTCATGAGCAATTTTGATTTTTTATTCTCATTCTAAGCAAGAGGAAATTATTTTTTTTTTTTTGGGGGGGGAGAAGTTTCCCTAAAAGTTTGAAACAGAAATTCCAAATTTGGTTCTGTTCTAATAAAAGTAGTTATTGTCCAACCACTGTTTGCTCATACCAAAAATATGCTTCCAGAAATTTCCCCAGGGTTTAGTCTTTTGATTAAAATTGGCCATAATATGACACATAGATTGACAGGTTCCTGTAAGAGAACTGCTCTCCACAGAGCAGCTGAGAGATTTACTTTTGATTTTAAATATTGTGGAAATTTGCATTTGTCTTTGCCTGACCACACTTCTCTTGGGCTTAAAACAGTGCTTAAAACTGAAGCCATTTTTTTAACGCTGAGGTAGCTGGATAGCTAAAGTTTTGTCCAGTCTCCCCATGTCAGCATGAGATTCAAACACACGTGCCCCCCCCCCCCCCCCATTAGGGTGCCATGTGCTCCTCTCCCATCCCAGCTGGTCAGAGGATCCCCAAATCACAGGAAACCTCCAGGCTTCACTGCAGCCACAGCTTTGCCCAGAGCTCCCCCCCCCAGCACACCATGAAAATGGGCTTTCCCTTTTGTTTTAGCCCTGTCCCCATCATGCTGTCCAGCTCCCTGTTGCCCACGTGTGTCAGCCTGCCAGACCCCCTCTTCTCCCAAGCCCTGTGTGGGGCCATGCAGCGGCAGGTTGGGTAACTTTGGGTAAGCCGTGAAGTCCGTGGCTGGCACCTAAAAGGTCTCTGCCATTAACAGAAAGAATATAGAGCTCAAAAGCACGTGCAGGAGCCAAAACTAGCCCCGTTCAGTGATGTAACTTCTACCCCAGAAGGGTGTAGATGTTGCGATTGAGTCATGTGAAATTATCTTCTTGCTAACTCGCAAGGCAACTCACGTCATCCCAGCAGTCCATAAACCACTTCAGAACCAGAGCAGAGGTTTAACTTGGGTTTTTATCCTCAAGTGAGCAAAGCTACATAGATGAGTTACACAGGCCACCAGGCTTGTCCCACAGCCCAGAAAAAGCTGGACTTACACTCCCAACCTTTTCTAGACTCTTCTGTCTGGAAAGAAAATGAAATTACTCCGATAAATGACTAGTAATTGAAAAGAACCTACTATCTGAAGCTGAGTGGTTGACTGCAGCTCATCAGGCTTCAGAGAGGTGAAAAGCCCTTTTGCGGGTGAGTGAAAAACAGTGTATGTTTTTCCTCAGTTGGTTCCCCCTCTTCTAATTTCATGATGACTCAATTCAAAAAGCACTATATAAAATAAAATGCTTTAAAACCTTAACTGCAGTTATAGCTTCTATGGAAGCAACACTGCTTTAAAATAAATTGGACTGCATTTATCTTTCTTTGATTTCTGTCTGCCCCAAGTCACTTTTCACATCTTAAAAAGCATGTATATGATCAAAACACAAGCAATTCTGAAGTCAATCTGGGAATACTTAGAAATGTTGTAACTATTTTGCTTCCTAGGAAGAATTTTAGCAAGCCTAGGAACTCTTGCTGTTGTTGACTGCAATGTGTCTTCTTGGCCTTTCAAGGTCACAAAAGTAAATGTCAAAGGGATATTGTGAATTTCTGCAACTCCACAGCCATTCCATTCTCTGTAACCGAAATTTTCAGCCTAGCAGACTGGGGTCAAGGGAGTCAACGTAGCCAAAGATCTGTCCTGATTTCTGTGAGTTAATTTATGAACTTTGGAAGAGGAATCAGCTGAAGTGTCAGGTACAGAGATAAAGAGGGAAATCTTTGTGTTGTGGAGACAGATCATCGCTTCAAAATCTTACTATGTCCAAAACCAGACAAAGGTACTGCACAGGCGAAAGAACTACTAAATATGAAAGCCTCAGTAGAAAAATAATGGAGAGGTCCTTAGTTCTGCTCATGTCTTAATGAAATCAGTTTAAAGCCATAAAACTCCCTCACTGATGCCAGAAGATCCAGCGGGGAAAAAACCTGGAGGGTGAATAAAGGCACAAAGATATCCTGAAGATGGACTTTTGAAATACCAACTCCAACTGACATATGTATTATGTCAGCTTCACTTTCTTACATGGGAAGAAAGTCCCGCTGCTAGCAAGAGTGCCGTGCTCTGAACGTGCAAAGGAAATGGAGGTTCCTGGAAAGAAGCAGGAGATATTGAACTCTGGGCATCAGGGAGGGAAAGCAATGCAGAATGCAACCTGCATTATAATGTTTATTTATTTAAAAACTACCCCTAGCAGGAGTTTCTAAATAACTAAATTACACATATATACACTTTCTGTTCTTGAAGAGGCAAAAAAGAATTTCTGACTTTAATTTTTTAAAAATATTTTTCTCTCAATATTTCTAGTTTTTTTCCTGGGGCAGAAAAAGGTGAAAAAAGTTTTTTTCAGTATCCTCAACATTTCCAAAAAATCTCTAGTTTTGCATGTTGGCTGGTACCACCAATAACCTGTGGTTCAGCTTGGGATCTCAAGCAAATACAAGCTGGAAAAGTTACCCATGGCCAAGACAGGCCTCCAAAAGATCTGCTACTTTCACTGCCCGCAAATGGAGGACCTCTCCTCCTGCCGGGGGAATCCAGGTCTGAAACGTGGACACAGGTCCCGTGTGCCAGGTGCTCCTGGGTCCAGCACTTCCAAGGCTGAGCAGATCCACCAGGGAGCTGGTGCATAGATGACCAGCCTGTGCATCGTACATTCAGGACATTGGGAATACATCAGGCTTGTTCCATGTGCATAAGCCAACGGCACAGCAAAGACGCACTTTGTCTCCAGTCACCCTATGCATGGTCTGCGCTGTTAATGCACCCATGTGAGCTGTCCAGGGCTTCCAAACATCTGGAAACTCCAAATAAGTGGCTAAATTCCTTTTCCATCTGGAGATCATTTACACACAACATTCATGCTAGCTGTCGTGCTGTTCCCTTATCTCTTGAATGACAGGCAGGAATGAGGAAGGCAAGAGGAATTATTTATATTCATTACTTTTGTTTATATTCCACATAAACAGAATCTTTTAAGTTACTGAAACTCAGGATTTCTGCGGAGCTGCAGGACAGACCTTCCCACAGGGGGGAAACACCTCCTCTGCTCTGTTTTCTCTGCTCGCGATAACTCCGATTTTTAATCTGAACACCTCACCCCCGGAGCACCTGCGTAGGCGAGCGGACATGCAGTAAATGTGGTGTCTTAGCCTCAGGTTTTCTTTTTTGCCTCGCTCTCATTGCAGGAGAGCGCGTGAAGCCTTCTGGCCTTCGTAGTGTCACAGCGAAGGGGGGGGCTCTGAGGACAGCACGGGAGCAATTACACGCCAGCAGATTATGGGGACAACTCATTGCCCCCCGTTCCAAAGCCCGCAGCTGCGCTCAGGGCAGAAACCCGAGGGACGCCCAGGAGCGCTCAGCTGGTACCAGAGCAAGCGTTGCCACCAGGCTTCCTCCCGGGCCGGCGCCTCCAGCTCCGGCCAAACCATCGCCTGTTTGCCGGGCGGTTCGGTAACTTCGACAGGGAATTCGGCAGCAGGCGCTGCCGCAGCCGAGCCCTGCCGCAGGCGGGGAGCAGTACGCGGGTATCTACCCCCCTCTAGAGGGGAAAGCCCGAAGCGTCTCTTTCAGGAGCAAAAAAAGCGCTGGGTGGGCTCTGCCCCAGCCACTGCCGCGGTCCAGGCTCTCCCGGCTGCCACCCCGCTACCAGAGCTGGTGACTTAGGTTGCATTTCTTGCTGCGGAGATTGGATGCTCCCATCGTCAGCGTTTCCCATCTGTAGAAACCCTGTATGCTCCTGTACAGTGGGTACAAACCCACCGGCGGGTCCGTGGGATTGTGAATTACAGACCTCTGCTCAAGTGGAAGAAACTGTAAAAAGGCAGTGGAGAACCCAGGTTTCTAACTCAGTGTTCACTGCACAGAAAAAAAAAAAAAATCCCTCCACAAATAGTGGAGTTTTTATGTATTTCCTAATATTTTGCCACCTTTGTTTCGGTCTAAATCATATAGCCATCGCCCTTGTCTGAAGGGGACGAGCCCTTAACAAATGCAGCACATACATAGATAAATATATGTGCGGAGCCCCTACATCTGAGCTGCTCTGAGCTCTACCCTCCCAAATAGAATCAGCATCTCATAGGCACCCTGGGGTGACACAGAAAACCTGCAGTTATTACAATTACTATGCACAGACATGTCAGATTTACCAGTACGGATGTGGAAATATGTTGCATGACTGTTGCAAACCCACCTGACCCACCTGAATGATGTTGGTGGGCTGGAAAATATTACAAAGACAAGAAATTGTAAGATATTTTACTCTATAAGGTACATTCCCTAAAACAGGTGGAATAATGCAATGCAAAAAATCACATCATTGTGTTAAAACTGATTTGTCAGAAAGACACCACGGTGCTGAAATTAAGCTTTTGAGTTTTTATTTTTTCAGAAGATTCTGCTGCTGCAGCCCTTAAGTCCCCTGAAGCCAATGTGAGTTTTGCTGTTGATTTCTGTTCAGAATAGGATGGGAGAAAATAAATAAGCATGGTTACAATGTTAAGGCATGAAATTAATCTGAAGAACATAGACAGGGGTCTCATGATTGGAAGGACAGAAAGGCCACGAAAAAAGGTGTTTCATCTGTAAATTTGATTCTCAAAGTGCAGGTATGCAATCACAAATGTACAAGTGTACGGTTCATTTGAACAGCTTCTGATGCAAGTTTTCAGCTATATATTGCCCTGACAATGCAGGAATTCATTATGGACATACAATCAAAGTGTGTAGGTCTGTGAGCATGGGTGACAGGGCCTTATTCTCCCTAGTCTCATGGGGGTCAGAAAGTTTGAAATGAGTGGGGAGAAGGTACTAAACTTCTGGTATGTGTCCCATTTTTTTAATTCCCTTTTTTTTCAAGGTCATAGAATCACAGCCTAGTTGAGGTTGGAAGGCACCTCTGGAAGTCGTGTAGTTCAAAACTAGGCCAACCCTACTCCTCAAGGTAGGGTCAGCTACAGCAGGTTGCTCAAAGCTGTGTCCCTTTGGGTTTTGGTTATCTCCATTGTGAAGAATCCACAGTCTCTCCAGGTAACCTGTTCCCTTTTTTGACTACACTCACAGTAATTTTTTTTTTCTTACATTTAAATAGAATTTCCTGCATTTCAACCATTGCAGTGCAAAGATGAAACAGAGGATGCTGATGTTGCTTTTACCACTACAAGATATTTGTGAGGTAAAAGACTGCAAAGAAAAATGCGTATCCAGAGGACGGGGAGGATTTGACATATAGCTGATCATCACATGTCTGTCTCTTATGTGTTAGCACTGTATATATCAAATAAGATTCCTTCATGGTGCTATTTTTCCACAAGTTGTCTGTAAATGCTCACAGCTAACTCTGTAAATCCTTCTTATGTGGTAAATTATGGTTATTATTAACTACAAGACGTCTGGAAAGAGGGCTTCTAACCCAAAGATTGCTCAAGATCTGGAGAGTATTCTGGGTACATGTTGTCACATGAGCTCTCTCTTCCCGCACTCCTCCACACACAGCTATTTTGGGCCACTGCTGAAGACATGATACTTTGGGGTGGTTGGACTTTTGGTCTAACACAGAATTCTTCTTCCTCATGCTTTTAAAAGCTCCAGTAAGGGTAGCACCACTGATTCAGTGTACTGGAGACCAGGAAACCATGAAGCCCATTAAAACACAACTGGAATCAAGAGGGGAAGAAGGAGCCCATCATGTGTCCCAACAAAGCCAATTCTGAAGGAAGAAAAGAGCACATAAAGGCATGGCGTGCCAGCCTAGGCAGTCTAAAGTAAGAGTGTTTCTGCAATAGCTTTAGGCAAGCTGTGTTTGCAGAGTGCCTAGATCACTGAGGTCATGGTTACAGCCTGTAAATGCTGTTAAATTGCCATTAAAACTCAGCTTTCCTGGGGGAGGTTTATTTTGCTGTTTTACTTCTGACTGGAATTTAATTCCTTGTTAATCTCTGGGTTTTAAACACAGTGAGTCTTGTTTTATCAGTGCTCTGCAAGAACGTCACTAGGCGAGCACCTCTGGCTTACTCCCTCCAAATTCCTGGTCTAAGTTTTCCCAACAGTCCAGGAAGAGATGCTCGTAGGCTTTGAATCACACTTCTTGTGGGAAGATGTGAACACTGACACAAATCCTAGAGAAAAGGTGAAAAATCTCTCAACTGACTTCAGTAGGCTTGGTGCGTTCTCTGGGATTACTCGTTCTGGCAAATACTGTGTGCCTACCTATCAAATTTCTGTGCTTTTATTTCAGAAAACCTCAGAAACTTGGGTAACAAGAGGGACTGCTCTATCATCTATTAATAGGGAATTCTCAGTTTGCTGCTTAAGGCTGAGCCACATTTGTAACATCTATCTCATATTCACCATTAAGAGAAATTTCAGCTAGACTTGGAGCCAAATAATTCAGTGGCTTTGTCAACATCTATTACTCAAGTGTAGGAAGAGGAAACAAATTCGTTTTGATTAGGTCAATCCAAAGGAGTATTTCTATGCCCCATTTAGTAATGTATTTCTTCTGCAATGGAGAATAAATTGTTTGAGTCTTTTCGTAGAGTATTTTTCCAGAGAAGAGATTAAACTAGGTACAAGTTCATGGTCTGATTGGGGGTATGGAATTCCAGACTGCCCTCAAAATTTTATTTTATATGCAGATGCTGGGGGGGCTCTCCAGAAAGAAAAAGAGAAGAAAAAAGTATTTTCTGCAAGTTACTTCAGAAAATGTGTTCCAAATACACCTGCAGGCCTTCATTAATATGAATGACATAGGAAAACATTCACACTTACACATATACCCACCATTAAGACTTTCACACGGAAAGCTTGAGTGCTGAGTTCCAAAAGGAAAAACAAGAACTTTAATTGATTATGACTTGTGGTGCTAGTTTAGCCAAAGGCAAAGTTGTACTTGGGCAGGAAACAGACTGCACAAAAACACACTTTTTCCAAGCTGATCACATGTTCCAATCAGGAAATTCACTTGGTATTTGGTAAAAAACGCTACGGTTTCTATGGATCTTCAGAGGAAGGCTGAGTCAAAAAGCAGTTATGTCCTGCTTATGCAGAGTCCTCTCCATCAACAAGTTCTTCCTCACTGCATCTTTTACAAATCATGTTCTACAAAATGTTAAATAAATTTATATATGTGTGTGTGTGTCCATATTAAAAAAACGCAACAACTTTGTAAAAAAAGAACAAGAAAACAGTGAGAGAGTAAATTATTATGTCTTAATAGTACAAACCCCCAAATTACTTTTAAAAGGTCAGATTGCATTAAGTAAGAAAAGAAATGTTTCTTACAAAATTAATCTAATTTGAATTTCCATCCAGATGAAACATGATTTGTAAAAACAAAATTCTGTTGCTAGGGGCCTACTGCAGAGAATCCTGCCTTTGCTTACAGCAAGGCAATGCGCTGGCTTCTTCTCTTACACCAGTTCTATGTTGTTCTGACCCCACCAGACTTGCAGGTATAAATAACATTTTACAGCTGTGTGAGTACAGCTGACATTCATTGAAGGCAGTGGAAGCAGAGCAAACTTGAACTTGCAGCGTAGATTAGAATTTCAAAGCAAAATTCTTCTTGGTGTCCTTTTATAGTGGGCTAGATCCTTGCTGTAATTCACCCTTTTGCTCTTTAGGACTGAGTCCATCATGGCTGATCCCTCATGTCTGCAACTTCAAACCCCGCGAGAAGCAGCATAGGCCTGGCTCCAGCCATGTCTAACTCACACACCTGCCTGGTTGAACAGTAAAAGAATGTGAGCAGGAACATACCATCTTTATTTTACATGACGCATTCCTAGGGTGCATGGTGACTAAAGAGTTATCTGTGCAGACACACAAGAGTTTAATGAGTTTCAGAAGGAAGGTGAATTTATTTTAGGTGCATTAACACTGTTTTATGAATAAAGTGGTTAGAAAAGCCAATGCAAACAGTGTGTGATGCTTTTATAAATCTAGCCTGTAATTGTTAACATATGAAGCACACTTATTTTACTGCAACTTGAATTGCACAGTAAAAGCTTGATTCATGAAGGCATTATGCAATAATTAAGTGGGTTTTCTGTGAACTTAACCAATAAAAAAGTGCAGAAAGGATATGTCTGGAAGTTTCACTGGTCACTAAAAGTGCAGAAGCTGGCAACACACAGGTGTTCCTACGGTATCAGCCCGTGCCTGCTTGCAGCAGGGAAGGGGGGAAGAAGTGTTTTAGACATAACCTTACACGCTGCTACATGTAGTTATGGTGCTTCAGGCAAATTAGGGCAAATGTTTTAAGTGTCAGGCTTTGCCCTAAAATATTAATGTGACAAAGGGAACCTGTGGCATGAGCCGTCTTTTGTCACTTTCTGTATATGTAAATACATTGCCTTCATCAAAAAGTATCTCTTGGTAGATTGGCCACAATATCTTACATAGGTGTTGGAAGCACTAAAATATAACAGAGTTAGAAGTATCTGCATTGTGCCAAGCTTGGATATTTTTTTCCTAAGAAATAACTAATCCAATATTGCTAGTTCTGTAATGCTGTTAAGCCACTTAATCAAAGATCCAATTCTGGCTCTATAACTAAAAGACATTTAAATAATTACAACTGTGGGTGAGGGGTGGGGGAGATATGTGAAACCACTTTACTCTTTGGACCTGCAAGGTAAAGTAAATCCCATCATAATTCAATTAGTCAATAAGTCATAAATAAGCTGTCTCCTTGTATCTGTCAATCTCCTCTCACTAATGCTGGGAAGAAGGATGGAAGAATTTCCAGCTCTTTGTTTGCTGCTGAAGCCCTGCGCATATCCTCGAGCATGTCTTAACACCTAACACATCGTCACTTGCAGCTGGAGTGTGCTAAGAGCACTCGTACACTCAGCTACGGCAGCTCAGCTGATGGGATGTCGCTTGTTACTCAGTACTTTAATCTGTGCAACTACCTATCCAAACCTGGCCATAAACTGGACTTACTGTCTCTCCTGCTTTTGAGACACTGAAAAAAAAAGGAAGCAAAAGCCTCTTTGTCCTGACAGTCACAGATGCACGGGGTAAGGCTCATGCTCTGGATGTGAGATCCATTGGGCTCAACTCACACCAGTTCACCACAGCCCTGCTGTCTCGCTCGCTGGGCTCATTGTGCCGTAATGTCTCCCTGGCTCTGGACTGTGCTGGACAGGCAAGGTCAGAGGGCTGCAGGGCAGTGCCACTGTGCTGGGCCCAGTGGCCAGTGGACTGGGACCAGTTGTTCAGAAAAAAAGAAGTGTAGGCCTTCTGAATGGCTCCAGAGAACGGCAACAGAAATCCAGGCCACTGATTTCCTTGGTCCTTTTGTGAGACCTTTCTGAATGCATTATTGTTGTCATTCATTCTTCTGCTGACTGCACGGGATTTATCAGGACACTGCATCACACATACTGGGTCTGCTGCTGGGATGGTTACTCTGGGCATAATCTCAGCTGTTGTCTGATTGTTAGTCAAGAAATGGATATCAATAGTATAATTGCTGACAATAACATGCTGCTGCTGCACTCCACGTCCATTCCTCCTACAGAAAGTGATGCAGCTAGTTAAAAAAGAGTGTATCCCAAGATGTCAGAGGCATTGGCACAGGTAAGGATAGAAGTAGTTTATGGAAAATTGTCCCAGAACAGATTCATATTAAATATTAACTATGCGGAGCAGGACTTACGAAAGGCTGTAAGTGTGTAAGTGCATTTCTTCCCATTTAAGTTCCTGTGCCCATCAGCCCCTACCCCTGGCTTTGACAACACCCCCACACCATACCCTCACAGCTGGTACCTGACCCTGAAGGTACCCCTCGCACTTGCTGCCTAAATCCTCTGCATGCCCACAATTCCCTTGCTGGGCACAAGGAACAGCTGAAATCTTTTCTGTAAAGAAGCAGCTCCCATGCAAGCCCTGTGGGATTCACAGACCAAGCATCCTTTTGCCTATCTTGCCTGGCATCCCTGACCTCTTTCAGGCATGGGGAAGGCCTGAGGCAGCATTATTGTTCCTAGTGCTGCCAGTCTCAAGGATCCCTCATTAATGCCAGACCTGTTTTAAATACCTTTCAAAGCTGAACCAGTTTGATGGTTTCGAATCTATTCTCCATGTCACTCATCAGGCATGGCTTTGAAAGCAAATGTGAAACACATCAGCTAAAATTTATCAAACTCTTCTCCTGTGACCTGCGATGCTTTTTCACAGGGTGTATTTCAAAGTAATTTTTACTGTTGGTTGCTGGTGTCAGAGCCAAAGAGGGGCCTCCACACAGCAAAACACAGAGTGCCCGCTCCCCTTGCCACTGCTGGTTATGGGAAATAGGGGACCGCAAGGGTTCTGCCCCTCTTTGTCAGTGCTCCCCACCATCCCCAGCAGCAGACCAGGTCAGCCGTGGCTGTTTCTATCTCAGCCTTGAAAACTTCCTTGGACGGAAGATCTGCAGCCCCTCTGAGTAATGACTTCCAGTACTACACTACCCTCCTAGGAAAGAAATTTCTCTTAAAATATCACCTGAACAAAAGATTTTTTTTCTTTTACTGAATAATTGAAAATACCTTCAGAAAATGTCATCTCAGCACTGTGTGTCTGTAACATCTTTCAAGTTCTACTGTTGGGTTTTTTTCCCCTGGGGTAGTCTAAGATGTTCCTCCCTCACAATTTCTAGTGAGTACATGAGAATGGGGGTTTATGAAGACACTAAAGAGTAATATGTGATATGCCACATTTAAAATAATCCGTTGAACTCCCTAGCCTCACCTGTCTGTCTGTATCTGTACTGGGTTCGTGTGGCAAGGTTTTGGTAGTGGGGGGGGTTACAGGGGTGGCTTCAGTGAGAAGCTGCTGGAAGCTTCCCCTATATCCGACAGAGCCAATGCCAGCTGGCTCTAAGATGGACCTGCCACCGGCCAGGGCTGAGCCCATCAGCAATAGTGGTAGCACCTCTGTGATAACATATTTAAGAAGGAAAAAAAAAAGTTGTGGGAGACACAGAAGCGGCAGCTGGAGAGGGGAGTGAGAACATGTGAGAGAAACAGCCCTGCAGACCCCCAGGTCAGTGAAGAAGGAGGGGGAGGAGGTGCTCCAGGTGCCGGAGCAGAGATTCCCCTGCAGCCCGTGATGAAGACCATGGTGAGGCAGGCTGTCCCCCTGCAGTCCAGGGAGGTCCATGGTGGAGCAGATATCCACCTGCAGCCCGGGGAGGACCCCACACCGGAGCAGGTGAATGTGCCTGAAGGAGGCTGTGACCCTGTGGGAAGCCCGAGCTGAAGCAGGTTCCTGGCAGGACCTGCAGACCTGTGGAGAGAGGACCCCATGCTGAAGCAGGTTTTCTGGCAGGACTTGTGACCCGGCAGAGGACCCACGCTGGAGCAGTCTGTGCCTGAAGGACTGCACGCCGTGGAAGGGACCCACACTGGAGCAGTTTGTGAAGAACTGCAGCCCGTGGGAAGGACCTGCATTGGAGAAGTTCGTGGAGGGCTATCTCCCATGGGAGGGACCCCACGCTGGAGCAGGGGAAGAGTGTGATGAGTCCTGACCCTGAGGAGGATGAAGCTGCAGAGATAACATGTGATGAACTGACCATAAACCCCATTGCCCATCCCCCTGCGCCACTGGGGGGGTGGGGGTAGGTAGACAATCCAGGAGTGAAGTTGTGCCTGGGAAGAAAGGAGGGGTGGAGGGAAGGTGTTTTGAGATTTGGTTTTACTTCTCATTACCCTACTCTGGTTGATTGGTAATAAATTGAGTTAATTTTCCCCAAGTTGAGTCTGGTTTGCCCGTGACAGTAATTGGTGAGTGATCTCTCCCATCCTTATCTTGACCCACAAGCCCTTTGTTCTATTTTCTCTCCCCTGTCCATCTGAGGGAGGGGAGTGATAGAACGGCTTTGGTGGGCACCTGGTGTTCAGCTGGGGTTAACCCACCACATTATCGCACCCTCCCCTCTTCATTCCCTTCTTCATGCTAACATAGCTGAGGCATCCCCTTTGGTCCTTCCTGCAGTCTCACCTCAGTAGGTACTGTGTGACATCCCCTGGAGCTCCTGCATCTGAAACTGCCTTCCAGTATTCCTCCACTTCAACCTAATTCAACCTTGACTATGAGTAAATATCTTCTCAGTTGTCATCACCTCTAAATTTCTCTTTTCTTCTGCATTTATTTATTGCTAAATGAACAGTGCCTGTTAACTCTGCAAAAGCATTTTGGGATGCAGTAGGTATGGAAGCTGTGGTCCCACACAGAATGCTACCTTCGGGCTGATATGTTCTTGAAATTTCTGTCCTCGGTTCAGAAATATCGGGAACGTCAGGTATAACTATTCTATTTCTAATGGAGGGCCACCTGCCATGTGAACCAGTCATAGGAAATTTATCAGAGGTGCTTTTCATGTCTTTTTAGTCAGAGGGAAGTAACATGAACCCATTTGGAGATTCTTGTGTGAAGTGCCCAGTGTAGCACATATTTTCCCTTCATTACATACAAGCAGCTCCTAGTGATGCTGATGGAAATTACAGGTGTGTGCACTTAGAGGAGAATATGGATCTACACTGTGCAAATTACTTCAGAAAACAAACTCAATTTATGGACATGGACTGTGCAGAGCTGAGCGGCAGTATATTTCGAGCAATGTTCCCTGCATACCACGTAGTAAAGGGAAGAGGGGGCTGGGGAGTGAGGGAGGGCAAAGATCTGGATTTTATAACTACTTTTAATAACAGCCATGGAGGATAAAACCTGCAGAGTTTTGACTAGCTTCAAAATCACTTCTCACCTCTGGTTTTGAAATCTCCAGCCCAATTATTTGTTTACTTGATAGTGTTAAAGTCTTATTCTCCATCGTTATTTGCTTGCTAGTAAAGAACCAAAAAGAGCAGCAGTCCAAAGGTAACCACACAACTAAATCACTTCCAGATGATAAGTCACACTCTGATGGTGAAAGCAGACTTTACAGTTTCAGTGTGCCAGGTAATATATGGCAGTCACCCAGTTCCTATTAGGTTTTTGTAACAGTATATACACATGCTCTTTTTTTTGAGCTGGATCAGGGTTGGCTAATAACACATTCAAGCAATGTTTAGCTCGATTTCAATCAGAAATCTCCCCAACCCAAGAAAAAGACAATTCTAAAGCATCTATTATCCCTAAACCTCCACACACAGAAATCATATTAGCAATTTTTGTTGTGACATTAAATGTGCAGCAGTTTGAATAGCCAGCCTTTGGAGCATATAGTCTAAATGTGCTCCCTCTACATGCATGTTTGTGATGCCATCTTTAAATACATGACCACTTCATGCCTTTCCCACAGGATCCCTGTCTCATTCACTGCTCAGGATGGGTGGCATTCATTGATTGAAAAGCCATTCAATATTTTGCTTTCTCCATGTGTTTAACATGTGGCCTAAACCCCTATTTACCACAGCCCAGTCAATCTTGATCTGAAGAAAGAGTTTTTAATTTAATTTGGGAGGTTTCCCATGGTCTTAATGAATGTAGTCTCTAAGCAGTTCACAAATGTGTATTTATTTTCAGATCGCCCCTATGATTATCATCCCCATTTTACAGCTGGAAAACAGAAGAACAGAGAGGTGCAGTGATTTCGGGTGCCCAATTTAAGACTCCAGGACCTAATTTGTCAGGGTACTTACCATTATGTAATTCTTCAGATATTCAGAGCAGAGCTCCCATTGAGTCCTGCTGCAGCTGTGAGTGCTCAGCACTTCTCCAAATCAGACCCTGGAGTCTCAAGTCAGGGTATCCGTATAACTGGGAACATGCAATTAGTGACCATGTGTGCAAAATTTGGTGTAAGAACTTACTGATGTCATATAAGAGATATGTGGCACAAGCAGGGAGAGGTGCATCCAGTTCTTCAGATTGGCATTCAATAGCTTTAAGCAAGACAGTCATTTTTTTTCCCCAACTCCTCAGCTGTATTCAGAACACACCATTCAACCTGAAGCAAATGAATAGGGAGCTAGGCATCTCTCATTACACAATCCTGACTCATCTTGAGCAGGACCAGGACTGAGCACAGGCTGACACATCTTCTGTGGGAAAAGAGTATGGCTTCCTCTATTCCCAACACATACATGTAAAAGGGGAAAAACCTGCACAGATAACTTCAGCTCTGGTGCTTTCCAACTTCTGCGTGTTTGCTTTGGCAGCTCACAGAGTTCTTTTAAGAGGGTGTTTGTAGGTAATTTCCTAGGTTCTTAATGAAGCAAAGTGGAAAAACAAAAATTCTATTATGTGGCATCATATTAACACCTCTATGCCTCATGCTATTGGGGTTAGCTCTTAGCTTCTCCATATGGACTTCTGCCCTCTGAGTTAATAGGGTAATTTGTAGCAATACTAAGTTGCCAACTTCTCTGTGGACCAGGGGACACTTTTGCTAGGGGCTGAGACTGGAGTAGTGCCATGACCCAGGGTCCTCATGCTCCATTCCCTGCCCTGGAATGACCAGTGAAGGGGCTGTAGCCTCTAACAAATGTTTTCCTCCGCTATGTCTTACTCCCCTCTAACCATCTCTGTCCCAGTCCTGTCCTTCCTCATCTCTGGCTCCTTGTTTCCAGCCACTGCTTTCTCTCTCAGCCAGTTGCTGTTCCTGTTTCCCAGCCAGTCCCAGTTGCTCAGTCTTTCTCCCTGCCAGCCTCTTACCTGAAGGTGCTGGTCTCTCCCACCTGGGTTTTAAGTTCCGACCTCCGTGGGTCCCCAGACCCAGCTCTCCACCTCCTGAATGCAGCCTCCTACCTCCAGGTTTTTGCCCACATGCTTAGTCTCAAAGCCTTTTCCCCATTTCCTCACCCAGATGCTCTCTAGTCATGTTTGATACCTGGTCAGTACTTCTGTCTCATCAGCCTCTTCTGGTTTTGTCCACCTGCAGCCACAGATCCTCCCAAGAAGTCCTGAAGTAAAAAACTTTCCGCTAGGATAAAACCGCCTGTCATCATTCAGCATGTCTCCCCTCCTTACTCCACCTACTTTTTTTTTCAATTACAACCCTTCAGGAGGGTCCACTTACATTTTTACCATAAATAAATGAAACATTTTTATCCTTACACCTATGCTGCTCTTTCTGCAAGCAGTCTGTCAGATTAACGTGTCTCAATCCTGTAGAAGCTAGCAATCAGTTTTTTAGGGAACATAATTTTCTCTGGCTGGATAAATGCTTATGTATGTAGTGTTAATGCTAATGGTGTGCTTCAGTGTTGTGTAGCTTTTTACTGGGCTTTCAGCAGGGGTTTGCAGGAAAGGGCCAAGATGTGGGGTCGCTGCCTGGATTTCTTTTTGTGCTACCTCTGAAGGACACAGAACAGATACTCTTGCAAGGATCTGCAAAGCCAGACATTGCTGAAAAAAGAAATAGAAAGAAGGGGGTGGGGGGAAAGCACATGTGCTGTTTATGGGTTCAACTTTTAAAAGTAATGCTTTAAAGTTTGGGTATGGTAAAAAGCTTTTATCTTCAGCACAAGAGGTAAGTAAATATATATATATACAGAGACACTGATACAGATGCAGACACAGCCAGCCACTGACACACACACATCCTTATAATTCATTTATATTTTAAAACTGCAGTTTTTGCTGGGTTGGTTGTCATTGACAGTAATGGGAGTGTTGTCTGCAAAAGAAGTGCTATGTCAAGTCCCTCAGCATAAGCAGAATTTGACTGTTATGTTTGGAAGGGTTTTGATGAACCTTGTCTTACAGATTTATTAATTACAAATGTGGTTTAAACTGAGGAGAAGAGGCAGGGATATCCCACACTGACTGATGCCCCATAATCTCTGTTGTTTCAAGTTTAGTCCACCAACCCTTGAAGTCAGGGCAAGATTTGCACTCAACTGAGGAAGACCTCGATCACATCTTCATGTCAGTCCTTCAGTTTGGTCTGTGCTGCGCGAGGGACAGGGTGAAGTACTGGACACAAGTGCAATTTTATCTCGCCTGTGTAGTTTTCCTAGCACAAGCACAGGGAAAGCCTGGGGACATGGTTTTAAAATGGTATCCTATGTGTGTGGCTCTTGCCCTTACAGACATGTACATTCATAAATAAAGTCAAATATAAAAAAAAATGCTGACTAGTAACAAGGTAATTAGTCAACCAAATGTTCCAGAACTGTCATAAGGAGGAAGAAATAGTGATCTCAACTTACTTCAGTCCACCGTCAATATCAGCCTGGAGTGTGAGTACGAACCTAAACTATTTCATATGCTCCGCACATGAAAATGGAGATGGAAAGTGATGAGCTCTTTATATGCCCCTTTCCAAATAAATTTGGAGAAGAGCTTAGGAGTTTAAGCGGGTCCCAAATGGTTTCTGCTGCTGAAATAGCCTATTGATGCTTTATTTTTCCCTTTAGATTTTCCACTACATTAAACATTTTAAACTACCAAATATTTCTTTTTAAAGGGGAATGGAATGAAAAGATGTCTTACATGATTTATTACAAATTCAGAGGGAAATACTCCCCTTGTAAATAGTTCTAAAAAAATAGCATCATCAATTTAAATGTTGACATGCTTAATATTAAAGGGTCATATTGTACTGAAGGTCTTTAAGGAGAACTTCCCATTCAAAGGAGTTGAGTTCAGTGGGAACTGACTGAAGTAGGGTTTGTGCTTTCTGGTAGTTGGTCTTTCTCTGGGCTTAATTCTGTTATTTTCAGTGCAACTTGCACCTAATTCTTATTTTTTGTGGGTCAAATTAGTTCACTCCCTGTTTCACCCCGTAGGCTCCCATGCTGCAGCCACCCTCACACTGCAGGCACCTGGGCTGAAACCTCACCAAACGCACACTGAAGTCTTGGGGACACACGGGTGCTGCGGCACCCAGAGGGTGAGGTTGGAAATCTGAGCCCTGGCAGGGCCTTACCTGGTCCTTACCTTGTCCTCGGCGCACGCTTTTTCAGCTCAGGCTTTGTGCAAGCAGGTCAAATCACATTATCAGCTGTGGCTGGCACAGCCTCCCAAAATGTTCTTCACCCTCACAGCTCAGCCTTCTTCTGGCAGCTCGCACAGACAGCAAACGCCAGCCCTTCCAGAGGTGACTGTGGCTTCTGGCCACCTCCACACCTGAGCCAGCCCAGCAGCCTCCCCAAAGGGGCAGAGCAATGCTTATTCCCCAAGCCACAGGGTGCCCAGCTGCTCAATATTTAATACATCAAAACCTGTAGAGCACCTCTTATCATAAGCACAGACTAGATTTCCACTGGAAAAAAACCCCCACACTATTTTGATTGGTTTATGTTTTATTTATATGTTTATGATTCTAAAGTTCGTGTTTATTCAGGGAATTTTTTTACCATTAAACTCAGTGTTCTGGAAAAAAAATACTTCATCTAGAGAAAATATTCAGCCCCTTTTCTGTCTTTCTGTTACTATTCAATATGAAAAGGATATTGTAAGTGCATATTCAGCCGAATATGCGGTTTGGCAGCGAGTGGCTATTCAGCTGCCCTGCTTCTACCTCAGAGTTTATTCAGGTCATAAAAGAGACATATAAGCATTTGAGTTAAGATTTATAGATACATTAACTGTATCAGAAGCTTTTTGTACTTAATATAAAACACACTCTAGCAGCTCAACATTGCTTTATTCCACAATACAGTCAAGATTAGACATGTTGCCTGCTGTAATTACTGACATTAATAGCCTCAGGAATAATGGAAAGTGAGTTAAACACCAATGCGGTAGATGTAAATGGGACTTTACAGTACATGTCATTTTGAAACATCGTATGAGTCATGAAATTTGTACTTAATATTTCTTTATTTAGTAATTAAGCAATAATCCAACAAAACAAAGGATGTCTTCACTTTAACACAGCATGAGTCAGATTTTGTTATAAAATCAATAAAGAGGTTGCCATAAGAATTTAATTTAAATTTGATGAAAGACTCAACCCAGCCCTGACTGAGCAGAAAAGAAGCTCTTGCAAACAATTTTTAGGAGAAAGAGGGGGCCAGGATTTGTACAGCTCCCTCCAACACCTTGTAGTGACTCTTGCGAGGCTTTAACCAGCACTGCATGAACAATGTTCTTCTGGTAAAGAGGTTGAAGTCACCAGCAACTCAGGTAGAAAATCCTACATATACATCTTCAAGCTGCCTTCGATTTGCTAATTTGGAAATGCTATTTTTACTCCAACTCCCTCAAATGATAATTTTATAAGACTTCTTTTTTAGAAGTTCCTCTTTCCTTCATCATTCATTCTATTGCAAATAGACATTCATTCTAAGCCTTTGCACAGAAGTAGCCCACTGCTGCTACCCAAAGGTCTTGCACGACTGGAAAAGGATAAGACTGGGGTTTCTTAAGCAAATAGTATCTCCAGAATGGCACACTGTCTGAAATGTTTAAGATGAGGAATATGCCTGTAATGCATATTTTTCTCTACAGTCTTTTTTCTTTTTCATCTATGTATTGATTAAACTAGCATTATCCAAATGCACACAGTCAACACATTAGCATTCAGATGATCCTATTTTAGCTTGATGTTAATTGCCTGTTAGGTGAACAAAGAATAAAAGAGAACCTACTTTTACCTATAACCCTGATCTATTTTGAGATCCCAAGGCTTTTCTGTTAATAATAAAAACACCAATAAATCCTCATCTCTTTGCTTTTTAAGCCTGACAGATAGTCTTTGAAGCATTATTGCATTTATTTCCTCCAACCAGATGTGCAATTTATATTATATTTGATAGCAAACCTCAGCATTATAGAAGACACTTGTTCTAAAATAATAACACAAATATATTTTCCATCGCTGGGCTAAAACATTCCCAGCAATGTCTCCAGTCCCTCCTGTATTCAAGGACATTGCTAATATTCTTGCAACAGCTCCTTCGATGCTGGTAAGTCGAATCACCCTCATTTCACAGAGTTCTAAATGGACTTAGTCTGCAAACAGAATTAATACAGTAGGTTTAAGCAGGGCAACATCTAAGACCCCAGCCTGCATTTGCAAGGGGCACACTGTAAGGAGAATGTCTAAATGCTACTTTTGAAGAAAGTTGCAATTTTTTTCCTTAAAAAAAGACTCAAAGAGCCAAATATGTGACTTCTTCTCCTCGTACAAGAAACTTTATGCCTTTATGCACATCAGAAATGTGCAAATGGGATATCTGGGTTTTTCTCTTACATCTTTATTAGCCTAGCTTGGACCCCCGATACAGTAAAGAATTGAAAAGTAAACACTTTTTAGTGATTTTGAACAGTTCAGCTGTGGTTCCTATGACAGAGAAATGCAGAACAATGCTGGTGGAGAATCCACTGGTCTTTCCAAGTCCCTTGTGGTGGGGTGGAGGTGTCATGGTTTAAGCCCAGCTGGCAACAAAGCAGCACGAGGCCACCCGCTCACTCCCCACCCCCTTCCCCGGTTGGGATGGGAAAGATAAAATATAAAGAAAAGCTTGTGGGTCGACACAAGGACAGGGAGGGATCACTCACTAATTATGGTCACAGGCAAAAACCAGACTCAACTTGGGAAAAAACCCAAAATCAATTTAATTTACTACCAATCAAATAAAACCAAGAATAATGAGAAGTAAACCCAAATCTTAAAACATCTTCCCCCCTCTTCTTCCTGGGCTTAACTTTACTCCCAATTTTCTCTACCTCCTCCTCCCCAGCAGCACAGGGGGATGGAGAATGGGGATTACGGTCAATTCATTGCATGCCTCTGCCACTCTTTCCTCCTCAGGGGCAGGACTCCTCACACTCTTCCCCTGCTCCAGTGTGGGGTCCCTCCCACGGGAGACAGTCCTCCACAAACTTCTCCAATGCGGGTCCTTCCCACAGGCTGCAGTTCTTCATGAACTGCTCCAATGTGGGTGCCTTCCACGGGCTGCAGTCCTTCAGGCACAGACTGCTCCAGCATGGGCTTTCCCATGGAGTCACAGCCTTTTTCAGGGCAATCACCTCCTCCGGCGCACCTCCTCCCCCTCCTTCTTCACTGACCTTGGTGTCGGCATAGGTGTTTCTCTCACATCCCACTCCCCTCTCTGCTGCAGGTTCCCCTTCTTAAATCTGTTCTCCCAGAGGTGCTACCACCGTCACTGATAGGCTCAGCCTTGGCAAGAGGCAGGTCCGACTTGGAGCTGGGGAAGCTTCTAGCAGCTTCTCACAGGAGCCAGCCCTGTGGCCCCTTGCCCGCTACCAAAACCCCAGCAGACAAACCCAATACAGGAGGTGACCCAGCAAGGGCTCCTGGTGCTAATATCTAGTTATAGGGTCAGGTACCCACACAGGTTCAACTCCTAGCTCATACAAGTAAATGACCCTTTACCGTCACTGCGAATCACTCCAACAGTAGACTTTTCCCTCCACTCTCTGAAGAGTATAGCATATGCCTTGAAGCTCTCAGCCATCGGAAGATGTTGGTGTGTGGCTTGCAAGGTTAGAGATACTGGCAACTGTACTTCCAGCACACGGTATTGCCACCCGTCTGCCATGAGCCTTCAGGATTTTACTGACTGGGAAAAGTGATTGCTCTCGCCTGACAAAAAATTTTTAAATGGAAGTGGAAGGGAATTATGGACCTTTACTCCTGCACCTAGATGGAGGCATGTGGCATTACTCACCTCAGGGGCACACAGCTGTCCAAGAGGTAAAACAGGAGGCTGAGCTGTCAATGTCTTCTCCAAGGACAAGCCCACAGGGACTTTTGGGCTTCCTGAAGGAACACAGCAGTGACAGTAACCCCAGAGAGCTCCCACCCAAAGGCAGTCTGACTCATTACTCACCTTTCTTTTCCTATGTTTTCCAACCTGGAGTACGGTGGCCCTGTGCCATTTTCAGTACCTTAAAGATACAGTCGTGCTTTCCCTAGGGATGAACGACTGCAGAACTCAAGTCATAAGTCACGCTCCCACTCCTGACTACCCATAGCATTATTATTGCTTGTTGTTTCTACTGCAGGTGAAGCACCAGGCAGGATCATGTCCAGTTGTGCTCATTGTTGTACAAAACATACAGGAAGATATAGAAACATTTTACAAAATACTACAGTCCTACATAAAAGTGTGTACATGATGTGGTAGTTATAGTTACTATCCTCTTGGTGGCAGAATGAAGTCTATAAAAATAACATTCTGAGCAATCAAAGGATCACAGCAACTCGAGTCAATTTTACCTTCTGATCTATTTGAAAAGTCTTTATTAAAAAGATAAATGGCAATAGCAAAAATGCTGCCCTGGGAGCAGTTCTGATGTATACTAATTGCAAACAGCTCTGCACATTCATTACATATGGTACGGCTCCTCCTAGTGAAACCCTGCACAAACAGTTGAGGACTAATTTTCCTCTCTTCCAGTATTTCCACCACCTCTTGAACTGCAGTTACTTAAGGGAAGGGAAAAAAACCAAAGGATTATTTGCAGTTTTACTTCATAAACAAACTTCTGCATTCAGACGTCTGTGTTTGGCGGCTGCTGGCTTCTGTGGCTCCTTTGCATGTGTGTGTTTGCCAGTTACCATTTGGGCCATCATAAATCAAAGCACTGTCTCAAGGAACTCCAGAGTGAAAGCATAAGCTGCTAGAGTTTGAGCTAATGACAATTGTCATCTGCTATAGAGTATAAAGCCTCTTTCACACCTTCTGGTAGCTCCCACCCTCTCCAGAAAGCAGAGCAGGTGAATCGTAAGGCAGAACTTGGCCCCATGGCTTCTAAAATATTGCACTTTGCAGTCATACAGAGAAAATAAATCTTTTATCTGAGTTACTTCATCTGTTTATCACCATAGATGGCTATTTAATTCACTTACTAAATATCATTTTTGCAGTTAGTTTAACCAGTTTTGCTGTAATGATAATGTTTTAGTCATAAATAAATGCCAGCAGCAAAAGTAAAAAATGAGGTCACAGGAAGACAAGAAACTTCATTGTCAGTGAGGTTAAAAATGGAAGTGAACAATCAAAGGATTTGGTAGAATTATGAAGAATTCATACCTTAGAAATTTCTGCAACTTTCTGGTCTGGAAGATTTTGAAAGTTTGTGTTCATTACAGGAGATGAGAAGAGTTTCACCTTTGAAAGGAGGTGATTAAAGTAAGCTTTAAAATATTCCCCGCTGAAGTCTGTAGGAGGCATTGACAAACAGGATCTATTAGTAGCAAAAAAAAATAAATCCCCCAAACAAAACAAAAGCACAACTAATCTGTCTGTCCAATTAAAGGATCCATTCGGCCTGCACTAAATAGTATCTAAATGAGTGAGTTAAAGGCAGTATACTCCAGAGTCGATGCTCTGCGGAGGCACAAAGTAAATTGCACATCCTTAATAAGCTCCCTCATGGTTCGCCCAGTCCTCTTCCATGCGCTATGCTTGGCTGCCTCTGGTATTAGGGGGTGGCGTGAAAAGGGAGATGTTTGGGATGAAGAGGTGCTGCAGTTTAGAAAAATGGACAGAATTTCTTACACACAGGATCTTGTTTATAGTAAAAACTTACTCTTCTCCTGAAGCTGGGATAAGCCTCTGTGACCAGCTCTCTCCTGTATCCTAAATCTGACAGCATTATCTTTCCACAACTACTAAGTTGGAAGCTGCAAAAAAATGAGCTGTAGGCACAACACTCACAGAGCAAGACAGTCCTAGTGCGCGGGAATACTTACCACTGGCACAGACATCAGGATTACACCAACTGGCTCCTCTATTAATGTTTCAGGAACAGATCTGAAATAACTGATAAATTGAAACCTGAGTTAGAGCTGAGTGACTTTTAGACCCTGAAGACTTCCCTGCATCCTTGTTTGACTCTGACCCTGAGTCTTGTCACTGCCATTTCATTGTATTAGCTGTAATGGACGCAAAGCTGCGATTGATGGACAGTTGTTCTTCCCTTACAATTAGGTATGAATCTGTTATGGAAATCCAGCTGGTTATTTCTAGACTTTCTTGAAATGACTCTCTAAACACAGCTGCCTTACAGTCATGGTAAACATTCTTCACAAAGGCCAGTTTGCTCTGCAGGCCCCAAGGAATGTGACAGCTTGATACCTGGATAAGCCTGGGCTCAGTTTCTGTTTCTACAGAAAAGCTGGAGTCTCTAGCGGATGTTGGTAAACAAACCCTGGAGCCATTACCTGATAGGGTTCATAAGCTGTTACTCAGCACCTTGTAATATGGAGTTGGATGTGACAAAATGGAAGACAACAAAAAATCAGAAAAGTATTTCAGAAATACCTGCAATGAATAATCACGCACAGAGCAAGCTGCTACTGAGGTGCTATACCCAGTTATTCAGCTGTTACACGTGGCCTGACTTGGCTCACCTTGCACCAGGCTGAGGTACTCAAGTAACTGTAGCTGCTAATAGGCACAAGACCTCTTCCCCAGTGTCCACATATAGTTCTCACAGGCTTCAGTACAGGAACAGAGGAAAAGGTAGGAGGGAGGGAGAGTGGGATTGAGCCAAGAGCTGTAATCCACTCCTGTTATCAAATATAGAGACTTTTTGTCTAGAAAATGCAGTCATTTTAATTTGGGGTTTCTGAAAGCTGAGGCTGGGTACATTCATGTTAGAAGCAGCATACACAAAACTCACTACTGTTAACCAATAGATAACTTTATTTAGAAAGTGTTTAGTTCTCCATTACATAAAAGAGTTCATGTCTTCCCATGAGTTCAGAAAGGATATGCTATAGCTCAAGCTACAGCTCAAGCTCTTGGAGCAAGCGCCACCTGCCAAAATTTGAACTGGTGAGGAGCCAGATCTCTCTGAACTTGCTGCTGCTTTTTGGGAGCTTCTGTTTGCTTTTGTGATGGGGAGGCCATGTAGGGAGTTTTAGAAAGGATGCAGGTAAAGAGCTATTATTGTTGTTGTTGTAGGACCAGTTCCATCTTCATGACTAAGACTGAGTGAAACTCACTGTCGAATAAGATATTACTTGCTTTGGTGCTTGATGGTGCAATTGAGCCCAGAAAGAAAATACCTGGAAACCCCGGGCTTGACTGTGCAAGTGTCGGGCACCGCGTGTGAAATTCCAGGCATGCCAGCGCCAGGCAGCTTCCACACCCACTGGCAGCCCATGGAAGGCTGAGCTCTGCCCACGGCTGGGCACAGCAGACCACCTTGGTGGCTTTAACACACTAGCTTGTCTGAGAGGACTTGTTCGTTCTGTGCGCTATGATCAGCTGGAAGGGACTGTTGCTCCACAGATTAGTGGAAAGGTTTTCAGGTTTGCATCCTTGCAGGCAGACAAACATAATGAGCTAAAGGAAGAGGAGAAGAAATCAGAGAAGATTTCTTAAATGCTTCAAGAGGGGCCAGATGGTTGACTGCATCTCAGGAAGGACTACAGGACTTCCATAGTACTGAAGGGCTGGTAAGGTAAAAAAGGTCATCAAGGACAAAGACTATTAGCAGAGAAGCCCTTGTTTGGTTGTAAGTAATCTCATTCAAGTGCAATATTGACACCAGAGAAGGAGGGAAAGCATAAAGTTAAAACTGTAATCCTGGGACTGGCAGAGGGAAGGATGAAAAAAGAGAAACCAGCTGTCAGTGAGAGCTACCCTGTTACTTTAAAGTGTATTGATCTTGTTTCCTGTGGTCTTGTGTTACAGCAAATAAGACAATCAGCAGCAGCACTACCAACACGGGATTCACCTTCTTTGAAGCAGATGCCACCGTAAACTGGATGAATGAGAGTGTTTGAATCTGTCTTTCATAGCTTACTAGTTATTCTCAAAATCATGTGACTGACTTAAACGTACAGGGGAGTGTTAGATATAAACACTGCACTCAGCCCAGGATTACGTTCACACTCAGAGGGCAGAGGGGGAAGGAGCGAGTGGGAGAAATAACCCTTTGGTATATGAATACTCTGTGAATTACAATGCCTGCAGCCTTGTCATGACCCAGCAGAAAGTCCCAGTCTCACTGTCTGTCACTGCATTGTCCCATCCCAAATGCTGCAGATGAATTTAATCACACAGAGGCCTGGAGCACTTTCCATGTTGGAAACAACTAGTTTCTGTGACTGAAATGAAAGTGGAAAATTCCCAGCACAGTGAAGCTCAGAGACTTTCCTCCACCCCAACCGCTCAGCAAGCAAGGGTTATTCTAACCACATATCACATCGACTTGAGGGAGGGAGGCTGCTGAGCTGCCTCTGTACTTTAAATGAGAAGCAGCAGCACTTTAAGATGGCTTAGCAGACAGAAGGGGAAGCCCGACGGCTGCAGGAGCGGTAGAGATGAGGCCACACTGCAGTCACCTCTAGACGATGGGGTCACCCTCTGCCCTGGCCCCAGAGCCTGGCTGGTGGGGCAGAGGCTGCAGCATGATGGTTTTGATGGGGCAGGCACACTGACTGTAATCCAACGCCGGGAGCGAGCCCTTCCATTACCCATCGGTTTCCTTCTCCGCTGGAGGTGCTTTCCCAAGACGTGAGGAAAAAAAAGCACCGCAGCTGGGGGTCACATCTCCCCTCTGGGACGGCCAGAGTCCCCCCGGCACCAAGGTCCGAGCCTGAGCCCCCTCCGGACTCCCCAGTGTCAGACCCACACGCGGGCCATTTCGGAGGGGGGGCGGCTGCTCCCAGAGCGATCTCTGGTTAGCAGGACGAGACGAGGATTGCTCCAAAAGGCTAATCGCTCTTAATACCAACCTGGCAAGAGAATAAAGCTAGGTTTCCCTAAGAAACAAAGGCGCGGAACACCCACAGCTCCTGCCTCCCCTCCCGGCAAATTCAGGCAGCCCCGAAGACGGCGGGTGGTGGGCAGAGCTGTTTCTCTCGCCGGGTATTTCACGGTGTTCATGCAACGCGGACCCTTTTTTCCTACCGTGCAACGTGTAGAAATACTGTAGAAATAGCACATTAGCCTCTCCAGGCAAACAACACCCCGGCAAAGCGGCGGAGCGGAGCTGCGCCTCCACCCGGCGGGAGCTGCGCCCCCCCCGGCGGGGAGGGCGGGCGGCCGGGCGGGCTCCCCGCAGCCGGGCCCGGCACCCACCGCCCGCTCCTGCCCGGATTTCGGGCTCCTGCCCGGAGAAGGGTCACTCTCCAAACTCAAGAAAATATGTTTGTCTCTCGCGCTCTGTCCACATCGTTGGGGGGGTGGGGGCGGTAGGGGGGGTGGCGTCCCCTTTCCCATCAGGCTCAAAGATTCAAGGAGAGATGGGGAAAAAAGAAAGGCAGAAGCGCCTGCATTTGCTGCGTTTGCTTCTGACGCCAGAAGGGATTTAGAGATGCTACCGGCAGCTTAGTTAGAGGGTCCCAAAGCACACCAAGAGAAAAATAAACGAGCAGGAAAAAAAAGCGTTGGGTTTAAGCACGCAGTCGGGGAGCAGCAGCGGACGAGCCGGAGGCAAACGTTGCTCTGGTTATTCCGGCAAAGCTCCCGGGGAAGGAACCGCCTCCCACTCCCAGAAAACGTCCCGGCTCGTGTAAGACACAACTACGCTGAAAACAAATGTATATACAACTATACATGGATCGTGCGTTGGGAAAAGACTGGCGCTTACCGCTATCCTTTTCGCCGGGATTTCTCGGCCCCGGGGGCTCTCCCTTCTCCCCCGGCAGCCGGGGCCAGGGCTCTCCCTCTCCCGCGGAGCCGGGCGAGGCACTGCGCGCAGTATCCGCGGGCGTCCGCGCTCCCTGCGCCCAGGTGTGTGCTGCCAGGGCAGAGCGGTCCTGGTGCCGCATCCCTCCCGAGGGGTCCCCCAGCTGAAGGGGAAGGATGGAATGGGCAACCTGAGACCACCCGGCGTACAGCTTCCCGGTCAAAAAGCTGGCGCCTCGAAAGCGATAAAAACCCGGGCGATGGCGAATTTTACCCCGGTCACAGCCGGAGTTGCCTCACGGTGTCCCCTGCCTCTGCGTGAGGGCCACAGAGGCACCGCCGAAAGCACGGGCTGCGTCCCCGCGGGGATCGGGGGGCTGCTGCGGGGCGGGCAGCCCCCCCCGGCCCCCCGGGGCTGGGAGACGGGAAAGAGCGGCGGCCGAAAGCAGGGCAGAAGGGGCTGCAGGCGTGGGCCGCGGCCGGGGACCTGCTCCCCCGGTTGCGTTCTGCAGTTTTCATGCGGTCACCTTGAGCTGGCATCGGGCGGGTGTCGCCCGGGGGGGCTTGGAAAGCGCTTCCCTTGGGCGGGGGAGCCCGTAGGGTCCTTCGGTGTCACGGCGGGGGTCGGGCTCCCCCCCCCCCCGGGCGCTGGGGGCGAGCGTGGCTACCTGCAGCCGGCCTTTCCACGCCGATTCACTGATACAGAGGTCCGAGCCTGTAAAGTCCTTTCCCCGCTGCCAGTGAATTTGGACGTCCTAATAGTCTAATACCTTTCCCTTAGTCCAACAAGCAAGCACTCGTATGCATATAGCCATATACATACACCTGAAGGACACCCATTTTAATGCGCACCTGTACATTCAAAGAGAATGCTAACCGGGAAATACGAGCACAAAAATTTTAGCTGACTTTTAATAAAAACGTTTCTGAAAGCCAAACCAAAGTTCATCTTTAGCGTCTAAATCCGCACCACATTCCAAGTGTAACCCTACCTCTTTTGCATTGTTTCTCGGAACAGCGTACTCAGTTTTGTTTGTAAATGAGAAACTGTATTTTATGTGTTTAAGCACAGAAATACTGAAGGGTTCAGAAGTTTTAAACCATTTTTCTTCCTGAAAAAAAATCCACAATTTTTTTAAGGAAGTTGTACGGTTATTAATATAGGAAGCTGGTCCTGATGGTGTTTCGTGCCTGCTATGGTGGGGCAGCTGTCCAAATATAAAATGATTTTTAATTTACAATAACAATACATTAATAATTCATCTATGACTATTTGATTCTTTTAAATGAGTTTTCCACTCAGAACTTCGCAATTATCTGGTCTTGCAACTATATTTAACAGGAGTGGGATTTACAACAGATAATTTTTTTTCCTCCTTTTAATAGTCATAATTTACGAGTGGAAGATAAAGGTTAAAAACTGCAAGGTAAAAAGGGCACCTCATTCAAATCCCGTGGAAGTGCCCTCCTTCATCCTAAATTGTGTGCATACAAAGAATAAACAAACCCTTCAACTGTGAAGAACAACAGGGTGTTGTTTGCTTTTTTTTTCCTAAGTGACATTTCATCTATTACTCCTATTATAAGTGGAGGGTGTTTGTACATAAGTGAAGAGAGATACTATGTGGCTTATACCCTGATATCCAGAGACTAAGAGGCTGTTCACAATACTCTGGATGATACAAGAGAGACGTCGGACAAATATCTGCAGGTTTTGACAATGAACGGAAGCAGCTGGCCTGAGTTTCCTAAACTGCTGAGCCGTTGCTGAGTTCGTAGATATGGACACCAGTCTGTGAACTTGTGCCCAGGTCCCACGTCGGCCACTTCACCCTGCCTCTGCCCAGTGAGCGGCAGCAGGTCTTTGCAGCCAAAGGGTCACTCGCCTCGGTCAGGGACTGATCTGGTACCTGGAAGTTGCAGAGATGCAGTAAACCTCGCACTGCACTGCACGGAGCTTCTGACTGGGCACTCGTGGTTTGCCTGATTTGGGATAAGCACTGACCTTTGTCACGCAGAGAAGCCCTGGTACAGGGGTGCGGGGAGCTGCTAATAGCAGCACCTCCAGCAGCAGCTATACTTGGAGGTCTTGCCTGCAAACTTTCTCTGGAGACCTTGGCATCACCTTTATTCCCATCATGGAGGTCCTAGTCTCCCTCAAGCAGCAGGAAAAGCCCACACCTCCCAAGGTCCTCCTGTTCCCCGGCCCTGCCGCTGAGCATCTTCTGCCTGTTGGGCAGGCTGAGGTGACCTAAAAAGCTCCGAGGAAAAACGTCCCCAACGGGGATGTCTCAGATCTCATCCTTGCGGAGGAGGAAAACTCTCAAGTAGAGACACTGGTAAGGCCGGGTGGATGCAGCACGCCTCAGTGGCGGGGGCAGTGTGACACGGGGCCCTGTCGCCGGTGGCACGGGGATGTCCCGAGGGAGTCTGAGCCGGGGCCACGCACCGAGCAGCCGCCGCTGCCTGTCGGTGTGGAGCCGCCCGTCGCCGCTGAGACGATGCCTCGGCGCTCAGCACAGGGCTGTACACGCCAAAATTCCCTCACCTTCCTCCCTCCGGCTCCGCCACTGGAAGTAATCCCAGGGCAGTGCTCCGACTGCAAAGGCCGGATCCGGCTGTCCAGCCTGGAAGCTGCCCCCGTCGGGGATGCTCTGGGGCTCCCTTGCCAGGAGTGGGACGGTTCTGCAGCCCAGGCGCTAGTCCTGCTGCGCCCTCTCCCTAGGGATGGACCGGGATACGGGCCGGAGGTGGGCAGCTGCGGGAGGGGGCAACGCATCGCCCCGACGTGCGGGGCTGCTGGCTGCAGGCCGCCCCTCTCCCGCATCCCCCGGGCTGCACGCTTCCCTCGGGGCTGGATGGGGGTCCCGGCAGGGGGGCGTCCCTTTAGCGGCAGCTCCAGGCTCTGGGGCTCGGACATCAGCGCTCGCGGCCCCTGGAAAAAGGGTGGGGGGGCGTTGCAAAATCACAGCACGACGGGGGAAGCCAAAACGCCCCTCAGCGCCGCGGCTGGCTCCGCATCGTCCCTGCGTTACTCGTTATTGCTGCATTTGGCAGAAAACCCACGGAGAAACCCCTCTTAAATGTCGTTTTCCGACGCCGCCAGAAGCCCGAGGGAAAAAACCCCTCCGCGCCGAGGGGCATCTGCCTCTCCCCGGCAGCGGAGTCACGTTAGGTGGGCAGTGGCGAGGGGCAGCGGTCTCCTTTCCTCGAAACAGCCGTTCTTCTCCAAAGGAAAAAAAAAGTATATCGACAGCATTATTCTGCATTAAACGCTGCAGCGTCTCAACATTGTAAATGCGCTGCGTGGGTTTTATCCTCCCAGTTATTATACCACAGTTGCGGGAGAGAAATCTTTTGCAAACGAAATCGAGACGCCCCGGTGCGAAACCCGGCCCCGGAGCTCTGCACGCCCGGGGCCAGCGGCTCCTCGGCGGGAGCGGGCTGCCCTGCCCCGATCCCGCCGGGCTGCAGCCCCCGCGGGCGGCCAGAGCCCTCCCGTCCCCCGGGCCGGCCCGGCCCGGCGCTTTTGCCGGAGAAGCGGCAGCGCAGGCTGCTGGGGATAATTGCAATCCAGCACTTGGCTGGTATGCAGCGTGGGTGCAATGACACTTCCATTTCCACGCGTGGTGTAGGTGGGCAGGGCTGGACGGCCTCCGCCGTGTAGAAACCACTGAGTTTCACCGCAGAAACTTCAAGCCGGGGAGGCAGAAATTTTCGTTTACTTTATAAAAAAGCAGCAAACCGATAGTGAACTCCACGCCCGATTACGTCTTCGCTATTTCACGTCGGAAATAATTTGTTTTCACGTGCCTCAGTAATGTCACCGGCCCTTTGGGGAGTGGGCTGAGAGGCGCGACGCCGGGGTCCCCCCGGGGACTGAGCGTCGATCGCAGCTGCGGACCCGCACAAGGCATGAGGGGATGGGGCAGGGAGAAGGGACAGCTCGGTTCTCTCTCCGCGTCTCTTTTTTTCTCCTTTTTATTCTCACAACAAAAGGAAACCCTCAGAGGGGAAACGGTCTGGTTTTCTCCAGGCTGTAAAACATTAAAATGGCTACAAATCTTTCAGCGGAGGCCAGCAAAACTTTCTTTCTTTCATAAACATGATCGCATTTGCTACCCGATCAGGAAAAAAAAACCCCAAACCCACAACCAACCCTCCGTGTTTTGTGACTATGTAATGCAAAGGGGAGACAAGGTTTTGGAGAAAAACGCTAACAGCCCTTTTCCTTTGGAAAAGCCTCCAGCCCAGACTCCGTCCTGGCGCGCCGGAGCCCTGCGTGTCCCTCCTCCTCCCGTTTCCACCTGGGCTGACTGCCGCGGTCCGTGAGCCGCAGACACCGACGTCCCCACCTGCAGACAAACCTCAGGTCATCTCAGAGCGATCTCCTTTCCAGAGCAACAGGGCACCGACGAGTATAACGCATAGGATGCAGGTATCCGTATACACATTTTTGGATAAAGGGTTTATGCACACGTAAAGCTCTGGGAACTGAAACCCTTAAAGAGAAAGGATCGAGACGAAAAGGGCGCGCTTTCAAACCTGATCGGGAAGGATTGCCACCGCCGTTAAGTCCCGAAGACAAATATTTAGGGTCGGTTTAACCGTGGGAAAGGATGAGCGGACACAAAGTCAAGTGAGGAAACTTCCTCCCCGGCGCAGCCACCTGCGGGATCGCAGCCTGGGCCGCTGCCCGCCGCCCCCGGCGACCCCCTCCCCCGCGCCGGCGACCCCCTTGGGGCTCACTCCGCCGGACTGCACGGCCGCAGGGAAGGAGAAACCCCGTTGGCAGCCGAGGGTCCCCCCCCCCCCCCCGCCCAAGAGGCAAGGGAGGGAAGAATTATTCTTCCCCTGGAACTCCGGAGACATTCGTTATAAATCGTCCGGCGAAGGTACAGCCCCGAGGTGTGCGGGAGAGCAAGGCAGAGCCGCACTCGGCTTGTAGCTGCCTCTCGTAAAAACGCAGCCGGGAGAGAAACAGGCATTGATTTGAGCCCCTGTGCAGGCGAGCGCCTAAATTCCCCGTGCCCGTGGGTGTGCCGGGCTCCGCCGGCGCAAGCGGGAGCTGGGAGCGCCCGCCCCCCCCCCGCTGCCCGGCGCCCTCCCCGGCACCGAGCGGGGCATCGCCAGGGCCGCCCCGACGGACTGCTTGGTGTAAGCAAACCGTGCTGCTGCCCCTCGCCGTCGCTGGCAGCGACCCCCCTTGCCCCCGCGGGAAGGGCTCCGTCCCTCCCACCTGCCGTGGCACAAAGGAGCCCGCCTCCGTTTGCACACATGGGCACGCTGGTGTGTGCGTGTATGTGTGCGACCTCGAAGGAAAGCCACGAAGAAAATCCAACGGTTTTGAAAGTCAGACTTTCTGCAGTGTGTCTGGGAAGACGACAGAGCTACCGGGACTGTCTCAAACGCTTCTGGTTACTTGAAAGCGGCTCGAAAATGCAATTATTCCTGTAGGTGGCACTGGTACTAGGTGTTGCAGAAGCAAAGGCAGAAACGGAGAAAATTGCCTAGGAATTCCCAATTGGTTCCTATAATTTAATGCAGAACAATAGAGGTATTTTTTTCATTTACTTTAAATTCATGTAACATGTGACAAATGAATACCCGATTGCTTTATTAGAGCAAAATATGCTTTTAAAATCTGGGCCTCTGTAGCTTTATGGCCTGGTCCTTGAGAATTGTCTATTTCCCTATATGTCATTAAACGAATCCTAGCGCAAAGAGAAATTAACTCAGCACTGCTCATTCAAGTCAAATGTTTGCACCAGGAAAGCCCTAATGAGACACTGTCTGGTTTCCAGAGGGGTTGCTAAGAACAAGTGGCGGCAAAGTTATTAAATCTGTCCAAGCAACTAACACATCATTAAGACACCCCCCCCCCCAACCCTCCCAACCTCGATCGGAATATTCAAGCGAGGGTGGAAGGAGTAGGACGGTGGCACCCCCGTCGTGGGCCAAGAGAGATGTCGTCGTCCCCCCCCGGGCGGGCTGGGCTGGGGCAGCCCCGGCGCTCGGCGCGGCGGGGTTTGGCGGGGAATCTCCGTCCGCGGGGGTGTCGTTAACCCCCGGCTCTTCTCCCGTCTTCGCACTACTGTACATTTATTTCACCTGCTCATCTGTCTTCAGTGTATTCCAGTAAAGGGCAGGCGCCTGCTCTTGCCTTCGCTGGAGAGGATCTGCTGCGGACCTGAGACGGAGGGGGGGTCGACCCGGACAAGGCAGCCGGGTCTGTCCGTCCCCTCCTCTCTCCTGGGAAGGGGCCAAATGCCCGGAGGCGCTCGCCACGGGTCGCCTGATCTTCAACAGACCTTGCCAGCTCCTTCTCCCAGCAGGGCGGGGGGCGGCTCCCCGCGGCACCCCAGGGGCTGAGAGCCCCGGCCGGGCCGGGCCGGGCGCTGGGAAGCAGCCGGCGCCGAGCCGCGGGGAGCCGCTGCCCGAGCCCCGGCGAGCTGCTTGCGCTCCGGGCGAGCCGCCGAGGCAGCCCGACACTGCGTGGACGTTTTCTAAGCGCTGACGCGGAGGTTCCCTGCTCCTGCACGCCAGTAAGGGGATTTGCAGGAGGTTGCGTCCTTGCGTCCCAGAAGCATGACACTGGAAAGCCCTGTGCCTTGATTTCTTCCTGTGTTCCGTTTCCCTTCAGATTTTGGGGTCTGTCACCGCCAAGGTGATTCCAAGACCTGACTGTATTTTGCCCGCCATTGCTTCCTAAGTATGCAGGAAATGTTCAGACATGGCTTGTTTGTATCCGATGAAACTTTGTTAAACAAAACTTCATCCTATTACATTTCCATTCTCCGTCTTGTCCCTGACGTCAAATCAATTTGTTAAAATTGAAATCACACACTCACACATGGCGCTGGCCCCCCTCCGCCCCCCAGCCTGTTTGAGGACGGGACACAATAAAAAAATCTTTTGTGGAAGTTTCAGAGTTGTTGCGAGTATTTCCGTGCACGTATTTTCCGTGAATATTATATTAATTCAATTAATGTAAAACTATCCCGTCATGGATTCCCACGTACTTTCGTACACGAACGCAGGCAGTTTATGTGTATAAGCGTGTGGTTTTTAGCAAGCTAAAGTAAGGCAGCAGGCAGCAATAAAAGACACGACATCTACCAACTAAGGATCGGCGACGTGTCCCAGGGCCACTCTCACCGAGCCTTTTTGCCCCGAAGAGGGGAAAACAAGTGGAAAACCAGCTCTGCCCCTGCAGAAGGGCGGGGGCTGGGGGTGGCCAAGGGGCTCGGGGGCTGGGGGGTCCCTGCCTGCAGCCGCACGCTGGCGGAAAGGGGCATCTATCTCCCCGTGAAAATCCTCCCTTCTCCTTCGCAGCCGCTTCCAAGCGAGCGTGTGCCGGGGGCTTGTTTGAAGTGCGTTTGTCCCAGGCTACGCGGGAGGGTCAGCACACCTGAGACCTGGGGGTCAGGCCGGGTATTTTCGAGCCCGCAGGCTCGGAGGGGGAGCGGCGGGAGCGGCGGGCCGCCCTCCCTTCTTCCCGGGGGAGTGCGGGGTCAGCCGGCACCGGCCCCGCAACCCGCCCCCGGGCCCTCCTAAGGCACGGCGCCCCAGCTAACCTGCTGGGCTCAGCTATTTTGTCGCATAAGGAAATGCACATGGCAGCCAGTGATACCCGAAGGCCCCTTCATCCCGCATCTGGTTCCTTACGTGCCTAGCAAAACGGGAGCGACCTCGGGGGATCCCGTGGGATTTAATACACCCGCGTGTAGGAATAGCTCTGTGCAAAACGAAAGCCCCGTTTCAGAGCTCCGTGGGCCTCACCCCTCACTACATCACACAGCACCTTCCCTCCGGGATGGGTCACCTCCAGCCAGGGCCCAAGGTTGTCACCAGACGCAGGGCATCTGTGTGGCTCTGGCCTCTGGCTCCCCAGACCCACAGCTTCCCCACACCACCTCGAGAAACCCGGCCACCCGACGTGGGTGGGGGCTTTGCCCTTCGGGAAGGGTCGGGGGAGACTTCTACTTACAAAATATGTTGCCATACGAGCATCCTTCTGCCTTAACAGCTCCTCAGTAGCTTCCTCCCCTCGGGGAAGGAGAGGGGTTTAGCTTTCTTCCAACAAAAATCATTACAAATCTGCAGCTTCAAAGAGGGGCTGGGGGTGGGTACTGCCTTTTACTTGGCTGGTTTCGTCCTACAGTGGGAGAGCAGAAGACGCTGGGGATCAGCGAGGCACTGCATCCCGCGGAGCCCCTCCAGAAAGGCCCTCATGGAGGACGGGCTCTCTCTGAAGGCGGCTCAGGGAGGCGGGAGCCGGGCACGCCGAGGGAAGCACGGCGGCGTTGGGGGCCTCGGCCGCTTCCCGGACCGGAGCCCGGCTGGAGGGGCGCGGTGCCGCCGCACCGGGACCCCGCTGCCAGCTACGGCAGGGGCTCAAGAGATCCCAGGGGCTGGGCACTCTCTGGAGGCCCCCCCGGCCCCAGAGAAGGCCTTCGTGGCCGGGGGGAGCCAGGGGCTGCCAGCCGCCCCCTCGCCGGTACCGCCCGCGCACCGGGGCTGCTGCCGTTCAGGCGATTTGCAGCGGGCAGCTCACGCCAGGTCGGTTTCGTGGAGGAAAGAGGGCGAGAGAGCCGGGTTTGAGGGAAGGGAGAGGCGCGGGAGCAGCCTCCAGCTCCCCATTGCGATGCCTCGGTGTCGAGGGGAGGCAGGCAGAGGCAGTGACCCCGGAGGCACACCGGTGGGCTGCCGGCACCGGGGGCTCCGGCAGCATCCTGCGGGACGGCACAGCTCAGTGCCTCTCTTCGGCACGGAGGGAAAGCAGAGGAGGGGAAACCCGGCTCTCGGCTGGCCCTTGCCCGAGCCGCTTTCAGCTCCCCCCGCCTCGCTTTGCTTTGCCCAACCGCGGGGACCCCGCCGTGGGGGCGCGGGTGCGTGCCGCGGCGGCCGCCGGCGGAGCGGCCCGCACCTCGGGGCGAGCCCCCTGCCCGGCCACGCGTGCCCTTGCCTGGGTGGAGAAACCCCGAGCCCGTGCCCCCTGCCCTCCTCTCCCTGCCGCCTTTCCCCTCCGATTCTTCGATGATTTCCTACCTGAAAAAAAATTAATCTTTTTGCCAGGCAGGTCAGAAGCGATCAACAGGCTGTTGTATATTGTAATGTTTTCATATTCCTCTCGGCTCCCCCTGCCCTCTACCGACTCACTGTAGATGTGACCTTTGGTATTTCAGCCCACACTCAGCAGTTGAATGGAAACAAGTTGAGCACGTTCACTTCTGATAAACATTATCCTTAAACCACTGGAGACCCGAGCAGAGTAAACGAGCTTTTCCGACAGGACCACATCAGGAACACACATTGAGAAAGGGAAAGAAACCAAATATCCAGGAGATCAGAGGCGGGCTCGGGGGTGGAGGGGTGGGAGAGGGAAGGAGGGGGAACAGACAGGTTGGAGGACACGGCGGAGGGGGGAGAAAAGGACACAACTGCGAACACAATAGGCGCAGATGGGGAGAGAAGCCGCCCGGGCAGCGTGGGAGAGCAGCGCAGGGTCACGCCCGAGCATCCCAGCAGCCCTGGGGGAGCTTCAGGGGCGCCGAGCGGGTCCAGGAGTCGCGGGGTCGGGCTTACACCAGCCGGGCGCCCGGAGGTGGCCCCCGGCCACACGCCGCCGGGCCGGGCTGAAGCAACGGGAGAGGAGGGACGCGTGTGCGGGGCGGCGGGCAGGGCGCGGGCAGGGCGCGGGCAGAGTGCGGGCAGGGCCCGGCAGGCGGGCAGCCCAGACGGTGCCGGGCGGGGAAGGACGCCTGCCGGGGGGTCGCCTTGTCGAGGATCCCTGTAGCGACTCTGCTTCGGCAAGAAGTACGCCGTTACTGCAGATCGGAAGTTTTACGGCCGCGCACTCCCTTCCATTGTTTAATTACATAATTAACTTAATGAAAGGCTGGATCCGGGTCCCACTAGTTCAATGCCCCAGCCTTAAAAATACCCAAAGCAGGTCGGCTCACAACACCGAAAAGGTTCTGGCTTCACCAAATGCCGGCAGTATTGGCTGCGCAGCGTGCCATAGCTTTCTGACGGTGGCATTTGCGCGGGGAGGTGGGGATCCCCTTTACCAGAAGTAATTTTGTCTAGGTTGAGGAAACGCCACAATTTACAAGTGTGATATTCTGAATTTGCAACTCACGTTGCTGAAATAAGCACAAAACTGCCACAGAAAATTTGTTATTGGTGGTTTTGGGGTGGGGGTATCTTGTCGTTTGGGTTTTTTTTTGTTTTGTTGTTTTGTTTAGATGGAGTTTGTCTTTTTTAATGCCTGTGGAGGAAGCAGAAGTATCCGCCGATATTCCCATCAAATAGAGATACCTCCGAAAGAACGACGACTGCCTTCTTTCCACCACATAAACGTCTGCAACATGCCATTAATTTCTGGGCGATCTCCTGCAACACCCTACTTACTCCTACCTATGCACGTTCGTAGCGATATGTGCAGGCTCTGAAGTCTAGCTCAATTAATTTGATTTTTTCTAAAAATATGTTACAAACATTTCAATTAAAATAATATTTATACAGCGTTCATACACACCAGTGACACCAATTTCGTATTTACTTGCTGATATTTCGTGCACTCCGGCCACCACATTATTTCTATTCACGTTTTATTTAATTTATAGAGCCTGTACCTTCGAGACTCTATTAAAAAAAACAACCAACAAACCCAACCCAAACCCAACCAAAACAAGCAAAAAAGAATCTCAGGGAAAAAAAAAAAAAAAAAGGAAAACATGATAAATCCTTGGTTGGAGCTGGGAAGCCCATGATGTCTGTGTGGAACATGACGTACGTGGGATGTATGCAAGAGGCACACACACGAGCTCACAGATCCGTACACCTAATGCCAAACCAAACACTTCTTCCACATACACAAACACGCCGTGACCCACACGTACTTTAATTCCTACCAGCTTTGTCTGTTTTTCTTTTAACTGTTAATATGTAGCAGTGTCTTTGATAAAGCTGAAATCAGCTGCGAGGCGTTGACATTTTACAGTTAGGCGCCGTGCCATATTTAGCGTGGGGATTAAAACAAAGCCGGGGCCGGTCTTTGGCGGCCGGGGAACCCCGGCATCCCGGTGCCCGGGCGCCGCAAGCCCCGTCCCGTCTCCTCCCAGGGCAAGAGAACCTGCAGCCGATTTCCCGACCGGTCTGCGCTTTCCACCAGAAAAATGACTCGAGCCCCACCGCTCGCAGCCTTCTCGTGCGCCACCCGTGAAAAATTCGTTAGCGAGAAGGTCCTTTATTACAACAAGGGGACCGTAAACGCGGGAGAACTTCTCTGCCGCACCCGCCAGGTCCAACCGCGCCTGTGTCAAGACATCGCTCTGCTTCTGTCACGGAAAGGGGAACCTCTCCGCCAGCCCCGACGCCCCCTCCCCGGCCGCCTGCTCTGGGAGAAGGGCCGGGAAGGGCGGCCCGGCCCTGCCCGGCGCTGCGCCCTGCCGCGCCCTGCCCTGCCCTGCCCTGCCCGCCGGCGGTGCCCCCGGCCGGGCGATGCCCTAGCGCGGTACCGGTACCGGTGCCGGTGCCGGCGCCGGCCCCGCCCCAGCGCGACCCGCGCTTCCCGCGCAACTTACCGCCGGGCAGGTGGGAAATAACTGGCCATTCCTATTGTGGCGGCGACCCAGGTGCCGAGCACGCCTGCGAGGGAGAGCGGAAGGGCCGCCGGCGCCGCGCTGTCCGTCATCTCCCCCGGCCATTAGGAGGGCGGCTGGGCGGCGGGGCCGCCCCCGGGGGCGGGCTCGGGGGAGCGATGGGCTGCGGCGCCCTGCCCAGCCCGGCCCTGCCCACGTTGCCCTGAGGTTGAAATGCAGAAGTCAAGGCTCTCTCGCCGGGAAGCAGATTTCCTCGTAGCCTTTTTTCCCTCGCGCCCCTGCTGCCTCCTCGGCGGAGACCAGAGAGCCCCGGGGGCTGGTGCGGCCGGGAGCGCGGGAGGCTGGGAGCCCGTCTCCGGGCGCGGGTCTCCGCTCGGGATTTAGGGCAGCCCCAGCGGTGTCCTGCTCGGAGGAATGGGTAAGTGGCCGGGAGCTGCAGGAGGGCTCGAGGGCTGTCAAGAGCGGGGGAGCGCCCGTGCGCCGGCATGTGCCGCCGCCGCAGCGGCTCCCTTATTGACTTTGCTCGTGTTCCTACAAGTCGTAAGAACACGCTGAGGGCCAGGAGCAGGGAAGACAGAAAGCCAGCGGCTGCTCGGCTTATTAGGAAGGTTATCAGGCGAGCGGGAGGCAGGATGGCAGCCGAGTGGATGGCTGGAGCCCGCGGCTCGCTGGATATTATTCCTGACACCCATCTTAGCAGTTAACATTTAGCACGTTTGGTTTACAGCCTGGTGTAATTGTGCTGTTAAGCGAGAGGCGCTAACAGCACCAGAAACGGTCTTTAAAAAGTTAGTCGCGACTCAGAAGCACCGCGTTGCCCTTGCCTCTCCCAAGATGTAAAAGAATTTCCTCAACTACTTTTCCTTCCTCCCCCTCCCCCACGTCTTCGAAAATGCTTTTCTTCTCTTTTTCTTTTCTTCGTGGTCTTTTTTTCCTGTGGCAATAAAGCTGACTTGTCTGTTGGGGCGATCTCGTTTTTCATCCCGGGAATGTGCTTTTTTGGAATATGCTTGATGCCCAATCCGGAGAGCTCCGACATTTGTTGCCGCGGATTTTCTTTCTTTCTTCCCTCTCTTCTTTTTTTTTTTTTTCCCCTCGTTTTTTTTTTTTCTTCCCTATTTGTCTCTCCCCCCCGCCCCCCTCTCAATTTCGGGGGCATCCCGCTATTATAAAGAAGCGTGCGTGGAGTGACCTGGGGGTCCCCGAGCTGTGACATCTGCCTTGTCATGAGGAGCAGTTCGGACGCCCCCTTCTGAGCCATTCGCCGTGTCCGACGGGTGTGTTTGTGCGTTTGCTTGCAGAACCTGCCTTCGGGGAAGTGAACCAGCTCGGGGGGGTGTTTGTCAACGGGAGACCCCTGCCCAATGCCATCAGGCTGCGGATTGTGGAACTGGCGCAACTGGGCATCAGACCGTGTGACATCAGCCGGCAGCTCCGCGTTTCCCACGGCTGTGTCAGCAAAATCCTGGCTCGCTACAACGAGACCGGCTCCATCCTACCGGGGGCTATCGGAGGCAGCAAGCCTCGGGTCACCACCCCCACGGTGGTAAAACATATCCGGACCTACAAACAAAGGGATCCGGGCATCTTCGCCTGGGAGATCCGGGATCGCCTGCTGGCCGACGGCGTGTGCGACAAGTACAACGTGCCGTCGGTCAGCTCCATCAGCCGCATCCTCCGGAACAAAATCGGGAACCTGTCTCAGCAGAGCCACTACGAGTCCTACAAGCAGCACCAGCCGCCCCCACAGCCTGCTCTGCCCTACAACCACATCTACTCCTACCCCAGCCCCATCGCTGCTGCAGGAGCTAAGGTGCCCACCCCTCCCGGGGTGCCCGCGATCCCCAGCACCATGGCCATGCCCAGGACGTGGCCGTCCTCCCACTCGGTGACGGACATCCTGGGGATCCGCTCCATCACAGACCAAGGTGAGGAGGGGGGACCCGGGGCCGCAGCGGCAGCCGGGCAGGGCCGGAGCGTTTCGGTCCCCTGCTCCCGGGCTCCTTCCTCTCCGAGGGTCGGAAGGAGGTTTCGTGCTTTGCCTCGGGAAGCCTCTCGCGTTTTTCCCCAGCCCGAGCTGGGCGCTGAGCTTACCGGAGGATGTGCCTCGGGACGCGGGAGGATCGGAGGTCCCGGGGTGGGCTGCGGGCGGACCAGCAAGCGGTCCACACGGGCCGTCACCGCTGCCGCGGTGGCCCGAGGAGTGGCGACCTTGGCCGGAGGGAACGGCCCCGGGTGCGGCGGCCCCCGGGCGCGCTCAGCCCCGGCCCCGCCGCCGTCCCGCTCCCGGCCGCGGCTCGCTGCCGCCCTCCGGTCGCAGGCGCCGCCTTGGCGTTACCGAGAAGTCCGTTCTCTCTCGTTCTCGCAATCAGGCCAGATTTGCTCCGGCAGGAAGTTCAAATGTCACCTAATTGCTTTCGTTCTGATGCGGTGTTTTCCTCCGAAGCGGTGGTCCAGGCAAAGCAAACCCCCAAGATTTGCTTCTTTTACCCCTTCCACCTTCTTTCTGTTTCTCCGCCTGGAAACTGCGTCGCGACTCCCAGCCGCTCGCTACGCTTTGCCGCAAAGAAAGGGACATTTTTTCCATTTCGGTCTCTGCCAGTGAACTAACAGTGAAAGTGCTTAAAACAACAGTCTAAAATATCCTTCGCCTACAGCGATCTCTGTGTCCCACTCTTCCCTCCCAATTAGCGGAGGGGGGGTGCGTGTGTGCGATTTCTGTTTTCATTGCGTTTTTAACGGCAACAATCTGGTTCCAGCAGCACTTCAAATGCGAACTGATCCTTTAGGCGTTGCAGAATCATTTTCTTTTTCTTTTCTCAAAAAGGTGGTATTTTTTTTAAGCAATACACACACGCACACATGTATGTTTCATTTCCATTCATACGTACAAAAATACCTAAGTTTTGTCCTTCTTCGCCCTCTGCTTCACGCTGTAAACTTTATCCTCAGACCACACTGGCACAAACAAATGTGTTTCTGAGTCGACTTTAACAAATACACGCCTGGCAATCTCTGCTCTGTGCTGGGGAGAGGTACTGTTGGCAATGAACATTAAAAAGAATGAGAACATTACAATCACATGAGAAATGGAGGGTTTGTTTTTTTTTTTTTCGAGTTCCTCTTTTTATTAACACCACATTGGCAGGCAGGCAGGCCCCTGACGGTACTGCCGGGTGCCTCGGTATCTGCCCCGTCTCCCTCAGACCTCGGAGCTGCACACATCTTTCTGCAGCGTAAAATCTCCCCCCTTCCCCTTCCCAGCAGAGAGCTGGGACTGCTGAGCGGCCGATGCCGCAGATGGGGGCTGCTCGCCCTTGATTTATAGTATAAACTGACCTTGCTGACACGGAAAGGAAGCCCCTATTCATGGGAAAGTGTGAGATCAGCAGAAAAGGGCGCTCACCGAGAGAGCTCAATTTCTTAAGACAACTTCAGATTTGTGCCTTCCCCCAGCCTCGGCGAGGGCCCGAGCGAGGTGGTGGTGCGGGGAAGCCCGCTCCGACGGCGGCTCCGGCGGGCCCGCAGCCCCGCAGGCTCCGATGCGGCGGGGCTCGGGGGAGCCGCCCCCCCCCCCCCCCCCCCAGGCTCCCCGGCGGGGCCCGGGGAATGTGCTCGCCTGCAAAACAGCCCGGTATTCCCGTGCCGCGGCTGATGCGCGTGTAAATAACAGGACTTTTACCCCCCCCCCCTTTTTTTTAAATTTCTTTTTGTGTTTTAGTTGTTTTGTTTTCTTGCTTTTTTTTCATCCCAAACTTGCTTGGAGCCTGCTTCATCTGCAGCCGTGTCAGGGTTGCTTCTAATGGGGGGTATCGTTTGCCCTCGGGCTCGCACACACACACACACACGACGCCGTTGCCACAAATGCCCCTTAGGAGATCCCGGGGGACAAGTGCCGCGGGGCAGCTCCGTCCCGCCGGTGCAGGGACGCGGGGACGAGCGACCCGGCCAGCTCCGGGCTCGGCTGGCGATCGCTGCCATCAGCCGCACGGAGCGAGCCGGCTCCCTTCTCCCCCCGGCTCCCCCTCTCCTGGGGCTTCTCCCCCCGGCTCCCCCTCTCCTGGGGCTCCCAGGAGGCTCGGCGAGGTGTAGCGGGGCGAGCGACGGGCTTTCCCTTAGCTCTGCCCCGCAGAGCGAGTCCCGTGGGGAGGGGGAGCCGTCTCCGGCCCGGAGCAAAGCGCTCCGCATCCCGGCCCCTGCCTCTAACCCCCCCTTCCCGCCGTGTTTCCCAGCAGTGAGCGACACCTCGCCTTACCCCAGCCCCAAGGTGGAGGAATGGAGCAGCCTGGGCCGAAACAGCTTCCCCCCCGCGGCCCAGCACGCCGTGAACGGGCTGGAGAAGAGCTCCCTGGAGCAGGAGGCCAAGTACAGCCAGGTAAAGAGAGACGGGGGGGAGGGTGGGGACGCACAGGGCCCCTGAGCCCGGCCGCGGGCTTGCGGCCCTCGCCCGGGGCTGCCGCTCTCGCCTCGGAGCCGCTGCCGGCCTTCCCTCGGTTCTGGTTTGCAAACGGAGTCCGCCGAGACGGGCGACGTCGGGAAAGAGCCTGGCTCCCTCCTCCGCTCCTCTCTCCGCTCCCTCCCTCGGCACAGCCGCCGCAGCCCCCCCCCCCCCGGCAGCCCCCAGCCCGCCTTTCTCCCGGCCGTCCCGGGCTGCCGGCGCTGCCCCCGCCGCCGCGGCACAGCCCGCCCAGCAGACGCTCGAGCATCGCCGCGCACCAGCCCCCGCCGGCCGCCCGGCGACCGGAGCCCGCCGCGCCGCCCGCCGGGGCTCGGCCCCGAGCCCCCGCCTCGGCCGGGCCGGGCCGCCCCGGGGCGTGTGAGCGGGCACGTCCCGCCGCCGCCGCCGCCCTCAAAGCCGCGTTGTACCCTGTCCGCAGCGTGCTCTGTAGGCAGGGGAATAATTTGAAAATGAGGTGTAATTGCTTCCTACATTAAGCATTTTTAAACGCTTAAGTAGACGGCGAATTTCCTACGTTTTAATTACAGCACAATATAACTGTTACTTAATAAATCTCTGTCTAAATCTTTGTACTTGCTAATCAAATCCCATGCCAGGAGAAAAGCTATAAAAGGCTCAACTGTTACTCGTTGGGAAAGCACAGGTTTTGAAAACGGTTTTCCGGGCGATGGAAACATTTCTAAACCTATCTATCAGAGGTTTCTCAGATACACTGACTTCCCGGCCACTCATTTGTTACGCTTATAATGGAGTCGAGGAAAAACTGCGGTCTCCCTTTAGCGTGTTCCCATTCAAAGACAGAGGTTTTGGACGTATTTTTCGAGTTCTGTGTCTGGTTTTGGATTCCATGTCGAGGAGACTTTCATAGCTCGTAGTTGGTGCTGAGAGTAGCTGAATCGGACCCTTTCAGATTCAAGATGTGGAGCGCAAACTGCGGGAACGCTTGCAAAGAGGTGAATGAGGCAGAGTGGGAAGTACTGTAGGCCCCAAAAGTGAACACCCGCTTTATTACATATATTGCCTTACATACAATATGCTGCCCTTAATGCTGTCCTATTTGTTTTGTATTACATTTTGCTATTATGCCATTATTATTCTGTTCATTTCACATCACAAATAACGTGCACTGTAGCATAGCCATGACTGCATGGTTAAAGATGGAGTTAGATTTAGAGTTAATATTCATCCTTCCACAGTTTTCTTTAAAAACGAAACAAAGTGTTAGCAGTTTTACTAAAAATGATGGAAATGGCTTGTCATTATTCTGTTAAGAACAGCTGTACTGCGGCTGCGTTGTCTTAGGTTCCAGGCTGGGCTTTCTGCACAAGATTCTGCTGAAATATTCACAGGATCTGGCTCGTAGGCTATAAACCATTGCCTCTGTTGGAATCCCATTTACCTCAACAGACGTGCTGAGGAACAATGTTATGTAAATCGGGTTATTTTCAGTGCTGGTGTTGGAAACTAATTTTTATCTTTTTTTACTCTTTCAGTATTTATGCTTTCATCTTCATAATATATCACTGTTCTACTGTCAATACCAGTCTTACTTTAAAGTTTTGTTCAACCTGAAACGTCACCTGATAAATGTAATTTAATCATACTTGCTATTTAAAAATGGAGCAAATTGCTATTAATAAAATGGAATTCATTTATCAAAATACATTGTCCAGAGAGTTTAAAAGGGCAGAAAAGCTAAAGAGTATTTATCCAAAAGGTCATTTTCAGAACGCTGTTCACTAAAAAAAAGACACAGAGGAGATTCCACCCCTCACCCCCCCCCCCCCCCCCCCTTAATAATACGGGTAAATAGAATTTCACTTTGGAGAGTTCTAAAGTATAGACCAGTCTATTCATGTAGTGTTCAGACTTGCTTAGCAGCGAATTCATTCACATGTACATTAGTTGCTTGGTCTGTCACAGATTTACTACCTTGCTAATTTAGAATGTATTCAAAAAAATTAATGTCAAATAAGGATGTGAAAATGTGATTTTTTGCAGTATTTGCAACATTATTTTGCCAAAACATTTGTTCCAGCCAGGTGCAAAGTGAAGTTTATGAACTGAATTCTTGCTGCACGTAGCACTGACTTACTAGCTGTCCGTTCGCTGAAGCGCAGCGAGTCTGGGGTGACAGGCTGTGACAGCAAAGTCTCACCAAAAGCCTCTGACCTCCTTGGATCTTTTCATAGTCTCTTGCAACGTGTACTGCTTTGGGTGTAAACAGATGAGCGGGGGACAGGAGAGAACATTGGTTCATTTGTGCAAATCTAGCAAAGGCGTATCTGGAACGGTGGAAAAATAGGGAAGCCACAGTCGTAATTTATATGTCAGAAGGACTACAGTGAAATAGGCTCTGTCTTTGGATTTCAGGGTAAATGCTATTTTCCTCATCTCCTTTGGGCAAAGCTCATTACAAAAGCTGGGTCTTAAGAAGGCAGACAGCAGATTTCCCCCAGAGAAGAGAAGCGACTGTTCTGTAATATTTCAGTTTTACGTCTGTATTACCGAAGTCAGAGGCGCCTACAAGAGGAGTAGAGCAGCAGGGAATCAAGCGTGCGTGCTTTACTTAGGCTTTCCAATTACACAACAGGAGCAGAGGGAATGTGCTCTGAAGCACATTAACAAAGGATTTTGTGTGAGTGATAGGGAATTCTGCTGTTTCCAACAAATATCAGCTATATATTTTAAGCACCAGCAATGCATTTTAAGCATCAGCAGCATTCAAGGTTCACCTGTCTACAGCTTGCAAATAGCTCCATAGCTACTAGTCGAGTGAAGGGCTTGTTCCCCAGCCTTAGTCATGGAAGATATTATTTTACTTCTCAAGAAATCCCCTGGAAACTCCCTCTGCATTAAGGGAAGAATTGAGCCCAAAGAACAAGGTCTTTCTGTACTTATAAAGTGTATTTATTTGAGCCCACCTTTTATATGATATACATTTTTTTAACACATGGGATCCTGGAGGCTTTTTTCAGGCGAAACTTTTATTGACCTCCCAGACTTGGCAGCTGGCAGCTGAGGCTGATCCCTTCGATGGGTTCGAATGCCTGCATTTCAGCCCTTGCTCCACACATCAGTGGGAATTCGGCCTAGGAAAGGATTCCACAAAAGAGGCAGGAAGACTTCACATTTTTGCCTCAGCAATATACAGTCACACTTATTTAACATGAAACTGAACCTCTGGATGTAGAACATTTTTCACTTTAGGTATTCCGAAGTTCCTGGTGTCTCTGGGGCCTTTGTTTGCAATGTTGTTCAGTATTTGGGTTTGCGGAGTTGAAAGCTCTGCTTGGCAGACTCTGATTCTGTACCAAACATTCCCCAGGAAATCACAGAGATGTCTTGTTAAGTTTCTGTTCATTTTTAATTACCTGGTGTCCCAAGTTGTCATTTATACATAAGCAATTGCATTATATTTTCCCGGTGCATCGTACTCACAAATTTGTCATACAGCTTTGCAAACAGAGCGACTGTGAATCAGAGAAACTGAAAAGAAAAATAGATTTTTCTGAGAGCTTGACAGTTTTGGGTCATACACATTGCATACAGAGCTCAGTTATATTGCGTATTTATATGGAGAGGCACATTCGATGTAGTGTTGGGGGGTGGCTTCTACAGATAATTCTATTAATACAAAGGATGAATATTCTGAGTATTTTGTGCATTATGCAGCTTATACTGACAGATGCATTAAGAAAAAAAAAAGCTGAAATCACTGAAATACAAACCCATTTGTACCCTACATTTGAAATGACAACATTTAATAAATATGTCTCATATTTAAAATGCAGTTTTCAGACATCTGATGCTTGTGACTTTCTGGACTAACGTCACGGATGTGGAATCTGAAAAAACCGTGGTCTCTTTTTACACATGTATGAAAATGCAGAAGATCTGATGTACGTCTGTATGATTTGTTGAGAGACAAATAACTTTGGAAATTTTTTTTTTTCAGAATTATTTGCTGTGTGCATTGCAGGAAGCAGATGTACACATTGCCAAAGGGAGCTGATGATACTCATTAAGGGAAAAAGCTTGTTAACTGCGGATGTCTAAGAGCAAGTGCTTATTGCAAGCTTGCTCCTGGAAAGGGTACACTATTTGGAGGCCTGATCCCAAACCTACCGCAGTTGCTGAAAACACTCCTCCTAATTCAGAGGGACCCGTAAACATGGTTTGAGTGAAGTCTTCCTCTGACATATTGGGCAGACCCCAAAGTAGCAACCGCTTCACCTCTGTCTCAGCTGAACTTCATCAGCTGTTAGTGGCTTGAGTTTTTTGCTTTGCGGGGATAGCACTCCCTGTCCTTTGGTTGCATTCTGATGAGCTCCATGTGCTGTAAGCACATAAAAGGAAGGCTCCATTTTAGGGCAAGTGATTACAAATAATTGCGGGTGCAATTCTGGATGATTATTTGCACAGAAAAAGTAGGCAATGTAAATATTTAGTTCCTGATCTTTGATTGTAGATGAACAATGAACAATGAATGCAGTGGCCAAAGCATCTGTAATTGTTTTTATCTGCAGTGCTTAGAACCCACAACATACCGTAGCTTCTTGGGGAATAAGATGAAAATGTAACCTTAAATGTTATGGCCAATGACACGACCGTCCTTCACAGGTTATTTATTGAAAACTTTAATTAGCAGATTACTTATTTGGCATCTTGTATTCTAACTCAGGATTTAGGCAGTTGGATTCCTGCTATGGGTCTGTGCAAAATCCATCAATGATAAAGGTCCGGAGCTCCCACTCCTCACTCATACCCAGGGGGGGAAGGTGTTGAGGAGAGGTGCTTATTTGCTTTCTTGCCATAGTACCTAGTAGAATTGTTAGCAGAGTTCCTGTCTGATGCAGGGGTTCAGACCTTGGCTTGGAGACTGGTTCTGTGGCACTCATTAGGATCTCCAGACCAGTGCCTGTTATTAAAATACTGTCACTAAGATGGCTTGCTCGAGGTCTAGGCATCCATGTCATTGCATGTTGTGGGTGAGGGGCATGAGCTGATCCCACTACATGCACCCGATTCCTTCCCAGGTGATCTGGATGGCACCCCATTCGAACCCCATTTGTGAGACCTGCCTCTTACTGGCCACCTGCTTCCACGGCCAAAACACAGTGCCCTGCCCACCAACCCACATGGCTTCAGGGCACTCCACCCGGATGAAACTAATAAAGAAAGTCAGAGAGGTGAGTGAATGGTATGATGACGCTCAAACTGCACTCTCAGCACCCTCTGCTCAAAGGGCCCCAACCCCCCAGGAGCTCCGCCGCGACAAACACGACCAGGGACTGAAAAGCAAGAGTGGTGGGAGATACCTGTCCCCGCCAAGGAGCAGAGTGCCAGGGGCAGGGGGATTAGATAGGACTTGATCTGTTCCGTCTTCTGGTGCTTGCAGTAGAGTGGGAAGTAGAGCAAGACTGCATGGTGTGTTTGAATTTGTCTGTTGTGGCAATTTATCAGCTCTTAGGAATTGCCTACGTACCTAGTCATAATGACCGTGGGCATTCAGTAATCAATGGGCTGTGATTTCACCCTCATTAATTTACCAGCTTCCTAGTAGTTGCCTCTGCAGCATCAGAGATTTGTTAGACAAAGGGGACCGCTGTTTTGGCTCTCCCTGAAGAGGACAAAGTGGGGACTTCACCAGTTTGACCCCATATTTGCCTGGCGTCTAGCCATCAAGAATCCCTTTGATGTCACTGTGTCTGTAAGTCTCCTTCTTCCAACCTCAGTTTAATTTAAATGACACCATATTGAAATTACAATATATTGTTAAATATATTATATTAAGAAGGCATTTTTCATAGAACCTTTTACTAATACATTATAGTTTTAACCATTAGCACAGAAAGAACAAATATTAATTCCTGTTTGCTTGTTTAATGTCCGTGTGTGCCCTGCCTGACTCCGGATTTTGCCAAAATACCAAGGAGGAATTACTGTGCAAATCTGTTCTAAAACTATGGGAATCTGTTGTTGGTTCCTACTCAAGGGAGTTTGCTTATATGGCATGATTTTTTTCTGAGCTTTCCTTTTGTCCTCTTAAGCACAGTATATCTGTCTAAGGGAGACTCAAGTTGTATCTGTCATCAAAATCAAGCTTTGTGCTCACAGCAAATAGAATTTGTTTCCACTCCACTTTGAGGTAGTCTGCTTGTGAGGTTTGATAAATAATAGAATATATCGCAAGATCCAGCACCTTCACTGGGAAGGCAGTGACTTCCATTTATATCATCCTTCCTAAACTGGAGTATGAATGGAAAGCAACCATTCAGTGAATGTACAGACCTTGCACAATAATCTACGTTTGAGAGACATCTTAGGTGGACATATTAGTGCGTGCTTGGTGTGCCGTATGTGGTAGGTCTCACTTCACTGTGAAAACTATCTAAAGCCATCCCTCTTCTGAAGCAGCATTGGAAACCCTTGCTCCCCACTTTTCCTCAGAGTGCGCTTAGGTTTTACAACCACCTCTGTCCTCCTTGTCTCCATCGTGCCTTTTTCTCCTACCTCTCTTTTCCTCTGTTGTTTTTGTAGTGGATTCCTCAGTCTCTGAGAAAGAGGTTTTTTTTTTGTTGTTTCTGCTGTAGTTTGTTTTGGAAAAGACATAAAATGCCCCTGGCTCCTTTAGGAAAGGAGCAGTGATGGTGTGTAAATTCAAGTTACTATTACTATTTCCAAAACTGGGTTTTTATTTCCCTGAAGAGGCTGAGATTTAAAGTTTGATAAGAAAATATAATTAAGAGTGATCTTGATGCATGTCGCAACTATAGTTAAAACACTCGATATTATCTCAGTTCTGTGTTATTCAGTGCAGCTGGGGATACCTACAAGTAAAGGAAACAACTTTAAGTTAATAAAAAAGCACATTAAACACGGGGAATGGGATCTGCTCATTATTAAGGGAATGAACAGTATTTTAGAAGGAAGCAGTGTGATTTTCTTATGCAGTACATTATAATGCATTGAATTTAGTAACAGGAGAAATAACTGTAAAGAAAATGGCATCTTTGTAAGAGACACGGTATAGGATTGGGTAACTAATTACGTTTGGAATCTTAAAGCACTCAAGCATGCAAATAACTCTGTTTTAATTGTGACTTCAACTAGAATACCAGTATTGCTTCGTACAACTTAAGGTGAAAGAGAACTACTGTAATTCCCCATTCTTGAAAGGTCTCTTTGCATTTTTCAAAGGTCAGTCTTCTGGGAATCAGCCCAGCTTAGCTGGGCAACAGACTGACTGTAAACCCCTTGCCCGTGTCTTGTTTTAAAAGCTCCTCAGATCCAAGGTATTACTGCTGTCCAGTCTTGAAAATAAAGGCATATGTTTCAAAGTAATATCCTACCTACAAATGTTTCCCCTTCTGTTCAACATTTTTTGGATGTCAGAATTACTTAATGACAACGTCCTCATTTTTCGGAGTCTGTTTTATTCTCTTCTGCTTGCAGTGAAGTTAATAGAAAATCAGAGGGGGAGCATGTTCAGTGAAGTAAGTTCATTCACCTAAGAATACGGATATATAGTCTAATATGAAAAGATTTTTGCAAGAATTTTTTCCAATATTATAAAAAGACAGCAAACCCTGATTTGCAGGGTCAACTCTATGTTGTTCACACACAGCTTAGCAATTCTATTACATTTTTCTTAAAAAGATTTTTAATAAAAAGTGTTATCATAAACTGGAGAAATTTACTTAGTGCTCACTTTGGTAATCATTCTTCTTTAGGTAACTCTGACTTACCTGCGTAGGCGTGTTAATTTTAGTGGGACACTGATCCGAATGAGTGTTTGTAGGATCATGTCATTTTTCCCATTGATGCTGTAGCACTGAATAGCTGCTTCAGAATTTAGCTCTAATTTAGTTAACTACAGTTTCTACCAAAATATTATTTAAGGTTATTAATTTTAAAACCTTAAAAGAAACATAGGTACATTACTTACATCTTTAGGTAATGCCATTTTCCTAAATGAGATTTCCATTACAGGCCTGTTGCTGATGTTTTACTTGGAAAATTTGTTTACTCTTCCCTTGGGATCCCATATGTTGGTTTGATTTATAAATCATATTTAACCTCCAATTAAAAAGGAAGATTTACCATGTTTGCTTCCTTTATGTTTGCAGTTTGTGTTTGATTGCTCCTGGTCTTGTTGCCATAACCTTTTCTAATGATTATGTGCACGTCACTAAGAGCATGAGATATCCTCTGGGTTTTTAAGGTAATTTGCTCTTCCGATTGAAGGACTAGATATTCAGCTCAGCTCCCTGCTGTGCTTTTCCCTTGCTGTGGAAAAAAATGACTTCTCCAGTAGCTACATTGTGACTGTGTTTTCAGGACATTCAGAAAAGACGCAGCATGTCCAGAAGTTGTTTTAAGATTTTCCTTTTGAAAAATGAGCAGCGAGAGGGTGTCTGTCTGAGGAGCTATGGTAGCATCCCTGCAGCTAAAGCTACTGCCAGCACTCCACTTTGCTGGGGAGCTGCTGCTCTCAGTAAGACGGTTGTGATACCGCTGCAGATTTGTTTCATTTGCTCTCGGGGAAAGGCTTCGGGATGGAGGATCAAGGCAACGCGCTGAGCTTGCTGATCCAAGGACAGGAAGGATTTGTTCCATCCAAGTCACTGTTAGAATTGAGAAATACAAGTGAAACAGCAACCTTATTCACCAGAGGTGTGTTCCCCAAGTCTTGACAGAGGCTGAACTTCTGCTGATTCCAGCAGGGGAGTTTGGGCTGAGTCACTGTCCAAGCTCATTAGGGCTGGTGAATTAGGTAACTCGAGCTTGAAGCCTGTGTTGTTTCTCCAGAAACACTTTTTTTTCCATAGACATTTAGAATACTTCTACAAAACATACACTCTTAGTCTATGCAAGAAATTATCTATTTAATAAAACACTGTAACAATTACATTACAATGGGCAAGTGATTCAAATCATTGGTAATAATAACTTTAAAATAAGAAGAATCATTTACATTCTTTTGGACACTTACTTTGGAGTTAGACTATAAAACTGAGGTGGCATCCACCTGTGGCATCAAATCTGCTGGCGTTTGTATTCTTGTAAACCTGAAATGAGATCATTTGCATTATTGCTATTAATGCTAACTAACATAAATGCAGGTCTGTGGTTTTGAATGCTGTGACTCTGGGTCATTTTCTGAAACATTTAGAAGCCACATGGGAAGGGGTCACAGGAGGTGATCTAATTTTGATATTGAGAGAACACATATCTAGCAAGCAAAAGGCAGAGAAGGAAAAGTAGAGAAGGGGATGAAACAAAACAATATCAATTAATCTGAAAGTGGAATCCAGCTTGTGTGTTTCTCTGTTATTAACATAACCAAGGTAGAAAAAAACCAAGTCAGATAGTTTGACGTGGATTGATTGGGAAGTTTGTCCTTACAGCCTGTGCCCTGTCTCTCCTTACCATGCAGGAGGGAGGAGGCTGAAGCTGTATGACACATTATACCAGCATAACCTTCATAACAGAAATCAAGGTGTGTGTGGTAGTGGTTGCCTCTGGTTTGGAGAGGAACTGTTCTGACTTTTAGGAGTCCAGACAGCTGATGGAAATTACTTGTTCCAAAGACAATCCCACATAAGCTTGGTTCTGGACTTGCTTTTCATCCCCCCCCCCCCCCCCCCAGTGTCCCAAATCCCAAACAGACTGAAAACAACAGTGACAGCAAAAGTCGTCTCTAGCTAGCATTGTACCTAAAGTGTCTAAAAATTCCCTCCGTTAAAACTACTGAACCAACCCCTTCACTGGTGAAAATACATGAGTCCATTTGTATCAGCAGCATCATTTTATATGACCTAAAGCAAGACTTTATGTCCACCTTGGTTTTGAATTCTGGCCTGGATATTCCTTTCACTGGCACTGGTGCATATCAGCAGTAACTTGGCAGAAAGGCACCAGACCCAACTTGTGATCCTGGCCCAACCACTGTTGTTTTGCAGGTATCTTTGCAAGAACATGTTTAACTGAATTTGCGAATAGGTGGGAGGTCATGTGTTCTAGGCTTTGAACACAGCTCTAAAATTTGGAAATACTTATTCCATCAGTTTTCTCAAAACATTGGTAGAAGCAGCAATTCAGAGCAAATGTTTCTCTGGTCTTTGTAGAAGCTGGACAGTAAGTGCTTTCAAACAGGAACCGTTATCACTTGCACAGCAGAGGTTCTTGTTCAGTTAGAATTACATGTTTGTTTGTTTGCTTTAAAAAATTAGATTTCCCTTGAAAAGCAATGGTTTAAATTAAGAAAAAAAATATTTATAAAACTTAAAAACCCAGTTCAAGAAGCTCTGCACTTAAAACAAGTTCTAAGGGGTTTAAAAATCCATAAACGCCATGGGGTTCTCGCACTCCTAATTATGAATGTTTAGATTTTGGTGTTCATTTCCTCTGATTGAAACACTGCAGGATGAATTATTCATCCAGTATATACAGGGTCATGGAACTTAATCCCCTCCATTTATTTTAAGTGAATGTCATGTTTGTAAAAAGTGCCAGACTGACAGACAAGATTCAACCCTTCTGATAACCTACACTTTGTATCTAAAGCTGTTTAGAAGTAAAAACTCTTGCGGTTAAAATTATTGGGTCAAGTGCTTCACTGATGAAAGTCAGAGATGAAAATCAGGGGTTTTTTTTCAATAGCATAGTTTTAAATCACACAAGGTGAGTTTTTTTTCCATCCCTTCCGCTTTAAATTCGGGCCAGAGGAGGCCTCTGGCTGCTTTGCAGGTACAGCTCAAACCTCCCCTGAAGCAGAACGGCGCTCCGTGCCGGGCCAGTCCTTACCCATCCCAGTGCCGCCTGCTTGGCTGAAGGCACCTAGTGGCATCCACATCATCATGGTTTTGAGCAGTGAAGCTTTGTAGCTCTGGAACAAAAATAAGAATGATTCATTAATTCGGCAAGGCAGCGACAACAGCTGTCCAGCATTGGTGGTCTCTGACAGGTCGCAACTGGTGATCCCTACACAACTGCCTCCACCTCCTGCCCTCAGTAGTTAGGGCAAGATCTTTCTTGCATTCAAAATAGGCACTGTAAAAACAACAGTTATCGGAGCTGTAATTCAAGTAAAGAGAGGGTGGGTAAAAGGGTTGTTCTGTTATAAATTAGGATAGGTATGCTTTTAAATTAAGCTTTTACAAAAACTAGTGAATCTTAAAGTCCCATCTGTTTTATCAATAACAACCCAAGTAGCACCTCCAGTGTAATTCAGTGACAAATTAGGGCTTCTCCAACAATTATAGTTCAGAGACTTTCATTTTACTTTGTGCCATAAGACCATACTAAGGAAAGCCACACAATGATAAACAGAAGTAGGGGAAACATACATATGATTGTATTAAATATTTATCAACAATGTCTGCATTAATGTGAGCTGTTCAGGAGCTCAGATTTGCCCCAAATCATGCAAAAAGTGATTAGTTTCTGGCTCCTGAGAAACCCCTGGCAGCCTGGTCTGTAGGAGCTGCGGGAGGCCAGGACATTGGCTCGAGCATCGGTGGCACAACAAAGAGGTGGCTTGTTGGCACATTGCCTGGCACAGATCTAGCCCGTGCCCGTTAGCACACGGCCAGACACTGCCCCAGCACAGGGTCGGGCAGGGCATGGCCCAGGGACCCTGCCTGACGGGCTGTGTGGATGAGGACATGCTGTTTCTAGCAGAAGAGAGGTGAACTGTGCAGCTGGGAATTCCATGGCGCTGCTGATCCTCGGGGCCAAAGAATTGGCCCTGGTCTGTTTTATTTACATGTGCAGACACAGTCATCCCCTCCAAGGAATTTTTTGCCTGGACACAGCATTGGACATAGCAGGAAGTAATTTCTTGAGGACCAAAAGTTGCCTTTCTCTACCCGTGCACTTGTGGCCTGTGATGGTGGGGTGAGGAGAGGTGCTTGGCAAAGTGATTGCATCAAGCAGTATTTCACCTTGGCATAATGCAGCACTATGCACAACTTTGAAGGATGCATTAACAGTCTTATTCGTCCTCAGATGAGAGGCTGTTAGAGCATCTGCCTTTTCTAAAGACCTCTGAGAGGAAGTGCCAGCAGTTGGAGAGCATCCTACAGCATGGCAGTCTGTACAGCATATGGAAAACATTTTTTCTGTGGTAAAGGAGGGCTCTGGCTCTTCCCAGAGCCACACGTGGTAGAGGGGAGCAGTGACAACACAGGAGGCTGGAGGGACATGCGCCTCCTCTGCAACCTGGGAGGAAACCTTTCAGAAGCACAGCCAAGGGTTCATGGGACATGACCGCTTATAGCCAGGAATCCTACTTAAAATGGGGCTTCCAGGCATAGCCTTGAGCCAGCTGCTTGGTACCAGCCTGCTTGGGAGTGGGCAAGCCTGGAGGAGCAGGGTGGCCTCACAGAGTCCAAAAAACCTCTTCTTAGCTTCAGAGGCTGGAGGTTTCTGCTCAATGGCTATGAGACTCTTCAGGGACTTGCCCCAGGTCTTTTCTCCTTCCAGCACCCCTTCAGGGTTTCTGTACTTCTCTGTGCAGCGTACCTTCGGGTTGTGCCTCTTGATGTCCCAGTGTTACAGCCTGGCTCAAATGGCTCTACTGCCTCTGTGCAAAGCTTTTTGTTGCTGTTTGTTAGAAAAAAACAGAGGTGCTCGTTCTTGTTTCGCATTCTTCTGAAAGGCACTTTACATGTTGGAAGAGGCAGGGAGCTTGGAGAACAGCAGCTTTTTAGGGCCTGTCACACTTTTTACTTTCTAGTAAATTCAGTGAAATAATTTTCCATGTGATTTAAGAAGTGTACTAATTTACAGTGCAATTATTTGAGGGTTTGTATTAATTAGTATTGTTGCAAACACTGATACTTAGAGCTGAGGCTAAAGTGTAATTCTGAGACACAGTAGGGGACGTGTAATTGGAGTTGAAGGTCAGGTCACATATTTGGATTTTTAAAAGAATAAGGCAAGTTCAGCTTCAACACAGTGTTTATGGATTTGGAATGACAATTATGTTGCTGCTGCAGCTGTATGTTTTGTACTAATTAATATACCTATTGGAGGCTTGTGACTGGGATCCTGTCAGTGTCTCCTGCTGTTTTAGATTGCTGTACACATTTATATTGACTCCAGCAGGATTACTGCTTGGTTTCCCAAGTGGCAATGAGAGGATAGTCCAGCCAGTGGAACTGTGAGTTAAATGGGTAGGCAACTCACGAGCCTGAAACCAGGCCAGTGCCATTTATGGAGGTAAATACTGGAAATTTAGGCAGGTGCAATCCAGGCAGGAATTGAACAAGGGAAATGTTAACATCATGTGAAGTTTTAGCAGAAGCAAAAGTCTGTTTCTTTTCTTAACTCTGCACTATCCAGGTTAGGTCCGGTTCTACCAGGTGATTAAAAATGGCAGATGCTGAATCGATACCTGTTCCTTCATATTCAGATAGGAAACGTTTCTGGGAAAAAATACCACCCCAAATCCTAAAATATAAACACTACACAAATTGAAACTTAAGCAAGATAAATGATCTTGGTTTGTACCTGTTCTGCTGAAGAAGCATTTACAGGGTGTGAAATAAGCCACCAAACACTTTTTATTTAAATAAGGAGTCATTCATTGTGAAATACTATCGGGGCAGACTGAAGGACTCTCCCTTCTCTATTTAAATAGAAACCTTCTCCCCAGTCTATGGAAGGACCTAGGAAAATAGCTCACAGGAAAGGACCCAGCCCGCAATTGTTTTGTGCACAGAAGCCTTATTGAAACCAGGAGAAGCTGTGAGCAAAGAACATTTGCAAGGTTATATCCCCAAGTACCTAGAAAACAGATTTTTAAAAGACATCATCAATAATAATACTACTATTACTATAGTTCTGACTCATGCTCTGAGCAAACAGTTATGAAAGAGTTCAAGATGTCCCCACCTCCCCCAGCTGCTCGTTACCTCTCCGCTCCAGGGAACGTTGCTTCGGGATCCACACCTGCACCTGCCCGCTGCAGCGCAGGGCTGAGCCCACCCTCCTTCGGGGCTGGGGTGGGTGAGGCGCTGGGATGGGACCATCGCTCCTGCCGCTGGTATGGCCGTGGCCACTGCACACCCAGCTTAAACGGCCACAGCACTACCCGCCAGAGCCTGGCCACAGTGGCCAACACCCCATGCGAAAATGGGGAAGGCTGGGTAAATATTACAGCCCACCTACTCCAACCCGTAGGACTCATTGCCAAGAGGATGAAGGTGCTCAGTGAGAGAGATGGGACAAACTCACCACAAATACTGCCCGCAGTAGCTCTCAAATGCAACGATTAGATGCAACCATGTGCTTAAGGAGTCCATGAACATCAGCCTGGGGGAAGGCAGGCAGGCATACGGGGGGACTTGGCGGTTCCTGCCCTGCTCTCAGTGTGTGTTCCCTAAACATCTGCTGCTGCTCCCTGTCTGGGACAGGCTGCTGGGAGAGGTGTGCAGGGCTGATGTGAGGTAGCTGGTCTTACAAGCAAGGCACAAGGAGGCCACTGCGCCCCTGAAATCCAGGGAAGTGGTTATGGGCGGCTCCCTGGGTGTCCCCACTGGCCCTGGCCCTCGTACAAAGCCCCAGCAGCATCCGAGGGCAGCTTCTTTTACAGCAGATCCGCTGTGTCTTACTCTCTTAGAAACGTTTTTCCCTTTCCTTTCAGGCACCCAACGGCCTCCCAGCCGTCAGCAGTTTCGTGTCAGCACCAGCCATGCCTCCCTACGCCACACCGGCCCAAGTGTCACCTTACATGACGTACAGCGCTGCCCCGTCCGGCTACATGGCGGGCCACGGCTGGCAGCACGCTGGAGGCACCCCGCTGTCCCCTCACGGCTGCGACATCCCCGCCTCGCTGGCGTTCAAGGGCATGCAGACGGCCAGGGAGGGCAGCCACTCCGTCACGGCCTCTGCTCTCTGATGCAGGAGCCGGTCCAGGCCCACCACGAGCCCGCTGGCTGGTCGCCCCCTGAGCCTGGCTCAAGACTGCTCTCTTTGTGCCAGCGATAACCTGGCATTTCTCCTCGTGACTTGCCTCCTGCCAGGCTTTTGGGATTGAAAGAGCTGAAGACAACATCAGGAACTGAGGGAAGCGTGGTGTTGCGCTCTTTAAGTAAAGACCTTGTGTCCCTCAAAGGGCTCGTGGAGCCTTGTCCCACTCTCTCCTGGTCAAACCACATGTATTTATTCTTAATCATCACAGACTTTCTAAATGTGCAATTGTTGTTAAGATTTGTGTAAAAATCAATAAAGAAAAATCACCACAGAAAATTCTGCTATGCCTCGAATCAGCAAAGGCGGTTAAAGGGGAGGCGTTTGCCGATTGCCTAGAGAACAACCCTTTCATCGACGAGGTTATACAATCCACCACTATTAAGAGATCACTTTTTGGTTGTTTTGTTGGGTTTTGGTAAGCAAATACAGAACCAAGGCAATAGACGGCTCTCAGATTCTTCTGGCATGTCACCATTGCCAGGCCGTAGTAATACCTTTGTGTTTTTAGCCATTTGTAAATATAGGCTTTTGACAGCATTTGTTTTCACCTTCCAGTACATTTATTTCTACTTTTTTTTTTTTTTTTGAAGTTAAAAAGGTGACTTTCTAGCTATTTTATGTGTCTTTGCATGGTGGGGTGATAGCTTCAGGTGATGACGTTTAGGTAAGGTTTTTTTTCATCATGTTTTTGTGCCTACAGTGGAGGCTTCAACATCTCATGAAATACAGTTATCTCTTTAGCAGAAGATTCAAAGGCAGAAATCCAGCCAAGTAACTCTCCCCAGCTATACCCAGCCTCCCAGATTCATGAAACACCACATTCTTGTTAAGGGTACAAACAGAAACGGGTGGAAAATATCTGAACAAAACTGAAAACTGTAGCGGAAAATGCTGTTAGTGTGCAACCTGTGCAGAGATGCTTACAAAGCCTTGTCAGTCAACAACCCACTGAGAAACAGAATTGTACCGTCATTGTCGGCTCACTTGTGTCCGGCAGTTTCGGCCCCAAGATGATGTAATTTTTTTAAGAGGAAGTTGTCTTTAATATTTCTGCTTTAATGAATGTAAAATATGGCTCTTGGTAAAGTTTACATTGTTGTTCTGAAGCATTTTTTTCCCTTATAGGTATACTGGTGGTGGTGCTACAAACACAGATATTATTTAATATTAACAAATTCCCTTTCTACATTTCTGTATCCAGTGGCAAGTACTCTGTGCCAGTTATTTTTGCTTTAAACTTTAATCCCAAGAGAGCTAACGTTCTGATCTTTGAAAATTTACCTGTTTTCCTTGGGCAACAATAAAGTTCTGACTGTTATTCCAGAATGCTTTCCACATGCTGTAGGTATGTTCAGAATATGAACGTGGAAAAAAAAATTAAGCCTGGTGTGACATTTCATATACTTCATAGAATATTAATATATTGTGTATTTTTATAAATGTTGTGCAATAACTTAAATTACACTAGAGAGAGTTAAAGCAGAGGAGAAAACTTCATTCTTCAAATATTGCTCTATCTGCATACCATATTAAACATTCATTCAGTGGGAAGGTAAAATACAGTCACCTCTTAAAATACAGTCTTCCCTTTGTCGATATCCAGCTTTCATCACTGAGACAGCTGTGGGTAAATTTTCATAATAATCTAAGTAACCAGTACATATATTATGCACAATATATCCACTGAAATACAGATGGACTCAATTGGCTGCTGCCACCTTTGCTTTTTGCATGAAAAAATAGTTAACGGAACTGTATTTCTATAAAGAACACAGGTATTGTATTATGGCCCTAAGGAAAGAAAGATCTGATCTCGGATGTGATCCCATATTCTTCAGCCTCAAAGGCATTCAGCAGCTGCTTAGCTTTAATGAGATGCTGAAACCCTTGTTATTCAGTAGAACACTTTTTAAAGAATGTTTCTTTGAAACCACTAAAGATAACGTGCACACAAGTGCATTTCCACTCTGCCATGCTGTTAGTGACGTGATGGATGTTACTCTGCCTTTATGCAGTTGTAGCTGAAATAAGGTGAGCCTTAACACCATGAAAAAGAAATTGGTTTAATTCTAGACAAGCTCTTCACTAAAAATAAAATGGAGGAAAGAAACAAGAAGAAAAAGATCATGAGTCAATAAATGACTAAGTTGGCAACAGGATTTTAGCTTTCAGCCTAGTTGTTTTACTGGATTACAGAGTCATTGAGTAAGTCTACCTATTGTTACCCATACAGCATAAAGAAGGTACATCAAAGGAAAAAAAAAAGTCAAACCCCAAAAGAAGAGAAACCTTCTGTAGCACAACTTTTTGAGCTCCAAGGATTCACAAGCCTGTAACAAAGTGCACCTATGTTAAAAGTTTTCAAAATTTTCCCAAGCCACAAGAGGTCATTTCTGGAATAAAAGTAATCTTTTCTGGCATTCCCATGAGGCATTAGTGTGTTTTGGGAGATACTTAGAGAGACAGATCTTTAGCTTGTATCAGTTGTTTGCATTATCTTGTCTTCAGCTAAATTGGGATAATTTATAAAGCAAGGACAAGACATGATGTTAATTATTCCTCACATGGGCCTACACCCTCATGAACCATTTTTGTTTTGTGTTTGTTTAGGTACAGCTCTTCGCGTATCTGCCTGCTGTATAGAATACCTTACCCCCAAGTGGAAAGTCAGTGGGGCTCTGCGCAGAAAGTGTTGCTCAGACTGAGCAAAGGTACCTGACCTTGGCTCTTGGTGAACTGCCTGTGATGGATTTCTTTGGTGTGACATTTCATAACAATTTTTTTTTTTAAATGTAAACCTATGATGCAGAATACTCCTTTGCCCAAGGAATTTTTTCCCTGCTTATGCTCATGGGTAAACTGAAAAAGACAACATTAGCTTATTAGCCACACAACTTTAAGCAACTTTACAATAAACAAAGGAGGAAATGGGATTTGTTTGTTTGTTTGTTTTTTTTTTAAATAATAAACAACTGTCAACTGCTGCTGTCAGGTACAGGGGTATAAATCTGGAGTGAACCCACTGAGGTGAATGGATTAATTTGGGAAATAAGCAGTATATGTGAGTGTAGAATTTACATTTTTCATCTGAAAAGCCTACCCTCCATGCCCAGAGTGTCAAATGTTTTCAAAGAAATCAGTGAAGCCTAACACTCCCTTCTATGACAGCCCCACTATGTTTGCATGGTCCCAGTACAGAAGGCCTCCAGTGTAGAACTGCATCAGACCCCATATTACACCAGGAGTGATGGGGGATTGGGCTGGCACATTCATGGGTTTGTTTTCTAAAACAATGCTGTGTTTTCTGCTTTCTAGTGGTTCTCTTCTTATCAAAGATCAGGCTGAGCTATTAACCGGAAAAATCATGTTGGAAAGGATGTAAAACCGAAGGCTATATATGTATATACAGTATGTTTAAAGCTTTTTATTTTTATATTTTCAATGCTCTAAATTAATAAAAGACTAATTATAAAGCATTTTGGTTTTAATTTTCAAAATTATCTTAGTAGTGTCTTCTCTTTGGCTAAGTACCGATAACAAAATGCAACAAGGAACACTTGCCTTAAAGTTATAAACTGTAACAGAGCTAATTTTATTGATTTTAGCTATGAAGTAGCATAGGTATGAGAATTTGCTGTTGTCAGATTTAGACAATAGAGAGGTTTATTGAGCATGTCAGTACAAGCATCCTTGAAAGCGCTAAGAATGCATTTCTATTTTTAGCTTTTTGTTGCTTTTCTAATGCATTAAAACCACTCGTGAGACGAGACTTCACATGTGAACTGTCATTTTCAAGTAACAGTCTGGAAAGGTATTTCTTTAGGATTGCTGGGAAAAAGGTTTGTACCTCCTTAAGAGGAAGAACATTTAAAGTTAACAGTAAAGTGAACGTAGGATGGGGTGATAGACACTTTCAGCAATTGCAAGATGTGCATTCCTTTGACAACAAACCAAGTTTACATGATGGAACATTTTTATAACAGAATAATGTGTAATTTTAAGTTATTTAAAGAGTTCTTGAAACTGTAGAGTGGCACAACTGCATGACCTGAAACTGTCTTCACTCAGCACAGCAGAAATTATCGCATTTCACAGAGCTAGTTAGAATGGCTAGTAAAGACAGGAGTACATCACTGAAGTACTATTTATATTTACAGTGACTGGGAAATGCAACAATTTTAGCTTTAGAGCAACATTTTTTATCTATAGAAAGGTGCATTTCTTTGAGGTGCATGGGTAGCTAATTATGACTGCATATGTGCTATCAGTCTAGAACATTGTTTCTCCATCTCATGGTGGTAATGAAAGGGTAAAAGGGCAATTAAGGTGCATTGAACATTTTTATCACAGGACAGCTCTTTAAGCAATAATGTATGAAGGCAGATAAAAAATTCACAGCAAAATCTCATATGCCTAAAAGTAAATTTTTTTGTTAATTTATTTACTCATTTCTTCTATGAATCCCACAGTTGTTTCGCACTTTTATGTACTTGATTCAGACTAATTATTTTCAGTATCTTCTGTGACCTGAGTGAGATTTATATGACATATATGGCTAAGAATGAGTAGAACATTTAACAGCATCTGTGTTTTTAAGGCTGTGGCTAGTCATGCTGTCCTTTTTCTATCCTAACTCTCAACAACTTCAGAAGCTCTTCTATCAATATTGAAATCGTACTGGACTGAATTGAAACTGGACCCAAGATTGACACAAGAGTTTGCAGAGTATGGGTCATGTTCTTAACCTGGAGTCAATGGAGCTGTCAGTTTACACTAGCTTAGTATCTGGCCCCACAGGATTATTCCATTTTTTTCTTCAAAATCCCCTGAAAATTATTATCTTGTCATTTCAGCTGAAATTTTTTAAAAAGTGTATTGACTACATAGTATAATTCAGTGTCCAGAATTGTCAGTTTGTCCTTGAAAAACTAACTTGTTCCTATGTCTTCTTTATATTTTCTCTTGATTCAGTAAAATAGTTACAAATATCAACTGTGCTATTTACTTATGCACTTACAGAAAAGCATGGGCTTAAATGTTTTCTTGGATCAGGACCCGAAGACCAAATTTGTTTCGAACTGTATTAACATCAGTGTAATCTGTGGGCGTTAACACCGTAAAGGGTGAGAATCACTTTTACTTTATTAAAGTATATTTTAGAATGCATATAATTTTAAAGAGTACATTTTTCAGAAGTGCTACTTGTGATCAACTCTGTCCTGAAGCCATGCATAAATGTATTCGTAAACCAAAAGCATCACTGCACCACCTGGAAGAAAAGATATTATTTTACTACATATAAAATTCAGTATTTTCAAGATTTTGTAGAGCATTTATAGTGTGTATTCTAAACCAGGATATGGCAAAGCCTTATTTGCAAAATGGATAATTCCACTAATTCCCTACTTCATTAAAAATTCACCAATTCTTAAACCATACCAATTTTACTTATTGTTAGACCATAAAGTTGATGTGAAAAGCTTGTATATTAAATCAAAATCACCCTCAGTGTGATTTTTCCTAACATTTTTTCAAGATTAATATTTTTCTTTGTTCTTTTACAAGTGACGCTTTTAATCTGAATATGTGTATATTTGTGTGTTTGTTTAGAGTTAGATTTGGCCATGAAAGAGCAACTTGAGTGGTG